>NC_091783.1:43279872-44622372 GCF_029378745.1 Bos indicus
GTAATAACATTAACATTTACTCTCTTAGCAGTTTTCTCATGAACGGCAATCATCGTGTTGTACATTACATGCCCAGAACTTAAAAATGAAAGTTTGTACCCTTTCAGTTGCATCAATTCAATGTTTGTAATTTTAAGAAAACACTGGTAGGCAGGACATACACAACCATCCCTTAGTACTCCTGGGGCTTGGTTCCGGGACTGCTGGTGGACTCTGAAATCTGCAGGTGTTCAAGTATCTCACTGGCCCCCTGCATCTGCAGTTCTGCATCCGTGGATGCATCA
Source organism: Bos indicus (assembly GCF_029378745.1). NCBI lineage: Eukaryota > Metazoa > Chordata > Mammalia > Artiodactyla > Bovidae > Bos > Bos indicus. The sequence goes on from NC_091783.1 coordinate 43,280,157, forward strand.
TGTAAGGACTGTGTATAAGCGGATCCTCACAGCTCAAACCTGTGTTGCTCAAGGCTCAGCTACACTCACATGTTAGTCACAAATCTGTGCTATACCACTTCAACTCACAGTAACTCAACCCTAATATACTTGCTAAGCCTATTTGTCTGACTATGTCTGGACTGGGTTTAAAGGCATTGTATGAAATCTGGTTTACTCTATATGAAAATACTGAATGAATCCTTACTACGAAACATTTCTAAACCATTTATTTTTAGCTTCTCAGCATCTGGGGTTGACCATCTACACAGAGAATATATAACACCCCTGGGAGGTGGGCTTAGCCAAGGGAGCTGCCCTTCAAGGAGTCCTACCCTCTGGGCAGCCCCTCCAGTCACTGGTCCCTGCAGAAGTACACGGGTCAGGCCCCCAACCCCAGCTCCCAAGCTCCCCGTGGGATCATCCAAGACCTGCTGTCCTACATCACTGTTATCTTTTCCCTCACCCCTTGCAGTTGTGGCCCAAGTAACCCCAATAAACCTTCTGAATTCAAATTTCAACTCAGAGTCTACTTCCTGGTGGGACTCTGTCCACAGATGGAACATTTTACAAATATGGTAACGTGCATTTATCAGAAACAAAACTGACATGAATTTTATAGGCAGAAGTCACTATTTAAAGATATTCTGACTCACATCAAGTGTTGGAGACCCTGAGTGGGCACTGCTGTTGTTTCAGAAGCCCTGTTCTGCCCCCTGACAACAGTCCCTCTTGCCGGGGACACATGACTGGGCTCAGGCCCAGGCCCACAACCTCATTGCCATCACAGGTGGGGATAGCACCCTGACAGGCAGCCCAGGCCATCTCCCCCTGCGGTGGCTGGCTCCCGAGTAGGTACCTGACTTGTCTTCCTCCCAGACTTTCTCACCTCAGTTCACAGAAAAGACTTCCTGCTGGAGTTACTGAGCTGACAGAGTGAGGATGTGTGCAGACTGTCAGCTGGCCAGCCTTTTTAGGAAGAGCCTGTGCTGGGGGCATCTGGAGAGAGGATGCTATCCTGATTACTGGGTGTGAGGTACTGGATCCAGCCCTGCCGCTGCAGTCCCTGGGGTTGCTAAGAGTCGGGCACAACTGAGTGACTTCACTTTGACTTTTCACTTTCATGCATTGGAGAAGGAAATGGCAACCCACTCCGGTGTTCTTGCCTGGAGAATCCCAGGCACGGGGTAGCCTGATGGGCTGCTGTCTATGGGGTCGCACAGAGTCGGACACGACTGAAGCAACTCAGCAGAAGCAGCAGCAGCAGCAGCTCCCCTCAAGCTAATCTGAGTGAATTTCTGTCACTTTCAACAGAAAGAATTATGATCTAACATGTCCCCTTAATTCAGAAACATGAATTCATGCTTCCGTGTCATAGGGGTGGTCTGGTGGAACACTACAAATAGCACAGGCCCTCCTTCCATCCAACCATGGTTGTTATTGCTCTGACACGTCCCCGAGAGGGGTTGTAGCCAGGACGGCCTCACTGTTAGGACTCCACACATTGCTGTCTTCACCTGTGCTGTGACAAAACCCTCAGCTCCCTGCTGCTAAGATCCAACATCTGCTCTCTGTATGAGGTACCATTTCACACCAGTCAGAATGGCTGCGATCCAAAAGTCTACAAATAATAAATGCTGGAGAGGGTGTGGAGAAAAGGGAACCCTCTTACACTGTTGGTGGGAATGCAAACTAGTACAGCCACTATGGAGAACAGTGTGGAGATTCCTTAAAAAACTGGAAATAGAACTGCCTTATGATCCAGCAATCCCACTGCTGAGCATACACACTGAGGAAACCAGAAGGGAAAGAGACACGTGTACCCCAATGTTCATCGCAGCACTGTTTATAATAGCCAGGACATGGAAGCAACCTAGATGTCCATCAGCAGATGAATGGATAAGAAAGCTGTGGTACATATACACAATGGAGTATTACTCAGCCATTAAAAAGAATACATTTGAATCAGCTCTAATGAGGTGGATGAAACTGGAACCTATTATACAGAGTGAAGTAAGCCAGAAGGAAAAACATCAATACAGTATACTAACGATATATATGGAATTTAGAAAGATGGTAACAATAACCCGGTGTACAAGACAGCAAAAGAGACACTGATGTATAGAACAGTCTTATGGACTCTGTGGGAGAGGGAGAGGGTGGGAAGATTTGGGAGAATGACATTGAAACACGTAAAATATCATGTAAGAAACGAGATGCCAGTCCAGGTTCGATGCACGATACTGGATGCTTGGGGCTAGTGCACTGGGACGACCCAGAGGGATGGTATGAGGAGGGAGGAGGGAGGAGGGTCTAGGATGGGGAACACATGTATACCTGTGGCGGATTCATTTTGATATTTGGCAAAACTAATACAATTATATAAAGTTTAAAAATAAAATAAAAAAATAAAAAAAATAGTGATGATAACTTAAATGAATGGCCTGAGAATTTCATGCTTCATTTTTCTGAACAGACACTTCCTCGCTGTGTCCCTTTGGACAGTCACAGCTGCTCCAGTCCTCAGTTTGATCTTCTCACTGTAAAATGCAGATGCTCATAAATACCTTTTAAATTATTTTAATATTACATAAAATAATATCCAAGAAATGCAGCGTGTGAATTGGCTCATATTAAGCACATTAAATATAAGTTATTTAGCAGTTATTTGGTAGACATAAGTTACTACTGTTGTGGTTGTTCAGTCGCTCAGTCATGTCTGATTCTTTGAGACCCCATGGATTACAGCACTCCAAGCTTCTCTGTCCTTCACTATCTCCTGGAGTTTCCTCAAACACATGTCCATTGAGTTGGTGATGCCATCCAACCATCTCATCCTCTGTCATCCCCTTCTCCTCCTGCCTTCAACCCTTCCCAGCATCAGGGTCTTTTCTTTTTTTTTTTTTCAGGGTCTTTTCTAATGAGTCAGTTCTTCACATCAGGTGGCCAAAGTATTGGAGCTTCAGCATCAGTCCTTCCAATGAATATTCACAGTTGATTTCCTTTAAGATTGACTGGTTTGATTTCCTTGCAGTCCAAGAGACTCTCACGAGTCTTCTCCAACACCACAATTTGAAAGCATCAGTTTTTCGGTGTTCAGCTTTCTTTATGGTCCAACTCTCACATCCACACATGACTACTGGAAAAACCATAGCTTTGACTCTGTATACAGACCTTCGTCAGCAAAGTGATGTCTCTGCTTTTTAATATGCGATCTAGTTTTGCCATAGCTTTTCTTCCAAGGAGCAAGCACCTTTTAATTTTGTGGTTGCAGTCACCATCCTCAGCAATTTTGGAGGCCAAGAAAATAGAGTCTGTCACTGTTTCCATTGTTTCCCCATATATTTGCCATGAAGTGATGGAACCAGATGCCATGATCTTCATTTTTTGAATGTTGTATTTTAACCTAGCTTTTTCACTCTCCTCTTTGACCTTCATCAAAAGGCTCTTTAGCTCCTCTTCAATTTCTGCCATTAAAGTGGTATCATCTGTATATCTGATGTTGGTGACATTTCTCCCGGCAATCTTAATTCCAGCTTGTGCTTCATCCAGCCCGGCATTTCACATGATGTACTCTGCATATAAGTTAAATAAGCAGGGTGATAATATACAGCCTTGATATATTTCTTTCCCATTTTTGAACCAGTCTTCTGTTCCATGTCCAGTTCCAGTTCTAAATATTGCTTCTTGTCCTGCATACATGTTTCTCTGGAAGTGGGTAAGGTGGTCTGGTATTTCCATGTCTTTAAAGAATTTTCCATAGTTTGTTGTGATCCACACAGTCAAAGGCGTTAGCATGGTCAATGAAGTAAACATTCTTTTGGAATTCCCTTGCTTTTTCTATGACCCAGCGGATGCTGGCAATTTCATCTCTGGTTCCTCTGCCTTCTCAAAATCCAGTTTGTACATCTGGAATTTCTCAGTTCACCTACTGCTGAAGCCTAGCTTGAAGGATTTTATGCATAATCTTGCTAGCATGTGAAATGAGTGCAACTGTGCAGTAGTTTGAACATTCTTTGGGACTGGAATGAAAACCGACCTTTTCTAGTCCTATGGCCACTTCTGAGTTTTCCAAATTTGCTGGCATATTGAGTGCAGCACTGTAACAGCATCATCTTTTAGGATTTGATAGATAGCTCAGCTGGAATTCCATCACCTTCTCTAGCTTTGTTCACAGTAATGCTTTCTAAGGCCCACTTGACTTCACATTCCAGCATGTCTGGTTCTAGGTAAGTGACAACACTATCGTGGTTATCTGAGGCATTAACACTTATTTTGTACAGTTCTTCTGTGTATTCTTCCCACCTCTTCTTGATCTTTTTTGCTTCTGTTAAATCCTTGCCATTTATGTCCTTTATTGTACCCATTTTTGCATGAAATGGTCCCTTGGTAGCTCCAATTTTCCTGAAGAGATCTCTAGTCTTTCCCATTCTATTGTTTTCCTTTGTCTCTTTGCAAAGATAAGAAGGTTTTCTTATCTCTCCTTGCTATTCTCTGGAACCCTGCTTTCAGTTGGGTATATCTTTCCCTTTATCCTTTGCCTGAACTGAAAAATTCATACTCAAATTGAAGAAAGTAGGGAAAACCACTAGGCCACTCAGGTATGACCTAAATTCAAATCCCTTATGATTATACAGTGGAGGAGATGAATTGATTTAAGGGACTAGATTTGGTAGATAGAGTGCCTGAAGAACAATGGACGGAGGTTCGTAACATCATACAGATGGTGGTGACCGAAACCATCCCCCAAAAAAGAAATGCAAGAAGGCAAGGTGTTTATCTGAAGAAGCCTTAAAAATAGCTGAGAAAAGAACTGAAATGAAAGGCAAAGGAGAAAGGGAAAGATATACACAAATGAGTTCCAGAGAATAGCAAGGAGAGATAAGTTACTATAAGCCAATGAATATCTATGAAGACTTGATTGTGAACACTTTCACTCTATCACAAAAACATGTCTTTAAAAAAAAATTTTTTCTTTACCAAATAGGATCTCTTTAGTCTTCTGTGAAGTAAAAATCTTAACTCAGCAATAAATCAACATAAAATAGCTGAGAATCTGTAAATACTATAATTGAACAAACCTGAACAAATGTGCAATGAAGAATCTCTGGTTTTGTCATTAGCAGCAAAAACAAATGAGTTATTAGAAAATAAATTACAGATTTTTATAGTTTTAGAGACAAGCTTCTGTCAGTTATAGTCTAGGTTCTGAATAGTTGGTGTTTTTTTTTTTTTTTTTTTTGCTTGCACAAATGTAATAACAGATGCCAACCTGTGCTTGGAATACGGTGAGAAAGTCCTAACAGAGAGCACCTACATGGCAATTAACTCTCCCCATTTCTGACATAACCATTCTCAAGCTTGCAATTAGAACTGCTCTCTGCCAACATTTTTAGTTCCCAGCATCTTAAAAATAAATAAAATCTACCCTGGGAATCACAAGTACATCAAATGCTCAGAGTAGTTTTAATGTATTTGCATAGATTCAACATCAGCTCACACATAAATACCTCTTTTTAGATTAAACCACCCTTATGATATACACATATGTATATATACAAGAATATAATACAATTATGTTAATATACAATATACAAATTATACAAAATACGAATATACAATTATATTAATATATTATTATAATTATATTATTATAATACAATATATATGTGAATATAATATACAATTCATATATTAAAATATTTTAACAATAACATTTGAATAATCACCCTTTTCCTCCATGTTGTTAACCATTTAGAACTGTTATTTAATGGTATTTCTCTGTGAAATGGGTATATTTTCAGTTAGAAACTTTTACATGTGTAAAAATGAGTGTCTCAAGAATTCCTTGGAAAAAATTTACTCAGTTAAAAGATACTAATATACTTTTAAAGAAATTACTTACGTAGAGATTATTAAACGCATATTTCAAGTGATAAAGTTGCTAATATAAATAATGCCTATAATAAATAGAACATGTATATCAGCTCCACAGAGTAGAAGCCATGATGTCCTTCCTAATTCAGATACCTTCACCACAGAAAAGCAGGAAAAAGGACTTTATTATCATATTTATCAGGCCAAATTAATATTTTTGAAATTATAGCATAAAAAGCCCCCAGTTACAGCAAATCTTGTGATAAATGGAAGTCTTTCATGCATATTAAAGAGCTAATGGATAATTACTAAAGAATATTATTTATATTTTCTTCAACCTTTATGACACTTTCTTAAAGATATAACATGCTCCTTCTCCCAGAGGGATGGAAGAGGGAGAAGATATGAGAATCAGAGCATTGTACTTAATGAAAAATGTAAAAAGTTAAGATACTAAACTATAAATTTATATTCTGATAGCACGGCAGTAAAGGAATCCATCTGCCTGCCAATGCAGGAGATGCAGGTTTAATTCTTGAGGAAGATCTCCGGAGAAGGAAATGGCAACCCATTCCAGTATTCTTGCCTGGAGAATTCCATGGACAGAGGAGCCTTGCTGACTATAGCTCACAGAGTCGCACAGAATTGGACACTACTGAGCAACTGACCAAACAAAGCTTAATTTGGATTTCTACAGTTCACTAGAGAAATTAGGAAAAGTATAGATGAAGTCTTCCTTTCATGCACTGGAGGAAAAAATGGCAACCCACTCCAGTATTCTTGCCTGGAGAATCCCAGGGACGAGGGAGCCTAGTGGGCTGCCGTCTATGGGGTCGCACAGAGTTGGACACGACTGAAGCGACTTAGCAGCAGCAGCAGCAGATGAAGTCTTCAAAATAAAAGAAATTCATTTCTAGGTTCTAGAAAAGGAATACTGTTGTTCAATTCTCCCAATACTGTTGTAGACAGACAGACACACACATACACATAACACTGGTCAAGAGTGTAATGCCTGTCTCTGCCACAGATGGTTGGACTCACAGTATCTCCCTAAACGTATCTCTCTGCCTTTTCAGTTTTTATACTCATCAACTATTCATACCTATAGACATCAGAGATGATCACTGTAAAATAATCACTGAAATATCAGAGACAATATTTACAAATTATATCACAAAAAGCTATTTTCTTAGTAAATGCAAATCCAATCCAATAAGAAAAACCAATACTCCATTAGAAAAATGGGCAAAGAATATGAGTAGGTAATTTAAAAACACAAACAGCTCTTAAGCATGTGAAAAGGTACCCAATATCATTCATAATAAGGAAAACGTAAACTAAAAGTAAAATGTAAACTAAACCTCTTGAGAGTCCCTTGGACAGCAAGATCAAACCAGTCAATCCTAAAGGAAATCAATCCTGAATATTCATGGGAAGGATGAAGGCTGAAGCTGAAGCTCCAGTACCTCTGGCCACCTGATGTGAAGAGCTGACTCACTGGAGAAGATCCTGATGCTGAGAAAGATTGAGGGCAGGAAGAGAAGGGCACAACAGAGGATGAGATGGTTGGATGGCATCACTGACTCAATGGACATGAATTTGAGCAAATTGCGGGAAACAGTGAAGGACAGGGAAGCCTGGCATGCTGCAGTCAATGGGGGTCACAAAGAGACTTAGTAACTGAACAACAAAAACTGAAACTATGAAAGATAAATTTTTACTTATCACTTAGGAAACACATTGTGAAGATGTAGAAAAATAGAAACTCTTAAACATTTTCAGAGAGTATCAATTAGTAAACATCTATGGAGGATAATTTAATATTTTATGAAAAATATAAATGCACAATTTCTCTGACCCAGCTATTCTACTTTTTGGAATTTGTCTTACACATGTAAGACATACATGAAAATCGCATTCATGAAAAATAAGTTAAAAACTATCTATTGCCGCATTGTTTGTAAAAAGCAAAAGACTGGAAGCAACTTATTTGTTGTCAATAGATGACAGATTACATCAATTACAGCTTAATCAGACAACAGAACATCATGAAGACACACTAAATGTGAACACTACACGCCGACATGAAATGATCTACAAGATACAATATTAAATGAAAAAAAGGAAGGTTCAGAATAACATAAAAAAGGAAGAAAAAATATTGCTATTTTTCTGTTAGTTATACATATATTGTCTGTGCGAGGACGCAGAAGAAATTAATGGTTTCTTCTGTGGGAGAGACTATGAGTGGCTGAGACAGAGGGTGAGGCTTCCTGAACTACTCCTGGATTCCTGGAAGTATGTGAATTTGTTTATTTGTTTATAAGTTAATCAGTTCAAGAAGTTACAGGACCTGACAGGTAGAAGAGTTCTGACATGATCTTTTACAGAAAGGATTCTTCTGAAACATTTTAATAGGGAGGGCAGTAACGAAGGCAAAGAAACCTAAAGGCAAAGAGAAGGTAATTTCACCATTGCTGCTGAGGTGCGTGTTCTGGCATTTGCTCACATTCACAAAACAACAAATCAAACAGAAAAGAGAGAGACTTTGACAAGGATTCTAAAAAGTTACAGTGATAGATGATTTAATCAAAACGAACAAATGGCAACCTTACAAACAGACATCTGGTGGTAGACTCTTTCTTTCAAAAAATACGTTCACCACTTGGAGGACTAGAATTCTGTTTTGGCTGTAGGGAGAAATTTCCAGTTAATTTAAATGTCGTCACAGTCCTGAATATTCATTGGAAGGACTGACGCTGAAGTTGAAACTCCAATACTTTGGCCATCTGACGCGAAGAACTGACTCATTTGAAAAGACCCTGATGGTGGGAAACATTGAAGGAGGGAGGAGAAGGGAATGACAGAGGATGACATGGTAGGATGGCATCACTGACTCGATGGACATGAGTTTGAATAAACTCCAGGAGTTGGTGATGGACAGGAGGCCTGGCATGCTGCAGTCCATGGAGTTGCAAAGAGTTGGACACGACTGAGCAACTGAACTGAACTAAATGTTGTCGCAGTTTTATTATTAGAGGTGTTGGGAGCAGACATGAGAGGGTAGGCCAGGAATATGAGAAAGCTAATTAAAATATACTTCAACATGTGAATGAGACAGAGGTCTTGTGGCTTATCTCTGTGAGTGCGTTCAAACAGAAGACAGCCTGAAGCCACATCACGGTACATGTCCGAGGTGTCAATGTGCTGACTGGTGATGGCACCAGGATACAGGTGGATGTGATTATTGGCTGTGAGATACTGGGAGGGGGAATATTTGTTTTTTTCAACCAATTACAGGTTACAAAATGTGGCTATTTAACTTAAAAAAACAAGACAAAAGACAGTTTCGTAACAGCCTGATTGTTTCTAAAAAGTGTTTTTCCCCTCAGCAAAGAAAAGATACTTTATTGCATATATAATATTTTAAGTAAAATATTTTAGCAATATCTTATTTAAGATTAACTGAGCTCAAGGATTTCATCACAAAATTATGATTCTTGTATAGCAGTAACTGAACTAATATATGTAAATCACTCAATAATGTATTACACCAATAGCTTTGATGATATAGTGTAAAATTACTCAAGTAATCTTTTGAAAATTCATAACGAACCATGCTGATTTCCCACTCACCTTCTTAGCCCACAATTTCAATATATGGTCAAAACTAGCAGCTAAAAACAGACTGGCTCTAATCTGGACACTGAGAAATCATCCTCCCATTACAGGGTTTTATTATACATAGGTTAAGATTTATCCAATCAGAAGAATCTGACTACAAAGGAGTAAAACAGTCATATGTGAGTGAGAATCACTCAAACGCTTAGAAAACTGAGGCTCTGGAGTAATGCTGCTTCTTCTGGAGCTCTGAGCACAGGAAAGGGGCCCCACTGCGCCTCCATTCCCACGCCACAGCCCACACCCACTGCCAGGGCAGCTGTTCCTGGATCCCAGCTCCTACTGGAGCACTGTGTTCAGTCTGTGTCCCCAACAGATGCATGGCTGCTGGGAGAGCTGCGGAGCTAATGTGCACTGCAATCTCAGAGCCCTGTCTACGCATGGTGAGTGTGCAAGAAATATTGGCTGTCATTCACTGCAACTGCTTAACAGGAGAGACGTATCACATGAATGATGAAATTCTGCCCTTTGATCCTAATTCCTTTGGGACCTAGGTCTTCCTCAGTCACCAGGAACTGCATGGCTGAACACAGCTGCTGCATCCTTACAGGTCCGAACAGTCCAACATTCTGGCTTACAGACTCCTCCCATACATCCTCATCTCCTATCGCCAGATCCACTTCTGGCATTTGTCACTATTCCTACAACACGAGAAGGGCACTAATCCCACTTCTGTCACCATGGGCAGCTAACAGCGTATTCTGCTGAACTGGGCTTCAGACTCCTCTCTGAGAAGTGAGCAGGAGGCAAAAGGTAGTACTGCCTACTTCTCAGGACTTCGTGAGAGTTAACATCCTTATCAGAGCAATGAGCAAGAGACACTCAGGGATTTTAAGTGCTCACGTGAAAGTGACATAAACCGTTTGAGCCCAGAGCTGCAGCTGAGGACTTCGGGTCTTTTTCCCTTCAAACTACATAAATTTCCTTAGAGTGGATATCTCCGAAAAATTAATAAAAATCCAGGAGCACTCCATCTTACCCATACTCCTCAGGTTCCCTGGACAGCAGCTCAAATACATGTGGTGACTATAAAAGAGTTAAAGGTTAATTCTCTTTTGCTCCATTTCTTCTTGAAAGTTAATGCATTAAACACTTAGAAAAACTGAACTATAGAAAAAACACGCTGTCAATCAGGTTGAAAAAAAAATCCCATTATTGAAGGACCCTAATGTTGTGTGAGGCCAAGGAAGCAGCCAGGGGAGCACACCTAAAAAGACAATAGGAGATGCGTCCTTGGTCCCTAAGTCCCTGACAGGGTTGGCAATATAAACATGGTCCTTGTCCTAAGAAGTTCAGTCTAGAGAGGAGACATATGTCAACAGTCATCCCAATACAGTGTGATAAGTGACAGAAGCCAGAGCAGAGTGCTCTATGAATGAACACAGAGAATAAAGAAATTAACTTCCATCAGTAACACCATTTCAGGACAGTGGGCATCTGAGCTAGGTCCTAAGAGTAAGGAGGCACTTTCTAAGTGAGAGAAGAAAAGGACAGTTCCAGCAGGTGCAGAGGCCCTTAGCATCAGGGGCTGGAGGGAGGGCAGCAAAGCCTGCACAGGGAATGAAGAGCCACACAGCTCAGTTGGGGCCTCACTGTGCACGGTCTTGATGCCATACTCACGGGTCTAAACGTCCCATCTACACGCACTGAGAAGCCAGCACCATCCTCACATGGGCACAGAGCACTGGAGGACAGGCTCCATATGTGAAGAGGGAAACTACATGAGGAAGCTGTGCCACAGCTCAGGTGCAAGAGGTCAGACCGCTGCCCAAGGAAGCACAGGGACACTAAAGAAGATCTGTATCTGTAGACAAGTCAGGGGTCAGGGCACCAGGGTTCTAGAGACCTGGTAAGAAACTAGAGGTAGAACATCCAAACCACAAGTTCTTCACGTCATTCACCACTGATCAAATATTTACAGAGGCTCTATTATTAATTCACTAGGGATGCAGCAAGTGAACTGGAGAGAGAAGGTCTCTGTCCTCTCTGAGAATGTGTCCTGGTGGCAGGTTATCAGTGAGCAGGAAGAGAGACCAGCAAGACAGCTCTGGACTGTGACGGCTGCTAGAGAGGAAATACACAGAGCAATGTGACTTTCAAGGAGACAGGGAGTGCACTCACCCTATAAGGGTGTCTGAGGAGGCCTCGGACACCCTTCAGCTGAGGACAGAGGATAAAAGAGAAGAACCATAACAGAGGGTGAATGAACACAGCATTCGTAAGAAGGGTTTAAGGTGTCAGCAAGAAACTTAATAATGAAGCACCAGAGGTGCAGCTACACTTGAGAAGAGATTCAAGATCATTCTGATGTGATAATTAGAAATGACAATCTACACTGTGAGATCCTGCCTCTGAAGAAATCCAAGATGGCTCTACTCTTATCAAACGTCTCATCCCTCAGGGATCAAAATGTTTCGGGGTATTCTACTTGCATTCCAAGGTGGATTGTATGTATGGCACAAAACACTTCAAGGAGAGAAGATTTTCATCATTTGGAGTATATAATCTTCTAACAGAAATTAAGACTCTAAAAATCTTTCACATGCCTTCTATTTAGCATTCTTACTTCAACAATATGAACATATAATATTTCAGAATGCTTGGTTATTTTTACTCACTCAGTTGTGACTGATAATTGTTTTAGGAATTTCTTCTTTCCAGGGATTGGTTTACCACTAGATTTTTTAAATACAGAAGTTTTTAGTCCCCACCGATATCGGTACTTTGCCAACAAAGGTTCGTCTAGTCAAGGCTATGGTTTTTCCTGTGGTCATGTATGGATGTGACAGGTGGACTGTGAAGAAGGCTGAGTGCCAAAGAATTGATGCTTTTGAACTGTGGTGTTGGAAAAGACTCTTGAGAGTCCCTTGGACTGCAAGGAGATGCAACCAGTCCATTCTGAAGGAGATCAGCCCTGGGATTTTTTTGGAAGGAATGATGCTAAAGCTGAAACTCCAGTACTTTGGCCACCTCATGCGAAGAGTTGACTCATTGGAAAAGCCTCTGATGCTGGGAGGGATTGGGGGCAGGAGGAGAAGGGGACAACAGAGGATGAGATGGCTGGATGGCATCACAGACTCAGCGGACGTGAGTCTGAGTGAACTCCGGGAGTTGGTGAGGGACAGGGAAGCCTGTGCGATTCATGGGGTCGCAAAGAGTCGGACACGACTGAGCGACTGATCTGATCTGACATCAGTACAGTAGTAATCAGTACTGACTTTAGAGCTCAACATTGACAACACTGAGCTTTCTTATAAAATTCATCTCAAATTTAAAATATTAAACAGCATAAAATATATAAAATAGTGTACACTAAATTCAGAGCAAATTTTAGTGGGAATGCACTTAAAATGTGTATCTGCATACATTTTACCTACACAAAACAAGACTTGTACAAAAATAAGGAAAATCTTGTTGAATACTTAGTCACATGAATTGTACTTTCTGCAGAGCATTTTAAGACTAGAAGGAATCTTACCATGTCTAATTGGCCCCTTTTCCCTTTATAAAATGAAGAATAAAGAAATCTAACAATGTCTATTTGACTTATGCAGTCATATAAATAATGAGTGAAAGAATGCACGCATGCTAAGTCACTTTCATCATGTCCAACTCTTTGTGACCCTATGGACCGTAGCCCACCAGGTTCCTCTGTCCATGGGATTCTCCATGTAAGAACATTGGAGTGGGTTGCCATGCTCTCCTCAAGGGGATCTTCCCAACCCAGGGACTGAACCTTCATCTCTTATGTTTCCTGCATTGGCAGGTGGGTTCTTTCCCACCAGCACCACCTGGGAAGCTCTAAGTGAAAGAATATGAATCACCAAAAATAAAGGGGCTTTTAAAAATAATTAATGTTTAGGATTTTCTATGTAGAGTATCATATAATCTGCAAACAGTGAGAGTTTTACTTTTTTTCCAATCTGGATTCCTTTTACTTCTTTTTCTTCTCTGATTGCTTGTGGCTCAGACTTCCAAAACTGTTGAACAGTAGTGGTGAGTAGTGAGTATGGGTCTTGCTCCTGATTTTAGAGAAAACGCTTTCAATTTTTTGCCATTGAGGATAATATTTACAGTGGGTGTGTCATATATAGCTTTTATTATGCTGAGGTATGTTCCTTCTATGCCTGTTTTCTGGAGAGTTTTTATCATAAATGAGTGTTGAATTTTGTCAAAGGCTTTCTCTGCATCTATTGAGATAATCATACAGTTTTTACCTTTCAATTTGTTAATGTGGTACATAACATTTGACTGATTTGCAAACGTTGAAGATTCCTTGCACCCCTGGAATAAAGTCCACTTGGTCATGATGTATGATCTTTTTAATATGCTGTTGGATTCTGTTTGCTAGAATTTTGTTGAGGATTTCTGCATCTATGTTCATCAGTGATATTGGCCTGTAGCTATCTTTTTTTGTGGCATCTTAGTCTAGTTCTGGTGATGGTGGCCTCACAGAATGAGTTGGGAGTTTGCCTTCCTCTGCAATTTTCCAGAAGAGTTTGAGTAGGATAGGTGCTAACTCTTCTACTAGAGCTAATCAGTGAATATAGTAAAGTTGCAGGATATAAAATTAATACATAGAAATCCCTTGCATTCCTATATACTAACAATGAAAAAGCAAAGAGAAATTAAGGAAACAATCCCATTCACCACTGCAACAAAAAGAATAAAATACTTAAGAATAAATTTACCTAAAGAAACAAAGGGCATCCCTTGAGGCTCAGCTGGTAAAGAATCCTTCTGCAATGAGGGAGACCTGGGTTTAATCCCTGGGTTGGGAAGATCTCCTGGGGAAGAGAAAGGCTACCTACTCCAGTATTCTGGCCTGGAGAACTCCATGGATTGTATAGTCTATGGGGTGCAAAGAGTCAGACATGACTGAGCGACTTTCACTTCACTTCAAAGAAACAAAAGACTTACATACAGAAAACTATAAAACACTGATGAAAGAAACCAAAGATGACACATATAGATGGAGAAACACACCATGTTCGTGAATTGGAAGAATCAATATAGTGAAAATGAGTATATTACCCAAAGCAATCTATAAATTCAATGCAATCCCTATCAAGCTATCAACGGTATTTTTCAGAGAACTAGAACAAATAATTTCACAATTTTTATGGAAACACAAAAAACCTTGAATAGCCAAAGCAATCTTGAGAAAGAAGAATGGAACTGGAGGAATCAACCTGCCTGACTTCAGACTATACTACAAAGCTACAGTCATCAAGACAGTGTGGTACTGGCACAAAGACAGAAATATAGATCAATGGAACAAAACAGAAAGCCCAGAGATAAATCCACGCACCTATCAACACCTTATTTTTGACAAAGGAGGCAAAAATATACAATGTACAAAAGACAATTTCTTTAACAAGTGGTGCTGGGAAAACTGGTTAACCACGTGTAAAAGAATGAAACTACAGCACTTTCTAACACCATACACAAAAATAAACTCAAAATGGATTAAAGATGTAAATGTAAAACCAGAAAGTATAAAACTCTTAGGGGAAAAACATAGGCAGAATACTCCGACATAAATCACAGCAAGATCCTCTATGATCCACCTCTTGGAGTAATGGAAATAAAAACAAAAATAAATAAGTGGGACTTTAAAATAAACTTATAAGCATTTGCACAATGAAGGAAACTATAAGCAAGGTGAAAAGGCAGCCTTCAGAATGGGAGAAAATAATAGCAAATGAAACAACTGACAAAGAATTAACCTCCAAAATATATAAGCAGCTCATGCAGCTTGATACCCAAAAAATGAACAACCTAGTCAAAAAGTAAGCCAAAGAACTAAACAGATATTCCTCCAAAGAAGACATACAGATGGCTAATAAACACATGAAAAATGCTCAACATTACTCATTATTAGAGAAATGCAAATTAAAACCACAATGAGGTATCAACTCACACCAGTCAGAATGGCCGCCATCAAAAAGTCTACAAACAATAAATGCTGGAGAGGGGATGGAGAAAAGCGAACCAGAACCCTTTTACACTGTTGGTGGGAATGCAAACTGGTACAGCCACTATGGAGAACAGTGTGGAGGTTTCCTAAAAAACTGGAAACAGAACTGCCATACGACCCAGCAAACCCACTACTGGGCAGACACACTAAGGAAACCAGAATTGAAAGAGACACGTGTACCCCAATGTTCACTGCAGCACTGTTTACAATAGAAAGGACATGGAGGCAACCTAGATGTCCACTGGCAGACGAATGGACAAGAAAGTTGTGGTACATATACACAATGGCATGTTGAATATTACTCAGCTATAAAAAGGAATGCATTTGAATCAGTGAATGAGGTAGATGAAACTGGAGCCTATTATATAGAATGAAGTAAGTCAGAAAAACACCAATACAGTATTTTAATGCATATATATGGAATTTAGAAAGACAGTAACAACAATCCTATACGCAAGGCAGCAAAAGAGTCACAGATGTAAAGAACAGACTTTTGGACTATGTGAAGAAGGTGAGGGTGGGATGATTTGAGTGAATAGCATTGAAACATGTGTATTACCTTCTGTAAAACAGATGACCCGTGCAAGTTCAATGCAGGAAGCGGGCACTCAAAGCCAGTGCTCTGGGACAACCCAAAGGGATAGGGTGGGGAGGGAGGTTCAGGGAGCGGGGGACAAACGTGCACCTGTGGCTGATTCATGTCGCTGTATGGCAAAAACCACCACAATATTGTAAAGTAATTATCCTCCAGTTAAAATTAATTAATTAAAAAGGTCAATGTTGATATAAATATTTTAGATATACTATAAATAAAAAATGAGTTATTTGCTTGAGAAAAAGATTTTTTTCAAAAGAAAGATTATCTTTAAACAGCATACTTCTCTGACACATCAAGTTTTTCCTACTACAGTTAAGAGCTAAACCTCTTCTGTGAAACAAAGTGCCTCTTGGGGGAATGGGGCTGGGGCTCACCACACACTCTACATGGAGACAGTAGTGTCAGAGCAGCTAGGAACACATCACACCAGTCAACTGACTTTCTAGTCTGAACACAATTTTATCTCATCTCTGACATTTCTATGCCACTCCTCTCTTTTCTCATTTCCATATTACTTCACACCTAAACTTAAATGACACCACTCCTCCTCCCCTCCTGTTCCCATCTGTGTGCATTTGTGAGGCAGACACACACGCTTGCATACACGTTCCCTCATGAGCCTCCTTGTTCCTCAACACCAAATTCTATTCTGACTCACACGCCCTTTTCCCCTGCTGCTCAGGAGCCTGAATCTGAGTGCACACGAGGAATCTCTTTCAAGGACTCTAGACAGCCACCTTCCAGGACAGTGCGCTACAGGTGACTGTCCTTGCAGGGAGACAGCAATAACTGCCAAGGGTGCCGGTGCCAGGCTGGAGAGCACATGGGATAGAAAGGCAGCCATCAGAAATGCTGAGAGCGTTGTTTTGTGGGAACCATTAAGCTAAGTGTCAGTTTACTGATCTGCAAAGTGGGCATCACAGGGCTGTTCATGGAGACTAAGTGAAGCAAGCAAGAGTGGCCGCTTTGCAGCTGTGGGCATAAATAATTGGGGAAGCAGCAGGGCTTAAAGTCTGAGGAACTGACAATTTCATTTAACAATAACAAAATCAGGGACGGATGCTCAAAAACTACTTAGACAGCACTGAACTAAAGCACACTGCCATTAATATAATTTCCTTTTTTCAACCAAAATAATTTACACTTGAAATTGCCAAGTTCAATTCTCCCCTCCCCACTGTACTTGCTCACCAGCCATACCAGCCAGTTTGGACCAGGCTGTGGTGGGGTAGGGGGTTCACTGGCACAAGGGCATGGCTGTCTCATCTTTCATATGACCTGCTGCACTGAGTGTATGGCACTGAAAGGACAGTCCCTCCATCTATACTTGTGTCCCAGAGTATCAACTGCTTAGGAGACACTGGACTATGTGCTCATTTTCCAGGGTATCAAACTGCCTCTGAGACAGAGTAACAGCAGCCAATCCAAATCCTATCATTTACAGAACAATCTTCAAGGGTCTCATTCATTGTTTAAGAAGGAAATCATTGCATTATGAAAAGGGATTAGAATGAAATGAATTTGCCTCCTAAATAAATAGATGAACTAAAGGTCTTGTGCTCTGCAGAGCAGCCAGGTCTAGCAAATGTAATGACCTCTAATACAATTACAACACTGGGAAATTGATTATAGGTTTTACGTTTTAATAAACTGCCAACTGAGCATATGAGAAGTTTAACATAATTAAAATACTTTTGGTCTATCAAATCAAGAACATCAACACTGAGCTCAAATGTTCTGACACTAATATTTTACCCTAATTTTATATACACACATGCACATATACACAGATATATTGGTTACTCAAAACATCACTGATAATCTGTAATCAACCTGTTGAATCAGGTTATTACTTTGAAAATTCCAGTTGATATGTACTAACTCATAGATACAGAAGAAAGACTGTCTGATTCTTAAATTGTATATTTTGAGATCTTCAGGGAAAATACCAAATTAGCACACAGTATTTTATTAGTGTGGACTTAGTATTCCTGAGACTAGGTTAAAGGTTAAAATGACTAACATACAAGCATGAACCAATATGCATAAAAATTTTCTCTAATTTAAAGAAAACTGCATATATCAAAGAGGAAGGGGGAAATCCACTTGGATCCAGTAAAAATTTACTCCTAAAACCTCAGTGTTGACAGGCCATGCATAAGTATAAAATCTGTAATGAAACAGTACAGAACATTACAGTACAGAACACGTCAGGATTTCCACAGGTTTCACAGCCTGCCTTCTCAAGACTCCCTGTTAAATATCTCTCCTGCGTAAACTGAATGGAGAGCACTCCAAGACCTCAATAACAGCCATAAAACTTTTCATATTTACTAGAAGTATCTGGATCATAATGTTTCCAAAAGTCAACAATGCCTTCCACCATAAAATTTCTGATATTCTAAAAAAACACAGATACAATGCATAAATTATTTCAGTTCAACTAACATTTCCAGAGTGTTTCCTGCGTGCAAACACTCAGTGAGTCATTAACAGGAAGATGACTTAAAGCACAGTCATTTGTCTCAAGAAGTGTCCAGCCCAGCTATGGAGAAAGAGCTCAAAGACATAAGAACTCCTAGGGAAGCATGAGAAGTGTGGGGAGTACAGGACACAGAGGAAGTGAAGGGTGGAGGGAGATGACACATGAGCAGGGTTTAGATGGGTCAACAGGAGACCACCAAGAAGACAAGGCAGGGAGAGAAATCCAGACAGAAAGCATGAAGTATTATACTGGGGTCTCAGACATATAGCAAGCACAGCACATTCAGAAACTAAGTTAAAAAAAAAAAAAAGAAACTAAGTAATTCTGACTAGATAGCACAAAAATGCAACAAAGGGAGAGTTGAAAAGGAGAATAAAACATGAGTAAGTGAAATGCCAAGAAGGCCTCACAGGCAACACAGTGGAGTTTCATTTCACCCTCCAGGCAATTGGAATCACGTTATGCTATGCTAAGTCACTTCAGTCGTGTCCGACTCTGTGTGACCCCAGAGATGGCAGCACACCAGGCTCCCCCGTCCCTGGGATTCTCCAGGCAAGAACACTGGAGTGGGTTGCCATTTCCTTCTCCAATGCATGAAAGTGAAAAGAGAAAGTGAAGTTGCTCAGTCGTGTCCAGCTCCTAGCGACCCCATGGACTGCAGCCCACCAGGCTCCTCCATCCATGGGATTTTCCAGGCAAGTGTACTGGAGTGGGGTGCCACTGCCTTCTAGGAAGCAAATTGCCTGTGTCAAGCTGCCAGGTGTCCAACGGTCAGAAGGGCCAGCCAAACTGAAAGTGGCAACTGGCCCTTACTCTCCTCTGCATCCGAGCAGCCAAGAAGCCAACAAGGGTATTTTGCTCCCCTGCTTCATGTCCTCCCAAGATGGCACCAGTATGGTCAGATGATGGGGAGTGCAGGTCGGGGGCTTCCTCACTGCAAACACGTCATGCCCTGGGCTGCTGGGAGGGAAAGAGGGGAGGGAAGTGCCTCAGCCGAGGCTCTTGGTGTAGAGGCACTGGACGATGAGGGCAGGTGCACATGAATAGCCATGGGCAGAGCGCCTGAGTCCTCACTGTTCCCTTCAAAAAACCAGAGTGCAGCACCCAAGTCCTGTGCAGGGAGGGTGGCCTGCCAGGGAAAGCAGGCCTCGGCTCAGGCCTGGAAAACCACACGGAGGCCTGGGCCTGGAGTCAGACCCCTCAGGTCAGATCTGTGATCTGCAGGAATCACTCCCAGACACAGCGGAAGCTGAACTGGATGGATTCACAGTGATCAGGCCAGCAG
Organism: Bos indicus; assembly: GCF_029378745.1. Taxonomy (NCBI): domain Eukaryota; kingdom Metazoa; phylum Chordata; class Mammalia; order Artiodactyla; family Bovidae; genus Bos; species Bos indicus. The sequence goes on from NC_091783.1 coordinate 43,300,081, forward strand.
GCAGCTACTGGAATACTCCAGGTTGCACATGTGGACTGAACTCTTGATAAACAGACTCTCATCCACAGAGGACACAGAGTGAATCCAGGAAGGGCTGATAAACTGGAAGAAAAGGCGTAGGGGGGTCAAGAGACAAGACCAGTTCAGCTGGCAGTGAGGGATGAGTTCAAAGGACAGAGCTGCATCAGGGGTGATTTCCAAGATAGAATGATAGCAGGTTATCATGAGGACAAAGGTATGTTCGGGCTTCCCTTGGGGCTCAGCTGGTAAAGAATCTGCCCTCAATACAGGAGACCTGGGTTCGATCCCTGGGTTGGGAAGATATCCTAGAGAAGGGAAAGGCTACCCACTCCAGTATTCTGGCCTGGAGAATTTCACAGACTGTACAGTCCATGGAGTGGCAGAAAGTTGGAAACGACTCGAGTGACTTTCACTTTCAAAGGTATGTTCAGGAATGCAGAGTGCTGAGGTAGAGGAGGGTCAAGGATACACAGCCAGAGTTGCTCTTCATCAAACAAATCAGTCGAGATGATGGCAGATGACAGTGTCAATGGGCTCAAGAGTAGCAGAAGTGGATGGTGTGGGGTTCTGGTACAAGTGTGAGGAGTCCTGATTAAGAAGCAGCAGACCGAGAACATCACCCATCCACCCAGTCTGAGGACGTGCAGCCATGAGGGCAGAGCAGCCTCGCACAGAAGAAGCAGAGAAAGCACTGCCTGGGGGAGCAGGAGTCCTCAGAGGAGACTGAGGTTCAGAGGAGATCTTTCTAAACATGGAACATAGTTTCTAGAAAGAAGGATGGAAAAAGCTGAGAAGAGATCAGCAAAGTAAGGAACCAGAGCAGGAGATGATCAAACTGGACAGAACCAGTATCTATAATGACCCAGACATCAGGTGCTGCTGGAGGTGACAGTGGGACATAAAGCCAAAACCCTGACCCAAGGTCCCCAACCTTTACCAGGGCCTGGCCAGTCTCTACAGGCATCAAAGCCACTAATGGTCCCAAACACTCGTGTTCTTTTACTCCATTTGTGACATGTCTCTTTAAACAGACTTTTACTTAAAAAAAAAAATCTCTGAGAATTTGTTTGGCAAAACAAAGTTTTCATCAAGAGTAAAAAAGAAACACAATTGTTTATGCTCACTGGAATAGAAAAAATATTTATTAATACTGTTCTTTAATTCAGAAATGATTCCTAAGAACATCTGTGTTGGGAGGATTCTACAAACTCATTTACTTGACCCTAACTGCACAGGACTCTACTCGCACTCTGAAAATAACAGGAGCCTCTCTGAAGAAGACTATCTCAATTCCACCAAGCTGGGGAAGATAATTACCAAAAGTGATCTTTCTAGAAAACCTATTATTCACCAAACCTTAATTGAGGCTGTCTTTCGGGTGTGCCCTCAGACCCTCTGTCCTCTGGTCCTCTCCAGGAGGAAAAGCTAGCCCATGAGACATGTTTATATTTATTCTTCAAACAACATGCAGTTCACCCTTTCCACCCTGTTAAAGACTTTCCCCTTGGGTCCAATTCTATAAATTCCTAGAAAAACAGATATAACTTTTCATTAGCTTATCAAAAAAAGACAAATTATAAGCAGAATCCTGGTTAGACCTAAATAAGAATGCTTGGAGCTCTCATTCACAAATATATTAACAAAACAGATCCATTCAGGGTGATTTACGAAGAGTAATCTGGCTCAGACACCTGAATCTTCCGTATTAGCACAGCTAAGGAGTCTCACTTTAATACAAGTTAGTATTGTCCTTCTTCCCTTACAAATCTCATATGTGTCTCTCCCCAAGCTGTGTGTCATTGTGAGTTTTAAACTAGTGTCTCAGATAAACTCCATACTTTAGTCACAAAAGAAACGATAACTACCACTGATCATATACTAAGCTCTTACTATGTGCCAGATGCCTTACCCAGACCTCAAGAATCTTCACAACTGTGTCTGTGGGATGTAAAATATGGCAATTCACCTTGTAAATAAACGAGTGTGATTCTCTCTGGACTCCACACATAGTATTTTTAACTTATAGACAATGATAAATAATAAAATAGCTAACATGAGACTCTGGATTATCTTAATTCACATCTCCTGCATTAAATATCTAATCACATCTACTATGTAAGTTAAATTACCAGAAGTGCATCTTCCTTTCCGAGTCCGTATCCCTTCCTCAAAGACACGCTAACATGCTTTAAAATGGAAAAAAGAGAGGCAGAAAGAGTTAAAAAAAAAAATCAAGTCATATGGGAAACTGATTCAACCAGTTCAGCAATATTTATTTTCCATTTGTAAGGAAGCTTTATGAAAATCTGTTTTATCACATGGATTCACATGGTAACATTTTAAGGAACAGATTTCATTTTGCCTAAGTTGCTTCTTTCCTGAATAATTTTCAGCACTCATCAGAAGGATAGAGATAAATACTTTAAATGACATGATGGGCAATGTTGGAAATCAGGTCTGTCTTTCACAATGCCCGAAATAGGGAGCAGCAGCACTCACCTCCTTCGCACTCTTGATTTTGGTCAGAAATGTATGCAGCTCCATCGTCTCTGCAAACAGTGCACGACATACTGCCTGGTAATGATTTGGTGCCTCTGCTTCAGTCGGGAGATGAGCAGCACACAACTACAGAAGAGGAAAACAATGGTGCCTGCTTATTATCTGTGGTTTTAAGGTACCTGAAATGCAGACAAACCTGGTAGTGCCCATTTTCATATCACATGGCAAGGCAACCCCATGATTACCATGACCCAAAGCTGAATGCACAACAAGACCACCAGGGAAGTCCACACAATTATACAGAAAGAGGTTTGTGACTAACAATCCCCCAGCACAGGTGAGCTTCCAGAATTAGCTTCTACTTGACAATGACAGCACATGTGTAAAAGTGTGGCCTGGGAGTAGAAGAGGGATGACCTCTTACAGAGTACTGATAATAACTCAGGTATTTTAATAGCTACCATTTATTATTTACCACACCAGGTCCTATATTTGCATATTATATACACAGCATAACATCATTTACTCTTCCATGTAGCCCTGAATTAGCACCACTTTACAGCAATGAAACTGAGGCTTCAGAGGAAGCTAGTGACTTGTCCACGGTCATAAAGTTAACGTAAGGGAGGAGGATTCAACACAGTCATACTTGATTCTGAAGCCCAAGCTCATGCCAAAACACGCGGAGTTGTATAATTTGGTAGTAAGAATGCCAAGAAGACATGTGGACTACTGGGAAGATGCCTCATCATTAGATGGGCAGTGGTGGAAAGAGGGTGGAGGGCAACTGTGACACCTCCAGTCCTGATGTCATCAACAGTACACAGCCCGTAACTACTTCTGGGTCAAAGATGCAATTTAATGCCATGCACAGCAATTTAGAAAAATCAAACAATTTACTATATTGTAAGGCACGTCCTGTCAAGACTATAATGCATTAGGATGATTTTATCTTTCTATAATAATTTTGCATCTGTGTACAGTAGTTATGTTTTAATGTATTTGCATTAAAAATTGTAAGTTCTCCCTTATTCTTTACCATATGCTTGACATTAATATATATTTATTTAGTAACTTGTATCTTTTGGAGAGTAAGAGATATCTTTGTAGCTTGTAATATCCTTCATAATGTGGCTTTCTGTTATTTTTCATTTGTAATAAGTATTGTATGCAATTTAATATATTACTATCTTTAATAAAATACATTCTCAGGAAAATATTTCAGCAAGTATGTCAGAAACAAACCTTCTTCACAAACAGGCTAAGAACTGATGCAATGGGAGCATGAGAGCAAAATCGCACAAGTTTAATTATTCACAGAGCAACCAATGAACAGAGTGTATTTTCTGCTCAATTATTTTTATATGCAGAAAAGAGCTTCTCACATAAAATTATCATTTCCAAGGTGATGAAAGGCAACTGTTAGGACTTCCATCTTTCACTAGTTCCACAATTTTATACTCCAATTACATGCTGTGAAATATGGCATAACATTTTTTACTGTAATTCATAGTAAGAAATGCTATGGATTTCTTACTTATGCATCCTTACTATGCATAAGGATTCAAACATATGCATAAGTGTATGTTTTATACACAAACATTTTACAAAATGAAACTTAAACAATCAACTGATTTCACAACCCACTATCAGGTTGTGCCCTGCAACTTAGAAAACCTGGTGTAAAAGTCTAAAATCTTTTTACTGTATATGATATAACTGTATATGTAAATAATCCACAAAAATTATTAGCACTAAGAAATTTTAGCAAAGTTGGGGGATACATGATCAACACAAAAACATTCTATTTCCATTTTTTCAATAGTAAAAAAAATAATAATTATACTAAGGAATAAATTTAACCAAGGAGGTGTGAGACTTACACACTGAAAACTATAAAGTATTGCTGACAGAAATTAAAGAAGACAAAAAAATGGACAGACATCCTGTATTCATGGGTTGGAAGGCTTAATATTGTTAAGATGGTTGTTGTTCAGTCACTCAGTCGTGTCCGACTCTTCTCTCATGGACTGCAGCACTCTAGGCTTCTCTGTCCACCATTTCCCAGAGCTTGCTCAAACTCATGTCCATTGAGTTGGTGATGCCATCCAACCATCTCATCCTCTGTCGTCCCCTTCTCCTCCTGCCTTCAATCTTTTCAAGCATCAGGGTCTTTTCCAATGAATGGGCTCTTTGCATCAGGTGGCTAAAATACTGGAGCTTCAGCTTCAGCATCAGTCCTTCCAATAAATATTCAGGGTTGATTTCCTTTAGGATTGACTGGTTTGCTCTCCTTGCAGTCCAAGAAACTCTCAAGAGTCTTCTCTTGAGTTAAGATAATAATACTATACAAAATGATCTACAGATTGAATGCAATTCCTAACTAAATCCCAAAGGCCTTTTTGAAGAAATAGAAAAGCTGATCCTAAAATTCACGTGAAATTGCAAGGGCCCCAAATAGCTGACACAATCTTGAAGAGAGCTAGAGACTCCAGCTTCCAAATTTTAAAACTTACCTCAAAGTTATAGTAATCAAAACAAAGTGGTGCTTGCAGAACAACAAACATAGATTAATGACACAGAACTGAGAGTCCAGAAATAAACCCATATATCTATGGTTGATTGATTTTTGATGAAAGTGCCCAGACCATTATGGAGGGAAAGAATAGTCTCTTCAACAAATGATGCTTGGAAAAGTGGATATCCACATGGGGGAAAAAAAAAAAGTTGTACCCCTACGTCACACCATACATTATGAAATATTAACTCAAAATGGATCAGTGACCTACATTTAAGAGTCAAAACTCAAACTCTTCAAAGGTGAAGTGAACCTTCATAGGGGTGAACCTTCATGGTCATGAACTTAGTAGCAGTTTTTAAGACATGATACCAAAAGCACTAGATACAGCATATCTTACTTTACTATAGCACTATATTATGCATTGCAGATAGTGTGTTTTTTACAAACTAAAGGTTTGTAGTGACCCTGTGCATTAGGCAAGTTTATCAGTGCTATTATTCCAGCAGCACTTGTTCACTACTTGTCTCTGTGGCACATTTTAATAATTCTTGCAATATTTCAAACTTTTTCTTATCATTATTTTATGATTTACTTTATTTTATTATTATTTTATTTTTACTATTTTATTATTATTTGTTGTGGTAATGTGATCAGTGATCTTTGCTGTTACTATTGTAACTGGTATTTTGTTTTACATTTTAAAGTATATATTGTTTTTTAGATATAATGCTATTATACACTTTAAAATAGACTATGCTGCCGCTGCCAAGTCGCTTCAGTTGTGTCCGACTCTGTGCGACCCCATGTACTGCAGCCTACCAGGCTTCTCCGTCCATGGGATTCTCCAGGCAAGAACACTGGAGTGGGTTGCCATTTCCTTCTCCAAGGCATGAAAGTGGAAAGTGAAAGTGAAGTCACTCAGTCGTGTCTGACTCTTAGCGACCCCATGGACTGCAGTCTACCAGGCTCCTCCATCCATGGATTTTCCGGGCAACAGTACTGGAGTGGGGTGCCATTGCCTTCTCCCATAATAGACTATAGTATAGTATAAACCTAACTTTTATATGCAATGGGAAACCAAAATATTCACGTAACTCACTTTACTGCAACCTTTGCTTTGTTGCAATGGTCTCGAGCTAAACCTGCAATACCCCCAAGGTACGGCTGTAAATGATTAGACTTCAAAGTGAAAATTGTACACTAGTCAAAAATGCCATCATCAAAAAATCTACAAACAATAAATGCTGGAGAGAAAAGGGAACCCTCTTGCACTATTGGTGGGAATGTAAATTCGTACAGCTACTATAGAGAACAGTATGGAGATTCCTTAAAAAGCTAGGAATAAAACTACCATATGACCCAGCAATCCCACTACTGAGCACATACCCTGAGAAAATCAAAATTCAAAAAGACACATGTATCCCAACGTTCCCTGCAGCTCTATATACAATAGCCAGGACATGGAAGTGACCTAAATGTCCATCAACAGATGAATGGATAAAGAAGTTGTGGTGCATACATACAATTGAATATTACCTGGCCATAAAAAGGAATGAATTTGAGGCAGGTTAACTGAGGTGTATTAACCTAGAGACTGCACACAGAGTGGAGTAAGTCAGAAAAACAAATATTGTATATTGACATATATATATATCTATGTGTGTGTGTGGAATCTAGAAAAACGGTACAGATGAATCTATCTGCAGGACAGCAGTAGAGACACAGACATAGAGAACAGACTTGTAGACACAGTGGGGGAAGGAGAGGGTGGGATGGATTGAGAGAACAGCACAGAAACATTTATATTATCCTATGTAAAACAGCTATTGGGAACTTGTTATGTACCAGAGGGACTCAACTCAGTGCTCTATGACAACCTAGAGGGGTGGGAAGAGGTGGGGAGGTTCAAGAAGGAGGGGATATATGTATGCTGTTCAGTTGCCCAGTCAGGTCCAACTTTTTGCAACCCCATGGACTGCAGCATGCCAGGCTTCCCTGTCCCTCACCATCTCCCAGAATTTGCCCAAGTTCATGTTCACTGCATCAGTGATACCGTCCAGCCATCTCATCCTCTGATGCCCTCTTATCCTTCTGCCCTTGCTCTTTCCCAGCATCAGGGACTTTTCCAATGAGTCATCTGTTCACATCAGGGACCAAAATACTGGAACTTCAGCTTCAGCATCAGTCCCTCCAGTGAATATTCAGGGTTGATCTCCCTTAATATTCACTGGTTTGATCTCCTTGCTGTCCAAGAGACTTTCAAAAGTGTTCTCCAGCACCACAGTTCGAAGGCATCAATTCTTTGGTGTTCTGCCTTCTTTACAGTCCAGCTCTCACAACCGTATGTGACCACTGGGAAGACCATGGCCTTGACTATATGGACCTTCGTTGGCAGAGTAATGCCTAACCTGGATATATGTATACTTCTGGCTGATTCACGTTATTGTAGAGCAGGAACCAATACTACTTTGTGAAAACAATTATCCTCTAATTAAAAAAAAAACTGTACATCAAAGGATTCTATCAAGAGCATGAAAAGACAATCCACAGAATCAGAGAAAATATTTGCAAATCATATATCTAATAAGGATCTACTATTCAGAATGCATAAAGAACTCTTAAACTCAACAAAAGATAAACAACCTAATTTAAAAACGGACCTGAATAGACATTCTTCCAAAGAAGATAGACAAATGGCCAAAAAGCAAATAAAAAGATGCTCACCATCATGAGTCATTAAGAAAATGCAAATCAAAACCACAATTAGATACCACTCACATCCACTAGGATGGCTATAAAAGCAAAGAGAAAATGGAAAGTAAGTGTTAGCAAGAATGTGGAGAAATTGGAACCCTTGTATATTGCTAGTAGAAATGAAAATGGTGAGGCCACTGTGGAAAATAGCTTGATGGTTTTTCAAAAAGTTAAAGACAGAATTACCATGTGATCCAGCAATTCCGTTCCTGAGGTGTATTTCCAAAAGAATTTAAAGTAGGTATTCAAACAAAAACTGAAACACAAATGTTCATACCAGCACCATTCACAGCAGCCAAAAAAAAAGGTGAAAACAATTCAAATATTCCTAGCTGAGGAGTGGATAAACAAACTGTGGTATATTCACAAAATGGAATCTTATTAACCCACAAAAAGGAAAAAGGTACTGACACATGCTACGACACGGGTGAACCTTAAAAACATTACACTCAGTCCAAGAAGCTAGACACCAAAAGTCATATACCATATGATTCCATTTATATGAAATACCAGAATACATAAATCCACAGAGACAGAAAGCTGATCAGTGGCTGCCATGGGCTGAAGGAGAAGGGATAGGTTTCCATCTGGGATAAAGAATAGGCTTTGGACTGAGATAGTGCTGATAGCTGGATAGTATCGTGAATTATTTAATAGCACTAAATTGTGAATTGTAAACTTTGTTATGTGTATTTTACCACAATTTTTTAATGTACAAAAAAATTTTTTTTTAAAGCCAATGAAATTTCATGAAGTTTCTACTGAGACAGATGAGAAATAATCCCTTAGAGGAAAAATAACCCCAGTGATTATTTCAGTTTCAATGAATTACCTGATAATTATTTTATTCTTTTGTGTTTATATGCATCAGCACATCTAATTCTTATGTCAACCCAATTTAGAGATTAAGAAATAGAGATTTACAATAGCTAAGGATTTACCTAAGCCATACACCTAGCCAGCAGAATTGGAAGTGAACCCAGGCAGTCTAACTACAGAATGAGTTACACTAAAGGAAGTAATGTTCTTACACTAAAAGAAGCAATATTCTTCAAGTGATGAAACACTCAGAACACAGCATACAGGCAGCATGCCCCAAATGACCTCTACAGTTACCAAACAAGTGACGCTTGTGGAGGAGTGGAAATTCTACAGACTTGTGTCCACAGGTTTGTTCTCTATGTCTGCGTACACAGTCTTTCCTTTATATATACACCAGTCAGTACATGCAGAACTTTGTGGTCTTTTCTCCATTTATTAAAAATTTCCCACACTGCTACTTAACCTACATGATTATAATTTTAAAGACCATATGATAATCTATGAGCTGATATACCATTTTTCTGGAAGTCATTTATTTCCAGTTTCAAAACAGTATAATTAATGCTGTGATACACATCTCCTTGTATCTATGTAACATTTCATTTTAAAAATCATCTCCTTGTACAGAGAACAGACTGGTGATGCCAGTGATTGGGGCTTGGGGGGTACAGAGTGGAATAGCTGAAGGTAGTCAAAAGGTACAAACTTCCAGTTATAAAGTCAGTCAGTCCTAGGAATGTAATGTACAGCATGGCAACTAAGGTTAACAATACTGTACCGAATATTTGAAAGTTGCTGAAAGATAGAGCTTAAAAGTTCTCATCACAAGCAAAAAATCTGTAATCATGTGTAGTGATGGATGTTAACTTATTGTGGTGATCATTTTGCAATTTATACAAACAAGGAATCATTACCTTGTACAGTTGAAACTAATATAATGTTATACATCAATTATATCTGAGCTTAAAAAACTGACCTCTTTGAAAAATTTCTAATAGTATTACTGTGTGGAAAAATTTGAACATGCACAAAATGAGGTGGACAGTATAATGAATTACCATCCATCACCCAATTTAGCAATGACCAATTCATGGCCATCTTACTTTATCTACATCCTCATCCACTTAAGCCTCACCCTCCAGGATAATTTTATAGCAAATTTCAGACATCTGAATTTCACATGTAGATATTTCAGCATACACTCATTAAATGAGTTTTTAAAAAATATACTCACAATTCTATTATAATATCTAAAAATATGAATAATTCCTAATATCGTCAACTATAGAGTAAAAGGTCAAATTTTCCTGATTATCTCAAATATATCCACAGTTCATTTTTATTTTCATTACTCTAGGAGGTGGAGCAAAAAGACAGGCAGAGAGTATTCTGCCTATGTTTTCCTTGAAAAGTTTTATAGTACCCAGACTTACATTTAGGTCTTTAATCCAGTTTGAGTTTGTTGCTATGTATGGTATTAAAGACTGTTCTAATCTATAGATTCAATGTAATCCCCATGAAATTACCAATAGCCTTTTTCAGAACTTTCCTGGTAGTTCAGTTGGTAAAGAATCCGCCTGCAATATGGAAGACCTGGGTTCGATCCCTGGGTTGGGAAGATCCACTGAAGAAGAGAAAGGCTACCCACTCCAGTATTATGGCCTGGAGAATTCCATGGGCTGTATAATCCACAGGGTCGCAGAGAGTTGGACACGACTGAGAGATTTTCACTTCACTTTTTCAGAACTAGAACAAAAAATTTTAATATCTGTATGGAAACACAAAAGGCCCCAAAAAGCCACAGCGATTTTGTGGGGAGAAAAAAAGAAAAGCAACAAAGACAGAGCTAGAGGAATTAGGCTCCTTGATTTCAGGAGCTTTGACTGTACTACAAAGCTACAGTAATCGAAACAGTAGGACACTGGCACAAAAACAGACACACATCAGTGGAACAGGAAAGAAAGCCCAGAGGCAAACTCACACACCTATGGTCAACTAATCTATGACAAAGGAGGCAAGAATACACCATGGAGAAAAAACAGCCTCTTCAATAAATGGTAGGAGGAAAACTAGACAGCTACATGTAAAAGAATGAAATTAGAACACCCTTATGCATTTCATTAAGGACATGAAACTGAGCAAACTCTGGGACATGGTGAAGGACAAGGAAGCCTGGCATGCTGCAGTCCATGGGGCTGCAAAGAGCTGAAGACAACTTAGTGAGTAAATAACAACAACAATGTATTTCATTGAAAGCTGAAAGTCTAGGAACTATTATCAAATGCTAATCAATTTTTTAAAGTGAAATAACAACTCTTGAAAGAAAGAGATACTGCTGTAAACTTTACCTTCATGACATCTTTATAGGACCGGATGGCTGAGACCTTCCTCTTTACGTCATCATCCTCCTCCAGACCCTCATCCGCAGCCTCGTAGCCCTCGTCATTGCTGCCGTCAGCCTCTACCGTGTTGGCCATGCGATCAATGAGCTGCTCCAGTGGTGGGCTTAACTCCCTTTCTTCATTCTCCTTCAAGCCATAGTCCAGTGCCTTATAAATAATAATTCCCAAAGATTCTATAACCTAGGAACATTAAGGAAGGCGGTTAATAGAGACAACTGAACAGCTTTATAGAACTGTAAGGCATAAAATATTCAGTACGATATTTAAGCTACGTCTAATCTATTCCATTTCAGAAATGTGACACATTAAATTTGAGAAGCTTAAGAAGTCTCACCTGTGTTTTTTTAAAAAATCTCAGATGGAAATTATTTGTATAATTTCTTCAAACCAGTATGTAACACATACACAAAGTCTTTTCATGTTTTCTTAGATTTATGTTAAACACTAGAATCTATATTTTCCATTTATATAAAATACCAGCAATACCAACCAGGTTGATTTTCCATATTTTCAAACCATATTTTTTCAGAATAGACAGAGTTACCGAAAAACATATCCATTCAAAACTGTTATGACAACACTTATCTAATTAGGGATTTCATAGACATATCAAGGATCTGAGACTGAAAACTCAGTGACTGGTAGCAGCTAACTTAAGCTTAAACAAACAAATCTATTTACAGCCATGTCCTTCTGACAGGGGCTGGCAGTGCTGCAACTTCCACCTTAAGGTGCTGCCTGCGCATCAGGCGGAACCATCTGTAAATCAGGCTGGAGTCTTCTGTCAACTGATTGGAGAACTCCCCCAAGGCAACAGGTACAGGCTGGAAAGACAGAGTGGCTCAGCAGCACGCACTTGGTGATGCCTCCAGGGCCAACCTGGGCCAAGCACGTGCAAAATGCTTCCATTGGATGATGGGATGCCTCTGTACAAACCCAAACTCATGGCTAGAAGGGTCAATAACCCCCAGTTTATGATGGGCCGCTCAGGACTCAGGTAAACTGGTGGCCCACCATTGAGTGTTCAGTATTGACTGTGGCCCAGCATCAGATCTAGAGCTACCAAAAGTAAAGGAGCTCTCCACAAAGAGCTGCAGGGCTCTGCTCCAGAACCCTAGGGCCTGCACTGCGACTCACCCGCAGGGCTGCCCAAGGCTCAGACTGTAGCCCTCTCTGCCACTGACACCGCAAGCACCGACACATCTGCGGGGTCAGGTGGCCCGTGCAGCAGAGGAGCCAGCCTGGCAGCTGCATTTGTGGAGGAGCTCTCCCTGTCCCGGGTCCTACTCAGAACTAGCAGCTTTCTGGGTCCTTCAGTAAATGGGCTAGAGTAATACAACACACTTCGAGGAATATGTGCCTTCAAAATCCAGAGTCCACCAGGCTTTGTGCTTCTTTTCTGTTTGCAGTCAGGGCCTTGGAAAGGATGTCCTAAAACATTCTGCAGGGTCTCCCAGCTCCAGGATAAACTACGTGCACCTGGTTTCAATGTCCCAAATCTATTACCTTTCCTGATTTAAACCTGAACCATGACACAGTACTATATGTAATCCAACCTCTCAGAAACACAACATAACAAGGCTGGGCATTATTAGACTGACATGTATAGTAGCTGACTCATCACTTTCACAGATTCCAGAAACTTCTAGCCTTGTGCTAGAGAAGCATCTACCTAGTTCTACACAGCCTGGAGCTGGTGATAACAGACAAGCACTCAAAAGACAACTGAAACATAAAAGTACCTGGACACATCAACTTGCCTACATATATACTTACTTATACTAATTTTAGAAATTCATTTTCCAAAACTTGTGGTGGTTGTTCAGTAGCTAAGTCATGTCCAAAAGTGATTTAAGTATTAAGTAGGAGAGCTCCAACTAACAACCCCTTGAGAAAATTAGAGACGTTTTTTCCATGTTGACACTGATTATAATCTACCTGTATAAATATCAACCTGACATTTCTCCATCTTGTTCACAAAAATACTATAAAAGACTTACTACACTTTCTTGCTGCAATATCTAAATACTAACTGTAGTACTCTCTTATCTAGTAAAATTTATCCCCCCAAAGCATACTTTTCTATTAATCTAGCTAATATCCACTATACTAAGCACCCTTCCTTTCACTCATGAATTCAGTCCACAGATATTTACTAAGAATCAAGTGTATGTGCCAACAAAGAAACAGATGAGGAGAAGAGACCTGTGGCCTTCATAAAGGTTTTGTCCTAGGGAAAACAGATAATTAATAAGCTAAATGACTATGCTATACATTATAATAAAGAAGGGAAGGGTGTTATGAGAGCATAATTTAATAGGGAGCCCTAACTAGTCCAAAAATCAGGGAAGCCTTTGTTAAGAAAATGAATTTAAGTAGAGTTAACCACAAGAAGAAGGGGGTTAGAAAAGAATTCCAAAGATAGGAAAACAGTGAGTATGAAGACCTAGAGATAAGAAAGAGCATGGAATGAGTGACTGAAGAAAAAACAAAGTGTTTACTTCTAATGACAAGAGGACAGTTAGGATGAGTTTTGTGAGGTGGGAATATATTCACAAATCACATTGAGGCCTCAAAGGCTACCTGACAGGTCTGAAAGGAAAGTGCAAGTGAAGTCCCTCAGTCGTGTCCAACTCTTTGTGACCCCCTGGACTGTAGCCTGCCAGGCTCCTCCATCCCTGGGATTTTCCAGGCAAGAATACTGGAGTGGGTTGCCGTTTCCTTCTCCAGGGGATCTTCCCCACCTAGGGATTGAACCTGGGTCACCCGCACCGCAGGCAGACTCTACCATGTGAGCTACCAGGGAAGCCTGAATCTTCATCAAGTAATAGCGGGCCACTGAAGGGTTTTGGGAAGTGGGGCAGTAAGGTATTTTTAAAGTTCAGTCAGTCAGTTCAGTCACTCAATCATGTCTGACTCTTTGCAACCCCATGGACTGCAGCATATCAGGCTTCACTGTCCATCACCAACTCCCAGAGCCTACTCAAACTCATGTCCACTGAGTCAGTGATGCCATCCAACCATCTCATCCTCTGTCATCCCCTTCTCCTCCCGCCTTCAATCTTTCCCAGCATCAGGGTCTTTTCAGTATTTTTAAAATATATCATGCCACAGTTATCAAGACAGGGTGGTACTAGCAAAAGAACAGACAATGAGATTTATGGAACAGCATACAGAGCCCAAAACAGACTCCCAAGGATACTCAACGGAGCACTGACAAAGGAGTAAAGGCAATTTAAAAGAACAGGCTTTTCAAACGGTGCTGGAGCAACAACATCCACATGCAAAAATATGAGTCTAGACTCAGGCCTTACACCTTTCACAAAGTCACAAGTAAAATACAAAAGTATTGAATGAGAAGATAACATAGGAGAAAATCTAGTTGACTTTGGGTTTGATGATTTTTTTAAAGATACAAGGAATGATCCATGAAAGAAAAAAATTGGTATGTTAGACTTCATTATAATTAACAAATTCTGCTGCATGAAAGGCACTGTTCAAAGAATAAAACAACAAGCCACAGCTGGAAGAAAATATGTGCCAAACATATGTGTGATAATGGACTGGTATCCCAAATATACAAAGAACCTTAAAACTCAAACAGAAAATAACTCCTGGAGTTTCCTAGCGGTCTAGTCATTAGGATTCTGGACTTTCACTGCCATAAGTCAGGTTCACTCCCATGAGTCAGGTTCACTCCCTGGTCAGGGAACTCAAGTCCCACAAGCTATCTAACCTGACCCCACCCCCTGAAAAAAAAATTACCCAGTTAGAAAATGGGCAAGTGATCAGAATAGAAGATATACCAAAGAAGATATACAAATGGCAACGAAAATGTGAAATGATGCTCAAGATAATGTGTCATCATAAATTGTACCAATGTTTTCTTAGGTCACTCTCCCAAGGCAACAGAAATAAAAGCAAAAATTAACAAGTGGGACCTAATCAAATTTACAAGCTTTTGTATAGCTAAGGAAATCATCAACAGAATGAAAAGACAGCCTACAGACTGGGAGAAAATATTTGCAAGTGACGTGACCAACAAGGGCTTAATATCCAAAATACACAAACAGCTCATACAATTCAACAATAAAATAACTTACAGCCCAATAGAAAAACAGGTAGAAAACCTACATAGACAGTTCTCCTAGGAAAACACACAGACAGCCAAAAGGCACATGAAAAGATGCTCAACATCACTAATTATTAGAGAAAAGCAAATCATAACTATGAGGCGCCACTTAACACCTCTCAGATGGCCATCATTAAATAGTGTACAAATAACAAATGCTAAAGAGGGTATGGAGAAAAGGGAATCCTCCTACACTGCTGGTGGGAATGAAAGTTGATGTAGCCACTATGAAAATTATCAGGAAATTCCTCAAAAAGCTAAAAATAGAGTTTTCAAGTGACCCAGCAACCCTACTCCTGGGCATATATCTGGACAAAACTATAATTCAAAAAGACACATGTACCCCAATCTTCAATAAAACACTATTCACAACAGCCAAGACATGGAAATAACCTAAGTGTCCATCAAAAGATGAGTGGATGAAGATGTGGTACAGATATACAATGCAATACTACTCAACCATGAAACAGAACAAAATAACGCCATTTGCAGCAACATGGATGAACTCGGAGATTGTCATATTAAATCAGTTAAGTCAGAAAGACAAATACTGTGTGATATCACTTCTATGTGAAATCTGAAATACAACACAGATGAACTTATCTACAAAACAGACTCACAGCCATAGAGAACAGACTTGTGGTTGCCAAGGGAGAGAGTGGGAAGAATGGATTTGGAGTTTGGGGTTAGCGATGCAAACTATTATATATAGAATGGATAAACAACAAGTCCTACTATATAGCACAGGGAAATGTATTCAATATTTTGTGAAAAATCATAATGGAAAAGAATATATAAAATAATGTAAAAAAAAATCATATGTCATCAGGGATTTACAAATTAAAATGGTAAGATCCCACTATATACCTACTGAGTTCAGTTCAGTTCAGTCACTCAGTCTTGTCCGACACTTTGCGACCCCATGAGTCGCAGCACGCCAGGCCTCCCTGTCCATCACCAACTCCTGGAGTTCACTCAGACTCACGTCCATCGAGTCAGTGATGCCATCCAGCCATCTCATCCTCTGTCATCTCCTTCTCCTCCTGCCCTCAATCTCTCCCAGCATCAGAGTCTTTTCCAATGAGTCAACTCTTCCCATGAGGTGGCCAAAGTACTGGAGTTTCACCTGTAGCATCATTCCTTCCAAAGAAATCCTAGGGCTGATCTCCTTCAGAATGGACTGGTTGGATCTCCTTGCAGTCCAAGGGACTCTCAAGAGGCTTCTCCAACACCACAGTTCAAAAGCATCAATTCTTCAGCGCTCCGTTTTCTTCAGCCCAACTCTCATATCCATACATGACCACTGAAAAAACCATAGTGTTGACTAGACGGACCTTTGTTGGCAAAGTAATGTCTCTGCTTTTCAATATGCTATCTAGGTTGGTCATAACTTTTCTTCCAAGGAGTAAGCATCTTTTGATTTCATGGCTGCAGTCACCATCTGCAGTGATTTGGGAGCCCCCCAAAATAAAGTTTGACACTGTTTCCATCGTTTCCCCATCTATTTCCCATGAAGTGATGGGACCAGATGCCATGATCTTCGTCAAATCCAAAACAATGATATCATAAAATGCTGATGAGAATGTGGGGCAGCAGGAATTCTCATCAATGGCTGGTAGGAATGCCAATGCTTCAGCCACCATAGAAGACATTTTGGCAGTTGCTCACACAGCCGAACATACTCCTACCATACAATCAAGTAATTCCACTCCTTGATATTTACTCAAGCTGAAAACTTACATCCACACAAAAATCTACACAAATGTTTGTTGTTTAGTCACTAAGTCATGTCTGACTCTGCAATCCCATCAAGTGTAGCCTGCCAGGTTCCTCTGTCCATGGGATTTCCCAGGCAAGAATACTACAGTGGGTTTCCATTTTCTTCTTCAGGGGATCTTCCTGACCCAGGGATCGAACCTGCATCTCCAATGTCCCCTGCATTAGCAGGTGGATTCTTTACTGTTGAGCCACCAAGGAAGTCCTACACAAATGTTTAAAGTAACTTTATTCAGAACTGTCAAAACTTGGAGGCAACCAAGATGTTTTTCAACATGTGAAGGGATAAACTATGATAAATCCATACAACCAACTATTATTCAAAGATAGAGAAATGAGCTGTCAAACTACAAAGACATAGAGGACACTTTAAAGTAGATTACTAATTGAAAGAAGACAATCTGAAAAGGCTAAATTCTAACCACATGATATTTTGGAAAAGGCAAAACTATAGAGAAAATAAAAAGATCAGTTGTTCCCATGAAAGTGTATGGGACAGTCTAAGGAGAAAAACTACAAGAGAAACGCAGACCCAAACATTTAATGACTGGCCAGAGGATGAGAAATCAAGAGACTAGACTGTAAAGGAGCAAGAGTATGAAAGAAAGGAGGAAAGTAGAAAGTCACAAAAATCAGAGCGAGAAAAAACTTTCAAAAGGAGGTCATGGTCCTGGCACGGAATGTGGATTAGAGGGGAGAAGAGACTTAGGGAACACCGCTGGATTCCTCCAGAAGGAAGCTACGGTGACCTCAGCAAGGGCCAGACTGTGTGAACAAACGGTGCCATGTGTACCCAGCACACACAGAAATGTTTAGGAAAAGGAGCGAAATGCAAGGTAGCAGCTAGAGAGGAAGACAGGGCACAGGTAGGGTTTTTATTATTATTATTATTATTATTATTATTATTACTATTACTTTTTCTTTGAAGACTTCAAGTCTTAAGCATTTTAAAGGGTGATGGGAAAAATACAGAAAGGAAAACACTGAAGAAGATGCAAAGATAAGGGATCACAATTACCAACAGTGACCTTTGTTTGAAGTGTCAGACCTCTACAAGGGGTCACTCCTCAAAAAAAATCTTTCCATGAAATCTAGATATGCTTTTTTCCTTTTATAAAGCAGCAAAAAAAAAAAAGTCCATTTATCCGTGCCTGAGAGTTATCGTTCTATTCAATATTACTTCCTAAGCAGTTTCTAGGTGATAAATTCATTAACATGCTATTCTAAGCCTTTTACATTCTGAGCCCAGTGAACTTTTCTGTTCACAACCCCACAATGAGCTGATAACTTTGCTCACTTTCCTTCTGCTTACCTTTCTTTACTCATGTCACTCCCCACCTGTGTCTGACAAATCCTACCAGTACTCTTATTCTTCAGACCCAGAGCCCTTTGACCAGAGTTGATTATTTTCAACCTTACCATCTTTGCCTGCTCTGTTGATCCAACTTTTACATATGACTGTTTGTTAATTGCATCCAAAACTATAAAATAATCATTCAAGTGTAGCTGGAATGTTCACCAAGACAAAGCCTATGCTGTTTGAAAAAAAATAAGTCTCAAGAAATTTCAAAACTGAAATATCAAAAATTATGTTTTCTGACAATGAAATGAAACCAGAAATCAGCTAACAAAGTAATTTATACTAAGTTATTTCATACTAAAGTACTAAGTACTAAAAAATTAAATAGCACACTTCTAAACTTTTGAGTCAAAGAAGAAATCTCAAGGGCAATTTAAAAATATTTAATGATAATGAAAACATACTAACAAATTTGTGGGAAGCAACTAATGCATTTATAGCTTCAGATGAATAGACAAACTCCCTAGAAGGCACAGCTTATCAAAATTTGCAACATCCCAACACTGAAAACTATAAAACATTGCTAAAAGAAATTAAAAATCAAAGCTAGCAGAGACATACACCAAATTCATGATTGAAAGACTAAACATTGTTACAATGTCAGTTCTTTCACGTTGATCAAAAAGTCAATAAAATCACAACCAAAACTCTACTAGGACTTTTGGAAAAACTGAAACTAATTTAAAAATGTATTTGTCATAAAAGAAGAAAAGACCTCATTCGTCATAAAAGAAGAAAATTAACAAGCTAGATTTCATATAAAATAAAAACTCTGCTCTTTGGATTTCCCTGGTGGTCCTGCAGTTAACACTTCACACTTCCAATGCAGGGGGCACAGGTTCGATCCCTGGTCAGGGAACTGTGATTCCACAATCCACACAGTGAGGCTAAAAAAAGAAAAAACTCTGCTCTTCAAAAAACAATATTAGCTAAGGGGAAAGTTCATAGCAATACAGGCATACCTCAAGAAACAAGAAAAAAGTCAAATAAATAACCTAACTCTACACCTAAAGCAACTAGAAAAGGAAGAAATGAAGAACCCCAGGGTTAGTAGAAGGAAAGAAATCTTAAAAATCAGGGCAGAAATAAATGCAAAAGAAACAAAAGAGACCATAGCAAAAATCAACAAAGCCAAAAGCTGGTTCTTTGAAAGGATAAACAAAATTGACAAACCATTAGCCAGACTCATCAAGAAACAAAGGGAGAAATTTCAAATCAATAAAACTAGAAACAAAAATGGAGAGATCACAACAGACAACACAGAAATACAAAGGATCATAAGAGACTACTATCAACAATTATATGCCAATAAAATGGACAACGTGGAAGAAATGGACAAATTCTTAGAAAAGTACAACTTTCCAAAACTCGACCAGGAAGAAATAGAAAATCTTAACAGACCCATCACAAGCATGGAAATTGAAACTGTAATCAAAAATCTTCCAGCAAACAAAAGCCCCGGTCCAGACGGCTTCACAGCTGAATTCTACCAAAAATTTAGAGAAGAGCTAACACCTATCCTGCTCAAACTCTTCCAGAAAATTGCAGAGGAAGGTAAACTTCCAAACTCATTCTGTGAGGCCACCATCACCCTAATACCAAAACCTGACAAAGATCCCACAAAAAAAGAAAACTACAGGCCAATATCACTGATGAACATAAATGCAAAAATCCTTAACAAAATTCTAGCAATCAGAATCCAACAACACATTAAAAAGATCATACACCATGACCAAGTGGGCTTTATCCCAGGGATGCAAGGATTCTTCAATATCCGCAAATCAATCAATGTAATACACCACATTAACAAATTGAAAAATAAAAACCATATGATTATCTCAATAGATGCAGAGAAAGCCTTTGACAAAATTCAACATCCATTTATGATAAAAACTCTCCAGAAAGCAGGAATAGAAGGAACATACCTCAACATAATAAAAGCTATATATGACAAATCCACAGCAAACATTATCCTCAATGGTGAAAAATTGAAAGCATTTCCTCTAAAGTCGGGAACGAGACAAGGGTGCCCACTTTCACCATTACTATTCAACATAGTTTTGGAAGTTTTGGCCACAGCAATCAGAGCAGAAAAAGAAATAAAAGGAATCCAAATTGGAAAAGAAGAAGTAAAACTCTCACTGTTTGCAGATGACATGATCCTCTACATAGAAAACCCTAAAGAGTCCACCAGAAAATTACTAGAACTAATCAATGACTATACTAAAGTTGCAGGATATAAAATCAACACACAGAAATACCTTGCATTCCTATACACTAATAATGAGAAAACAGAAAGAGAAATTAAGGAAACAATTCCATTCACCATTGCAATGGAAAGAATAAAATACTTAGGAATGTATCTACCTAAAGAAACTAAAGACCTATATATAGAAAACTATAAAACACTGGTGAAAGAAACCAAAGAGGACACTAATAGATGGAGAAATATACCACGTTCATGGATTGGAAGAATCAATATAGTGAAAATGAGTATACTACCCAAAGGAATTTATAGATTCAATGCAATCCCTATCAAGCTACCAACAGTATTCTTCACAGAGCTAGAACAAATAATTTCACAATTTGTATGGAAATACAAAAAAACCTCGAATAGCCAAAGCGATCTTGAGAAAGAAGAATGGAACTGGAGGAATCAACCTACCTGACTTCAGGCTCTACTACAAAGCCACAGTCATCAAGACAGTATGGTACTGGCACAAAGACAGAAATATAGATCAATGGAACAAAATAGAAAGCCCAGAGATAAATCCATGCACATATGGACACCTTATCTTTGACAAAGGAGGCAAGAATACACAATGGATTAAAGACAATTTCTTTAACAAGTGGTGCTGGGAAAACTGGTCAACCACGTGTAAAAGAATGAAACTAGAGCACTTTCTAACACCATACACAAAAATAAACTCAAAATGGATTAAAGATCTAAACGTAAGACCAGAAACTATAAAACTCCTAGAGGAGAACATAGGCAAAACAGTCTCCGACATACATCACAGCAGGATCCTCTATGACCCACCTCCCAGAATATTGGAAGTAAAAGCAAAAATAAACAAATGGGACCTAATTAAACTTCAAAGCTTCTGCAAAACAAAGGAAACTATAAGCAAGGTGAAAAGACAGCCTTCAGAATGGGAGAAAATAATAGCAAATGAAGCAACTGACAAAGAACTAATCTCAAAAATATACAAGCAACTCCTACAGCTCAATTCAGAAAAATAAATGACCCAATCAAAAAATGGGCCAAAGAACTAAATAGATATTTCTCCAAAGAAGACATACAGATGGCTAACAAACACATGAAAAGATGCTCAACATCACTCATTATCAGAGAAATGCAAGTTAAAACCACTATGAGGTACCATTTCACGCCAGTGAGAATGGCTGCGATCCAAAAGTCTACAAGCAATGCATGCTGGAGAGGGTGTGGAGAAAAGGGAACCCTCTTACACTGTTGGTGGGAATGCAAACTAGTACAGCCACTATGGAGAACAGTGTGGCGATTCCTTAAAAAAATGGAAATAGAACTGCCTTATGATCCAGCAATCCCACTGCTGGGCATACACACTGAGGAAACCAGAAGGGAAAGAGACACGTGTACCCCAATGTTCACTGCAGCACTGTTTATATAGCCAGGACATGGAAGCAACCTAGATGTCCATCAGTAGATGAATGGATAAGAAAGCTATGGTACATATACACAATGGAGTATTACTCAGCCATTAAAAAGAATACATTTGAATCAGTTCTAATGAGGTGGATGAAACTGGAGCCTATTATACAGAGTGAAGTAAGCCAGAAAGAAAAACACCAATACAGTATACTAACACATATATATGGAATTTAGAAAGATGGTAACAACAACCCTGTGTACGAGATAGCAAAAGAGACACTGATGTATATAACAGTCTTTTGGACTCTGTGGGAGAGGGAGAGGGTGGGATGATTTGGGAGAATGGCATTGAAATACGTATAATATCATATATGAAACGAGTTGCCAGTCTAGCTTTGATGCACGATACTGGATGCTTGGGGCTGGTGCACTGGGATGACCCAGAGGGATGGTATGGGGAGGGAGGAGGGAGGAGGGTTCAGGATGGGGAACACATGTATACCTGTGGTGGATTCATTTTGATATTTGGCAAAACCAATACAATACTGTAAAGTTTAAAAATAAAATAAAACTTTCAAAAAACAATATTAGGACGTTTTCCTGGTGGTCCAATGGTTAGGAATCTGCCTTTCAATTCAGGGAACACGGGTTTGATCCCTGGTCCGGGAAGATCCCACATGCCATGAGGCAACTAAGCCTGTGGGCCACAACTACTGAGCCTGCACTCTGCAACAAGAGAAGCTACTGCAATGAGAAGCCCGTCCTCAGCAACAAAGATCCAGGGCAACCAAATATAAAGTAATTAATTTTTAAAAAACCCAAACCTTTCTGGGTCAGGAAGATTTCCTGGAGAAGGGAATGGCTACTCACTCCAGTATTCCTGACTGGAGAATTCCACGAACAAAAGAGTCTGGCAGACTACAGTCCATGAGGTGTATAGACACAAAGAGTCAGACACAACTGAGCGACTAACACAGCTAACAGAGGACTTTTCAGGAGAGGAAAAAAAAAATACCTTCAAAAACACTTCAAGGATGATCAAATCTGAAATATGCTAAGACCAAAACAGGAATTTTTCCTTCTTGAGAGGAAAAAAATGACACACACACACACACACAAAATGAACTGAAATCAGGATAATTCCAAAGCATGGGACTCAGAATGTTAATATAGTTGAAATATATCAGTCAAAAAACCCTAGAATGAAACTCAGTATTAATGGAATGATGTGGTGTCATAACTAAAATCTAAGCACCCTATTAAAAATAGTATTTTTAATACTGCAAATGGAATACTGAGATAAGAAATGGAAAAAGGCTAAGCACTATAGGATGATTTGTCTAAATCATAACTCAGAGTACAGATATGATGAGAGAGTCCACAGGAGTCGACTGGTATAGATACAAACAAGCAGCACGGTTATTCTAAACTGCAGCACTGTCTGGTAGGACTTTCTGGGTGACAGCATGGTCTGAATCTGTGCTGCCCAATACTATAACCATAGTCACACTTGAAATATAGCTAGTAGGACTGAGAAAATAAAATTTTAACTTTATTTCATTTTAATTAATTTAAACTTTAAAAGACACAGAAGGGTAGTGGCTGCCATCCTGGGCAGTGCAAGTCTAGAGAAAGGAAAACAACGCCTTCTGGTGAGTCTACACAATCCAGAGACAAAATGAAGAGCAGGGTATAATCACCACGCACATGGCAGGCACTCCATAAATGGCTGTTAAACTACAGTGAGCAGCTCTTTACTGAGCTTCCAAGCCAAGGATGACAGACGAGAACTCAAGAACAACCCACAGGTAAGACCAGGAATTCCTGAAAATGGGAATGTCCCGTGTCACCAAAATAATCCTGACATTTAAGTCAACAATCCTATGCTAGTCATTTCCACTGAAAGTTCTCAAACTACTTATTTAAAACGTAACTCCTATAGTACTTTGAACTAAAGTAACTTTCACTAAAGTTGCTTAAAGCACTTGACTACTACTACTACTGCTAAGTCGCTTCAGTCGTGTCCGACTCTGTGCCACCCCATAGACGGCAGCCCACCAGGCTCCCCCGTCCCTGGGATTCTCCAGGCAAGAACACTGGAGTGGGTTGCCATTTCCTTCTCCAATGCATGAAAGTGAAAAGTGAAAGTGAAGTCGCTCAGTTATGTCTGACTCTTAGCGACCCCATGGACTGCAGCCTACCAGGCTCCTCCACCCATGGGATTTTCCAGGCAAGAGGACTGGATGGGTTGCCAATGTCATGAACCTCCATCCATAGTTCTTCAGGTGGTGTGTGTCAGATCTAATCCCTTGAATTTCTTTGTCATTTCCACTGTATAACTGTAAGGGATTTGATTCAGGTCATACTAGACCATTTGAATGGTCTAGTGGTTTTTCCTACTTTCTTCAATTTAAGTCTGAATTTTGCAATAAGGAATTCATGATCTGAGCCACAGTCAGCTCTGAGTCTTGTTTTTGCTGACTGTACAGAGCTTTTTCATCTTCAGATGCAAAGAAAATAATCAGATTTCAGTATTGACCATCTGGCGTTGTCCATGTGTAGAGTTGTCTCTTGTGTTGTTGGAAGAGGGTGTTTGCTATGACTAGTGCATTCTCTCGGCAAAACTCTGTTAGCCTTTGCCCTGCCTCATTTTGCACTCCAAGGCCAAACTTGCCTGTTACTCCAGGTACCTCTTGACTTCCTACTTTTGCATTCCAGTCCTACTTTTGCATTCTGGTCCCCTATTATGAAAAGTACATCTTTTTTTGGTATTAGTTTTAGAAGGTCTTGTAGGTCTTCATAGAACCATTCAACTTCAGCTTCTTTGGCATTAGCGGTTGGGACATAGACTTGGATTACTGTGATATTGAATGGTTTGCCTTGGAAATAAACACAGATCATTTTGTCATTTTTGAGACTGCACCCAAGTACTGCATTTTGGACTCTTCTGTTGACTATGAGGGTTACTCCATTTCTTCTAAGGGATTCTTGCCCACAGTAGTATATATAATGGTCATCTGAGTTAAATTCATCCATTCCAGTCCATTTTAGTTCACTGATTCCTAAAATGCTGATGTTTGCTCTTGCCATCTCCTGTTTGACCACTTCCAATTTACCTTGATTCATGGACCTAACATTCCAGGTTCCTAGGCAATATTGTTCTTTTCAGCATTGGACTTTACTTCCATCACCAGTCACATCCACAACTGGATGTTGTTTTTGCTTTGGCTCTATCTCTCCATTCTTTCTGGAGTTATTTCTCCACTCTTCTCCAGTAGCATATTGGGCACCTACTGACCTAAGGAGTTCATCTTTCAGTGTCTTATCTATTTTCCTTTCCTTACTGTTCATGGGGTTCTCAGAGCAAGAATACTGAAATAATTTTACATTCCCTTCTCCAGTGGACCATGTTTTGTCAGAACTCTCTACCATTACCCATCTGTCTTGGGTTGGCCCTACACGGCAATGGCTTATAGTTTCATTGAGTTAGACAAGGCTGTGAGCCATGTGATCAATTTGGTTAGTTTTCTGTGATTTTGATTTTCATTCTGTCTGCCTTCTGATGGTTAAGGATCAGAGGCTTGTGGAAGCTTCCTGATGGGAGAAACTGACTGATGGGGAAATCTGGGTCTTGTTCTTATGGGTGGGGCCATGCTCAGTAAATCTTTAATTCAATTTTCTGTTGATGGGTGGAGCTGATAAATGGATAGGTGATAATTTGATATTGTATAGGAAGCAGTGATCAAGGCCATCCCCAAGAAAAATAAATGCAAAAAGGCAAAGTGGTTGTCTGAGGAGGGCTTATGAAAAGCTGAGAAAAGAAGAGAAGCTAAAGGCAAAGGAGAAAAGGAAAGATATACCCACCTGAATGCAGAGTTCCAAAGAATAGCAAGGAGAGATAAGAAAGTCTTCCTCAGTGATTAATCCAAAGAAATAGAGGAGAACAATAGAATGGGAAAGACGAGAGATCTCTTCAAGAAAATTAGAGATACCAAGGGAACATTTCATGCAAAGATGGGCACAATAAAGGACAGAAACAGTATGGACTTAACAGAAGCAGAAGATGTTAAGAAGTGGCAAGAATACACAGAACTATACAAAAAAGATCTTCATGATAACCATGATGGTGTGATCACTTACCTAGAGCCAGACATCCTGGAATGAGAAGTCAAGAGGGCCTTGGGAACCATCACTCAGAACAAACCTAGTGAAGGTGATGGAATTTCAGTTGAACTGCTTCAAATCCTAAAAGATGATACTGTGAAAGTGCTGCACTCAATATGTCAGCAAATTTGAAAAACTCAGCAGTGGCCAGAAATGGGACCAGAAAAGGTCAGTTTTCATTCCAGTCGCAAAGAAAGGCAATGCCAACGAATGATCATAGTACCCCACAGTTGCACTCATCTCACACGCTAGCAAAGTAATGCTCAAAGTTCTCCTGCTAGGCTTCAACAGTATGTGAACCATGAACTTCCAGATATTCAAGCTGGATTTAGAAAAGGCAGAGGAACCAGAGATCAAATTGCCAACATCCACTGGATCATAGAAAAGCAAGAGAGTTCCAGAAAAACATCTACTTCTACTTTATTGACTACACCAAAGCCTTTGACTGTGTGGACCACAACAAACTGTGGAAAATTCTTTAAGGACATGGGAATACCAGACCACCTTACCTGCCTCCTGAGAAATCTGTATGCAGGTCAAGAAGCAACAGTTAGAACTGGGCATGGAACAACAGACTGGTTCCAAATTAGGAAAGGAGTACGTCAAGGCTGTATATTGTAACCCTGCATATTTAACTTCTATGCAGAGTACATCATGCGAAATGCCAGGCTGGATGAAGCACAAGCTGGAATCAAGATTGCTGGGAGAAATATCAAGAACCTCAGATATGCAGATGACACCACCCTTCTGGCCGAAAGCAATGAAGAACTGAAGAGCCTCTTCATGAAGGTGAAAGAAGAGAGTGAAAAAGTTGGCTTAAAACTCAACATTCAAAAAACTAAGATCATGGCATCCAGTCCCAACACTTCATGGCAAAAAGTTCAGGAAACAATGGAAACAGTGAGAGACTTTATTTTTGGGGGCTCCAAAATCTCTGCACGTGGTGACTGCAGCCATGAAATTAAAAGATGCTTGTTTCTTGGAAGAAAAGCTCTGATCAACCTAGACAGCATATTAAAAAGCACAGACATCTATGTTCATCAGTGATATTGGCCTGTAGTTTTCTTTTTTTGTGGGATCTTTGTCAGGTTTTGGTATTAGGGTGATGGTGGCCTCATAGAATGAGTTTGGAAGTTTACCTTCCTCTGCAATTTTCTGGAAGAGTTTGAGCAGGATAGGTGTTAGCTCTTCTCTAAATTTTTGGTAGAATTCAGCTGTGAAGCCGTCTGGACCGGGGCTTTTGTTTGCTGGAAGATTTTTGATTACAGTTTCAATTTCCATGCTTGTGATGGATCTGTTAAGATTTTCTATTTCTTCCTGGTCCAGTTTTGGAAAGTTGTACTTTTCTAAGAATTTGTCCATTTCTTCCACGTTGTCCATTTTATTGGCATATAATTGTTGATAGTAGTCTCTTATGATCCTTTGTATTTCTGTGTTGTCTGTTGTGATCTCTCCATTTTCGTTTCTAATTTTGTTGATTTGATTTTTCTCCCTTTGTTTCTTGATGAGTCTGGCTAATGGTTTGTCAATTTTATTTATCCTTTCAAAGAACCAGCTTTTGGTTTTGTTGATTTTTGCTATGGTCTCTTTTGTTTCTTTTGCATTTATTTCTGCTCTAATTTTTAAGATTTCTTTCCTTCTACTAACCCTGGGGTTCTTCATTTCTTCCTTTTCTAGTTGCTTTAGGTGTCGAGTTAGGTTATTTATTTGACTTTTTTCTTGTTTCTTGAGGTGTGCCTGTATTGCTATGAACTTTCCCCTTAGGACTGCTTTTACCGTGTCCCACAGGTTTTGGGTTGTTGTGTTTTCATTTTCATTCGTTTCTATGCAAATTTTGATTTCTTTTTTGATTTCTTCTGTGATTTGTTGGTTATTCAGCAGCGTGTTGTTCAGCCTCCATATGTTGGAATTTTTAATAGTTTTTCTCCTGTAATTGAGATCTAATCTTACTGCATTGTGGTCAGAAAAAATGCTTGGAATGATTTCTATTTTTTTTGAATTTACCAAGGCTAGCTTTATGGCCCAGGATGTGATCTATCCTGGAGAAGGTTCCATGTGCGCTTGAGAAAAAGGTGAAATTCATTGTTTTGGGGTGAAATGACCTATAGATATCAATTAGGTCTAACTGGTCTATTGTATCATTTAAAGTTTGTGTTTCCTTGTTAATTTTCTGTTTAGTTGATCTATCCATAGGTGTAAGTGGGGTATTAAAGTCTCCCACTATTATTGTGTTATTGTTAATTTCTCCTTTCATACTTGTTAGCATTTGTCTTACGTACTGTGGTGCTCCCGTGTTGGGTGCATATATATTTATAATTGTTATATCTTCTTCTTGGATTGATCCTTTGATCATTATGTAGTGACCTTCTTTGTCTCTTTTCACAGCCTTTGTTTTAAAGTCTATTTTATCTGATATGAGTATTGCTACTCCTGCTTTCTTTTGGTCCCTATTTGCATGGAAAATCTTTTTCCAGCCCTTCACTTTCAGTCTGTATGTGTCCCCTGTTTTGAGGTGGGTCTCTTGTAGACAACATATGTAGGGGTCTTGTTTTTGTATCCATTCAGCCAGTCTTTGTCTTTTGGTTGGGGCATTCAACCCATTTACATTTAAGGTAATTACTGATAAGTATGTTCCCGTTGCCATTTACTTTATTGTTTTGGGTTCGAGTTTATACACCGTTTTTGTGTTTCCTGTCTAGAGAATATCCTTTAGTATTTGTTGGAGAGCTGGTTTGGTGGTGCAGAATTCTCTCAGCTTTTGCTTGTCTGAAAAGCTTTTGATTTCTCCTTCATATTTGAATGAGATCCTTGCTGGGTACAATAATCTGGGCTGTAGGTTATTTTCTTTCATCATTTTAAGTATGTCTTGCCATTCCCTCCTGGCTTGAAGAGTTTCTATTGAAAGATCAGCTGTTATCCTTATGGGAATTCCCTTGTGTGTTATTTGTTGTTTTTCCCTTGCTGCTTTTAATATTTGTTCTTTGTGTTTGATCTTTGTTAATTTGATTAATATGTGTCTTGGGGTGTTTCTCCTTGGGTTTATCCTGTTTGGTACTCTCTGGGTTTCTTGGACTTGGGTGATTATTTCCTTCCCCATTTTAGGGAAGTTTTCCACTATTATCTCCTCAAGTATTTTCTCATGGTCTTTCTTTTTGTCTTCTTCTTCTGGAACCCCTATGATTCGAATGTTGTAGCGTTTAATATTGTCCTGGAGGTCTCTGAGATTGTCCTCATTTCTTTTAGTTCGTTTTTCTTTTATCCTCTCTGATTCATTTATTTCTACCATTCTATCTTCTAATTCACTAATCCTGTCTTCTGCCTCTGTTATTCTACTATTTGTTGCCTCCAGAGTGTTTTAAATTTCACTTATTGCATTATTCATTATATATTGACTCTTTTTTATTTCTTCTAGGTCCTTGTTAAACCTTTCTTGCATCTTCTCAATCCTTGTCTCCAGGCTATTTATCTGTGATTCCATTTTAGTTTCAATATTTTGGATCAATTTCACTATCATTATTCGGAATTCTTTATCAGGTAGATTCCAATCAGAATCCAACAACACATTAAAAAGATCATACACCATGATCAAGTGGGCTTTATCCCAGGGATGCAAGGATTCTTCAATATCCGCAAATCAATCAATGTAATACACCACATTAACAAATTGAAAAATAAAAACCATATGATTATCTCAATAGATGCAGAGAAAGCCTTTGACAAAATTCAACATCCATTTATAATAAAAACTCTCCAGAAAGCAGGAATAGAAGGAACATACCTCAACATAATAAAAGCTATATATGACAAATCCACAGCAAACATTATCCTCAATGGTGAAAAATTGAAAGCATTTCCTCTAAAGTCGGGAACAAGACAAGGGTGCCCACTTTCACCATTACTATTCAACATAGTTTTGGAAGTTTTGGCCACAGCAATCAGAGCAGAAAAAGAAATAAAAGGAATCCAAATTGGAAAAGAAGAAGTAAAACTCTCACTATTTGCAGATGACATGATCCTCTACATAGAAAACCCTAAAGAGTCCACCAGAAAATTACTAGAAATAATCAATGACTACAGTAAAGTTGCAGGATATAAAATCAACACACAGAAATCCCTTGCATTCCTATACACTAATAATGAGAAAACAGAAAGAGAAATTAAGGAAACAATTCCATTCACCATTGCAACGGAAAGAATAAAATACTTAGGAATATATCTACCTAAAGAAACTAAAGACCTATATATAGAAAACTATAAAACACTGGTGAAAGAAATCAAAGAGGACACTAATAGATGGAGAAATATACCATGTTCATGGATTGGAAGAATCAATATAGTGAAAATGAGTATACTACCCAAAGGAATTTATAGATTCAACGCAATCCCTATCAAGCTACCAACAGTATTCTTCACAGAGCTAGAACAAATAATTTCACAATTTGTATGGAAATACAAAAAACCTCGAATAGCCAAAGCGATCTTGAGAAAGAAGAATGGAACTGGAGGAATCAACCTACCTGACGTCAGGCTCTACTACAAAGCCACAGTTATCAAGACAGTATGGTACTGGCACAAAGACAGAAATATTGATCAATGGAATAAAATAGAAAGCCCAGAGATAAATCCATGCACATATGGACACCTTATCTTCGACAAAGGTGGCAAGAATATACAATGGATGAAAGACAATCTCTTTAACAAGTGGTGCTGGGAAATCTGGTCAACCACTTGTAAAAGAATGAAACTGGACCACTTTCTAACACCATACACAAAAATAAACTCAAAATGGATTAAAGATCTAAACGTAAGACCAGAAACTATAAAACTCCTAGAGGAGAACATAGGCAAAACACTCTCCGACATACATACATCACAGCAGGATCCTCTATGACCCACCTCCCAGAATATTGGAAATAAAAGCAAAAATAAACAAATGGGACCTAATTAACCTTAAAAGCTTCTGCACATCAAAGGAAACTATTAGCAAGGTGAAAAGACAGCCTTCAGAATGGGAGAAAATAATAGCAAATGAAGCAACCG
The DNA here is from genome assembly GCF_029378745.1 of Bos indicus. Lineage (NCBI taxonomy): Eukaryota > Metazoa > Chordata > Mammalia > Artiodactyla > Bovidae > Bos > Bos indicus. The sequence goes on from NC_091783.1 coordinate 43,331,206, forward strand.
ACAAACAACTAATCTCAAAAATATACAAGCAACTCCTACAGCTCAACTCCAGAAAAATAAACGACCCAATCAAAAAATGGGCCAAAGAACTAAATAGACATTTCTCCAAAAAAGACATACAGATGGCTAACAAACACATGAAAAGATGCTCAACATCACTCATTATCAGAGAAATGCAAATCAAAACCACTATGAGGTACCATTTCACACCAGTCAGAATGGCTGCGATCCAAAAGTCTACAAATAATAAATGCTGGAGAGGGTGTGGAGAAAAGGGAACCCTCTTACACTGTTGGTGGGAATGCAAACTAGTACAGCCACTATGGAGAACAGTGTGGAGATTCCTTAAAAAACTGGAAATAGAACTGCCTTATGATCCAGCAACCCCACTGCTGGGCATACACACTGAGGAAACCAGAAGGGAAAGAGACACGTGTACCCCAATGTTCATCGCAGCACTGTTTATAATAGCCAAGACATGGAAGCAACCTAGATGTCCATCAGCAGATGAATGGATAAGAAAGCTGTGGTATATATACACAATGGAGTATTACTCAGCCATTAAAAAGAATACATTTGAATCAGTTCTAATGAGATGGATGAAACTGGAGCCTATTATACAGAGTGAAGTAAGCCAGAAGGAAAAACATAAATACAGTATACTAACGCATATATATGGAATTTAGAAAGATGGTAACAATAACCCTGTGTACGAGACAGCAAAAGAGACACTGATGTATAGAACAGTCTTATGGACTTTGTGGGAGAGGGAGAGGGTGGGAAGATTTGGGAGAATGGCAGTGAAACATGTAAAATATCATGTAGGAAACGAGTTGCCAGTCCAGGTTCGATGCATGATGCTGGATGCTTGGGGCTGGTGCACTGGGACGGCCCAGAGGGATGGTATGGGGAGGGAGGAGGGAGGAGGGTTCGGGATGGGGAACACATGTATATCTGTGGCGGATTCATTTTGATATTTGGCAAAACTAATACAATTATGTAAAGTTTAAAAATAAAATAAAATTAGAGAGAGAAAAAAAAATAAAATAAAAAATGGCTAGAAATTGCTCCCTGGAAAAGTTCAAATATCCCCCCAAGTGTCATGTAAACAAATAAAAGACTGTAGTCTGCTTGTTCTAAAAAAAAAAAATAAAAAAAATAAAAAAATAAAAAGCACAGACATTACTTTGCTGACAAAGTAATGGTCCTTCTAGTCAAAGCTGTGGTTTTTCCAGTAGTCGTGTATGTATGTGAGAGTTGGACTGTAAAGAAAGCTGAGCACCGAAGAATTGATGCTTTTGAACTGTGGTGTTGGAGAAGACTCTTGAGAATCCCCTGCAAGGAGATCCAACCAGTCCATCCTAAAGGAAATCAGTCCTGAATATTCACTGGAAGGACTGATGCTAAAGCTGAAGCTCCAATACTTTCACCACCTGATGTGAAGAACTGACTCACTGAAAAAGACCCTGATGCTAGGAAACATCAAAGGCAGGAGGAGAAGGGGACAACAGAGGCTGAGATGGTAGGATGGCATCACCAACTCAACGGACGCTAGTTTGAGCCAGCTCCGGAAGTTGGTGATGGACTGGGAAGCCTGGCATGCTGCAGTCCATGGGGTGACAAAGAGTCAGACAGGACTGAGCGACTGAACTGAAAATTCATCGATTCATTCAGTAAATGTTCACTGAGCACCTCTGTACCAGGTCCCATACCTGGTGCGGCGGGCAGTGGTGAAGAAAACAGGTACAGTTTGGAACCCACACTCATGGAACTTAGTACTGGGATCACAGAGATAAAGTGAACGGCCAGGTGAGGACTGGGCACACTGGAGAATGCAGCTCCTAATAAGAGGCAGCAGCTTCAGTATTTCAGGTGAATGTTTCTCTGCAGGACAGTGTGACTGACATGACAAACAGACAGCACAAAATAAGGTGAAGGAAATGAGTTCAAATACATCAGAAATCACAATAAATGGAAACAGGTAAAATGTGACAGGTAAAACAGGTGAAAGATTAAAAGGATGGAAAGGTACATTCCAGAAAAATACAAATGAGAAGAAAACCACAGTAATAATGTTAAATAAAAGCAGTATTTAAAAGGGCAAAAAGGGGCATCTCAAAAATATTATGAACTTTCATGTACCAAACAATACAGCTCTAAAATATAACCACAAATGATTTACCTAAAACTGTCATAATTACTAATTAAAAATGATAAGCCCTTATCACAGTAGGAAATTTTAAAACATTTCCCTCATAAACTTATAAAACAACAACAACAAAAAATTATGATGAAGACTGTGTGATCTTGCAATATGAGACTTGTAATATGATCAACAAGCCAAATGAAAAACATGCACATATATCTATGTGCAAGCTTGTATGTGACATAGGAGTACTAGAACATTTCACCTTTCAAAGAATAAGCCTGATTTTTCATTAGATAAGCAAAAGTTAGAGAAACTAATAAAGTAAAACTTTTAGAGGAAGAGAAAGGGCCAACTAGGATCCAACCAGACAGAAGGCTTTCTTTCACAGACGGTAATAACTGAGATGTCAGAGTGAAATAGAAACAATCAGATAATTCTCTCCTTTGCTAAAAGCTAGTTATTCCTTCTACACATATAAAAATAAGAGTAAGTTTAGAAAATTTAATAAACCATTTACAAAAAAATAAGTTACAATGAAAAACAGAAAATAATGTGATGTCTATTCACAGGGGAAATATCATGCTTTGGTTAAAAAGGCAGTCTCTGAAGTTACTTGCCTGGGTTCACATCCTGGCTCCATTACTCATGTGTTATTGGAAAAACTGTCTCATATATCGCTGTGCCTGTCAGCTCATGTACAAAATGGGGATAGTAGCTGTACCTACTTCATAAGGTTCTTGTGAAGATTAAGTGAGGTAATAACATGCAAAGAGCTTGGAACAGTGCCTAGACATAAGGCAATGGCACCCCACTCTAGTCCTCTTGCCTGGAAAATCCCATGGGCGGAGGAGCCTGGTGCGCTGCAGTCCATGGGGTCGCTAAGAGTCGGACATGACTGAGTGACTTCACTTTCACTTTTCCCTTTCATGTCTTGGAGAAGGAAATGGCAACCCACTCCAGTGTTCTTGCCTGGAGAATCCCAGGGATAGGGGAGCCTGGTGGGCTGCTGTCTACGGGGTCGCACAGAGTCGGACATGACTGAAGTGACTTAGCAGCAGCAGCATACTGTAGCTTTTGAAACTTAGTGTGCCACCAATGAGGGACACAATGGGGCAGCTCTACATGTAGCAACATGTAAAAAGATGCCCAGCGTGTATCATGGTTCAAAAGGCAGCTGCATAAGAACACTGATATACACGATAAGTATGTGCAGAATAAACATATGCCTTTGTATACAGGTACTATACATTTATCTAGAAGAATAGACAAACTGTTAAGTTACTTCTGTAAATGAGGCCAGGAGAGCTTGGCAAACAGTCTCTTTCTGTATCACGTGAACATTTTTGTAAGAACATATAAAACTTTTATAAATTTTAAATTACAAAAACCATAAAAATCATTTTTCACAACTCAAATTTTTTGCCATCATAGTCTTAAAACATTAAGCCCTACAGAGCAAGCTATTATTACCAGAAATAATTTGGCTTGACCCATGTCTACCCTCACTCCTATGCCCATAAAACAATGGTTCTCAAGACCCTGGGTTACCATGCCATCCCACAGTCTGGGACGAAGCACCCCCAAGATCCAAGATTAACAACTTTTTCCAAATCACAGAAGTACGTGAATTAATGAGGACAATTCTCTCAAAGCCATCTAATACACTTACTGGCAAATGATCAAACAAATTAACAGTATGCAAATTTAACATCTATTTACAAGGAACTGATTAGGCTTTTCCACAGCCTTCTCATGACTATGTATGCTTAAAGTGAATTCATGTTGTATAGATAGAATAAAGTCATTCTCTGCTAGTAAAATTATTTCCAATTTTTAAGACAGTTTCTCATGTGTTCTGTAACAGGCATGGTAGCTCCCCATCCTCTGAATAAATTTGACAATCACCGCTCTAGGTTTTACCTGCTAAGGCCCATTAGAAAAATTATAACACAGATATGCTGAGGAAAATACATATTTCATTTAACTGTCCTTTTAAAGATATTCCTGAATCTAGACCCTGAAAGAGTCTGAGTCTTTGATCAGAAATGATAGCTAACATTTACTTAGCAAGAACCATGTCAATGACTCTGCCAAGCACTCCACAAGCACTAAATCACTAAATCATCACAGCAATTCTATCAAGTAGGCATTATTTTTACCCTGCTTCCTTCTGATTAAGAAAGTGAAGCACAGAAAAGTTAAGCAATCTGTTCAAACTCTCACAGCCCATAAAGAGGAAGAGCCGCTAAACAGCAGGTAGAAAGAACCTAAACCTGTGGTGGTCTCAGCCTGGTTAAGGGATTATTATTAGATACAAAACAAGATTCTGAAACACAAATGAAAAGAGTACTGGATTGGGACTTTCCTGACCATGCAGTGGTGAAAAATCTGGCTGCCAATGCAGGGGACATAGGTTTGATCTCTAATCCAGGAAAATTCCATATACTGTGGGATAACTAAGCCTGTGTGCCACAACTATTGAGCCCATGCTCTAGAGCCTGTGTTCCACGAAAGAAGTCACCCCAATGAAGAGACCACACAGCACAACTAGTAAGTAGCCCCCACTCGCCACAACTAGAGAAAGCCTCCATACAGCAGTGAAGACCCAACACAACTAAGAAAAAAAAAAAAAAAGAGTACTGGGTTGGACTCAAGCAGACCAAAACCTAGATTCCAATTCTCCCACTTAGCAGCTTTGAGACTATCAAGAAAAACTCAACTTACCTGGCTTCAGCTACCTGGTCTATAATAAGGCAATGCTAGAGTGGTTCTGATGTAATTTCAAACTCTAAATAAATTGCTAAATATATGTATTTTAGTACTGATAAGGCAGCCAAAGCAACTGAATAAAAATAAAGACTGGATCAATGGACACAGGAAAATATTCTAAAAGAACTCTCCCTGAGTGGCTCTCAATTTCTAACACACAAAACAGCAGATTCCTCAGGTGCCTGTTGAAAGTGAGTGTCTCAGCCCTTCCCAGGCCTGCACACCAATGGATTGGAACCTGCAGGGTGGGTCTGGGCTCCACACTGGAACCACTCCTTCAGTGACCAGCATGCACTGGAGTTGGTGCCCCCTGGGTTAGGTATTAGGGAGGATCTAGTTCAGTGTGAATGATCTATTCAATGCCTTTGCTTTTTGAAGTCAGGGACTCTCTAAAATTGCTTAATTTTTTAAAATTAACAGCTTTCTTAAGATATAATCACATACCATACAATTCACCCATTTAAAGTATACAACTCAGTGGTTTTCCAAATCCTAAGAGTTATGCAATCATGACCACCATCAATTCTAGAATGTTTTCTTCACCCTAGAGAAACCCCACACCCAACACACCATTTTCCCCCAAACCCATCCTCTTCCTGCTGGTAGACAATTATCAGACTACTTTCTGTCTCTACTGAGGTACTTGTTCTGAACAATTCATACAGATGAAGTCATACAACAAGTCTGTTATTCAACTTCCCTGGTGGCTTAGACAGTAAAGCATCTGCCTACAATCTGGGAGACCCATGTTCAATTCCTGGGTTGGGAAGATCCCCTGGAGAAGGAAATGGCAACCCACACTAGTATTCTTGCCTGGAAAATCCTATGGATGGAGGAGCCTGGTGGGCTACAGTCCATGGGGTCGCAAAGAGTCGGACACGACTGAGCAACTTCAATTTTCTGTTACTTAGCACGCCTCACTGCAAGCTCCATCCATGTATCACTACTTCATTTCTTTTTATTGCCAAACAACATTACACTTTGTGAAGGGTCCTCATTTTAGTCATCCACTTATCAGCTGATGACTATTTAGTTGTTTCTAAGATTGCCTAATTTTAATATAAAAAAGGTGATTAGATTAAAAAATTTTTGCATTAAGATTTTTCCAGGTAAATATATCAACGTACTCAATATATTCACTACAGTAAATCTTACTGCAGTGTAAATAAATGTACTACCTAATAGCACACTTTCACACACTACTAAAATAGGCTACAAAAATAATTAATATGAATATGATTATCGTATGTTTAATAGAAGAGGTTTTTATTCCTAAACCGAATACTTTCTTTCAAAACCAGTTGTTAAATTGTGACTGCCACCGGAGGTTACGGCTTCTGTGCTGGAAAACTACTACCTTCACTTTCCAGCGAACAATCGTTCTCCTTGTCCCACTTTGCTTGTTTTAAGCTCCATGGACCTGCTCCAGTCTACTTCAGAGACCTTGTTCTCTCTACTCCCTTTCTTATTTGTCTAGTGCTGACCTACTAATTGTCCTGACAGGCAACTCTGTCAGTTTGTGGAAGCACTTTTATTCAAAACTGTGGAAAACTACAGATATGCCTAAATCTTTTTTTAATTCCAGAATTCTTTATTAGACTTTGAATTTAAAACCATATCCCTGCTTCAATTTACATTTTTTCCCACTTGCTGCTGCTGCTAAGTCGCTTCAGTCGTGTCTGACTCTGTGCGACCCCATAGACGGCAGCCCACCAGGCTTCCCCATCCCTGGGATTCTCCAGGCAAGAACACTGGAGTGGGTTGCCATTTCCTTCTCCATTTTCCCACTTGAGATTAGATCAAAAGCTTGTTTCTAATTAACTGACAAGTTTCCATGGCACAACCACCCCTTTCGCTGGACTCACTGTGGTTGGGACACACCTGCTCTGGCCACAGCCTTGTTGAAGGAGTAACAGAAACATAGCTTATGGCAGATTTCCATCGTACAGCTAATATCTAGGGAGCTTACCTACACAGGCATGGGCCTGCCCTACATATTTGCATGCACTTCTTACTGAATTCTCATTACAGTACCCTCCAGCAGTACAGCATATTACCACCAGCCCCCCAACTCAAAAGATGAAGAAACTGAGATTCAGTAAGCCAGAGTCAGAACTCAAAGCCAGTGAGTTTAACCACCTATGCAGCTCTAGTCACAAAGTCAAAGGCAACAGAGCTAAAGCCAGACAGGCAAGCACAAAAGGCGGAACACCCATGACCACAGATCACAGTGCTTGGGGCCTGAAGAGGAGGTCCGAAGGCCGCCTGGCCCTCTGGGGTTTCAGTAGAGGAGGCAGGCATACTCCTACGACCTTTCTTCAAACACGGATAGGACAAAGGAAGCACAAAAATTTCCACAATACACGAAATGTCTCTCTCAGCCCCAGGGGCTACTGCAGTTGCTCTTACGTAAAAGAACACATTCTTAGTGGCTCACACCTCATAACTTCTGTGAATGGCTCACAGAAGCAAAAAGCTTCTGTGCTAAACTGAAAAAACAAACAGAAAGGGACAATCTGAGAAGAGTCAGGGCAAGGACAACTGCTAGGAGCCAACTTCCAGCTCCTTCTGGTTCCAAGCAAGACACAGCCAGCACCTCAACACTCGCACTCATCTGTGTCAAGACGCAGAAGTAGGGAATACGTGTTTTTAAGGATTAAATTACCTTTGCTACACAGAGGGGTTTAATGCAACAATGACATTAGGTTATCAAAATAAGTACTTTCCAATGTCTGTTTATATTCAACTTACCTTCATAAAGCAAATTTGTACTGATAAAGAACAGAGATTGCATTTTTAAAAGCTTAGATGCGTGATAAATACACTTTCAGGACTGGTTGGGATATGATGATATTTTAATCTTGCCTCTTTTACTGATGTTTTTCCTATATAACCACAGAAATGTCATTCTAAAATGTAACTCCTAGCTTCTAAATGAGTTATGTTCCAAAGTTCCCTTTCAATGCAGTCTGAAAACTAGAAATTAGTTTTCCAATAGAAAAAAATGCTATAAATGACTCCAGTATTAGGCCACAATCAAATGTTTAAATTGAAAAATAAAGTGCAAAAGTTGTCTGGGCCCATGTCTACTTTGAAGCCCGAGCACAGAAGGCCCGGTAGGCACAGCAGTGGGGAAGGGGGGAGCGAGGGTGGGGGGCTAGTTTCCCAGCACCAGGAGCCCCTCAGCTTCGCAGTCACACTGGCGAGGTGGCGGAGGGGACAGCCTCTCTCAGTCAAGGACCTCTCTCTACAGGGGCCACCGTATATACGGTTTGTGAAATGGTCAAAGCAACACCCATGATCTCTTCAGCCTCATTATACACTCACTGGGGAGTATGAGGTTTATAGTACGATGTCTATAAACAACACACAATCCTGTATTATCTTCATTTTTGCAGATAGGAAAGAGACTGTACAGATTTATTCACCAAATATCACAAAGCCAGTGATACAGCAGTGACACAAACAAAAATCCCTGCCCTCCAAAGCTGATACTCTAGATGACAGACAACAAACAAGCCTAATAAACTACAGGGTTTCTAGAAGGCACCATGCATTGTGGAGGAAAAGGCTGCGTCCAGCCAGGGCATGGTGGAGGACGTGGGGGTGGCGGTGGGGAGCAGGTTCAACAGAACTGTCAGTGTATACCTTCCAGTAGAGGGCTGCATGGGGCAGCTGGAAGATGAGAGGGTGGCCTGTGGAGAGAGTGTAAGGCAGAGGAAACAGCCAGTGCAAAGGCCCTGAGGAGGAAGTGTGCCTGGAATGTCCTGGGAACAGCAAGATGGCCAGGATGTGTGAAGAAAAGCAAGTAAGGGAGTGTGAATGAGGAGTCAGGAGCACCAGGCACGGGGGGCCGTACTGACCGCTGTGAGGGCCCTGCCTGTCTGCTGGGGGAGATGGGACCCACTGAAGGTTGTGGGCAGAGGAGTGACAATGACAACTTACAACTAAAAATGAGAGCGCTGGCTCTGGACTACAGGGAATAAGGACAGGGGGAAGGGGTACCAGAGACAGGTGGGCAGTGCTGGCTGTACCAGGGACTAAGGAGGGCACCAGAGCTCTGTTCTGATCAAATATGGAAAACTCCACGAACAGCAGACTTTTCAGGAAGCAAAACAGGAATTCAGATTTAGGCAGATTAAGTCTGAGACGCCCACTAGATTTCTCAGAGGACCAGTAAACTGGCAGGTAGTTTCAGGGGAGCAACACAGACTACAGATAACAAGTTGTAAGTCGTCAGCACGGAGATGATATTTAAAACAATGAGGCCAGATGAGATCACTGTCCTAGATTCAACTGCTTGAGCACAGAGAAAAAATTCACCAGGATTTTCCTTTTTCTGAGATAATAAAGAATTGTCAGTGATTTTTAATTACAGAAGATTCATTTCAAAGGCTTCAAAAATGTATAGAAATGCTAATCATCTGGTAAACAAATGTAATATTATCAAGTTTTATGAAAGGAACCATCTCATTTTTCATTCATATGTTTTCTCTCAAGAGCAAGATTCTTCTTGTATATTTGACCATCAGAAAAATCAGATATTTCTAAAAGTGAGTTTGCTGCTGCTGCTAAGTCACTTGAGTCGTGTCCGACTCTGTGCGACCCCATAGACGGCAGCCCATGAGGCTCCCCCGTCCCTCAGATTCTCCAGGCAAGAACACTGGAGTGGGTTGCCATTTCCTTCTCCAATGCATGAAAGTGAAAAGTGAAAGTGAAGTTGCTGAGTCTTGTCCGACTCTTAGCGACCCCATGGACTGCGGCCCACCAGGCTCCTCCATCCATGGGATTTTCCAGGCAAGAGTGCTGGAGTGGGGTGCCATTGCCTTCTCCAAAAAGTGAGTTTACAGATCATCTAATCCAATTCCTTTCTTTTACAGAAAGGAAGGTGAAGGTGAAGACAGGCTGGACAACCTACCTAAATTCACACAACCATCCAGGGGCAGACCCATGCCCAGCGTCCCTTCTACTCTACCACAAGGCTCTTCCTGACGCGCCAGTCTTCCTGTAGAGCAATGGCTCCCAGCCTGTGTGCATACACCCGAGCTTGGTCCACACTCACCACGGCTGGCCACTTTACTGCCCGTACTGGCAGAGAGTAGAGCAGTTGACAGTCTCCTCTGAGGACCCCTCTTCTCAGAACTGCCCTCACCCCCAAGGTATGCCGCTTCCCAGTGGGAATCACTACTGTAAGGAGTTATTTAGATGAAAAAAAAAAAAAGAAGGATAATTGTCATTTAATGACAATACAGAGAACCGTGAAGAATTCATTTCTATTATCTCATAAGCCTAATCAAGCACTCTTATTTTCTGTTACTGTTAAGTTCCCTAATCCCTATCCAAATATTTGTTTTATGGTTATTCTTCTTGTTATCTGAGCAAACCCCAATTATCATGAGCCATTAGGTACAAAAAATAAGAGCCTTCAGCTTTGTGCTGTAGTTTTAAATCAACTAAAACCAAAATAAAGTTTCATTAGAGTTAATATCTAATTCCTACTTAAGACAGGCTTAAAATATAAATGATATAACCTATTAATTGAAATTTTCTTAGAAAGCAAATTCTCTACTTAAAAAAATTAAAACTGCACAGATATAAGAATTACTAACATGACTACTTAACTATCAATAAAGACTAACATATTACTTATAAAACAGATCAGTTCATTTGATAATGCATACCAATAACTTTAACAATCTAAAATAATAGCCTTGTGGAGAAGGAAACGGCAGCCCCCTCCAGTATTCTTGCCTAGGAAACCCATGGATGGAGGAGCCTGGCAAGTCTGTCCATGGGGTTGCAGAGTCAGAAGTGCGTGCACGTGTGCACACACATGCACCTGACTGGTCAATCCCTTGACCTTGAGAGAAGTTTCTCAGCTGCTTCCTCCTCCTCACCATTACTGCCTCCATTTTCAAGAAAGGAAAGAACTACCTCCGTGTATTTTTTCTCCTACTTTCCCAAAGCATCAGAAATACAGTTCAACACATCAAAAAATAATAATAGCTCTGAAAATATTTTATATTTTAATATAAAATGGTTATAATATGGTTATAATACTATAAACCACTTTACAAACGAAAGGTATTATCAGTTATCATGCTTATCTGATAAATAAAAATACAAGACAAAGATCACTGCTGAGTGATAAACATTAGAAACTGAGGGGTCATTTGTGCATTCATTCATTCACTCAAAAATGTATTTCCTAGTGAGATCCTCCAACACACTCACACCACACTTAGGACTAGGTAATACAAGTGGAAATAAGACATAGTTCTTTCCTAAAGGAGTTCACAGTCCAGTGGGAGACATACTTAAGAAAGCATGCAATTAAAATGTAGCAGACTAAACACCTCTAGGAGTAAGTACAAAATGCCACCTATCAAGCACACTGAAGGGACAACTAATCCAGCCTGGGGAAACTTTCAGGAAGGAATAATAAGCTTAGGCTTAGAAAATGTGCATTACTTAGGGAAAGCAGGAAGTGTGTTATGAGCAGAAGGAACAGCAAGCAAATATCTGGAAGTGAAAGAAAGATGAAGCTTTCAAAGCCTTCAGATGGATCAATATTACTAAAGTAAAGAATAGGCTGGGAAAGAGGTGAAGCTGGGGAGACAAGCACGATTAAATGAGTAAATAACTAAACAGTAATGCAAGATTAGTTGAATAAATTATATCCATATAACAGAATACCATAATATACAACAATAAAGTATGATGGTAAAACATATTTGATAACATGGAAAGTATTCTTTAGACAAGTATCTATTGAGCATCTATTATTCACTGAGCTAGTTAGACCAAAAAAAAAAAAAACTCAAGTTGCAAACCAGTATGTTCACATATGATGTAACTCTATGGAAAACATACAAATGTCCTTGAGAACAAAGATAAAATTACAAAATGCTAACAGCATTACCATTGGGAAATGGAGTTACAGTTGATTTTCTTTTATCTTTATTTTCTAATCTTTCCCACTTATTATCATAGAATAAATAATCCAAAGTAGATTAGAAGCCTTTTCATAGGGTCAAGCGTAATTTAAAGAAAACTACACAGGTAAATCGTCTGTCACAGGCTCTCACACAGGGCAGATACCTAGAGTTGTATCTCTGCTCTGACAATAACTATCCAACTAAACTTTACTGAACGCCTGTCTTGTCCAAGCACCAAAATACAGACACAAAGATAAATGAGGTACAGTCCTTGCCCTGAAAGAGCTCACAGTGAAATGGAGAAGACAGACATGCAAACTGGAAGCATGACAGGGTGAGGGATGCGGCTGAGATGACAGTGCTATGGGAGCACTGAGGACAAAGACTGTGCGAGAAGGTCAGAGCTGTGACACACACACTGCTTCCAGCAATGCAGCAGCTGCTCTTAGAGTGTGCCTTAAGGTTCCCCCAAATACTGCAAACAGGACTACTATATGACAACCAATTCCACTCCTGGGTATGTATCCAAAAAAGCACAACTATAATTTGGAACGGTTCAAGCACCCCAATGTTCACAGCAGCACTATTTACAGTTGGCAAGATATGGAAGCAACCTGGGTGTCCATCAACAGATGAGTGAGTAAAGAAAATGCAGTGTGTACACACACACACACGCACAGAATACTACTTGATCATAAAAAAGATGAAGCTTTGCCATTTGCAACAACAGGGAAGAACTTGAAGGGCATTATGCTAGGTGAAATAAGTCAGAGAAAGGTAAGTACTGTATAATATCATTCATATGTGGAATCTAAAAAACATGACAAACTAGAGAATATAACAAAAAAGAAACAGACTCACAGATACAGAGAATAAACTAGCAGTTACCAGTGAGGACAGGGAAGCGGGGGGCAACATAGGGGTGCCAGATGAAGAGGTACAAACTACTATGCACAGAATAAACTAGCTATAAAGAAATATACTACAACACATGGAATATAGCCAATATTTACAATAACTATAAATGAAATATAACCTTAAAATGTTGTGAATAACTACACTGTATACCTGAAACATATAATAGTATACATTAACTGCACGTCAATTTTTAAAAATGTGCCACACGTACCCAGTAAGGTACATTTATCCCACATCACCATGACCAATGTGTCACAAGAAAACAAAGGTGGGAGGGACTGGAGGAGAGAGCAAATGACACAAACTAATGGGGCTCACGACATAGTGAGCCTGCTTCACAAGGAGCCTTTGAGGGAGTGGCCCAACGGCCCCCCAGGGAAATCAGAGCCTCCTCCCGTCCCCAGCACTCTGGAGGTCAAGGGCAGACACACAGCTGGGCCCGAATGTATGGGGACAGGAACTGTTCTAGTAAAGCCAACCTGCCAGAAAAGAGGAAGCCCAGTATTACCCATTTTTCAGTGAAAGAATACAGAAGTGAGGGGTAAAACAAAAGCCAGGAAAGAAAGCTAGTCTGCTCTTATTTCAACTGCTAAATAAACCAAAATAATAATTTTCCTTTGCTTTCACCCTAAATCATCACTAACGCTTGAAGTAATTTTAATTTCCTACATTTGTTTTGCCTTTTCATTTCACAGACACTTCATTTTTCTCCTTTACCATACGACTTCCACTTTTCTTTTAAATAAGGTAGGAACAATCAAATGTGGCCACCTTGAATATTTAAAACTTTGTTATACACAAACTTTGGAAGAAATCTTTTTTTCCTACAAAGTCCAAAGAGAAATAGGAAATAGCCTAACGATGTAAATCACATAGGCAGTTGTAATTTATTACTCATGTCAATCACTGGAAATATTAGGAGAAATCCATGACTCATATAAAATTCAAATATTGTAACAACTGTGTAAATGAACCTAATTAAAAATCACACCTAATTTTGTTCTGATGTGGTTAATATTAATACCTAAAATGATGTGTCAATTCACAAAACACACAGCTGGGAGACATGACTTCTGTCACTGACTTTGTGATTGTCTACTGCATGTTACTGAAGATCCACTTGGAGGTGAGACCTAACAGCACAGGTGCAGCAATGCCCTGCTACTGCACTTCTGTTTCTTCCTCTTCCTCTGAAAGGAGGGACCACGAGAAACCTGCCCCAGTCCTCAACACACACACACACACCACACACCCACGCCTTCTCTCAATTAACCAGCTTCTCTGCACACACGCACACGCGCGTACATACACACACCTCTTCTCTCAATTAACCAGCTTCTCTGCAGTCCCCTGCAGGAACAGAGCCCACCCACTGGGCCACTCCTGCTCTCCTGGGCCTGTTTTGGAACCAGCAGGAAAGAGAATTAAAGAAGGGGACAGGTGAGAAACCCCAGCAAATCCTGTACCACCCACAGAACATCAGGGGTGGAATGTAAGGACTCCACATGTCCATCTAAGGTTGGACAGGAATCCCTGTGATGGCTTGAAGACTCACCCAAACAGGTATGATCCAGAACAGCTTTCCTCTGCCAAACTGATGCCAAAAACTAAGGAGAAACTACTATTATCGCTGTACCTGCCACTTTTCAGCATTTCTCAAACAATGGTTTCATCTCAGGGTCTCCAAAAAAACTGCTTAAAGGAATGTTTGGGGAAAACAGGAAACAATGCTGCACAGTGACAATCTACTGAGAATTAAACCTCCACAGCTGGCTTCCCTTGCACTCGGAGTATTCAAAAAAAACCTCAGTAGGTATGGTCCCCACTATTTTTTTTTTTTTAAAAACATCTGCTCACCTGCCTAAAACAGCTGCTTAATTTCTTTGCTCTGTAGTCTAGAGGGCCTAACTAAACACGCAGGCTGGAGGAAGCAGAGAAGAGTGGACTCAAGATGGCCCAGATGACCACATGACGGCATAGCTCAGTATGTGGGCCCTGCCTGCCCTGCTCCCACCTCCGCTCCCGTCCAGCCTGGACTGGACAGCCCGGCGAGGAGGCGGCAGGAGGAGCGCCAAGACCATGGGCCAGCGCGCATGTGCAGAGGCAGCAAAGCCACCACATACTTCAGATTCAAGACACTAACTTGAGTTACCACACTAGAGGGTATGTTATCTTGAGACAGTAAAACATTTTAACTGAACAGTCAACTAAATTTTATGTGGTATAAAATAAGAAAACAAACTAATACCTATACCATTTACTTCTAACATATTTTTCTTGTATCTTGTGTCTATAATTATGTCCCTAAATATATACATTTATTTTTCAAACTAAAATTTTACAGTAATTCTGCTGCTGCTAGGAGAAGGCAATGGCACCCCACTCCAGTACTCTTGCCTGGAAAATCCCATGGATGGAGGAGCCTGGTGGGCTGCAGTCCATGGGGTTGCTTTCAAACTAAAATTTTACAGTAATTCTAAGATACTGCAAACCTAAAATTCCTTTCAAATTATGCTAGAAGCAATAATTCTTTTAAGAATACTCCCTAAATTCCTGATTCTTTATTAAAAACAGTATTTTGAATTCTACCTAAGATCTCCTTTGGGGAACACATAAAATTTAAAGTACATCTTAATGATCACACAGAAGAAGTATATTTAATCACCACTAGATTTCAGGCTGTATCTGTTCCAATGTATCTTTAATAAATCACTAGCTACATGGTTTTTTGGTTAAAAAAAAAACAAAAATGAAACTTCACCAGCAAAAATAACTACCAATTTAATAAAGGTATAAATGACAGAATAAGCTTTTTAAATGCAATTAGTACATAATATTACCAATAAAATCTAGTTTGATAGAAAATACACAGTTTTAAGTTAACATAATTCATCTGTGAATAGATGCCCCAAATTAAGGTTACTACCTTAAGATCAGATCAACAGGACAAAAACAAAGCCCATAAATTAACTTTAGTAAACATAAATATAGTAGATAACAAAACTTTCCATTTCAAGTCACTTAAGTAGAAGAATCATCAGTTAACATCTTAGAAAACAAAATAATATCCTTCACAATGAACTAGCCCCAAATTTTCATGTAAGAATAAAATTTACTTTTTAAAGTACGAGGATCATGGAAAAAGCAAGAGAGTTCCAGAAAAACATCTATTTCTGCTTTATGGACTATGCCAAAGCCTTTGACTGTGTGCATCACAATAAACTGTGGAAAATTCTGAAAAAGATGGAAATACCAGACCACCTGACCTGCCTCTTGAGAAACCTATATGCAGGTCAGGAAGCAACAGTTAGAACTGGACATGGAACAACAGACTGGTTCCAAATAGGAAAAGGAGTTCGTCAAGGCTGTATACTGTCACCCTGCTTATTTAACTTCTATGCAGAGTACATCATGAGAAACGCTGGGCTGGAAGAAACACAAGCTGGAATCAAGATTGCCAGGAGAAATATCAATAACCTCAGATATGCAGATGACACCACCCTTATGGCAGAAAGTGAAGAGGAACTCAAAAGCCTCTTGATGAAAGTGAAAGAGGAGAGTGAAAAAGTTGGCTTAAAGCTCAACATTCAGAAAACGAAGATCATGGCATCTGGTCCCATCACTTCATGGGAAATAGATGGGGAAATAGTGGAAACAGTGGCAGACTTTATTTTTGGGGGCTCCAAAATCACTGCAGATTGTGACTGAAGCCATGAAATTAAAAGATACTTACTCCTTGGAAGGAAAGTTATGTCCAACCTAGATAGCATATTGAAAAGCAGAGACATTACTTTGCCAACAAAGGTTCGTCTAGTCAAAGCTATGGTTTTTCCAGTGACCACGTATGGATGTGAGAGTTGGACTGTGAAGGAGGCTGAGCGCCGAAGAATTGATGCTTTTGAACTGTGGTGTTGGAGAAGACTCTTGAGAGTCCCTTGGACTGCAAGGAGATCCAACCAGTCCATTCTGAAGGAGATCAGCCCTGGGATTTCTTTGGAAGGAATTTTGCTGAAGCTGAAACTCCAGTACTTTGGCCACCTCATGCGAAGAGTTGACTCATTGGAAAAGACTCTGATGCTGGGAGGGATTGAGGGCAAGAGGAGAAGGGGACAACAGAGGATGAGATGGCTGGATGGCATCACTGACTCGATGGACGTGAGTCTGAGTGAACTCCGGGAGTTGGTGATGGACAGGGAGGCCTGGCGTGCTGCGATTCATGGGGTCGCAAAGAGTCAGACACGACTGAGCGACTGAACTGAACTGAACTGAAAGTACTAGAAAAACATGAAAATTTATCTGCTAGTGCTATGGACAAGGGTTCTCACCTATTTAAGAAGAAAGAAAGAATCCATTTTCAATATTCTGTAGGACAAAAAATACCCTATTAATGTAAAAATGCCAAGAAATTGACAGAACAAAGAAATTAGATGTAACAAATAATGGGCTCTTACCAAACACAAAGATGAATATCACAACAGAAACATAAGCAAAAGTCATGAAGGAACAAATCACTTAAATATTTAAATAATCAAAAATAAGGTTTTTGTTGTTATTAAAAGTTCAATCACACTGACAGTAAAAGAAGTGTGTATTTTTTTAATGAGATGTCATTTATGCCTAGTCATTTAGAAAAATATTCTTAAATGCTGATACTCAAAATTATCACTGTTCAGGAAAAAGAACATTCTCTCTTTCACATCATTTGTAAGATTATAAACTGTCACAATCTTTTTGGTGAACAATTTAGGAATATGTCCTCTTAAAAATGTGTATACTCTTTGGTCTAGTTAATCCACTTCTCTGAATATTTCCTTATGATAAATTCATAGATACAAGATTTAGTCTGTTTACTGAAAACTGTTCAGTCACTCAGTCACGTCTGACTCTTTGTGACTCCATGGACTGCAGCACATCAGACTTCCCTGTCCTTCACCATCTCCCAGAGTCTGCTCAAATTCATCTTCATTGAGTTGATGATGCTATCCAACCATTTCATCCTCTATTGTCCCCTTCTCCTCCTGCCCTCAATCTTCCCCAGCATCATGGTCTTTTCCAATGAGTCGACTCTTCCCATCAGGTGGCCAAAGTATTGGAGCTTAGGCATCAGTCCTTCCAGTGAATATTCAAGGTTGATATCCTTTAGGATTGACTGATTTGATCTCCTTGATGTCCAATGGACTCTCAAGAGTCTACTCCAGCATCACAGGTTCAAAGGCATCAATTCTTTGTCACTCAGCCTTTCTTATTGTCCAGCTCTCACATCCATACATGACTACTGGAAAAACCACAGCTTTGACTATATGGACCTATGTAGGCAAAGTCTACAAAGATCATGAACTCCTTATTGCAAAATTCAGACTTATTGAAGAAAGTAGCGAAAACCACTAGACCATTCAGGTATGACCTAAATCATATTCCTTACTATTATACAGTGGAAGTAACAAACAGATTCAAGGGATTAGATCTGATAGAGTGCCTGAAGAACTACAGACAGAGGTTTGTGACACAGTACAGGAGGCAGGGATCAAGACCATCCCCAAGAAAAAGAAATGCAAAAAGCAAAATGGCTGTCTAGGGAGGCCTTACAATTAGCTGAGAAAAGAAGAGACGCTAAAGGCAAAGGAGAAAAGGAAAGATACACCCACCTGAATGTAGAGTTCCAAAGAATACCAAGGAGAGAGAAGAAACCCTTCCTCGGTGATCAATCCAAAGAAATAGAGAACAACAGAATGGGAAAGACTAGAGATCTCTTCAACATAATTAGAGATACCAAGGGAATATTTCATGCAAAGATGGGCACAATAAGGGATGGAAACGGTATGGACCTAATAGAAGCATAAGATATTAAGAAGAGATGGCAAGAATACACAGAAGAACTATACAAAAAAGATCTTCATGACCCAGATAACCACGATGGTGTGCTCACTCACTTAGAGCCAGACATCCTGGAATGCGAAGTCAACTAGGCCTTAGGAAGCATCACTACAAACAAAGCTAGTGGAGGTGATGAAATTCCTGATGAGCTATTTCAAGTCCTAAAAGATGATGCTGTGAAAGTGCTGCACTCAATATGCCAGCAAATTTGGAAAACTCAGCAGTAGCCAGAAACAGGACTGGAAAAGGTCAGTTTTCATTCCAACCCCAAAGAAAGGCAATGCCAAAGAATGTTCAAACTACCACACAATGGCACTCATCTCACACGCTATCAGAGTAATGCTCAAAATTCTCCAAGTTAGACTTCAAAAAGTACATGAACTGAGAACTTTCAGATGTTCAAGCTGGATTTAGAAAAGGCAGAGGAACCAGAGATCAAATTGAAAACATCCATTGGATCACAGAAAACTATGACCAACCTACACAGCATATTAAAAAGCAGAAACAGAGACATGACTTTGCCAACAAAGCTATGGTTTTTCCAGAAGTCATGTATGGATGTGAGAGTTGGACCATAAAGAAAGCTGAGTGCTGAAGAATTGATGCTTTTTAACTGTGGTGTTGGAGAAGACTCTTGAGAGACCCTTGCACTGAGAAGAGATCAAACCAGTCCATCCTAAAGGAAATCAGTCCTGAATATTCATTGAAAGGACTGGTGCTGAAGCTTAAGTTCCAAAACTTTCACCACCTGATGTGAAGAACTGACTCATTGGAAAAGACCCTGATGCTGAGAACGATTGAAGGCAGGAGGAGAAGGGGATAACAGAGGATGCGATGATTGGATGGCATCACCGATTCAATGGACATAAGTTTGAGCAAGCTCCGGGAATTGGTGATAGACAGGGAAGCCCTGAGTGCTGCAGTCCATGAGGTCATAAAGAGTCGGACATGACTGAGTGACTAAATTGAAGCAAAGTAATGTCTCTGTTTTTAATACACTGTCTAGGTTGGTCAGAGCTTTTCTTCCAAGGACCAAGCATCTTTTAATTTCAAGACTGCAGTCACTGTCTGCAGTGATTCTGGAACCCAAGAAAATAAAGTCTGTCACTGTTTCCATTGTTTCACCATCTATTTGCCATGAAGTGACGGGACCGATGCCATGATCTTCGTTCTTTGAATGTTGGGTTTTAAACCAGCTTTTTCACCCTCCTCTTTCACCTTCATCAAGAGGTTCTTTAGTTCCTCTTCACTTTCTGCCAGAAGGGTGGTGTCATCTGCATATCTGAGGTCATTGATATATCTCTCAGCAATCTTGATTCCAGCTTGTGCCTCATCCAGCCCAGCGTTTCTCATGATGTACTATGCATACAAGTTAAATAAGCAGGGTGACAATATACAGCCTTGACCTACTCCTTTCCCAATTTGGAACCAGTCCATTGTTCTACGTCCAGTTCTAACTGTTGCTTCTTGACCTGCCTACAGGTTTCACAGGAGGCAGATAAGGTGGTCTGGTATTCCCATCTCTTTAAGAATTTTCCACAGTGTGTTGTGATCTACCAAAGAATTACTTACAATATAAAAAAACTGGAATCCCATTGTTTACCCCAAAAAACTGGATAAATGTACAGCCTTACAAGTTAATACTGTATAACTGCTATATTATCAGATATTTAATGATATGTAAAATATTTACAATGAATCAAGTGAAAAAGGTATTTCCAAAGCAATATGTCTAACTCCCTACATGTATAACACATTTTAAACACACACACACCCCTGTAAGGGTACACACTGGAATCCTCTATCTATTATTAGAGCTGGTTCAAGAACAGGCAGGTCACAATATCCACCCACAATTTGCTGGGAGTAACTGCCCAGTTGGGTAACTCCAGATAAGGAAATACATAAATTCTCTAGACTTTTCTTGAGACTTTTAAGTTTAAAATTATGTCAAAATGAAAACTTCTAAAAAACCTGAACTGAGATAAATGGCAAGGTTATTTATTGGCTCAATAAGAAAGCAGGCAGTCCTAGCGGCTCCTGGCAACTTCTACAACCTCAAGAGCACCAGCTTCAGGACAAGGCAGACCCTGTGGGCTACTGAGTGAAAGGACAGAAGGAACCTGGCTATTTCCTAAGACGGCTGAGTCGCTAAACCAAGCCTAAAGCCCACACCTCTGGACTTCCAGCTCTTGAGCCAATAACATCCTTACCATTTAAATCAGTTTGAGTTTTTTTGAACTTTTCATTTATATATAAATTTAAACTGACAGAAAAATCTCAACGATAGTCCTAACCTTTCCTGTATACCCTTCACCCAAATTTCTCAACAGTTAACATTTTGCCCATTTGCTTCATGTTCTCTCTCAAATACACACACAATCTTTAGAAACCATGTGAGAGTAAATTACATATATCATTGCCCAGTCTTCTCCAAATATTGTAGCATTTATTTCCTAAAAATAAGGACCACAGTACAATTATCAAAATCAGGAAACTTAACACTGATACAATCTAATCCACGGTCTATACTCAAACTTCACCAGCTGTCCCCAAATATGTCCTTTGCCTTTATTTCTCCTAACCTAGGATCACGCATTCCGTCTGCTGTCATATCTCATCAATCTCCTTTACCCTGGGGCAGTTCTTCTGTCTTGCCTGCCAGTGACAACAGGGAGAAGCACAGCCCAAACTCTCTCTGTGGGTTCTGCACACCCAGCAGGATGCCTGAAAAGTGGTGCTGTGTCCCTTTCGATGGGAAGGAGGCACAGGTGCTGGTCTGTCTCAGTACTGGTGATGTGAACTTTGATACTGTGGCTGTCGGACTTTGAGGCGGCCCCGGTGGCCCCAACCTCTGGTGTTCATACCCTGTGTGCCCTCCCTTGAGCGTGGACAGGACCTGTGACCTGCTTCTAACCAAGAGAACAAAGACAGCAGGATATTCATGACTACAGTAAGCGATTACCTTCCACCTTGCTGCCTGTGAGGAAGCCAGTGCCCATGCTGGGGAGGCTGCCTGCAAACAAGCAGAGACGACCTCTACGTGCAGAGGGTCTCCTCCACCAATGGCCAGCAAAATAGAGCAGCTGTCAATCTTTAACCACAAGGAATGGAATGCAGCCAACAACCTCCTGAGCAGGAAGTGGACCTGCCACAGTCGAGCCTCCAGAAAGGCCAGCCCCAGCTGACACCTGGATTCCAGTTGCACCAGACCCTGAGCAGAAGAGGACCCAGCAAAGCCATACCCAAGCCTCTGACTCAGAGAAACTATGAGGTAATATTAAGTTGCTATATTTGTGGTAATATCTGCCTGGGCATTGTTACACAGCAATAGAAAATAAACACGGTCATACTTAAGGTAGCTCTGCCAGATTACCCCAGTGTACTATTTTTCCATTTGAAATCAATATATAATTTATGGGAAAATCCTCTGTAACTATGCCAACATCACAGGCCTCATCAAACTTTCACAGCCTTAATGATCACTGGTGATTCTTGCCTCGGCCAGCTACTACCACCGTGTCTGGAAATGATGATGTCTTGTCCATTCTTCCTTCTGTATTTATCAGTTGGCAGAATGGGGAAAGAACTTTCCCTTCCCCCATTTGTTTACTCATGTACTTATTTACACGTCAAACACGCTCATACTTATTTCATTCCCTAGCAGATTTAATTCACTCTCAGGATTTATTGGGATACTGAGATAACCAGATTCCAGTGGGAACTAATTCAAGCTAACTCCTGAGTCCTTCTGACAAGTCCTATAACTTTTTTTAAACTGCCTGAATAAGGTGTCATTTACTTACCATAAAATTCACTGATTTTAAGTATACAATTTGGTGAATTTTAGTATATTTACAAAATTGTGCAACCACCACCACAATCTAATTCTCAAATTTTAATTTGTTATCACTTCCTGCCCCAGCCCTGGGATCTTCCATTTCTCCAAGGAACCTTGACTACTTTTAGTGGGGAAGGCTGTCTGGAAACCAAAATCTAGGTGGTCAGAAGTGCTCATTGTTACCAGGGTGCCCCTACTGCTTCCAGGCCCTTTGGTGATATGTGTATGTATACATGTAAATGTGCTTCTATGAACACACACACATATACACATACAGACAGACATAAAAGGCTGACCTACTTTTTGTTTCTTGCATTTGAAAGCATCCTAGCTCACACAGACAGCAACATCAGAGATGAGATAAAAACCCCTTCCTCTCTCCAGTTAAGAAGGAAAGGGCAGTTCAAAAAAAAAAAAAAAGATTAGAGTTTTAATCTCATTCTATTTTATAACTCTGCACAGTTCCATGTTTTTCAGATTTTCACCACGAGGTCTGTGATGCCCAATGGTAAAGGACCACTGACACAATACATGTGTGAGTTGACACAACACAAGTCACTTAATGGCCTCCAGGGTGTGCAGCTCAGTGTTTAGTTCCATCATTTATTTCCTCATATGTCTGAGTGTTAGACAATTTGTAGAAATAAACACAAGATTTCTGCTTGAGAAAGAGAAGAACCAGAGTGCAGTCTGTTTTTATGAACAAAAGACAGACCAGATCATATTGCTCAAAACTCTCCAATGGTTGCACATCCACATCAGTACTATTTATTGATACAATGGCCAAGGTGGGGAATCAACCCAAGTGACCACCAATAAATAAATGAACAAAACGTGGTCCATACATACAGAGGAGTATTATTCAATTCTATCAAGGAAAAAAATTCTGACACATGCTACAACGCGAATGAACCTTGAGACATTATAATAAATGAAATAAGCCAATCACAAAAAAACAAACACTCTATGATCCCACTTATATCAAGTACCTAAAACAGTCAACTTCATACTGACACAAAGTAGAATGTGGTTGCCAGGGACTGTGGGAAGGGGGCTTCTGGGTAGTGGTTCATAGTTTCACACTTACAGGATGAAAATATTCTGGAGGCCTGCTGCATAACAATGTGAACACAGTTAACACTACTCAACTGTAAGCTTAGGAAGGGTTAAGGTAGTACATTTTATGTGTTTTTTAAATCATGTTTGCTAACAATCCTAGAGGACAAAACAAATGTCCAACAACAAATCAGCAATAAGAGAAAAACTCAGAAATGCGATTAAAAATCTCATGCATTACCAACTATCGAGATAAGTGACCTGTATGTAATAATACAATTATATTATATGTCAGCTGGATTGAGAAATGGACTGTGAAGAAAGCTGAGCGCCGAAGAATTGATGCTTTTGAACTGTGGTGTTGGAGAAGACTCTTGAGAGTCCCTTGGACTGCAAGGAGATCCAACCAGTCCATTCTGAAGATCAGCCCTGGGATTTCTTTGGAAGGAATGATGCTGAAGCTGAAACTCCAGTATTTTGGCCACCTCATGCGAAGAGTTGACTCCTTGGAAAAGACTCTGATGCTGGGAGGGATTGAGGGCAGGAGGAGAAGGGGACGACAGAGGATGAGATGGGTGGATGGCATCACCGACTCGATGGACGTGAGTCTGAGTGAACTCCGGGAGTTGGTGATGGACAGGGAGGCCTGGCGTGCTGCGATTCATGGGGTCGCAAAGAGTCAGACATGACTGAGTGACTGAACTGAAGAGGGAATATGCAGTAGGCCTGCAATAAATCTCTGCTGCACAGGTGCATCTGTGTTTGTACCAGTGAGAGCAGCACTTGCTGCTGTAACAGACACAGCTCGCTGGGTAAGCATGTCCTGTGGCTGCTGGGCCCTGCAGCAGCATCAGGCAAGCGGCTACCTGGCTGACCTCACCGCCAGCTCGCCAAGCCACGCTAGCCTCCCTGACCTTCTGTGACCACCTGGAACCTTTCCCTGCAGGTCTTCACACACCTGCCTGGCTTATTCCCTCACCTCATTTGATCTCTGCTCCACTGTCACCATAAAAGAGACTTCACTTCCAAAATACACCCTCTCTTCTCTGTCCACTCCACCCCCGTCCACGTATGCTCTATCCCCTTGGCCTCCTTTATTTTCCTTCCTAGCACTCAATGCCACATGTTATTTTATATACATTTATTTGCATATTATCAGCTATAGATAACAGAAAGTAAATCCACTCGAGCAGAAGTTTGTCTATGCTCTCAATGACGAGAATGGTGTCCAACAGGGTAGGAGCTTTCCTGTAGAATGAAGGAAAAGGAAAGAGATACAGGAAGGGAGGGAGGAGGGTGAGTAGGACAAAAAGGGGGAAGAGGGATGAAGGGCAGGGGAAATGGGTGTCTCTGTGCCCCCCTAGCTCAGGACTTCTCCCCTGGTCTAACCTGTTTCCTGGGCTGCTTATTTTACTAAAACCAGTCAATTATTTTCTCCCTTTAATTACCTGACTTTCACAATTAACAATGCTAATGTTCACTTCTATTAGTACTATACACATAATTAAAAACATGACTTCCTCTCACATCTGCTGAACAATGGAATAAAATATAACTTTGTTAAGACATGAAACTTATTTTTTACTTAGGTCAAGGTAAACAAATTTCAGAAAATATTTTAATTATCTGAGAAGTCATCTGATATAAGAACCACACTGGATCTCAGGGCTTTGTTACTGTACTTGTTGAACTGTGACTCATGCACTGGTTTACATAAGATCAAATTTCCTGCTTTCTAACTGCTTGAGTAACTTGTGACAATCACAAGGTCCTGTTTCTTGAACATGGACTGTGCTAATTCAACAATATTCCTGGACAGACTTTAAAGGAAACAGCATCTCTTTTTAGAAAGGCCTGGAACTGCTCACTTTCCCTCATGTCTCACATGCTTTTCTTTTGAGTCACCTTGACTCAAAAGGTGTGTTTTCCACAGCCCTATTTTGATTTTCTCTACTAGTGAAAATCATCGGAATTCCTAAGGACGCTGAACTTTATGGGAATCATTTAAACTGTTACTGGCCTGTGGTCAGGCTCTAAGGCTCTGAGCATGGCTCGCTGCACCCCCTTCTCATCACCAGCTCAGTCACAGGACTGGGCCTGAGATGGGACAAACAGAGTCATTCGGGACTAACAAGAAAACAAGGTGTATGCTCACCTCACATACCTCCTCCCCATCCAACACACAAATACACACCCATGATATCTCTTATCACAAAAGCAAAACACATCCAGTGTAAATCTCAGAACATACAAGAAATCAAAAAGAACATTATAGGATGAACCTAGAGATTATCATAGTAAGTGAAGTCAGAGAAAGACACATACCATATGATATTGCTTATACGTGGAATCTAAAATACGATTCAAATGAATTTGTTGAACAGAAACAGACTCACAGATATAGAGAATACAACTGTGTGGTTGCCAAGGGGGAGAGGGGTAAGGGAAGGACTGGGAGTTTGAGATTAAGTAGATACAAACTTCTATATATAAAATAAACAACAAGGTCCTATACTGTATAGGACAAGGAACTATACTCCCATGATTCCCTAATAACTCATAATGAAAAAGAATACATGTATGTATGCATGACTGAATCACTTTGTTCTGCACCAGAAATTCAGACAACACTGTAAATCAACTATGTAGTGGTGGTTTAGTCGCTTAGTCATGTCCAACTCTTGCGATCCCATGGACTGTAGCTTGCCAGGCTCCTCTGTCTATGGGATTCTCCAGGTGAGAATACTGGAGTGGGTTGCCATTTCCTTCTCCAGAGGATCTTCCCCACCCAGGAATCGAACCCAGGTCTCCTGCACTTCAGGCAGATTCTTTACCAACTGAGCTATGAGGGAAGCCCCTATAAAAATCAACTATGAAAGTGAAAGTGAAGTTGCTCAGTCGTGTCTGACTCTTTGCTACCCGTGGATTGTAGCCCACCAAGCTCCTCCGTCCATGGGATTCTCCAGGCAAGAATACTGGAGTGGGTTGCCATTTCCTTCTCCAGGGGATCTTCCCGACCCAAGGATTGAACCTAGGCTCCCACATTGCAGGCAGACGCTTTAACCTCTGCACCACCAGGGAAGCCCTTAAATACAAGAATACAGTCTCTCAGAAAACCTCCTATAGAGACAGAGAACTTCAGATCCAAGTACTAACATCAAAGACTTCAAGGGAGGAAAGGAAGCCAGGTTGAAAGAAGGGGGAGGAGGCAGGAGAGGGGGGGCAAAAGGGGTGGCCTTACAGACGTCTCATGCCACCTACAGATACCCAGGCATTATGGGACTTTTCCCTGGGCCTCCAGAGAAGGGAGAACTGGAACTCGGCCGTACCAGGAATCAGACCAGACCAGAACCAGAATTCGAGTTCTCTGTCAAGAGGAGGTGATCAGTCTCCAATCCTCAACTCAGGCTGAGGGCCCTTCAACCAGATTCCTGCGTCCAGGACCGGGGGACTAGAAAAACGGGGAAGGATAGGAAGGGTCAAGGAGAGAAAAGAGAGGGAAAGGGAGAGAGGTCAATAAAGTCTCTTGTTCCTTACTGGTCAGGGCACTCTGGCCAGTTGTCCACATCAGGAGGAGACAAGGGACTAAAGGATCTCAGTTGTGGCCGCTGGGTCTGGTCCATTGGCAGGCAAGCTGGCCCCTGAGTACCCCGAGTGGTCAGGATGTCAGTCTCAGTAAAGAAGAGTCCCCACCAGAGTCGCCATTTGTTGCAAGAAGGAGGACCCCTTCCAGGGCCCGAAACTGGGCTCTTGTCTAACACTCGGAAATGAACTGTCCGAGGAGACACATGTGCTGACAAACTCGGCAGAGCAGTTCTCTTGGGTTCCCTTACCCTACTGCTCTCCACCCAGGTGCCCTTTCCCAATAAAACCAACTATAGTCAAATGGAAAAAAAAAATTTAATGAAAAACATGACCCAATAAATGGAAGCATAATCCCTAACTTTTTAAAAATATATTTTCAACATTAAAAAATAAAAACAAAAGAACTTTATATATATATCATATATATCTCACTGTTAACAGTTTTATTGTATTTTTCCTGTGCATATTTGTTAATAAAAATTGGATCATTAAGTACGTACTATTTTATAACCTGTTTTATACCATAGAGACCATCTTTTCACATTAACAATTCTATTCCATCCATTTATTTTTAATACTGTAGAGTCCTCTGCTACACTACAGTGAGGCATCTAAACAGATGCTAACTTTCCTCTTATAAAAAGTGCTGCATTATAACTGAATCACTTACCTGTACACCTGAAACTAACGTAACACTGTTAATCGACTATGTTCTAGTATAAAATTTTAAAAAAATTAAGTGCTTTAAATAAATATCTTCTTGCTACATTTTTATACACATTGAGTTATTTTCTTTGGAAAAGTTCTTAGCAGTAAAATTAATGGATTAAATCCATCATTTTCAATGTGTGATAAACTGCCCTTCAAAACATTAATTGCAGTCTCTCCTGCATCTGCATGTGAAAATACAGGTATATACTCGGGCTTGTGAATTCTTTACAAAAAAGCTTTACATTAAGATGATGATGATAACTCTAGCAATAGCATCTGCCATCCCAGGAACTGTGGAAGCACTTTTCCCTACCTTATCTCTTTAATCCTTACAGCCACCCAGGCCAGCCGGGACAAACAGTAAAACCCTTGGTTGACAGACAGGAAACTGGGGCTAAGGTAAGGGTTATAAAGAAGCCAAGTTGAGGGCTCCCCTGGTGGCTCAGTGGTAAAGAATCCACCTGCCAACAAAGGAAACAGGGGTTTGATCCCTGGTCCAGGAAGATCTCACATGCTGCAGAGCAACTGAGTCCATGAGCCACAACTATTGAGCCTGTGCTCTACAGCCTGGAAGATACAACTACTGAGCCCAAGTGCTACAATCACTGAAGCCCATGAGTCAGTGCTCCCCAACAAGAGAAGCGGTCACAGTGAGAAGCCGCCCACCGCAATGAATAGCCCCTGCTTGCCACAACTAGAGAAAAGCCTGAGCAGCAACGAAGACCCAGCACAGACAAAAATAAAAAAGTAAAATTTTTTAAAAAAGTAGAGTTGAGGATTAGCCTGTCCCAGGCCTGCCTAACTCCAGAGCTCCCAATGGGGCGAAAAAGATTTCAAAGAGAAGACAGGAGTCAGCCCCACAGAATAAGGAATATAGCAGAGCCCACCTTGCTGGTCAGGAGCCTGGGTGCAAAATCTCAGAACTTTGGAGCTGGCTGGTTAAACTTCTGATAGCTTAAAACTGGCCAAGTGGCAGTATTCAGACCACAGAAATCAGTGCTGCTTTGTTCTGAAAGCCTGTTCACCAACACGGCAAATTCAAGTGATGAAGTCTGACTTCACCAACCTGGACGTTACTGAGGAGAGAAGGGCTGCTCATCTTTTCCCTAAGCAGCTGCTGGCTCCACAGCCAGGGAGGAGCAGGGTCCCCACGTGCAAGTGTCACAGGAAGCCCCAACTACTCCTCTCCAGCACCCACTGCCCCGGCACTTCACCTGCCATGAGAGCACCAGCACTAAGAGCCCCCTGCCCGTGTTCCACTGACAGCAATGGGGACAGAAGCCACAGGCCCCATGACGTATCTCGCCACCTCACATCCCACAGGGCTCCACAGGCCCCCCTCTAGGTCAGCGCCCTCTCCTCCCTACTCTTGGAATCCTCCTGTCATGCACACTAGGGGTTCCCTGTACCTTCATTTCTCTGAGCCTCCCCCTTCCCTGCTTGCTCTAACCTGAGTCTGATCTCCCCAAAGGGCAGTGCTGGCCCTGGCTGGCCTTTCTATAACAATTCTCAATCACTGGCCTGGAATTGGGAAGACATGCTCCTTGCTTCCCAGGTGCTTCTTCACTTTCTCCCTGCCTCCTCTGTGCCTTCTCCTTGAAGCCCTCCTGCTCTCCCTCTCCCATCCCAGACCACATTCACACTCCTCTCAGCACCAGGACGTGACCTGCTGCCTCATTGTCCTGCTCCCCCTCCACTCTCCGTGGTGTCAAAGGAACCCTTCATACCCTGGCCCCTCCTCTGCTCTAGTAAGGTCTCTTCCACCCAACCTCAGCCAGCCAGCACCATGGCAATACAGCGACTTCCTCTCTCCCCAAAAGTGCGGCTACCCATCACCCCCATCTCAAGGGTGCCCCTCCAGCTTTCCAGTTTATTCCCTCTGCTGCTGCTGCTGCTAAGTCGCTTCAGTTGTGTCCGACTCTGTGCGACCCCATAGACGGCAGCCCACCAGGCTCCCCCGTCCCTGGGATTCTCCAGGCAAGAACACTGGAGTGGGTTGCCATTTCCTTCTCCAATGCATGAAAGTGAAAAGTGAAAGTGAAATCGCTCAGTCGTGTCTGACTCTTAGTGACCCCATGGACTGCAGCCCACCAGGCTCCTCCATCCACGGGATTTTCCAGGCAAGAGTACTGGAGTGGGGTGCCATTATTCCCTCTAGGATCTGACTAATCATTTCTTGACCCCACTAGGACTTATGATCACCAATCCTGTGCTCTTTTGACCCTCTCACCTTCTTTGGCTACACCACACTCTGCTTAAACCCCACTCTTCACCAACTCACCACCTGCCTTTGACAAGTGAATGTGGCTGGAGTAAAACAAAAAACTATACCAACTGATCTTGCTTTAAATTCATTTAAGTTTACAATCCTGCCTCTTACATGGCTGGTTAATGCAGCCCAGAAGCCACCAACACTTCCTCAGCCCATCGACTGCCCCACTGTCCCACCTCACCATCTTCCTGCCTCCTCTCCCATCCCTCAAGCACCAACAAGGACCCTGGTGCCAAGGACACTGTGAGGGCTGCAGTCCTGAGAAGAGCACATCCACAAATGCCGCCATCACGTCTGACCGTCCTGAACACCTTCCATACACATCTTCTCTGTCTTCCTTACTCTGCGTGGACCGTCCTCACCCTGTGTGACTCCAATTCCCAGGGCCTTCATTTGTGCTCGACCCCCACCCCCCAAGGATAATTCTCCCCTCTATTCTGCACCAGCAGTATTCCCGTCTATGCTGAATCATTCCTGGATCAAGGTACAAATACAGTTACTTCTTTTATTAATTTTATTAATAATATTATTAATAAAAAATAAATCAAAGCTAGCAACTATTTGGGTTCCCACTTTCCTCTCCAGCTTTCATCCCAACTCCCCTGCTGCCCAGGGTCAGCCGGCCTCCAAGGTGGCCCAGTGATCCCCATGCCTGGCTCCCTGACTCTTACACAGTCCCTCCCAGTGTCCCCGGGATCTACAGAAAAAAGCTCAGGTGACGGCCTGTTACTTCTACAGCCAGGTCATCAGAGACAGTCTAGCCTCTGGATCTCTCAGATCACATGTCTGGGAGGAAGCCAGCTGCCATGCTGCCAACTGGGGAGCCTGTTCAGTGATGAACCAAGGCCCCATCAGCAGCCACGGGAGGAGCTGCCATGGAAGAGAGCCTCCAGCCCTGCCGAGCCCTCAGATGACTGCAGCCCTGGCCAATATCCTAACTAATACCTCCTGAGAAACTGGGCCAGAAGCACTCACAAGAGCCATTCCTGAATTCTCGACCCACAGAAATGGTGGCAGAGCAAATTTTTACTGTTTTAAGCCACTAAGTTTCAGAGTTATTTGTCATATAGTAGATAACTAACCCACAGTTTACAGAAAAATGCCTCAATAAGCTTTGTTTACTGTCTCCAATTTCTTTCTTCTTTTAAATTCACTCTAGTACAGCTTTTGCCCCCACACCACTACACCAAAACCACTTGTCTGTAACCACCACATTGTTAAACTCAATAATCAATTCTTAGTTCTCATCTTACTTATCTATTAAATATTTCATGCAGCAGATCTCTTCCTCCTGGATAGACTTTATTTACTCGGTTTCCTGGACACAACCCTCTAATGGTTCTTCTGCTTTTCTGGTCGATTCTCTACTGGTGTCTCCTCATCTCACCACTCTCTTAATGCTAGAGTATCCCAGGGCTCAGCCCTAAGCCCCTTCTCTTCTCTGTCTCCCCACATTGCTTCAGTGACGTCAAAAAACTCATATAGTCCGACAATGGCCTTTAAGGTCTCACATCCTTGCTAATCAAAGTGTGGTCCACTGGCAGCAGCATTACCTGAGAGTTTATCTCTGACTCCACTCAAAACCAACCAAATCAGAATCTGATTTTAACTAGACCGCTGGGGGTATGTATGCATATTAAAGTTTGAGAGGCACTGCCTTTGTGATCTGGTACCCCATTGCTCTCTGCTCCCACCACACTGGGCTCCGGCCATCTAGGGATTTCAGCAGGTATATCCCCACCCTTAGGACCAGAACAGTACCATCCCATCTGTCTGAAATGCTCTTCTCCAGATACTTGCTCCCTAACCTCCATCAAGACTTGGATCATCTGTAACCACTTTGGGAGGTCAATGCTAATCACCTTGTTAAAAAGTACAAACCCACCACCATCACTACTACCACCATGCTCCCCATCACAGTTATCCATACAACTTTTCTCCAACATACACATAACCTTCCACATACTAACCTTTACTTATCATATTTATTCTCTATCTTCTTCAAGTATAATGCAAGTATCTGTGGGCTGAGCTGCTCTGTTCCCCGCCTGCATTCAGAGCGTGGCCTCCGCTCCTTCCTCGCCAGACATGTCCTCAGGTGCCACTCCCGCTGCCGTGAAGATTGGAATAATTGGTGGAACAGGCCTGGATGATCCAGAAATCTTAGAAGGAAGAACCGAAAAATATGTGGATACTCCATTTGGCAAGCCTTCTGATGCCTTAGTTTTGGGGAAGATAAAGAATGTTGATTGCGTCCTCCTTGCAAGGCATGGGAGGCAGCACACCATCATGCCTTCGAAAGTCAACTATCAGGCGAACATCTGGGCTCTGAAGGAGGAGGGCTGCACACATGTCATAGTGACCACAGCTTGCGGTTCCTTGAAGGAAGAGATTCAGCCTGGCGACATCATCATTATTGATCAGTTCATTGACAGGACTACCAGAAGGCTTCAGACCTTCTATGATGGAAATCATTCCTGTGCCAGAGGAGTGTGCCATATTCCAATGGCTGACCCATTCTGCCCTAAAACAAGAGAGGTCCTCATAGAGACTGCTAAGAAGTTAGGACTCCAGTGCCACTCAAAAGGGACAGTGATCACCATTGAGGGACCTCGTTTCAGCTCCCGGGCAGAAAGCATCATGTTCCAGACCTGGGGGGCAGATGTTATCAACATGACCACAGTTCCAGAGGTGGTTCTTGCTAAGGAGGCGGGAATTTGCTACGAAAGTATCGCCATGGCAACAGATTATGATTGCTGGAAGGAGCATGAGGAAGCGGTTTCAGTGGACCGGGTCTTAAAGACCCTGAAAGAAAATGCCAATAAAGCCAAAAGCTTACTTCTCACTACCATACCTCAGATAGGATCCATGGAATGGTCAGAAACCCTCCATAATATGAAGAAAATGGCCCAGTTTTCTGTTTTGTTACCAAGACATTAAAACAGCATGGCTGCCCAGGAGACTTTGAAATTCCAGTCCTTTTGGGAATTCCTGCTTGAGAAAACATAGAAAAGATATGCAGCTTTCATGCCCTTGCTCCCCAAGGAAGAAGTGATAAGACATTGCACTCATCAGAGATGCCTTCTCAAAGACTTGGACTGCTTCAAATAATTGAAGGAAAGCAAATTACACTTCCAGAAAAGAAAAAAAAGAAGACACCTTTCACCATTCCCCTATTAAATTTGTAACAATAAAGGTAGTCAGTAATATTCCTGTGCTGCCAAGGAATTTGAAGAAGAAAAGCTCTTAGACTATTTACTGGTGTGACTGTAAGTTGGTATAGTCTTTTTTGAGGGCAGTTTGGTAAAATGTATCAAAGGCTTAAAAAATACTCTTTGTGCTGGTTAAACTCCTAGTAATTTATCTTTAAGGAATTATCAGAGATACATATAAATAATTATGAATAAAGAAGGATGTATAACATAGTTATCATAGCAAATATTCAAAACAATCTGAATATCTAACAAATGGAGGTAAATCATGGTTAAGCTCTTAATTAGACTGTGAAGCAGCCAACTGAACATCATAGCTGCACATAATGTACAAAAGACGTTGTTGCTGTATAATATGGAATGAGGATGTGTAAGCATTTTACAATACTGATTTTGTTTTAAAATTCTACATAGTTATGTACAAAGAATAGAAAGAAATATATGCACTCTTCTGTTATTGTATTTGGGAAGAGGGATACTGGATAATTTTTTATTTTATTTTTTCCATTTCTTCACATTTTTCTACAATGAATATAATTGAATAGTGAAGTTGTAGAAATAAAAATGGGATTAGAAAGATCCAGTTCTTGAAAACCCACTGTTTTTGGTAATGCAACAGAAGTTAAAATGGCACTGCTAAGAGGAGTTCTGTTTGAGTTCCATCTTTATATTGTTAAAAAGGCCATTAATGACTGTATGGTTAGAACAGTATTTGGATTTGCAACAATGTGAGAAAAGCTGAGTGTTTAATATGGAGCTAATCTTAAATTATTTAAGAGACCATATACACACATTATAGTGTGTGAGATATTTTTAAAACTGGTATTTGACTTTTTGTTTCTACACCTTTTCATGATTTGATGAATTATTTTACATGAGTTGAGTTTTTTTAAATAAAAAAGTGGAAGCTTAAAAAAAAAAAAAAAGTATCTGTGGGCTGAGATTTTTGTCTGTTCTGTTCACCAGTGTATCTCAAATCCTGAAGACAGCCTAGACACAGCAGGGGCTCAAGAAATGTATGTTGTGAAAGGACTCTAGCCCTCCATAGCTTCTTCCAGGGCTTGGCCATCGACTCTGACTCAGTGCCCCTGAAATCACTTCCTCCACTAGCACAGCTGTTCACGCCTGTGATCCCTTCCCTCACCTGCCTGGAACCAGTGTCTTTGAGACTAGCCATCTCCTGCTTTACCAGGCTTTAACCAAGCCCCTCAACATTCTGTTAACGGCCTCCCCGCTAAGCCTCACGATTGTTTCAAAGATAATTCAGAACTAAAACTTTTCTGGTCCCTTCAAACTGCTAAACATTTCCTTTCTCCCTATTCCATTAACCAAACGTGGCTACTGAGCACTTGGAAGTGTGGCTGCCCAAAGTGAGAAGTTAAAATACATACCAGATTTGGAAGACTTGATATGAAAATAAGATACAAAATAGTTCATCAATAATTCTCATACTGATTATATGTTGATATGATAATTTAGAAATACTGCATTAATATGGCTGATTCATGTCAATATATGGCAAAAACAACCATAATATTATAATCAGCCTCCAATTAAAATAAATAAGTTAATTAAAAAAAAAATAAAAATAAAAATGAACTTCTGAAAAACAGTTCTGGCATCTGTCCATAAAAGAAGGAAGTCCTAGACAATTTTTACTTTTGTCCCATTTCTTAATTCTTAAGACAACTTAAGAATTCTTCTCACTGAAGAAAAATCTGTACCAAAATCTACCCCTCAATAAATACAAAGAACAAGACAAAAAAAAAAGAAATACTGGGTTAAATAAAATATATTATGATAATTGATTTCACTTGTTTCATTTTGTTTTTCATGTGGCTCCCATTATATTTCTAATGGACAGCACTGCTCTAAACCATTTTCAAACAAAATTATTCCTTCCTTCCTGGAAGAAATTCTTCCCCTAGCTTTTAACAAGCAGGAGACTGCGAAAGAATGTGAGGAAATGCAACATGCAGTTTAAAAATAAAAACTAAACAAAACCTGTAATGCTTTGAAATTATCACTTTGATCGTCACTTGAAATTGAATATTTTAAGATAATATTTTTCAAAGACACATATAATAATAGAGTATATTTAAGTGACATTATAATTCAATATTATCACTATCTGTAAAAATTCATGAAGCTGCTATAACCTAATGATTCATGCACTTTTCTCAATGTCCTATACTTAAATATTTTAATGTTAAATAACACCACACTAATTTAATCCAAACTAAGTGATTCTATGTTTAAGGAAAAAGAAGACTCTTGCTTTTGCATGCTTCCTAAAATTTAAAAGGAGTGAAATAAAAGCACCCTCCTCCTTTCTTTTCCTCCCTTTAAAGTCAAGAGTTCAGTAACAGACCATTTAAATACTGCCCCTGCTCACAGGAATCTCCTTAGCAACCTTTTATGGCTTGTCATGGGTTGCAGAATTTTCCCAATCTCCCAGTCTTGAAAAGGCCCATGTCCTGTCCAGAACAAAGGAACTTAAAACAGAAAACAAGCTCTTTAAATGAAAATTTTAAAGAGGCTTCACAGTCTCCTTCAGTTCTTTGCCAGCTCCTTTGCTCTAAGCATGCTGCCAATCTCCCTTTCCAAGGTAAAATCAGATCTGGTAGCTATGGCCTCTGCAAAAACAAGAGTGGACACTTCTAACAACACCTGCAATTATAATTAAAGGTCACACCTGTTGGTCCATACCATGAGATTCTAAGCCTGTTTCACAATTACAGGTTATTGATCCATTTTTTAATTTATTCAATTTAGTTCATGTGTAAGCTGTATAACAGTAATAGAATGTATCTATAAACAGCTTACTAAGTATCAAATAATACAAATATTGTCTTGCTCATTTTTATTACATTGGTATTAACTACCTAATTAGCCATGCTGAAGGAAAAATGAAATTCTAAATTTAATAAACCAAAATTCATATAAATAAGTTTAAGAAAACAGGTACTACTGCCTCTTGAGTAAAGAGGGAGTATTTCTCTCCAAAGCATGTACTAAATTAGGGCCAGTGCCCAGGCTCCAGTTTTATGCCACACCCCTAAAAGCATCATTTTCTCCTATTTTACCTCTCTGGGCTTGAATGTGAAGTAGGGGGGCAGCCACAGGATTAAAGGGTAGAAGGTCACCTCATACTAAAATAAGTGAGACACATTCACACAGTCACCATGCCACCAATGCAAAATGGACAGGCTGGTGGGCATGGCCTTGTTAATGTGATTCCAATTATTTATTTATAAAATCTAACAGAATAGGATGCATTACCTTATCCCCAGCCACCTATATATATACACACACACAGCATCACTCTTCCCCACTATCTAAGAAGAGTTCTCCTTTTGCCAGTCTGGCAGAAGCCAATTCCCCCTAAAACTAAGTTCTCTTGCTTCTCTCTCTCTACAAAATTTTATTCCCCTTCTTGTCCTGCCCCCTGTTCCCCTCAGGATTAAGAACTATCAAAGAAAAAATAGGACTGAATCCAACCAAAACCTTGTGGGGCCTTCCCGGGACAAAAGCCCCTGTGTCCCAATTCTTATTTATAGAAGGAAAAAAGAAGGCTTTAGTCTCCCAGGCCTTCCCCAAATTCCAAAGAGCAGGCTCTAGCAGTTCATGATTAGGATAAGCAAGTCACCTTACTGTCCAAGCTCCTCCTGAAGGAATACAGGTTGTTAGACCCTGATGCATACCTGTAAGATGTTCTGTAGAAACTAAGACCCCCACCCAGGTGTAGGATGATGACCACATGCTGACTGCAGCATGCAAAACCCAGATTGGTTGGAACATCACCCCATTACCTCACAACAACCCATCAGAAGAAGGTCCGCCAGCTGCTTGTGCAGCCTTCAACCCTCTCCCCTCATGTCGTCTTTAAAAACCCTGAAAGCCATTGGGGAGTGTGGGTCTCTGGAGTATGAGCTGCCTGCTCTCCTTGCTTGGCACCAGCAAATAAATCCTTTGCTGTAAACACCCACTGTCAAGAGTTTGGCTTTCTGCACCGAAGGCACAGGAGCTCTTGTTAGGTAACAGTTTCTAACTTTTTTGAGGAGCAGAATTGAGACAACAGAAAGAAAGATCCAGGACCAATGTGAAGGAAGAAGGAAAGGGAAAAGGAAACAAGATGTCAGCACTCTTGTTTGGACACTCCTTTGGAATGGAGAATCTAGATATCAGTTGAAATGAAAGAACAAATGCAGAGGAAAGAGAAGGTGAAGGACAAGTGTGCCTTCAGGGAAGGAGGAGGGGTGGGGTGGGGTAAGTGGAAGGTTCCAGAGTAGCTAGAGGGATGAGGGAGTTAAAGAATTTTAAAAAGGAAATTTTGATTATTTTATTAAATGTTGTTATAACCTATAAACTGTATTCGCTATAAGATTCTTTCAGAGACTCTTCTTAAATACCTTCCACTGCTACACTGTGCTTATCTGCTACGCTGCGTAAGTAGCAAGCAAGGGAGAGCCTCAGGACTGACCAAGTGTCTGAATTCAAAACCTACGTGAAGGAAAAAGTAAAACTAGGAAAGACAGTGGTTGATTGAACAAGTTCAGGCTCTGTCTCCTATTCAGCTACATAAAGTCTTCACTGTGCAGCCTTTTGTTAAGATTCCTAATAAAGCAACAATTCTTTTTACTCATTTTATAAAGGTAATTCTCTTGCAACAAGATTTCTCAAGGACAGAACTGTGTCCTGATGCCCAGCAGAGTCCATACGTAGCAAGAGCTCAACCAGCGATGGCTGAATTAAGGAAAGTTCTGACTTGTTTACCTTTAATTCCTCCTCCCTTTCACAACTCTTCATTTTTCTAAGATCCATTTCTATTTACTCATGAAAGCTTCCCTCAGATAATAATCCAAACCACAAGGCAAGGTGCTTATTAGTTATCCACAGATGTGAAGGCCACAATCTTCACATCAATAAAACTGCCTCATGAACTTTGTTTCTCAAGAAAATAAGCAGTTATGTCATATAAAATCTTTATGAATAAAACCATGGGAGTCCAGCAAACAAAGTCAGGCACCAATCTTATATTCTAGAAAATACTCTTGCAATAAATTTGATACTCTAAATAGAAAATGATCCTAAGGGGAAACAAAACAACAGCTCAAATTTCAATTATACTAGACCGAACTAATGAGAAAAGATCCTGATGCTGGGAAAAACTGAAGGCAGGAGGAGAAGGGATGACAGAGGACAAGATGGTTGGATGGCATTATCGACTCAATGGACATGAGTTTAAGCAAGCTCTGGGAGATAGCAAAGGACAGGGAAGCCTGGCATGCTGCAGTCCATAGAGTTGAAAAGAGTCGGACATGACAGAGCAACAGAACAAGACGACCAAACTAAAGTTTGTCCCAACACACAAAAAAATGTATATTTCTACTTGAAATATAAATTATATAAAGATTATCTATAAAGTCCCTGATTCAGTATTCAAATATCTAAATATTCTCTCACAAAACAGACCTGGAGGAAATTATCTAAAGAATTTGGGGATTCACTCTACCCTTGGCCTGTGAGTCACATAAAAACAATTTTTAAAAAGAAACAGCAAGAAAATGAAATCAAAGACATCCAAACTGGAAATAAAGAAGGTA
The DNA here is from genome assembly GCF_029378745.1 of Bos indicus. Lineage (NCBI taxonomy): Eukaryota > Metazoa > Chordata > Mammalia > Artiodactyla > Bovidae > Bos > Bos indicus. The sequence goes on from NC_091783.1 coordinate 43,370,137, forward strand.
AAGCTATCTCTTTTCATAGATGGCATGATCCTGTACATAGGAAATTCTAAGGGATCTACTGAGATACTATAAAACTAATAAATGAGTTCAGCAAGACTGCAAGGTACATGATCATCACACAAAAATCAATTGTACTTCTAAATACTTGCAGTGAACAATCCAAAAGTGAAATTAAGAAAATGATTCCATTTATAATAGAATCAGATCAACTGATTTTTGACAAGGGATAAAGAAAAATAGTCTCTTCAAGTATCTTCGAGATATAGCACTGAAACTTAAGAGAATGAACTTACTTGTGGGGACTGGGGAGAAGGATGTGGGCAAGGGGCAGTTAAGGAGTTTGGGATGGGCATGTGCACACTGCTGTATTTAAAATGGATAACCAACAGAACCTACTGCATAGCACAGGGAACTCGGCTCAATGTGATGTGGCAGCCTGGATGGGAGGGGAGTTTGGGGGAGAATGGATACATGTTTATATGTGTGCCTGAGTCCCTTCACTGTCCACCGGAAACTATCACAACACTGCTAACAGACTATACTCCCATGTAAAAGTTTTATTAAAAAAAAAAAAAAAAGACACAGTGCTGGAACAACTAGATACCCACATGCAAAAGAATGATATTGGATCCTTACTTAATACCATATCCAAAAATTAATTTTTATTTATTTTTTGGCAGCACCATGTGGCATGCTCTTAGTTCCCCAACCAAAGATCCAACCCACACCTCCAAAAGTAAAAGTACAGAGTCTTCACCGCTGGACCACCAGGGAAGTCCCTGCCAATGGATTTTGATATGCCACCAAAACAAGAAAGAAAAAACAGAAGGTGGCTCAGATGGTCAAGAATCCGCCTGCAATGCAGTAGACTGGGTTCAATCCCTGGGTTGGGAAGATCCCCTGGAGGAGGGCATGGCAATCGACTCCAGTATTCTTGCCTGGACTATCCCCATGGACAGAGGAGACTGGAGAGCTACAGTCCACAGGTTCGCAAACAGTAGGACATGACTGAGTTGACTAAGCACAGCACAGGACTTCATCAAAATTAAAAACTTATGTGTCTGAGCTAAAAAAAAAAAGAAAAGAAAATGAGAACTTGAAAAAAAAAAGTAAATCCATCATTGAAACAAAAATACACTTATGTGTTTGAAAAGATACCATCAAAAAATTTAAAGAAAGCCCACAGAATGGGGGAAAATATCTGCAAATCATATATCTGACAAGGGACTTGTAGCTAGAATACATAAAGAACTGTTACAACTCAATAGTAAAAAAAACAACCCAATTAAAAATGGGCAAAGGATCCAAATGGACATTTCTACAAAGATATACAAACATCTAATAAGCACATGAAAACATGCTCAACTTGATCAGTCATCAGGGAAATGCAAATTCATATCACCACATGCCATTTCATACCCACCAAGATGGCCAGAATAAAAAAGTAAGATGACAACAGGTGTTAAGCAAGGACTACTGGCGGGACTGTCAAATACTGGAGCTACTCTCATAAATGGTTTGGCAGTTTTTCAAAAGTTAAAACAGAGTTAACAGTTGACCCAACAACTCTGCTCTTGCATATATACCCAAGAGAAATAAAAACTTATGTCCACACAAAATCTTGTACAGAAATGTTTGTAAGAGCATTATTCAAACATGGAAATAATGTAAACATCTACCAACTAATGATTAGATTAAAAATATACGGTATATCCATTCATTTGAATGAAGTACTGATACACGCCATAACACGGATGAAGCCTGAAAACATTATGTTAAATGATAATCACAATCAGTAACACAAAACTGCATATTATATGATTCACTTACATGGAATGTCCAGAATAAGCAAATCTACAGATGAAGAAAATAATTGCCAAATTCAGACTTAAATTGAAGGAGGAGGGAAAACCACTAAACCATTCACGTATGACCTAAATCAAATCCCTTACAATTATACAGTGGAAGTGAGAAATAGATTCAAGAGATTAGATATGATAGAGTGCCTGCTGAACTATGGACAGAGGTTCGTGACACTATATAGGAGACAGGGATCAAGACCATCCCCAAGAAAAAGAAATGCAAAAAAGCAAAATGGCTGTCTGAGGAGGCCTTACAAATAGCTGTGAAAAGAAGAGACGCGAAAAGCAAATGAGAAAAGGAAAGATATACCCATTTGAATGCAGAGTTCCAAAGAAGAGCAAGGAGAAATAAGAAATTCTTCCTCAGTGATCAACCCAAAGAAACAGAATAAAACAATAGAATGGGAAAGACTAGAGATCTCTTCAGAAAAATTAGAGATACCAAGGGAACATTTCATGCAAAGATGAACACAATAAAGGACAGAAACAGTATGGACTTAACAGAAGCAGAAGATATTAAGAGGTGGCAAGAATACAGAAGAACTATACAAAAAATATCTTCATGACCCAGATAATCACGATGGTATGTCACTCACCTAGAGCTGGACATCCTGGAATATGAAGTCAAGTGGGCCTTAGGAAGCATCACTTCAAACAAAGCTAGTGGAAGTGATGGAATTCCAGATGAGCTATTTTCAAGTCCTAAAAGATGATGCTGTGAAAGTACTGCACTCAATATGCCAGCAAATTTGGAAAACTCAGCAGTGGCCACAGGACTGGGAAAAGTCAGTTTTCATTCCAATTCCTAAGAAAGGCAATGCCAAAGAATGTTCAACCTATCACAATGGCACTCATCTCACACACTAGCAAAGTTATACACAAAATTCTCCAAGCCAGGCTTCAACAATACGTGAATCATGAACTTCCAGATGTTCAAGCTGGTTTTAGAAAAGGCAGAGGAACCAGAGATCAAATTGCCGCTGGATTATCGAAAAAGCAAGAGAGTTCCAGAAAAACATCTATTTCTGCTTTATTGACTATGCCAAAGCCTTTGACTGGGTGGATCACCACAAACTGTGGAAAATTCTGAAAGAGATGGGAATACCAGACCACCTGACCTGCCTCCTGAGAAATCTGTAAGCAGGTCAGGAAGCAACAGTTAGAATTGGACATGGAACAACAGACTGGTTCCAAATAGGAAAAGGAATATGTCAGGGCTGTATATTGCTTATTTAACTTATATGCAGAGTACATCATGAGAAACACTGGGCTGGATAAAGCACAAGCTGGAATCAAGATTGCCAGGAGAAATATCAATAACCCCAGATACGCAGATGACACCACCCTTTTGGCAGAAAGCGAAGAAGAACTAAAGAGCCTTTTGATGAAAGTGAAAGAGGAGAGTGAAAAAGTTGGCTTAAGACTCAACATTCAGAAAACTAAGATCACCATCTGGTCCCATTACTTCATGGAAAATAGATGTGGAAACAGTGAGAGACTTTATTATCTTGGGCTCCAAAATCACTGCAGATGGTTACCACAGCCATGAAATTAAAAGATGCTTACTTCTTGAAAGAAAAGTTACGACCAACCTAGACACCATATTAAAAAGCAGAGACATTACTTTGCCATAAAAGGTCCGTCTAGTCAAGGCTATGGTTGGTTTTTCTAGTAGTCATGTATGGACGTGAGAGCTGGACTATAAAGAAAGCTGAGCACTGAAGAATTGATGCGTTTGAACTGTGGCGTTGGAGAAGACTCTTGAGAGTCCCTTGGACTGCAAGGAGATCCAACCAGTCCATCCTAAAGGAAATCAGTCCTGAATACTCATTGGAAGGACTGATGTTGAACCTGAAACTCCAATACTTTGCCCACCTGATGCTAAGAACTGACTCATTTGAAAAGACCCTTACGCTGGGGAAGACTGAAGCGGGAGGAGAAGGAGATGACAGAGGGTGAAATGGTTGGATGGCATCACCAGTTCAATGGACATGAGTTTGAGTAAACTCTGGGAGTTGGTGATGGACAGGGAGGCCTGGTGTGCTACAGTCCATGGGGTCGCAAAGAGTCAGACATGACTGAATGACTGAATTGAACTGAATTGCTGGAGGCTGATAGGGTGGAAGATGGGTAAGATACCTAATGGCACCCGATTTCCTTCAGAGCTGACAAAAATGTTCTAAAAGTGATTGTGGTGATGGTTGCATAATTCTGTGAAAATACCAAAGACCAATGAGTCACACACTTTAAAATGGTCTGTTGACTTGTAAAGTTTGTGAATTACATTTTAGTAAACTTCTAACAAAAAATTAACAAACACTAATCATCAAAAGACATTAGGTAATTATCACAACACTAATACCCATATTTACTGATACCAAATTTTTCTTTTAAGTATCTTTTAAATATCTTCCAAATATAGTAAAACCTCTACCAAATTGAGGGAAGATGTTAAAAGACACCACTCGAAACAGCAGAAGCTCTCTTAAGCAGCCTTTATCTAGCTGACTGACCTATCTCACAGTTCCCAGTCCTCTAGCAACCAGACTGACTGATCTCCATGACAACTACTAGACATGAGTCATCAGTGCATTCAGGTTACTTGGTAGGGGAGCTGAACTTTTACCACACATCAGTTGGGTCTGTTCCCAAACCTATTCGTGCAACTCTACTGATATGATTACAAAAATAGTTCAATTAAAATGATGTATTAACTGATGAAATGTATATACGTATTCACATTTCCCTGCCAAACTACATGCAAACAGCAAATGAAGAATGACCCTGTGAAACAGAAGAAAATTTCAGAAAGAAATGTTTCTTCCCTTGAGGAGAAACTAGACCTACATACAATCTTTAATACAGCATATAAGCCCTTGCACCAGACTTCCCTGGTGGTCCAGTGGTTAAGACTCCATGCTCCCAATGCAGAGGACCAGGGTTTGATCCCTGGTCAGGGAAGTAGATCCCACATGCCAAAACTAAGAGCCCAAATGCTGCAACTAAAGATTCCACATGTTGCAATGAAGACCCCACACTTGGCAACTAAGAGCCAGCAGACTCAAATTAAAAAAAAAAAAATCATTGATCTAACATTAAAAAAGAGAACTGGCATCACTTGTTCCCTTCCAATTCCTACACCTTCCCCTCACACACACCATGCTGGCATCCTGCTGTTCTGTTAGTTTCAAAAACAGCTTGCTCTCTGACACTTCACAATGATGTCCTTTTGCCTGGAAAGTTCCACTTCATGTCTAAACCCTTTCCATCAGCCTGGCTGACTCCTTAAAGCCAAGTTTGTCATTTATGTAAAGATGCACGTACTCCTAAGAGCAGCACATAAAGGATGCTCAATGGTAAATCACCTCTACCATGTACATATAGGAAGAGATGTCTAGAAGAATATTCTAAACAGTCATTATAACTAGACAGTAGAGTATGAAGTTACTTTTACATTCTCTGTATCTGTGATATAAAATACAATAAGCAATTTCTACAAATGAATAAAGGTACTTTGAAAAGAAAATAAAAGTCGAGCCCATTCCCACTTTGATCCTATCAAAATAAAAAAAAAATTGTTTCATCTTAAAAACATTTAAAATTCAAGCTATTCATTAAAGCAGATTGACCTGGTCCCTGGATAAGGCAAATTATTAAGAAAACTTTCTACTCTATTATCCAAGTACTTAGAAGTGCTTAAATTACTTGAAAGGTAAATTTTCTGTTCCTTCAGGAATAAAATGTTTAATCTCAGATAATTTGGTTACTCTGAAATCCTTTGCAAGACAGAGTACAACTGTCACTGGTCTTCAAACACAGTAAAAACTGTACAAAGGAACACTACTTGTTATAAATTTTGTGTCCTATGGTCAAACAATGTTGCCAGGATTTAAGACATCTATGACTACCAGAGAAAGGCCATTTTGGTAACAAATATTATCTGAGACAGACGGAGAAGAGAGAGAAAGGACAGAGGAGACAGGGGAGAGAGTCAGAGGAGTTGCCACAATGGCTCCAGTTTGCATATGAAGATACACAAAATCTAACTGGAGATTTAACTATTTATCACATCATCAATATCTCACTACCAACCTCTGTTAGTACTGACACTCAGAAGTAACAATTCATGGGTAGACACAATTTACCCTAAGGACACACAAACCAATTTCCAGGCCATATAAGTTAATGTCAATCAAACAGCCATATAAAATCAGGCATGTTTGAGGTCTTTAATCCAAAAAGAGGAAGCAGAATGTGTGTACTTTGTGTTCCTTTCAGCTTGCTGACCAAGGAGAAAATGCTGTTGTCACCAACAATTAAATAACATTTACCCTCCCAACCCTTTTAAAGAACACATATCATTTTAACTTCTTGCCACACAATCCTATTTATAAACACTTATATCAAGATTTTAGATCAGACAAAGCCTTCCAATAAAAGGGTAGGTTGATAGTAATTCCTTTATATTTCCGCTAGATATTCTTAGATCTACTTAGTTTGGTATCAAATACTAATTTTACAACCATATAAAACAGGCTCACTATGCAGCTACAGTTTACGCAAATATTTCTGTAAAAATATTACATACTTCTTTCATGCTAATTTTTCAGTTACTTTTGAAATTAATTCAGGGCTATCAAATGTCAATTTAAAAAAGGACTACTCATCAAATTATCACTGTGAGTCTACATGAGCCAGATGTAAAATCAAAGTACAGGGGCTAATTCAGCTAAAGACAAAATGGGGAAATTCCCTGGCAGTCCAATGGTTAGGACTCTGCGCTTGCACTACTTGAGGACCTGGGTTCAATCCCTGGTCAGAGAACTAAGATCCCACAAGTCTCACAGCCAAAAAAATTTTTTTTTAAACAAAAATGGGTTTTTTTGTTTTATTTTGTATTGTACTCTGTTAAAGCAGTCAGCACCCACATACTACCTTTGGCAGTTTATTTTAGGCTGTTCAGGGAACATGAAGGCAATGGCACCCCACTCCAGTGTTCTTGCCTGGAAAATCCCATGGACGGGGGAGCCTGGTAGGCTGCCGTCTACGGGGTTGCACAAAGTCAGACACGACTGAGCGCCTTCACTTTCACTTTTCACTTTCGTGCATTGGAGAAGGAAATGGCAACCCACTCCAGTGTTCTTGCCTGGAGAATCCCAGGGACGGGGGAGCCTGGTAGGCTGCCGTCTACGGGGTCGCACAGAGTCGGACACGACTAAAGCGACTTAGCAGCAGCAGCAGCAGCAGCAGCAGGGAACATGAAAAATTTTCACATAGTCCAGTTTCTGTCAAAATCTGTATATAACGAGAATGGAATAAGTCCAAATACTACCTCTGATGTGTTCCTTGGTTCATTTCCAAAAGCTCTGGGTTTCCCCACAAAGCAGACTAATTCCAGGTGCGATTTCCCAGGAGGTTCAAATATGCAGCAAAATTCTTGAGTCGTTCTGAGTAATTCAGAATCAGACTAATTCACAGATTGCTCCAGTACAGACTGTGTTCACTTAACAGTGGGGCTGGGGGTTCATAGACAGAGTCTGTTCCTTCTTTGTCTGGTTTCCATCCAACACGACTGTATTCCCTCACTGCATAAGGCCAAGACCAAATGAGTCACAGGTGAGAAACATAAAGGACAAGGACAATTTTATGGGCACAAAATTGTCAGCGTTCTGCAGATGCAGACAACCAAGGATTGGATTCAGACAAACAGAAAAGAGCTAAGAGAGGTGGTTGTGCAACACGTTGGCTGTACAGCCCAGGGCAAGTCCCTCAACCTCGCCATACCTCAGCTTTCATTAGTAATAGAACGCACTTCATAACCTGGTTGTGAGGATTAAATTAAGGTATCTAACAGTACTCAGCACAGAGGAGGCTAAAGTGTTTTTTAAAGATGTGGGAATGAAAGATAGTAAGTACTTATATATGGTACTTTATTTGAACTTCATAAATATGAACTTTATTTCTAAGATAGGAATATAAATCTTTTCCATACTTCCCCTCAGTAAAGCTTACACTTTCTGCTATGCTATGATTTTTACGAACTAGCTCTATCAAGATTAAAGGATCAACAAAAGTTATCTAACTTCATATAACACTTTAACCAATTTCACATAAAATACAGCAAATCCATCAAGGAGAACAGAACAGGATTGTTCTGGTTACTCATTCAACCTTCTTGCCTGCTAAAGGGAAAGGGCCTCTGAGTGCTACATAATTAACTGTAGTTAATAGAAGACAGAATGGAATGAAATTTAGAAAGCTAAAAACAAGGAAAAAGTCTCAATTAAGATACTTTGAAATTCCAATCTTTTTTATGTTTGAGTATTTTTAAGTGCTTAGCCTTTTCTTCAAATATAAGAGTATCACCCGCAAGAGTATTTAAGTAATGGCAGAAGGAAAAACTTGTAAACTAGGAGTGAAAGTTTTCCTAAACTGTGAATTGGAACCACTTCCCTTGACAAGAAAATTCCAACTACAGGTCAGTCATGTGACAGTTTATAAATGACCACTCCCAGAGAGGAGGCCAAGGTAGGTAACACACTGTGTACATTACAGGTCCTCCCCAAAACCAAAGTGACGGAATACAGATTAGTGGTTATTGGGGGGCTGGGGATGGGGGGAAGACAACAAAGAGGAGTGGGGGGACCCTAGGGGATGATAAGACTTGACTGTAGTGATGGTATTTGTCAAAACTTAAAGAATTTTAACTAAAAAGTTTAAATTCTACTGTATATAAATTATATATTCAAAAAAATAGAAACAACAGTGTAAGAAAAAGTTAAATTGCTTATTAAAGTAAAAAATTTTGGCTTCATCCACATGCCATGGCTTTCCTCGCTTTCCACCAACCCAGCTTAGGGCTCTGGTTTGACCTCTCCCAACCCTCAACTCCATTTCTCAGGAAGAAGTCCCTCTGCTCTCCAGACCCACCCCAACTCTTAACTGGTTAGTTTTGGGGCCCTTTTACTTTCAAAAATTACCAGGGAGTCCAAGGAGCTTTTGTGTCTATGAGCTATAATCAAACATTTACTGTATCAGAAATTAAAACTGAGAGTTTTTTATTGAATTGTTCAAATTAAATTGTTCAAAAATAATATTGCTGTAGAGCAGAAATTAATACAACATTGTAAAACTACACTCCAATAAAATTTTTTAATAAAATGATTAAAGAAAAATAATGCTATTAAATATGTTAATACATGTAACATTTTTATAGAAAGAAACGCTAAAAATTTTCCAAAAAAATAGACTTCCCGAGTGGTTCAGTGGTTAAGACTCTGAGCTTTCAATGCAGGAGACTCAGATTTGGTCCCCACTCCAGTACTCTTGCCTGGAAAATCCCACGGACAGAGGAGCCTGGTAGGCTGCAGTCCATGGGGTCACTAGGAGTCGGGCACGACTGAGCGACTTCAGTTTCACGTTTCACTTTCATACATTGTAGAAAGAAATGGCAACCCACTCCAGTGTTCTTGCCTGGAGAATCCCAGAGACGGGGGAGCCTGGTGGGCTGCAGTCCATGGGGTTGCACAGAGTCGGACACAACTGAAGCGACTTTGCAGCAGCAGCAGCAGGGGAACTAAGATCCCACATGCCACTCAGGGTGGCAAAAAAAAGAAAGTCAATAAAATAGTGAAAGGGGTGGTAAAAGGTTATGCTTAATAAAATCCAGCTACACCTGCTCTTCTGCAGCCACTCCAATAGGACAGTCAAGGTCGTGCAGCCATGAAGCCTCTGAAAACACCATTGCACACTCATGACAGAATAAGAGTAAAAGGACAAATAATGTCTCAGTAATACTCTGAAGATAATCTGACCACAAAAGGGTGTCAGAACCCCCCAGAGCCTTGGAGAACCCCACTGTCCTTGGAGAACTACCGCTGTAGCCTGGCCACCTCTAGCTGCAACCACTTCTGGTATTGGCAGGCATCCACTCTCCCTTGGATCTCTCCCTCTCCACCTCTCTTCCCACCCCCTCTTTCTTTCCCCTTCTCTCTCCCCCAACTTCTTTCTCACTCTCTCTTCCCCTTTACTACCACTGCATGCGTGCATGCATGCTCAGTCACTCAGTCATGTCTGACTCTTTGCGACCACCATGGCTCCTCTGTCCATAGGATTATCCCAGCAAGAATACTAGAATGGGCTGCCATTTCCTCCTTCAGGGGATCTTTACCACTGAGGCACAAAGGAAGCCCTTACTATTACTGTGTGTGTTAGTTGCTCAGTCGTGTCCAACTCTTTGCGACCCCATGGACTGGGGCCTGCCAAACTCCTCAGTCCATGGGATTTTCCAGGCAAGAATATTGCAGTGGGTTGCCATTCTTTTCTCCAGGGGATCTTCCTGACCCAGGGGATCGAACTTGGATCTCCCACATTGAACGCAGACTCTTTACCATCTGAGCCATCAGGGAAAACTACCATTACCAGCACCAAATGTACAATCTTTCTCAACCTAAAAAACAAAACTTCCTACTTAAACTACCTCCTTCTTCACTGCTGCTGCTGCTAAGTCACTTCAGTTGTGTCCGACTCTGTGCGACCCCATAGATGGCAGCCCACCAGGCTCTCCCGTCCCTGGGATTCTCCAGGCAACAACACTGGAGTGGGTTGCCATTTCTTCACTAGAGTAAGTTTTTTTTAAAGTTCCCACTCCTCCTACTGCCCCTCCTTTTTATTATTTTAATTACCAAAGTAATACAAAGAGACTTTGTCACTTCAAAAAAATTTAAGTAATAAAGATAAATCGCCATCCAAACCCCAATATCTTCCCTAGAGGTAAAAACCACTGTAACTGTAAAAGATACTCCAAACTCACTTTGTAAACTATCAGACCAAACTTCTCATTTTCTCATGATTTTCCCTCTTCAAATAGTTAGACCAAAAAAAAAAAAAAAAAGTTATGAAAAAGAGTTCTGTTTAGATTTCAATTCTTTTGATGATAAGTTATGGATCAAAGGATACAGCTATCATGTAGGAAATGACAGAGTGACATGCCTACACAAACAAGTGTGAAACAAAATGTTACAACCATGTTAATTTTATGGCAACAAAATATAATGAGACTTATGACTATGCTTTGTATGTAAAGTCAGCACATTTCATTACCTAAATGCAGATCAATGTTGATTAATTTGTATCAATTTGATATCAATAAAAGTGTCTTCAGAGTTTACACAACATTTTTACCCATATAATCTCTTTGAAATTTCACAACCCATGAGATTAATAGAAATTATCTTTAACATTTAATAAAGAAAGCCAAAATTATGAGAGAAAAAGAATTAGTTGCTCAAAATTACATAGCTAGAAAGATGCAAATCAGAAACCACAGACAGAACTTTTATTTTTTGACTCAAATCGTATCCCACTCCTTTATATCACATTGAACAATACATCAAAAGTTGTCACAATAAGGCTTCCCTGGTGGTCCAGTGGTTAAGAATCCACCTGCCAATGCAGAGGACATAAATTAGATTCCTTGTCCAGGAAGATTCCACATGCTGCAGGGCAACTAAGTCCAAGCACCACAGCTACTAAGCCTGAGATCCTGTGCTCCACAATCATAGAAGTCACCACAATGAAATGCCCGTGACTACAACCAGAGAGTAGCCCCTGCTCACCGGACCTAGAGAAAGCCCTAGCACACAGCACTGAAGACTCAGCACGGCCAAAAATAAAATAAAAATAATTTTTTTTAAAAAAGCTGTCAGAAAACAAAAATACTAAGTTCTTGCATATTTTTTCTGCTAACCTGGAAGAAATTATGTCTACTTCTAAAGTTTAATAGAAAATATAAAACAAGTTGAATAACTTCTGAATGCAAAAAATTAAGTATTTTTGCTTGTTATACAATATAATCCCTTGGGAAGCTTGCATCTTACTTAAAATAATCAAAATTTAATAAAACTTACATTAACCTGTAGATGCATTATAAAATTAGAAAAATAACATCTTAAATTCTTATTTAGGTATTAACATAAGACCTAAAACTCCACATGTAATGACGTAACAGCTCCAGACAGAAAATACCTCCACATATACATAAATCATTGATGCTGCCCTCATACTTCAGCATTACCACTGAAATTTCTGCAAGGGACATATGGAGCCACATGGAAATCCCTTAAATTTCACAAACTGAATTTTAAATTATTTTAAAAATAATAAACATACTTTTATACAAAGACAAAACATTTAATTCATCAGTAATGTTACTGAATGACTTCCTAAGTCCCTATTTCTTCCCACTCCAAAGCAACTCCACAGGAGTCCAACACATTTTAATGATTTATATGACACACTAGATCAGATTATTTTAAAAACTTACCCTATTTCTTGTTAAGGGGTCTGAATCTTAACTCCATTTCACAAACAACACAGGAAAATTTTTAAATTATGATAAAGCTTATCTTTATAACATACCTTGATATTTTAAATATATGGACATGATTAACTGATTTTTATTTACATTTTACTCTTCCTAAATATAATAAATATATACCTGTTCTCAACACATCCTTATCAGAAAACCAAAACCCACAGTGAGATATTTCAGTACTCAAGATAGTATAAACAGAAGTGTAAAGCTGGGTTATTACTAAGAAATATTTTAACATTTCTCTTACCTCAGTTTCTGTACAATGTGAATATTCCACTTTACCTGTAATAAAAATACAAAAAGTTACTTTTCAGAGGATTTGGGGTGTTTTTTTTAAATCACTGACAAATCTGAGTTATTCTGACTACAGCTTCATTATGTCTGTGAAAATCTGTGCCACAAAAAGGTTCTAGTGTGACCAAATATTCTAAAAGTTCCTGCTCAGAGATTTAAGTTTAAAAAGTTTCATAAGAGAATAATCAAGAAAAAGATGGAAAGAATACATTTAATTGTAATAAAATATAAAACATATTACACATATATAAAGAATTAAAACAAAAATACTTTTTCTTGCTTTCTTTACTTTAAAGGCATTTAAAAGCTACCATTTAAAACACTTATAAGAAAAGTCTTTAAAAGACTCTTGGTGTCTTCCCTAAATACATTTCCAGTTTAAAGGTACAGTGATCATTTCAATTAAGGCAGAAATGGTTTAAATTCTTATTTAACATATAACAGTAGCTTTTCTATAATATACAGACACAACACTATAACTAATTTAGCAATTCTCCCAATAGAAGATCAACTAAAGAATAACCAGACTGAATAACATTTTGCCGTACAAACATTAATATTTTCTCATCACTGAGACATAATACCAGACAGCACGTATAGTTATGTATTTCTGTTAACTTGGGTGGTTAAAACATAAAGTTATTTTAAAGGAGAACCATTTATGAAAATGTTTTAACAAAAAGAGTAAATAGCATACATTTACATTGGATAGTAAAAAACTTAATTTTCCCAGTCTACACATCTTAAATCTCATCGTCCTAAGTTCAAATACACATTTATCTCGACCTCTTTCCCTCCCCTCCTCACTCACTCCTCCTCCTCTCCAGCCCAGGACCCCTACACTTACCCTATAGGGAATGTTCATCAGTCTGATTTATACACCTTAGAGTCTACAATGATACTGCTGGCTCTGTGGGCTCACCAGTGAGTAAGACCAGCTGACAGCCTCACAGAGCTAACACTCCAATGTCTGTCCCCGCTCCACCACCAAACCCTCCCAACCTATTCTGTGGCACCAGAAGAACCAAATATAACAGCCTGTTCTGAAATGAAAGGTCTGATAATACGCTTTGCTAACTATCAACAGTGTTTTTTTTTTCTTTCTATTTAGCAACCTTAATTAACTAAACTTTATATTATCTCATGGAACAAGTATCATTAAATGACAAGTATTTTCCACTGAAAATAATTACTTCAGTTTCAGCATATTTTCAACAAAAGTCAAAAATTATCTTTGTCTACCTCACGTAATTTGGCAACACTCAAAGTCTGCATAGCACAGAGGTTTCCCTTCTGTGCAGATTCTAGCTGAAGGGTAGCGGCTGTTCAGCATGCTGCCTCCACAGGAGTTCTGAGGGGGACTGCAAGTAGGAACCCAGGACCACTCAACGATATTTCCACTGGCACGGAAGGGACGGGCCCTGCGGAGGCCACACTTCTGACACTCCTGTGCTGGGATGAGATGACCAGAGTTGTGGTTCTTTTTATGTACAGTGTGGATTTGGGTTACAAAAATTCCCCTTGTGACATTAATCCAGACAGTAACTGTCTAAATTTCATGAGACCTCACAGCACTATACCACTTTCTTCAAGAACAAGGAGAACTTGGAGGGGAATCAAAATTGACAGCAAATCATAAAACAAAGTCAACTGGCAAGTGTTAATCCCAAATGTTCTCGTACTTCCTATCAACATATTCTCCTAAGAGTCTCCTCCCCACAGTGGCCTCTGCTCAAGGCCGAGACCCTCCTAGCCAAGAGGCACGTCCTTTAGACACAGCACCCTAAACTGCCATCCAGATCATGTGCCCCAGTGAGTCACATATCCTCTATCGGGACTGAGTATATCTGATTTACACTATGAAAACTACCTAGGCAAAATCTCACTATTTAAATTTTACTCTATATATACACTTTTATGAGTATTTTATGAATAACATACTAAGTTCTTCAAATGCAAATAGAATCAAAAGGATTCTTAATCGTGAAAGGAGGTCAGAGTTAGGGAGCAACTATCATTAGAGAATTTTTAAACAGATTTTCATCATTTCCCACCAATACAACTTAATTTTAAACACATTAGACAACAGAATGAACCAAGTGTTTCATCGAAACTATTTCTTGTCTTACAGTTCCCAAATGAAATTGGTTCCAACAGTTCAGGGCAAAAAGTTGTACTTACATTCTTTTTTACTATTAACGTAAATAAGCTCCCCAATACTCTCCCAAGAATTTAAACTGGCTAAATTAAAGTGTGAATAAGTGACTATCAAGTTAGAAAGTGATAAAGTGAAAAAAGCTAAGTTCAAGAATATTATATGATTTTTCAATTTAAAGCTAGTATACATGGTGGTCAAACACTAATTAACTTTCTCTGACATTCTGCTAAACTCTTCTCAGACCCTTACAATCTATACTAAAACCCTAGTGCAAGACCTAAGGCAACTAAGATCTAATTACAATATGAAAAACACCAGATTTTTTTCAAACTCAAGAATCACTTTACGGACTCCAAATATACATATTTACTTAAGACTGTTTTAGTAGTTCTTTATCAATCTGGAATCAAAGTATCTTGAAACATTCATCTTTTTATAAAAGGAAGAAATGACTCAGTTAAAATATATGTGCAATATGTATGTTGACAAAATACCCTCACATAAATTTCCTCATTTGATTCTCCTAACAATTTTGTAAGAAGGGCTGGTCATATATTATTTCCCCTTTACAGACAAAGAAATAGAGTCAGAGGGGTAATACGGATTGCCTGAGGTTAGAACTAAGTGACAGTCTCTAGACCAAGAATCAAAACACATCTTCTACAGGCAACTTTTTATGTTCTTACCACAATACCATGTGACATTAAACAGTTGATTTGCAACCTTTCGGAAGAGCTAAGGAACTTGATAGGAATCAACATGACTCCATAAGAAAAATATTTTTTCTGGGCCAACTTAGTTTCCAGCAAGAGTTAAGTCACCATCTTCCTACCCCGTAAGCACCCAGGCGGTAAGCCCGAGAGCCTCCCAAGATTCCTTCCTTCTTCCCACTGCCACGTCAAAAGCTAAATAGCCATGTGCCATTCTATTTCTTAAATCACCCTCAGACTCTTTCTCCCTATTTCATTACCTCTGGTCTGAAGAGCCATAATACTCCTAACTGGTTTGGTAACTTAGAGGCTGCTAAGACCTATGATAGTATGAAATGGCCAGTGGTGTCTTTGCCCTCAGCTTACTCAGTTCAATCCATCTTCTACAAAGTTTATCTTCCCAAACAGAGGAGTCTGCTTACATCATTTTCCTGCTTAAAATGGTTCTGTAACTATCCAACACCTATACAGACTATAAATACAAACTCAGTCGTGAGGCACAAAAAGGCCTTCATCACCTGAGCCCTCCCGCATACCTTTCCAGTTGATCTCCTCGTCCACCCTTCCCACATACATCCGACACTCCAGGCACAGTGGACGCCCACTGCAGAGAGGACAGACAGGTTCAGTCTCATATGCCAACTCCAAACAATTGGCAGTGACTGCCTGAGGCACCCTGCTGAGAACTAAAGATACTTATATTTAGCAGCAAAAATGTGATGAATGATTACGCAGCGCCTGCTTTTGGTATGGGGACGTGGGTGTCACACACATGCCATACCACAACTCGTGTACTATTGCTCTCTGACAGTTCTCCCACGTTTCTAAGCCTCTGTGCTGACTGCTGCTTCTGCTGAGCATGCTCTTCTCCTAGGATCCCACTGCTCGGATCAGACCCCATCAACAGAGCTCCCCTGTGAAACCTGCCTGATGTCACACCAGCAGAGTCAGTCCCTCTCTCCCTGGACTCACACAGCTTTCTGTATGTCTCTATTATTTGGAATCATTAGACTGTAAGTGTTAATTTATGCTCCTGTGACATTCTTGAAGGTATGAATGCACTTCCTTTCCCTCTGTATCTTCAACATTTAGTCCAATACACTTAGAAGACACCCAAGTACTGGTGAAACGAATACATGAAGACATGAATGGGGATTCCTCTAACATGCTATTTCACTAAAATCCAGGAAGATATGGCAAAGCCAGGACCAGACAACCTATGGGGGCTGTCACTGGCATTCTACCACTACTCATCATATATTTCCATATATATCTATATCTCTCAGAAATATAAACTACTAAGGGAATATACTAGATAGGAATTTGACTTCCAATTAGATTAGTCAGCAGAGAAAATGCGAAATACAAGGGGAAAAAACTGACTCAATTTCTTTAAAAAGTGCTCTAGCACAAGTAATATAAAAACATCTAAGAGTCAGTTTTCAGAAGCTAAATATGGACCACTAAATCTTATTATTATTAGGGATACAGCCTTTCCATATACTTGACACTAGTCAAATCCTTATTATATTTACACTAATGCCACTGCAAGGGGCCTGGGTTTGATAGCTCAATTGGTAAAGAATCCGCCTGCAATGCAGGAGCCCCGGGTTCAATTCCAGGGTCAGGAAGATCCGGGGGCAAAGGGATAGGCTACCCACTCCAGTATTCTTGGGCTTCACTTGTGGCTCAGCTGGTCAAGAATCTGCCCACAATGTGGGAAACCTGGGTTCGATCCCTAGATTGGGAAGATCCCCTGGAGAAGAGAAAGGCTAGCTACCCACTCCAGTATTCTGGCCTGGAGAATTTCATGGACTATATATATAGTCCATAGGGCAGCAAAGAGTTGGACACGACTGAGCGACTTTCACTCCCTTTATTTTTAATTTATTTTAATTGGAGGCTAATTACTTTACAATATTGTGGTGGTTTTTGCCATACATTGACATGAATCAGCCATGGGTGTACATGTGTTCCCCATCCTGACCCTCCCTCCCCATCCCATCCCTCAGGGTCATCCCAGTGCACCAGCCCTGAGCTACCTGTCTCATGCATCAAACCTGGACTGGCCATCTATTTCATATATGATAATATACATGTTTCATTGCTATTCTCTCAAATCATCCCACCCTCGCCTTCTCCCACAGAGTCCAAAAGTCTGTTCTTTACATCTGTGTCTCTGTTGCTGTCTCGCATATAGGGTCATCGCTACCATCTTTCTAAATTCCATATACATGCATTAGTATACTGTATTGGTGTTTTTCTGACTTACTTCGCTCTGTATAATAGGCTCCAGTTTCATCCACCTCATTAGAATTGATTCAAATGCATTCTTTTAAATAGCTGAGTAATATTCCATTGTGCATATGTACCACAACTTTCTTATCCATTCGTCTGCTGATGGACATCTAGGTTGCTTCCATGTCCTGACTATTGTAAACAGTACTGCGATGAACACTGGGGTACATGTGTCTTTTTCAATTCTGGTTTCCTCGGAGAATACGCCCAGCAGTGGGACTACTGGGTCATATGGCAGTTTTATTTCCAGTTTTTTAAGGAATCTCCACACTGTTCTCCATAGTGGCTGCACTAGTTTGAATTCCCACCAACAGTGTAAGAGGGTTCCTTTTCCTCCACACCCTCTCCAGCATTTATTGTTAGACTTTTTGATAGCAGCCATTCTGACCAGCGTGAGATGGTACCTCCTTGTGGTTTTGATTTGCATTTCTCTGATAATGTTAAGCATCTTTTCATGTGTTTGTTAGCCATCTGTATGTCTTCTTTGGAGAAATGTCTGTTTAGTTCTTTGGCCCATTTTTTGATTGGGTCGCTTATTTTTCTGGAATTGAGCTGCAGGAGTTGCTTGCATATTTTTGAGATTAATTCTTTGTCAGTTGCTTTGTTAGCTCTTATTTTCTCCCATTCTGAAGGCTTTTCACCTTGCTTATAGTTTCCTTCGTTGTGCTAAAGCTTTGAAGTTTAACTAGGTCCCATTTGTTTATTTTTGCTTTCATTTCCATTACTCTGGGTGGTGGGTCACAGAGGATCCTGCTATGATTTACGTCACAGAGTGTTTTGCCTATGTTTTCCTCTAGGAGTTTTATAGTTTCTGGTCTTACATTTAGATCTTTAATCCATTTTGAATTTATTTTTGTGTATGGTGTTAGAAAGTGTTGTAGTTTCATTCTTTTACAAGTGGTTGACCAGTTTTCCCAGCACCACTTATTAAACAGATTGTCTTTTCTCCATTGTATATTCTTGCCTCCTTTGTCAAAGAAAAGGTGTCCATAGGTGCGTGGGTTTATCTCTGGGCTTTCTATTTTGTTCCATTGATCTATGTTTCTATGTTTGTGCCAGTACCATACTGTCTTGATGGCTGTTGCTTTATAGTATAGCCTGAAGTCAGGCCAGGTTGATTCCTCCAGTTCCATTCTTCTTTCTCAAGATTGCTTTGGCTATTTGAGGTTTTTTGTATTATAAAGTGTGAAATTATTTGTTCTAGTTCTCTGAAAAATACCGTTGATAGCTTGATAGGGATTGCACTGAATCTATAGATTGCTTTTACTTCAGAGAACTACAATCCCACAGGCTGAATGGTGAGGCCAAATAAAGAAAGAAAATTACTGATTTTAAAAATCAGTATATTAAATGTAAATAAAATACACAATCCAACTTATATTACGTATGATTACATTAGATAAAAAACAAATCCAAACTATATCCTCCTTGTAAAAGACACACCTTAAATGTAAGAACATTAAAAAGTGATAGTGAAATAATGGAAAAGGAACATACTGAGTATATTTTAGTCAAAGAAAGCCAATGTAACTGTACACACGTTAACTATAAACACACAGACTAACAGATCAATCTACCAAGAAGTTATCACAACTCTAAATTTTAATGCACCTAAAAATACAGTCTCAATAGAAATAAAAATTGACAGAATAATCCATGGATCAAAGTAGAAATTACAATGAAAATTTGAAAAATACTTGAACTAAATAATAAAAATGTGATGATATACCAAAACTTCTAGGAGAGTGATGTCAGAAACAGTGAAAAACTTCTATTCATCAAAACACAACACTAACAAGGTGAGACGGAAAGTCACAGAGCTGGAGAAGTTACACATAGCTGGCAAATGGCTCGAATCCAGAGTACACAAAAATCAGAACATATGAAAAGAACAAGACACAAAAAACATAACATAAGTAGATTAGCAGTTACCAGGGGCTTAAAAAGGAGAATGGACAATTATTGTTTAACGGTTACAGTTTCAGTTTGGGTGATGAAAAATTTTGGAAACAGATGGTGGTGATGGTTGTAAAACACTGTGAATGTAATTAATCCCAGTAAGTTAGTTACAACCTTAACTTTTATATATATATGAAAAAAAACTGGGACTTCCCTGGCAGTCCAATGGTTAAGACTCTGCCTTCCAAAGGAGCAGTGAGCACAAGCTCAATTTCTGATTGGGGAACTAAGTTTCACATGCAGAGAGGTGGGTGAGACCAAATATTAAAAATAATAATAATAATAATAGAAAAACGGTCAAAAGACCTGAACAGGAACTTCATAAAAGTCCTTTTCATCCTTATGAAAAATAAACATAAAAAAGCACTCAACCTGACTAGCCATCAGATAAATGAAAATTCAAACCATTAGAAGATTTAAAAGATATGTACAACCCAAATAGCTACACTTCTCATTTGTTAACCACATTTCCAAGTATTAGGGTGGATGCAGAGCAACAGATACACTGCTAGTAAGAAAGGTAAACACAAACCAGCACTTTGTAAAACTGCTTGGGCATAGCTACCAAAACCCAAGAGACAAATGCAACAACCCAGCAAGTCTACTAGATGTGCTTAGATTTTTAGACAGGAGAGGAGTAGTAAATAATTTAATTATTTTCAAATAGACACAACACATACCAAAGAGTCTTTAAGAGATTCTGATTACCAGCCTATCATCACTAAAACCAAAAACGGCTTTGAACTCTTGAGCACCTAGGTGAAACCTGCTCAAATTGCATAAAAATCTGGTATAACATTTTCTTGATGTATTTTCTTTGTATAATGAGGACAGTGCAAGCAGCAAAATAGTATGTCTATTTAAAATCAATAGAATCCCAGTTAGATATTGCCCTGAGAACAGCAAAGTCTGGACCAGATAAGTTGAATAAACTCAAAAGCCATGCAAGAAAAAAAAAAATCTTGTCTAGTCCTGACCTTATTATACTGCCACTCAAAAATAATTTAATAGAAGTTAGAAGTAGGGAAAACATTACTACCTTTCCTAATAAACTTGCACTACTATTTATATTTATCAGTATTTTTCTAGTCTCTAAGTAATCAAGATCCCATGTAATGGTGTAAAGTATGTAGACAACACCAAAAACCATTTTGCCCAATGATACTTAGTTTTCATCTCTTTTGTTTGGTTTAAGACATCAGGATGAGTACATTTTATCTGCATGTTGCACTTCAGAGCTGTAATGAAGACAATGTTCACAAAACAGGGAACTACCTCGCATCTGGTAGCTGTGCTACCAGTCACCATTCTGCATGGTTCTGCTGCTGCTTCGGGGACACCTCTAGCCCAGAGATGCAAGAAGGATGTCCCCAAGATTTATCCCAAACCAGTTCTTGAGCATCCAAGTATCTCAGTTAATCCAGACTTGACCCCAGGCCACATTTCACTGACCTCCCATCAGCTCCAGTCCATCCAAGTTTGTACCCCAATACAGGCTCCTCTGGCTTCAGCTCCCAGGTATCGCTGGCTTATGATAAACAGCTTGGGCAGACTGCTCTCTGAACCTTCCTATTCAACTTGGCTCTGTGGTATTTAGTAAACAACCGCTGAACAGAGGAATGAATATACAGGCAGACAGTGGTGCAAGCCAGTAAAGGCGAGGTACCAGACAGACATGCTTTTCAAATCTAACGAAATCTGAACAATGAAAGTAATGAAGCCTTCTACCACTTTATTCTTCTTCTCTATTAAAAATAAAACAACCTCAGTAGCAACAGGGACACCACCCCTGAGCTCCTTGGAGATACATCTGATTCCAGGGCTGGGGCAGAAAATATATAGGATAAGCCCTGAAACACTGTGTAGTGCAGAAAGTAAGTGCTTAACACAAGAGGGAGGGGCATAGAGGGACACAGGAGCCAACACAAAGGCACCTCCAATGGCCACAGTTGGAACAACTGGAGCAACCAAAGAAATAACCTGGTAACAGGTAACAAAGTATAAAATATACAAGATTCCAGACTTAATAAATGATAGAATAAATAAGCAAACAGGGAGAAGAGTCAAATCTTCCTTACAAAAGAATTTCAAAAAATACTAAGTAAATATTCACCACTTCAGAAGGAGGCCCCAGTGAATGCAGCTCAAAGGTTTAAGGATAGAAGAGGCAAAAACAGTAAAAATTTTAGTGGAGAAGCCTGGCAAACAAGGTTCACATTGCTAGAGGTGTTGTCTGGACACCACATGCCCAAGTCCAATGTGACAAGGGGAGCCCTGCCCCTTCCTAGTAACTCTCTGCACAAGTGCAAAACGTCAGTCCAGTCAAGAAAACATCAGGCAAACCTAAACAGAAGGACATTCTGTAAAACCCCCAGCCAACCCTCCTCAAGACTGTGAAGGTCATGAGAAACAAGGAAAGTCTAAGAAACTGCCACAGAGCAGAAGAGACTAGTGAGCCATAATGACTAAATGCACTCTGCTGTCCTGGGTGGGACTGTGGAACAGAAAAATGACACAAATGGAAAACTAGCGAAATCCAAATGAAGTCTGGAGTTTAGTTAACAGTAATGCTGATGGTTAGTTTTGACAAACGTACCCAGAAATATAAGATGTTAACAAGGAGGGAACAGGGTAGAGGCACACAGGAACCCTCTGCACTATCTGTACAACTTTTCTTCTAAAATTATCTCGTTTTTTAAATTACTTTAAAAAAATTACATTTGGCTATTTGGCAACAGGGATATCTTCCTCATAGTTTTAAACAAGTACTGTATCTGGGAGAGGGAAGTTTCCTTTTTTCTACTTAGCCAACAGGAAGCAAACGGGAAATACCATACGACTCAGTGACACTACTGTGAAGGTGGGATGGGAACTGTTGCCATTGTGCAGAAATTGAGTAGGAATGTGATTTCGAGTTTACAGACAAGACAGGCAGAGTGCAACTCACTGTCTCTTATCAACCCACAGTCCTTGGCAGATCAATGATTTTTTTCCTTCTAAACTTAGTCAAAAACTCTTAGTAAAACAAAGAGCTTCCCCACAGAGTCCCAACTTACTTAGGAACCAGTATCTATATATGACTAATACTTGCCCACCCTCTGCATGAGGCAGAAATACAGATACAGAACCACAAACCAATTATTTCCAGACCTTAATGATAGTTGCTCAGTGGTGTCCGACTCTCTGCGACCCCATGGACTGTAGCCCGGCAGGCTCCTCTGTCCATGTAATTGTCCAGGCAAGAATACTGGAGTGGGTTGCCATTCTCTTTTCCAGGGGATTTTCCTGACTTAAGGATCAAACTTGGGTCTCCTGCATTGCAGGCAGGTTCTTTATCTAAATCTGAGCCACATCGGGCTCTCATTATTCCAAAATCTCTTCCAAAAGTGTCTGTGGCCACTCTCACAAGACCCAAGTGGAAGGTTGTGTGTGTGTGTGTGGGCTCAGTCATGATAAACTCTGTGACTCTATGGAATGTAGCCTGCCAGGCTCCTCTGTCTATGGGATTTTGGTTGTTGGAAAGTAAACTGGAGCCAACAATGACAGCAATCTTAACTGATTACAGCTAAAATATCTTAATCTTGCAAACAATCATCTCAACACATGGTTAAAACCCCTTCCAGAGGCCTGGAAGGGGACTGTGTGAGAAGCAGGTTCCAAGTTCAGCTGTGTTAGCTTCATGGTAAACTGGTCACTCTGTTTATGTTCTATTTTCTCCTCTATAATGACTAAACCATTTACATCACCCATGGAAACTTGAACACCACGTGCACAAGTTTTGTATCTGTAGAAAGGACTCAATGCATGTTTTTAAAATTGAATTAAGCCCACGTATCTGGACATATTGTTCAAATGTAATAATTCTTATCTGTTGATATAAATGACAAGGTATTTCACCAACCCATAACACTGTCATTCACCCCTGACCTCTACCCTGGTCACATACATCTCAAGTATTCCTTTCATTTAACAATAAGGATGCGTACACTCAAGAAAAAATATCAAGAGTAAAAAAAATTAATGTTTTAAAACATGTTTTCACTACTTTGACCTTTCACTACTTTTCACTACTTTGACAAAAATTAATGTTTTTAAACATGTTTTCACTACTGTCTCTCTTTAAATTCAAAAAGGATCTTATTCAATACCCACCAAATGGCATGAACCCTGCTGAGAAGCCTCACTGATCACATCTCTTCTCAAATTCCAAACAAAGCCCCAGTGGCCCCTACATCAAGTGATGTCTTTAATAATATGCATTCCACTGTTCTTCCTGGGAAAACCTATTACCAATCTTACCATTATTTTAAACCAAGATGTGCTCATAATTTTTAAAGTGTTCTTTATATATCTAAAGCTAAACGTACATCAAAAATTTTGAAACCAAATCTGAAACAAGTATTTTCATCAGATGGATATTTAAAATCCACAGGGCTGCTAAGATCATACAGCAGTTCTCAGCTCTAGAACTACTGTTAATAACTCCTGTGGATCCCAGGAAAAACACATTCTACTCTAGCGGAGCCGGGAATACAACCTAAATCCTATCAATGACTACTCTCTAAAGAACGGGTATATTAAAACTTGTCTGAAGGTCAGTCAAGTGCACCGGTGATAAATAGCAGATAGTGTATCAGGAGCCTGCGTGAGTGTCTAACTTCTGAATTAATGATGTGAATGAAAACTTCATCAACATGTATATAAGAAATTTTTACCAGGCAATAAGGTCTTTTTATGACTACAAACACATAAACACTGGGGAAAATTAAAATTTTAAGTAAGCCACCTAAGATAAATCACATACCCTCTTGATTCTAACCAACAAATCACCTTCCTGTCATCACAGAAATACTTCATAAACATAGTACCCATTTTAAGATCCTGATTCATAATATAATTTTCTGCCTCTTAAAATATTCTCTAAAGAACTAATTTTTCCTTCTTCTTTAATCTCCTTCAGCCCTATATCACACTACTATCATGGACACATTAGTAAATGACTTAAAGTTACATCTGAATGCTAAATAAAATTATCCATTCTTGTTTCCTTCTAATATTGGTTTCATTTCCATGCCTCCTACATTTTTCTATTTCTCTTACAATGCATTTCTAACCTTTTAATTCAACCCAAATGGGGATGTTCTGTATGTACTGATACTATTAAAAGAAAACAAGGACTAAAATCAATTACTGCTGCTATATTCAATTCCAAAACCAGTCAAGAATGAATGGGAAGTGCTATTTCTTTCTATGGGACTAAATGGAGTGACACTGCTGATAGTGGTAAGAACCAACTATTCAACAACGGCAGAGGAACCGTAACCAGCAGAAAGATTCCCCACAAATACCACCTGTCACCTCCCAGACCAGGGGTTCTCAACCAGGGACAGCGGGCCAAGCCTGGAGACTTCAGCTGGGAGAGGGGGCGGGTGATGACCAGCAATCTGGTGGGCAGACACCAGGGATGATGCTCAACACCCTACACAGGCACAGGAGAGCGCCCACAACAAAGAGCTATTCAGTCAAAAATGTCAGTGCATAGGCTGAGAATCCATAAACTCAACATGTGTTTCAATTCCGGGTAAAAAAATACAGAAGTACCATGGTGCTGTGAAAGGACCACAAGATCAGGGGAGGGAGGGAACGAAATTTTACTGAGTATTTGCTACCTATCAAGCCTTGCATTAGGCACTTTACACATACCATCTCATTTAAACCTCCATCCCATGGGAGAAAAGTGATCTATTCTCATTTTACAGATGAGAAGGTTGAACTCAGGGAAATTAAGGAACTTATTCAAGGTCACTCATCCAGAAATGGAAGGAATCATGATTCCAAATCAAACCAAATCTGTTCCTTTCCACAAAGGCTAGAGGTTAAAAGACCAGGATTTGATTCAGAGTTACCAATATGAATTTGAGCACATCACTTAACTTCCTCAACCTGCATTTAGAAAGTAAGTTAATGGATAACATCTGAAAATACAAATGCTGTCAAATCCCAACAATTATGTTGAACATCTTATAATAAAAAACAAAGTGCTTCTTAGAATGGAAGTTCATGATTACCATTTTTCCTTAAAAATAGAATTTATACAAGGGTGAAGAGTACCAAGTTGTACAGCGTTTTTAAGAATCAAGAGTAAACGTTCAGAAGATATGGTGCCGTCCACCACCACACAACTACTCTTAATACTAGAAAGAAAGAAATTATCTAATATAAACAATATTTTTGTATGAACTTCCCAGATTTTCAATCAATTGACCCAAAAAGCTCAAGACCATTTCAGCAACTTTGATGGGGCTCTCTACACAACAGAGGAGGAAAAGGATGGATTACAAGTCCAATACTGCTGATGTGGGAAACAACTCTGCCATTCTCTCCAGAGAGCCAGAATGTATTCCAAGAGATCAATACATTATCATTCATACCAATGATGAAAAATGTAAATCATTTCAACATAAGGTTATGGCTTTTTAAAAACCTACCACCAGAATCCATCAATCTTTGACAACTAAACTACTGGTAGGTTCACAAACACAACTTGAAATCTGGGATTAAATTCAAGGATAATGTAAACAAAAAGAAGTTTGTTCTTTCTAGAAGTCATCACAATTAATGTGACTTCTAAAAGCAGGTTGCACACAAACACTTTTCCCCTTGAAATCTTGGATCTCCAGGCATGGTTTTGCTGTATTTTATAAAAGTATATTTTCATATCATATTAATATGCTGTAAATAAATTATAAATGCAACTATTTCCCACTAATATTGTCCAAGTTTAAAAGCAATAGACACATCAAATAAACTAAAAATTTGTTTGAAATAATTTCAAAACAATCATTAAAAGACTGGCTTTAAATAAAATTCTAAAAATCTGTTTACCCAACACCAAATATAAATAATAAATGTTCTGTTGGAATTGACAGAACTGATAACACACTCTTTTGACTGTTCTCTATTTTAATCAATTAAATAAGGATTTTCATTAAATCTATTCTGAAGCACATCTTTCACTTTAAGCATTCTGACACTTTCATCAACTTTCTAAAACTAAGAGTAGATTTTTAAAATGTTTTTAACATATTTGTCTCTCAGAAGACTGAATTAGACAAAAACTAATAGAAAAAACCTATTACCAATCTCTTTAACATCGACAGATATTTGGGTAAACTGCAGCTATATGCTGATGGGCAGGTGATAATCCCAAAGAATTTACATTGGATAATAACCTAAGTAAAACCCATTCTATCTGACATCCCGTCAACTTTTTACTTTACAAGCCTGTTTTTTATTACAATAAATTTTAACGTACAGAGAAATCGTATTATATTGTTTGTGTGTTTTTAACCAGTGTCTTCATTTCTCCCCAAATAGCAGAATTCTCCTCAGGGCTCAGATTTCTTTACATTTCCAACCGAGGGAATATCGCTGCCCATCTCTGAAAAGCATGATCTGCTGACAGCTCCCCGCGAAGACGCAGCGGCCGGGGACCAGGTGCGGGCGAACCTGGGCAGCGCCCAGCGCATCCAACCTGGGTTCGGCCGCGAGCCCCACGAGCGCGCGTCCCACGACTGACCCCGCTCCTCCCCGCCCGGCCGCCGGCTGGTCGCCCGGACAGGCCGCAAACTGACCCTCAGACCCACGCCCCCCTCCCGGGGCCGCCGCCAAGACCCTCGCCCACGCACCCACCCACTCCGGCGGCGCTTGGCCGCAGACCTGGCCCGCGTCCCCGGCCTCCCGGGGCGGGGAAGGGGGCGCTGGGGGGAAGGGCCCGGGGCACGGCGGGGGTCCTCCGCGGGAGATGGGGGGCCGCGGTGGGGGAAGGGCCCGGGGCCTCGGCCAAGGTCTTCCAGTGGGAGACTGAGAAGTAAGCAGGGCTGAGGGCCGAAGGCTGGGGTAGGGGAGGGTCCTGGTGGGGCCGGCGCCCGGGGGAGGGTCCTCCGTGGACCGTGGGAAATGGGGGCCGCGAGGCGGAAGGGTCCAGGGTCCGGGGTCCGGGGTCCGGAGCTCGGGACTGAGGGTTGCGGGCGGTGGGGAAAGGGCCTGCGGCGAGGCCTCCTGCGGGCGAAGCGGGTCGCGGGGGAAGGCTCACCCGCGTCGCCGGTGGCGGGCGCCAAGGTGACGGCGCCGTCCCTCCACAGGCGGATCTGCGCGGCCGAGCGCACCCGGCGGCGGGGCTGGCGGCGGCCGGCGTCCGCGGCGCGCAGGGAGCCGCAGCACTGGTAGCACACGGCCCACGCCTGCTCTTCGTTGATGGGCTGATTGTAGAGCCGCAGGATCTCCTCCAGGCTCAGCGCGTCCTGCGAGCCCGCGGCCGCCCCGGCGTCCGGAGGCCCCTCGCCGCCCTCCGGGCCGACAGGCTGAGCCATCCCGCGGGTCGCGCCGCGCTCCAAGCGCCGCGTCTCCTCAGCTGTGGAGCATCGTCTCTGCGCGCCGCCGCCGCCTCATCCCCGGAACCCCGCCCCGCGTGCCGCGCGCGCCGCCGCGGGGACAGGGCGGAGACCAGGCAGGGACCGGGCTGCAGAATGAGCTGGGGGAGGGCCGAGGGACTAGGCGTGGGCCCGCTCGCCTGACGAGACCACCGCCTGCCGGTAGCGGCGCAATGGCGTCCGCGGCCCCGCCCCGCGGCGCACAGCCTTGGGGTTCGCCCCGCCCTCCAAGCCCCGCCCCAGGGGCGCGCCCCGCCCAGAACCCCGCCTCCATGGCTGCCTGGCTCCGCCCCGCCTCTGTCCCGGATTCTCCGCGCCCTCCGAGCCCCGCCCCCAGGTTGGCCCCGCCGCCAGGAGTTGCCCCTCGCCTGCAGCCGCATCTGCATCACACCCACGCCAGCCTCCGCGCCGGGACAGACTTCTTAGTCGCCTGGCCTCTCCCCTCGCGTCCTGTTTTGCTCGGTTGGGTACTGTCGCCATCAACGCACCAGACCGTTCGTTCGGATAACCTCCTTCTCCGCTCCCAACTTCACGAGGGAGTGAAGCCCCAGGAGGACAGGGTCTTTATGGGTGGGTTTTGCTCACTGGCTTCTCCCAAGCGCACGGATCAAGGCCTGGGGTACAAGCCTGTAGCAAACAATCGCAGACGTCCTTCGGATTCGTTTGTGACGTTTGTACAACTCTTCACCAAGATAATGTTCCCAGTGACCACACGCCTCATAGCCCAGCTAACCCAGTATGTTCATACCTCATGAACCGCTATCACACGGGCATTTAGGCATAGAAGAAAAGGAAAAAATCCTCCTGGGCCGCGATGGACCATTAAGTGTGCGATAAAAGAGAGTTCTTGGATAAAACAACCGCTCCTTGGCAAATGAGTTTAATTGGTAACACTCCACTCTCAGACCAGTCCTGTATGAGAACCTTACAGAGTTGAAAGCATCAATCAGTAAGATATGTATCTAATAGTAAATACCAATAAACATTTTAAGGCAGTTTTATGTGCAGTGTTAGATATTGCACCCTCAACAACTGCATCTTATAGTGGAAATTATTAATACAAGTCTATTCTTAATGCCTAAGACACCACAGTACATAAAGCAGGAATAGGGAGAAGACAAAAAGCAAGAACAGGTAAGACTTTGAAAGAGGAAGGAAAAGCTTCTCCCTGGGCACTCTATTATAATTTCATTACAAGAGATACAAAACAAACCTTTAAAGTAATGTCACTTAATTACCGGTTCATAATCCAATTTCTAAAAAATGCACTGTGTGTGTGCCACATCCCCGAAAAGACAAAGGTCTAATTCCTTACATGATGACATAGGATAGATGTAGATATACAAAACCTCTTGATTAAAAACGTAGAAACTAATGCTAAATTGTTGCTAAGTTTAGACCCCGTGTGAATTTTGAAAATACAGATGACTTTAAAATATTACTGTTTTGTTTTTGTTTGACTCTGCCTAGTGGCATCTTAGTTTCCCTACCAGGGATGAAACCCCAACCCTTTGCCATGGAAGCCTGGAGTCTTAACAACTGGCCTCTACGGAGGCCCCTAAAGTACTCGTTTTGAATAATGCAGAGAAACAGAGGAATGGTCTACTTTGATAGACAATAGCACCATCTTCTGGCCTTATGGGATATTGCTGCAGTGTTGCACTTGGACAGCTACAGCCAAAAGTCACAAACATTTTTGTCCTTCCTCAAAAAACCACAACAAACGGTGGAAAATTCTGAAAAAGATGGGAATACCAGACCTGCCTCTTGAGAAATCTGTATGCAGGCCAGGAAGCAACAGTTAGAACTGGACATGGAACAACAGACTGGTTCCAAACAGGAAAAGGAGTACATCAAGGCTGTATGTATATTGTCACCCTGCTTATTTAATTTATATTCAGAATACATCATGAGAAACGCTGGGCTGGATGAAGCACAAGCTGGAATCAAGATTGCCAGGTGAAATATCAATAACCTCAATATGCAGATGACACCACCCTTATGGCAGAAAGCAAAGAACTAAAGAGCCTCTTGATGAAAGTGAGAGAGAGTGAAAAAGGTGGCTTAAAGTTCAACATTCAGTAAACTAAGATCATGGCATCCAGTCCCATCACTTCATAGCAAATAGATGGGGAAACAGTGGCAGACTTTATTTTGGGGGGCTCCAAAATCACTGCAGATGATGACTGCAGCAATGAAATTAAAAGACGCTTGCCTTGGAAGAAAAGTTATGACCAACCTAGACAGCATATTAAAAAGCAGATACATTACTTTGCCAGCAAAGGTCCATCTAGTCAAGGCTATGGTTTTTCCAGTAGTCATGTATGGATGTGAGAGTTTGACTATAAAGAAAGCTGAGTGCTGAAGAATTGATGCTTTTGAACTATGGTGTTGGAGAAGACTTTTAAGAGCCCCTTGGACTGCAAGGAGACCCAACCAGTCCATCCTAAAGGAAATCAGACCTGAATGTTCATTGGAAGGACTGATGTTGAAGCTGACACTCCAATATTTTGGTCACCTGATGATGGTCAACTGACTCAATTGAAAAGACTCTGATGCTGGGGAAGATTGAAGGCAGGAGGAGAAGGGGATGACAGAGGATGAGATGGTTGGATAGCATCACTGACTCAATGGACATGAGTCTGGGTAAACTCTGGGAGCTGGTGATGGACAGGGAGGCCTGGCGTGCTGCAGTCCATGGGGTCGCAAAGAGTCAGACACGACTGAGCGACTGAACTGAAAAAAACCACCAAATGATTTAATCAACTGAGCAACCCATGAGCCAGACACCTGCTAATCCTGGCATAGGGCAGTGAATAAATCTCAGGAGAACAATGACAGAAAGAAGAGAGCAGAAGTGAGGAAAAGAAATCCAAATTTTACCTTCAATGTTAAAAGATGTAGTCTTTAAAAAGATTCACAAGAGAAGGATTATTTTCCCTTCTTAAGTGATAATTTTTTAAAATGTGAATAGATTTTAGCAAGAAAAATATTTTGGCACTAAATCACAGGAATATATAATATTACATACAACAGAAGGCCTTTGTTTTATTTTTGCCAAATTCATTACTGATATATTGTTTAAATTTCTTTCCTTTGTTAGCATATGTGGAATTAAGTTGTGGCAAGATTCTTGAGAGTCCCTTGGACTCCAAGGAGATCCAACCAGTCCATTCTAAAGATCAGTTCTGGGTGTTCATTGGAAGGACTGAAGATTCTTGAGAGTCCCTTGGACTGCAAGGAGATCCAACCTGTGCATTCTAAAGGAGATCAGTTCTGGGTGTTCATTGGAAGGACTGATGTTAAAGCTGAAACTCCAATACTTTGGCCACCTGATGCGAAGAGTTGACTCACTGGAAAAGACCCTGATGCTGGGAGGGATTGGGGGCAGGAGGAGAAGGGGACGACAGAGGATGAGATGGCTGGATGGCATCACCGACTTGATGGACATGAGTTTCAGTAAACTCCTGGAGTTGGTGATGGACAGGGAGGCCTGGCGTGCTACGATTCATGGGGTTGCAAAGAGTCAGACATGACTGAAAGACTGAACTGAACTGAAGATGACTAGTTAAATGTTTGATGTTCCTTCTGTATGCAGAAAAAGTAAAAGGTAAATCCTTAAAAATCCTAGCTATCTTCTGTTATAAATCCATTCATTGTATACCCCGAACACTTGATGCTTTCTTATACAGAGTGTAATTGTACTAATTTTTATGATTTTTTAGAACCTTTTGCAATCTGGATAAGCCCCAAACTGTGCATCACCCCCCAGGACTCTTAGAAAGTGACCACTGACAACTCAGAGGCTCTCAAAGGCTGACACCACCTCTGCAGGTTCAACCAACATTGTGGTGTAGCTTGGAACCTTCCCAGTTTCTCATTCTCATCTCAAATTCAAAGATTCAAACATTTTTATGTACAGTATACTTTGTTCCAATTTCTGTCATTGATTTTATTTTCTTATTCTGTGGCTTCACCACCTTAAAAAAAATCAGTCTATGTAGTTAAAATGTCTGCATGACTCAGATCAACATTTGAATGCCATCTTCAGATGCTGTGAGGTCTGTGAAAAGTGGTGGCCTGTGTTATTTACTCTGAATGTAGTTTTAGTTTTTATTGATTTTGCTGTTATATATTTATTAAACAATGGAATCCTTGAGACGTTTTATCATCTTATATTTACTTATCATTTTCGCAGAATAAATGTACTTCGTGTTTCACACTCTGGACATGCTGGCTGAGCTGCTCCAAGTCTTTCAGGGAGCACGGCCTTTCAGGGGACACGCCGCCTGTGCAGCCCACGCTTATCCCAGACACTCTCAGACAACTGCTCCTAAGAGGCACATTCACCTAGAAAAGTGCACCAAAAAGGAAAAAAATAGAACAGCATATTTTTTTCAGTGTTATCACCTAAATTTTCTCTGCCCACAATTATAATACCTTATAACTTTACAGTGATTTTTTTTTATAATTTCAAAGTGCTTTCCTCACTTATACAACTTGAAGGTCAGGTATTATTTATCTTACAGATGACATCATAGACACAAGAAAACACTGGGCTGGTGACTAAAGATGCAGGACTGGGATCCAGACCTCCTATCCAGCCCAGCTCTTTCTGCTGCACTAAAACATCTCTCTCAATTAGCCCAGACCACGAAAAAAGTCCTGACACTTCATCCCACCTGCACCAATCAAGAGTACAATAAAAAGCAGATGCTATAAAATTAGTATCTACCAATATGATCAATTGAGTCAGGAAGACCCCCTGGAGAAGGAAATGGCAACCCACACCAGCATTCTGGCCTGGAGAATCCCCATGGACAGAGGAGCCTGGTGGGCTACAGTTCATGGGGTCACAGAGAGTCGGACACGACTGAATGACTAAGCAGCGGCAGCAATTAAACTTTTGATAGTTTAAACACTTTAAATAAATGATGTGATGTCCCATCTCCCTGATGAATTCATCAGCACTTTAGTTTCACCCAAGCAGTTACCCCCAGAGCACTCATCTTCACCACCATCTACATGACTCCATCCCCATCAAAGGCTATACATGATCACTCCTCTAAAGAGGCGAATTCTATCAACAATTCTAAATGCAATTTGAAACTCATCTGTCACTGGGTTATCAGACTGAATATTAACCAAAAATCCTTAAAATTAGTCATGCAAACCTTATATGCAGAACTAGAAGTACATTGGCCCAGGTAAGAACACAACAAAATTGGTTTCCTCAAGTCTATAAACTTGTAAAGAATTAGCTCTTTTCTTTTTTATGGTAAAGAAATATGATTATTAGAAAACATGTAAAAAAACATCCATTACTGTTCTTTTACTAAATTATAACCTAAACCAGTGTTTTCCCACATTTTCTGTATCATACATTATAAGTTTACCTAACCCACCTTTATGAGATGAAGTTACACACCCACCTATAAAAAATGAGGAAAAGTAGAGCAGTGAGGTGAAATATATGAATAGTAGCATATTGGTATGTCCATGGGGGACTCTGGAAAACCCAAGGTCAAACAATAGTTATATTTCAACTTCTTAATGTGATTCTTCTTTGAAACAGTTAGTTCTAAACCAAGAAAGAAAGATGGTATTCTTATCCTGAACGTTAGTGAAATTATTAGCTTCAATTAGTTAAGATTTGATTTGGAAAAGACCTCAAGAGACCTAAATTTTTAGCCAAGTCACTATTTCACTCTTAGGGAAATTTGAGTCTGTAGGGGTTATATGATTTAAATTACTGCCAGTTGCCAAAGTAATCCAAATATACTTCCTGTAACATAAGCTTTCCAGATCCTCTGTTTTAGCCATGTTACCTTAAAGTTCTCACTGTATTTCAAAAGTTAAGATAAGCAATAGCCTACTTCTTAATCCCAATGGGAAATAGAAAATAACACAGTACAAAAATATCTGTATTTGATAGAAAGATGTTGATGTTTAACAGTAATTACTTGAAAATATAGAATTCTCAACAAAACTTTTAAGAGACCAGAATTTCAGGTTGTTTAAGGTAAAGAGATATAATCCATTTCCAGACTAGTCATACCTTACTGATAAGGCGAAGCTAAACTATTTTTTTCAAACCTTTGTTAATATCTTTATTTAAAATAAGAAAGAAAGAAAGAAAAAAGTGGCCCTTTCTTTTTACTCCTAAAACCTTGTCTTTTCCCCTAATGTACTCAGATAAAAGGTGAGCTGCCCTCAGGTCTAGAATTTTTCTCTGACCCTGTGAAAGGCTCATTTCTTTTCCAAAGTCAACACGTAACCAACACACATATGGTTTGCCTTTTAAGTAAATTAAGCAATGAATGAACCACCTTCTAGTTATCTTTTAAGCCTTGCTTGGTGATTTTTGTGCAAGGTTATGGGTATAGCTGTATTTTCATGTCTATTTACTCACTGTCCTGAGAACCTGAATTCCTGTGGCCACTTAATCCTTTCTCAAGGGTTATTCATGGAGCACAATGTCTTCTTTTCTGCTATTTGCTATGCATGCTCACTCGTCTCAGGAGCTAAAAGTGCAACCCTTGCTCCTACTTTCTGCCTAGTCATCAAACCCTTTTAAAGAGTCTTTAGAAGAAAATCACTGACATTGAAATTCATAAAGATATGACTCCCAGATTTCAACCTGAAGCTCTACAATATTTTAAACAAATTTCCTAACTATTCTTTTAATGGTATTATTATTATTCCCTTGCAAGATTTGTAAGTAATGATCATTTTCACCTGTAACACTTTCAAAATGCCAATGAAGTTTTCAGTTTTAACTAGATTATCTTCTATTTAGCAGAAGCAAATTTTAATTTTACTTATGTTATAGGATTATAAATATTGGGTCAACTTTCCTCATCTAAAGCAGAGCAGTGAAGTCAGCACCCAGATACTTTATGCCAACTATTCACAACCTTTATTCTGATTTAACACATAAGATAGAAGACATTTATTTATAAAACATTCCTACAAGCACATCTAGGGATATTTTAAATTCTCAGCTACCTACACTGATTTTTCTCCTCAGTAAAAAATGTCATCATGCAAGACAATGAACATGACAAAATTAAACGCCTAGTAGCACATACTTAGCATCTAAAGTTTACCTTAATTATTTTAAATACAACATTAAAACTGAAAACTCTTTCAAAGCACCTAAAAATGTGTAAAATAACTAAGAAGAGTTTATAACATAAAAGAAGTTGTTATAAAAGATGACAAAGGATTACCCACGACTCCAGGCAGGGCCCTTCCCATAATCCCATTTTACAAACAGGCAAATGAGTCTCAGCCCAGAGAAAGCAGCCTGCTGCTGTTACAGTTATCAAGTCAGACATGAGACCTCCATCAGGTCTTAACCTGTACAGATTACAGCACAAAAACTTGCATTTTCTAACAATCACTAGTTGGTGACTAAGTAGAGTACCAACTGATTAGAATCTTATTATACATATTTTAGAATAAAAATATACCATGTAAAGACATAGTAAAAAAGACTGCAATTAATTCTGAACATGTCTTTGAAAAAGAACCTAGTATTGCCATGGAAAATTACAAAGAAGGAACTACTGAATTAATTTCATTTACCATATTTAAAATAACCTCTACTTATAATATACAAGCTATTTAACCAATTCTTATGATCAGGTTTATTAAAAGTTGAAGATTCCAATTTAGCATCTTTTAACTAAACCAAAGACACCAGAAAAATAAACTACAAATGACTATCACTTATGAATATAGACACAAAAATCCTCAACTAAATAGTATTAACAAAATGAACACAGCAACACATAAAAAGAATTATACACCTTGACCAAGTACAATTCATTCCAGAATTTCAAGGTTGGTTTAACATTTGAAAATCAATTTATGTAATACATCATATCAACAGAATAAGAAACAAAAATCACATAATTACCTCAACAGACACAGAAAGAGTATTTGACAAAACCCGGTAAATGTTTGTGATAACATTTTTTTTAAACTGGAAGTAAAATGGAAATCCTTCAACCTAATAAAGAGCATCAGTGAAAAAAAACAGTTATCATCGCACTTAATAGTAAAAGAATAGATGACTTCCCCTGAGATCATGAACAAGACAAGGATGTCCACCTTCACCACTTCTATTCAACACTGTGCTGGGGGTAGCAGCCAGGGCAATTAGGCAAATAAATGAAAAAATAAGTAAAAGACATCCAGATTGGAAAAGAAGAAAAACTCTCTCTCCTTGCAGACAACATGATTGTGTATAAAGAGAATCCTAAGGAATCCAACAAAAGACAAAAAAAACTGTTAGAATAAATGAGTCCAGCAAGGTCGCAGGATACATCAATACACATAAATCAGTTGTATTTCTATACACCTGCAATTAACAATACAAAAAAAAAAAAAAAATCCATTTACAATAGCATCAAAAATAGGAATAAATGTAACAAAAGAAGTATAA
Source organism: Bos indicus (assembly GCF_029378745.1). NCBI lineage: Eukaryota > Metazoa > Chordata > Mammalia > Artiodactyla > Bovidae > Bos > Bos indicus. Next base: position 43,406,677 of record NC_091783.1, read on the forward strand.
AACTCAGAAAACCACAAAACATCATTGAAGGAAATTAAAGATTTAAAACAAATATGAAGACAACTCATGCTCATGATCCTAAGGCTTAGCATTCATTAAGGCAGTGACACTCCACAAAACAAGGCACAAACTTGAGACAACCCTACTATAACCCTGCCTGCCTTTATGTAGAAATCGACAAGCTGATTATAAAATTCATATGGAATTGCAAAGCACCCATAACAGCCAAAACAACCTTGAAGAAGGACAAAGTTGGAAGATTCTCAAACTTCCCAATTTCAAAACTTATAACAAAGTAGTGATACTCAAAATGTCAGGTACCAGCACAGCAGAAGAGCCTGGTACAGCAGGAATATGAGTTGGTGATTATAACTGAACTTGCACTTCAGACAGAGTGTGCTATGAACATAGGATAAGGTTCTTCAAAATTGGATGCTTTCTAGTTTACATGTTTGGTTATTCTGTTAAGATTTTACATAGGTTTCGGCTAGTCTCTAATAATTTCTTAGCTACCAACGGCTGGAAAGCAATGCTACTCTCATTGGTATAAAAGGTATGTGCATGTTAAAAACAGATCTAACTCCTGTACTTACCTAAAGTAGAAAGTACAAAACTGTTATTTGAGGTAAGAAAAAAAATTACGAAACTGTAGTCTAATCTACTTTGTTTAGAAACCAAAAGTGTGAATTAATTAGTTTAAGCAACTCACGTTCATTAACTAATGCCTTCTAATGGTTAGATATCAAGCACAGGATACTATTTTATGAGCAACACTATTTTTCAAATATAAAGCCTGAATTTTTGACTCAACTCCTGTCTTTGTTAAGAAGTAGAAAAATGATTTTCAAATGTGTGTACCTCCCAGAACTGACAGGTTAAAGATGTTTTTGATCATAGCTAAAAATCTCCACCTCATTGTTAGGAACAATCTTAAGGGCACCTGGAGTGTTGTTAGTTGAAACTGAATTTTATAAGTTTTATTCAACAAGTTTATGCTTGAGTAATGAAGTTTCTAATTTCTGACATTCTATTATAAATACCTATTATATATTACATATGTTTAGAGAACTATGTTAGTGCACATACTGTCAAAATGAACACATTAGAAGCATTATATTTTTTAAAAGTTTACAATTTTAATAGAAAAACAACTTATGACAGAGCTAAATATACAATGTAAATTTAATTTTTAAAAAGAAAAATTATTAGTAAGAGTAGTAGAATTCTAGTGACAAAAAGACTAAAATATTTGGAAATAAACCATCTGTAAAGGAAAATACTAATTCATGCCAGGCTCTATTAAAGTGCATAAAAAGGAAATTTATTTTAGAATTTACACCAAAAGCACATTACAAGTACACGTGTTACTCTGGCACAGTAATGCAGGAAGCTCAGCCACAAAGAAAACACAGCTGTGATCTCATGTATCAGTCTGCCTCCTAGGACATGCCTCACAAATAGTTTGTTCCAAAGGTTGAAAATTACAAGCAATTTTCCCTGTTGATAGCTTTGCAAATAACTCTGGTAACAGACCAAAAAGTCTTAATTCTTATCTTGCTGATTCTCTAAAGTCATGTCAGTCTCAAGAAACTTCTGATTTCTGGTCATTTTCAATAAAAATTGATATGAGAGATATTTTCAGACTTTTAAAACAAGTTATAAATAATTATGTATGTAAAAATTAAAAAGTAAATTTTAGAGTATCTTTAGATTTTAATTTCTAAAATATTATTTTATTTGCCATGTTGAATTAGCGATGAAAAGCATAACTTGCACAGCCACTTGGTATAGTCACTTTCATAAGAAGCTCAGTGGGTGCAGGAATGAATGAGAGCTGTACAGAGAGGTGGGTAGATGGCAAGGCAATCCCATCAGGCAGCTTCTCACAAAGTTTAAACCACTACAGCCTCTTCAAAGTACACTGTTCTCAACTTAAAAACAAACATCAGCATGGAGGCACTCACAGATGCTCATTTTTCAGTGGCCTTACATAATGATTCTCTGATTTACATTCGCCACATACACATGGATGCTTTTATCATAAAGAGAAAAGAAACAAACAAAAACTGTGATTTAAAAAGATAGACTCCATGAGAGGCTAGTAAAGAATGCTGTGACCACAGAAAATCAGCAACAGACTGCCAATATCAATTACAGAAAACAATTTTCAACATACAACAAAAGGGTATAATAAATTTTTTCTAAAATACTCAATTCAAAAATAAATAAGCCAAAAAAAATAAAATACACAATTTGCTTTTACAATGAATCACACTAACAAATATTTATAAATTATTTGTATACTTTCATGTGTAGTTTGTTATTAATATTTATGCTTTTCTGATATGAGTTTATTCTCTGCTCCTGCATCCATGTCTTCCCATAACTCTCTAGAGAGTCACAAATATCCCTGTAGTTATGAGTAAACCACAAAAGTGGTAAATTCATCAAAATGTATTTCACCTATGTAATAAATAAATGTTGTGAAGTTAATTTCTCCTAATTTATATAAAATAATCCCATTACTCTATGAAAAATAATGATAGTATTAACTTCACTATGGCTCAAATCCTTAGGCAAATAACTTTCCGATTACCTGTTAATGCAAAGAAAACTAAGTAAATTTTATTTTCATATTTAAACTACTGACTACTTATAAGCAAAGTAGTATTTATTAAAATAAGATAAACACTTAATTTATACTAACATCCTCTCAGATTTATACAAGTTTTTCATCCTTAATTTTTATACACACATCATGATACTTTTCAAACATTATTAGTGAGGCTTATACAAAAGTTAAATATGACATCGAAGCCAGATTGTGATTTTTAAAGTAATCAACCTCGAAATACCTAGTATTATTATCAATACAATGTGTAAAACTCTAATAAAACACAGGTATAGTCTTATAGAAACTTAGTCCTATAGTACTGAGCGATATTTACAAGCAAACATGATCCAAACAGCACAAGCAGATTCAGGGTAAGTAAACACGCGGACGCGAACTGCCAGGCGCACCTGGTCTCCACGGCAACAGATGATTTCTTCACAGAAAGGAGACCTTAGAAGAGAGAAAATGGATTCAATTAAGAAATGAATTTAGGTTTTACTTTATTTCTAAGAAAGTCGGTATTGAAAAAGATTTTAAAAAATCCTGTCTCTGTTATCAAGGACTCTGCAACTGTGGTAAAACTATTCAAATTATAAACTATTTCCTCATAGCCTATTAAGTTTTTAAAATTACACTAGACAAGATCGGTGATCCTCGACAGAATCACTGGGGAAGCGACCCTGAGCTCTCCAGAGCTACACTCTGGCCCTCATGAATCACAGTCTGAAGCAAGACGACAGGTCACTACAGAAGCTCCCTGTGTGATTCTGAAGTCATTCCTAAATTAGTGCCAAGTGTTCACTGAAATTACGTCAAAAACACCAAAACATCATAAATTCCACCTTACCGAAGACACGTGGCAAACGCGCGCCTCGCATTTCTATACACAAAGTGTATTGGGAACCCTTTAAATGTGTGGCCATCAGGCACAGCCCTTCTGATAGCATCCTGAAACTCTTCATTGCCCGCAGAAATGCTTGTCGTACGCTCAAATTCATAAGATGCCAGAGCTGGTGACAAGAGATAAGAAAGCTGGTCTTCCCAGACAGTAGTGAGGCCAAGGTCCTACAGCAATCGAAATGGAAAAAGCAAATTACAATATTTAAAAAAACTAATTATAATGTTGATTATTTTAATGTATGCCAAGAAAAGATTTTTAAAATGTCATAATTTTCTTAACTTCCTATTACTTATTATAAGGATACAAAGAAGTAAAAATTATAAAAGGAGAAACAGGTATCAGGTTTTACTTCTTAGAGAAATAACAAAAGGCAGCCAATGCAATGATGTTAGTGAAGGCTGCAAATCCTGTACTCCCTTAATACCCACAAGGAAAGACCATCAGGAATTGTCCTACTGAGGAAGACAACATGTCAAGGAATTCTGAGGTCAAATCTTATTTAACTTTAAAGACTTTCACAAGATTGAATCTGCTTAACCTGATTGCTCCCACCATAAACTGAACTGTAGTAGGGGAGAAATGTCAACAAATTGTGCATATAATTAAACTCCAATATTTATTGAACATTTATTCTGTAAAAGGCACCAAAAAGCAGAAGCTACAGGCCCTCTGGGAGCTTAAGACATGCTGAAGGCAATTATAATTTCACTTATGACATCAAATGAACCATTGCTACCTTGACATGTAATTTTTTTAAATGCTACAAACTAAAAATTCTAAATATTTTGATTATTATAATGGATCTAATCTCACATTCTGTTATAACTGGTTTCAAGTGATCCCAAGGGATCACCTCTCTTCTTCCTGTGACTCTTACTTGTAGGCTTATAGTTACTATTAACTTAGCAAGCAACCATCAATGGCATCCACCTCAGCTTTGTTCTCTTTTTTCTAAACAAGTAGTTCTTATAATGTATTAAAATGTCAGTTTCATTTTCAAACAGGAGCTAAGAAAGTAAAAGGCAATACAAGCGATGGAGGTAGGAGATGGAGCCCTGGCCCACCTACTGCTGGAAACACCCTACAAGTGCCACATTCAATACTTTCCAAAACACACTCCTGAAGTTGGCAAGTAGGTAAGAAGATTTCAGAGGCTAAAGCTAAGAGGAACTGGGAGCCCAGAGAACACAGCTGATAACTCAAGAGTGTCGCTGATGGTCTCAAGGAACATGAGAATCAGGTCTTACCCAAGGAGGGGAGTAATAGGGAATCCCAAAAGGTGAATTAGAAATCAACCTTCTGTGGAAGTTCTGGACTCTAGTCTTTGGTTGATTATATGCGTGGCAAGTAACTTTTACCACTCCAAGGCTGCTTTTTCACTCTCTTAATGATTTCTTCTGATGAAAGTAAGTTATTAACATACACTAATCTTTTCCATTATGATCAGTGCTTTTTTATGTTTCCTTTAAGGCCCTTCATGAAATCTAAATGGCAACTAAGAAGCTTGATCTTGTTAGTGATCAGAGAAATGTAAATCAAAGCCACCATGAGGCTATAATCTTATATCTACCTAGTTTAATGTAACAGAAAAACAAAACAACTAAACAAACCAGGAAAACAAATGAAAATGAAAAAATGTAACCCAATATTGTCAATGGGGAATGATTTAAATAAATACAAAGAGAAAATCCAAACAGTAATATTCACAAAAGTCTGAACAAGTCCACCGTTCTTCATTCCTACAAGGACAAGGATGTAATAATTTCTGTAAGTACTGGTGAATTCAGTTTTACTCTTATGACTTTCAAAACCACAACCTTCATAAAGGAAGGGACTGAATTTGTTTTATTTAGGGCCAGGATAGTGATCAAAATTATTTTACATGCCAAAAAAATATATATATCTTTTAAATACATAAACATGAGAAAAATGCAGGAAAGCACAAACCTCAGAGTTAATTACCTTCCTGTGTTCCGACACGAGCAGCCTGAGCTGCATTTCTATCTCGTTGCTTGTCACAGAAGCGTCGATCGTGGACGCACACAGCGGAGGGAAGGGAGGAAGGGACGTGGTGGCCCCTGGAGCACACACGGATTTAACCGCTTCTTCATTCATGGGTTTCCACTTGGACTCATCATTCAGATCAAACACACAGGTTTCCACGGAGTCAGAGGGCTGACAGTTTCCCAGGAACGTCTGATGATTGAAAACACAACCAATTGTTCTATACGGGTACAATGGTTTGGGCTGTTCGGCAGCCGGAGGCTCATCAGGGTTGATAGGTTTGTGGAGGTACCTAAAAAAGGTTAATCATAGTTTTATATAGTAAGAACTCAGAAATTAAGATGACAGCAGCTTACTGAGGGAAAAAATTACTCTAACACTTAAGGTCATAACTACTTCCCAAGACTAGAGTTTAATATTTGTTTCTCCTCCTTGTATTTCCACAATTTGATTACACCACATAGACTGAATGGCACATCTTATGATACAGAAACCAATTTTATTCCTTTAACGTAAGAATATATTCCATGCATAGCATTAAGATCACAAACATTATCCAGGTAACAAAATAATTTAGCCACACATTTTTAGGCACAACTAACTAAAATGATTATCAAACAGGGAAAGAGAAAATCCAGGAAAATGAGAAGCGGGTTCAGGGCTGTGCCTTCAGGGACTCCCACATCTGAGGCAAAATGAAGGAAAACAGAGAACAGCCAGAGAGGAATTACAAAAGCTGAAACACAGTGCTATGAGAGAAGCTAAGGAAGAGAATGTTCCAGGAAGAAGGGAACATTTCAATCTATCAAAATCTGATGACACCGAGAAAATGTAAACTGGATTTACCAACAAGGAGTTGGTAACCATGTCAAATTTTCAAAAGAAATGATTTACAACTTGAATTTATTTTTAGGCTTAGGAACAATCATCAGAAAACACATATGCCTGGACTTCCTTGGCAGTCCAGTGGTTAAGACTCCATGCTTCCACTGCAGGAGGTGTGGGTTCAATCCCTGGTCTGGGTACTAAGATCCCATATGCCGCATGGTACTCCCCCCACCCAAAAAAAGAGCCCAAAACTATATGCCAATTATACAAAATTAAAAGTAAGCATAATTTATTTTTTTAGCATCATCATGTTGGTAAAGAATATTTTTGGTATACAAATTTTCTTAGCTTAGTTCATAGCTATCTTAATTGAGGTAATTTTTTTAACATACCCCAAATTATCAATATGTGCCTTCTGATACCATCAATAAAACAGAACCTACAGTTGACAACATTTACACTATAATGTTATATATCCTATCATAATATCCCTATAAATGTTATATATCCTATCTTAATATCCCTATAAATGTTATATATCCTATCCTAATATCCCTATAAACGTGGCTGACAAACCTGTGTCCTGTTAAACTGTCCCAAAAAGTGACGGTCCCATCAGTGCCACACGTCATGACCCATGCATGGGGCACGCCCTTGGCCTTGGTCCCGACACAGACAAAAGCTTCCAGCCCGTACCCAAGCAGGAGGCTGCACAGAAGGTTGGCATGGTCTTCACAGTCTCCCTGCAAATGAAAGGAAGTAGCAGGAAGTACTTACTCCCTCACTTGGTTTCCACATTAAATATTTAAATACAAAATTTCAATTAAAAAGTATTAACTAAGTTTTATTTTTAATCATTTAGAACAGTGTTAAGCTAAAACAATGAGGGGGGGAAAGAATGTGCATTTTAGAAGCACCTATTTTACAAAGTCAGTGCCTACAAAACTGACAGTCCTAACATACACTTCAAGATTCTATAGTTTACAAAGAACTCACACAACATAGAAGCAGTAAGAATTTTTTTGAAGATTTTTTTTTTGATGTTGACTCTTCTTAAAGTCTTATTAGGTCTGTTACAATATTATTTCTGTTTAATGTTTTGGTTTTTTGGCCTCAAGGCATATAGGATTTTAGTTTCAGAGACCAAACCCTCATCCCCTTAACCACCAGGGAAGTCCCCCCAAATAGTAAGAATTTAACGATAAACAGCTAAAGGGCAAGAACACACAAGATGACAGATCATATAGGAGGAAATTCCAATAAATGGGAAAACACTCAAAACAATTATTTAAAAAATATCTATTTACTTTATCATTTTAAGGAAATACACACCAAAATATGACTGGATAAAAACCAACAATGGCTGTCATTAGGGCAGGTTATATAGGGCTTCCCTTTTTCTTGTGTAAACTCTCTTTGATAATGTTACATTACTTTCACAATTTAAAGAAATTATAAAAACTACAAAAATAATAGAAAATGTCCATTTTCTGTGAAAAACCTTGTTCAAATATTACACAGTAAGGCTATAATTATATGAAGATATGTATGTAAGTGTAGGACTACAGGTAACATATTGGAGAAGGAAATGGCAACCCACTCCAGTGTTCTTGCCTGCAGAATATCAGGGACAGGGGAGCCCGGTAGGCTGCTGTCTCTGGGGTCACACAGAGTCGGACACTACTGAAGTGACTTAGCATAGCATAGCATAGCACAGATAACATACAAAAGCAAAACAACTACTGATTTCAGAGTTAGAATGAGGGATGAGCTCTCGGCCCCCAAATTCTGCACTGGTAGCTCTACACTGCTGTCTTTCAGTTAACAATAATAAAACAAACAGCATCTGATAAATGTTAAACTGACTTTTGAAAACCATTAATACCCAACCTTTTAGACCTAGTCAGTCATTTCTGTACAATGAGATTCTGTATTAGGAAAAAAAATCTCAAAAGAAAAAAATAACAATACAACCAAAGATATTCAATGCAAACATTCATTCACAGTGATATCAAAAATTTGGAAGCAAGACTAACTTAGCCAAAAGAAACAGTTCCTATGATGGCAAAACCATTAGGTAGATTTCATGTATCAGCTAATAAAAATTTCATTCAGACATTCAAAGCTGGAGATCACAGTATCTGAGCAACACATGGGAAAATGTTCACAGTATAAAGCTAATTTATAAAGCAGGGCACACAATTCTATTTATATCAATTGCAGTTATGGGAAAAATATATACACAGGAGAAAAACTTATATAAAAATAGATGAAAAATAGAATTATGGGTGAAATTTCACCTTCACTATTATAAAACTAATATTTTTTAAGAAAAACATTTTTAGTAATTTTCAAAGTTCAAGATGTGCTTTCTCCTCAAATGAACTCAAGAAAATAGTGAATCAAAAGGGGTGATTATTTGTTTTACAAAACAATTATTTGGCTAATCATTTTAAATATGTACAATATATTCCTACTATATTTGAAGTTTTTAAGTTTAAATCTGGAATTACAACTAGGAAATAAATAATTTTTTGATAAATAATGTTTAACTGTTTTCAATTGTCTTAAGATAAAATCCTTACAATCGACAATCAATCTCTAATCTAAGTTGTTTTTCCCATTCTGTAAGCTCTGCCTTGTGAATACCTATATGTACTATTTATACAACTTCAGACTAAAAATTATTTCAAAACAATAATACATTAAAGAAATTTTTTTTTTCATTCTGTTTCAAAAGAGTTGGAACGCTAAAGAATCTAATTTTTATAATACTATCAACAATTTCAGAACACAGGAAATTACAAAATACCCCAATATATACTTTTTTCCTAAGTTAATTCTTTTACAAATATACCATCAACTCACAGTAACTACAAGGTACTGGTTTTTAGTTCTAGTATGTGTGTAGGATACCTTGTTTCTACAGAGAAAGGCCAGCAGAGTGCACCACTGCTCCTGTTTACCTCCTCCTCCGATAACAGGGGCTCGTTCATAACCAAGGACATTGACAAATCTTGCTGCTTGCCTTGGAGTGTCCAAAAGCCTTCCAGCTCGAAGTGGTTTGACATAAGAACAGACTGGTCGGTTAATCCCATTTTCATCCTGGAGGGGAAGGGAAAACATTATCTGTAGTGACAGTTAATCATTCCCAATCTTAACACTTTGTCTCAGAACACATCAGAGAGAAAATAATCCTGGACACCACTTGAGCACTTGCTTACTTTGCATCCAGCACTAGGCTACTGAGTGTTGTACATACAATTTTTCTCTTAATTCTCATAACTTCTCTTCAAAGCCTATGACATTAAGAACTTAAATCATCATATGACCTAGCAACCCCACCCCTGGATATGTGTCCAAACCAACTGAAGTCAGTGTCTCAAAGACACAGCTACACACCAATCCCATCACTGAAGCATCACTCACAACTGCCAAGGCATGGAAACACCTAAGTGGATGTCAAGGGATGAGCAGATAAAGAAGGCATGGGGTATTATTCAGCTCTTCCATGGGCCACTTCCCTGGCCCACTTCCCCCTCCCTTCCTGTCCTCTCTGGTCCAACGGGGCAGTGAATGACTACACTCCAGACTACACAAACAGGAGGGAGCCAGTTATACTTGGGCTGGTTTCTCTTCGCCCTTGTCCCAATGTTGCTGCTCCCTTCCTGCCCTGTCAGTCAACATACAGACAAGGCTGTCAGGAAGTCAGAAGATATTCCCGCATTTCCATCACAACCAACTATGCCCTCCATTCCCAAGCTCCTCATCTAGAAAGTGAACCACCTTTAGCCTGTCCTAAAAGCTAGGGAGTGTAGGGAAAAGCTACATAAATGTACAGGATCTGAGACGCAGTACTCACAACACTACACTCATATGATTTCGTAACACCTACACAAGACTGAATACATAGAAAAATATCTGAATGATTCCTCAGAAGTCATAAAAGGATCTGATTATTTATGTTGGTTTACTAATGAGAGAAAACGGGCTTAGGATACAGAAAAAATAGAGGCAGAGATACATAACTGAAATGCTATAGTTAAATATGACTGGTCATCAGCTTAGGGATCTTGGCTGAACAGACTTATTACATGTAATACTCTTTGTCTTAAAAAATACCCTAACAAAAAAATACACGCCTACACTACCAATTCTGCACCTGAAAGCTGAATTTACACGTAAATTGCAAAGTGTCCTACTACTTACCTAGTACAAAGTATCAATGGAGGACATACTCCAAGTTAAACAAAATGAGTTTTCATTTAGTTTAAATTAAACATGTTCAAAAATGGTTTAGAAAAAGAATAACTGAAAATAAAAAGCAAAGTAAAACAAAGATTGTGAAATATCACTCACCTACTTACTACTGTCAGATTATTACAAAATCAGCATTTTGTTTTATAAATAAATTTTCACTTATCTGGAATAAATACATTTTACAAATTAAAGTTAATTGAAATTGATGTTTACAACCAGTAAATCTCAAATATAGCTGTGAAACTTTTCTCATACAATTTACAAACCTGTGCAAAAATCTTCACCAGTCGTGAATTGTGTGAGGGTCGAATTTGCAAGTATTCTCTCCACCACTGCTTAGCATACACAAGAAACAATCGCTCTTTCTCTGCAGTTTTCTGACGTTCCAAAGCAAGCTTGAAATTTAAAAATATACTTATCAATTTACATTCATTCTCTTCAATAATGATCACAAAATATGGAACAAGTCTACACACCTCCTCCATCTTTAGCACTACTCAATCAGGACACCATCATCCCTAAGGGCCCCTAAGTGGCCTCCCTGTTCTCACACTTCCCAGGACAATCCAGTCTCCATGCCAATCGTGCTCAATCATGTCTGACTCTCTGTGACCCCATGGTTTCTGGCCTGCCAGGCTTCTCTGTCCATGGGATTCTCCAGGCAAGAATACTAGAGTAGGCTGCCACTGCCTCCTCCAGGGTACCTTCCCGACACAGGGATCGAACCCAAGCCCCATGTATCCTGCATTACAGGCAGGTTCTTTACCAGTGAGACACCTGGGAAGCCCCCATACCAGTCAGAGCTACCTTTTTTGATCCCAGACAAAAATTTCTAAATAATGTTATACTATTATTCTCTTGCTTACAACTAATAAATGATAATTTTCTAAAAAGAGAACACTTCCTAGGATTTATAAAAACACACAAAGAAGAGAAACTCAGGATTATTTACCTGTGTGTTCACTACTTCTTGAGATAATGTTTGATTGAGCGGTGGGTACATCTCAAGTTTTATATTTAAAATTCCCACAGAAACTTTTGATTCTGTGCCTGTAAATGTAAATAAATGTAACTTCAGAAGTTTCAACACTCAGTATATTTAGTCAATCAAAGCTTAACCAAAATAATTTAAGAATTTTGTGTTTTATCACTTACATGGAATAAAGACAATATTCAAACTCACCTTTTACATTCATATTAAAAACGACCCAGCTCAAATTAGCTTTTATTTTGTTCAAAAACTTTTATCGAGTTATAAGGAGATTACCTGTTTTCCTAGCTTTTCAATCACATTTTAAGGGACTTTTTCAGACCTAAAGGATTTATGATTCTTGATTTTTATCTTCATTAAAAACAAAGTCAAAGCAACTGTTAATGCCTCATTCTCAGAAAACATTTATACATTTTGCCCCATATAGTAATTTCCATTTATCCCTTCCCATTTTTCACATTACATATGAGTACAAATTTTTAATCCACACCTGGACTTCAAGAATTAGAAAACAAATATACTTCACACCATAACTATTTAATATTTCTCTGATAAACCAGAAATTTCCAGGTCATTACTATGGTTATTGTGTTAGGCTTATATTTAAAATCAAACAATGGGTATCTCTTTTGAAAATAAATCTCCTACATAAAGCTTTTCCCCTACTATTTACTTAAGGAAAAATGTATTCTGGGTCTAACCTATCGAAATCTAACTTACTAAAGCTCTACTGTCCACCGGTCAAACTTAACTCTGTAATCAAATTTCAATACCAAAATAATTCCATTATATGTAATGCTTACAACAGTGCAGCTTTGCCTTTCATTCCACTAGCAAATATGTATTATATATCAGGGAATCTGCAAGAACCCAGGGATACAATGGTGACAATACCCTGATCTCCAAGGGTACACTGACGACACCAGCACTGAGCAAGTGAACACTTCTGGGAGCCCCTGTCCCACCTGTATAAGGTGAGAGGAACACCTACTCCACATTCTATAAGAACCTACCCTGGCAGGGCCGGGGTACAAGCTATCATGTATGGGTGCATGCCTGCATGTTTGTGTAAAGAAATCTTAACTTTCTTTTCTGTTTGTTTAAATCAAAACATATTTAATTAAGAAACTAATAATGCAATATTACCCAAACAAAATGTAAGCATATGTTCAATTATCATGTTCCATATTTCAGAGAAGAGGCATTAAGGGTTTATGCCATAAGTTTATTTACAAACATATCTAGGATGCTGAGTTCAAGGGATTGATCCTTTTACGAGACTGCACCTCTTAATATGCTCCTCTTCCTATCTGTCTCATGGATTACTTTTTAAGCAGTTGGTGTCTTACTATAAAGAAAGGTGCAGCAAATCCAGACCCAAAGAACAAAGTCATCATGGTATATTCTTCCCTGGACCCTCCTCATAGTGGCTCCGACGAACCACAGAGGTTGTGAACCTCCGGATGCTCTGCCCCAACATAGCACTGTTGGACGCTCTACAAAAGATCCAGAGACGGGAGGCAGAAGAAATGGCGGCTGCAAACCTACCGCTCCTTGCCTCACGACCTTGCTCCTCTAACTGCCTAATTTCTTTTTAGCAAATAAATTTGGAGAGGAAAAGCCCTAGAGATTTCTTTATGTATCTCCCAGAAATTTTTTTTTCCCCTTTAAACAAGGCCAGAGTGACAGAGAAGTTCAGTATTCACACTACTCAAGACACTTCCTCAGACTCCGATACTGGAGTCCAACTGTAATTCCAACAAATTCTTTCTACATGTTTCCCTCTTGGTTTACAAAGGCATTTTTAAAACATAAAATGTATTTATGAACTGTGGCTATAAAAAGGTAACAGTGATATTAATCGTCATACCTACACCCATAAGTTCCACAGTAAGATTGGTCACTCCATTTTCTGAACCCAACACTGATCGCCATTCAAGAAAATAGGATGCAACTAAAGTGGTCTCAGCAAATATGTCTGTCTTGATTAGCACCATATGAACTGGGTCACTTATTGATAACATTGTGGTAGAGTCAGCCATTCTAGTTCCATCACCTAGCAACATAAACCAAAAACATTACACCACGTGACATATCCAGTTAGGCCAACGTAAAACAATATTTTCACTGAAAAGGATACTAATAATAAACATATAAAACCAAACAGAGTAAGTCAGCAATGTCTCAGAAAGCACACAACAGAGTGGGAATAAGAGTATAGTCCCATTTCTGTTGCTAACTTTTCAGAAGACTTGTGGAACTGTGACAAGTTATCTAGTTACTTAATGCATATTGGTGTTTTCTGACCTTTAAGAGGTTAAGTCTATTCTTCAAAAGTATATAAATAAAGTATATATTACCACTATAAAAATCATTGCAATATGTCAACATTATTCCCCAAAATATCTTTATCCCTAAAGCTCCAGGAGTTGATGGACAGGGAAGCCTGGCGTGCTGCAGTCCATGGGGTGGCAAAGAGTCAGACATGACTGAATGATTGAACTGAACTGAAATGAAACCTCTAAGGAAAAAAACACTGTATTATCTACACACAAGTAAAAGATTCAGCACCTTCGAGCTACCAATTTAAGCCAGTAACTGCCTTATTAAGGTAATACTTTTCACCGGGTAAAAAATAATAAAATTTTAGTAGTACACTAGCCATTTCAGCAATCTAAAATTCTGAATGTTTAACACTACAACTTTGTTAAGTTTACAAATATAAACATTTTGACATCCAAAACTAAGATATGACACTTTTACAGGAAGAAACAATGTAAAAAATTATAGTAATTAAATACAATAATTTTAAAGTCTTAAAAATTATGAGTTATAGATTCACGTCTAAACTCTCACTTACTGTAAAAGGTACTAATGTCGTAAATCAAGTCATCTTTCAGAAATGAAGAGGATTCCCTCTCATTCTCCACCTAACAAGCATTTAAATTTTTACTACTAAAGAATCAACCATTAAAAGTCAAAAGTAACCTCCAGGGACAACTAGCCAAAAATAAAGCAAGAAGGTAGGTAGTAGTAATTTACTTAGGAAAAAAGCAGTAAGGGAAAAAACAAAAGACTGGGGAGATTCATCCATTATAAATCTCTTAAGCAAAAGCTGTTAAAGTTGTTCTGTGATAAGATCTAACAAAGATTTACAAAATTAAATGACAGTTTATCATTGCTCCTTACCTAAATTTTCTCTGTGTACTTCAAGTAAAAAGCCGTCATGAAAATCTGGTTCACAGGCACACGGAACAGGTTTAGAACGAAAACGTTGGTTTCGAAAATGTAAACATAAAGTAAAGGTTGAACAAGCTTGTCCAGGTAAAGGCTCAGGTTCTTGCAGATGTTCCAAGAAAGCTTTTCCACCCAAAACCTGAAGGTAAAGATACCTCCGTGTTGGATCAATATTAGCTGTAAAGTGTAGCAATACATATGAGGAAACTGCCAATCAACTTAAGCAACGTGATCAAGACAACAGGAAATAACTTGACAGGAATAAAACTAAAGACTAAAAAAAAGGAAGAGTAACAAATCTACTATATACCAGACTTATTTGTACCAAGGGAAGAAAAAATACATAATAGGATATCTTTTTGTGATTTATATTTTGGCTATTTTCTTCCAGCTAGACAGGAGTTGGAGCCAAGGTTTAGGATATCTTTATTTTTTTTCTTTAGTTTCTTATACAACAAATTATTTCGGATAATTACCAACTCAGCAAGTATACTTATTAGATAATTACACTGCCATTAAAAAAGGCTGTACAATTTATAAAATATATTAATAAAACATGAAAAACAAATAGTCCTGCTTTTGCTTCCACTCAGCTATACACTAAATCTTTGATACACTTTATGCAAAATAGAATCTAAGTTTTCTGGATGATTTATCAGAAAAACATAAGTACCTCATTCTGGAAAAAAAAATCGAAATGCTTTCTCTCAAATACAAAACACTACAGCACATCTATATGCAATACTATCCACAACTAAATTAATGTTAAAAAGAGATAAACATACTTTTTTTTAATAACGTTGATTGTCTGTCAGTAAAACAAACAGGTTGTTTTGGAGAGGAAGGGAGTTCTTGATCAACATTATCCTGGAATGGCAGAAAAAAAATCAAAACAAATTAGAAAACAAAAATTACAGTTAGAAAATGCCAATAATGGGACTAAGAAATGAACTAAAAGTAGACAGGATAAAGCCCCCTCAAAATGCCCTTACTCTCCTAACATAGTCAGAATAATGAAAAGTCTTCTGAAACAATAATGCAACTAATTGGTCACTCCTAAAGTCTAGCATGAAGGAATTCATGATCTTCAAGCCATGTCCACCGAATGCTAAAACAAATTCTTAACACTTTACAGAAGGTTAAACTTTATCCAAACCTCATATGACATCTGGCTTGTGGTTCCACCAGGAACAGAACTGATTTTAATAAGGAAGTGACATTCACACAGCAGAAGCTATTACTAGGTCAGTTTTTATAACAAATGAGTTTATAAACCTCAAAAACCAAAAAAGGATGCTGGACTAAAATACTTATTCTCTGGTGTATTACGAAGTCCATCCAATTTCCACATTATGTTACCCAGGTATTGAGGTCACAGTCTCTCATTATTGCCTCACTTTCAAAAGACCTACTTACTAATTTGTGCACTGAGAGGCATCACCTCACTACTGACCTATTTATGTGAAAAGAGTTGAAAGTTCTTATGTAGACAATTCCTTAAAGAAACAATCTGTTCATCTTAGAGAACACAGCACCAAACAATGTGTTTACTTCAAAAATAAGCTTTGTGTAGAAAGATTTCAGAGTATTAATTTAGAAAAAATACAGTTGGCGTGAACTAATTTGACTAATATACACACTTAAAGTTTCAGACCTAGAGAATAAGAGAAAACTCTCACTGTAAAGGGAATAATTAGGTCCATAATTTCCATTTCACTGATAAATAATCCTACCCGCTCGACTCAGGGGTAAAGTAGCTCATTCCTGAGACACAGATATTACTAGACAAAATGATCTTCTTTAAATAGTTTCACTAAAGAGAGGCCCCAAATTGGACCCTAAGAGTGGTGTTAAACATAAGAATGTACTTAAGACTTTCAAATGTCTTCCTCTAAAAGATTACTCACAGTAACAAAATTAAGTTCTTTCATCACATCATCAATGATTCCCCGGCGTTTAAGGGCTTTGATCAAATCTTCGGTTGATAGCTGTTGTTGATCAGGTGCCAATTCTTCCCGAATCGTCTCAGCAAGGATTTCTCTTATCCTGCCATGGACATCCATCTAGGCAGAAAACTCGCATTAGGACTTAAAACGTTATATAGCAGTCAAAGATAGCCATCTTTCCAAAATATTGACCCCAAAATAACAACAGTGAGAGAGGAGTTAAACTCGGGAAGGTTTCTCAAGTAACAGTGTGAGATTGTTCCGGAAATTCACTGAGAATAAAGGTAAGATTTTTAAAGGAAAAAAAACTTTAAGGATAAATATTTTTAACTCTAAAAATAAGCTCTAAGCTTATCTATTACATTTGCTAGCACTTCCCCACAAGTAACACTTGACTGAAACCAGTCTTTTGAGAGTAGAGCAGAGCAGTGGAGGAGCGACCAAAGGCCAAAAGTAAACTCTCAACCTTTTAGTTGTGGCCGAGGGTTAACGGAGTGACCCTTTACGCGTCTGGGGGAGACAGTGGGGGTCAGGACCGCCGCGGGGCAGAGAGAAAACAAAAAATTTTTGTTTTGCTAACACTCGGCACGGGGCGGCGGCTGGAGCCCCGGCCGACCCCGAGGACCGGAAGCCCCTCCGTGCCGCCCCCCCCCCCCACCCCCGTGAAGTGGAGGCCTCCGGCCCCACAGTCCTCTCCCCGCGGATCAGCGGTGCCCGCTGGCCCAGCCCCGCCCGCCCGCCGCCTCACCTTGCTCAGCTGCTGGTGGATAAGCTGCTTCAGCTCGGACGCCTTTTCCGGCGGCAGCGACATGCTGGGCTCCCCCTCGGTCGCGCCGGCGGCCGCAGCGTCTCCGTGGCGGAGCCAGAGCCCGCGACCGCTGGCCTCGCGCGCTCCCGGGGCCGCCGCGTCAGGCAGGCGGGGGAACCGGGAGGCTCCAACTGCTGTTTCCAAACGGCGGCTGGGCTGTCCCCGCGCCGCCTGTCAGTCACCTCGGCTGGCGCCCCTGCTCGGCCCCGCCCGCAGACTCCGCGCCGTGCCCGCCAGCCCGTTCCCACGCGCCGCCCCGGCCGCCACCCCCGCCCGCAGCCCCTCCCGCGCGCCGCCCCGGCAGGCAGTGGGACGGGCACCTAAGGACCGCAACCCGGGCCTCGAAGGACCCCAGGAGCCCTCCACCCGCACTTCCGGCCGCCGACTCTTCGTGCCGCCAGCGAAACCATGTTCGTCCCCTCCGGGGACTCGGTCCCCGACCTCGCGGGGTGCACCCTCCTAATGGTGAGTCGGGGCAGGGGGCCGGCGTCAGAGCGGCCCCCGGACGCGCGCAGTCTGCGGGGCCGGGTCCTGGTGGCTGAGAGCGGAATGTGCGGGGACGTGACCTTGCCCTCCGTTGGTGCCGTGCGGGCCACTCGCTGTACCTTTCTTCCTGGAAAACCTTTTCTCAGCGAGCTGTGTACCGCGCTTAAGCTGGGGAGTGATTGTCATTAGTCAGGAAACTGCAGACGGGCTGGTAAAGACTTGCCGACAGCACGCGGTTCTATCGCGGTTCATTCATTGCCTCAGTGAGCGTTGTGTTGTGTCAGGGTCTAATGGTAAGACCAGGTTCTATGTCTCAAGGAGTTCGCAGTCTAGTTGGGAACACACGTAAAAAAAGTTAGAACGTTGAAAGGGGTACAGAAAGACCCTGGGATTTATTGGGAAGGGGAGGGACACAAAGACCTGTTAAGAAAAGCTTCGTATGTGGAATTAAAAAAAAACAACATAGAACAGATTGGATGAAATAGGTGAAAGGGGTCAAAAGTACAAACTTTTAGTCAAAAATAAGTCCTGGAATGTAATTTGCAACGTAGTAACTATAGTTAACACTGTGTTGTATGTTTGAAAGTAACAGTGTAGATCTTAAAAAGTTCTTATCACAAGAAAAAATAATTTTTTGACTGAGTGGTGATGAATGTTAAGTAGACCTGTTGAGGTAATCATATTGCAATGTGTACAGATGTCGAATCACAATGTTGTGCATCAATTTTTAAAAGGACGATGGTAATAGAAAAGTCACTTTTCGACAATTTTCATCATAATGAAAGCAAGAAATATCAGTGGGGACTTCCCTCCTGGTCCAGTAACTAGTACTCTGTGCTTCCACTACAAGGGACATGGGTTTGATCCCTTGTCGAGGAACTAAGGTCCTACTTGTGGCGTGGCTCAAAGCAAAAAAGAAGTATCAGTGAATGATATAAGCAGCTTTGATAGTGTACTGAGGAAGAAAATTTGACTTCATATCAAAGTGTCTCCCTGAAAAATATTCGTTAATCACAAAAGGGAAAAAGTATTTTTGCAGGAGATACCTGGCAGAAAGAAAACATCATAGAGAAAATAATGTCCACAGGTTACTAGCAGTACCCTTGACGGTGAAGAGGGAAGCCATATTGGATTGAAGAAATGGGAGAAGACGTGGAGATGTGTATGTTTGTGCTTTTGTTCCTGAATTCACAGATAAAGTTCCTGCTTGTGTCTTAGTGGACGGACTGTAAGGAATTTGGGCTCTGCAGGGACACTGAGAAGTGACAGCGTGTGAAAAGGGAGTTTTTTTTAGAAGGAAAGATTTTAGAGGGTGCGAATAGGCTGATGGGAAGAATCCAGTAGTGAGGAAGAAACGAACGATACCCGAGATTGAGGGTCTAACCAAAGTAGCAGAATCTTCAAAAAAGGGAAAAGGAATTAAAGGAGGGTAACCAGGGGATTGGTACGTGAGGGCACAAAGTGGGAGGCTGCTCTGAGGGATCCATAGAGGCCAAAAACGAGCAGTTGCTGGAAGAGTGCAGAGGAGCAGGTATAGTGAAGAGAAACTTGGGAGACAGGATGAAGGACAATTAGTCCTCTCCTGCTGTGGCTGCTGAGGGGAAGGGAAGCAGGTCCCTGGTTTAGGTAACTGGGTGAGTAATTGTTGCTGTTTTCTGAAGTGCAAAGTAGGGAGCGGGTTGGGCAGATGCTTTGTTTGGTACCTGCTGGTTTTGATGTAACAGTGTGGAGATAGCCATTAGGCTGTGGAGTTCAGGTGAGTGGGGTGTAGGTAGAGATATGGTAGTTGGCTATTTGAAGTCATGAAAGAGAGAGTGTGTGTGTGAGAGGGAGAGAGAGAGCGAGCGAGTGTGTGTGTGTGTGTGTGTGTGTGTGTGCCCCGCATGAAAAGAAGCTCCCTCCAATCTTTAGGCACTAACGAAGCAAATGGAAAGAAGACCCAGGAACTCTGTTGTTCACACCTCACAGCCTCCGCACCTGCTTGCCCACTGCCTGACCTCATCATATCCCAAGTCTTGGTGTGACTGTCTCCCTTACCTCTTTCAGGGCTATAGTTACTGGTCACCTGAAGTGACTGTTTCCTTGACCACCCCTTTTGAACTTGCAGTCACCCACAAACACACACACCCTTACTGACTTAAATGTTTTCTATAGTACTTCCGCTATGTATTTTACTATTTTGTTTGCCACAGCAAACCACCCCCTTACTAGATGGAAACTCCACAAGGGCAGGAACTCTGATCCATTTGTTCACTGCATCCTCAGTGCCCAGAACAGGGGTTGACACATAGCAGGTATTCAGTAAGTATGCAGTCAGTAGTCTCCAGGTGGAGCTAATGAAAAGCTCAGCACCCAGGTGTGATGCACCTGGGCATTGGTATCCAGTACCTCTGCTGTGACTGCCCTCTTCTGTCTAAACTTCTTAAAGTGCTGCTGATTTGGATAACTTAATGAACTTTTTTTTTTTTTTTTACTTTTTCAGCCAGCAGTATCTGTTGGAAATGTTGGCCAGCTTGCAATAGATCTGATTATTTCCACACTGAATATGCATAAGATCGGTTACTTCTATACTGACTGTCTTGTGCCAATGGTTGGAAACAATCCATATGCAACTGCAGAAGAGAATTCAGCGGAGCTCAGTATAAATGCTGAAGGTGTGTTATATCCTTCCACAAGGCAGAGTTGTGTCAAGTCACAGCCAGACCCTCCCTGGGTGTCTTTGGCACCTGGAGTGGCTCTTTAGAATCCATAGCGGTCCCCTCCTCTCCTGCACACACCCTGGATTACAGCCCCCTCGAGAGATGTGCTTGTATTTGTACCCTTGGATAGAATGATTTTTAACACGGGGTTTCCCCCTCTTATCCTCAGTTTTACTTTCTGTCCTCCTGGCACGTGTAAGTATTGCTCACACTGGGCTCAGGCCTTTGTGTTTAATGTGCAGCGCCCCACGCAGGCTGAAGTCATCTGTCACACAGTGGTAGCGTTCATCGTAATGCACACTGACCCGGCTCAGAGAGGCGAGTCACTTGACTGCAGGAGGCCTAGGCCCTTCCCACACCACCCATCTCCACAGTTCCCTGCTGTGCTGTCAGTTGGGGTTAGTCAGGGCTCACAGCGTACAGACTGACCACTGTGTTCCTCTGGCCTCTGTATTTTCTGAAACTGGACTTAGTATTAAAGCCTTGATTATTTAGAAGCTAAATATTTTTGACCAGAATACGTGAAAGGTGATGTTATATCACACGAGCAAGGCGCTGGGAAACAGGATCTTACCAACAAAACACTCTGGTGGAGAGCAGGAGTGCTGCTGTGCAGAAGTGAGGCGTCATGGACGTCAACTCAGCCTGCCCACCTCCCTGGTTCCTGAGCTTCCAGCTCCAGCCCACTTTGTCCCAAACACGCCTGGTGGTCAGCACCCTTGCTAATGGTTGCTACACGGTCCCAGTCATCCCACATACACCAGTCCAGTGAGATGATCCCTACAGACGTGTAGAATGGGAGAGACGTGACCCACGACACACAGTGCCCGAGTCTCGGGTTGTCTGTGATGTTTACAGTGACTGAAAGCTTAGCCCTGGCACAGAGGCTTAATCACATGTTCTTGGAGACTGTGTATTTTGTCCTTGGGTCATGTCAGGGCTTCTCATTCTTGGAGGTAAACTTGGGCAGGGCCTCCTAAAGCATCAGTAAAGTGGGCCCCTTGTAGACTCTGGTGAATGCTGTGGATCCTCCTCACAGGATAAATTCACACGTATTGACTCACAGAGGTCTTATGTTTTATTTCAGGTCTTTCTGAATCTCCTGAAGAAAATAAATGTAGCTTCTGTGTTTTATCACACAGCTAAATTTGCCTGCATTTTACTCTTCCTTCTAACCCCAATGAGTGTGACTGTTCTCTAGAGAAAAGAGGGAACAATATCAGAAACCAAACCTTGAAAATGGGTCTTGAAAATGAGGTCATTTGTTATAAGGATAGAAATTTCCAGGGGAGTCCTCTAGGTTTACAATCAAAGAAGAGAAATAATTTTTGATAATTTTCTTATAGTCAAATTTCAGCAATGAATCTATTCCATAGAATAAAGCCCATGGGTGAATTCTGAGGTACTTTTAAAGTGTTTTAGCTAAATGATGTAGTACATATGTTCTGTGTTTTAATTGGCAAAAATCTTTAGGGACTTCCCTGATGGTCCAGTGGTAAAGAATCCACCTTCCAATTCAGGGAACACAGATTTCAATCCCTGTTTGGGGAGCTTAAGATCCCACAAGCAGCGGGGCAGTTAGGCCTGTGTGTTGCAACTAAGACTGGATGCAGCCAAATAAATATATTTTTAAAATATTTAAATACAGAATTTTTCCTAGTTCAGTTTTGTTATTAATTTCTCATGTATGACTCCTTAATTTTAACTATCATGTGGTTTCATTCTCTTATACTTGCAGTGTATGCATTGCCTTCAAAGAAACTAGTGGCTCTTCAGTTAAGATCCATTTTTATTAAGGTTAGTATATTGCTTTTGTCTTAAGTTTATTAAAGTACAGTATAATGAGAAAATACCGAGTCATTATTAAGATTCAAAAATCATTTTCTTTCTTTATATTTATACAGTTAAGCAGTCTGAGTTTATAGAGAAATACTCATAAAATTTCAGAGTTGTCACTATTATTTCCTGAATATATTGAAAGGAATTGGGACATATAGCTTGGGCCCTGTATATTCCTGATTCAGGTACCATGGGTGAAAAAATTTAAGCATATGAATATTACAGGTTTATTCTATTTGCATTACATTTCAAACCCATGGCACCTGCATAAAAATTACGTGTATCTGAAAATAACACTTTTGAATCCCGCTTCTCTCCCCTTCTGCTGTCACCACTCTGGTCCAGCCCGTGTCCTCTCTCATGCCCCTGATTCTGCTTCTGCACCACCCGCCCCACAGGCTGTTCCACCCCAGGTCCTGGAAACCTCAGTCAGATCCTCTTGTAGCTTCCTGTCTCCAAGCAAGTTCATAGCCCTCACCACTGTCTAGCAGGAATGTGTCCACACTGACCTGGCAGCCACTAGACACCTGGAGCTATTTAGATTTTGTTTCATCCATTAAAAGTAGAGTGAAAGGTCCACATCCCAGGTCAGTCGCCTGTTCACCTCTTGCCACACCTGGCTGACCCTCTGTGCCTGTGCACACAGTTTCCTTCTGCCAAACAGTCCAAAGCAGCTGGGTGCCAGCATCACATAACACACGTCTTACAGGAAGGAGAGTCTCCTTCACAACTACAGCACACCACACACCTGGGGGATGAGCATTAGAGAATACTCAGATTTCCCCAGCTGCTCCCCACACACCCATCAGTTCTACATCCAGGCAAAGTTCAAGTATTGCCTCGGCTGTCACACCTTTTTAGCTGGTGTTCAGCATGGAGCTGACTTCCTCCTGTGATTCACAACACGGACTGTGCTGAGGGACCCAGACAGGCATTCTGCCTTCTGGCTTACCTAACCCAGAATTTTCTGGGGCAGAATTTTCTGCCCCAAATTCTGCCCCTGATCAGATTTGGGGCAGAAAATTATAGTCATTGTTCCTCATGTTTCACCTTCAGTGCAAAGACAATAAGTGGATCTGAAACTAACTATAAGTTTAGCATACATAAACTGTTAATAGTATCATCACAAAGACTGATGAAATACTATGTAGGCTACTCTTGTTACAATCTGAGATCTAACTTTGTATTTTCATTGTACTCTTTCCATGGTATACAAAGTATAAATCAAAGTCATTCTGTGAAAAACTGCTTTCCTGGGTGAAATGCAGCGGCTGCGCCAAAGTGGTGGTTCTTTCTAGCAGCCACTCGTATCACCGTAATGACCTCCAGCTGCGCAGGTAGGTCTGTGTCTCTGGACAAGTATTTTTGTTAAGATGTGTACAGTTATTAGGATGATTTCTTTACTAAAAGGTTAAAACAAAAGTTTAATGCCATCCTTTCCTTTTCTCCCTGGAATTTAGAAAGAAGGAGGTAAAGATTGTGGGGAGGCGATGGCACCCCACTCCAGTACTCTTGCCTAGAAAACCCCATGGACGGAGGAGCCTGGAAGGCTGCAGTCCATGGGGTCACGAAGAGTCAGACACGACTGAGCGACTTTACTTTCACTTTTCATTTTCATGCATTGGAGAAGGAAATGGCAACCCACTCCAGTGTTCTTGCCTGGAGGGTCCCGGGGACAGCGGAGCCTGGTGGGCTACCATCTATGGGGTCGCACAGAATCGGACACGACTGAAGCGACTTAGCAGCAGCAGCAGGGGGAGTAGCGTTGGGGGCCCTTGGTGTTCCCAGGGCCGCAGCACTGGGGTCTAGGGTAGCAATGGGGTGCTTCAGGGGCTGCGCTCTGCTGTGTGTATCTCTGGGACTGTGCTCTGCTGTGTGTGTCATGAGCCCACAGCACCTCAGGGCTCAGCTGATGGAGAGAAAGGAGAAAGAGTACCTGAAGTTTATCAGTTGATTCAAAGACTGGATCAGTGTTTCTATTTATTTCCATGTATTCAACCATTTGTATCTGCAGAACTCCAGCTGCCTTTAAGTACAATTTCCAGGCATGTCAGATTGAATTCTTAAATAAAAGATAACGTATTCAAGAGTTAGAAATCCATAATATTTATTGCATTGTCATTTGTACACCTGTAAAATCATGAAGAAGAAATATCAGCGAAGAGTAACCTCTCAAAACGAGTTAATTTCTGAGACTGTCACAGTAGACCACATTTCTGAGGCCCTTGTAAGAGGCCTTGTCGGGGTGTGGCCGTGGGGTCTTCATGCTGGCCTTGCCTTCGGTTGTTTACCTGTCCCCAGCACAGTCTCCTAAGTATGTGACTAGCAAGTCAGAGCAATCACTTTACATTACTCTTCCATAAACTGTCAGAACTTGCATTTTGCCTTCTGCAACAAAATATATGGAAAACAAGGTAATTTTTGCTGAAAGAACTCTTGTCTTAATGTTCTTATTTGTGAGTGTTTAGTTAGTGAGAAGGCAATGGCAACCCACTCCAGTATTCTTGCCTGGAAAATCCCATGGATGGAGGAACCTGGTAGGCTGCAGCCCATGGGGTCGCACAGAGTCGGACACAACTGAAGTGACTTAGCAGCAGCAGTTAATGATATGATTGTTTCTTTCCAGTACCCCCTTCAGGTACCTTCTTACACCTTCCATGCAAAAAAGTGTTCAGAATAAAATACAGAGCCTCAACTGGGAAGAAATGGAAAAAACCCCATGCATTCCTGAAATAGACGATTCTGAGTTTTGTGTCCGTGTCCCTGGAGGAGGGATCACAAAGCTGCTCTATGACGAAGGGTGAGTGTGTCTGCCTGTGTCTTTGCTCCCCACATGATTTCAGGATGAAATCAAAATGAAATCAGGATACCTGGGAGTGTTTGGATTGCTTGCTGGAACTCTGAAAATGCCCTTATTAAATAGGTGCTGTGTTACTTTCAAGGGAAAGACTGAAATGTGGTTATAGAATTGGTTCCTGAGAAGCCATATTTAATGCTTCATTGTGTGTAGCATGTTAGGGGTCCTAACACTTATTCTCTGCCTATAGTCAGTTCTTTATGTGGTGGTGGTGGTGGTGGTGGTGAGATGTACATAACATTAAATAAACCATTTTTAAGCGTACAATTAAGTGGCATTAGGTACATTCACAGTGTTGTATACCCATCAGCACCATCCACCTTCAGGATTTTGATTCTAAATAGACCTGCACTCATTAAGTAATAACTCCTTTCTTATACCTGAAGAACCATCATTTCCTCCAACATTTCTTTTGCCTAGTCTGTCTCCGGTCTTTCCTCTCTGGCTTACACCCACAGTATATTATTTCACCTCCTCTCACACCACAGCTGCGAAGCCCCAGCCAGCTAGTCACTCCCACCTGCTCTGCAGACCACCAGCTTTGAACTGTTCTCTTGCTCTGTTCAGGCCCCGTCATCTGTGCCTACACTGCTGTCAGGTCATAGACTGCGGAGCTGAAATAACAGGAATGTGTTTGCTCACAGTTCAGGGGGCTGAACCGAGTTCAGGCGCTGACACGGCTGGAGAGGAGGCAGCACTGAACCAGAGGGGCGGCAGCCGCGGAAGAGGACCGGTGGGCTGCCTGAGCCTCTCAGCCCTGAGCACACAAGCGCAGGGTGAAACCACGAGGCCAGAGAGCAGTCCCTGGGCGGCTTTGTGACTTTGCTCACAAAGTTAGCGGCACTAGAGAAAGTGCTGAGAGAAACACACTCCTCATGGAACATTTGGAAAATATAGAACCGTCCAAACAAACAATATTTAAAATACTCAGCTATGTCAACCAAAAGTAACTACCATGACTAGTTTTTTGGTCTGCTTTCTTCCCATCGTCTTTAAAATATAGTTGAAGTAAATACTTGCAGCTGCAGGATATTGCAGCTGTAGAGTTTATGCTGTTTAAAGATATTTCTCACAAAACTGATGTTCTTTTGGTTTTCTCACATAAATCTTGCTGTGAGGCAGGAAGGTGCATGTGCCCAGGGTGAGTGTTACATGGCTCCCAGTTCCATCTCTACATGTAGAACGTGTGGCATCTCCTCGCATACGATCTGGCTGATCATCTCTGTAGGAACACAGGCACAGTGGAACTGCTGTTGGGAGGCAAAAAGAATACCTGATTGTTCTTTTCGTTTGTTGCAGCTGTTCTAAAGAAATCCCAATCGCGATTCTGCTGAAGTTCGTTTCAGAAGGAGACAACATCCCAGATGCTCTGGGTCTGGTTGAATATCTTAATGAATGGCTTCAGATAATCAAACCACATGTAAGTTTTACTAAAGCTTAAGCCTGATTGTTCGTTAGGTATTCATAAACTTGCATTTTTACATACTATATAAGTAGACCAAGTAAGTGAAAGTTATGTTAAATATAGACATCTTTATATAAAACTTACATTGAACTTTTGAAAAGAAAGCAGCTAACCATTAAGACTGATTTTTTAAAAAAAGGAAGATCTTAAGTACTTCACTGTGTTCATTGTTAGTGTTGCATTAATTATAGCAACTTGTTTATAAGGATAAACAAGTCCTCTTTGGAATCCAGGATTGTTTTTTCTTTTTTAAGTAAAACGTACAGTTATGGGAGCAATACCGTAGCTATTGGACATGCATTATAATTAAAATACATTCCCTATTACAAAATAAGAGCATTACACCAGGGAAATCAGTTAGCCTTTTGGCATAACAGAAGTAAACGAAGCCTGCTTTATATAGCAGGTGACTCTGTTTTTAATTCATGCCTTTTCACTGAACAAACTGATGCAAATCATGCAACACTTATTTTTTTTCTTAACCCCTATTTCTTTTGAATTTGATTTTGCTCCGTGGACTCCATTCACAGTCATTCTGGTATATCTTTATGATTTGGAATTTGAGGGAATTTATCTTCAGCTGTTATAAAGACAGAAATTTATTACTACTTTGTTTTTTCCTTACAATAAAAGCTAGAAGTGTCAAAACCAAAAGGAACAAACAAGAGAGTTCTGTAGTGTGTGTTAAAGGGAGAGGGAGCAGTAAAGCTGAAGGACTCAGATACTCTGTTCTTCACTTGCAGTGTGAGGACCCCACAGCATCTTCCCTGCCCTGGAAAATGCCGAGTTCCTGGAGGTTACTCTTCGGCAGTGGTCTTCCCCCTGCGCTCTTCTGATCTGTTTCAGTTTTATACCTTACTTCCCAAGATGCTTACTACCAACACAACTGGTAAACAACTGTATAAAAAGAATGTATTAGGAAATCTTTATTTGTTTTTACCATGTTTTCCATCATCTACAACAAATGTAAAGTTTGTGCAATAAATTGTTTTCTAAGTAATTTTGTCTAAAATGTGTTCTTTTATGTGTTTTTTTTAACTCAGACTTCTATATAAGTTTCCTATGTCTGCTGTAACAAATGACCATAAACTGGGTTACTTAAGACAAAATAAGTCTATTACCTTAAAATTGTGGACATCAGAAGTCCAGAATAGGTCTCCCTGGGCCAGTCACGGTGCTGGCAGGACTGCGTTTCCTCAGGAGGGTCTTAGAGAGAATTGTTTCCAGCTCCTAGAAGTTGCCGTGTTCTTTGGCTCATGGCTTCTTCCTCCATCCAGAATAGTTGCCCCATCTCAAAGACTTTTAGTATGAAAGAAAAGGTTTTCATTTTTGCATGCCTAATACATACCAGTCCCTTTTTACCTGCTATTTTGTCAAATTACCTCTGTGCCTTGGCTTTCTAATCTGTAAAACAAGGGCTTATGATGCTAAGGGGCACACCCTACTCCATATTGTTTAGTCACTCAGTCGTGTCTGACTCTTGCAACCCCATGGACTGTATAGCCTGCCAGGTTCCTCTGTCCATGGGGCTTCCCAGGCAAGAATACTGGAGTGGGTTGCCATTTCCTGCCATCCAGGGGATCTTCCCAACCCAGGGATCAAATCCAAGTCTCCAAGGTTGCTGCACTGCAGGCAGATTCTTTACTGCTGAGCCACCAGGAAAGCCCCATCCTACTCCACAGCATTCAGTAAATGATTTATTTCTGATAAATTACTCTGGGTTCTATAGTCTGATATGTTTCCCTTTTGGAAACTACTATAGGTTAGGGTAGGGAAAGGATATTCCACACAAATGATAACTGAAAAAGAGCAGGGGTGGCTACACTATTATCAGACAAAACAGACTTTTAAGTCAAAAACTCAACTAGAGAAAAGGACATTTTGTAAGATAAAAGGGTCAATACACAAGATATAACAATTATTAATATATAGGCTCCTAACATCAGAGCACCCAAATATATAAAGCAAACCTTGGCAAAACTGAAGAGAGAAATAGACCATGACACATTCAATAACCCGTTTTCAGTAATGGGTAGAACAACCAGATACAAGACCAGTAAGGAAACAGGACTTGAAAACACTAGATCGATTGGACCTAACACATGCAGAACATTCCACACAACAGCACAGAACACACGTTCTTCTCAAGTGTACATGGAACGTTCTCCATGATAGATCACATATTAGGCCACAAAAAAGAAAGTTAACAAATTAAACCACTCTGAAATCATACCAAGTATCTTTTCTGACTAATATGGAATGAAACTATTAAATCAATAGCTGTAAAATTAAAAAAGATTCACAAGAGAAAATTAACACATTTTTGAACAACCAGTGAGTCAAAGAACACAAGTGAAACTAGTAAATATCTTCATACAAATGAAAATGAAAGCACAATATACACACATTTGTGGGATGCAGTAGTAAGAAAGTTTACAATAGTAAACAATGACATTAAAATAGAAGAAATTTCTCAAATCAACAATCTCACTTTATACTTTGAGGAAGAACTTCAACCAAAGTTAGTAGAAAGAAGGAAACAACAAACATTAGAGAAGAAGAATAGAAAAAAGTCAATGAAAGTAAGAGTTGGTTTTTTTGAAAAGACCAACAAAATTGATAAATCCTTAGCTAGATTAAGAAAGAAAAATCAGAAATGAAAAAGAGATTATAACTGATGGACTTCCTTAGTGGTGCAGTGGTTAAGAATCTGCTAAAGCAGGGGACATGGGTTTGATCCCTGGTCTGGGAAGATTCCATATGCTATCAAGCAAGTAAGTCTGTGAGCCACAAGTTCAGTTCAGTTCAGTACAGTCGCTCAGTCGTGTCCAACTCTTTGCAACCCCATGAATTGCAGCACGCCAGGCCTCCCTGTCCATCATCAACTCCCGGAGTTCACTCAGACTCACGTCCATCGAGTCAGTGATGCCATCCAGCCATCTCATCCTCTGTTGTCCCCTTCTCCTCCTGCCCCCAATCCCTCCCAACATCAGAGTCTTTTCCAATGAGTCAACTCTTCGCATGAGGTGGCCAAAGTACTGGAGTTTCAGCTTTAGCATCATTCCAAAGATATCCCAGGGCTGATCTTCAGAATGGACTGGTTGGATCTCCCTGCAGTCCAAGGGACTCTCAAGAGTCTTCTCTAACACCACAGTTCAAAAGCATCAATTCTTCGGCGCTCAGCTTTCTTCACAGCCCAACTCTCACATCCATACATGACCACAGGAAAAACCATAGCCTTGACTAGACGGACCTTTGTTGGCAAAGTAATGTCTCTGCTTTTCAATATGCTATCTAGGTTGGTCATTACTAAAGTCCAAGTGCTCCAGAGTCCTCGAACCACCATTACTGAGCCTGCACACCCATGCTCCCCAACAAGAAGCCTCCGCAATAAGAAGCCAGCACACCACAACTAGCAAGTAGCCCCTGTTCACCACGACTAGAGAAAGCCTGTGTGCAGCAACGAAGACAGTGCCATCAAAAATAATACATAAAAAATTAAATGAGTTTTTTAAAAATTGTTTTTAAACCCGTAAAACAAGTTTTGGCGAAGAAAGTGGAATCCTTTTACAGTTTGCGGGAAAGTAAAACGGTGCAGCCACTATAGAAAATAGTATGGAGGGTTCTAAATATATTAAAAGTAGAACTACCATTTGATCTAGCAATCCTACTTCTTGGCACATATCTAAAAGAATTAAAAACAGGATCTCAAAGAGATGTTTGTATACCCATATTCATTGCAGCATTACTCACAATAGCCAAGATGTGGAAGCAACCTCTGTCAGTTCAGTTCAGTCGCTCAGTCGTGTCCAACTCTTCACAACCCCATGAATCACAGCACGCCAGGCCTCCTTGTCTATCACCAACTCCCGGAGTTCACCCAAACTCATGTCCATCAAGTCGGTGATGCCATCCAGCCACCTCCTCCTCTGTTGTCCCCTTCTCCTCCTGCCCCCAATCCCTCCCAGCATCAGAGTCTTTTCCAATGAGTCAACTCTTCGCATGAGGTGGCCTAAGTACTGGAGTTTCAGCTTCAGCATCATTCCTTCCAAAGAACACCCAGGACTGATCTCCTTTAGGATGGACTGGTTGGATCTCCTTGCAGTCCAAGGGACTCTCAAGAGTCTTCTCCAACTCTTCAAAAGCATCAATTCTTCGGCGCTCAGCTTTCTTCACAGTCCAACTCTCGCATCCATGCATGACCACTGGAAAAACCATAGCCTTGACTAGACAGACCTTTGTTGGCAAAGTAATGTCTTTCCTTTTGAATATGCTATCTAGGTTGGTCATAACTTTCCTTCCAAGGAGTAAGAGTCTTTTAATTTCATGGCTGCAATCACCATCTACAGTGATTTTGGAGCCCAAAAAAATAAAGTCTGACACTGTTTCCACTGTTTCCCCATCTATTTCCCATGAAGTGATGGGACCACATGCTATGATCTTCGTTTTCTGAATGTTGAGCTTTAAGCCAACTTTTTCACTCTCCTCTTTCACTTTTATCAAGAGGCTTTTTAGTTCCTCTTCACTTTCAGCCATAAGGGTGGTGTCATCTGCATATCTGAGGTTATTGATATTTCTCCCCGCAATCTTGATTCCAGCTTGTGCTTCTTCCAGTCCAGCGTTTCTCATGATCTGCTCTGCATATAAGTTAAATAAGCAGGGTGACAATATACAGCCTTGACATACTCCTTTTCCTATTTGGAAGCAACCTAGATGCCCAAAGATAGATGAATGTATAAAGAAAACATCTCTCCATACAATGGGATATTATTCAGCCATAAAAAAGGAGTCTTGTCATACACTACAACATGGACAAACCTTGAGGACATGATGCTAAGTGAAATAAGCCTGTCATAAAAAGAAAAATACTGCATGATTCCACTTATATGAAGTATCTAAAGTAATCAGACTCACAGAAACAGAAAGAAGACAAAGGTTGTCAGGGTGTGGGAAGGGGTAATAGGGAGTTTTTCAGGGGGTACTGAGTGATTGATAAAAGCCCCCCTCCCACTTGCTTCCAGGATCTTGAGTCAGACCTACAGTGTTCATCCATGCGTTAACATGAACATATATTCCTGACACTGAGAACAGGAGAGAATAAGTGGCTGTGGATTCATAGAAATCCTCCAGAGGTTTGGGTTTCCCCACACCAAATGCTGGCATTTGAGAATCTTTATTTCAGCTCACAGGCCAAGGGGCCCAGCTCTTATATGGGTTATACTACTAATAAGGGAAGACTGTTGACTGTTCTTCACTACAACTATTGTTTACTATTTTTTTTATTGCAATTAACATACTGGTTTAGCTACACTTTGCACAAAACATACTTTTGCCCAATGTGAGAAGGACGTTTAGATCATGTCTGTGGTAAAATGCTTTGAGTTCTAAACAACCACAGGGTGGAAGCACACAATCCACAAATAACTTCCTACATATGATTTCTTGAGTTATTTCAGTTATACAGCTTGGCAGATTATCAGCATCCAATTTTCATATTTTCCAATATACATTTCTTACAGAATAAGCTCTTACCTAAGTAATAGTCAAACAAAAACTGAGTAGGTTAATAATAATAATCGAAGCAAGATCCTTTTCACTGAACAAAAACACTTTTTCTACCTAACTTTTAATAGGCTTTTAATTTTTATTGCTAAGTAGAATATTTTTCCTAATTGTAAATTCAATGCATGCATATTATAAAATATTAGGTAATACAAAAGAGCATAAGGAAAAATAAATATCATCCAAAATCTTTGCAGCCAAAATAAAAAACAGCCTTCTAGTGTGATTCAACCCAAATATTTTGTCATTATGTATATAAATGTATAAATATTTTAAATGACATTATATTGATGTAGAATGTTGCATCGTTTTTAAAAATTATTTACTTGTGAAAGTGATGAATACACTTTCACTGTAAAAAAATTTGAACAGGATTTCCCTGGAGGAATAGTGAATAAGAATCCACCTGCCAAAGCAGAGGACAAGGGTTCAATCCCTCCTCCGGGAAGATTCCACATAGAATGGAGCAACTAGGCCCCTGTGCCACAACTATTGAGCCTGCACACCCAGGAGTCCACACACCGCAACTACTGAAACCCCTTTGCCTATAACCCGTGCTTTGCCAGAGAAGCCTGTGCACCACAACAAAGGGAAGCCCCTGCTGGCCGAAACTAGGGAAAGCCCACGTGCAGCAACGAAAGCCCAATGCAACCAAAAAATTCAAACAACACAAATGTGAAGTACTCTGTCAGCTTCTTCCTGCCATGCCCACCCCACACTGCCCTGTAGAGACCATCATTTCCACCTTGTCGCACCCCCTCAGACCTTCCTGTGCAATCCCGTGATGCAAGAATTCAGCGTGTATAACTTTCTATTAAAACATCCAGTAGAGGGAACTGTTTCTCTTTTAATATGTATGTTATATTACTTTTTTCTTTGCAAAATCAATGTGTCTTTAAGAAAAAATCTGTGTCTAGGATGTGATTTACACAATGCAGAATGTATAAGAATTTATAAACATCTTTACTTCTACTGACTAGTTTCTAACTAAAATAAAATCTTAAATCTTATTTTCTCCCTTCAATTTTCTTGTTGGTTTGCTTGTTTCATTTTCTTTGACCTTGAAATTACATGGTTTTTAAAGGCTACTGCTATTGAGAACACTTATGGGGGAAAAAACCCTTACTGTTGGTAGAAATATAATTGTTTTTTTTTCTTTTGAGAGGAAGATAAACTATATAAAACAATATAAGAAGTGAAGATAAAATGTATATTTCATCTGGCAGTAATTCCATTTAAACTTCTAAATAGATTAGTATTACTGAATAGAGACTATTTACTTTTAGATACTCTGAAAATACTTTTTTCCCCCCAAGATGGCAAATTCTATAATGAGTATTTCAACCATATTTTATGAGTGGCATATACATTTTAATTTCACAGCAGTTCTCAACAAAGAGCTGACTGGACTTGCCAACTTGGTTAGCCCACTATGCTGATGTGGAGTTTCTATGCTCAAGACTGTGGTCGATTTGCACAATAACTAAGAGGTTAAGAGGAAAAAAAAGGATGGGGGGACACATGTGCACCCATAGATGATACATGTCGATGTATGGCAAAAACCACCATAATATTATAAAGTAATTATCCTCCAATTAAAATAAATTTTAAAAAAAGAGAGAGAGAGAGACTTGTGTTTGATCCCTGGGTCGGGAAGATCTCCTGGAGGAAGAAATGGCAACTCACTCCAGTATTCTTGCCTGGAAAATCCCATGGACAGAGGAGCCTGGCAGGCTACAGTCCACGGGGTTGCAAAGAGTCAGATAAAACTGAGTGACTAAGAACAGCACAGCACAGCACAATTACAATTTAGGGGACAGTTCTGGACCTGATGTAGTTGCTCAGGAACAAGTTGTAACATAACCACAAATTTTCTTACTACCTTTGGTAAAATGAACACCTACTACAAGCCAGGCACGGTTTCAGCACTGCAGATTCCTGTCCTGTTGGGAGCTAACATTCAGGACGAACAGGAAGCACAGTGAAAACGTGTTCAATATGTCTGGCAAGGCAAGGGGGCATGACAGGAAAAGGAGGTTGGTCGGGGTCCAATTACCAGTCAGCTCGGTGTTCACGTCCCCACTCTGCTCTCAGGCTAAACATCTCAGATGCCTCCCTAAGTGCCTCACCAGGCCTCTGTCTGCTCCCAGCCCACCTCCCACCTCTGCTGGATGGTCCAAGTCCATACAGACCTGACCCTCACTGACTTCCTACCACACCCAGACACAGAGCCAGGCCCACACTGTCTGACTCAAGGGTACACCCACCACTCAGAGCTTTGCAAAGGCTCTGAGCACTGTGTTGAGGTCCCTGGTGTTTGCTGACCGCTGTCCACATTTAGGCCCCGAACTGAGGGCCTCGCTGTGATACTGCTGAACCACCTACAGGGCGGGCATCACCTCAGGACTTAACTCTGCTGCTTTCTGGGTGTGTGACAGGCCCCAGAATAGCACCTGCTATTGAATGAATGAAGCATAAAATACAAGGGAGAGACACACACATAGCTGAAAAGTCCCAGACCTTGACCCTGCTCGTAGAAGAGTGAACAGAAGGGCAGAGATGGTCCTGTCATCCTCTCAGCCAAACACTGGCTTTCAATTGTTTGTAAAACTGGTTTGACATTAAGACAGCATATTTTCCAGCCACTCATACTACTATTTCTCCCTGGAACTACACTGTGAAGGATTTTTGGTAGCTTGCTTATAAAACTATATCACGGCCTGTCTGGGAGATAAGTAATTAGAATCCCATTCAGTCAGCTCTCTGCCATGGCTGTCACATCCCTCTGACTCTGGGTACTGTGCCCAGTGACAGCCAAGGCCACACAGTATCTCAGAATGTGGTCACAACAAATCACAACCGAGAAGCGCCTTTTCAAGAGGCAGGAAAAGTCAGCAGGCCTTTAAGGACACTTCCTCCTGGAACTGCTTTTTGCTGACTGCGTCCTTGAAGGACACAGAGAACAGACATTGCAAAAGGTGTATGGCAGAGTCCGCAGCTGTTCTGGGCCTGGACCCACCCGAGGCCAACCTGGCGATGACACCTGCTGGAAACTGTGCTGGACTTGAACCCGAGTGAATATAATTAAAGAGCCAATTGATGAGGTTTTAAAAAAGGTTAAAACTGACCATTTGAAAGCTCCGAGGAGCCAAGTGGGCAAAGAATCTTGTCAGCCGCTGCGGTCCAGAGAGGGCAGACCAGGAACCAGGTAAAAGGGGGACGTGAGACCCTCAGGCAGGCCTTACGGGCAAAGACCATGGCGGCCTCGGAGGCCCCGTCTCCACGCTGGCGTGTGTCTTCCTCCTCCCCGGACCTCTGTGTCCATCACTTGCTGACCCCGACCTGCTGTCACCTTCTCCAGGGGTGCTGCGGGCGGATTTCGGGGTAAACGTGAAGCTCTGGGGGGTCCGCAGGCTTTGCTCTTTATGCTGCCAGCTGCAGTCCGAGCCCTGAGTGTCTGACTGTGCCCGCGAGCGCCTCCTGGTCCGGCCTCCACTCCGGGCACCCTGGGCTGGCCTCAGGCCATGGCCTCCCTTCCTGAGCTCCTCTGGGGTGCCCCCTCCTCCCACGGGGAGATGGATCTGTGGAGGCGGGAAGCGCAGCCTGGCCTCGGCCTGGTGGGCCTGGGGGCCAAGAGCCTTCAGTCACCAGTGATGGCCAACACTGAGCGGAGCCCCCACCCCGCCATCTCTCGTGTTTGGTCCATGTGAAGGACGCCTGGTGTCATCCACGAACAAGCTGGGGGAGGAGAGTTTGCAGACAGCGGTTGCCAGGCTACACTCATTTGCCTCGTGCTGCAGGAGGCGGGAAAGCCAACGTGCATGCACAGGAGAGGGGCTCTTCCGCACCAGGAGGGGAATGCTAGGAGTGACCGACCCCCAGACTCGACAGCGACCCCGTGTGGTGGACTGCATTTTGGCTCTGGACTGTGAGTGTGTGACTGCAGAGAAGAGCTCAGAATGACTTCAGAAATATAAGAAAACTTTGAGTCAGTAATGGTAACAGGGTGATTAAGGGTGAAAGAGGAGAGTGAAAAAGCTGGCTTAAAACTCAACATTCAAAAAGCTAAGACCATGACATCCGGTCCCATCGTTTCATAGCAAGTAGACTGGGAAAAAGTGAACATAGCAGCAGATTTTAATTTCTCGGGCTCCAAAGTCCCTGTGGACAGTGACTGCAGCCATGAAATTAAAAGATGCTTGCTCCTTGGAAGGAAAAATATGACAAACCTACACAAAGTATTAAAAAGCAGAGACATCACTTTGCCAACAAAGGTCCATTTTGTCACAGCTATGGTTTTTCCAGTAGCCAGGTTATGGGTGTGAGAGTTGGACCATAAAGAAGGCTGAGCACCAAAGAATTGATGCTTTCAAATTATGGTGCTGGAGTAGACTCCTGAGAGTCCCTTGGATAGCAAGGAGATGAAACTAGTCAATCCTAAAGGATATCAACCATGAATATTCATTGGAAGGACTGATGCTGAAGCTCAAGTTCCAACACTTTGGCCTCCTGATGCAAAGAGCCAACTCACTGGAAAAGACACTGATGCTGGGAAAGACTGAGGGCAAGAGGAGAAGCAGACAACAGAGATGGTTGAACTGCATCACTAACTCAATGGACATGAGTTTGAGTAAAGTCAGGGAGATGGTGAAGGACAGGGAAGTCTGGTGTGCTGCAGTCCGTGGAGTTGCAAAATGTCAGACACAACTTAGCAACTGAACAACAGAGTCCCCATACACCCCACACTGTTTCTCTAATAACATATTACATTAAAATAGTAGATACATTTGTCACAACTAATGAACCAATATTAAAACATTCTTATTACCTAAAGTTCACACTGTTCATTTTCCTTTATTTTCACCCAGTGTCCTTTTTCTATTCCAGGATCTCATCCAGGATACACTATTTTTAGTCACTAGGTATCCCTGGGCTCCTCAGGCCTGTGACAGTTTCTCAGACATCCCTTGTTTTTGATGACTTCACAGTTTTGAGGAGGGCAGGTTTGGTATACCCTCAGCTGGTATTTATCTTGACATTTTCCTCTTGAGCAGACTGGGCTTATGTGTTCTGGGACGAGGACCACAGAGTAAAGTTGTCTTCTCACCATATGGTGCCAAGAGTGCATACCACTGACACAGCTTATCACTGCCGACACTGACTTTGATCATCCGGCTGATGCCTAGTGCCTTTTTTATTACAATATAAGTAACACACCGTTTAGGTAACTGGCTTCCCAGACGGCGGCTGTGGTAAAGGACCCGCCTGCCAATGCAGGAGACATAAGAGATGCAGGTTCAATCCCTGGGTTGGGAAGATCCCTGTAGACAGGCATGGCAACCTACTCCAATATTCTTGCCTGGAGAATTCCATGGACAGAGCAGCCTGGTGGGCTATAGTCCATGGGGTTGCAAGGAGTTGGACACAACTGAGGCAACTTAGCACACATGCACGCATGTAGGTAATAGGAACGCTGAAATCAATGACTATTTAAGAGCTGAGCATCTTAGCTGCATCCTCTTAATCACCCCTCTTAATGGCTCTCTGAAGCATAGGTACTATTACTCTATTTCACAGATGAATAGGAAGAACTTTTCCACAACACATACACACACATAATTGTGCTAAAAATATATAAAACTGACCATTTTCATCTGCTTGGTTCTATGACACGAAGTATAATTCATGCTGTCATGCAACCACCACCATCTTCAGAACTTTTCATCTTCCCAATATTGTACATGCTTTACCCTTGATGAACATCACCAGTCTTTTGGTCTTTAAAAGATTCAAATGGTTCCACTTTGTCAGGCCCACCTTTAACATTCCTGCAGCCAAATGTGACCAGCTTTTTCCTCTGGGTGCAGTAATTAATACTGGTGCTTCCAACTCATCTTCATCCTTATTTTTTTGTACTTTGCTGAGATATACTTGGATTTCCCTGGTGGCTCAGATGGTAAAGCATCTGCCTACAATGCAGGAGACCTGGTTCGATCCCTGGGTCAGGAAGATCCCCTGGAGAAGGAAATGGCCACCTAGTCCAGTACTCTTGCCTGGAGAATCCCATGGATGGAGGAGCCTGGTGGGCTATACTCCATGGGGTTGCAAAGATATACTTGACAAAATTATAAGATATTAAAGTGTATGCTGTGATTATCTGATTATGTATTGGCTCCCCGGTAGTGCTAAAGGCAAAGTATCTGCCTGCCAATGCAGGAGACAGAAGAGATGTGGGTTCAATCCCTGGGTTGGGAAGATCCCCTGGAGGAGGAAATAGCAACCCCCTCCAGTATTCTTGCCTAGACAACTTCATGGACGGGGAGCCTGATGGGCTACAGTCCATGGGGTTGAAAAAGAGTTGGACACGACTGAAGGACTGAGCACAAAGTGTACACTGTGATTATCTGATATGTATGTGTGCTCAGGTCTTTACTTCCTGTTGCTCTGAAGCGAGTGCATGCTGGATGCCAGCTCCAAGGCCAGGCTTGGCTGCCTGCTGTGACATGGTGCCACCACTCCCCTCTGAGACAGAGAACACATTTCCCAGGACCTTCTTCCCTGGGGAGTTCTGTTTTAGAGGCTGCAAAAGAGAAATACGCACCAAGCTCTGCTGTCTCAGCTTCCTTCCTGTGCACCAGACAGTCAGAAGTCCTGGGCCACATGCTGTCATGTCTCTTTGGTTTCCTGACTCTCTGCCCACATTCCATCCGGTGGAGGGGTTTTCACCTCCATGCCATTTGTGGGATGCCACAGCGTGTCAGATAGGCTGAGAATATTGGGAAAAGCCCCATCCAAAGAGCCACCAGTTACATTACATTCTTGACTTAATGAAGATAAACGTTTATCACAAGCAGGTGACCACACAAGACACTGGTTGTTAAAGCTTATTTCAGAGCAGCTTCCCTGGGCCTCCAGACATCTCAGAGGGATGGAGACCATGGGGTGGGGTCTCACCAGATCTGGGAAATTTGACCCTTGCCTTGACTCGGCCCTTTCCAAACTAGGGCTCGCATGGACAGTCCGTGAGAATATTTGCTGGCAATCAACACCACGCACTTTAACCCAACACCTTCAAATGTTGGACTCTTTGTGTCTCAGAGCCATACTTCCGGTAAGGCCACATCCTTATTCAAGGAGTGCAGCAGAGCAAGGATCCCAAGTTGCTGTATGATGTCTCTGCTTTTCCAAAGCCGTTTCTTCACATCTAAGCAGGTCCCTGGTCATTTCCACCACAGTGCTCACCACTAGTCTTAACTGCATGCTTATTTCCTTATTTACATGTGTATTGCTGACCTTCCCACAAGACTGCAATAGACCAAACCATGGTCCCCTTGTCACTGAACCTGGGTAGTACAGCACCTGGCACCCAAGTGTTGAGTAGACATTGACCTAACAGATGAATGAGTAAGGGAGATTCCACTAATTCCAAATGTTCTGACATAGCTTCAACTTGGGTGCCCATGAAGGAAAACAGGGAGTCACACCTAAAGCATAAGCAACAAGATAAAAAACAAACAAGTGGGATATCAAACTAAAAAACTTCAGCATAGCCAAAAAAAAAAAATCATCAACAAAGTAAGAAGATGATCTACTGAATAGGAGAATATATTTCTAAGTCATGTACCTGATAAAGGGCTGGTCTCCAAAATATACAATCAACTCCTACAACGCAGCTGCAAAAGAACAAACCCAGTGAAAGGGTAAAGGACTTAACGTAAACAGACATTTCTCTAAGAGGACATACAGATGGCCAACACGTATACAGAATAATGTTCAACATCACTAGTCATCAGGGAAATGCAAACTGAAGCCATAATGTGATATACCAATACCTGTCAGGGTTGTTATCAAAAAGACAAGTGATGGTGAGGATGAGGTGAAATTGGAGCCCTCGTGTACTGCTGGTGGGAATGCAAAATGGTACAGCTGCAGCAGCAAACAGCACAGAGGTTCCTCAAGAAATTAAAAACATGACCACCACACAATGCAGCAGTCCAACTTCTGGGTATCAATCCAACAAATCAGAATCTTATAGACACATGAGCACTCCCACGTTCACTGGAGCACTATTTATAACAGCCGATATATAGTGACAACCACTGACAGATGAATGGATTAAAAAAGTGTGGTCCATACATACAATGAAGTAAATACTGCTCAGCCTTAAAAAACATAAATGAGCCCTGAGAGAATTATGCTAAGTGAAACAACCTAGTCACAGAAAACCAAATAGCAGATCTTCCTCCTACATAAACGTATCTAAAATAGTCTAATCATAGAGTCAAACAGTAGAATGGTGGTTGCCAGGGACTGGCGGTCGCGAGGGGTAGGGAGATTAATATCAACAGGTCTCAAGTTCCAGGAGGAGTCGGAGTCAGGCAGAAGGACTGAGAAAACCCAGAAAGAAGTCCTACTGACTCTAAGGAGAAGCTTCAAAGGAGGTGATTCTGCCCTCAATAAGTCAAACAAGGGAAGAACGAAATAGAGACCACTGTGGTTGGTAGAGCATGAGCGAAGATGACCTCTATGAGACATTTTTGGAGAGACACCAGAGAAAGCCACGAACTGCTTGGAGAGAGTACGGGGAAGTCAGAAAACAGAGGCACCAAGCACAGAGAATGTGTTCAAGATCTGTTGACACACTGAAGGAACATCTTGATGCACTTTGTGGCCTAACAAATTTTCCATGTATTCTTCAGGAAAGATTTACTAGGGATTGGTAATGTCTGCTTACTCCTAAAATAGACCAAAACTTGCTGGACAACAAGGCAAAAAGGAAAAGGGAAAGTCATTAAATTTGTGAAAGATGATACCAATTATTCAATGAATGGTGTTACAAAACTTTCACTGGCAAAACAATAGTGAGTTGTCACACGTTAATATGATGCTCACCTGATGCAGAGGCGGGAACCTCACCGGGAGCCTGACAACGAATCGATTCTGAGCCCAAACCCACCACACAGTTGGGAGATCAGACGGTCAGAAGGTCAAAAACCCCTGGGGAAGGAGACTTTGGTCTCTTTACCACAGGACATGTTGGGGAAAGCACAGCCTTCAACATGAGACTAACACTGTGATTCAGAAACTGCACTTCAGTGCTACACTTACTGAATACTCATTTAATACCATCATCTATATTAATGCTTTTCCAATTAACAAGAGGGATACTGTTGCATCACCTAACCTATATTGATAGGCTGTGTGTGTTAGTCGTTCAGTCGTGCCCAACTCTTCAGCAACCCCATGGACTGTAGCCCACCAGGCTCCTCTGTCCATGGAATTTTCTAAACAAAAATACTGGAGTGGGTTGCCATTCCCTTCTCCAGGGGATCTGCCTAACCCAGGAATCAAAAGGTCTCCTGCATTGGCAGGCAGACTCTTTTTACCGTTGAGATGGCTAACTAAATAAAAATCTCAAAGAAGCAAGGGACCAATGT
Source organism: Bos indicus (assembly GCF_029378745.1). Lineage (NCBI taxonomy): Eukaryota > Metazoa > Chordata > Mammalia > Artiodactyla > Bovidae > Bos > Bos indicus. Next base: position 43,448,611 of record NC_091783.1, read on the forward strand.
TTTGAACCAATTTCACTGTAAATGTTGACTGCTGGATATAAAAACCTGAGAGCAGACCCTTAAGAGAACATTCATTATGTGAAGCAGAACTGTCCTAGGATAATGCACACAAACCAACATCATCTATTTAATAAAAATATTTAATGCTGCCAAAAGGTATAAAAATACAGTAGGAATGGCAGTACAATACAAAGTAGTCTCTCCTAATTTATTTCTTTTACATCTTTCTACATTTCACACGTGCGTTAGAAAACTTAACAATGCATTGAATTAGAGGCTTCTGCACAGTCGTCCGCTGGCGGCGCTCTTCGCTCCCTGGATGTAAGGTTTACTTTGTAAACAGACACACGTGAGGCAATCTATAGGCTTATCAAGCCTCACTGAGATTCCGGAGTGGGCTTCAGGTCTTGTTTTGCACATCAATGGTTCAAAATTTATAGGTGCAGAATATTCTCAAGGCATGAATATTTAGGTGTCTGTCAATCTTGGCCTAAAACATAAAATAAGAAGTCATCTATTCAATTCGTATTTACCAAACACACAGACGTACATAGACACACACAGACATAAAAGGACTAACAATGAACTAAAAAGGTTAAAAAAAAAAAAAAAATTCCAACACATCACACTCAACCACACTGAATGCTTCACTGTTATCTTGGTAAAGCTGCTTATGTGTTTGCTCTTCAAATAGAACTGGTGGTGTGAGGCAGACTTAAGTTAAAGCACCATAACTCAAGTCTTTTACAAGAATCACTAATTATGAATTTTGTAGGTCATCCTGTATTACTCAAGAAATGACCTCCATGTGAGCAATACTGACGGACAGACAGGTTAAAAAAAAAAATGTACCCACAACAGTTCAGCAAGATTATATGGTATGTGCTAGACTTACCAATACTTTGGAATTCAATGCAAAAGTCTAATCCAATTTGGACCTCCAATGTATTATACTGCTAAAAATATTAATGAGTGTAACATCTGAACATAAAGTTGGCTTATATCTTTAACTCACGGACTGTGAGCAGCATGCATTTTGTCCTGAAGGATAACACTAATGATCACAGCAATGCAGAACTGAAGTGACATGACTTAAGTATTAAAAGAAAACACAGACATGAAATAATTGATAGATTTATTGTATTTTAATGCCAAAAAGTAAAGATAAATATGAATTTCAACAAGCGATAGAGATGAAATAACTAGTTTAAGGGCAGCTGAGATTTTAATGTTATTTCACAATATCTGCAAACAGCTGAATTTCTGAGGTGGTAACTGGTTTTTCCCAACTTCCTCTGCTATGACCAAAAAAAAAAAACAAAAAAACACAACAGCCCAGATCTCAATACCTGTTATTATTGTGTCCCCACATATATAAACAGAAGACATAAACTGCACCCACACTTTTATCCAAAACGTTCCATCAAAACCCCCAGCACTGCGAGTTGGCTTCTTCCTGAGTGCTGGCTCTTTGGTGTCAGGTTTCCAGCACCGACACAGAAATGTCCAGACACCAAGGGAACATTCTCGTTAGATGCCTGTGGGCACAGAAACACAACGGGTGCTTCCTGCAGGGAAGCGAAACAAAACCAAACCCTGAACCAAAGTGGCTGACGTAAGAAATGAAGCTCCTGATCAACCCTGACTGTTGTAAATATGAAGTGTTCCCCACACCTTCAGAAGCCCCCTCATGAAAGCAAAAGAACAAAGCCCACGAGTCAGAGTGAATGGAACCATGGTTTGAGTCACAGGGTAGTCTGATTTCCAGGATTCCTCTGGATCAGCAGTAGTTCAAACTGCTCCACAAAGTTTTTTGGAGGGAAAAACATTTGTTTCACTTGAACCATAAAAAGAGGGTTATTTCAGGTTTTAACAGGCAAAAGTAGCTATCTAATGTTCTATGTAAATATTCCATAAAAACAGGCCCAGTGAGACATAATGGGAAAGTATGAGATCTGGAGTCACTGGGATTCTACAGATGGGAGTCCATGTCTCAGCTCTGACACGAACTACATGTAGAGCCGCAGGCAAGTTGCTGGTTCTCTGACTCAGGGTGTATGTGTGTGTATTTATGAGAGGTGGAGTATGTGTGTGTGTTTAGGAGAGGTGGAGTGTGTGTGTATGTAGGGGAGGTGTATTTAAACCGACTGACACAACTGGCAGTGCATTAACGACACACTCCATTAGATGAACGACTGTAGAACAACTTAAGGTCTCAACAGGGGCCATCTCCACACCTAAAGGAACAAAGTCAAATGCACCCAAAGTAGTTCCAGCCACCAGATGCTCACACTCATGTTTCACTAAAAAGAGTCACACACACTTTTCTGGGGTAAGCAAGGCACTCACTGCCTTACAGACAAGATTAGCTTGCCCAGCTTCCCTCTCCTGAATTCACCAAACTCAAAATAACTTCAGGTTTTTTATAGCAGTAATTTGTCATCATATGTCTTAAAAGTCTATACCAAATGAAAGCAACAGTAAAGAACTGATGTTTTTCTTTGGGGAAAAAAGAAACGGTCTCCATACAGATAAAAACTCCCAGCCACTCTCCTTACAGTTCCCCAAACATAGTATGTGGTGGAAAACCAGAAAGTATTAGATTCTGCAAGCGATATCCGCCCTGAGTTCTGTAAGTCCTATATTCCACTCTAAAGTACAAAACCAAAACAGCAAGAGTTCCAATGACTGAACTGTTCATTCTCCCACTGGACTGCACAGAGCTTGTGAGGGCGCTGGGGAATGTCCACGGTCAGGCTGTTCCTGATAAAGCCTCTGGCTGAGTCACCGCTCGCCCAGGCACCCTCCGTGATGGGACAGCACGTACACACCCAGGAGCACAGAGGACACCCAGCCTTTCTGACTCGTCCGCTGCTGCAGGGGCTGTGGTGTCGCTGGCCGAGAAACAGGGCTCTGAAGACAGATGTGAGGGAGAGCAGCCTCAAATTCAAACCAGCGAACTCGGGGAAAGCTCCAGAATACATCACCCAGGGAAGACAAGACCTGTATTTTCAGCGAGCCAGGAGGACTGCATTTTATTATGTGAAAAAATACTACATTTCTGTTTTTTAAAAATTTTGTTTAGAAGATGCTGCATCCCATCATCTAAACAAGTCAAAGCCAAACAAGAGTTTCCTGATGTGAGAGATGTAAACAGCTGTGACATGGGGACGGGGGCCCAGACTCACTGCTCCTGCCCACGCCCATGCTTCCTACCCACTGACAGCCCCGCTCGGACCTGCCAGAATCAGAAACCAGTCAGCACTGACAGATAGCGTGATTCCTACACTCTTGCCTGGACTCAGGAAAAGTGGATGACACGCACAGCGGCATTCGACTTACAGTGAGCTCCATTTACAAAGTGTAAGACTATGTCTGAAAGTAAAAATCAAGGCAGCAAGATCCTGAAACCTGTACAGGGGACTTTCCTGGTGGTCCAGTGGTTAAGACTGTGAGCTTCCAACACAGGGGGCACAGGTTTGATCCCTGGTTGGGGAACTAAGATCCCACATACCAAAAATTAATAAATAAAATTAAAAAATAAATTAAAAAAAAAATCCTGTATAATAACCAGGTAGGCACTTCAGAAGTGCTTTCCCTAGAGTATACAACGGTCAATATAAGATTTCCAGTCATCAGGTCTGGCCTGTGTTGGCTCACACAGAATCCAGTCCGAGACATTCTTCTAAGAGAGAAGTGACTTGCAGAAGTTATACCTTTCTCTAAGAATTTAATTCTAAACACACAGGACTCTTCAGCACCAGGACCACTTTTCCAAGATGGTGGAAAAGTCAAATCTCAGGTGACTCTGGCTCAGTGACCTGAACACCTGCATCAGCTGGAGGTCAACAGAGAACACTCTGAAACACGGAGCCCGGAGCAGCGGAAACCACCACTAAGTGGGAACAACCGTCACTGCCAAGAACCCTGCAAGCAAAGGTGGAACTGATGAGTGCAAAAGGATGGCTCTGTGTCAGAAACTGCTTCTTAAACTAATAGGTGTTTTTTGATTCAAACCATCAATTCTAGTTTATCTGAAACAAAGGGGACATGCACAAGTGTACATAAAATTAATAATTTGAGTCACAATTCCTTCCTCTGACATACCTATTAGGCAGAGCTATATTAAAAAAAAAATCAACTTCACTTCTTTTCTCTTTTTTTGTTCATTCCTTGGTAGAAATACCAATACATAACGGACCAAAAAGACCAAAGAAAAAAAAGGACAAACACAAAATCGTTCTCTAAACACAAGTGGTCTGTGTCACCACTGTCCTCTCTGCACTTTCACGTTAAGATACATATGGACCCACTAAATATGGAGAATTAGGTTTGTGGATATTCCACACATGCAATCATAGATAAAAACCAGCAGGAGGATGACATAAAGTACTCGGATGAACGTGGACACAAGGTCGGAGCCCATGGTGCAACCGGAGAAGACGGCTCTGAATCAGGGCTGCCTGCTTACGAGCAGAAACAGACACGAACACAAAATGAACCAAGTATTAATGCAAATATTCTTTCTTAAAAACAATAAAGCTTCTGGCTTTTTTTATTAAGAAAATACCACCTCAGCAAAGTCAAACATAGAGCTGATGTTCAGCATCTGTTCTAATTAGGAAACACCACGGAGACCACATCCTGGGAAGACACAGACGGCCATGGCCGCTGACCCCGGTGGCTGTTACCTGAGGCCAGGACCCCGCGTGCCCACCCTCCCTCAACCAGACACCTCCTTTAATGAAGGTCAGGCACCTCGCCACCCATTTGTAGCAAATGGTAAAAAAACACGACCCCTGGTAAAAACCGACGTGCTCGCCTCAAGCATCTGCCGAGAGGAGAAGACGACTAACCTATGCAGAAGTTGATTAACAAGGGTCTGCTGCCCTGGATGTGACCTGAAGAATACATTAGGACACACAGCTCCAGAAGGACAGAAAGCAGACAGACAGCAAAGCTGAAGCACTGAACCCCATAGAGCAGTTGCCCTGCTCTGCCTGGGAACAAGGGCATCATTACCAGCTTGTGTTTCCCATAAAGTCTTTTTACTTTACTTCTACTGAAAGCAAGGCTAGCTGCAGTTGGAATTGAACAGGTCTACCTGTACTTGACTTGCATAGTAATTACTGTATTTTAGCAAAGGTAAACCAAGGCAAATTGGAAAGAAAGATTTTAAACCAATAATGACCTGAAACGTAAGGACCTTGGTGCCTGAATACAGGTGTCAAGCAGGCAGACACAGAAATGTCCCTCTTCCCTCCTTCAGTGTAAAGCTAACAGGATGCAGTGGTGCTGAGCGGGGCGTGCTCCAGACACAACTGTCCTCCACACAGAGCACCACATGTGTCCTGCTCTCACAGTCTTAGAAGGCTACTCAAACCCACTCAAAAGTCTGTCTATACTGACATTTTTCAAACTGTTGTTTAAATGGTAACTGCTCTCTGAAAATAATTCAGCCTGGTGCAGCAATCTTACCCTGTAAAGTGGATAAAGCAGAGACGCCTGGTTGGAAGTTCAGCGTCCCCCCTATCCCTTCCTGGTGACCCCTTAGACATCCCACCAGCATAGTTTGAAACCACCAAAATAATGTGATTTCATTATTTTGGCAACTAAATTTATAACACCTAAAGTTTAAATAAAACAAGTTAAAACACTAGAACTCAAATGAGCAGTTAAATTCATTAAACAATATGCTTTAAAAATACTCATTAAGAAGTTAAAGGGACAGTGTAAAGTTTGAACATCATTATACTATTTATTGAAGTAGAAAGAACTTGAAAATTTTTTTTACTGCAAAACTTCAGTCAAATAAATGGAAATCATGGATAATAAAATGCTGCTCCTTATTTTGATTTCCTAAATCATGATTTACCCCAATTATAACTTAGGGTAATTACATTGAAATTTTCCTGAAAGATAAACAGTATTAATAATGGGCTTTACAGAAACCAGTTTCTTTACAAAGTCTTGACCAACTGTTACCTGACTACGCCAGTAAGGAGAACCTTCCTTCAAAGATATTTTTAGAGAAAATTTTTGTTTCTTTGTTTGTTTTTCTTTTTAAAATTGGGAAGACTGTAAAACATAAAAGAAATGCAAATATATAGTAAAAATTACTTATTCAGAGCTTTACCTGCTCATATCAAACTTCTCTTTAAGAAAACGTATCCAGTACAATTGAATCAACATACAATTTATCATTATTTTTATGGTAACAGATTTTTTCAAATTGAGCTTTTAAAAAGTACATTTAACTACAAAAGTAAGATTAAATAGGTACTTATAAAATATATTTACCCTGAAATGGTTAAGAATATAAAATGTTGATGCCCATGTCAACAGTACATTATACATTACACGCATTACTTTAAGGTAATTTTCTCTCCAATAATAATGTCGATAAAACCACAATATTTATTGCTTATATCAAGTGCAGGTTAAAATCCAGACAGCCTCCAAAAATGAACCCTTATGGTAAAGGATTTCTCAGTCTGGTCAGGTGAAATATTACACTTAGCATGTATGAACACAGTGGAAAATGTACCAGTCCTTAAGAAGCATTCAAGTCTTTACTTAGGGGGTGGGTAGTGTGGGCAGCGCCCTGGGGTGCTGGGGGGACCAGACACCACACTTCTCTGTGGGTGTCAAGTCACGCGCACCATCTGGGTGAGGAGTCTGTGACAGACCAACTCTGTGACTCACGCAACACTGTCAGCTGCTAGGGCCGAAGCTTGCGGGGCAGAATTAGTTACTTATAGGGCATTCTGCTGAAGAAACAGTGTCCAGCCAACAAAAGCGCCAACCAGAATGACTGACACAAACCCCATCTTAGTGAGAATAGGTTGCCAATATAACCACCTTTTCCTCTTGCGCTCAGTCTCGCTCAGCCTCTGCTTCATCTGCTGCACCTTCTGGGCGGTGCTGGCCTTCCTGTCCTCCCGGAGGCGCTTGCGCAGAGCACTGTGAACAGACAGAGCATCAGCAGGCAGGCTCAGCTGCAGGCAGGGACTCAGCCCACATCCCCCCCACCCCTCAACTCCTTAAGTCGCTGCAAGAACGGGAAAGGCCTCAATGCATTGAATGGTCCACAGATACACTCGGATTGTTCAACAACAATTGCCAGTTCAACTCTGTGCTAATAAATACTTTTAGTGGGACCTGAAAAGAACCACGGTGTCAGTGTTCTATCCTTCTTTGCTAACCAGTCAGCAGAGGGTTCAGCATCCAGTCCCCTCTGGAGTTTACATCTGATTTTCCACAAAAACCCCTAAACTCAACATTTTCTTGAATGTTTCGCTGTGTGGTGCCTATTGTCGTCTGCCCACACCCTTTTCTAGCTCCCATTTTCCTGTTCAATATGAAATTTTTGTTTCAATGGAAGCTGACTCCCAACATCAGAGTCCTGGAACAAGGCAAAGAACAGTTGATGGCAACATGTACCTTACTATTTTTCCCCCTTAAGAAGAAAATCTCAAAAGCCCAAGATGACAGCCACCATGAAGAAAGCAGCAGTAACAGACACTGTTACTTTTAAAAATCAACAAAAGACACATTTTCACAGTACACAAGTAGAATCACAGAGCTGAAGCAAGAAACAAAAAGGAAACAGTTCTAAAACTTAGAGATGCTTGTGAGGACATCATGCTTGTAGATGAGGACTGCTTAATGATATCAGACTGGCAATCTTCCCATCAGGCACTCTTGAGGAAAAACATGAGAAATGCTGGAAGAAGCAAAAAAAACTTTGCATGAAGAAACTGACACCTTAGAATGCAAAGTGGAATCAATTCAGCAGGTGTGAGCAGATCTGAGAGTTGAGTTATATGCAACCTCTGGGAGCAACACAAGCCCTGAAGCTGATGAAAGCTAAGCATTTTATAATACTTTAAGAATGCGTTTTTAATAAGCTTGAGTAGTGTTTAAAATAATTTCCCTTCTTCAAATGATATGGAAAGCAAAACTTAAATTTTTTTCACTTACTTAATGGAAACTCATGGAAATTTAAGAGGATGAGATGGTTGGATGGCATCACCAACTCGATGGACATGAGTCTGAGCAAGCTCTGGGAGTTAGTGATGGACAGGGAAGCCCAGCGTGCTGCAGTCCATAGGGTCGCAAAGAGCTGGACAAGACTAACGACTGAAGTGAACTGGATGGAAACTTGCCTATTTAACATATATTTTTAAAAGAAGAGAGTACTCATCTATATATTTTGCATAACAATTACATCAAGTGTAAGGGCTATTAAAATTAGTTACAAAAAAACTTAATCTCACAAACCCCATCTCCCTTCAGGTACTGCTGTATTACAGTGGAAGCCTAACCAGCCTCCCTGCCTTCAGAGTCAGGCTGCCTATGCCACAGCAATTGCTATGAGGCATAGCCCTGACTTGCTGCTTGGTTAAGAGTCCTGAATGCCTCTTCAGTGTCTACTATATCACCGGCCAGCTTTCTTCTTGCCTCAAGTGTTTAACCTAAATCTAATAATGAGGAACAGTCAGAGGGATCCAGATCATGGGGTGTCCTAGAAGGCAACTCATCTAAAAGCTGCAAACAATGTCCAGCAGGGAGTGAACAGAAGGTGGTAGATGGTCCCAGGTGAGGAGCCTGAAGAACCACTCATACGCTGCATGATCCTGGACAAGATCATGAATTACTTTTTTAAATAGCTAAACAGACCAGGATCATAAAAATGTTCCAAAATTACATTGTGGTGACCACTACGTAACTCTGTAAATATGCTCAACACAGTGAACTGTATGCTCTAAATCTGTCAACTTTATATGTATATTATCTCAGTACAGTTATTTTCTCTAAAGCTATAAGGTGGGTTTTCGATAATTAGAGAACTTTAAATATAGTCTACATATTAGATTATTTTATCAATGTTAAATTATTCTTGGGGATACGGGCACCTTTAGCCACTGCTGGTGGGAAGGCAAAGTGATGCAGTCATTTGGAAAAATGGCTTAAAAATGATCCCCATGTAGTGACCACGTGTGACTCAGCAGCCCCACTCCTAGTTAACACACAAAGGAGATGAGAGCACGCGTGCTCACAAAGACTCTCCAGTGTTCGCCTACCGTGTATGGCCTTGGTCCCGCCCAAGTAGCTTTTCTGCTGTTCTCCAAGTCTGTTTCCTTCTAAACTAAGAACACACTTCTCTTCGCTTCTCTCAGCCCCTGGAGTCCTTCTTATCTTACAGCACTTCATTTACAGTAAATCACTTATGATGCTGGTCTGGGTTCTTGTTTTGTCCTCTAAGTGTATTAGCAACTTGGGACCATGTTTTGCCCATCTCCGTATGCCTTGCAGTCTTCCTTCCACTTTTCCTTATCACAGACACAGGTAGCTCTGCCTGAATGATCTCCACCTGAGTATTTCCTACAATGATGTGTAAAAAATATTACTCAAAATTCACTCTCTGGACTTAAAATTCATATAACAAGTATGTATGTACCTGCCAGTTAAAAAAAAACACCCTGTAATCAAGAGCAGGCAAAGCACATATAAAATATAAAAGGATACAGAGCCCACAGTATTATTTCCTGACTTAAAAGCATTAAGTCTGAGGTAGAAGAAAAGACAAACACCTCTATGCTTTAACTTGTGACTAAACCACTGACATCACACATAAGGAGCAGCACAGCTAAATCAGAACAAACTCTGCAGTACAACATGTAACTGCCATGGACTGCAATTCCTTATGTCTTGGGGAAACACAGAAATGAAGTTATAATGTAAGGAGACCTTAATGGTTTTCACAGCATATCCCAAGATCCCAAAGTAACAAATATGACTACAATGTAAAATTTTCCACAAGAAAAAGCATGTTTGACAAAAAGAAAAAAAAAGTCACTCAGATATTGAAGAGAGGAAGAAAAAGTGTTCCTTCACTTTTCTAAGAAACTCACACCTCAGGATATCAACTTCATACAATGTGAGATATCTGGAGCCCTAGAAGTATAATTTTTCGAATTTAAAAACTTGAATAGTTTACACATTCATGTGCATTCAAAACTCTAAAAGTATAGGGCATTTTATGTGATTTTTTAGAAAGACTTTTTTCCTTCAATAACAAATTTAAATTGAAATATTCATTTAACTATTTCATATTGGTATTAATGGGATTCCCAGGTGGCTCAGTGGTAAAGAATCCACCTGCCAATGCAGGAGGCACAGGAGACACTGGTTCAATCCCTGGGTCGGGAAGATCCCCTGGAGGAGGAAATGGCAACCCAGTCCAGTATTCCTGCCTAGGACAGAGGTCCCGCCAGGCATGGACAGAGGAGCCTGGCGGGCTACAGTCTATGGGGTCATTAAGAGTTTGACAAGACTTAGCAACTGAGCACTCATGCCCTCAATGGTGGTATTACTGCTTGTTTTCTGTGCCATACTACACACCTTAGCATCACTTATGTTAACTTTTACACTCTAATACCGTGCTAAACCCATATGTGTCAAGCCATTTTCCAACAGGCTTCTGTCTATAAACTGTCTTCTTTGAGATCAAGGATGTCATCATATACTATTTAAATGCCCTGCAATAATAAATTGTTACATTAATTCAATAAAAAAAGGATCTATATTAATTCATACCCATGAACTTATTAGAATAAGAGTCCCATCTTTGCGAGCACATTGCTGCAGTAACCTTACCTCTCGCTGCTCTCCTCCGGAGCTTCCTGTGTTTTAGAGGACAGACCTGAGTATCTGTCTCCTGTCAGTTTTTCCTCTTCTAGGCCTATCCTGTTCCCATTGTATTTTTCAGTCATTATTTTGGTTGGCGAATGATCAAAAACAGGACATACATCTTCCTTAGAAAGTTCTTTCCAACGTTTCTACATAGGGAAGAGAAATGAGAAACAAATGAAAACACTAGAGTTTTGATTTTCCTTAAATAAAATTTATGGAATGTAATTATATAGTGAAGAGAACCCTGTGATGCTAATATATGAATGAAAGAGGAAAACGTGTTTTGTCAAACCACTTCTAGCTATGTCTACTTGAAGTTGAATTTAATAATAATAATAAAGCATTTAATACTGATGCACATCAGTATGTAGTTGAACACAACCACCTTAATAAAACACAGTGACTTTAGCCCATTTGAGACAAACTACACTAGGACCTCATGGTAAGATCTTCAAAGTCTGACTGTACTGTCCCCAATGCAGAGGCACCTGTTGCAGGAAGAGTGACCAAGATGGCCCATGAATGTGACCCATGTCCTCCGGCTCGTTGCCACTGTCCAGTCTAGAGAGAACCAGCAAGTCCCTCCGGTGCCAGAGGACTCCAAAGACTGTACCCACCACAGGCACCAGCAGCTGGCCTGACCCAGGGCGGGAAGGTCCCCAGCAGCCGGGAATGTGGGGTGGCAGCACTCAGACCACAATGAACAGCCATCCACCTTCCTCCTCTGAGGCAGGAAGACCCAGGCTCTCCACGTCCTCCAAGGGCTGGAACATGTTCACCCGGCTCCCAGCCATCCGTGGAGGAGCAGAGGCACGGCTGGGACAGCCAGCGGTTTCCATGACCTCTAACTCTGACTCCAGCACAGACCTGAGAGGCCCTCTTTAGAGATCTATCCTGCAAGTGTGGAGTCTCAGATCTAATAATGAGTAAGGTTCCCTGCAACTACTGTCTGAGAATTTCAAGGATTCTGACAGAGAAGGAATACTGCACAACTCACATTCTTCTGGGACTGACAGAAGAACACTCACTCTCTGCAGTTACTGTGGTACAAAATGGCACTACTTAAACAATGCCTGTATGTTTAGATTTTAAAATTTCAGGAAATTCACTGACACACTGATAAACTAATTTCCAGCTTGTCTCATTACATAATAAAGGAATTAAAAAGGTATTTTGTTACACTCCACCTTCCCTGACATGGCTCTTCTATGAAGCTGCATAGTGTGTGAATGGATCTCCTTTTGTTCTATGAAGTTGACTCACAAAAGACTCAGAAAGTACAACTCTGTAAATTGCTGTGTTTGGAGGGCAGTGAGCACAACAGCGTGGCTGGAGGAAGGGAAGCCTGGAAAGTGTGGCCAGACAGGCGAGGCCAGGAAGGAGGTGGACCTCACGGAAAGACAACCTTGACATGAGGTGCCCGGGGTGGGTCTGTGCTCTCTCAAAAGGGACCTGCAGTGTCTCCATCACATCCTGAAAGACTATCTCATCAAGAGCTGAGAACCCACATAACAACATGCAAGAGTAAGATGCTTTCACCTGAGGTGACTGTGTCAATTTTGTTCTTTCCCATTGAAATTTTTTCTCTGTCCAAATAGCATTTTTTTATACTGGAGGAAATGCAGTGGAAAGATGGCTACTTCCTGAGCACTACCACACCCCTGCTGACCTAAGGCTCCACCTACACGGGTCCCCTATCCTCATGAGACCCCTGGAGGAGGTGCAGCTCCTCCTGCTGTTCCCTCCTGTCATACAGGGAGGTGGGCTGGGAGTGAACATCCTGGCCCAGGCTCCACAACTGCAGAGCTGGGATGTGAACCCAGAGAGCCTGGGCTGACGGTGCCAGAAACCCTCAGGATGCTCTGCATCTCGGAAATAACCATTAGTGTCAGACACCAGAGAGTTTAAGTATCCAACAAAAATGTTAACTGTCTCCAGAATTATGCTGAGCAATTTTTCACCAAGATCTAGTTACTGCAACTTGGCCTCATACTTGGACAAAACTGAACAATGTCAATAAACAAGATGATGCCCAAAAGCAAGACTCACTGGCCCACTTCCCAGAATCCACCAAGACTCAGCAGGGTGCAGGGGTGGTAGTGGGTGGGGGCTGTCAATGCTAGTGAACTTCAAAGGAGAAAAACAAAGAGCAATGTCTTTCTGCCACATCTCTGGGCAGAACTGAGGATTCGCTAATAAAGATGTGAAACACCAGCAATGGTACTACATTTATGACAACCTCAGGCCAAAAAGATGGAAGGTAAACAGAGTCGTTTTAAAGACAGCTAGAGCTCATCTCCTCTTTCCCAGTGGGCCCAGGCCACTGGAGATGGCAGTGCATGAACACGCACTATGTGGTCATCACACACAGTTACTAGTTTCAGGTACGGTCATTTTAGGAGTAAATACTAACAGCTTTCCTTTGTCCTGGCAGGTTCTAAATCATTTCATAGCCACATATATCAGAAATCTTCACAGGAAAACGAACATGAAACTATAGTCAACAATGAAAACACCACTCGCATCACATAAGCCCAGATTAAGACAGAAGGTGGAGACAGATGCCCCCTTTAGGAAAAAGAACCAGAGACAAAGCTTACACAGTGCAGGTGCTACTGGACAGAAAGACAGTATCCTGCACCCACTGCCATCAGCTCACACTAGAGAAGCTTCCCTCTTTCTTCTTACAAATACTCATTTCCCCCAAAATCAGAGGCAAAGAGGAGGAGGCAGATGCATGGAGAGAAAAAAAAGCCCATAAATTGCCTATTACCCCCTTATGTGTCCTAGGAGATGCTTGTGGGGCACGGGACACTTAGGGTTAGCCATGCGTTCTGGGGTTTCCACACAACAAAGCAACTCTTGATCTTTGTAACAGGACAGTTTTATGATTTAAGATTTCAGGGAAATCTATTTCTCTGAGATTTCTGTTCTGTTCTAAGCTAAGGTTCTAGGACAGCACTTGTCTAGTGAAATGTAATGTAAGCCACATATATATGTAACTTTAAAAATATCTAATAGCCATGTTTTAAAAAAAGATGAATTAAACATGTTTTATTTAACTCAATATATTAAAAATATTGTCATTTGAACACATAATACTTTTAAAATTACTGAGATCTTTTACACTCTTTCTCCCTGTATTTGTACATCTTAAATTTTAAGCGGAACTTGATTCAGACTGGCTTCATCTCAACACTAAACAGACACATGGCTACAGCATGAGACATCAGGGGTTCCAGAAGGAGAAAACAGTCTGAAAATAACTACACAAAATAAACAAGTCCATACACTGATACATAAATACTACTGCTGCACGGACACGCAGCCCTGGAAGCACACACACATGCATTAGTGGTTACACACTGGGGGGTGAGGCTGAGTTAGCGAGGACTTCTACTTTGTAAATGATGTACTTTCACAGTCTCTGAATTCTTATATATTCAGTAGGTACTAACTGATTGCTGAGACCAGTTCTGTGGAAACTGAGCCCCCTGGAAGGTAACAGGCTCTCTGACCCTGAACACCTGAGAAACAGGGGCATTTCCAATGGGCCCTGTGGAAGGAGGCAAAGGATTTGTGGGTCTGAGCGGGGATGAAGGTGCTGGGTCAGGGACGTGATAGCCACACAGCACAGATAAACTGGGACAGAGGAAATTCCCCCGAGCCACACACCACAGTCACCACGGGAATCACATCCATAAAACCCATCTCCATGGGGAAAGCAATCCTCAGAGGAGGCACATCCATGTTCTAAGTGCAGCTAGGGGCAGTGCCCTGAGGAAGCGCCCGTCTGGAGCCAGCGAATGAGCGCAGCAGACGGGGTCAGCACACACACTGGCACTGAAGCTGGTGGACATGCACGTTAGAGACGCTCCCCATCTTGAATGCTGAGGTGGCATCTAGGGGAGGCACTAATGTCTCGTGAGTTTAATCTTCACACACCAAACACTTTACTGATTGAGGGCACTGAGGAATCTCACCTTTCTCTTCATTAAAAATTTTCCTTTGAGGCTAAAGAGGGGGAATCTTTTAAATAAAACTTAAAATTTTAATTGATAAATAGACTGTCTTGAATAGTTAAAACAATCACAACAAAAACGTTAGCTGATAAATAAAATTGTTCAGAAGTATTTAAATATCTGTGTAATCTATACGAAACAACTACTTATACATCATTCCACAGATGGTGTGATCTGTTACAAAACAGGGCTTATTCAGAATCTTGTTCTTTTGTCCATAATCACAGAAGCTAGAGAGCAAGTAAGCGGTTTTATGTAGGAGAACAAAAAGAAAATCTACCTGCTTATGTAAAATTCTATATGATTGGCTCAGATAAGAAACGGGAGTCTACTGTTACTTCTGTTTCTATTTTACATTTTACGTTAGTACATAAACACACGTTTCTGAAAATCAATCTTAGCTTTTGCAGAACAAAAACACCCTCATGAGAATAAAGCTACCAACCAGAGAAAAACAACAGTCTTGGCTCATTATATCTGCTTCAAGTACTCAAGCTGCTTGCTCACTGTTGTAGCAGATGGAATAATCTATTTACAAACTAAGCATTCTTGTGTAACTCCAGGCCAGGTTTTAATGGGCCAAAAGTACCTAATTTTTCCAGTTATTTCAATGATTAAATGCTCAGACTCTCTTCTACATGAAACTTCTACGTTTTTTAATGAAACCATGTTCCCAGCTGGGCTTCTGAGAGATAAGCAAGATTTAACAAGAGGCTGAGGAGCACACGAAGAGGTGGGGACAGGCTTTTCCATCTCAGAAGCCAGCTGGACCCACCTTTTAATGTAAACACACTTCTCAGAAGGAAGGGAAAGGCCCCATGGCTTACATGGAGAGCAGTTACTCGACAACAATACACTTGACACACGGTTTACCTGTATACTTGAGTCTCCCTTTATAAACTTCGCTCCTTCTATTATAGTCATGTAGGAAAATCTGAGCTGATCTGGTGTCTGAATCAGCCCCATTCGGTATTTTCTCATATTCAGTAACAGTTGTTTAATGTTAATATTGTCTCCTTTTTCTATCTGCAAGAGAGGTAAACATTATTCAAGCCTTTTGTTGTTACAAGTCCAGAAAAGAGAAGCAGTCCAAGATAACCACTAAGAGCAAGCCAGCCCAGGCCGCCGTTCCCTGTCCAGGTAGCACAGGGAGGACCCACGGCTGACTCCAGCCAATAGTCATCTCACTTGTGGTGGCCTAGCGACTGGTGATTGGTCAAAGGAAGGATTTATGCCAAGTGCTGGCTTAACGTAAGGATAAATACACAGAGAGTAGTGTTCTTCTTTTTTAAGGAGTAAATCTTTTCATTGGGCGCCGCCTGCCTTCATATCTGTACACAACAGCCTCATGTCTGTACACATCAGTCTGTGGAAAGCAGCACCCAAGGGGGTGGAGGAGAGAGACCCATGGTGACAACACTGCAGATGATACGGCAAGCCACTGCTGCAGGAGTCAGGCTGAATCCACTGTGCCCCTACCCCATCCCACCCCACCCCAAGTGGAAAGGAGAACAGTTGCTGCAGTAACTTTGGGAGGAACTGGCACACACACGATCCAGTTTTAATATTACCATCAACAGACCAGACCAGATGCTTAAGAGTTCTTAAACACATCAAAGCTCACTTACAAGTAACAATCAGCTTTAGATGGAAGCACAGGGTATTAAAACACGGTGTTAATACAGTGACGTCTAACATACCCCAAAAGGAGGACAGGCACATGCCCGTGTCCCGGTGGGGGCTGGGGGGGCTGGGGCGGCACAGAGCCCTCGGGCACCACAGGAACCTCAGGGGGTGATGTCAACACCACAGAGACCAAGAGGCTTAGACAGTGCGTGTTCCTAATACACTGATTCACTTAATTCTCACAACAGTCCTGGGAGGGAAATACCACCACCACCAACAGTTTGTAAATAAGGAAACCAAGGCAAGAAGGAATTCAGTATTATCTACCAACTGATGTCTGAAAAATACAGTGCGCAAGGGAGGCAACCTATCATTTAGCTAACATGAAGCCACCAGCACAAGTCTCCTCCCAGAGCTTGAGGATTATCCTGGTCACAGCCCCATCCACTCATCACAAGCAAGAGGCAGCTGAAAGGATGTGAAAGAGAATTTTTGGTTTTTCTAAAAAAAAGGCAGATGTTTAAGTTTGAAAAGCACAGTTCTGGGATCCTGGCATTTGAACTTAACTTCTGCCAGTGGAAACAACAAAAACGTATGGGAGCCTGAAACGAGGCTACTTACCAGAACAAGGCAGCTGTCCACCAGCGAAAAGGTCCCTGACCGCCCAATGCCGGCACTGCAGTGGATCACCGCAGGCCCGTGCTCAGGGTTCAAGGAGCCAGATTCCCGCACTTTGAATAAGAAATTGAGAAACGAAGCTGGTGATTCAGGGACTCCAAAATCTGGCCAGGTAGTATAATGAAAGTGAGATATTGTTCTGGTTTCACCAGTCTAAAAAGTGAAAATTAAGGGGGAAAGGTTAGTTCTAAGTTTTTTCTTTTAAAAATCTACTGCAGTAAGATGTATTTTGTGTAATGCACCATGACTTTTCATTTGGTTGTTGATAATCACACATACAAGTTTGGGAATATTTTCTTTAGAAGAATTTGAAATATATTAATAGTTAACACTTTTGTAACAATTACTATTTTGTAGGTACATTCTAAGCTTTTTATGTATTAACCCATATAACAATCCCATTAAAATCCATTTTCCAGATGAGGAAACCGAGGCAAGGGTTAAATAATGCACCCAAGGTCACACGTAAGAAGATGGAAGAGCAGGACTGGAGCAGCACCTGGGTCTCCACCACTGACCTGCACCACACACGCTGCCAGATCCTCTCAAATCACACATCGTGATGAGTGAATTCTCTATTTTTATAAATTTCTACCAGTGTAATTTCACATCTTTACTGGTTTCCTGTTTAAGAATTTCAAAGTTTTGGGCCTTCCCCAGTGGCTCAGTGGTGAAGAATCTGCCTACCAATGCAGGAGACATGGTACTGATCCCTGGTCTGGGAAGATCCCACATGCCACTGAGGAGCTAAGCCCAGGAGCCACCACTATTGAGCCCAGGTGCCCTAGAGCCTGTGCTCCACAAGCAAAGCCACTGAAATGAGAAGCCCACACACCACAACTAGAGAGTAGCCCCTGCTCGCTGCAACTAGAGAAAAGCCCACATAGCAACGAAGATCAGCATACCCAAAAGTAAATAAATAAAATTATTTTAAAAAATTTTAAGTTATTTAAAAAAAACAATTTCAAATTTTTTTGAAGATACAATCGTCCTCATTATAGTTACCTTTCTGATTCAGCTACACAGGCACAGAGGAACAACTCAAGAATTAAATACACAATCTTTACATTTTTAACTGAAACTGCTCTCCTAATTGCTGTTTTCCACATGGTAACAATTCCCAATCCTAGAACTGTTGACACGCCTTGGCTGATGTGCTGATAACATGGTTTACCAACATGCTAAATGCTTCCTGTCTCATATAGCCTGACTGGCTAGCTACTCAGCACCGCTTCCTGGATATTCCCAACAACCTTTATTTCTGCCTAACTCATTATGAAAACATCCCTCAGCTCTGCCAGCGGCCCCCCATTCCCGGGAGCACTGCTCTGCCTCCTACTCCTCATTCAGGGGGAGCAGGGACCCACTAACAGTTCTCTGCACAATTTTCAACCCAGGCACATGGTTAACATACATCTTCCTATAAACAGGCCTGATGTTCCCGCCCTAAGGTCCCAGGAGGTGTTTTAACCCTTTCCCAGACAACCACCCCGCTGCAGTCCTCAGCCACCACACTGTGCTGACCACGCACAGCTGGCCAGACTTGGTCCCTTAGGGCCTGAGCCAGGTCAAGATGGACCTGCTAGAGCTCCAGGCTGGGCAGGGGTGGTGCCAGGACCCTGCTCCCACGGCTGTGGCCTATATGGTGCAGTTCAACTTTGAATCACACCCTGGCCCCAACCTAAGGTCACCCCACAATCCTGGGCGACCACTTGCTTTTTCTTCGCTTGAATGATGTTGGCTCAAGATCAATGGCCTCTTTCTTTTTTCCAAATTCAGGTCACAGTGTCTGGGACACTCAAAGCCAGTTCCCAGAAATGCTCGCCAGTGTCTGTATCATACAGTCTTCTGCACTAATAGATTTCTGAAAATCCATCTTTTTCTTCCCCAACAGGAACGTACTAAAGAACTTTTTATAGGTAATATTTTTTTAAATTAATTAACCCCTCCTGAAACAAGACATGAAAAACACAGCTCACAAAAATCACATTAATTCCCAAAGGGCCATGTGAAGTAATAGGATCCACATGTTTACTGCTGTGGTATAAAAAAGTTTATGTGCACAACTGGAGGCCCTTTCCCTCATTTCATGTTGGAAAAGTAATGAGAAGGGGGAAGGGTTCCAGAGCGGGGAGAGCTCAGATAAAATTCATCTCTACACGTGGACCCCACAACCTCCAATAGGGTCCTATTCTCTACACTGCGAACCCATGACTTCCAACAGAGTCCCCAGTTCTCTACAGGCGGACCCCGCAATTTCTGACAGAATCCCAGTTCTCTACACATGGACCCCACAATTTCCAACAGAGTCCTAGTTTTCTATACTCGGATCCCACAACTTCTGACAAAGTCCTCGTCTCATACCGGTGGGCTCGCCCCTTCCTCCTCCGTGGTCACCATGCCCTTGGTCCTCCTTCTGTGATGCCTAGTCCAGGCCTCCTTCACTTCTGACTGCTGCCCCTCACACCAGACTCCAGCTGGTCTGCACACACCTGCCAGTCCGCACATCCCCGAACTGTTTTCTTCAGAAAACACTGTGTTGTGCACACCACCCCTGCACAAAGACGTTAGCACGCACTGTTCTTAGGGCAAAATCTCATTTACATTTTTTTTGAAGAATTCTAACTCTAGTCTTTGAATAAGATGACAAGCTCAGAGTCCATGGAGGCCAGGAAGCTGGTCTATGAGCTGAGTAGGGACAGACAACAGGAGCTATGAGCGTGGGGGTGAATTGGGTGTGCCATACAGAACCATTCAAATTCAGGTTAACTATTACTATTATCAGTCTGAAGAGGACTATAAATCTTCTAATTATTATTAAAAAATCTACAAAGCTCTGTGGCCCAGGCCCAACTTTAGGCACAGGCAGAAGGTAGCAGAATTGTGTTTCTGAGACTGTCATATGCCCAGTTTCACCATCTGTTAATGGGGTTTGAGAAAGCACTTACTTCACAGGCTCCAGTGAGGAATAAACAGGCAACCCCCACACCGGAGAAGCCTGAAGAGACACAGGGACACTCGCTGGCGGCCTTAACCACAGCCCTAACACTTCCAATCAACTATGACCTCTCCACGATTCCAGTCTCCTCATCTGTGTTTCTGCTCCATCTGGAGAGCAGCAAGGTGTTGACCCTGTCCCCCTCGAGGTCACTGTCACTGTCCTAGTCCAGTCCTTAACCAGCTCCTGCAGGGCCGCTGCAATGGCCATGCTAAATACATGGTCACCAAAAGTCACTCTGGGAGTTGACCGGAAGCCCAGATGGTGAAGACAGCAATATGCCAGGGGCATGAGGGCCCAGTTCTAAGCAGAGGGAAGGGCGTGCCTGAGACAGGCACGGGCAGGAGAATTGGTGGGTAGAAGAGTGGCAAGGGCAGGTGGGCTGGGGCTCCCACAGGGGCCGTGGAAAGGCTTCCAGACCCTTGGGGAAGGACTCCGCATTTCAGAACAAGCACTCAGGGTGGTGAACAGTGGACTCAGTGCACCCACTGTAAGGACCCCAACACTTTAAGTGACCGAAGCAAGAAATGGGCACAAGCTGGACGGAAGGTGCACAGGACAGACAGGAGCCTGGTGGGGCAAACCTGGGGCAGAAGAAACAGAACTCAGCACGACACTGTCTTCCAGGAACTCAATCACCTAAACCTGACCGAAGACACATGGAAAACACCAAAGGGCAAGTAAACAGAAAAGCCCGAAAGGCAAGTTCTCCACGTGACCTTGGATTTTAAAAGCCCCTCAAAACTACCTCCACAGCTTAAGCCATTCAAAAGCAGAATGGACTTGTGGGCAAAAGTTCAGATTGAGCTCTCATCATGATGCTGAAAAGACTGCTGGTGCTCCACTGCTCCATCAGACACGTCAGACGCAAGGTCCCCTCAGAGAAGGCCTGATAGGGCAGCTCTGCCCAGGTCGGTCAGGAGACCCCTCTAGAAGCGACCTGGTACTCTGACCTCAGGAACAAGAGAGGGTGGTCCTACTTTATCAGCACCTTCTCCTTCAGCTCGCCCGTCTCCAACACCCTGGCTCCTGCAGGCCCTCCCGACTCACTCCATTCCCATGGGAACCCTCACCCAGGGGAGCCCAGAACCTCAGGCACCATCAGAGCACTAACTCATGCAGTCAAGGTGACAACCCCATGAGGCAAGCACGCCATCACCCTCGTTTTGCAGATGAGCGAACATAGGCACAGAGATCAAGTACGGGGCTGGTCACACGGCCAGGAGCAGCAGCCAGGATTCAGGCCACATGGCTCCTGGGTCTGAATGTGACTAACACAATCCTGTCTCATTCACTAAAATGCTACCTTATCCTTCCAACACTGCTCACTCTCACTACAGACTGTGAAGAAGAACATCAACTGTTGCTGTTCAATTACAGTGGACTCTGAACACAGGCCAGTAAGAAACCACACGCTGCCAGCAAATGAATCGCAGGGGCTGGCCCACTCCCAGGGTGGCCTCCGCTTCAGAAACTTTAGAACCAAGGCTCTTTCCACAACAATTAAACTTGGTTCCATGTCATTAGAAGTTAGGAGATATGGAATTCGGCTAAGTAATCTATTTATGGGAAAAATCCATTAACCTAATAGATTTTTAGGTTATTTTCTTTTAGTAAGAAAAACAGGATTAGGAGTTTATCTACATTGTAGGAAGACCACGGGTCAAACTATATACATGTGAAAATACTTCACAAGCTGATAAACAAAATACAAATGTATTTTATTATTTCAAGTGTAATCAATTCTCAGGACAGAGAAAAACACCTATGCCAATCTCCTGCTAAATCAATTTTAATGCCACAAGCAGATGCAGTACCTAGGATACATAAATACTAAGAGAAGGTGATTCCCAGAACCATGAGAAGTTTATGGAAATGAAGTTCTATTTCTGGGAATAAGGGCTGGACAACCAGTACCAAGTAGCAGTTGATGTATTTCAGTGCAGCTTAAGATACACACAAATGAAATCACTGGTGCAAAACACACACAGTGAGGAGATTCATAAAGAAGGCCCCTCCCTGAATGACTTCAGAGCTGAGTTATGTTCTCATGGAAGCTGGACCCAGTCAGATGCACACAGTACACACCTATGCTTATGTCACAAAGGACAGGTGTTTTAGGAGATAACCACAAAAGATAATTCGGCACATCTAGAAAGTGTATATACCTCCCTTCTCCACAATTTTTTTTTTTCTTTTGGATTAATGATCACACATTAATACTCAATTCACTTAATACTTAACTAAAACAGTATCTTGCTTTATAGACCAGATACATCCCTGAAGCCATTTCTGGGCAAACATTTTCATATTTTCTAGTTTTTCTAGTTTCTGAGTGTATCTCAGAATCACTCTTAGTTCATATTTTTTCGTTATTCTAAATACAAACCAAAGAAAGCAAAGAGGTGAATGGGAAGAGGGGGAACTATGTTGATGCTTAGACAACAACAGTAGGGTCACAACCAACTGCGTGCCTGTTTCTCACCCAGGCACCAAGGAACGAGTCTTACATTTTTGGAAAAAATCCAAACAAACACTGATGAGGTCATACGGTAAATTTATTTCACCATTTTCACCAGCTCAATAAAGACACATTTCCATGTGACAAACCCCTCGAATTAGCAACTCTCTCCAAGCGTCAAGAACAAGAGCTAGCATTTCCCAGGCACGTGCTCTGTACCAGTGCCTTTGCACATATCTCCTCACATGATACCCATGTCCTCACTTGATGTCACAAATGTGAACAGGGAGGCACCACGGCCACCCCCTACAGACAAGGGGGGCCTGGGCAGGGATCACTGAGCAGCAGCACTGGATGTAAACCCAGGCTGCCCAATTCTAAAGCCCTCTCCCTCAATCTTCAACCAAGTATAATACTGATCAGTTGCTCAGAATCCTCATATATCAACCTGAACTTCACAATTCTTAGTTTCCAGCATTTCTTAAGAATTCTCAGAGTGCCACCACATATGGGAACAAAATCTATGAGGACATGGTTATGGCTGTGAACCATTACAGGCATTGCTGCAATGAATAGGCTGCCCCAAACTTCAAATCTAAGAACAAAGAATAATCCTTAAAGTCACCACATGAAGCCCCATAGTCTGGGCACAAGCAGTCTTACCCTGGTGTTTCCTAACTGCAACAGATGGACTGTGTAATAGGACTTCACGTCCTCTGACAGGAACTTCACGCTGAAGCCCGTTTCCTTAAACAGCATCTCCCGGTCATCTTTTGTAGGCCAGTACTGTGCACATTTAACCTAAAGTTAAGAACATAGACATAATGAAACCACAAAAAGCTGGAAAGGAAAACAAACCACACACAAGCTATATATTTTTCAAGTACCCCAATCTAGGAACAATCACACTATGTTTGATGTTTAATGTATTTTAATAAGATTGACATCTTATAAATGCAGTTTGTAAAATGTTCTTATAACTTACACACTTAAAAAAACAGATATCATGTTCATAAAATGAAAATCAAGTTGTCATTTCTAAAGCAGGATAACCTGTATTTCAACATCATACTGGTATTTACTCAATGTTTCTTTAAATATAAAACTCTTGCAAGAATTGTATCTTCAAACAGTACCGAAAGGCTTTATTTTATAAGTACTTTCCATAAGCTATAACAAACCTAGACAGCATATTAAAAAGCAGGGATATCACTTCGCCAATAAAGGTCCATAAAGTCAAAGCTATGGCTTTTCCAGTAGTCATGTCTGGATGTGAGAGTTGGACCATAAAGAAGGCTGAGCACCAAAGAATTGATGCTTTTGAACTGTGGTGCTAGACAAGACTTTTGAGAGTCCCTTGGACTGCAAGGAGATGAAGCCAAGTCAATTCTAAAGGAAATCAACCCTGAATATTCACTGGAAGAACTGTTGCCAAAGCTGAAGCTCCAATACTTTGGCTACCTGATGCAATGAATCGACTTACTAGAAAAGACCCTGATGCTGGGAAAGACTGAAGGCAGGAGAAGGGGGTGATAGAGGATGAGATGGTTGGATGTCATCACTGACTCAAAAGGCGTAAATTTGAGCAAACTCTGGGAGACAATGAAGGACAGAAAAGCCCAGTGTGCTGCAGTCTATGAGGTAGCAAAGAATTGGACATGACTTAGCAACTGAACAACATTTTCCATAAATACCTGTTAATCTGCTACTAAATACTATATATCTAGCAATAACATTGCATACTTATATACTAAAAGTCAGGGGAAAGAATCAGAAGATAAGCCCCCTTTACCTAGAACTGTTACATTTTGGCAGAACTACTGACGTGGAATTAACATTTTGTGACAATAAAAGCATCTCCCCAAAAGCCAAACTGTGAGGCCAGCAGGCTGCGATGAGGTGAACTAGAGCCACTTCATTGGGAAAAACACTAGGAAAACATCCCTGTAAAATATGGTCGTTTCTCCTTTTAGATATCACAAACAGGTACAAATAACAATCAAGAAAAATACTTCCAAAACAAATGAATGCTATGAGCTAATACTGTGAAAGTGCTGCATGCAATATGCCAGCAAATTTGGAAAACTCAGCAGTGGCCACAGGACTGGAAAAGGTCAGTTTTCATTCCAATCCCAAAGAAAGGCAATGCCAAAGAATGCTCAAACTACCACACAATTGCACTCATCTCACACACTAGTAAAGTAATGCTCAAAATTCTCCAAGCCAGGCTTCAGCAATATGTGAACCGTGAACTTCCTGATGTTCAAGCTGGTTTTAGAAAAGGCAGAGGAACCAGAGATCAAATTGCCAACATCCGCTGGATCATGGAAAAAGCAAGAGAGTTTCAGAAAAGCATCTATTTCTGCTTTATTGACTACGCCAAAGCCTTTGACTGTGTGGATCACAATAAACTGTGGAAAATTCTGAAAGAGATGGGAATACCAGAACACCTGATCTGCCTCTTGAGAAATTTGTATGGAGGTCAGGAAGCAACAGTTAGAACTGGACATGGAACAACAGACTGGTTCCAAATAGGAAAAGGAGTACGTCAAGGCTGTATATTGTCACCCTGTTTATTTAACTTATATGCAGAGTACATCATGAGAAACGCTGGGCTGGAAGAAACACAAGCTGGAATCAAGATTGCCGGGAGAAATATCAATCACCTCAGATATGCAGATGACACCACCCTTATGGCTGAAAGTGAAGAGGAACTCAAAAGCCTCTTGATGAAAGTGAAAGGGGAGAGTGAAAAAGTTGGCTTAAAGCTCAACATTCAGAAAACGAAGATCATGGCATCCGGTCCCATCACTTCATGGGAAATAGATGGGGAAACAGTGGAAACAGTGTCAGACTTTATTTTTCTGGGCTCCAAAATCACTGCAGATGGTGACTGCAGCCATGAAATTAAGACGCTTACTCCTTGGAAGGAAAGTTTTGACCAACCTAGATAGCATCTTCAAAAGCAGAGACATTACTTTGCCAACAAAGGTCGGTCTAGTCAAGGCTATGGTTTTTCCTGTGGTCATGTATGGATGTGAAAGTTGGACTGTGAAGAAGGCTGAGCACTGAAGAACTGATGCTTTTGAACTGTGGTGTTGGAGAAGACTCTTGAGAGTCCCTTGGACTGCAAGGAGATCCAACAGTCCATTCTGAAGGAGATCAGCCCTGGGATTTCTTTGGAAGGAATGATGCTACAGGTGAAACTCCAGTACTTTGGCCACCTCATGCGAAGAGTTGATTCATTGGAAAAGACTCTGATGTTGGGAGGGATTGGAGGCAAGAGGAGAAGGGGACGACAGAGGATGAGATGGCTGGATGGCATCACTGACTCAATGGCCGTGAGTCTGGGTGAACTCCGGGAGTTGGTGATGGACAGGGAAGCCTGGCGTGCTGCGATTCATGGGGTCGCAAAGAGTCGGACACGACTGAGCGACTGATCTGATCTGATCTGATCTGAATACTTCAAAAGCTGCTAAAAGACATTAAAAAAACAAAATGACATAGGAAATGAAAGAGCATAAATTATAACAACTCATAAATGATGTGCCAGAAGAGAAAAAAGAATCAAAAGTAACAGAACACATCATTTCATAAACAAAGACTAATTGATTAAAGGGAACAGGGCTGTGAATAAACACGACAGATGATGCCTTAAGAGAAAAAGGACATTTTTAAAATAAAAAGGAAATAAAGAGAGACCAGTAGGCAATGAAAATCTAACACATATGTGTAACAGAAGGCCCTGGGAGAAGAACAGTAAGGCAAGCAAGGGAACAGAATAAATGTCAACAAGTATAATTCAACAAAAATTTTTCTTTAAAAGAAAGAAAAAAATGCCTGAAATCACATAATAAAATAGCACACTCTGTCCCTGGACAAACTGACCCAGAATGACCAGCACAGACACATTTCAGTACAATCAATAGGATCTGAAGAAAAAAAAATCCTTTGGGTAAAAGACTAAGTAACTAATAAAGGAAAGAGAGTAAGATGTGCCTTTGTGACAGGAACATGCCAGAAGGAAATGGGTAATACCATCAAGTTGCTCAAAAAGCAAATGTGAGCCAAAGATTTTATATTCTGCCAAACAGACTCTTCAGCATCAAGCCAGCAGAGGTATTGTCATCAACACACAAGAAACTGGGACCAGGGCACCCATCCTCAGGATCTTCTGAGTGTGAGCTACACACAGAGCAACCAGAGACTCAACGACAGATGCATATCTACACAAAAGGGACTTAAGAGAGACTAAAACATGCGGTAAACTCTGATGATGGAGGTAAAGCACAACTTGAGAAAAAGAGGATGAGAGAAAACATTTTAAACTGTTTTCAGTAGTTATTTTAGTGATGGACTGATTTTGTTATTACAAATACTTTCTGTGTGCAATATGGGACAGAGTAAATGAGCATAAGACATTCAACATCACTAGTATCTCTGAGAACCAGAATTCATGGTGAATCAACCCTACAGTCCTAAATTTTAATATCAGTATCAAATATCAGAGTATCAGTACAAAAAAAAAAAAAAAAGAGGAAGAAGCATCAGTATCAGTATGAACACTAGTGTTATCTTAACATACAAACATAATTTTCCTTAACTGTTCACTGAAAAGACCAACCCATAAGAACAAAGATTACTATTTTTGCTATGATCTTGAAATACCACTGCTCACCAAAAGAAACCAAGGCTTCTTAAATAAACAGCTGATTCGCACAGGAAAGCACAAGATAAGCCTGCAACAGGGAGTCCTTCCAGACATCAAAGGAGCTAGTAAGACTCTTTGGTTTTTGTTAAAAGAACTCAGGGCCCAACCCAAAAAGCCTCCTCTGGCCAATGAAGGGACAATTTGACTACAAGTAAGAATAACAATGGGCTTCCAAGGTGGGTCAGTGGTAAGGAATCCGTCTGCCAAGTAGGAGGCGCCAATTAGATCCCTGCATAGATTCCTCAAGTTCCCCTGAGGAAGGCATGGCAACTCAGTCCAGTATTCTCACCTGGGAAATCCCATGGACAGAGGAGCCTGGCAGGCTACAGCACACGGGGTCGCAAAACAGTTGGACACAACTTTCATGACTAAACAACAAGGATAATAACTGCCATGGAGTGAACTGAATCAAGGTGTTTAATAAAGTCATGACTTCACAGCATTGATCTCCTCCCACCCCCACACCAAGAAAACCTAAGTGGTGACATATTGAGGATACGTGGGAATCAACTTCTTTTGAAAAATGCTTTTCCTACATCAAGGTGGTAGGTAACTAGAGTGGGAGCCTTTTTTTTTTTTTAATAGAAGCATTTCAACCAAAACTCAAGAAGAAACAATAAAGCTGGAATATCACTATAATCCTAATTAATTAAGGAACTAAACACTGACCAGCAGCAGCTGCTGACATCATTATGCTGACAAACAGGGTATCACCACACACGAGGCAACCTCAACTATCAAACTTGACTTTTATTGAACATCTAGATGAAGGTGATTTCTGATTGCTGGTGGCAAGCTCCTCTTTTTATTACAGTATTTATTCTGTAGAATGAGATGAAACCCATAATCCTCCAGCTGACAACGATGCTCAAATGTCCCAACAACAGCACCCGAATCACTTGGGTCTGTGGGTCACCGTGCAAGCACGAAAACCACTGCAGAGACTATGTTGACACTGCAGGATACCATGGTGTGGCAACAACACTGCAGACTGGAACAGACTAGAAGCACCTTCACTGCCGCTGAAAACCAGCAGCTATTAACTCAGGAAAAAAGCAAGAATTCGGGATCTGAAGGAGCAGAAAAGCCTAGACCTCAGGGCTGGAAGAGATCTGACAGATAACACTTTCTAATTTTCATGTTTGACAGAAGAGGACCCTCAAGCCACAGAAGCTGAAGACTTAACCACCATCACACCACTAATTAGCATTGGATTTTAAACTGCACCTCAAACGTCAATAAATCTATACGTATCAATACTCACTACATCCTGACATAAGAGCCAGTGGTAGTTTATAAAGGTTTTAGAAACCTGTCACTTCAATTCTTCATAAAATTTCCAGGATTCTGTTAATAATAAAGATTCTGATAAAGCCTACGAATTCCAAAGATCTAAGTACCACAACTGGCCAGTACTCACTCCATTATACTTATGTTTGGAGGGCAGTGGTCCACAGTTGTTATTTAAATATTTAAGGTAATAAAGGAAAATGATAGGTTAGTTCCAGTCAGAATCACCCTGACTTTAGTTTTTAGTAATTAAAGGCCAAAACTAATGAATGACTATCCCAAAAGAAGTAAGAAAATATTTGTAGGTTAACAATCACAGACTGTACAGTAAGTTGTAAATACCAAGTATTACTCACCGAGTCTTTCTCCACAATTCGGTTTAGCATGACAACTGCTTTGGTCTTTTGCTGCCAAACCATGAGCCAGAAATGACAACCTGTATTAGGAAGTGGACCCTGTAAGACAGAGAAAAAACAGCAGGTGAGAGGAGGAGGGGACTGACGCTCCAAGGACATGCCTTCCAGGAAGCTTCGCATCTGAGAACAGGAGATCGGGTCACAGAATATCAATCCAGACTCTAAACCCACCTGAACTAAAAACAGGTCTCTGTTAGTTGGATTACTGATTATCAACGATCAAAACTGACTTTTATTTACTTAGGCAGAAAAGAAAAATTCCCAGGCTATCAGGTAGCTCTCTGAATTGAGGGATGGAGAATAAGGCTTGGGCAGGAAAAAAGGCCAAGAGAAGATTTTGTCCCAAGGGGTGTGGGCTTGGGGCAGCACTCCCGACCAGTCACCACTGTCACCCTTTGAGGGCACTGCAATCCTCAGGTGGCTGCAGTGGGTGCAGGTTAACAGGTTTGACTGTTCCTTGAGTAACTCAACAAGCAGTCACCTGTGGGATGCCGGGGGCTGGGTCTGCCTGGAGCTTCAGCTCCACCCAGAAGACAAGGCCATTCAAGTGGTGCTACACTAAAAGCAGCTTCAGGGCCATTGTATCCCAGCTCTGTAGTGGATGTTCTGGAAATATTACCTGAGCTAATAAACTCCATGCTCTCAGTTATACCAATGTTAGAAGGGACCAAGAACCCTGAAGAGCTGCACCCTCAGGTTTGAGGAGCCGTTCCCCTTACTGAGTACATATTTTTCAAAGTTTGAGCTACTTCCAAAACCACACAGTGCAAAGATAAAAACAGCCATGAGAAGACCCCCAGTAAAATGAATGCCTTCTCTTTCATCTAAAAAAATGGATGGATCAGGTCTCTAATGAAGTCACTGCTTAGTGTGTACACACACACACACACACACACACACACACACATTCTACAGTGGTTCTAAAAGGGAAAGAAGGGTTCTCAGCTCTTCCACTTACCAGCAATACAACCTATTATCTTCTACAAAATGGAGATCTATACCAAGGCATCAGCAGGTATACATTTTTAATTTTCATAAAACTCAGAAAAAAGGATGACAAAAATTATAAGCAACAAAAGACAAGCAGAATAACTGCAGTTTCAATAAACATTTAGTGTCTCTGGTTTTTGCTGTCCTTTGAAATATTTTCTGTGCATGTTCTCTGTCCCAAGATACTAGGGACAAAGGCAAAAGCAGTCCCAGCTGTCACAGCTTACATCGGAGGTGAAGAACGGAAACACACCCAGCCCCACCAGAGCGAGGGCTGAGCCTGGGTATGCAGGAGCAGGAAGGGTACCAGCGCAGAGCCTTAAAAACGAGGAGGTGCTGACACATGGAGGGGAGAGGGGAGGGATCAGGTCCATTCCCAGTGTCAGGGCACTCCTGGGAAAGAAGGTGACACAGAGAACCCACAGGAAACCACACCTGCCAAGTGAGAGGTGCTCGACCCCAGGAAACAGTCAATGATCTTTTCTTTACAGAATGAAGGAATATGACCAGATTGGTATATCGCAAAAATTTCTCTAGAGGAATTGTTAAAGATGGACTAGAAATGAGGGACTGGTGGCAAAGAAGTAAGTTGAAAAGCTACTACATTGGTGTAGATGAAAGAGAGCTCCAGAGAAGGGCAGGGCAGCAGAAAACAGGAGAGAATTCGACAGATAAGGACAGCTTTAACCCAGATGACAAAAATAGGACAGGGGCTAGCTTAGTGTAAAAGAAAGAAGGAAAAGAAAAAAAAGAGTTTGACACAGAAAAGGAAGAATTTGTGACATCAAGTGGTCCTGTGGGTAGATGCTGGAAGCTCTGGGACAGGGGGTAGGGGGGACTCGGGAAATAATCCAAAGCTGAAGACAGTGAGTCCACTAGAATGAGGGCAGAGGGCCTGGGTCAGGACACAAAGGAAAGCCCAAATGGACAGGAGATTTAACCTAGGGTATTAGTTGGGTATTTTCTTTTTCATGAAGGGATTTACAATGTTTTATAAAAGGATTATTACTATCATTGAAAGAAAGTGAAAGAAAGTGAAGTCGCTCAGTCGTGTCTGACTGACTCTTTGCGACCCTGTGGACTGCAGCCCACCAGGCTCCTCTGTCCATGTGATTCTCTAGTAATTACTATCATTACTACTATAATAAAAAGCAGTAACAATGCCGCAATGAACACTCCATGGAGTACTCACCGTATTACTTGGAACTACATGAGTTTTTATTAGCACTATTCTACAGATCACAGAGATACATATTGATAACATACACACTTGACTCCTGAACAACAGGGGTTTGAACTACAGGGGTCCAGATACAGACAGATTTTTCAATAAATACACAGTCAGTCCTTTTAGCCATGGTTATGCATCCACAGGATCAACAACCTCAGACAGCAAACTTAATACATGATTGTGACTCAATGAATCTGTGTATGTGGGGCCAGGACAGAAGGGACAATGATGGGACCTGAGCACCTGGGGGCTTTGGCATTGCAGAGGGTCCTGGAAGCAAACCGCACAGTGCTACGGGATGACGCTACACCTTGGGGAACTGAGGAATGAATCCAAGGGCATATCACAATTTCAGGGCAGCAGATCTGAATAATTAAAAGCAGAACCATGCAGCCTATGGAGACCATGAGGCCTCACCCTACTTGTTGTATGACCTTTGTAAAGTTATCTGATGTTCCTTGTCTCTTTAGATGACTCCTCATGTTAACATAAGGATAATAAGAGTATTTACCACAAAGGGTTATCCTGAGGCTTAAGTTATATAAAATATAGAAAAATGTTAAAAACTGCAACCTGTTACTATTTACAACAGTCAAGACATGGAAGCCATCTAAGTGTTCATCCACAGAGGAATGATTAAAGAAGATGTGTGGTACACATATATAAAGAAGATCTGTGGTACATATATACATTGGAATATTGGTCAGCCATAAACAAATAATGAAATAATGCCATTTGCAGCAATGTGGATGGACCTAGAGATTATCAGTCTAAGTAATTCAAAGACAAATATATGATATCACGTATATGTGGATTCTAGACTATGATACAAAAGAATTTATTCACAAAACAGAAACAGACTCGCAGACATAGAACGTAAGCATACTTTTGGTTACCAAAGGGGAATGGGAGGAGGGATAAGTTAGGAGTTTGGGATTAACAGATACACACTACCATATATAAAGTAAACAACAAGAATTTACCGTGTAGCTCAGGGAACTATATTCAACATCTTATAATGACCTACCATGGAAAAGAATCTGAAAAAGAATATATATATATGTATGCGTGTATACATGTATAACTGAATCACTTTGCTGCACACTAGTATCTAACACAGTATGGTAAGTCAACTGTAGTTTAGTAAAAAATAAATAAAAGATTGCTAGCTGTTGTTAATTTTACTTCCCTCTAGGATGTGAAGTTCATACTAGCAGTTTTATGAATGGCTGTTTCATTCACACAATGCCACCACAAGGCAGGCATTCAAAGCTTTGCTGGATGAACGAACAGGATTCAAGCAGACACCATGAGTCCAGAGTCCAGCCTTTTTCTTAAGAAACAAAGGTTCAAAATATGGTTCCAGAGAGTTGAAGTGGTGAGTACAGACTAGGTGGGGGTGAAACCTGAATCAGAATCTTGAGAAACAATTACATTTTTAGAGACTAAGATGACAAAGAGGAAAGGACAAACAAGACTGAAAAAAGAGAATAAGAAAGGGTGTGCTAAGGAATCTAGGGTAATTATTCTTTTCTATTTTTAACATGGCTTTTAAAAACAGAAAGTGAAATTTTCAACTCTAAAAATGACTATTAAAAACATCATGAATGCACATAAGAAAAACTTCAAATATAACAGAAAATGGCAAAGTGAATTCTGTATTTTTTCCTAATTCCCAGAAACAATCGGTACTAATAGCATGTGTATAATTTATTTAGCCAGCTCCTTACAGACTGTTTCTGTCCTACTATTTTTGGTCCTGTGCCATTAAGCTATAACAAATACTCTCACATTTACCTTCATGTCTTTACATATTAGACCTCTAAGTACTATAAACTTTTAAATCTGTGGTTCTGACAGGTGAGAAGTGGTAACTGATTCCTGGTTTAAATTTAGAAAAATTGAGCATCTTTTCCATATATATTGTCTACCTTTACTTCCCTGCTGTAAACTGTGAATTTATGTTCCTTGCCAGTTTTTTTCATAGATTTTCTTTTTGTTTTTGACTTACAGGAGCTGCTTTATGCCAAGTAAAAAAGAGTAATGAATTTTTGTTTTCTGTGAATTACAGATAGCCTAACAGTTGATAGGTACATTCATCTGAACATCTTACCATTTTCAACAGTTTTCACTTTCAGTAACAGGTTATTCTAATCTGAAATGGGTTCTTTAAAAATCTCAAACATTACAAATATACAGTTTATCTTTTTTTCAATTTAATTATAGTTGATTTACAATACTGTGTTAGTTACAGGTATACAACAAAGTGATTCAGTTACATATATATATATTTTTTTCAGATTATTTTCCTTTATAGGTTATAACAAGATACTTAATAATACAGTTTATCTTTGGAATAATTAAAAATCACTAGCTGGGAAATGGCAGCACTGTTAATTAAATCTGTAATCTGATAAACAAAGGATAGCTGGTGTGGATAAACCCAAATCATTTCTGCTATCTCAGAGTGAAAGAACAGTGCCAATGGAGCACGGGTGCGGCCGGTGTGTTGAGAAGGGAGGAGGCTCAAGAGGCCAGTGGGCTCTCAGGCCACCCCATCAGTGGTCCAGGCACCCTGCTCACACCCTCACCTAACACCCAAGACTTGTCCATACTGAAAATACACACCAGGCCAGGGAAGAGAAGAGTTTTCGCGCCTCTGGTCCTGATTCAAGTGAAGAGAAGCAGAAGGAACAAAGTATCCACCAACCGAGACTTTGTACCAAACTTACAGCAAGGAGGACAGCTGGCCAGAAAAGAACCAGCTGGCCAAACCTCATGAACAACTTTCCTGCAGAGAATGTGTAACAGTAACAATTGCTTTTATCTTAAATATACACAGCTGTAAAATATTATGTTACCATTCATTACAAGACAATAGAAAAACCTGAAACAGCCATTTCATCACCAAAAGAAGTCAGGACACACTTTCTGCTCCATCCTAAAGCAGACCCCAGGAATGGCAGTCAGGCCTCCACTCCATGTCACCCCACTTGCCTGGGTTAAGATGTAGCTCCTCTGTGCCTCCTCTATGTCAACTAAGCTGGCATTAATATAATCATTTTCAGCATTCTGCAGCTTAACACGACTGTGATCATCTGAAACAGAAAATGATAAACCATATCGTCATTTCAAACTTGCATTTCTTTTTTATTTGAATATTAATTTTCTGGGTATTTATAAAATGACAGAAAAAACAAAGAAAAATAAATTAGCATCACAACTGAGTTAAATCCCAAATTATTCCTTTTTTTAAAAAGTGCAAAGATGAAATCCTTTTGTTACTGTGTGTTAGAAGGAAGTGCTGCTGTTGGTGGTAGATTAGCTGCTGTTTAAGTAGAAAAACTGATGAAAGAGTAAAACACAGTAAAAGGAATAAAGTACCGATCTTCCCAAAAGAAAAAGGATGGTTAAGACTCCTGGTGCTTAAGAACTAACAAGTTTTCCTACAAAAATCAACGGCCTCCAAAAAATAAGACCGGACAGATCCCACCATAAAACTACATTTCATTTTCTTCCTGCCTCAACAGATCTGCATTCAGCTATATTTTAATAATTTTTATGCTTTTGAACTGTGGTGTTGGAGAAGACTCTTGAGAGTCCCTTGGACTGCAAGGAGATCCAACCAGTCAACCCTAAAGGAAATCAGTCCTGAATATTCAGCGGAAGGACTAATGCTGAAGCTGAAACTCCAATACTTTGGCCACCTGATGTGAAGAACTGACTCATAGGAAAAGACACTGATGCTGGGAAAGATTGAAGGCAGAAGGGGATGACAGAGGATGAGATAGTTGGACGGCATCACTGACTCGATGGACATGAGTTTGAGCAAGCTCCGGGAGTTGGTGATGAACAGGGAAGTGCTGCAGTCCATGGGGTCACAAAGAATCGGACATGACTGAGCGACTGAACCGAACTGAACTAATTAGATTAAGTGCTAAGCTATATTTAACACATTTGGAATATGCCAACTCTGTAACAGACACGTAAAAGTCCTTCATTACTTGGGCTGTGTCAAATACTTTTAGTTTTTAAACGTGAAGATATCACAGATTTAGAATTTGTGCTAATGTAAACAGATGGAGCACAGAACTTTACCTTCTATCACTATGGTAGGAGGGAAGATGCTAAGAGAGGAAGAATGCATGTAACAACAGGATTAGCATTCACTTGGAATATTAAATACACACCTGGCAGAATCACAGGACTGAATTACAACCTACATGCATCTTTGATGTCTAGCTGGAGAATACCTTCTGGTATAAACTGTGCCCCTCAAGGAAATACCAAATAACCATTCTCTTCCCCACTCTTAAACTGAAAGAGTTGTTCATATTATCTCCATATGAAAGAAAATGTTAAACAGTTTTAGTTTCGCACATAATTTATATGAAATGTTTCTGCTGGATTGAACCCAAGACCTCCGTAAATATTACACGTCATTGGCCAACAGGAAAAGCAAAGATCTTGTTATAGTAAATCACTTATACTAGTGTTCTCGGAAAGATGATGTCAACAGTCACTTTTTTTTTTAAACAGTCACTTCTTTTTTTTAAGTTTGATCACTCTTTAATGGTTATGTGAGACAGCAAAAAGTTCAGCTATATAATTAACAAAATAAAGTCCATATGCCTCCCAGATAACACCAATCAGAAGAACAATGCATCCCTAAAATTCAAATTCCCCTAAAATATAATCCCAAAGGAATGTGTTTCCTCATGTTGTAATCTCCATAAGAACACAAACAGAGACTAATCTTATCTATTCCACAAGTGAAGAAGCAATTTGCAAAAGAAGCAAGAATCCATAAACGCCAAGTCTCCCCTCAAAGGGAGTTCCAGCAGGTCATCCAGACCCTTCCATAAGCCAAGAGAAAGACTTCAGGGGGGTTTTCAGGACATCTGACCCCTGCCTTCTGGACTCTGCACTGGATTCACTGTTATTTTCCCTCCTGTATTACTCTACACCTGGTGTCACTCCAGGTCATTAAATACAAGAGTCACATACCCCAAGAAGCACAGATGGGGTCCCCAGAACCCCGGTTCTAAATGGTGGGGAGCAGCAGGTCACTATAGAAACGGCACCCCGGAAAGGAAGGAAATCCTTGGCAAACTCTAGCCATTTAGAACTGGCTACAAGTTTTTGAACCTATGTTTTTGCCTCAGGACTAATTAAAAAAAAAAAAAACCCTATACTTATATCATTTTAATTCTTCTGTTCCACTAAAAAAGATTTTTTAATAAAAAATTAAACTCATGTAACTTTTTGATTCAGAAGAGAATCTGTGCAGAGAAAAAAACATGAGTTTTTTGTGTTAAATTAACACTGTCTACAAAGTAAGTATACACATTTCAGGAAGTGAAACTTCAAAGCCTTTTTATGAGGAATTGTGACTCTATGATTTATATATTCTCTAGCAATGGTAACAAAGACAAAGCCTCTTCTTCCCTGAAGACTCAGTCACCATGTGGTCTGAAATACCTTTGAGGGTGACACAGGTCCCCTGCCCGAGATCAATGTCTCCTCTCCCTGCCCATCAAGTCTGGTCAGCCCCAAATCTGTGAAGAGTTCACTCCAAACCAACCTCTGACTTTTCAGGAAAAAACCCGGGAAGTGACCTGCTCTCTCCTCTCCCATAGAAGCTGATTCTACCTAGGGACCTCTGAGATGAGACTATCAAAAGCCAGAGTCCACGGACTTCCTGGGGGTCCAGCAGCTAAGACTCCACACTCCCTAAGCAGGGTTTGAACCAGTTTCGACCCTGGTTGGGTAATTAGATCCTGCAGGCTGAAACTAAGAGCCGGTGCAGCCAAATATACATTAAAAACAAGCAAACAAAAACTAAACATCCAAAACAATAGAGACACATAGCTTCGGGGCATCAGCAAGGAGCAAGCCCACAGCACCTCCTCCTCATTCTAAGTGTACTTAGAGTGTTACTCCCTCTCCCCAGTCACCTACAGGATCCAGCAAAGGGAGAAAATGAACATGATTCAAACTGCATGAGAGGCCACAAAAGCAACCAAACCACACTGCACAGGAAATCTGATTTCTCAACATCTAACACCACCAGCAGCAGGACGACCAAGAACACATGCTTTCCTGCACAGTGGCATCATCGTGGGGGACAAAGAAACGCACGCCCCACAGAACCACGGCCCTCAAGTTAGATTAGGCAAACTTCCGATGAAGAGTCCCCAGGCCTCCCACCTCACAGTCTGTTTTCTGAGAAATGGTTCCATCTGTCAAGAAATGACTGGCTCGAGCTGCCTGAGCTGACAACACAGATCAGCTTCCTCTTTCAATACTGCCACAATGAGCTCTTTCTCCCACCCCACCCACCTCCCCACCCACAGTTTCACCCTTTTTCATTATTGTAAAGACATCTCCTTCTGGAAAGTCTTTCAGGTCAAGCAGGAAGGGCTCACATTTATGCTGAGGCAGACATCAGGAATAATTAACAGAAATTGGGCAGAAGACCAATCTCCCCGCAAGTCAGGCTCCATTTTCAACCAGGCATAGGGTGGGGGCCTACGTTTCCAATACTGATTTCCATACTGCATGGTAATTCCCTGCAAATGAGGCAAGCATCTGACTGCGTCAGCTCCCTTCAACCCTACAAGGAGAATGCTGTGTGCTGTGTGCTTAGTCGCTCAGTCATGTCCCACTCTTCAAGACCCCATTCCAGGCAAGAATGCTGGAGTGGGTTGCCATGCCCTCTTCTAGGGGATCTTCCCAACCCAGGGATCAAACCCAGGTCTCCCACATTGCAGGTGGATTCTTTACTATCTGAGCCACCAGGGAAGCCCAAGAATACTGGAGTGGGTAGCCTATCCCTTTGCCAGGGGAATTCCCCGACCCAGGAATCGAACTGAGGTCTCCTGCACTGCAGGTGGATTCTTTACTAGCTGAGCTACCAGGGAAGCCCACAAGGAGAATTTTCGAGGACAAGTAATATGAACTTTCCCTCATGAATCAAGCAGTGAACCAAAAGCAGTTGTTTCCTCTGCCCCCTCTGAAAAAAAAACCCTGCTGGCTGAATGGTTCCTTCTCTGACAATATAACCAACCACAGTCTGGGCAGGACCCACAGGATACACCTGAACAGCTCACTTCCTCCACCCTAGCCTCCAAGCTGAGATGTGAGCATTTCAGTCTCCACTGCACCCTAGAGAAGCAGGAGCAGAGGCCCAGAGGTGCCCTTGAGCCCCCTAACCCTGCGCTGTCTCCCACCCTGCTCCCTGCCTCCACCTCACGCACACACACACAGTCACCCTTCTGAACACCTGGCCCAGGACTTCTCCTCTCGTGGAAGGTCCCCACGTGCATCCCTTCACCAGACAATCTGCTCTCTATACTGACCACCTTCCACACCCCTCAACACATATGCTGGAAGCCAGACAACCAGGACAGAGACATTACATGTTCCACAGCCTCCAACCAGAGGCCAGCTGCTCACACGTGTCCATCTCTCCATCCGCCGTGACTTCAAGTTCCTAAACTTGACAGAACAGTGTTAACTGAACATTCTGCCTCCACACACCCCCAAACTGAAAAGGGCTCTTGAATCCACCCCCAGAGTCTCTGGGATGGAAACAGGACTTGGGAGGTGTCCTCACAAAATGGGTGAGATTCCCAATGCAGCTCGATCATGGACACCTTCCCCATCCAACACCACACAGGGGTCTGGCACAGTCATGAGCAGCTCACCACTTCCTTCAAACTCGTACTTCTCCTCAGAGAAAGAGCCTAAAAGTTGAAAGGGAAAGAGAGCGGGGGAACGGACTTCTTCCCTTTCCACCCACAAACCCAAGAGCACCCGGCAAACCTCTCAGACCAAGTATGCATGCCCCAGCCCCTGGAGCCCATCCATAGTCCCCAGAGCTCACCTGCTCAGAAAGGGGATGGCAATGAGCAAGACAATCAAGTAAGTTACCTGTCACACAGCAATAAATCCTCTGGGAAAAAGAGTCCCTGGGAGAAAGAGCCCCATAAAAGGGAGCTGCGTTGGGGGGGTGGAGGGGGGCACTGGGATTCTGAACAGGGTGGTCAAAGTGGGCCTCGCCATGCACTGACACTTCAGCAGAGACTTGGAGGGGGTCAGTCACATGAATATTTGGGTTGAGAGTACGCCAAGCACAGAGACTGAAGACTACAACAGGTACGGGCCTTCGGTCCGGGGACACAACAGACTGTGCCACCAGCCCCAAGAACAAAGGGAAGAGGAGCCCCTGCAACTCAGGTTCAGAGTTAAGAAATCCTGAACTGATTCATTAGCCTCAACTCCTGAATCCAACTATCACAAAATGGGAAATCTACTTCCCTCTTCTTAAAGCAACTACCAGGCACAGTATCCAACAATCTAGGCTACCAAGTGCTCAAGCATTGTTTATACAATAAACTCCACAAAATGTTCATATTCAAATTGCTAAGTTGTGGTGGAATCTTTTTAGAATGACAGATCACTAATTCAGTTCAGTTGCTCAGTCGTGTCTGATTCTTCATGATCCCATGGACTGCAGTACTTGGCTGTCCATCACCAATTCCTGGAGCTTGCTCAAACTCATGTCCATTGAGTTGGTGATCCCATTCAACCATCACATCCTCTGTTATCCCCTTCTCCTCTTGCCTTCAATCTTTCCCAGCATCAGGGTCTTTTCCAGTGAGTGAGTTCTTCTCATCAGGTGGCCAAAGTATTGGAGTTTCAGCTTAAGCATCAGTCCTTCAAGGAATATTCAGGATTGATTTCCTTTAGGATGAACTTGTTTGATCTCCTTGCAGTCCAAGGGACTCTCAAGAGTCTTCTCCAACACCACAGTTCAAAAGCATCAATTCTTTGGCACTCAGCTTTCTTTATGGTCCAACTCTCACATCCACACATGACTACTGGAAAAACCATAGCTTTGACTAGACAGATCTTTGTTGGCAAAGTAATGTCTCTGCTTTTTATTATGCTGTCTAGGTTGGTCAGAGCTTTTCTTCCAAGGAGCAAGCGTCTTTTAATTTCATGGCTGCAGTTACCATCTGCAGTGATTTTGGAGCCCAAGAAAATAAAGTCTGTCACTGTTCCCACTGTTTCCCCATCTATTTCCCATGAAGGTACCAGATGCCATGATTTTAGTTTTCTGAATTCTGAGTTTTAAGCCAGCTTTTTCACTCTCCTCTTTCACTTTCATCAAGAGGCTCTTTAGTTCTTCTTTGCTTTCTGCTATGAAAGCATCTGCGCATCTGAGATTATTGATATTTCTCTCTGCAATCACGATTCCAATTTGTGCTTCATCTAGCCCAGCATTTCACATGATGTACTTTGCACAGAAGTTAAATAAGCAGGGTGACAATATACAGCCTTGATGTAACCCTTTCCCAATTTGGAACCGATCAGTTGTTCTATTTCTAGTTCTAACTATTGCTTCTTGACCTGCATACAGATTTCTCAGGAGGCAGGTAAGGTGGTCAGGTATTCACATCTCTTTAAGAATTTTCCAGGGTTTGTTGTGATCCACAAAGTCAAAGGCTTTGGCGTAGTCAATAAAGCAGATGTTTTTCTGGAACTCTCTTGCTTTTTCGATGATCCAACGGATGTTGGCTATTTTATCTCTGGTTCCTCTACCTTTTCTAAATCCAGCTTGAACATCTGGAAGTTCATGGCTTATGTACTGTTGAAGGTTGGCTTGGAGAATTTTGAGCATTTCTTTGCTAGCGTGTGAGCTGCGTGCAATTGTGCAGTAGCTTGAACATTCTTTGGCATTGCCTTTCTTTGGGATTGGAATGAAAACTGACCTTTTCCAGTCCAGATCACTATTAAACCTCCCTACTATGCCAAAGCCTTTGTGTGGATCACAATAAACTGTGGAAAATTCTTCAAGAGATGGGAATACCAGACCACCTGACCTGCCTCTTGAGAAACCTATATGCAGGTCAGGAAGCAACAGTTAGAACTGGACATGGAACAACAGACTGGTTCCAAATAGGAAAAGGAGTACGTCAAAGCTGTATATTGTCACTCTGCTTATTTAACTTCTATGCAGAGTACATCACGAGAAACGCTGGACTGGAAGAAACACAAGCTGGAATCAAGATTGCTGGGAGAAATATCAATAACTTCAGATATGCAAATGACACCATCCTTATGGCAGAAAGTGAAGAGGAACTGAAAAGCCTCTTGATAAAAGTGAAAGAGGAGAGTGAAAAAGTTGGCTTAAAGCTCAACATTCAGAAAACAAAGATCATGGCATCTGGTCCCATCACTTCATGGCAAATAGATGGGGAAACAGTGGCAGACTTTATTTTTGGGGGCTCCAAAATCACTGCAGATGGTGACTGCAGCCATGAAATTAAAAGACGCTTATTCCTTGGAAGGAACCTAGATAGCATATTGGAAAGCAGAGACATTACTTTGCCAACAAAGGTCCATCTAGTCAAGGCTATGGTTTTTCCAGCGGTCATGTATGGATGTGAGAGTTGGATTGTGAAGAAAGCTGAGCACCGAAGAATTGATGCTTTTGAACTGTGGTGTTGGAGAAGACTCTTTTTTTTTTGGGGGGGAAGACTCTTGAGAGTCCCTTGGACTGCAAGGAGATCCAACCAGTCCATCCTAAAGGAGATCAGTCCTGGGTGTTCTTTGGAAGGAATGATGCTAAAGCTGAAACTCCAGTACTTTGGCCACCTCATGCGAAGAGCTGACTCATTGGAAAAGACTCTGATGCTGGGAGGGATTGAGGGCAGGAGGAGAAGGGGACGACAGAGGATGAGATGGCTGGATGGTATCACCAACTCGATGGACATGAGTTTGATTGAACTCCAGGAGATGGTGATGGACAGGGAGGCCTGGCGTGCTGCGATTCATGGGGTCGCAAAGAGTCGGACATGACTGAGCAACTGAACTGAAATATCAGCAGGTGAAACTATAACTGACTTGAGGAGTGAAGTAACTCAGCAAAACAAGAGCTCAGAAAGCTCCAGGACCTTTTAGTAGAGGCGACTGGAACAGTATGGTCAGATGAAACAGTTGTCAGGGAGGTGTGTTGGGGGGGTGGTACCTGGCCTCTGGGGTCTGCTCTGTTCCCCGCCCCCCACCAAAGGACAATATGAAGTGGAAGTAGTGTTCGTGGACACCCTTGTTTTGTCCTCAAGTTTTAGAAAATGTTTGTAACATGTTATCGTTAACAGTGACGTGGGGCCTCCCCTGTGGTCTAGAGGCTGACTCTGAGCTCCCCATGAAGGGTGCCCAGGTTCGATCCCTGAGCAGGGAACTAGATCCCACATGCCACAACTAAGACTCAGCAGAGCCAAATAAATTAATTAAATTTTTTTTTTAACAAAACACAGTGATGTGACTGTTGGTGTCATCTCAAGTTACAGAACTTTCCTTCTGTTTGATATATGTTTTGTTCTTAATCAGGAGCAAGAATGGACTTTAAATAATCTTTCTCCATCTATAAGATATTCATATGGCTTTTTCTCTTTTACCTTGTTACTAAGATTAACTACATTTAAAGACTGTCTAATGCTAAGCCACTCTTGTATTCCTAAAACTAATATAGATATTGCCATATTCAGTTTGCTAACCTTTCTTTAGGATGTTTACATCTACATCCATGACACAGGTACGCATGTAACTTTTATTCCTCTTACTAAACTTTTCTGCTTTGGACATCCAAATTACCCATCTAACAGCCTCACAAAAGGAACTGGGGAGTATTCTCTTTCTGTTCTCTGGGAGAGCTTTCATTATTATAAGACATGCCTGTTAAAACAGCTAGTCTCAGTGAATTCTCAATGCAAAATTGTTTATTAATTAATTTAACTTATTTAGCTGTCACAGGCCTCCTTAGACTCTATTTCTCCTTTAATCTACAATGGTAAATGCTATTTTTCCAGGAGTCTGTTCTACTTCTTCTAAGTGATCACATTTATTGCCATAATTGTTTACAGTAGTCTAGCTTTTAAAGTCATTTTACATCTGTATTTTGTTCCCCTTTTCTCCTAATACTATTTATATGCATCTGCCTCTGTCTGGTTTTTGTATATTTGTGTTATTTTTCTTATTCAATCTTGCTAGTTGATTAGTCTTATTAAGGAACCAACATTTGATTTTATTTGGTCCTGTGTATGGTCCCATTGATTTCCATTCTGCTTTTATTTTTGTATTATTTCCTTTCTGCCTTTTTTTTTTTTTTTTTTTTTGGTGTTTATCCTGTTACTTTTACTCTAAATTACGTTAGACAGTTAGCACTTTAATTTTCAACCTTCTGTTCTAATACAAACATTTAAAACAGTATTTTTTTACAGTACTGTTTTTGCTGCTTTATGCAAGTTTTGCTAAGTAGATTTTACCTATTGTTCATTTTTAAGTTTCCATTATGATTTCATCTTGACCCATGAATCACTTAGAAATCTTTAAATAAATCTCCAAATTTATAGGAATTTTTATCTTTTTATTAATAATCTATAATTTAATCGCATTACGGTCAAAGAACATGGCCTGTATGGCAGTAATTCTTAAACTGTGTCAAGATTTACTTTTACAGCCTAGTCAATGGTCCATCTATTACAAGTATTCCATGCAGTCTTAGAAGAATGTGAATTCTCTAATTGCTAGACATAAGGTTCTATATTTTTCTTATTAAATTAAGCTTAACTGTGCAGTCTAAACCTTCCACTTCTTTACTATTATTTTGCCTTAAGAAATCTGTGAACATAGAATTATCAATGTCTTTCTGTAATCCTAGTCATTTCTGCCTTATATATTTACCTGGAGACTATTAGGTGAATACAAATGTCACAGCTGACACTGGCCTGTGCATTCAGAGAAGCTATGCCATTTCTTGAGATCTTTTTGTAGGAGGTGGAGAGCACAGAAAGCCTGAATCTTTTCCTTACTTCCTCCCCACCGAGTAATTTATTTAAAACGTGTGCTTAATGAGAATCTTGTTTTGCAGCAGTAAGAAACCATGGACTGTCTAACCTGCCACACAACTGGAATCTGAAGTCCAT
This sequence comes from Bos indicus, assembly GCF_029378745.1. NCBI lineage: Eukaryota > Metazoa > Chordata > Mammalia > Artiodactyla > Bovidae > Bos > Bos indicus. Next base: position 43,492,727 of record NC_091783.1, read on the forward strand.
GTGTTACTTTAAATACTGAAGGATGAACCTTGAGGACATTATGCTGTGAGGAGTAAGCCCATCACAAGAAGAACCACTGTATGATTCATTTTCTGTGAAGCATCTAAAGTGATCAGAGTCTGAGAAAAGAGGAAGCAGGATGGTGACAGCCAGGGGCTGGAGGAGGGGTGGCATTTCAGCCACACAAGATGACAAGACCTGTGGTCCAGCAACATGCATACAGCCACCAACATGGGTGACAGACACCTAAAAACTGCTAAAAGAGTAAACTTATGGTATGTGTTTTTATCACAAAAACAACAAACAAAAAACTATTCTTTCATGGCCAGAGAAAACAAAAGGCTGGGACTTCCTCTTATATCAAACAGTAAACTGGGATTTCTATGTGCAAAGCAAATAGTGAGGAAGATTTCAGAACCTGGCAGCTGTCTCTGACAGTACAAATACAATCCTCAATGTGATTACTACAACCTCTATTTTCTCAGTCAACCACCTTTCTGCTCATCTCTTCTACAATCACCTCATGGTTAACTGAGACAAATGAGGCATCTTTCAGTCACAGCAATTACATAAAGACTGTGGACTTCTTAAAATTCTATTTCAAAACACCCCTCTTTGAACATGCATCTCATATTCATACCTCCAAATGTAGTTTCAAGCTGGATACATAACAATTGTGTAAGGAATTTGTTTAAAAATACATTTCCAGACTTGGTGAATCAAAATTCAGAAAGATCTAAAACTCTGAATTAAGAAAAGAACCAATTCTTTTCGATTATTTGCAAACATCATTGTCTGCTTTGCACTCAGTATTATCTTTTTTTCCACATGAGGTATTATCTATTTTTATTTCCTGTATGGATGGGAAAAATAAATGCTGGTTTAAAATAGACTATTTTATTAAAAAACAAAAGTTACTATCTTAAAAGCCGTCCCTAACTCCCCAAGCAGAACTGAGCACCTCCCAACACACATAGCATAGCAGGTACGAACCCCCACACCGCACATATACGGTGAGCGGGCAGGGTGTGTGGACTTACGGTCCTTGCACACAGAGCAGGCATAGAGCTGGTTTTCAGTACAGGTTTTCTGAACAAGGCAACAACCATACAAGTCTATGTATGGAAATGATAGGATGACTTTCAATCAGGACAGGTTTGCCAGCACCACCTTAAGGGCTTTTAAAAAACACTTCTTCTGTCATCTGGATTTAGCAGGAGTCCCCAGTCTTCCCTGGTGGCTCAGATGGTAAAGAATCCGCCTGCAATGCAGGAGACATGGGCTTAATCCCTGGGTTGGGAAGATCTCCTGGAGAAGGGAACAGCTACCCACTCCAGTATTCTTGCCTGGAGAATCCCATGGACAGAAGAGCCTGGAGGGCTACAGTCACTGGGGTTGCAAAGGGTCGGACACAACTTAGAGACTAAACAACAAGTCACCAACCAGACATGGGAACTGAATGGGAGAGAAGTATGAGTTTCCAGCTGCAGCAAGTATGTGGCTAGTGGTCCAGTACGAATATGGGGTATAAGGTAGAAAGAGCAGGAGTAGGGCCAGGACTGAGGGATGTGGGAGGAATCCTTAGCCTGAGGTGGCCACGGGACAGCAAGACAGAGATAGGTCACAAGAAGTGGGTGAATGGGTCTGTATCTGAGGAGACACAGGCTGCAGACAAGATCCGGGGCCATAAGCAGAAACATGGCAACTGAACTCACACAAGATGGGAGAGGGAGCAGGAGGGGCAGACAGACAGAGCCCTCAAGTTGAAGACAACTGAGGAAAGAAGCTCTGAACAGGGGTGATCACCCAGAGGAGTGACAGCAAAATTAAGACTGACGTGAGGAAGGAAGGCATGGCTGCCAATGTCAAAAATCACATAGGGATAAGAAAAGACAATGGCAGAAAGTCCCTCACTGCAAGAGAAAACCAGAGAGTGAACAGCACTTCAGAATAAAAGTTTCCGTAGGGAGGCTGGGGTAGAACCAGGGGCTGAAGAATACGTGGGTGATGAGGCTGGACAGACAGACTGTGTGATGCATTCTTCCAGGACTGTATGTACATGTGTGGGCACACACGTGCCTGTGTCCACGTAGCTGTGGACACAGCTGGACTAAGTCACAGCTGCAATGGATATGGGGGATGACATCAGAAGACACTGGAGCACATGTGAAAAATAAAGGAAGAGAGTTCTTAGAAAGAGGCTGAAGATGGGAGGAAGAGTGGTGCTGTGATGGCAGACAGGGAGGCCGGGAGAAGGCCCTGGGCACAGACATGCCCAGCACCCAGGCAGCTCGGAGGACGCCGCCCACGCTCGCCCACTGAAACCAAACTCGGGGAGTCCTGTGGCCAGTGAAGCTGCCTCAGGCAGTATGTGAAGGAGGCCTGCTGCTACTGCTAAGTCGCTTCAGTCGTGTCTGACTCTGTGCAACCCCATAGACGGCAGCCCACCAGGCTTCCCCGTCCCTGGGATTCTCCAGGCAAGAACATTGGAGTGGGTTGCCATTTCCTCCTCCAATGCATGAAAGTGAAAAGTGAAAGTGAAGTTGCTCAGTCATGTCCAACTCTTAGCGACCCTATGGACTGCAGCCTACCAGGCTCCTCCGTTAACGGGATTTTCCAGGCAAAAGTACTGGAGTGGGGTGCCATTGCCTTCTCCGGAAGGAGGCCTCAACCAGGACAAAAATAAAATCACCTGAACACATTTTAAAAGCCCTGATATTACAACTGTTCACAAAACCATGTATGTGTGTACCCACATGAGCACAACGGAATCGAAATCCAACCACTGACAGATCGTGCTCAGGACAGGAAACCACCAGAGTGTGTGGCCTCGTGGGAGGAGAGCTTGATCTGTACCTGCAGGATCCAACTGAATTTAAAAGGACACACATTTACACAGACAAATACCAAAAGGATATAAACCTTAAAGTTTTTAAGTCATGAGAGTTTTCCCTTTACACATTTTTATGTTTTAAAACTTTTCTATAGTATGCACATACTACTTTTTCATTTTAGGCAGAAAAAGCAAACTATATGAATAAATATTTAAATACTTATAAAAGCTATAGAATAATATGAAAAGTATATAGATATATATGAGTACACATACATATATAATTATGATTATTTTGAAAGAACAAAAATCAAGTGGAAAAAAAAAGGTTGGTAGCAAATACATAGAGTAAATGGTGGCTGTGTTGAAAGAGGAGGTAATTACAGGCAATTTCCCCTCCTTCCACAATTTCATACCTCAAAAGTTTTCTTTAAAGAGCGCGTATATATGTCGATACAAAAAAAAAAAAAAAAACCCACCATGCTCATCAACCTTGACCCCAACATTTTCTGCCATGTCCTGTGTCCTACAACAAACCAGCACACACACAAACACACACACACACACACACACACACGCGCGCGCGCGCCACCCCGCCATGAGTACTTACATGGGCTCACATCTCTGTATCTGTTTCGATTTCTGTTTTCAGGGAACTTGGCCACTCTATGAGGATAGTCATGGGACTCACTGCGAATTTCCTTAAAATAACAAAAATATATTTTAACATTTCTCTTAAACTTTATATAGCAAAAAGATAGTTTCCCAGCCTGTATAAAATAACTTTCACTGAGCACTTAGGACATGCCCAGCGCCTCTGTCAAGTCTCAGCACACCAATGGAAACACTGTCTCCCTCACTGTGTGTGTCAGGGGAACAGGCTAGGGGCTGAATGATCTACCAGGTCCACGGAGCTGACAGCCTGGGACCCCAGGGCTGGACACAGCCCTTCAAGCAAAAGGCTCTGTTCTCACACACGTGCACTGCACTGCTCTGCTGTGCTCACACCCACAGCCACATTAAACAGTTCAGGCAACTACACTGCAAAGAAGGAATCTCAGGTCACCACACCACACTCCAATTCCAACTAAACTCTCCAAATAATATCTGCCTATACTCCAGAGTGTCGATCTTAAAATTGTAATCTATTTTGTTATCTTCAAGCCATATAACTGTTACTTTATTTTGAGCTCCAGAAATATTCTCAAATCTTATTTTAGAGCCACAAATGCTCATTTCAGGACCCTTCCGGTTCTCAGCATTCCACAATGGAAGATTCTGTGCCACGATGCCTGCATGAGGCACTCAGCGACGTGGCGTGTCTATCATGACCAGCATTTTTTCCCCACGTGGAACATTACCCTAAGAAGTCAGGTAAAAATAGAAGCATATCCCCTCCCAGAAAAGGAGTACACATTAACAGCAAAGAACAATTTGGGCTTCTGCTCACACTACTACATGTAGAGAAACAGTATTTTAAAAATTAGGCACTAAGCAGTTTTGTAAATTAAGCATAAATAAGTTTATTCAAGATTTTCCCATGCCTGCCTGCCCCCACCCAACAGCCCCACGACAAGTAACTTTATAGCTCATCTTTTTACCCACTGGGCGTTCCAACAAGAATTGGGAACAGAGACCAACTCTCAGTGAAAGGAATCACAGCCTCTTTGTGTAACAGGAAAGGGGGTGCATCATATGCTGGTGCAGCCCTTCCGGAAAATGCAATCTGCCATACACAAAGAAACAGAAACACACACACTACAGTCATTGCCACTGACTTTGTTTGGTAGCTGGTTCTGAATTTCTCAATATCAGGAAACAATAATAACTCTATCTCCTCCTTAACACTTCACATTTCTAATTCATACCTCGTTTCCTTTTTTTAAAAAATTTTTTAATCAAAGGATAATTGCTTTACAGAATTTTGTTGTTTTCTGTCAAACCTCAACATCAATCAGCCATGGGTATAGATAGATATATCCCCTCTCTTTTAAACCTCCCTCCCATCTCCCTCCCCACCCCACCCCTCTAGGTTGATACAGAGCCCCTGTTTGAGTTTCCTGAGCCATACAGCAAATGCCCCCTTGGCTATCTATTTTACATATGGTAACATAAGTTTCCATGTTACTTTTTCCATACATTTCACCCTCTCCTTCCCACTCCCCATGTCCATAAATCTATTCTCTATGTCTGTTTCTCCACTGTTGCCCTGAAAATAAATTCTTCAGTACCATTTTTCTAGATTCTGTAAATATGCATTAGATATTTATCTTTCTCTAACTTCACTCTGTATAATAGGTTCTAGGTTCATCCACCTCATTAGAACTGACTCAAATGTGTGTTTTTATGGCTGAATAATATTCCATTGAGAATATTACTCTTGAGAGTCCCTTGGACTGCAAGGAGATCCAACCAGTCCATTCTGAAGGAGATCAGCCCTGGGTGTTCTTTGGAAGGAATAATGCTAAAGCTGAAACTCCAGTACTTTGGCCACCTCATGTGAAGAGTTGACTCATTGGAAAAGACTCTGATGCTGGGAGGGATTGGGGCAGGAGGAGAAGGGGATGACAGAGGATGAGATGGCTGGATGGCATCACCGACTCAATGGATGTGAGTTTGAGTGAACTCCGGGAGTTGGTGATGGACAGGGAGGCCCGGTGTGCTGTGATTCATGGGGTCGCAGAGAGTCGGACATGACTGAGCTACTGAACTGAACTGAATATTCCATTGTGTATATGTACCACAACTTCTTTATCCAGTCATCTGTCAATAGACATCTAGGTTGCTTCCACGTTCTTCTTATCTAATTGCATTGGCTAGAACCTTCTATTCAATGTCAAATAGAAATTATTTTTTTCTCTGATTTTGGAAGAACTACTTCTAAGGTTTAACCACAAAGTGTAATATTTGGTTTAGATTTCTGGTCAATATCCTTTTTCAGGTTAAGAAGGTTCCCTCAGTCTCCAGTTTACTGAATGCTTCTTTCATCATGATTGGGTGCTGAATTTTATTCAGTTTTCCCTGCATTCATGGAGATAATCATAAGTTTTCTCCTTTAATCTGGTAATGTGCCGACTTACAATAATAGATTTTCATTTAGATATGCATGGGCATGCATTTAAGGTTTCTCCATGTCTTTTCATGGCTTCATAGCTCATTTCTTTCTACTGCAGAATGATATTCTACTGTCTGGTCATACCATTATTTTAAGATGTATGCATCTACATATTTAAGTTGACCTCTAATTTTCTTGTCCCATACAATTTATTCAGTTTTAGTATCAAAGCTCTACCAGTCCCATACAGACTATTACCTTTCAGTTTCAAACACTTTTCCATGAAAGCATATTGTAACAAACTCCTGTGACTGAGTGAAAAGAGAAAAAAGCTTCATTTCCACCAATTAAAAAGTTTTAAAATGTCAAATAGTAAATTTTATATGTAAAGCTAAACATATTCAGGTCTAGGCTGATATCTGTATAATTTCAAACACTACATGAAGAGTTGAAACACTATAGAGTACAAGTAAATTTATATTCCAAGTTAGTAACTGATATAAAAGAAAAACATGAAAACTACCAAAACACGCGTTTCTGTTGACAGCTCTTCTGCATCAAATGCAGAGAAACAGTTGACAAAAATATGAAATTTTAACAACAGGCAGGAAAGGAGAGTGAAGAGATGCTCAGACATGCTGCTGCAGGGGTGTAAACTATTGTAATGTTTCTGTGAGAACAATCTGATATGGTTATAATTTGACCCACCAACTTTACCTCCAGGATTTATATCACAGTCACACACCAGTGTAACAGGATGTTCACTGTCGTTAACAGTGGACATCGGCAGCAACCTCAGGGCCCATCAGGAGTGACATGGAGGTGAGGGGAGGAAGGGGGACAGGTGGGAACCAGGAAAGGGACACAAGCGCTACAAACATGTGCGTGGGATGGTCTCGGGCACACAGATGTCGAGTAGCTCCCACCTCCATCCACGCAGACACAACTGTGCCTGAGAACACAAGGCACACTTCTGGAAGGAGTCAAAGCATTAGTAACTTGTGGGGAGGAAGAGGAGGGTCAAGATTTATATCGTTGTGTTGTGCTGTGCTTAGTCACTCAGTCGTGTCTGACTCTTTGCAACCCCAGGGACTGTAGCCCTCCAGGCGCCTCTGTCCATGGGATTCTCCAGGCAAGAATACTGGAGTAGATAGCCGTTCCCTTCTCCAGGGGATCTTCCCAACCCAGGGATCGAACCCATATCTTCCGCATTGCAGGCGGATTCTTTATCATCTAAGCCACCTTCAGAAAAATATAGGTAACAGGACACTCCATGTTCCTACCAGTGAGTTTAAACATTTGTTACCACTTTTTGCCATATTTGTTTCTAGTCTTTTTTAGGAAAGGAATAAAGCTCATTGTATACAGCTTTTCTCTATCCTGCTTCTCTCTCTTCTATGGTAACCCTCCATCCTTTTAACTGTTTTTTTACTGGAGACCTTTTGAGCCATTTAAATTTTTAACCATATGTTCACATATTCTTCAGTTTATATATTACTGACGCTTTAAAATAAACTAGCTAAAATACAAATAAATACTAGTATAATATCAGTCTTAATGCTAATGTGTAGTTTTAAAATCATATCAAAAAGTTGTTGCAACCCACAGACTGGGAGAAAATAGCTGCAAATCATACATCTGATATGGGATTAAAATTCGGTGTATGTTAAAAAAAAAAACACCTCATACAACTAAAAACTACAACAAATTTTAAAAAGGGCATTCTACCAGCCCTTCCTCAATACCTCTGTTATGCTTATACAACTATTTTTCACAGTTAAGTCCATGTGTTCGCTGCTGTTTCCAGTTTTTTTCTTGAAAAAACTTTTTTTGTGTATACTGTAATGAAACTGCTGATATGACAAAAGAAGAAAAAGGCAAGGTCCCAAGTATTGGGGTATGGAAGTGATCTTAATGTACAAAACACCAATTCAGTCACTCAGTAATGCCCGACTCTTTCCAACCCCATGGACTGCAAATGTACATGTACAGAACACCGTAATGTACAAAACGCCATAAAACAGTCAAATGCTTGGGGTTAAGAAATACATTCGTAACAAACACATTTTCTCAATTAATTTTTTAAAAAAGAATTCTACAGAATCTAGTCTCTCAAACTTCCAAAGCTATCATTATTATTTGTTCTCCTTTACCTTTAATTTCAGTGCATTTAGAAAAAAACCCTTCCCCCTTGTGGCTCAGCTGGTAAAAAATTCGCCTGGAATGCGGGAGACCTGGGTTCAATCCCTGGGTTGGGAAGATCCCCTGGAGAAGGGAAAGGCTACCCACTCCAGTATTCTGGTCTAGAGAATTCCAGGGACTATACAGTCTAAGGGGTCACAAAGAGTTGGAAACAACTAAGCAACTTTCACTTTCACTTTCCAGCACTTTAGAAAACAGCTGTAGAGGTATATACTAGCTGCTTGCTCCAATAGACTTTTTCTTACTAAACGTTTCTGAATGTAGTTTTTTGACTTACAACAAGCCCAATTAAAAAGCTTGTATTTCCCAAACTCCAGTACAGCTAAGAACAGTCATGGGGCAGTGCTCTCTGGCCAATCAGTGGGAATAAGCAAAAATCACTTGGTAGGCTTGCAGGAGAGTTGTGAGCAAGAGGGCTGGCTCATTTGAGCACAGGCTCTGACGTGGGGGTGGCAAAGGGCAGGAGCTGTCCTGTGACCCTACGGTGACAGCACATTCTGAGGAAGGTTAGGCAGAACGAGAAGAGGGTCACAGATGGCATGATGGAGCCACAGGAACAGGCCTGGACTCCTATCCCAAAAGGAAGTCCCCATTTGTTAAGTCAGCTGTGGCTTGATTTTCTTTTCTTTTCCGAGCAGCTAAAGAACAGGTCTCGTAACTAATACAGACAACAGTGCCAAATCTCAACAGTAATCAGATCTGACACTGAGAACAGATTTTGAGGACCACCTAAAACATAAATATCAATATCCTCAGATATCAGGGAGAAATATCAATAATCTCAGATATGCAGATGACACCACCCTTATGGGAGAAAGTGAAGAAGAACTAAAGAGCCTCTTGATGAAAGTGAGAGTGAAAAAGTTGGCTTAAAGCTCAACATTCAGAAAACTAAGACCATGGCATCCAGTCCCATCACTTCATGGCAAATAGATGGGGAAACAGTGGAAACAGTGGCTGACTTTATTTTTTGGGGCTTCAAAATCACTGCAGATGGTGATTGCAGCCATAAAATTAAAAGGAAGGAAAGTTGGAAAAGGAACTTTTTCTTAAGTTTCCTTCCTTAATTAGAAGGAAAGTTATGACCAACTTAGACAGCATATTAAAAAGCAGAGACATTACTTTGTCAACAAAGGTCCATCTAGTCAAGGCTATGGTTTTCCCAGAGGTCATGTATGGATGTGAGAGTTGGACTATAAAGAAAGCTGAGCACCGAAGAATTGATGCTTTTGAACTGTGGTTTTCGAGAAGACTCTTGAGACTCCCTTGGACTGCAAGGAGAGCCAACCAGTCCATCCTAAAGGATATCAGTCCTGGGTGTTCATTGGAAGGACTGATGTTGAAGCTGAAACTCCAATACGTTGGCCACCTGATGCGAAGAGCTGACTCATTTGAAAAGACCCTGATGTTGGGAAAGATTGAAGGCAGGAGAAGGGGATCACAGAGGATGAGATGGTTAGATGGCATCACCGACTCAACGGACATGGGTTTGGGTAAACTCCGGGAGTTGGTGATGGAAAGGGAGGCCTGGCATGCTACGGTTCATGGGGTCACAAAGAGCTGGACATGGCTGAGCGACTGAACTGACTGACTAAGACATAAAAATAATTTTTAAGCACTTTGTGTACACAATAAAGTACTTGGTGTTTCTCAAAATGGGGAGGGGAGGGGAAGCGCTAAACCACCCCCCAGGTCTGCTATACTCAACACAGTATCCACTGATGTCCTCCTGCTGAAACATCCCCCTCCCACCACAGACAGAACCATGAACTGTGGCCCTAAGTACCAACCAAGGATACTTCTGTCAGTGGTAAACCTGTTAACCTGAGGTCTCCCGACCCCCCAGAGTGCTGACAGCGGGCTGGCTGGCTCTGCTGTGGGGTCGCCTGTGCCCAGCAGGCCATCTAGCAGCAGCAGACCCTCCCCCATCTGTGACCAACACACCCACCAATACCCAGCTGAGAACCACTGAGCTCATCTAACACCCAAGGCCACCTTTAATCAGAGGTAAATTTAAGTGGGGAAGATCTTTGTTTTAAAGAATTTAACCCCCAAAAACTTATATTCTATTGATTTCTATATGATTTTTGCTCAAAAAAGCTAGGAATAATTGACTTACTCGTTATTTCTCTGTGGCAATGATCCAAAACATATCTAACTCATGCACAAAATGTCTTTCATGGAGTTATTTATGATGCTGAAAGGCTAGAGATAACCTGAATGTTCACTTCAGGGAAACAATATGAACCATGAACAAATCATGGCACATCCCATGCAGGCATTCCTGCCAGCAGTCACATAAACTCATACTATCTTGGAATGGTAATACACAACATAAACAAAGGCATTAACAAATCAATAAATGGAACTGGGCTATTTGGGAGAAACTTTCATTTAGCTCCTCAGCTGTATTTCAAAGTTACTTGCACGTGTGAGTTGACTATGTTAAGATTGACCAACATCTCCTTTTCCCCGGGATCTGATGCAAATCTGACCTGTTCTTCCCTAAAGATAACTTGTCTTGCTTTTTCTTTACCCTGAATACTTAGAAAGGTCAGCAAAATGGAGCCAAGTTTTTATGCTTTTTAAATGTATTCCTGGTAAAAACTTTGACCTTGAGTTTCAAGGCTTTCTTTGGCTCAGAGATGTTCTTCACTGTCTCCTCAGTTCCTGATTCATCTGTCTCCTCTGTCCTCTCTTTCAGAACTTTAACCAGACATTTGAGAAATTCCTGTGCTTTAAATGCTCTCTTACTATTAATCTTTCTCCTAAATTCCTAAATGTGAGGTTTTTGTTTTTCAAGTTAACTTGGCATTCTGCACAATCTATTCTGCTAGGGAGTCCTAAATTTTCTTTACAGTCACATTTTATAACTTCAAGAACTCATTCTTGATCTCAGCTTATTTTATTTTTGCAATCTTCTCTTGTCATATTGGGGATCTGAATTCCACTTTTCTCTCTTTTTTATACTATTTCACATGCCCTAAAGGACACAGTTTCATTTTCTTCAAGTGCTGAGTTTTTCATATCTCTAATATTGTGTTTGTTCATCTATACAGGAAAGTGCCCTTACCCAAACTTTTGTGGATGTTCACACTTTACTATCAAAATTCCCTAAGTCTCAAGTATGTGGGTGGGACCCTTCTCTAGTGTCAAGAAATAACTTTTTTCCCCTTATCACTCTGTTTTGGTCATTTCAATAAGAAAGAACAACAACAAAAAAATCTTCTACTGCATGGGATTAAAGACCTAGAAAATCATATCCGTTTCTCATTTTCTGACTTTTCTTGCTGTCAATTTTTTTTCTTACTGTCAATTTTTACTGCTATTTGTACAACTGTGTCTGACAACTTTCTCTTTAAAATCAGACCTCAGACTTGAAATTATCAAGGAGCAAGTCTATTAAGTGCATAAGAAAAGCATGTTCACATTTAAAGTAAACACAGAAAGAGGATTTACATTTGCCTGAAGATGAGCAGGCTGAAGCCAAGTCAAGGAGTAGGGGAAGACGGGTCCAAGTAGACAAAATAGCTGTGCAAAGTCACAGACATGTGAACATACATAAGGAATGAATGAAGAATGACTGATTGGTGTTCTGCAAGAAGCATAAGCAACACAACACTTGTGGTTCACAAGAGAGGGAAATGCAAGACTGAAGGATGAGCAAGTGGCAAGAGATCAGATCATGCAGGCCTTTGTTCATGCTTCACTCACCCAACACACACATAAGACCCTACAAATTATGCAAATGGTGTTGTAAATGGATGGGCAGGAACAAGGAAAGATGGATTACTCTACATATAGTATACTAAAAGCAGTTATTCAGAAAAAATTAATTGATCAGGAACAAGACAAGGATTTCCACCTTCATCACTTCTATTCAACACAGCACTGGATGTTCAACCTGAGAACTAGGCAAAAAAATATTAAGCAATCCAAGTTGGAAGGAAAGTTGATGAATTACCTCTACTCACAAAAGATGTGATCTTGTGTGTAGAAAAACCTAAAGAATCCACAAAACAACTGTTAGAGCTAATACACATTCAGAAAAATTGCAAAACACAAAATCAACACACAAAAATCAGCTGTTTCTACATACTAGCAATGAACAATGCAAAAAACTGAAATTAAGAAAACATACCCATTTATAATAGAATGAAAAGGAATAAAACACTTAAGAATAAACTTAACCAAAATGGTGAAAGATCCATACTCTAATAACTATAAAAGATGGCTGAAATAAATTAAATACAACCTAAACAAAACGGAAAGCTACCTCATGCTCATCGACTGGAAGACAGTATTAAGATGACAAAATGATAAGAAGTGATTTTCTTTTTTTTTTTTAATCAAATACATATTTAATTAAGAAACTAATAATGCAATATTACCCAAACAAAATGTAAGCACACGTTCAATTATCATGTTCCATATTTCAGAGAAGAGGCATTAAGGATTTATGCTATAAGTTTATTTACAAACATATCTAGGATGCTGAGTTCAAGGGATTGATCCTTTTAAGAGACTGCACCTCTTAACATGCTCCTCTTCCTATCTGTCTCATGGATTACTTTTTAAGCAGTTGGTGTCTTACTATAAAGAAAGGTGCAGCAAATCCAGACCCAAAGAACAAAGTCATCATAGCGAGTAATCTCCACTTGTTTTCCACTGAAAATGGTATATTCTTCCCTGGACCCTCCTCATAGTGGCTCCGACGAACCACAGAGGTTGTGAACCTCCGGATGCTCTATCCCAACATAGCACTGTTGGACGCTCTACAAAAGATCCAGAGACGGGAGGCAGAAGAAATGGCGGCTGCAAACCTACCGCTCCTTGACTCACGACCTTGTTCCTCTCAAGAAGTGATTTTTCAATGTAATCCCTATCAAAATCCCTATTTGTTCAATGTAATCCCGATCAAAATTCCAATGACAATTTTATAGAAATAGAAAAACTCATCCCAAAATTTATATGAAAAGTCAAGGGATGCAGAAAAGTCAAACAATACTGAAAAAGGACAATAAAGCTGAAGAATCACACTTGCCTGATTACAATATTTATAGAGCTACAGTCATCAACCCCATGTGGTATGCCAAAAAGATAGACACAGATAAGTGGAATAGAAGAGAGTTCAGAAATAACCCTCAGATCTGTGGTCAACTGATTTTCAACAAATGGGCCATGATCATCCAACACAGAAGGGACAGTCTTTTCAAAAAACAGTGTTGGGAAAACTGGACAACCACATGCAAAAGAATGAAGTTGGATTTTTACAATACACCTCACAGAAAAATTAACTAAAAATGGATCAAAGACCTATTTATAAGAGCCAAACATAAGAAAATCTTAGGAGAAAACATAAGGTTTGAAAATCTTCATGATCTTGAATTTGGCAATGGTATCCTAAATTATGACACCAAAAGCACAGGCAACAAAGCAAAAATAGATGAACTGGATGTCATCAAAACTGAAGACTTACTTGCATAAAATGACACTATCTAAAGAGTAAAAACCCACAGACTAGGAAAAAATATTTATATATATCTGATGAAATATTAATAACCAGAATATATAAAGAACTCCTACAATTCAACAAAACAAAAATTTAAAAATAGGCAAAGACAAACACTAGCATGGACAAAATCTGAAATACCAACACCACCAAATGATAACAAGAGTGTGGAGCAACAGAACTCTCATTCACTGCTGGTGGGAATACAAAATGGTTCAGCCATTCTGAAAGACAGTGTGGTGCTTTCTTACAAAACTACACAAACTCTTAACATATGACCTAGCAATCAGGCTCCTTGGTATTTACCCAAAGGAGCTGAATACTTATGTCCACATAAAAACCTGCACATGGATGTTTCTATCAGTTTTATTCATAATTGCCAAAACTTGGAAGCAACCAGTATGTCCTTCAAAGGCTGAATGGATAAATAAACTGTGATACACCCAGATGACAAAATATTAATCAGTGTGAAAAAGAAATGAGCTATCAAACCATGAAAGACATGGACGAACTTTAAATGCAGATTTCTAATTGAAAGAAGCCAACGTGAAAAGGCTACATCCTGTATGATTCCAACTATATGACATTCTGGAAAAGGCAAAACTATGGGGACAATAAAAGATAAGTGGTTGTCAGGGGTTGGAGGGATGACAAGGTGGAGCACAGAGAATTTCTGAAAACACTCTGATGATGGCACAGTGATGGTCAGAGGTCATATAATACATTAGTCCAAACACACCGATTATACAACACCAAGAGTGAATCTTAATGTTAAACTATGGATCTGGATGATTATTGGCAGTGTAGGTTTATGGATTGTAACAAATGTACCACTCTGGTGGGGAACGCTGATAATGGTATGGGGCCAGGGGTGTATATAAGAAATCTCTGCCTTCCTCTCAATCCTGCTGTGAACCTGAAACGACTCCAGTAAAGTCTTAATTAAAAACAAACCAAAAAAGGGCAAAGGACTGGAACAGTCATTTCTCCAAAGATATAGATACAGTCAATAAGCACATGAAAAAGATGTTCAACATCCTTAGTCATGAGGGAAATGCAAATCTAAACCTCAATGACATAACTACTAGGCAGGACCATAATTTTTTAAATGGAAAATAAAAAGTGTTAGTGAGGGTATGAAGAAAGCAGAATTCTCAAACATTGCTGGTGAGAATGTAAAATGTTGCTGCCACTGTGGAAAACAGTTTAGCAGCTCTTCCATGTTAAATATAGAACAAAGGTCTGTCTAGTCAAGGCTATGGTTTTTCCAGTGGTCATGTATGGATGTGAGAGTTGGACTGTGAAGAAAGCTGAGTACCGAAGAATTGATGCTTTTGAACTGTGGTGTTGGAGAAGACTCTTGAGAGTCCCTTGGACTGCAAGGAGATCCAACTAGTCCATTCTAAAGGAGATCAGCCCTGTGTGTTCTTTGAAAGGAATGATGCTTAAGCTGAAACTCCAGTACTTTGGCCACCTCATGCAAAGAGTTGACTCCTTGGAAAAGACTCTGATGCTGGGAGGGATTGGGGTCAGGAGAAGGGGACGACAGAGGATGAGATGGCTGGATGGCATCACCAACTCGATGGACGTGCATTTGAGTGAACTCCAGGAGTTGGTGATGGACAGGGAGTCCTGGCATGCTGCAATTCATGGGGTCACAAAGAGTCTGACAGGACTGAATGACTGAACTGAACTGAACCGTATTATCCAGCAATTCTACCTGTATGTCCAAACCAAAAGAATTAAAAACAAGGACTCCAGGACTTCTCTGGTGGCTCAGTGCATAAGAATCAGCCTGCCAATGCAGGCAACTCGGGTTTGATCACTGATCCGGGAAGATCGCACACACCAAGTGCACCACAACTACTGAGCCTGTGCTCTGGAGGTCAGGAGCCGCAACAAGAGAAGCCACTGCAATGAATGAGTAGTCCCTGCTTAACGCAACTAGAGAAAGCCTGTGCACACAACAAAGACCCAGACCAGTGAAAAATAAAAAAACAAAACAGGGATGCCAATGAATATTTGCACACCAATGTTCACAGCAGTATTATTATCAAGAGCCAAAAGGTGGAAACAATCCAAACATCCATTAGCAGACAAACAAAATGTGGTATATCCATACAAAAAAAAATATTCAGCCATAAAAACGAATGAGGCTGCTACAGATGACATTGTTCAACCTTAACAACATCATGTTCAGTGAAATAATTCAGATACAAAGAGAAAAGTACTACACGGGCCCATGTGTATGAAGGATGTAGAGAGGCAGATTCATAGAGCTCAAGTAAAGGAGAGGTCACCAGGGACCAGAGGAGGAGGAAATAGGGAGTTACTGCTTACTGGGGACAGGGTTTCTGTTCAGGGTGCTGAAAGGGTTTGGCAAATGGGGATGATGGCTGCACAGCACTGTAAATGGAATAAATGACTCTGAATTGTATACATTAAAATGGTGAAAATGGCAAATTACTTACATTTAACCACAGAAACAATGTGATAAGGTGTCTACCTCATTCCTCATACCAAAATCAAACCCTGGTTGAGCAATGATTCAAACATAAAAGAAATAAAACCATAAAATTGTTGAAAAACATTGGAGAAAGTTTTTTTGTAATCATAGAACAGAGAAAGCCTCTCTGAGCTATGGCACAATAACTTAGAAAAGGCTGATAAATCTCATTTCATTAATATTTAAATTTTCTACATGAAAAACTATCATAAATAAGGGCAAAATATATTTTGAAAAATATTACAAATAAATATTACAATTATGAATAAAATTTGAAGAAATATTTGTAATATATGACAAAGGTTTAACTTCCTTAATATGTAAAGAGCTCTAACATACCAGAAAGGGAAAGGAAATACAAGTGACTTTTAAAAGTAAGTACTGTTAAACTTCATTCATAAGAAAAGAACTGCAAAATACAAAAACAGTAAGACCATTTTCCACCTCATGAACAAAGATTAAAAACTAGGCATACAAAGGTGTAGGAAACCGGCACTTTCCTACACTACTGACGCGGACGTGTGTGTACATGCTCTTTGCAGCACTGCTCGTAACAGCTAACGGCCAGAAATAACCTACATGTGCACAGATGAGTGCTTAAATAATGAACACTGTTCAGCTGTTAAAATGAACACGTGAGATCTATATGGAAGGATTTTCTATATGTAAGAGTAAAAGCAAGGTGTAAAACAGTATGCTAACATTTGTTTTAATGGTGCTGGACAGAGAGAGGGAGGGAGAGGGGAGACAGGCAGGCAGGCAGGTAAAGATGGGTGTGAATGGAGAAGCACAGTGATCGCCCACAGGAAGGAACCAGGAAAGGTAGGAGCAGTGACTTGCTCTTGCATTGCATGCCCTTCTATATTTTTCTCACTCTTGCCATATTCCTGAAACCCCAACCAAGCCATTTACTTATTCAGGTATTAAAACATGAGCTCTAGAATTCAGTACTGGATTCCTATCTGGACCTGCTGGTTAACTGCAGCATACATCTGGAGAAGCAGTTTTTCTCATGTGCGACCACCTGTGAGATAATCCACATGAAGTTACATAGTATCTGTCTGATACAAAGGAGGAGGTTCAAGCAAGATAAGCTATTTTATTCTTATTAAACTCTCTTACTCAAAGAGGGCCTCTCAGAAAGCATGATACACAGCAGGACATACACCAGGAGGAATCTGATCTCCCCAGACAGTGAAGGGCACTCTCAGAGCCATAACCAAGCCTGAACACTCTTAAGTAATGGAGTTTGAAGGATGTGAGACACTTAGCTTCACACTTCACTGTGTCCATCCACAGGACCTTCATACAGAGTACAGGCAAAAACATCTGACTAATAAAGAGAACACTGAGCCATCATATAATTCAGGATTCCCTTAGGGATCTTAAGTATAAAGGAAGAAATTTTGGTATTTCTCCCATAATTACAAACAACCAATTTGGGATTATCTTAAAGATTTTTTTTTTCCTTATAAAATTAACATCTCTTTTCCCATTTCCTAAATTCTTACTTGCTGTTTCATCACAAGAGTTCAGGATAGAATATTCTACAGTACAAGGATACATTTTCCGTATACTATGTAAAAAAAAGGTATGTACCAAGTACTAAAATATTGTTTAATATTGTGTAATTTTCTTACCCTGATATTACTACTAGTAATAGGGATTTCAAAAAATAAAAACTTATGATTTGAATGCAACGCAGGAGATCCTGTTTCAATCCCTGGGTGGGGAAAATTCCCTGAAGGAAATGGCAACCCTAAGCCTGGCAGGCTACAGTCCATGCGGTCACAAAGAGTCAGACACGACTGAGCAACTAACCTCACATCACATCACCTACGTTTTGTAATTTCATTGGTTGATACAGTTGCCACTGTCATAGAGAACCTGGACTGTCTGAGGTCCCAACCTTAACTAGGAGGAGCGGACCACCGTCCAGGAACCTTACTCCAGCCCACTTTAAGAACTCCTGGAAGCACGACTAAGCAAACTGTCAAGAGGAAATGATAGCTTTCAGAATACAAAACTGTTTGAATACAGTGAAAGAAACAAAGTAATTCAGCATGAGACTTTCTCTAGAGGAATGCAGGCAGTGTGACACAAAGTTATCAGTGATAGAGACGTGAGCCAAACAAAGCGACAGAACAATGAGCTTATTAAGTTAGAGTACTGGGTGTGAAAGAGTAGGAGCATATTAAAACAAACAAACAGAAAAAAGCCAGAAATCCACAGACACAAGTTTCCTGGAAGTCAGCAATCCCAATGGTCCTCAGGGCCTATGATGCCCTTGAAATCATACACCAAATCTAGGGGAATTGTACGTATGTGGTCATGTCTCTTGTTCACAGGTTTTAATCTTGCTGCGTGTCTAAATGTGTCCACGATCCTTAAAAGCAAGGATTTCACTGTTTACTACACCATAAATACTACATTAAATTATCACTATACTCAATACATTTAAAATAGCACTGTACTCATTTCAGACAACAGCCCAGCAGGCAGAACATCATCCCAACTAAGAATGTAACAGAAAAGCTTAATATTCCACTCAGAACAGCAGAGTCAGAACTCACATGCTCTAACACTAGCTGGCTGAACCATATTTGTTCCTTGGCTATCAGCTGCTATGTTGTAATGGTATTATCAAAGGTTCTAATAAACTAGTAGGTTTAAATATTCTCTGCCCCTAACAGTTTACCAGTAAGAAATAAAAATTTTAATGGCGCGACCAACAGGGAACAGAGTGTGGAGAATCTAGGTAAGAATTTCCAGGGGAAACAAATCATAGGAATGCTGAGAAAGTGAAGAGCATTTAACTTAATTTAGCACTTATGTAAATTTTAATTCTGCTTTCCTAGATTTTATCTATGGTTTACTCTCTGGAGAGAGAACAGAATAAGAAAACAAAGCAATCAAGCAGGGGATCAGAACTGCAGGAAGAGACACCAAGAGCTGAGCTACAGACTTCCTCAGCCTTGGTGGCTAAGGCTCTGTGCTTCTTAGTGGCTAGCTACTTCCTAGTGTTAGTGGCTAAGGCACTGTGCTCCCAGTGCAGGGGGCCCGGGTTCGATCCCTGGTCAGGGAACTAGAGCCCACAGGCAGCAACTAACTGTTCGTATGTCACAACTAAAACTCGGTGCAGCCAAATAAATCAATAGATACATTAAAAAAAAAAAAAAAAGAACTGTGACAGTTTTCCAACAGGGAATAGCAAATTCTTGTGGATACTAATGACCTAGGAGAAACCAAAAAGGGTTACTGGAGATTCTGTTTTAAAGTCAATACCCTGAATAAGAGCAAGCTAGAAAGTGCAGGGCCAATGCAGCCATCTGGAATTCCATGATTCTAGGTATCCATAACCTAGAGAACTAGGCTTCTTCCTAGGTGGCTCAGTGTAAAGAATCCGCCTGCCAATGGAGGAGACCCAGAAGATGTGGGTTAGATCTTGGGGCTGGGAAGATCCCCAGAGGAGGAAATGGCAACCCACTTCAAGTATTCTTGCCTGGGAAATGCCATGGACAGAGGAGCCTGGCGGGCTACAGTCCATGGGGTCAAAAAGTCAGACACAACTCAGCACCATGAACACAACCTACAGAACCTGTCAAAGGCGAAACAGTACTGTTTCCAGTTCTATATCCTTCACCAGGGTATCATTCTCCGGGTTGCTTTTCCTTAAAATGGTGGTTCTGACCGTCTGAGGAATCAGAGAGTTCCATTTAAGAATCTGACTGAAGCCCTGAAATCCCCTAGAAACCACATCCCCAGGGGCATTCAAATAAGTTTGCAGTTTCAGGGCACTTGGAAATCCCTTTCCAGTCTAATCCATGGGTCCCAGACGTGGTTTTCAAGGCCTCCAGTCCCACAAGGACCAACCTATTATAACACATCCCACTCTCTCCTGCCATTGAAAATGTCATGATTCTTTCAGCGCCACTGTCTCAAGCAGATCATAAAGGAAGCAACAGAGGCTGTCATGCTGGCAGAGCAGGGCAGGCTGCAGTGAGACTCAGGAGCACAGGCTGTGAGTTCCTAGTGGATGTGGTAACCCTACAGCAGTCACAACCTCGTGCTAGACGGGGTCACCTCAGCGGCAAGTGAGGAGCTGGAAGAACCAAGGTGCTGACATCTCACAGTAGTACTTTTGTTTAGTGAATGCTAACTGAGCATCAGGCACACCTTAGGCTACAGGCAGATGGTAGGGAAACAAAGGAAAATGAGGCAGTCCCCAAGGAACTACACAGACTGGCAGACAGGTGTACAACAATGGGATTCATATGCTAATGAGAGAGCATTCAGAATCAAAGGAACAAATAGCTTTGCCACAGTGGTGATGTGGTAAAGAATCTGCCTGTCAATGCACGAGACGTGGGTTCAATCCCTAGGACGGGAAGATCCCCTGGAGAAGGAAATGGCAACATACTTTTCCTGCTTAGAAAATCCCATGGACAGAGGGGCCTGGTGGGCTACAGTCCACAGGATCACAGAGTCAGACATGACTGAGCGACTAAACAACAACAAAATGACTGATGTCTAGTCTTGAAGACATTTTCCAAGACAAGTAAGGTAGGCAGAGAGTATGTCCAACTTGTCTAGTATGTCCAGGCAAAGACTCCAAGGTGTGAAAACACAAGTGATTCTCAAGGAAATCAAGGAGTTTAATATGGCAGCAAGCCCTGAGTACTTACATTAAGGCTGGCAGAACATGGAACAGATACTGCAAGGGAACAGTTTTAGAACAAGACAGCTTTGATTTTTCCTCCACACTGGCTGCCAAGGTAAGTGCCAGAAGAATAGAGTTCATTTGATATTTTACTTCTAAAAATCAGCTGACTCACAAATGATAAAAACTGCTCTTACTCTGACAATATTTGAACCATGAATTTCTATTGAAGAAAAATGACCAGTTAAGTATTCCACAAACTCTGATTAATCACCCGAATTCTTCCTGAACTACCACTTACAAGAAACATTACTCCATAACTTAGCTTTTGCCACTTCCCTACAGTTTTAGTTTCTTCCCCGAAAGGCTCACACAATTCCATTCCTTTCCTCTGCCCTTCTAATGCCCCTGCTGATTCACATGGCAATCAGCAGCAACAAGGGAAAGGCAGAAAGGGATCGTGAACATTTCTCAAAAAGCTAGAATTAACCTCAGACTATATTAATGCTACTAGCTTGTTGATCAGACCAAATTAGACCTTTCCAGCAATCTCACTTCTGCCAGCCGCGCCCATTCACAGCAAGGCTTTCCACACTGTGCTCCTGGTCCCATCAGCCCCTACTTCCTGAAGCTTCTGGCTCCAATATTCATCCCTTCTCTTTCTTCAATCTCCAACCTATCTCTTTAGCCTCCCCCGCTCCTTCCGGATCATGTAAACCATCAAGTCACCCTTCTGTGGTAGGAAGTCAGTGTTCAATAAACACATATTAAGTGCCACTAGATAGATGCATGTCCTGCAGGAATCCTGATGAGGCACTGAACACAAGCAACCAAGAGTGAGCTCTAATCCAGTCATTCACTCCCAGAAACCTCCCATGTCACAAGTTACCTTGTAAAAGCAACTGTTCAGAGAGGGCAAAAAGGAGTAAGGGGCCAGAGTTCAGACTAAAAAGAATACATTTCCTTTTCTTACAGGACTTTGACTGATAAGGTATAAAGTAAAAGTTCTCACACACTAAAAGCAAGTCTAGCTCTTAGTTCTAGTCAGTTTTTTTTTTTTTTTTGCTCAACAGCAAAGCCTTTCTTTTCCTAACCAAATTAGTATTGCCAAAAAAAGCACAACTCTTCTCAAACATTATCATCAACATACCCTCTGCTGTGATCTACAAAGCAGAAAGTCCACTGAAACACTTTTTTCTACTCAAACAACAGTGGTTTGCTTAATGGAAACTGCTGTCCTGAAGTCCTGTGCTTCTGCATCACAGCCAATGCCCGGCCTTGAAAGGGGTGGCCATAGGTACATCCAGGGGATCCCACCCTGCCAGGGAGGGCCGGGAAACCACCCCCTTCCTCGAGGAAGTGAGAATCCAAGGACGAGGAGGAGGTAGTTAAGCAAAGGTGGGAAGAAACAGGGAAAGAAAAGTTGTGCGGAGGCAAAGAGAACTGTCTCTACAAAGGTCTTAAGAGGACAGACAGCACATTTCAAGGAGCAGAAGAAACCAGTGGAAAAGTGGGAAGAAAGACACATGGGGAGGCAAGACCCGTGGTCTCAGGAGCTGTGGCGGGGTTTCAAGGCACCATTCCAGCTCTGTCCCCCATCTGACTTCTGTTTTCCACTCAAATTGCTCTCTTTAAGGAACCTGTTGATCTTTGAGACATTAACTCAATGGGCCTCTTGGATTGTGACCTTGTTGATGCCCACTACAGCACATGCCTACTGACCATCAGCTCCCTCCACACCCACCACCGATTTACTCCCATTCCTAAGGCTATTCCTCTCTAGTCTTTTTGCAAACTTCCCTTTCTCTACCTGTGTCCTTAAAAACTGTTGTCTGTCAAGATTCTGTACTTGGCCTTCGGTATTTCCAAACCATCTGCATGATTTTTACTGACCTAACTAAAGCTCTTGTCCTTCCCTTAGGAAAAAAATTAAAATGAAGAGCTTTGACCAACCCACTAAAGGACTCCTAGGCAGAAGCCCATGAAGAGTTTCCTGAACTCCATGCCATTGAATACAATTTTTAGTGGATATAAATGCATTTTTCTGATGAGATGAATTATAGTTCTCATGGAATATTCAAGGGTACTTACTAATGAAAACAAAAAAAGTCAAAAGTGCTTTATCAAAATGTCCAGGTGAATGAAGCTGTAGCAAGCACCACCTCTTCTCAAACCTGGATTCTGATAAACTGCCTGCAACCTGGGGACAGTCGTCTCTTTTAATACAAATGTAACTAGAGAAGACACAGCTGGCACCCTCTCACATAAAGCTTCCTACGAGAATCCGCATTTAAAACTTCCTATTATTGGGAAAATCCTTACCAGTATTCTTTGCAGTGAGTACCCAATTCTAACGCACGCTGACCCACGTCGATCAGGGTATTTATTACACGTCCTGCTAACGTGCTCAAGAAGAAAACGTTACATTACGAACATAATGACAAGAGGAACTTTCATCTAATTAAACGGGAAGGGGGAAAAACCCGGGAGCAAGTAGATTTACAGGAAAGCCCTTTTTGTCGTCTGACTGTACAGACAGCGACCTGAGGAGCCAGAACAGCATTTACCTCACACCACTCACTATAATCCTGGGAACAACATGCAATGATTAGCAGGAGGGAGCGGACAACTAGATCATTTGAAGACATAAAATGAAGTTCTACTCGCACAGAAAAGGTCCGTGGTTGAGTCGGGAGACCGTCCCAGGGCACGTCTCCCCGAGGAGACCAGAAATCAAGCCAGGCGCCCGCGTCCGCACAGCCGCCTCACGACATGCGGAGACCCGACCCCGCCGGCCCGGCCTGGGGTCGCGCGGCAGCCCCTTGGAGCCTCCCCTGACTCACCGAGCTCCTTCCGGAAAGCTCTGAGGGGGCGACCGCGCGCCGAAGGCGCTCAGGCAGCCGCGAGCCGACCGCCCAGCCAAGGTCCCGCGACCCTCCCAGGACCCCCGACCCTCAGCCGCCCCCTGCCCTGTCCCGGCCACGCCCACACCCGCCACCGGCACCGCCCCTCGGAGCCCACTGCGCCTGCGCGCATGCGGCCTCCCCAACCCGAGCGCCGAAGCACAGAGGCCCTGGGCGGCGCAAGTGCGCCGCCACTTCCGCCCCAACGGGAGGCGGGGGAGGCGGCGGGTGCCTGCGGGCGGGAGCCCGGTCCTCTGAGGGGGACGCCGGCGGCTCTGTGAGCCCGCCACTCACCAGGTACAGCTGCTGCCAGCGATTCTGAGCGTCTAACTCCTCAAACTCCCGTTCGATGGCAGCCGACATGGCGGCGGGAGCAAGCTGTCGCGAGGGAGCCTGCGCCGGCGGAGAGGCTCAGGCCCCACACGATCCGGGCAGCGCGCAGCCGCTGCCGCGCATGCGCGCTCCACGCCAGCCCCGCCCCGCCCCCACGCCGCCCCGGCCGCGGGGAAAGTACCTGGTGCGTGGCGTCAGCGCGCCGTCTGCGCTACGCGGGGCGGGGCGCCGCGGGAGGCGTGGTCCAGGCGGTGCCCAGGTGGAGGGGGCGGGGCCAGGCAGCCCCAGGGGCGGGGCGGGCAGGCCGGAGAGGCTGGGCTTCAGGGAGAGTTGCAGGTTGAGCGCCCCGGGGTTTGAATTTTATTTTGAACATCATCTAGGTCAGTTTAGCGGCATGTGCCCCACTTTCTTCTCTAGGATAATGTAAACTGGGACTGATGCCTGCGCCTGGCCCCCCGCGGGTTTTGTGCCAAATAAACCGCCGTTACACCAGGAGAGGCAACGTCTCCTGGAGGTTGGAGACGACAGCTTGTTAAGTAAACGTTATACAGCTTAAAAGTTAGTGTTACCTTTGTTGTTCAGTCGCTCAGTCGTCTCCGGCTCCTTGCGCCCCATGGACTGCAGAACGCCAGGCTTCCCTGTTCTTCCCCGTATCCCAGAGTTTGCTAAAACTCAGTCCATCGAGTCAGTGATGCCATGCAACCATCTCATCCTCTGTCCTCCTCTTCTCCTGGCTTGCTTCAATCTCACTGAGCGTCAGGGTCTTTTTCAATAAGTCGGCTCTCGGCTCTCGGCTCTTCTCATCAGGTGGCCACAGTATTGGAGTTTCAGCATCAGTACTTCCAATGAATATTCAGGGCTGATTTCCTTTAGGATTGACTTGTTTGATCTCCTTGCAGTCCAGGGGACTCTCAAGAGTCTTCTCAAGCACCACAGTTCGAAGGTATCAGTTCTTCAGCTCTCAGCCTTTTTTATTGTTCAGCTCTCACATCCATACATGACTACTGGAAAAACCATAGCTTTGACTATACAGATTTTTGTTACCTGTAAAAAGAACAAATCATCTCATAACAAACAAACATGCTGATTATGGAAATCATCTCCCTTTACAGTAAGATAATTCATTATAGGGAAACTTGCGTTCTTAGAATAGCTTATCACCTTCAGTAGAAATGTGACGTGTTAGAAAAATTTAGCTGTGCTGTCCAAAACTGAAATTTAAACTTTAATTAAATGAAATAACAAAGATTCTCTTCTTGACCAAACTCTACTCAAGATTCTCTGAGCTCTTTTTCAGCTAGGTCTTGAGTTTTGGACTGCCCTGTTTCTCTCTGCATTGTCAAATTTTTGCCATCCTGCTGAGTCAGTTAGCCAGAAGCCCCCATTCTCAGTATCTGATCACTCTTGATATTTAGTCAGGTTCCTCATCTTTGCATCCCTCGCGTGACATCTGATCTCCCTGCCCTGCCTTTACCTAGAATCCTATTAGGTCAGCTCACCCAGAACCCCCTGTGCTGCCTCTGTTAAAAACAAGACTACAGGCCCAAAAGGAAGTCGATGGAAAGTCCCATGTCACCAATCTAGATTTGATGATAGTTTCAGCTCTCCCAGAAATGGGATTTAAAGGAGTAAATCAAGATTCAATAATCACCACTAGGTAGGTGATCTGCCAGGTAGACTTCCCTCAACCTTGTAGTAACCAGTTGCTTCTCTGCCTGGAATAACTCCCTTGTTCCAGCTCCCTTCTACCTGTAAGTCGTTTGTTTTGGGTAGCTCCTTGGAGCTTCTGTCCATTTGCCCAAAACACGAATCATTTAATAAAGCCAATAAAATCTTTAAATTTTACTCAGTTGAATTCTGGTTTTTTTTTTAACACCTTTTAGTAATTTTCCATCTGCTGACACCCCACTTGACTATAAATTCCCACTTCCTATTCAGAATTTGGAGTTGAACCCGTCCCTCCCCCACTACAAGACCCATTGTGGTGTCCCCTATACCTGTCACAGTATTCACCCCACGCACAGCTGGAATAAAGTCTTCCTTTTACCTCATCATCTTCTACAAGTGTCAGGCATAGATTTTTTCTTTAACAGAAATTAAGAATTCAGTTCCTTAGTTGAACTAGCCACATTTCAAATCTCAGTAGCCACACAGGCTAGTGGCTAAAGGATTGCAGAGCACACAAACCATCGAAATTCTGTGGAACAGAGCTACCTGAGAGGTTTGAAATACTTCATTATTTTAAAGTGTCCTTGACATTGACATTTAGTCTCAGTCGTTTCTGACTCTTTGCGACCCCATGAACTGGGCTCCTCTGTTCACGGAGATTCTCCAGGCTAGAATGCTGGAGTGGGTTGCCATGCTCTCCTCCAGGGGATTTTCAGGAGTCCAGGAGCCTGACTTGTATGGTGAAGTGACTTGAGGGTCCACAGATGTTAAACAATGCTGAAGCAACCTGGTGGCTCAGTGGTAAAGAACTACCTGAGAGGTTTAAAATACTTGGGTATTTTAAAGTGTCCTTACACAAGTAAGATAATTTAAATACTGGTCAGAGAAAACCAGCAAGCTGTTGGACCAAGAAGAAACTGTAACACAGAACATTAAGCAGCCAATAAACCCTGACAGAATATAACTGAGGAATACATACACTCTCCCTCAAGAAATGCCCCACAATGTAAGTGTCCTGGTTTCCGAAGTTCCATCCTTCAAACTGACTAAATTAAAGGCATAATATCTCCTGGGATTCCTCATGGCTGTTGGGGTCAAACAGCTCATCAAATCGTGATCTCACAGCAGCAGTTCTTGTCACCAGATGCACATGGTCCCTCAGTAACTCTGGCAAATGCTGGCTGGGGGTGCAGTGCTTCCCTTCTGTGGGTTTGCCCTCATATGCTGTGTGTAGCTACGACTCTAAGGCAGCAAGCAGTTCTCATACCAGCAACATGTGCATTGACGGTGAACGACAAAATGAACAGAGATCAGCTACATTGCCTACGTGGTTCCATCAGCCTCCCTAGAGAGGTTCAGTGTGGCCTCCATTGGCTGCTGGTCCTCATGGCATCTTCAGTGGTGAGACACATGGTGGGTGCAGAGAGAGCAGAGGAGGAAATGAACAAAAAGGGATTTCAGGGAATGTTTCTGAGGTCTATCCTGTGGAAACTCCTGGAATAAGACTTGAAGAAAACTGATAAGAAAGATTTAAAGTATTTTTCAAAGGTTATGTAGTTGGATTTTCATTTCTTTTGAATGAAACTTCTTGTAGACAGGTGTCCAGGAGCCTGACTTGTATAGTGAAGTGGCTTGAGGGTCCACAGATGTTAAATAATTTTGAAGCAACCTGGTGGTTCAGTGATAAAGAACCCACCTGCAGTGCAGAAGACGCAGGTTCAATCCCTGGATCAGATCCTCTGGAGAAGGAAAAAGCAACCCACTCCAGTATTCTTGCTTGGAAAATTACATGGACAGAGGAGCCTGGCAGGCTACAGTCCATGGGGTCACAAAAGAGTCAGACATGACTTTTCGATTGAACAAAAACAATCTAGTGAAGCTTTTCAAACTCAACAAAATCTGGATTCAGGACCTTATTTTGGGGCTTCCCTGGTGGCTCAGTGGTAAAGAATCTGCCTGCCAGTGCAGAAGACGGGTTCGATCCCTAATCCAGGAAGATCCCACATGCTGCAGAATAACTAAATCCATGCGACAGAACCCTTGATCCTCTGCTCTAGAGTTCCTTATTAGCCCCGAAGCTGCAACTACTGAACCTGTGCACCTACAGCCCATGCTCCACAACAAGAGAAGTCAGCACAAGGAGAAGAGCCTGCACCACAACTAGAGAAGAGCCTGTACAGCAACAAAGACCCAGCACAGCTGCTGCTGCTGCTAAGTCACTTCAGTCGTGTCCGACTCTGTGTGACCCCATAGACGGCAGCCCACCAGGCTCCCCCGTCCCTGGGATTCTCCAGGAAAGAACACTGGAGTGGGTTGCCCTTTCCTTCTCCAATGCATGAAAGTGAAAAGTGAAAGGGAAGTCGCTCAGTCGTGTCCGACTCTTCGAGACCCCATGGACTGCAGCCTACCGGGCTCCTCCTCTGTCCGTGGGATTTTCCAGACAAGAGTATTGAAGTGGGGTGCCATCACCTTCTCCTCAGCACAGCTAAAAATAAGTAAATAAATGAAACGACCTTATTGTTAAGACCTGGTTTTTTACCTACATTCTGTTTCCTGTCTCCCATTCGCTGAAGCCGGAAACCTGGACTCAGGTAGACATGGACTTTGTAGACATTGCTCCTTCTTCTCAAATTTCAGTGGTCATAAAAATACCTCCTAATTGTCTCCTAAGTAGTAATTGTCCCACCACCATGCTTCCCATCACCCTCACTGTCTCCCTGTCCTTTCTCTTCTGTGTCTAACAGGTCACCTGCTTCTGTTGATTCTTCCTTAAGGAAACTCTCTGCGCTCCAGTCTGTCCCCACTGCCACTGCCTTAGTTCAGGTTTCATCATCTTCCTGCCTTGTCTCTTGTCCCATCCAATTGTGGGACATTCTATTTGGGAATCCCAAGTTCAGCATGGTACCTGGTACACGATAGATGAAAAATAAATGTGACCAAATGGATCTTTGTTGGACATTTAGATTGTTTCAAATTTTCCCATCATATGAAAATGCTGCAATATCCTTTTTGGATACAACTCCCCCCTCCTTTTTAAGGAGTATTTCCTTTGGATAAATACTCAGAATAGGAATTATTGGGCAAAAAGGAATGACTCTTACTCCATTAGATTTTCCCAGAAGCAAGCCCTGGGAGGGAGATTTGAGTACAAGTATGTTCCACAGTGGGTGATGCCAGGAACCCTGGTGAAGGACACTGGAAGGGATGCAGGAACAGGAAGCAAGGAAGGAAGCAGTGAAAGGTTTGTTGACAGCCCATCACCACTGTAGGCAACCGGGCCTGGTCCCACTGGAGAACTCCGAGAGGAAGTCCAGAACTACTGCTGAGTTATCCAGACTGAAGCCTGAGGAGAATGGGGTGTTAACTGCCAACTCCCCATGTGTCATGAGCTGAAGAAGCTTCTAGAGGTTCTCATCGGAGTGCATGTGGCCCTGCTGTGGACTGCATAGGCATCTGCTTCCCCCAACATCTGTATGTTGAGATGGAGGTGGGGCCTTTGGGAGACGAATCATCATGATGGTGAAGCCTCATTAGAAGAAACCCCAGCAAGTTCTGCTGCTCTCTTTCTTTGCATGGTGGGGGGTGGGGGGCAAGAAGGATGCTGGTTCTCATCAGACACAACATCTGCTGGCATTTGATCTTGAACTTCTCAGCCTTTAGAACCGTGAGAAATAAACATTTGGGCTACTCTGTCTATGGTATTTTGGCAGCCCAAATGGATAGTTCCCAAATAGCATCTGAGAGTCCAGGTTCTTTGGGACCTCTCTATGCATGCCCCCTGGAGTGCTAAACTTCTTGCTAGACTCACCTGAAGAGCTGTCCCACGATGATGCTTCTACTTCTCCAGATTACCCACCACCACCACGTGTTACCTCCTGACTGTTCTCAGTGCCACTTTAGTTGGGAAAACAGGTCACACTCCAGGAAGAAAGTTTATGCAATCAAAAGAATCATAGGGCTTGGCTCACAGGCACTGATAGGAAGGAGAAGGAAATGGGCAGTTGTAAATCTTAAGGTGTTGAGTAAAGAAGGACGGACCTTTGAGGATGAGGAGAGGAGAATGTATCAATACAGAAATGCACTCTACTGACGTGGGAGTCCTGGCAGGGGCACCTGCATCCCTCTTCGTTCACTGCCAGGAAAATTTCCTGAAGTGCAGACAGGACTGTGATCCACAATGGATGGGGTGAGGTTTAAACTTCCTTGCAAAGCACTGGAAAAGCTCAGGGAACACGGACTTCAGAATGGAACCCTCTGGGCAAGCAGAAACCCCACTGCCTGGCCCTGCTCCTTCGGAGAACTCAGTGTACATTCCTTTCATAAAGCTCAAGGAGTACGCTGGGGAGGGGGGGCATTGTGTCTCTAAGAGATGGGCGGGACACATCCTGTGTGGGCCAGAGCTGACCAGAAGGTGCTGGAAGTGGGGATGGTGGGGTCCTGGAAGAGCGTGGGTTGGGGGGTCGCAGGGGCAACAGCACTAGAAGAAGTTCCTCCACCTTCAAAGTCACGTGCTAATGACCAATAGATCCAGGTGCTCCACTCTGGGGTGAGAGAGATGGCAGCTGACCAAGTAGGGTCCAAGTGTTGGAAGGCTGAAGTTTGAAATGAGTCATGGCAATGGAAAATCACAGTTTCTCATTCACTGTCCACAGCCAAATCAGTTCACAGAACTGAAAGCTCACTGAGTGAAAGGAAGGTGCCAATTCCCTTTGATGAAGGATGCTGCAACCCCACTACAGGGTAGATAACTATGACCCAGGGAAATGGGTAGAGAATCTGGGTTGATCTGAAATAGTGTTATGTTCCTGCAGTAAGAGCTGGGGCTTGTGAAGGCAGGTGACAAGTGGAGTTCTGGTCCAAGAACACCCTACAGCGCTGCCAGGTCCTTGGCCTGCCCGTGGTTATTTCCCAGCTCCCATGTGCATAGTTGGGATTTTACACAGTAGTTGGCAGAACCCTTATAAGGATTTCCTGATGTGTAGAATAAGAGCCATGGGGAGAAGTCTCTGAAAAGGCCCCAACCCATCAAGAAAAAAGTTAAGAGCAATCCTAGGAGGAGTTGTGGAGAGTAGCACCATCAGAAGGGACATCAGGGATGGGGGCGGGGGGCGGCGCAAAAACCAGCAGGATATTGGCAGGGAAAGGTGGACAAGTGTACACTGAACTTAGTTAGGAACCCAACCATAGGCACCTCACCCAACACAGTTAGGACTGAGCGATGGATGGTTTCCAGCGCTTGTTACCTGGCTGCTCGCCTGCACATTGGCCAAGAAAGAGGTTGGAAGTGAGCTGTCACTGAGCTTCCCAGGCTCTTGCCTTCCCTTCACAGTACAGCCCTCTGGGATCTCGATCTTTGCGGCCCCCGTACTCGCTTGCTGTCTGAGCTGCTCATCCAAATGAATCAGAGTATTTCTGATCTCTCTGTGGGTCCTCCTTCTCTGACTTCAGGATGTAGGAATTACTTGCACATATATTTTTTCTTGGGCCCTAACTGAAATTAAGACTTCCGTATCACTTTTTAAATTTTTATTTACTTTTTTATTCATTTATTTTGAGTGTGGTAGGTCTTTGCTGCTGCTCAGGCTTTTCTCTAATTGTGGCTAGTGGAGGCTACTCTCTAGTTGTAGCGCTCGGGCTTCTCACTGCTGTGGTTTCTCTTGTTGTGGAGCACGGGCTCTAGGGCCCTCAGGCGTCAGGAGTTTTGGCTCCTGGGCTCCAGGGCACAAACTCTAGTTGTGGCACACAGACTTAGTTGCTCCTCGGCATGAGGGATCGTCCCAGACCAGTGATGGAACTGGTGTCTGTTGCATCACAAGGCAGATTCTTTGCCACTGAGCCACGAGGGAAGCCTTATGTCACTTTTTAAATTCGTAATATTTTACTTTTAAAACTTAGGTTGAGTTAAATAAGACACAATATATTTATATTTGTTCATTCCAGGTGATAGGTACAGGGGTATTTGTCTTATTGGTCTGGAGGGTTTTTTGTTATCTTTTTTACTGTGGTAAAATAGACCCAACACCACCCCTCCTCCCTTCCTTCTGCTGAATGGGCATCTCTGTAGTGGAGGGCAGGGAGGACACCTGTCCTTCTGCTGACACCAGAAGGAACGTTCAGATGATCATCAAATTGCCTTATGCTGAGTCTCATGAAAATAAAGTAAACCCCCTTAATTTAAACTTAGAAATAGACTGGCTGACCTTCAGTTCCATTTTCACAGTTCTGTCGACTTAAAAAAAAAAGAGTGTATAACGTGAAAGTTGTGAATTAAGTTTTATCTGGGGCAAAATGAAGATTGTAGCCCAGGAGATAGCCCCTCACAGTAGCTCTGAGAAACTGCTCCAAAGAAGCAGGGGGGAAGGTCAGTATAGATGTGATTCTGATGAAGATTGTGATTCTGATGTGACTCTTGAAATGCAATCAAACACATATTTTCCCAGAAGGTTTCTTTTAGTCTCTTGAAGACTGCTAGTCACAAGAAACAGTTGTCACCTTGAAGGGCTTTAGTGCTTTTCTACATATGAGGAGATACAAGAATTGGACCTATAAAGCTGGCTCTTCAAAAATCTGTCTGAGGACCAGTCCTGCCAGTTTTTTCCCCTCTGAGCACAGAGTGCCTCATTTCTGCTCTCCACCCTGAACTCCTTTCAGTGGGTGGTGAAGGTCAGCAGTTGCAGCAGCACATGATTTAATCCTTGTTGAGGTAGATGGCAAGTCCCAGTTTGTGGTTGACAGTTCCACTGAAATGTCCCACTACAATTTACTGAACCAGTCCTCTACTATTAGGCATTCAGATTGTTTCCAGCTTTTCACTATGGCAAACTAGCAGTAAAACAATGCATGTTACCACAGAGATGTGGTCCTAATTCCCTTCCCTCTGTGACTGAGGTCCAGAAACCTGGAAATACAAACTGGCCATGAAAATCCAGGACCTGTGGCATCCTAGACAAATGGACACAACTTGTCTGAAAACAAATGTATGCACAGCTTGCTTTAGGAATATATCACAAAATTCACAGGCCTGTGTGATGTAAATGGATGTATTGATAAAGATTTGGAATAGTGGCCAGAGAAGAGATGCAGTGCACACCTGTTCACCATCCATTAGTGCACATGAAGGTTCTCTGTGGCCACCTGACTCTCATTTGAGAGAGAGCACCCTCGTGGTGGGGGCTTCCCTGATAACTTGGTTGGTAAAGAATCCGCCTGCAATGCAGGAGACCCCGGTTCGATTCCTGGGTTGGGAAGATCCACTGGAGAAGGGATAGGCTACCCACTCCAGTATTCTTGGGCTTCCCTTGTGGCTCAGCTGGTAAAGAATCCACCTGCAAAGCAGGAGACCTGGGTTCGATCCCTGGGTTGGGAAGATCCCCTGGAGAAGGGAAAAACTACCCACTACAGTATTCTGGCCTGGAGAATTCCATGGACTGTATATAGTCCATGGAGTTACAAAGAGCTGGACACAACTGAGCAACTTTCACGAACCCTCATGGTGACCATGTGCAATGCCAGGGGCCTGTCCATGCTGTCAGGTAGAGTCCGCTCAGGGGGGTCTGCTCCCTGGCTTCTGTGGAGCCCCTGCACTCTGCTGATGTTCATCCCCTCAGACACTCTGAGCAGGTACCCCAGGGTGCACAGGAGGATTCAGGTGAAGCTTCATCTTCTAGGGGTGAAGATACTCTTTGGAATCTTATGCCACAAAGCAGGACAACCCCCAGCCCTGTCTTTTCTTGTTCTCTAAGCTTTAATCGCGGCCCTCTCAGAATAGGATCCACTTCATGGTAGACACCACCCTGGCCTCCCCACCAGCTGGTGTGTGTGTGTGGGGGTGGTGCATGACGTGGAGAAGCTCCTGCTGAAGGACTTGAAACTGATCAGGTAAAGCCAGAATCCTCACAGTGAGTGGAGAAGAGAGGCTGGTAGTCAGCGGAGGTCACTACAGGGTTAGGGAGCAGAGGCCCCCAGAGGAGCACAGAGCCTGCAGTGGGGTGGAGGCCACCACTTTGGGGGTCAGCTCTCTGGTCTTAGGGCTGTGTCCAAAGTAGCATTCATCCCAGATGGGTCACGTGGGGCCACACACATGGACCGAGGTGATGCTGAGTCACGCAGACCCGTGTTGGCACTGCTGTGGACCCCAGCCGTCCAGCCTCCTTGGAGAAGTGCTGTGCTAGCAGAGAGGGGCTGTGACCCCGACCCCCAACCACCCCGGCCCCCATCACCACCCCTCAGACAGAGTCCTGTCCTGGGTCCCTCGTTCCTCCCCACCACTCCCCCACCCCAGGGCCAGTAAGTCAGAGTGTGCCCTGAAGGACAGGGCCAGGATGGGTGGAGGGCACCTGCCCAGGTGGCCCAACCTCAGGGGGAGGCAGAAGATGTTGGGAAGGGCAGGATGCAGGGAGCTTTAGGCCCCAGATCCCGGATCCGAAGGCAGAGTCCAGACAACCATCCACAGCAAAAGCTGGTGATGGCTTCTGCAGTGTATTCACTAACAGTGAGCCATTATATTTACTGCCACTGTCAGTGGTGAGTTTAATACCAGCTGAGCAAATGTGGGAAGTCTCACACTCTCCAGTCAGAGGCACTGGATTGACCAGATTGTTGGAAAATGCACAGAAATAGCTTATGATGGAAGGGAGGAGAGTGTGGAGGACACATAAGTCTCACCAACTAAATATAACTTTTCATGTTGATTTTTTTTTAGTAATCCTCTTTTAGCTAGGAATCTGTTTCATAGGCTATGGATTACTTACTCTCTTTAGCTAGGCTTTCAGACTAACTTTCGTCAAAGTGTTGTTGCAAGGAAGGGTAATGTTTTCACAGAGCCTGCCAAAACAGATAAGAATGACTTAAAAAAAAAAACAAAAAAACCAGGGTTCCCAGAAACAAATAATGACCCTTTTCAAACAGATTCAGAATCCAAATTTGTGAAAAATGCTGTCTCAATGCTTTCTATAATATTCTGGGGGTTGCTTTAAAGCAAAAATAATGGTTTAATTAACAAAAATATGTGGTTTAAAAGACTGAGGGTTTATAAATTTTTTAACTGATTTTTAATCTTTTATGGGCTGGTAAGAACTTTTCCTTATAGTGTGAGAGAGAATGATAATTGTTTCTTTGTTGCATAGATTTTAAACTGGGTGAAAGTTTTTGTCTTTAATCATCCTGCATCCTTCAGCATGTAGCATTAGCTTTGAAATGAAAACTTTACAAAAGCCGTTCTGCCTGTCTGATTCTCTTCCAGGGAAGAAAGAAAAGAAGAAAGGGAGGGAGATAGGAAGGAGAAAAAAGGAGGAAGTGGGGGGAAAGAGAGAGAGAAAAGAAGGGAGGAAGGGAGACAGAAAGAGAGGGAAGATAGAAACTTCTGGGTTCACAGTTAATGGGCCGTCCATCTAATGACATCCATTTGTGTTGTGTTGGCATCCATTTGTGTCTGTGTTTGATGGTCATTACCGGAGGACGGTCCCTGCCCCAGAGTTCTCAGCAGTGCCCCTTGCAAAGCCTGCCTGTTGTATTCCTCTCTGGTCTACTGGACTAGATTGTTTGGGGGCAGGGGCTGATGAGAATCATTTTGGAAAACTGACTTCTCTCATTCAGACATAGCTTTTCCGGAGCAGAGTATTTTCAGAACACTTACTGGCAGCACAACATAGATGACATCACAGAAGTAATTCCCGCACTGCTGAGCTGCTCAATTCCCCAGTTAAACACTGCTCTGATGTCACCTTCATCCCGGCAGGAGGGCTGCCTCGTGTGCACTCAAAAAGACTCACGACCCTGGGAAGGCTTCTGTGGACTAATATTAATTCCAAATAGCAAGTAATTCTTTTTCCTAGTCAATACTTTCTTTCAAATATATGTATTTAAACACACTTAAGTTGTGGAGCTTTGAAATTTTGAACCAAAGTTTAAAAATTTCAAGTGATTGAGCCCGATCCTCAAACTATACCAGCATCAGAGTCAGGGATATGAAAAGATAAGAAGCTGTGGTTTCTGCATGCTTGCTACATCTTTGTCCCAGGCAGTATGTTGGGAAGAATTGAGAATATAGGCATTATTTGTCATTCATTGTTCAGTTGTCAGTTGTATCCGACTCTGCGACCCTGGGGACTGCAGCACTCTACGCTTCCTTGTCCTTCACTTTCTCCCTGAATTTGCTCAAACTCATGTCCATTGAGTCGATGATATCATTCAACCAGCTTATCCTCAGTCATCCCCTTCTCCTCCTGCCTTCAATCTTTCCCAGCATCAGGGTCTTTCCCAATGATTCAGTTCTTTGTATCAGGTGGCCAAAGTATTGGAGCTTCAGCATCAGTCCTTCCAATGAATATTCAGAGTTGGCATTATACAGAAATACATGTTCTCTGTTCACAGAAAGATGTCTATGAAAGATGTGTAATCCTCTTAGGTTCTTGGCCAGATCTGAACATCTGCAGGATGTTGAAACATTGGTTGTGTGATGACCCACCCCTTGAGCTCTGTTATTCTGAGAACTCATCGCTCCACCAAAGCAGAGAAGGATTTCTGCTCCTGCGAAGGAGCGAGCTGAGCAGCCAGGGAAGGCCTCGCGCCCTAGAAGTCTGGCTTCTGTCTGCTCTCTGCTCCCAGGGATGGTGGGGCCGTGAGGGCTATGTGGTCACCAGGTTGAAGAGGACTGGCCCAGGATCAGTTAACCAACCCCAGCAAGTGTCACAGGCACGTCCCTATGAATCATAAAGCAGAAGCACCCAGGCTGGGATCCCCAGGGACCGTTTTCAGAGCCACAAACTCCAGACTTGACCACACTGCCCACCAGGGGAACCAGGCCACCAGCTCAGTAAAGCCAGCCAGATATTCCTTCTCAAAAAATGATACTTTGTGGCTGGAGACCAAGCCAGTCAACAGAGGGTAACCTGAAGCTCTTAAACCCTGGGGAGATGCAGCCAGATGAGGACAGAAGCTCAGCGCATCAAGGAGAAATGTGGTCTGGAGAGAGAAGCGGGTCCACACAAAGGCCGTGGAAACTGAAGACTTACTGGCCCCAGAAACAGAGACAGGTGGCCTCTCTGATGGCTTGGAACCCCCACTGTGGCCCAGCTGAGTTCTTGCCAGTCCTTAGCCATCAGGGATTTAGGGCGCTTGCATCCCCTGGTTATATCCCTTTAGAGTGACCAAAAGCTTCCTGCTGCTGCTGCTGCTAAGTCGCTTCAGTTGTGTCCGACTCTGTGCGACCC
Organism: Bos indicus; assembly: GCF_029378745.1. NCBI lineage: Eukaryota > Metazoa > Chordata > Mammalia > Artiodactyla > Bovidae > Bos > Bos indicus. The sequence continues at coordinate 43,529,609 of NC_091783.1, forward strand.
CATAGACAGCAGCCCACCAGGCTCCCCCGTTCCTGGAATTCTCTAGGCAAGAACACTGGAGTGGGTTGCCATTTCCTTCTCCAATGCACGAAGGTGAAAAGTGAAAGTGAAGTCGCTCAGTCAAGTCCGACTCTTAGCAACCCCATGGCCTGCAGCCTACCAGGCTCCTCCGTCCATGGGATTTTCCAGGCAAGAGTGCTGGAGTGGGGTGCCATTGCCTTCTCCTGAGATGCCACTAAATATTCAGCTAGTTGGTAAAGGCTCCAACTTGTTTCATTTTATGAACTAAACCAAGCATAGCTTAGCGACTGAACAACAATAGTCAAAGCTATGGTTTTTCCTGTAGTCATGTACGGATGCGAGAGTTGGACCATAAAGAAGGCAGAGGGCCAAAGAATTGATGCTTTCGAGCTGTAATGCTGAAGAATACTCTTGAGAGTCCCTTGGACAGCAAGGAGATCAAACTAGTCAATCCAAAAGGAAATCAACCCTGAATATTCATTAGAAGGACTGATGCTGAAGCTGAAGCTCCAATACTTTGGCCACCTGATTCGAAGAACTGACTCATTGGAAAAGACCCTGATGCTAGGAAAGATTGAGGGCAGGAGGAGAAGGGGACGACAGAGGATGAGATGGTTGGATGGCATCAGCAATTTAATGGACATGAATCTGAGCAAATTCAGAGAGATAGTGAAGGACAGGGAAGCCTGGTGTGCTGGAGTCCATGAGGTCGCAGAGTCGAACAGGACTTAGTGACTGAACAACAAAAACAAGCATGGCTTATTTATAAATCCCCCATTGTTTCCAATATTTGGCATTATAAGCATCCTTGTAGTCATATCTCTGAATGCATCCACAGTTTTTTTCTAGAGCTGAATTCCGAGAAATGGAATTGCTAGGCTGTGTGGATATTTTAATGTGTATTGCTTATTGCCTTCAATTAACTTTATACTTGGAGGAGCAGTATTTGACAGCCCCTGTTTAAATCTGTCCTCCCAAAACTGACTATTTGTTGTCAGTCTTATTTTTTTTTGTCTCTGACAGTATGTTAGGTTGAAAACAAGACCTTCATTTTAATTTTTCATTTTATTGATTGAACTTTTTATGAGATATTGATGGGCACTTATAATATTTGTGTGTTTGTATGCGGGCGTGCATGTGTACATATCTTAAGTTCATGACCTTTGCTTATTTTCCATTGCTGTGGTCAACAGTCTCTTATTGATCTGTAAGAGATTTTCAACTTAACCCATTATCTGTCACATAGCTTAAATGTTTTTCTTATTGTTTGATTTTAAAATTTTGTTCATGTTTTTTGACACAGAGTTTTGCAGTGTTTTCCCTTATTCTAGTTGAAATTAGGAAAATAATATGTGATCATTAAAAAAACCAACAACAAAAATATGTAAAGTAAGAATGTGAAAATCTGCCCCCCCTACCATTTACCCCATCATATCCCAATCCTAATCTGAGGGGTGGGTCTATTTTGGGGCCCCCTTTTTATCTCTGTCGACAGTTAACCCCTTAATGATTTCAGATACTATTTGCACTGCTAACACGCAAACTTCTGTCTCCTGGAACTGCCCTCTGAACTCACCTCTGATATCCAACAGCCTGGTTGACACCTCCACTCAGATAACATGAAGGCATCTTAAACCTGCTGTGTCTGTGTCAGGTAGAATGGTCTGGGCTACCTGTGATGTAACTTGAACTTCACGCTCCGCTGGGAAAGTCCTGATGCAGACAGTGCATCAGCAGTAGCTCCAAGAGTCACGTGCCTACTCTGAGCTCTGTGCTGGGGTGAAGTCTGCTCCCCCTCACACTGGATCGAGACAGTTGTCAGGGTACCAGCCTCATCCCTTCGTACCACAGTGTCCAGAGGAAGAAGTGACATTGTTTTCTGATGCATTTCTCTCAGGGAAGAATATACTTTGTTCTCATAAGTCTCCACAATACTTCTCCCCTAACCCATTCCTAAACCTGCCCTCTGGTGTGGAACGCCCTGCACTGATTGCCTCAGGCCAGGTTTCAGAAATTAGCCATTAACCAGGAGAGATGAACTGACCCTTAGCGCCATTCGGCCAGCTCTGGAGGAGAAGGTGAAGCCAGCTTTTCCTGAATCACTTGGAGTAAAGTCTGGTAAATATAGATACAAGGAATAATCTAGGCTGGGTTAAACGGATGCGGACTAGGAAGTCATCAGTGTCCAAGGAGAAGTGTTTTACCTTCCTCCCCCAGCTGTGTCTTCCCTTAGTTCTCCCAGCCTTAGCAAACAGCAGGGCCATTGTTGTTGTTATTCGGTCACTAAGTTGTGTCCAACTCTCTGCGACCCCAAGGACTGCAGGATGACAGGCTTCCCTGTCCTACACCATCTCCCGGAGTTTGTTCAAACTCATGTCCATTGAGTCAGTGATGCCATCCAACCATTTCTTCTTATGGCATGCCCATAACCACAGTCATGAAACCCGGAAGTCATACTTGAATCTTGCAGTCACCCACCCCTCTTGATGTATTGTTTATGTTCTTATGCGAAGAGTTGACTCATTGGAAAAGACTCTGATGCTGGGAGGGATTGGGGGCAAGAGGAGAGGGGACGACAGAGGATGAGATGGCTGGATGGCATCACTGACTTGATGGACGTGAGTCTGAGTGAACTCCGGGAGTTGGTGATGGACAGAGAGGCCTGGCGTGCTGCAATTCATGGGGTCACAAAGAGTCGGACACGACTGAGCGACTGAACTGAACTGAAGCAGTAAATTGACTTTAAAGAAATTAAGAAAATTATATGTATTTCACATTTATCCATTTTTTTTTATCTTTTTCTGATACTTTGGATCTTTGTTTAGATCCAGGTTTCCATCTGGTATAATTTCCCTCAGCTTTTGTTTCACTGAAAAGATGATTATTTTACCCCCTTTGTTTTTTGAAGGATGTTCTCGTAGTGATAGCAAATTCTAAATTGACTCTCTCTGCACTCCCACCTCAAAAATGTCATTTCATTGCCTTTTGGTTTAAATTATTTTTAATGACAAATCAGCTGTCATTCTTATTATTTTTTTCATGTAATCTTTTTTTCTCTGCCTCTACTTAAGATTTTCTCTGTATCTTTCAGCAATTGAACTATGACATGCTAGGGTGTGGTTTTATTTATATTTTTCTGTTTGTGCATGCTAAGTGCTAAGTTTCTTCAGTCCTGTCCAACTCCTTGCGGTCTTGTCAGAATCTGATATGTAAGGGAGTTGGACTACAGTTTTAGGTGTTTTTGACTTACCTCTGGATTCCATTGCATCAAGATTCTAGAATCCACAATCTTAAGTGGATTAAACCAGCAACAAAAAAGAAAATACTATGTGACTTCACTGTGAAATATATGGTCAAAATCATAAAAATAGAAAGTATAACAGTGGTGTGGCTTCCCTTGTGGCTCAGCTGGTAAAGAATACAGCTGCAATGCAGGAGCCTGGGTTAGATCCCTGGGTTGGGAAGATCCCCTGGAGAAGGGAAAGGCTACCCACTCCAGTCCTGACCTGGAGAATTCCATGGACTGTATAGTCCATGGGGTCGAAAGGAGTCGGACATGACTTAGCGACTTTCACTATAACAGTGGTTGCCAGAGGCTGAAGGGAGAGGAGATGAAGAATTAATGCTTAATAGATATAGAGTTTCAGATTTACAAGGTAAAAGTCTTATGGGAGTGGGTGGCACTGATAGCTGCATAGCCTGTGAATATCACTGAACTGCGTGCTTAAACATGGTTAAGATGGTGAACTTTGTTATGTGTATTTTAACACAATACAAAAATTAGAATTTAATTTTTAAAAAAAGAATTAGAGTCTACCAGTCATGTAAGTTATTTTACTTTATACAGACACCCAGGAAAGTTTGATCTTACTGAATTCAGGCAGGTTGTTCTGTGTGGATAGAAAGCCTTAGTGTAGAGGCTTTCCTTGCAACTCAGTAGTAAAGAATCTGCCTGCCAATACAGGGGACAGGGGTTCGATCCCTGATCCAGGAAGATCCCACATGCTGAGGAGCAACTAAACTTGTGTGCCACAACTACTGAGCCTGTGCTCTAGAATCCAGAAACCACAACTGCTGAAGCCTGAGCAACCTAGAACCTGTGGTTTGCAACAAGAGAAGCCACTGTAATGAGAAGCCTGAGCACCCCAACTAGAGAGTAGTCCCTGCTAGCCACAACTAGAGAAAAGCCCACACAGCAACAAAAACACAGCATATTCATAAATAAATAAGTAAAATTATTTATACAAGAAAGCCTGAGTGCAGCCAATGGTATTTCCGATCCACCTCTGTTGAGAATAACTTGGTAGCCTTCAGCTCAGTATATGCTGCTAAAGTTTTTAAATTTAGATAAAGAAATTTAACTCTTTGGTTTAGGAAATTCACACCACACACACTACTACTGTAGAGAAAGGGGCAGTGATCTATGATAATATAAAATGTTACAGTAAAGAATCATTATTTTATAAAATTAATGGCTTTTAGTAAAAGCTTCTGAAATCACTTAGACTCCTCCATAATGAAAGAGGTGATGTGTCCCTTGGGCCCATTTGTGATCTTTGTGCCAAACTAAATGTTAACCAGAATCATAAAGAAAAGTTCTGCTGCCAAACCACCAACTGTGCTCTGAAAACCCAAAACAGCAAAGAAGTGAAAAGTTAAACAGAAACAAACAAGCTTACAACTTTGTGAAGCCAGGATAAACAAGGGAAGTGTGTTTACTAATATCCAGAAACATTTCAAAATATAACAATCTGTATCTACATGCATTAAACCAAAGTGGAGCTTTCCAACTCCACTTGATCACCATGAAAATTATCTTAGTCTTTCCCATTTTATCTGTGACCTCTAACTTCAACATTGAGAACCCTGGTTCCCACCAAATATCTTCCATTTACTAAATTGTTCAATTACATGGTAGCAGTTTCACAACTCGGAGAAGGCAATGGCACCCCACTCCAGTACTCTTGCCTGGAAAATGCCATGGACGGAGGAGCCTGGTGGGCCTCAGTCCATGGGGTCGCTAAGAGTCAGACACGACTCAGCGACTTCACTTTCACTTTTCGCTTTCCTGCATTGGAGAAGGAAATGGCAACCCACTCCAGTGTTCTTGCCTGGAGAATCCCAGGGACAGGGGCGCCTGGTGGGCTGCCGTCTATGGGGTCGCACAAGGTCGGACATGACTGAAGTGACTTAGCAGCAGCAGCAGCAGTTTCACAACTGTTGACCCACATCCCTTAAGACCAGCTTTGAGGTGGGGTAGAACAATGGCACCCCACTTGAGTACTCTTGCCTGGAGAATCCCATGGATGGAGGAGCCTGGTGGGCTGCAGTCCATGAGGTCGCTGGGAGTCGGACACGACTGAGCGACTTCACTTTCACTTTTCACTTTTCTGCATTGGAGAAGGAAATGGCAACCCACTCCAGTGTTCTTGCCTGGAGAATCCTAGGGGTGGGAGGGCCTGGTGGACTGCCATCTATGGGGTCACACAGAGTCGGACATGACTGAAGTGACTTAGCAGCAGCAGCAGCAGAACAACTAGAGAACAAAGAGAAGGTTGGGGAGGAGCCAGAGGGGCCGACAACCCAATGGGACTGGGGCATAAGGGGCACAGGGGAAGGTTTCTGGTGACAGAGTTCCAGCCTTACAAGAACAAAGGGTCTCCAGCACCTTCGGACAGATGCATGTCTTCACTTGTTAAGAGAGAATAGAGTCAAACGGTAAGGCCACTGTTTCTACTACATGGGAAAAATGGAAACGCTTGATGGTCCCCCAGCACTTCCGCAGGGTGTAGGAATGCTGCTGGTGAGGCTGATTCAAGCATGTTGCAAAAGGTCCCCAGATTCCACCAGAGCTCACAGTGCACTGCTCTGACACAGTACATCTGCTGCTTCACAGGGATGTTCATTAGTGCACTGTGTTCAAAGCAGCACAATGGACCCAACTGTCCATCAGTGGGAGACTGGTTCCAATGCCTGGCATATACAAACGCTCACTAATGCCTATTGAATGAATGAATGTGTATTCACTTGTATAAAATGAAGCACGTATAGCAGTTTACATATACATACATATGCACATACATATACACATACCCATAGAAAGGGTCAATATATGATGTCGAGTGAAAAAACAAATCACAGAATTATTTTATTTATAATAGAATCTGATTCTTGAAAAAATGTATATGTGTAATAAATTTCTGGAAAGGTACATTTTTTAAAAAAACCCATAATTCTGGCTATTTATGGGAAGCAGAAATGGATGACAGAGGAGGGAAAGTGCTAAAGAAATATTTAGCTTTTCATTTGCTTTTTGAATTTTAAAATCGTAAGTGTTTATTACTTTTGTATAATAAAAAGAGTAAACAATCTCATTTTCACATCACTTCTTTTGTGTTTATATAGTTTTTTGTCTGTGGTGCTATTTAGAGTAAACTGTTTATATAAAGGTTAAACAAAACTAAAGGACAAACATGTCTGATATTCAATTTTTTTTTTCTTTTCTTTGGTATTCAATTTTAAGCAGTATTTGTGTGATACAAATGTCCTCAGGAACCCCAACCCTTCACTGAACTCTGCCCCTCACTTAAATGGTTTGCATGCATGTATTTTAGGGAACTTGATCGACGCACCAAATGAAGCTAGATGGGAGGGAGGCTGAGGATTCATGGTAGCCAAGCTTGGAAGCCAAGTGACTGGGAGGGATGTCAGGTCCCAGTGAACACTGAGACTTTGGGGGGTCCCCCAGGGTAGCCTTGTCAGCACTCCTAGAGGGATCTTGGTTTGAGCCTTATTTTATCTACTTTTTTTTTTTTTAAGGTTTTTAGTTAATTTATTTTCCCACCCCACACAGCATGTGGGATCTTAGTTCACTAACCAGGGATCGAACCCATACCCCCTGTATTGGAAGAGCAGAGTCCCAATCACTGGACCCCCAAGGAAGTTCCTATTTTATTTACCTTTGAAACAAAGGGTGACCCACTGAGACTTACCTTGCAAATTAAAGACCACAGGCTGTGAACCAGCTTTCTGGAAACATGGAGAAGTGAGTGGCTGTCATTCTGTCCTTGTAGCTGGGAGCTTCACAAAAGACAGAATGCTCAGGCTGGACAGTGAAGCGAGCAGGAAAGTTTGCTGGGAGGAGGAGGGGTGGCAGAGGAGACCTTGGGAACAAGACAAACAGCGTGGGGGGACACTGCCAGCGCTCACTGACTGTCCTCCTGGCAGCCTTGCAGTTAGCCGGTGACTGGTTCTGCCTGTTGAGGAAACATTCATCAGTAATCAACCTAAGAAAGAAATGGAAATTGTTATGCTTGGGGTGACTTGTGTGCACCAAAGCGTTCCTATGGCCTCAGCTTTGCTTCAGTTTCTGTTGCTCCCAAGGCTCCACTGGTCCTTCCTCTTCTCCAGGTTGGATCCTCTAGATCCTGTAGTTTCCATGGGTGCCAATATCTTTCCAATAAGTGTCGCCTGTGTTTGAGATGGCACCCAAGAAACCTGATGGATAGACACTAAATTTGGTTAAAAAAATTTTTTTTTTCCTTATATAGTGAACAGTACAGTATTTCAATTCTAGCACAACTATAAAAGGTAGAACTTTCGAATTAGTTTGGTCATTTGCTGATATACCAAATCCCACTTCAGTCCATAAGTGCTTTGGAAATACAATGAGATCCTGTCACTTGATGTCGATGTCACATGCAGCACGGGAATTTGGAACAAAGCCTTCTGGGAGATCATGAGTTTCCCATGTGAACAAATGTGCATGGTGGCAACAGCTGAGGTGTGCAAGGCTGGTTGCACTGTGTGGGTCAGCTGAGTTGGACCACAGAGAAACTGCACAAACACAGGGGTGGAAGCAAGCAGCTGGAGGTCTTTACTTTGGGGCTCAGGGCATCTCAGGGAGGAGGGAGACCCCAGAATATTCTTAGTGGAGGACAGGTATAGCAGGAACACAACTTGCTACAAAACACTGTCATCTAAATAATCCCATATTGAATCTTTGAAGAACCTGCTGACAGGGGTTATATTACCCCATTTTCATGATAGAGAAACCAAGCCTCAATCAAAGAAATGTATCTGTTTTTGCCTGGAAGACTCAGAAGGCAAAGTCTGGGACAAGGTCAAGGGCTCTGTCTTTCAGAAATGCAGCTGCGGAGAGCAGGGGTCAAGGCCAGGAACCAAACTGGAAGGAAATAGAGTACAATGTAAAATTTTATCATGAAAGAACGTAGGAAACTGAGTTTCATTCACTTTACAATTTAAACAAATACATTGCAACTGCCAATGTATTAATCATTCCTTCCAGGTGGGCAAAGCTATGATCTAGCTACATAGAGGAATGGAATACCTTGGCAGTTGGTGCTCTGTCTCCCGGAGGTGGAAACATTGTTTCTAGGTGAGAGTTCCTGATTTCACATTTCACCTAGAAGTAAACTTCAGTGGGTATAAAATCTCCCATCTCATTGCTGTCTTCTACCCGCAGTATAAATAGGGCTCCCATAATAAAAAAGTGCGGCTGTAATAGGAGAAACAGAATCAATATGGTGATGGATCAATCGCAAACATTTATGTAGACTGAGGTTTGTTTTTGAATTGAATTTTATTGCCATTGCAGATTATTCAATTTTTACTGAGTTATTATTAGCAAGTTTCATCAGCTATTACCAGGAGGTGCAGCCACTGACCAGCGGGAATAAATGCAGAAGAACCAGGACGCCATCCTCAGCGTCTCCAGAGAAAAATGACCATCTGCTAATGCACGGCAAAGGCCTGTGCTCTATAAGGACTTTATAAATAACAATGTCAGCATATCCATTCATCACATAGAGTGGCTAATATGTATTTTTCATGCTACTTTCTAAGGATCAGAATTTACTCGGATAGAAAGCTGTTGTTTATCCTTGTTGAAGTTCTCGTTTAATATCATAAAAATCAATAACTGAATTTGAATTTACTTGTTCTTCTTACCATCATCTAAATAATTATTAAATGAAACCAAATGATAAGCTTTTTCTCTGTAAGTGGAAGTTCACATTCAATTTAAGACATTTTGCAAAGCAGCATCACTTTCTGAAAACAATAATTGCCTGGCAAATTATTCTCTGATGGCCCAGTGCTATTCTTGTCACATCAGGAGTGTTTGATGCAGGAAAGCCTCAGGGGACGGAAGAAGCAATGTCCTCATTGCTCTAAAGTTGGATAGAAGGGAAAGAGCCCCAGATACCTTACTCTCTCCCAAGCTGAGAGGTTCAGTGAGCTCAGGTCCTGGCACTCTGTCTGCCCCTCTGCTCTGAACACACCTGTGGCACAGACATGACACGAGAGGCAGGTGGCAGCAGGAGGGCCCAGGTACAGGTGAAGGAGGAAACAGACAGAACAGGCTCCATCTTGAAAGCAGGACTCCATCTTGGGCTGGACTGTGGACTTTGAGCTAGAGCCAGACATCCTGGAATGTGAAGTCAAGTGGGCCTTAGAAAGCATCACTATGAACAAAGCTAGTGGAGGTGATGGAATTCCAGTTGAGCTATACCAAATCCTGAAAGATGATGCTGTGACAGTGCTGCATTCAATATGCCAGCAAATTTGGAAAACTCAGCAGTGGCCACAGGACTGGAAAAGGTCAGTTTTCATTCCAATCCCAAAGAAAGGCAATGCCAAAGAATGCTCAAACTACCACACAATTGCACTCATCTCACACGCTAATAAAGTAATGCTCAAAATTCTCCAAGCCAGGCTTCAGCAACATGTGAACTGTGAACTTCCTGATGTTAAAGCTGGTTTTAGAAAAGGCAGAGGAACCAGAGATCAAATTGCCAACATCCGCTGGATCATGGAAAAAGCAAGAGAGTTCCAGAAAAACATCTATTTCTGCTTTATTGACTATGCCAAAGCCTTTGACTGTGTGGATCACAATCAACTGTGGAAAATTCTGAAAGAGATGGGAATACCAGACCATCTGACCTGCCTCTTGAGAAATTTGTATGCAGGTCAGGAAGCAACAGTTAGAACTGGACATGGAACAACAGACTGGTTCCAAATAGGAAAAGGAGTTCGTCAAGGCTGTATATTGTCACCCTGTTTATTTAACTTATATGCAGAGTACATCATGAGAAACGCTGGGCTGGAAGAAACACAAGCTGGAATCAAGATTGCCGGGAGAAATATCAATCACCTCAGATATGCAGATGACACCACCCTTATGGCAGAAAGTGAAGAGGAACTCAAAAGCTTCTTGATGAAAGTGAAAGTGGAGAGTGAAAAAGTTGGCTTAAAGCTCAACATTCAGAAAATGAAGATCATGGCATCTGGTCCCATCACTTCATGGGAAATAGATGGGGAAACAGTGGAAACAGTGTCAGACTTTATTTTTCTGAGCTCCAAAATCACTGCAGATGGTGACTGCAGCCATGAAATTAAGACGCTTACTCCTTGGAAGGAAAGTTATGACCAACCTAGATAGCATCTTCAAAAGCAGAGACATTACTTTGCCAACAAAGGTTCATCTAGTCAAGGCTATGGTTTTTCCTGTGGTCATGTATGGATGTGAGAGTTGGACTGTGAAGAAGGCTGAGCGCCAAAGAATTGATGCTTTTGAACTGTGGTGTTGGAGAAGACTCTTGAGAGTCCCTTGGACTGCAAGGAAGTCCAACCAGTCCATTCTGAAGGAGATCAGCCCTGGGATTTCTTTGGAAGGAATAACGCTAAAGCTGAAACTCCAGTACTTTGGCCACCTCATGCGAAGAGTTGACTCATTGGAAAAGACTCTGATGCTGGGAGGGATTGGGGGGCAGGAGGAGAAGGGGATGACAGAGGATGAGATGGCTGGATGGCATCACTGACTCGATGGACGTGAGTCTCAGTGAACTCTGGGAGTTGGTGATGGACAGGGAGGCCTGGCGTGCTGCGATTCATGGGGTCGCAAAGAGTTGGACACGACAGAGCAACTGATCTGATCTGATCTGATAGAAACGACATACCAACTGGAAAACCAGGCTGGAAGGAAGAGCCCCAGGGCTCTCTGTAGCCTAAAAGAATACGCTAATTATCTGTGTAACCGGTAGAATCATACATTCTATTATGCTTGTTAGGGTATGACCACAGGCCTATTGATAATTGTCCACCATTAACTACCTAGGCTTAAGGCATATGAATCATGGGTTGACTTTGATTGTATCTTTCTTTTTCCTTTGTTCAGACTAGTTTCAGGGAACCTTATACACTTAGGGTATATAAGGTTTTCACAAAAACTTGTCAGGGTCCTTGGCTAAGAGGAGACTCTGCCTTGGGTTCACCAGTGTAATAAACTGCACTCCACTATCTGCATTATCCTTCTAAGTGAGTTTGTTTCCTGGAATGTGTGGCTACAACACAGGTACAGCTGTGTCCGCAAAGCCTGTACTCAGCTCCACCCTCCCTCATCCCTCTTGGGAGCTGCACATGCTTTGGCATCGCCAGGCCCAGAGGAGGAGGCATCAGAAATGTGGAAGGGCCTGGAGAGACAGCCTTCAGTGGGCTGAATGGCTGTGGGGGTTGAGGGTAGGGGGAGCTTGTCAGCTAAGGTCTTCCCTGCTTGAGCCCCGCCCTCCTCTCAGCCCTCCAGCCACCTGGCCCCAGGATGTCTCCAGGGATAAGTAGCCAGGACACTCCATGTGTCTGAGATCTCAGGAAACAGGCATGGGAGCTGTGTTCTGATCTGAACCAAACCAAGGCAGAAGAGTGGTCGAGCCCAAGTCTGAGCTCCTGACCCACAGTGAGGCCTAACAAACCCAACGTCGGGGTTTGGAGCAGAAAAGGCTCATTACAGGGCCAACAGGAAGAATGGGCAGCTCATGCCCAACAGGCCTGAACTCCCGGATACTTTTGGGGGAAGATTTTTTGTTTTTAATTATTTATTTATCTATTATCAGTTGTGCTGGGTTTTCATTGCCACACGCAGCCTTCTCATTTTGGTGGCTTCCCTTGTTGTGGAGCACGTTGTTTTCAGGGATGTTCTTCTGTATCTCAAGTGTTAAAACCATCCGCTCCCCTCACACCAGGCTTTCCTGCAGGGCAAATATCGGTGACCTGGAAATTTTGCCTAAGACAGAAGATTCTGTGTAAATATGAGAAAACCTGATTTAAAGTCCTGACACTGTCTGGAGAGATCATAATCCATGCATAGAGTGCCAGTCAGCACCAAGGGCTCTGCATTTGGTTCCTTTAATTTTTGGACACTCTTACTAGTACTATTACTAACTCCATCAGAGGGGTGAGAAGAGGAGGCACAGAGCTATTAATTGACTGGTAAAGTGATTATTAATCAATGAGGAGGCCAGCAGACCTGGTGGCTGTAATGCCCAGGCAGCCTTCATGAGCAAACTGACACCAAAGCCAGAACCAGGGCATCTGCATGCCAGAGAAAGGAGCGACGGGACAACCACAGCTCGACCCCAGATGGAGCCCCCGTGAAGTTACAGCCAAGCAAATACTGCCCTCGGGTTGCTTCTGCATCTTCTCCACAAGAACCTCCCCTTGTCCCGCTGTGGCACACTCCTAACCACATTCCAAGTGACATGCACTCAAGTCAACTCCTGAGATGTGTATTGTGCCTCAGGATTCGCTGAAGTTCACGAGGCAGGCCAGGGTCGAAGCTACATCAGCATCAAGCTGTCTGACTACAAACCTGCCTGGTGGACCCAGATCTCATCCTCTAGGAAATGAAGGGAACAAGCACCAGGTGAGTGGTCTCAACCTTGGCATCACCAGGGCACTGCCTAGGGAGCTTTGAGAGAAAGAATGTCTTACATCACTGGGAAAAAATATCCACAGTTCATTTATCTGACAAAAGCCTTGCATCTGGAATATTTAAGGCTGTCTCACAAATGAACAACAAAAGGACACAGACACTTTGTTGTCATGTGGACTATTTCTCTATTTACAAAAAAAAAGTGCCGCTGTTACAGCCTGGGTGCTGATACTGCCAGAAAGTGTGGCTCAGTTAACCTGGGGTGTGATCTGGGCAAGAGGAGCTTCAAAAGTTCTCCATGTGATTCCAGTATAAAAGTGAAGATGGGGGCATCTGTGCCAGGCCAGGGGCCAGTCCTAGGAGGGGCAGGGAGGGCTGTGTAATTTCCTTTGTAGAACCCAGTGCTCACTGTGTGTGTTTCCTACAGCTGCTGAGCAAATGACCACTAATGTCATAACTTAAAACAACCCAAACTTATTCCCTTACAGTTCTGGAGGCCAGTAGTTCAAAACAAGTCTTAAGGGGCTAAAATCAAGGTGTCAAGATGTCTTGTTCCTCCTGGAGGGTCCAGAAGAGCCTCTGCTCCTCACCTCCTCCGACTTCTGGAGGTGCCCACGTTCCCGGACTCACGGCCACTTCGTGCCAACTTCTGCCTCTCATCAGGTCACCTTTGCCCTTGATGCTGGCCCTCCTGTGTCCCCCAGAGGACTGTCCGACCTCCTGAATAGTCCAGGGTGCTCGCCCATCCTAGGACCCTTAACTTAAATCACACCTGAGCAGTTTCTTCACCGTGGAAGGCAACCTCTTCACAGGTCCTGGGGATTAGGACGTTTACAGACCTGACGGGCCTTGAATCCACTGCTCAAGTGCAGTTTTTCAGATGACAGAAGGAGAACTTACTCCTCTCCTGGAACCTTGGAACACAAAGGGCTCAGGAAGTTTCCACGGCTGATTCCAGCTACTCGGCAAAGCGACCTGCAAAAGATTCCCCTTCTCCCTAGATGCCATAGCACCGCACATCAGTGCCCCAGATAACTGCTCCGGGCAGTGATCACAGTAGCAGAAAACTCCATTTTTTTCCTCAGATCCCAGGACAACAAGCCCCATGATAACAGGAGACCTAGAGGACAGTCAGGCCCCGCCTCTCCCTCAGCCCCAGAACTGAGTGGAGATCCCTGCCGCCCCACCACTCTCTTCCCTCCTCACACCCAACCTCTCCCTCCCTCTCTGTTTAGTTGCCTGAATTCCTGACAAGGAGCATCAGGAATGTCCTGCCCTCGTGTTCCTGTTGAGGATTCCAAAGCTGCAGGGTTCCAACCATACCGACTCCATCCTCTGGCTCCACACCTCCACCTCCTGCCTGGCCAGGCCTCACCAACCTTTTCCCACCCAGATCTCCCACACCCAGGTGTTCGGTTTGATCCTCAACAAATGACAAACATCCTGAGGGTCAAGTGGGTCTGCTGGGAGGGAGCTGGGCTTCTGGAGCCCAGCCAAGCACACCGGTTAGGAAACTCCCAGACTGGGCCTCTCTGCAGTCATTAACGCCAGTAAAAGTCCATTATCTTGTAATTTTACTCCTACCATGTGCTTTTTTTAAGAAAAAAAAAAATATTTGTTTATGACTGTGCTGGGTCTTCATTGCTGCACAGGCTTTACTCTAGTTGCAGCAAGCAGGGGCTACTCTCTAGTTGCAGTGTGCAGGCTTCTCAGTGCAATGACTTCTCTCATAACAGAGCACGGGCTCTGGGGCATGTGGGCCTCAGTAGTTGTGGCACATGGGCTCTAGAGTACAGGCTCAATAGTTGTGGCGTACAGGCATTTGAGATCTTCTTGGATCAGGGATCGAACCTGTGTCTCCTGCATTGGCACACAGAGTCTTTGGCACTGAGCCACCGTGGAAGCCTTACCATGTGCTTTTAACATGTAATTCAAGTGAGAGTGGGAAGAACAGATCCGAGGCTGTGCTTTCCTTTAGGCCCAGTAGCCACAGCCACCCTAGTCCTGAAACAGAGACTTCCTGGCAGCTCAGTTCACAGCTGTCCTCTGAACCTGTGCAGGAGAGAGGCCGAGTCCTTCATCCCAGCGCCAGCTGTTGCTTCTACACCAGGAGGGAGGCTCGAATGGCAAGGTGAATCCTGGCTGGTGTTCCAGAAGCAGCCTCCCCCTCACCAGGCCTCAGCTGGGCCCATGTGGGTGGTGCCCTCCTTGCCAGCTTCCTCTTCCCTTCCCAGCATGGCTTCTTCTCTGCCCAAACCCAAAGGAAGACTTGCCCTGGGCTCTCTGCACCTGTATTAGATGGACAGTGGAGAGAGGGTGCCTGTCTGCAGGACTGCTTTCTCCCTAAGGTGCTGCAGAGAGAGGGAGGGAGAAGGCTGCCTCTCGGATGCTCAGGAAGGGGTCACAGATGCCTTGCCCAGCCAGCCCCTCTCTTCCCAGATGGTCATCTGTCAGTCTGGAGGTTACCCCTCTTTCTCCCTCGGGAGGGGCCCTCTCTCGCCCCCACATTCCTCCTCTTGGAGTGGATCTTCCATGGATCTCACCTTTCTGTGTGTCTTGCACACAAGGCACTGGCTTCCCTTTGTTCTGCTTAATCGTTTCAAGAACATCCGTCCAATGAGCAGCCTTTCTTCAGAGAAAAGGCAGCGTGCCCACACCTTTAGAAGGTAGAGAAAATACAAATTCCTGCTCATCATAAGATATTCCGGGTGCCCCAGCTCAGAGATCCTTCTGAACTCCCTATGCAGTGTTGTCCCCAGCGGTGTCTGGGCTCTGGGAGTGATGCAGGAAATTGCAGGTGCTCTGACTGCTGCGATTGTTGTGGCTACAGGTTACTGCCAGCGCAAGCCCCGCCGAACCCAAGAGCCTGCATGACCCTTCCCAGTCGGGTCCCCTCCAGGGTCTGGATTCAGGGCAGCTGCAGGCTAAGTCTTGGTGTTCTGAGCTCAAGTGTACTTGGCCAACAAGCACTGAATTTAGAAATGTGAAGATTTCATTTCTGATTTGATGATATGCTGTCTGCTCTGTTATAAATCATGGAAATTTTCAGACGTTGCCTTGCCTACAGCTAGGAATCTGCCCAGTTGCTGTGCATTTCAAAGTTCTGCATGAGATGTTTTAGTGCCACCTACAGGTCTCTGTCTCTGGAGGTGCTGTGGACAGGTGGTATACCCCACAGCCCACCCAGTGGGGTGGGGGACCATGCACTGGTGAAGCTCAGCAAATGGAATGCAGAGCTAAACAAGCTAAAAGCAAAAAGTACATATTGTACAATTTATGAAAGTACAAAAACAGGTGAAACTAATTGTATCAGGGTGTTGCAGAGAAACAGAACCCGTAGTATATTCTTTAAATCCCTTAAAATAAATCCCTTTCATATAAAATAATAATATAGAATAAGTCCCTATGTAAATGCACAGAGAATACCAATATATATTTATATATGGTTTATATTTAAAGAGATTTATTTTGAGGAATCAGCTCATGTAACTGTGGGTGCTGGCAAGCTGAGGTCTGTAGGACGAGCTGTCGGGCTGAAGACTCGGGCAGGATTTCTGTGCTACAGTCTTGAGGCAGACTTCCTTCTTCTGTGGGAAACCTCCGTCTTTGCTCTTGAGGCTTTAAATGGAATGGATGAGACCAATCCAATGCTCTGCATCTGCCTAGCACGATACAACTGTCCTGTGCATAGTTCTCCCTTAGATCCAATCAGGACAGTGTCATGAACGGGTCAGTGTGGTAGCTCATAGAAGAGAACAGCAATTGAGACCCCTGTGGGCTAAATTATGGCACAGGACTGAGGAGTGACACATGCCTGAGATAGGTCAGTGACGGTGTGGTGCTGGCCTTGCCAGATGAAAGCCAACTGCTCCTGGGGGTCTTTACTGACAGGGGAGGGAGAGAACAGCATCTGTCAGATCAACATCTGCAAACCAGGTGCCAGGGATGTGTAAGTTCTCAAGCGTTGAAACCACATCAGACATCAGTGAAACATCTGAGAGCTCTCCCTGCACACAGAGAAAGGCCATGTGAGGACACAGCAAGAAGGTGGATGTCTGGCAGTCAGGAATAGCACTCTCACCTTGAAATGAAGTCTGCTGGCACCTCGATCCATGACTTTCAGACTCCAGGCCTGTGAGAGAACACATTTCTGTTGTTTAAGCCACCCAGTCTGTGGTATCTTACTGTGGTACCCAAGCAGACCAGGACAACTGTGAAAGTGCATTGTTAGCCAAGCCTGCTAAAAGCAAACTGTTTCTGGTGGAAATCTTAATTAGCAAGTATTGAGGGAAATGCATCTGTCAGACCCAACAGCTGTGAACCAGCTCCCATGGGATGAGTTAATCAGCTTGAGCAATGAAACGACATCTGTAATAGCAAGGGCAGTTGCAGTGAATGCCTGCATAAGTATACAATAACCCACCATTATTCTCCAAGACCCAGCTGCCTTCTGCACAGGCCAGAGGTAAGCAGCACTGGGATGTGGTGGGTGCCACCAGCCCTGCATCCTTCAAGCCGTTATTGGTGGCAGTAAGCTCTGCAGTATTGTTTCTGGCTCCCTACTCTCCTCAGCAGGGGCAGCTCTAGTGGCATCCACTTGACCTTTCCCAGCATATAGCCCTCCTTCCACAGGTCAGGGAACCAACTTGAGGATTCTGCCTGTGGCCGAGTATGCCTACCCCAACCACATTCCAGAAGCAGGGAAATAACCACAGGATGGCTTTGAGGACCCACTGTGAGACACACCTGAGCCAGAAAACCTCTGGTCAGCTGACCTCCTCAAGGCCTGCTCTGACTGGTGGATCACAGTGATGTTTTGGGTCTCCTGAAATCAGGGTCAGTTTGGAGCTGCGTGTTCAGAATTCTTGAAAAGTCTAATTATTTCCTTTTCCCCAAAGCATAATCACCGTGGTAAAAGGCCCCGGGTCCCGTGAGGGAAGGCTGGAAGATTCAGTGTGTATTTTTGGCAGCACAGTAGGGTCTTTCCTCAAGGTGATCTGGCCTCCTCTTTATTCAAGGGTTTTTGGGTCTGTAAACTGGGTCAAGTGTGACGTTGACTGTAAGGCTGTCACTCTGTTTTTATGACTTTTGTGAGTACTTTCTCCGGCAATGAGTGTCTTTGACCTTAGAGCAGTTACAGTAGTTCTCAGTTATCATACCGGCAACTCACGGATTTGGGGGTGTGCCCTCGATGTACCGGGCCACAGTCCACACTGTCACATGTATGTGTCCTCTTAAAGTAACAATAAAATCTTACCATTTTTAGTGGGAGGGGAAAGGCAAGTGAAGGCGTTTCCAGCAAGGCCAAGCCATTTCTGCAGATCCTGGGGGGACGGGGACTGCCGGGGCCACGCCCCCGCCACACCGCTCGTCTTGGACACACGCTCCTTACGCACCGCTATTCTCTGCGCCCACTGCCGGGGCCCGGCCCGTCCCCCAGGGACACACGCCCCAACGCGATGAGATTGACTCAGGGCCGAGGCTTGCAGATGATAGTCTTAACCTTCATATTCCCCTAATCTCCACACTTCGACAGAGAGCTGCTTAAGTCCCCTTAGGGCACAGACGGGTTCTCCTTGCGGCTCAGCTGGTAAAGAATCCGCCCGCAATGCGGGGAGACCTGGGTTCGATCCCTGGATTGGGAAGATCCCCTGAGAGAAAGGCTACCCACTCCAGTATTCTGGCCTGGAGAATTCCATGGACTGTATAGTGCATGGGGTCGCAAAAAGTCGGACACGACTGAGCGGCTTTTACTTCACTTCACTTCAGGGCACAGACTGCGCCGCAGCAAGGCGACAGAGTAACTACCGCGGCCTTTGCCGCGCCGTGTTTGACAGGCAGCCCGGCCTTGACAGGTATGGCGGACCGGGAGGGGAGCCTTACGGGGTTTGACGGGCAGGGGGCGGGGTCCCGCGGGGTATGACGGGCCGGGGGCGGGGCCCCGCGGGGTACGACGGGCCAGGGGGCGGGGCGAGCGCAGCCCGGGGCGCCCGAGCAGCACGCGGGAAGCACCGCCGTGCGCGCCCCGGCGCCGGGTCCGGGTGGGCTGCGGTCCGCGAGCCGCCGCGCCGCCGTGTCGGAGGCGGGAGGGGCCCGGCGCAGCCATGTTCGTGGCGCGCAGTATCGCGGCGGACCACAAGGATCTCATCCATGATGTGTCTTTCGACTTCCATGGGCGGCGGATGGCCACCTGCTCCAGCGACCAGAGCGTCAAGGTGCGGGCCGAGCCTGGAAGCAAGCGGGACCTTGCGCGGCCCGCTGTCCGAGCGAGGGGCGCGTGGAGAGGGGACTGCTCCGGACTTGAGGCGCCTTGCCGGGCACGAGGCGCGGCGGCCTGGCAGGCGGGCGCCCTCCTCCCCGGTATTGTGGGGTCACTGCCGCCCGGGCCGCCTCTCAGCGGTTGTCTGCGTGCGTGCGTGCGTCACGGCGGCGGGCGCGCTCCCGCTGCGGGGGAAGCAGGGGGAGCCGGTCGGCCAGGCTTGCCCTGGGCTCCAGGCTGGGTCCGGAGCGCCTTTTGGGTAGGGGAGGTCTCGCTCGGCGGTGGTCGGCGGGACTCAGGACCGGGGGTGCTGGCCCTCCGAGCTCCGCGGGCGCCCGTCGGATTGGACGCTCTCCCTCCATGTTCTCACAGCCGGGCCGCGACGGCGCGGCCCTCGCTGACGGGTCTGTGGCGAGGCCCGGGTTTTCTCTCCGCCCTCCGCGGCCACGTGACCGTCGCGATAATTGGCGTCCGTTAACCGAGTAGGTTTCTTTATCCGCTTAGAGCTGTGTTCTAGAGGATTGTCCCGTGTGCGGAGTTTTTGTCTGTCGGAGTGTTGCAGTGAAAAGTCGTCGTTAATGCCGTTTTTTATGTTTTTGGAAGTTTTCCTTAGGCTCATTCCAGTAGAGAAATTAATGAGTATTTTAAAAGCTCTTGAGAGTACTTGGTAGATTGTCTTTTTGAAGATTGTACTGTTTTACAGCTGCCGTTGAAGAGTATCAGTGTGATAGTTGTCGGTGTCGGGCATTATCATTGCGGTTTTTTCTTTAGTGTTTTCGTTATTGCAGGGAACTACAGGTAACAAAATTTACCACCTTAACCGTTTTCATTAAGTATGTATTTTTGCATCGGTCACCGCCATCCTCACTTTGCCCTGTCCGCATTAAGCATGACTCACCGATCCCTGAAGCGTCCAACCCTGGTCCCCGCCCTTGTACTTTCTGTCTCTGAATTTGGCTACTCCCGTGGCCTCATACAAGTGGGATCGTACAGAATTTGTCGTTTTTGTTGACTGGCTGATTTCACTTAACTTAATGTTTTGAAGTTCATACGTGTTGTAGCATTTGTCATAATTTCCTTCCTGAGAAAGGAAGCGTTTAAATAATCTAAAAACTTTTAAAGAGGCTAAGTATATGTATCTGCATATACCACATTTTACATATCACTCATCTGTTGGTGGAGTTTGGTTCCTTCTACATTTTAGTTGTGAACAATGCTGCTGTGAATGTGGGTAAACAAGTATAGCTTTGAGACCCTGCATTCAACTGGGTGCAGACCCAGAAGTGGAATTGCTGAATCACATGGAAATTCTATTTTTATTTGAAAAAATTTTAATAATTTTTATCTATGTGTTGCTGTTCTTGGGCTTTCTCTAGTTTAGGAGAGCTGGGGCTACTCTTCCTTGCGGTGCTGGAGGCTTCTCATTAGCGGCGTTTCTCCTTGTGCAGGATGAGCTCTAGGTCACGCAGGCTTCAGTAGTTGTGGGTCATCAACTCGAGAAAGTGGGCTTGGCGTTGGCAGGCAAATTCTATCCACCGGGGAAGTCCTGTTTGAAGGTTTTTGAGGAGCCACAATACTGTTTTATCATTACATTTTTAAAAATTGATTTATTTGGGGGACATATTACATTTAAAAAAGCTGGTTAAAATGTCATGTTATTGTAATGTCTATTTTTTGTTGGTATGAAGGTTCAGTGTTTTGTCTTTGACTTATATATACAGTTAAGTATCGTTATTTGCAAGTTTTGTATTTGTGAATTTGCTTATTCTATAAAGTTTATTTGTAACCCCCAAAGCAACGCTCATGGTTATTTGTAGACATGACCAGGTGGCAGAAAAATTGGAGTTGTCCAGGTTGTGTTCCCAGCTGAGGTTGGACAGGTGACACTCTGCCTTTCATTCCGGCTTTCATAGTGTAAACAAGCGTCCTTCTGAGTGTTTGGTGCCACATTTTCCACATTTTCATTCTTTTTGTTGGTGAATTTCACTGGCTGAAGTGGTCCTCAAGTGTTGTGCTGCATGTCCCACAGCAAGAAGTCTGTGAGTGCCTTCCCAAAAATGTGTGTGTTAGGGGAGCTTCATTCAGATGTGAGTTACAGTGTTGGTGTGATTTCAGTTCAGTCACTCAGTTGCATCCGACTCTTTGTGACCTCATGGACTGCAGTGCGCCAGACTTCCCTGTCCTTCACCAACTCCTGGGGCTTGCTAAAACTCAGGTCCATTGAGTTGGTGATGCCATCCAACCATCTCGTCCCCTGTCCTCCCCTTCTCCTGCCTTCAGTCTTTTCCCACCATCAGGATCTTTTCAGTGTTCAGTGATAGTGAATCAATAATGTATACAAAATAAGGTGTTTGCAAACATACACAGGTGAAACAAGGTTATTGATAGGTTGGTTGATAAATACATTGTGACCAGAGGCTCCTGTGAATTGCACCTGTTTCCCCTGGGGGGAGTGGTCAATATTGGCCCAGTGACTTTCTAGGGCAGCAGCACCGGAAGTGCCCGACTTGAGTGGCACTCTTATCATCTCCATTAACTATTGGAGCGAAGGTTCCTTGACTGACATGTCCTCAGTCCTCAGTAAATATTTGGTTGAATGAATGAATGTTTACTTACTGATTTTATCTTTTGTGAATTTATGTTTCCCTCCTTTGTCCTCACTGACTCAATTAATTTTAGAAATTCTTGGTATAAAATATCTTTTTTCTTACAGGTCTGGGATAAAAGTGAAAGTGGGGAATGGCATTGCACTGCTAGCTGGAAGGTTAGTATTTATTTTTATGGTGATTTAAAAAAATTGAAACATTTACTGTAGGGTAGCATTAGTGACTTTGTGTTCAGTTTTGAGAATTATAAAATTTATACCTTTTACTTTTTTTCACTATTAAAGTAGCAAATGTGCTTCAGAAAATTTGAAAGTATGAGTTTGAAATTCTGTAGCATTTTAACCTGTTTTTAGCATCTCAGTATGTCTTTCTTTTTCCTTTACATATTTTTTAATAGTTGTGATGTTTTGTATATAGCTTTATTTTTAGCTTTAAAAAATTGCTGTACTCAGGTAGAGTTTTACATATCTTAAGAATTGTCGATTTTAAATGTACAGTTCAATGAGTGTTAGTAAGTTTACACAGTTGGCAGCTCTGCCACAATCTAGTTTTAGAACACTTTTATCATCAACCCTGAAATTTCCCTTGTGGCAGCTTGGGAGTTAATCATCTTTCCCTTCTTATGCCCCAGGTAACCACTGAATGTTTTCTGTTTATAAAGTTTTACTTTCTCTAGACATTTCATATAAATGGAATTCTACAGTATGTAGTTACTTGTTTCTACTTGCTTTCCTTAGCTTGTTTTTGAGGTTCATCCATGTTGTGGTGTGAATCAGTGGTTTGATCCTTTGTAAAGCTGAGTAGTAGTCCATTGTATAGATAAAGCCACATTTTACTTACTCATTGACTATTTGATGGACATTTGTTTGTTTTTAGTTTTTGACGATTATGAATGCTGTTATGAACATGCCATACAAGTCTTTGTGTGGACATTTTTGATTCTTTTACATATCTAGGAGTAGAATTGCTGGACTGTGTAAGGTAAGGGAGTTAGAGAAGGCGAGGTTCAGAAAAAGAACGAGAGCGGCACTTCACAGGAACAGATCACCTTTAATAAGGCAAGAAGGGGCAGCAGTCAGATTAGCAAGCTGCTGCACTTAAGAGAGTAAGTATATATAGGCATTTTGGAGATCGGCCAGAGGCTGGACCAGCTGGGAGCTGGGCCTAATCAACCTTAAATTCCATTTTTTTCCTTTAGGTGAGAGAGTTCTTTGTTTTGCATAGAATGGTGGGGAGGACCTGGAGGGGAGTTTTTAACTCCAGGCTATTTTGAGCCACATAACTTTCCTTCAGACTGTGTATAGTTTTAACTTTTTTGAAAACTGCCAGACCATTTTCCAAAGTGCCTAAACCATTGTATGTTCCCAACAGCAATGTATGAGGGTTCCAGTCTGTCGTTTTGATGATGTTAGTAGCCATCTTGGTGGGTGTACAGTGTGTCTCATTGGATCTCGGTTTGTATGCCTTTAATAACTAACCTGGTGTTGATAGCATTTTCATGTGCGTGTTTGTCACTTATTTACCATCTATGATGAAGTGTCTATGGAAATCTTTTGTCCTCCCCTCCCATTTCTTAAATTGTGGTGAGAGTCAACACAAAGTTCACCATTTCAAGTAAACAAATAAATGTAAATGCATTTATTGCATTCACAATATTGTACAATTGCTTCCTGTATCTAGTTGTAAAACTTATTTTTATCACTTCAAAAGGAGGCTTGTATTTTTGCTTTATAATTAACAGGTTTCATTAGTAACTTAGGTATGTTTTAAAACATAAATACAGCAACAAAACAAATATGACAACAGATATACCCTATTTTGCTTACTAATTGATATTTGTTTGCTTTTTATTGTGATGAATCCTTTGTGCAGTCCTTCTTCTTTAGTTAGATCATGCTTTACCTGGAAGCTAATATTTAGCAGAATCTCACTGCGCTAGTACATCTTTGACTTAATAGCCTATATAAGTAAGAAAAGTGAAATAAAAAGGTTGGACAGAACAGAGGATAAAAATAAGGGTGCAGGGACTTCCCTGGTCGTCCAGTGGTTAAGACTCTGTTTCCACTGCAGGGGGCACAGTTTCAGTCCCTGGTCAGGGAATGAAAATCCCACATGCCAGCAGCCAAAAAAAAGATGCAGAGTTTACCGTTGGATGATGACGTTGTTACCATGTAGAAATTATTTAATTATGAAAGTGTTCTGAGATTGAGTGTACAAAAAGTGTTAGATACAGGGAAGCCTGAAACAGATTTTGTGAGCATCATGGGTGGACTGGTGCTTGTGGTCATATAGTATTTTTATTGGAAAGCACAGACAGTTCTATTGATGTGAAATGCTTTAAGACTTTTCTGCCTTTTTTTTTCTTGGTCAACATAAAGAGTTGAATAATAGTAATTTGATGTTTTTTATATATAAAGATAGTGCTATTGAGCTTTAAATTATTCCCTCACAATATGGAGATTTAGGCTTCTCTGTATTTGTCTTCTCATTGCTTCTTTTCCTAGCCAGACATCAGAATCATTTTAAGCATTTTGTTGCTATGGTTTCTTATACTGTCAGGCTTTTGAAGCATATAATTTTGATTAATCTTACTTATTAGGTGGATGTTCCTTATAGAAGCAATTTGCAAGTGAAAAAAAATAATGGACTGATAGAATCTCTGTTTAAAAGCTTTGTTAGGTTAAACTCTGAACCAGGTTTCTGTTAGTAGCACTGGAAAAGGTCAACTTTATCCAGAAGGGTTTTTTTTTTAAATTCATAAAATGTTAGAAGAACTTGACTCCAGAAGAGCTGTAATCCTAAAGATGAAGTATCTTCTAAGTTAAAAGTTCTAGAATTTATCTTGTTTTATTTTGGCCATGCTGCATGGCATGCAGCGTCTTAGTTTCCCAACCAGAGATTGAACCCGTGCCCCCTGTGGTGGAGTGTGGCATTCTAACCACTGGACCACCAGGAAATTCCCTAGAAGTTAAATTTTTAAATGTTAAATTGAGCAGCTTTTTCCATTTGTTGAGGTAAAAATATCTGTATTCTATTTCTTCAAGTGACATATGTGTGAAAAATGAGTAAACTCCTCTTTTTTCTTTTTTTGATTCCTCAGACACACAGTGGATCTGTGTGGCGTGTGACATGGGCCCATCCTGAGTTTGGACAGGTTTTGGCTTCCTGTTCTTTTGACCGAACAGCTGCTGTCTGGGAAGAAATAGTAGGAGAATCAAATGATAAACTGCGCGGACAGAGCCACTGGGTGAGACATTTATTAGCTGTGGGTGGGCGGATGGAAGCCAGAGCATCGGAAGAGCAGTGATCTTTCTAAGGACACTTTGGGGAAGTGAGACTTTCAGTCCCACCCCTCTGACCTACAGGGTCGGGAGAGGGCTGTGGATTGACTGATCACCATTAGCCAGTGAGTTAGTCATTCATGCCTATGTAATGAGGCCTCCATAAAAACCCTAAAGGATGGGGTTTGGAGGCTCCTGGGCTGGTGGAGATCTGGGGACCTGGCGCTGGCAGGAGCGTGGGGGCTCTGTGCCTGTCCCTGACTGTACCCTTGGGTCTCTTCCATGTGACTGTTCCTGAGTTAGAGCAGGCAGTGAGAAGCACAGGTAACACCCGGGTTTTGGATTGGTACCTGAAGAATGACGGTCTTGTGGGACTGAACTCTGTGCTCCAAAATCTGATGCTATCTACAGGTAGTTAGTGTCAAAACTGAGTTAAATTCTCCTTGGACACCCTTCTGGTGTCAGAATTGTCTGTGGGTGTGAGGATTAGCCCCCAACCCCTCTCCAGAATTGAAATTGTTAGCAGAACCCTTTTACTTCTTTAGGGAAATGTCTAATCAAGTCCTTTGTCCATTTTTTGTTGTTGAGTTGTAGGTCGGAATTCTTTATGTACTTTATTTCCTTAACGGATATGTGATTTCCAAATCTACTTTCTCATTCTGTTAAGTTGCCTCTCCAGTCTCTTCATAGAGTGTGCAAGGGTTATGTGCAAGGATTTCATGAAGTATAGTTTAGTTTTTCTTTTGTTTCCTTGTGTTTCTCGTATCATAAGTCATTGCCAAATCCATTGTCATGGAGACTCTGGCCAGAATTTTCTTTTAAGAGTTTTATAGTTCAGTGCTTATGTTTAGGCCTTTGACTCATAAAGTTAATGTTTGTATGTGACATAAGGCAGGTATCTATCGTAACTCTTTTGCACTTCAGTGTCCAGTTCTCTGAGCACCTTTCATTGAGAAGATTGTCTTTTCCCTATAGAATGGTCTTTGGCATCCTTGTTGAAAATCAAGTGACCGTATTTGGAGAGTGGTGGCAATATGAAGGATTTTTTTCTTCAAACTTAATGATTTGTATTTAGTGTTTCAGCATTTGTGTTATATTAATTATTTATATTATAATCCTGTAATTGCTACCATTCCTGAACCCAACTTATAGGAGTTGGGTCCCAAAACTATAGACAGTAAGCTGTTGATTTCTAAATTTTTGTTGACAGTTTCAGTCAAAAGTCAGCTCATGTAGGAGCCGGGCAGTAGCTGGTTGGTATCTGCCTTGCTGGGGTTCCCTAATTTCCAGAACACCAGCTTCCTACCATTCTCTTGGTCTCTGCTGCATGCCTTCTTTTAAAAGTGGATACTCTTGATCCGAGCAGGGTTAACCAGCACTTAGACTTGACAGGAGAAGTTGTACTCCCTCCTTTTTGCTGTTAAAGGATCTTAAGGCAGTTTGCAGCCTGCTTTGCATGGCAAAACTGCCCGTATGAAAATTCTAACATTTTCTGCTTTTCTCCTATCTGCCTAAGGGCTTCCCAGGGGGTGCTAGTAGTAAAGAACCCACCTGCCAATGCAGGAGACGTAAGAGACTTGGGTTCAGTCCAAAGTTGGGAAGATCCCTTGGAAGAGGACATGGCAAACCCATTCCAGTATTCTTGCCTAGAGAATCCCATGGACAGAGGAGTCTGGTGGGCTACAATTCATAGGATTGCAAAGAGTCAGACACAACTGATGTAGTGCACACACACTGCTTAAGAAGAAAGAATTTATCTAATTTAATAAAGTTAGGCTTCACAAGGTCTTCTTTCTTCTGCATTAAAGGAGCAGCTGATTATAGGTCACTGATTGTGAGCTTATGTTACATGGTGTTTTGACAAGTCCTTTGGAGGAAATCGAGGCCTCCCCAGGTTTTGAGTGTCTTTTCAAGGTTGTACAGTTTTCTGAGGAAGTGGCAATGGATCTCTGTGATTCAGAGCCTGTGTTCTTTCACTCTGACATCCTTTCTTTTTGTGTGTAATTTACATTTTTTTTTTTTTTCAGGTCAAGAGGACAACGCTGGTGGACAGCAGAACGTCCGTTACCGATGTGAAATTTGCTCCTAAGCATATGGGTCTCATGTTAGCAACATGTTCAGCAGATGGGATAGTTAGAATCTACGAGGCTCCAGACGTCATGAATCTCAGCCAATGGTCTCTGCAGCATGAGATATCATGCAAACTCAGCTGTAGTTGTATTTCTTGGAACCCTTCAAGGTAGGTGATAGAAGCCTAGTAATCATTACACTTAGCATCAGATGCTTTATTTTTTTGCATATGCTTTTCTTAAGTGGTCTTGTTTATCTATTTTTAAAAATATATATTATGTAGAGTAATAATTCTCTTTTCTCCACCCTGTCATGTCTCTTATCCCTCTATTTCTACTCCATAGAAGAAGCTAGCCACTGTAAACATTCTGGTGCACTTTCTGAACTTTTCCCATGTATATACAAG
Organism: Bos indicus; assembly: GCF_029378745.1. NCBI lineage: Eukaryota > Metazoa > Chordata > Mammalia > Artiodactyla > Bovidae > Bos > Bos indicus. Next base: position 43,556,979 of record NC_091783.1, read on the forward strand.
TAAATATTTACTGCCTTTGTAAACACACAGATATATATACACAAACACACCCAGGTATATGCTATCCTGTACAAGTGGACCCAAAACACACAGACGTGTATAGGTCTAACATTTTGCTTTTTTGCAGTTTGCTTCTTAAACTTACAAATACATTGTGGGCTTTTAAAAAAAATTCTAGTTTAAAATTCTTTTTGATTACGTCGGATCTTAGTTGCAGCACGAGAGAGCTTTCGTTGCAGTGCAGGGGCTTCTTTCTAGTTGTGACATGTAGGCTCCAGAGGACAGGGGCTCTGTAGTTGAGGTGTGTGGGCTCAGTACTTGTGGTGCCCAGGCTTAGTTGCCACGTGGCTTGTGAGATCTTTGTTTCCCGACTGGGGATCAAACCCACGTCACCTGCGTTTGACGGTAGATTCTTAACCACTTGACCAGCAAGGAGGTCCCCCCATCGTGTGTGTTTTCCTTTGTCTTAGTGCATCTAGTCCTATCTTACTCCTTTCCTTGCTGCACAGAGTGTGATTCTAAGACTGTCACTATTTTAAGTGGTTTCCTTGTGTCTCTGGTTCTTGCCATGTTATCTTTAAACAATTTATACTCTGTCTGTGAAAGATGACTTTAGCACATTAAGAAAGCTTTCTATTTGTGAAGATGTGACAAGATATTTTATTTGTTGTTCTTCAGTTGTATGTAATTGTCATAATTCAAATACTTCTCCACTTAGTGATTTATCAATTTTCAGACTGTATGTTGACTCACCTCTCTTTTAAAAAAGAGGAAATTAGCTCTTTTTTGCCTCTGTCACACACTCACTCTCTCATTTCCTAATGTTTTGTTACACTGCTTGTATAGTGACAAGATTTATAGTATTTGTCTTTATGTTTTGTAAACATTTAGTACACGTAAAAGTACTTTTATCTTTTTTCACACAATTTTAGCAGATACGTTGTTCCAACAACATCATTTTTGGTAAGACGGTCCCAGTCATATATTGTCAGTTTTATTTTTTACTTTTATCTTTTGATTATAAGTTGATTCAAAATACTAAGTAGCAACTGAATTTGTAAGACTAGATAGTATTCATTCTAGACACAGATTAATCTGTTTTCATGGCTGTAGTTCACAGAATAATGTGAGATTGACTTTGACAGGTGCTCTTTTCTTGTTATTGATTCCTTTACTTCGAGTTATATTTAGGTGTCACAGTTCTAATATCATGAGTTGTCTTTGGATTTTTTGTTTTCCTTTGGTCACGCAGCTCTTAAAGTAACTTTTTTTTTTCCTCCATAGGGGTTGATGGCAAACTATAAACTCTAGAACACCTAAAAATGTCTTAGTTTTACTCCATGCTTAATTGTAGTTTGTCTAGCTCTAGAACTTTGGTTAAGTTCAAAATGTAAGAATTTCAGAGATTTTAAAGGATTCTTGAATCTTTTAAATTTTAGTTGGTGGGAAGTGTGTGGTCAGTCTGATACTGGATCTTTTGTAGGGAGCCTATTCTTTCTGGAAAGTTTTAGGATTTTATCTTACTACTACTTTGAGAAGCAAGTATATTCTGTGAGTTTGTGGTTTGTCCATTTTGACAATATAATGACTTCTGATTGCAGAAAGTTCTGAATTTTAATATGGCCACATTTAAGTCTTTTATGTTGTTGTGCTTTTATTTTTTTTTGAGAAATTCTTTTCCACCTTGATGTTATCAAGTGTAATCTGAAAGGTTTTTGGGTTTGCCTTCCCTTCTGGCTCAGCTGGTAAAGAATCTGCCTTGCAATGCAGGAGACCTGGGTTCGAGCCCTGGGTTGGAAATATCCCCTGGAGAAGGGAAAGGCTACCCACTCCAGTATTCTGGCCTGGAGAATTCCATGAACTGTATAGTCCATGAGGGTCGCAAAGAGTCGGACACAACTGAGCCACTTATACTTTCACTCTTAAATCATTAAACCTCCTGGAATTGCTTTGTATGGTTTAAGATAATGGATTTCTAAAATTTAACCAGGATGTTTCCAGGTATTTTTTCTTTATTAGAAAAGATTTCAAATATAGTAATAATACAATAGACTCTTATATATCCATCACCCTGCTACAATAATACAGAGCCACTCTTGTTTTTGTTCATGAGTGCCCCATGACTCATTACAATTGGTTGGTTGGTTGATTGATTTGCTGTTTGTTTATTGATTAGAGGTTGTAGCTTCTAGAATTTCCTCTTTAGTGGTAGTGGTTGAGCTCTTTTTCCCTTAGCTTTTTTTTTGCTGTCTTATGTCCTTCTGCTTCCTGGAATTCCTCCAGATTTCTTGATTTCTGATGGCATATTCTGATTTCTGCACTCTTACGGTGTATTCTTTCATCTTTTCATGGAGGTATAGAAAGGAGTTGCAGATGATCAGTCTCCTGTATTCAGAGAATTGGATGGTTTTGCTCACTGTTTAGTTATGAGCCATGTTTGGAAGATGGTTTAAGTGTGATCTTTTTTTTTCTAAATATACAAATGAGATAATCCTCAATTCAGGTTGTTATCTGGATGTTTTAGAATTTGTTTTTTAGAATATTTAACAAATGATTTATATTTTCAGTGATTTTAGAATATATTATTGTAAATGTACTTGTCCTTGCTCAGATATTTAACATTGTGAAAGAATAATCTGTGGAACACTGAAAGAAGAAAATCTTGTGAGAAACTACTGTAATTTACACCCCTTCAAATAGCCAAGAATTATAGTATATAACTTGTAATTTTATTTTGTCACTATAGCACTTTACAGTTTACTTGGTATTTTCCTTATATTAGGTGATTTGATCTGGTTATCAGAAGCTTTAGTAATAAAGACCTAAATTTTTTTTTTAATTACATTTTGTTTTCAGCTTTATGAGACTGGCAGATCACAACGTCAAGACTAAACAATCTTTAAACATCAAGGTTAAATAGTACCTCTATGTCACTTTCATAGAGGTATTACTTAATCTGAATGTGGGAGGCAAGGGAAATCAATATCTAAGTAATTAGACATAGAAATGGAAAAAAAAAATTAACCTAGAGTTCACCTCAGAGTTCATTCTCTTATTGCTTATCTTTTGCCTTTTAAAAATGTAGTTGGCTACAAATGAGTGTGGAGACTTAAAGAATGATAGGCATGCCTTCCTAGGGATGGTCTTTTCTGCTTTCCTCCTCCATTGGGATGGGATTCTTTTTGTGCAAAGCATGTAAAAAATTTTTTTGCCATGAATTTGGTCACCATAAAGTTACTTTTCATGTAATAGTTAATGACCAGATATTTTTAGGAAGAAAAATTCTAAGATCTCTTAAGTGTTTTTGTTTTTTTTTTTTTTTAATCAATTGAATGCTTGAAGCCTTTTCTTTGGGGAAAAGGACTACTTTCTATCTCAGCCATAAGAAAATGTGGTAGAAATATGGTGAAAGGCTGGTGTCCTTGGTCCCCAGATGAGACCTCTGGGGTACCCTTCCTGGGAGTGCAGCACTGGGCATAGCAGGGGTCTAGTCCACAGCTGACCAGTGGGTTGCACAGCTGCTGGATGAGTTTTTAATTCTCTGAACTATATGTGTGTTGATGTTATAATTGAGAAAACACATTTTTTTATTCCTTTCCAGCTCTCGTGCTCATGCTCCCATGATTGCTGTAGGAAGTGATGACAGTAGTCCAAATGCAATGGCCAAGGTTCAGATTTTCGAATATAATGAAAACACCAGGTCAGTACTACTTTGGTTTAGTTATTGTTATGAATTGCATTTAATTTTTAAAAATGTTATTTCTTTATTCATTAATTCAGTTATGCATTATTTGTCATATTTACTGATTTCCTATGATATACGAAGTTCTCTGTTCTGGTAATAACTAAATTGAGTGATGTAGCTGCTGCTGCTGCTGCTAAGTCACTTCAGTCGTGTCCGAATCTGTGCGACCCCATAGATGGCAGCCCACCAGGCTCCTCTGTCCCTGGGATTCTCCAGGCAAAAATACTGGAGTGGGTTGCCATTTCTTTCTCCAAGGCAGGAAAATGAAAAGTGAAAGTGAAGTCGCTCAATCGTGTCCTACTCTTAGCGACCCCATGGACCGTAGCCTACCAGGCTCCTCCGCCCATGGGATTTTCCAGGCCAGAGTACTGGAGTGGGGTGCCATTTCCCTTTTCCAGAGTGATGTAGAGGAAAAGGTAAACTTGGTCTCCCAGTATGTACCATCATGCATGGAAAACAAAAAAATGCAAAATGGTGATGAATTTTATAAACTGGAAGATTGATTCAAGAAAGATGGTAGAATGAGTAGAAGTTGGCCAGACAGAGACAGTGCAACTTTCTAGGTGGAGAGAGTGAGCCAGTGTAATCTCACTGTGGTTGGAACATAATGGGTCAAAGGGAGACCATATGGTGGGAAACCCGCAGGGCTTATGTCTTCAAGACCTCCTGCTTAGTGTCCAGTCTTTATCTTAAGGGTATTCTGAAGCTGTTAAAAGACTTCCGAATTGAAGGGTAACAGGATCAGATGGTCGTTTAACTCTTCCTGAAATGTGGAAATAGACTTTGGTATAGCTTCCCTTTTTTCAGAGATTTTTTTTTCCTTAATTTTATTTATTTATTTATTGCTTTTGGTTGTGCTGGGTCTTTGTTGCTGCTCAAGCTTTTCTCTAGTTGCAACAAGTGGGGGGTACTGTCTAGTTGCAGTGAGTGGACTTCTCATTGCAGTAGCTTTTCTCTTTTTGCAGAGTCCCGAGCTGTAGGGTAAGCAGGCTTCTGTAGTTGCGGCTCTCAGGCTCTAGAGCACAGGCTCAGTAGTTGTGATGCATGGGCCTCAGTTGTTCCGTGGCATGTGAGACTTTTCCTGGATCAGAGGTTCAACCCCTGTATCCTGCATTGGCATGCGGATTTTTTAAGACTTAGCCACCAGGGTAGCTCTGGTATAGTTTTCTTTATCATCACTTAAAAAAATTCAGTTCTTCCTGTTATTGGCTCAACTTTTTTCTTTACACTCAAATCTTAGGAAATTCAGGTATCCTTTATCTTAAAAAAGACATTAATAGCTAACAAAGCAAGATCTCATTCTAATTTTTCGTAAACTCTGTTTGAAGCTAAACTTAAGAAAATTGAAGGAAGAAACCTGGGAGGTTATATTACTTTCCTAGGGCTCCCGAAACAAATTACTACAAATTGGTGGCTTAAATCAGAAGTTTATTCTCATACTTCTGGAGGCTGGAAATCTGAGATCAAGGTATTGTCAAGGCTTGCTGCCTTCATACTCTTTCCTTGTCTCTTCCAGCTTTTGGAGGCTCCAGGAGTTCCTTGGCTGAGCAGCATAACTATAGTCTCTGCCTGGTCTTAACATGGCTTCTCCTCTAATGTCTGTTCTCTGTCACCCTGAGATCCTTAATCATATCTGCAAACGCCCCTTTCCTTAGGTCACAGTCTCAGTTCCTGGAGGTTGGTGCTGTGACGTACTGCATACAGCAGAGGTGAATACTACTACATATGAGCAAGATGGAATAATGGAGATACCTAGACATGTGGCTTTTAAAAATTTTCATTTATGATAATTTTAAGGTGAATTGTTTTTTCATTAGGAAATATGCAAAAGCTGAAACTCTCCTGACTGTCACAGACCCTGTCCATGATATCGCTTTTGCTCCAAACTTGGGACGATCTTTCCACATTCTTGCCATAGCAACCAAAGACGTGAGAATTTTTACATTAAAGCCTGTGAGGTGAGTTTTTGAAACAACTACTTTGAAAATTCTCTTACCTTTTGCTTATATGCATTTGTGGAGGAAAGTGTAGACGCAAGAATGATCTGAATAATAGATTAATGAACATTTTATCTATAAATATATGACTTTAGGGAATGGGGAATTGAGTAAAGAGAGAGATATGTTTTCTTAGTTGTGTTTTATTTAGGCAGATACTAAAAATGAATTAGATCCTCTGAATATAATTGGACGCTATACATGTTTGAAGGAATGAGAGGTGGCAGTCTACTTAGGGAAAATTAGCGCTGAGACATTCTTGTGAATAACCTATTTAGCTTTAATTTTGGAATTCTGAACCTCAGTTTTTTTTCTTTTTTTCCCTTCTTTCTTCCCTTTTCTTATTCTTCCTACTACTTTTCTTTTTAAAAAGTAATCATTTTCATCTCTCTTATTCTTCAGCATTTTGTGGGGAATAAAATCCTCTTTAGTCGCTGAGTATCTTTTATGCGGTAGGATCATGCCAGGTACTGGGGAGTCAAATGAAAGTGACTTGGCCCAGCTCTCAGTAAGCTGTTACAGAGGTCGGGGGTGGATATGGATATGACCTTCTGGTGGCATGTATGTGAGACCATTGTTATTATTTAGAACAATGAGAGTGTATGAGTGTATGTGTGTGTCCATACTCAGAATTCCTTAGGAATTTTTTTTTTTATTAACAGGAAAGAACTTACTTCCTCTGGTGGGCCAACAAAATTTGAAATCCATATCGTGGCTCAGTTTGATAATCATAATTCTCAGGTCTGGCGAGTGAGTTGGAATATAACAGGAACAGTGCTGGCATCTTCAGGAGACGATGGCTGTGTGAGGTTGTGGAAAGGTAATAGTTCAGTGGAAGAATTGTTGCTGTATGTTGATACTTTAGAATTTTCCCTTAGAAATGTAAACTCTGAAATATTTTGAAAAAAATGTCTATGGTTACTTTTAAATTAATGTCTCATATTGTTTTGAATCTCTATCATTTTACCTAGTTCATAGCAGTGATTGACTAATTAAATTACATTTCCATGTGGAATAAAGTAGAACTAATTGTGACAGAATATACATTACCTCCAAAGATACCATTTGCTATGGGCATAACTTGTATGAGTTCTCTACAGACTCAGGATACAGTCACCTCTTGATTGAACAACTGCTTTAGCCAATTAGCACTTCGAAGAAAATTTAGGGTCTTCCTCACTTCTCTACAGCTCCCAAAAGTTAGAGAATCTTGAGGCCACTGATTGTAAAAGTTTTACAAATGCCAAGCAGAGAGAAGGCGCTGTGGACATTTGACACTGTGGGTGTTGTGGTCTGCTCTTCTCCATGGATGTTTATCCACTGGGCAAGGGTGCCATAGTCTGTGCACCACTCTAGTTGGCAGCATCCCTTTCTGAGGATGTGATTACAGCCCAGTTCCCTTCCCCTGAGAAGTGGCCGTTCCCAAAATGCAGTTTGACTGAGTCTCCCGGGGTCAGCTTTTGGCTGTGGTAGAACCAGCCAGGCCTCAGGGTCTCTGTTGCCCTGTCTACCTCTGGACTTTAGTCAGGACAGCCCCACTCCACCCAGCAGGCTCCCTACTTGGATTTCCTGGGCTCGGTGTCTTTAGTGACCAGTTTTACATCCAAACCATTTGGCCAAGCTGGATAAGCCACTCAGACCCCAGAGGTTCTGTTACCTACATCCATGGGGACATTAGATACTCGCGTGACTTACACCTGCTTAACTGAGAATGTGACTTTGTTACCCACACATCATACCTGGAATTCATTGTAATGAAGACAGAATTTATTTTGGTGATAATGTAGTAGCTTACATCTGTCAATATGTATCTTGTAAGGAAAGGAGTGGTGAAAGTTTTGTTTTTTAAATTAGTAATTCTTTAAAAAACTTCAAAAAATAATTGTTAAAATTGAGATATTTTATTAAATATCTAATATTTAATGTTTCATTAAATATTTAATGTTTCATTTAAAAAATGTCTTTGCCATTAATCCTAAGAGATGCATAGCCCATAGGTCTCTCTTATTTCTTTAATTGTAGATTTGTGCACTGAAACATAGTTGTTAGTCATGTTGATGTGTTGACCACTTTCCTTCCAGCTAACTATATGGACAACTGGAAGTGTACTGGCATTCTGAAAGGTAATGGGAGCCCTGTCAATGGGAGTTCTCAGCAGGGAAACTCAAATCCGTCCGTAGGTTCAAATATCCCAAGTCTTCAGAATTCACTAAATGGATCTTCTGCTGGCAGGTAGGCTGTTTTGTGAGAAAACTAGCAATTATCTTCTTTTTAAATCATTCAGGTAGCTGTACTGAAGGTGTGTTATTTTGTGGGTTTTTAGATTGAATCAAGAAATTCGCACATAATTGTGACACTAGAAGAGAAAGCACTTTAGTATCTCTGTGTTTGGTTTATTACTTGGTCATAATATTTACAGGTAGGTTATGATATTGTGATCCTTAGTGGTCTACCAGGGACATCTGTAACTGGGAAGTAGCGAGATGAAGAGGAAGTGTGGGACAGCGCTGGGGCTTGTAATCCAGAGGAGTCAGTGTCATTAGTGCTGGGAGGGTAGCCTTTGAGTCAGGTTAAACTAAAATTGTATATAAAACACATGAACTAAGGCTTTGTAGAAGAGTGAGTTAAGTGTTTTTTTGTGTGTGTGTTTAAAACTTTCATGTAGATTGTAAGAGGAAATGGTAAATTGAATTGATTTTTAGAATTTTTAGTACATTTTAGCTTCGCAAAGCATGTTTGATGTCATTAGAGTCATCCTTTGTTTTCATATTCAAATTTCAAATATGAATTTGTAAGGTAAAATTATTTTAACATGTCTTTGTGAATAATTTGGAATATTATTAAGGAAAATTTAAAGCACAGCCTTAACAAACTATACTGTAATGGTTCTTTTGTCAATTTAAGAGAATTGTATTTTAAATTTCCTATTTTTATATTATTATATTTTTATAAAGAAGTCCTGCTTTTTGATTTTTAAGTATTTGTATAAAAACAACTTCAGGTACCAAAGATTATTTCATGAAGCAGAAGATACTAGTGTTAATTCTTTTTTTAAAAAAAAATCTAGTGTTTGGTTGCTGCCTGTACTGCATATTTTTTTTGTAAAGAGCTTTGAAGTTTTGATCTGTGTTCTTATTGTGCCAATAACCATGTGTGTTAGATCTGTGATGCATTTTCCCTTCTCCATTTGTATTATGTCCTTTAACAGAAAGCACAGCTGAGTACCAGCTAACTGGAGTAACTTTGCTGTTTTGCTGCTTGTTGCATGCACACAGGAATGGAAAGCGAGCTCCTTTTCCCCTTCCCCAGCGCCGTTTGACCTCTCCCAAGATACACCAGCAGCCTGCTTACTACTAAACGCAATCCAAAAGGCCTTTAAAAATACAGTGTATATCATTTTTTTTGTACTAGCCAGTTTATTGACACTTATTTAAAATTTTTGAAATATAAATGGAGAGGCTTTTTGTTGAGACACTGTCACCAAAACAATTTTTTGAAATGTTTCTGAAACTCACGGGTTTTAACATTTAAGATTGTTACCATCCTCAGTAGTTGGGAGGAGGGAAAATATCACTATTCCATCTGGAGAATGTATATAGACTTCTGTCTTTTATTTTCTAAAACAGTAGGCTAAAATGAATTTTTATAATTTCAATTTGAGGATTGAGTAAGTATTTTTCATAAAGATTGTTTTGAGTGCTAATTTGTTTACTTTTTGTAGAATTGGTTTATACATGATACTATTCAGTATAACTCTGTTATTTCTTTGAAATGTTTAAAGTATTATTAGTGAAAGAGTGAGAGAAATAGTAGTGACAGTAACTTGACTGTACAGTTTGTAGCCAGACAACATTTGGTATTGCTTCATTTATATTTTGGTAGTAAAATGAAAACATTGTTGTAAGTTTTCAGTTTATATTCACTAAAGAGGTAAATATTTCTAATATGTGCTTGTATATTTTTATGGTGTGATTTCATGGCTTAAGGTTTCCTTCAAGTCAAAATTTGGAAATATATTATATGAAGCAGATAAAGCTTTGCTGAAATTGTGCATGCATGTTAAACCTCCAGGTTCCATGTCCCAGGATTTTCTTAATTTTGTTGGCTGCTTCATTTAGTTCATATCCTCTGATGACAGAGCTATAAATCTTTTTTTGAGAAAATGCTAAAGTATTACGGGTAAGTTATAGTAGGCTAACAGTAGAACATATTTTTGAGCCCTTTTATTTATCAACATTTTGTACTAATCAAAGGTTTTTGCAGAAAAACAACTAAGTGTGTTCAAAGACTGTGTTTCTTGGAAAGTATGTTGCAGTAGCTGGGCATACCATGTGAACGTCTCCCTGAATTGGTCCTGAGAGTCATGTGTGCACTAAAACTGCTGTTGCTACAGGGGAAGCCTTGCTTAAAGAAAAGCTTATGTGATATGTAAATTTCAGGATAGCATCAGTTTGTTTCTGAGAGATTAGAAAATGTTTTAAATTATATAATTAATGTCTTCTTTTGTAACATTCATACTGAAGATTTTTTTTGAACATTTTAAGTTAAACAGATTCTATTTCTTTTTTCAAGTTTCTATACTTGGCTTAAGCAAGCCTGATTTGAGTAAGGGTCTTGATTTTGCTGTTATGTTCTGTTAGTTTTGGCATGAATATACTAAAGCTTTTTTTTTTCTAGCATGTGTTTTCCCCTCTTTGGTTCTCTTTGTATTTACTACTTTTCTCTTTTTCTTCTGTTTTTTTTTTTTTTTTTCTCTCTGTTGTTTTTGTTTTGTTTTGGTGTTTTGTTCCTGTCTTCATTGTTTCAGGTATTTCTTTCCCCCTCTGGATTCCCCACGGGCTGGATCGAGATGGTCCAGTTATGCCCAGCTCCTTCCTCCTCCTCCTCCTCCTCCTCTGGTAGAGCACTCTTGCGATGCTGACACTGCCAGTCTCCAGTATCCTCACCCTCGCAGACGATCTCTCTCTCGGCCTCTTAATCCCTTACCTGAGAATGAAGGGGTTTAAAAAACACTGATATAACACTTAAAGGCCTTATTCAAGTGCTTGTAAATGCTTTCATTCCTGGCTTTTTGTTTTTCTTTCAGAAGATGTTTCTAATTTAGGGCGTGTCTTGCATGTATTACAACCAAAACATGGTGTTTGGAACCTAAATGTGTTTGTGCTTTTGCATCAAAGGAATATTTGTTTCATTGGTTGATAACCTTTGATGAAATAATGAGACGTGTACACACAACATTAACTGTGAGTTACACACAAATGGTTGACTTCAAAGTGCCTGTTCTGTACATTTTATTTTGAACTGTTATGGTGTTAAGTTTCTTATGGTTTGTCATACTGGTTAATGTGAAAGCATATCATAAAGTTCATCTTGCCTTTGAGACATATTAAAAACTGTTTTTGATTTTTTAGGCTAATGTTGCAACTGACTAGTTTGTAAAATAAATCATTCCTGTGTATAAAGCAGCAAAACATAATAAGACTGGTCTTTTTTTTCTTTTAAAGAAAACTGCCTTTCACTACTTGGAATTACTGTTTAAAGCTTTTGTAATTATTCTCCAAGTAGATTATTTAATAAAATATATTTTTAAATATATGAATCTGTTGCCTTATAAAAATAGAATGTATTGTATTTGATGGTTTGTAAAGCTTATATCTCCTAAAATATCACATTGCTAAAAAAAATCCCAACAATCAGAAACTGAGGGATGATCATGGCATTAATTTAGAAGGTAGAAAGTTAGTATGTAAACTAACATCTAGATCCAACAGATGTCTACTTAGACTATTTGAACAGCATTTCATGTGCCTGTCAGCTAATCACACATTGATGGTAGAGCTGTTATAAATGTATAACTTAAAATCTAATTTTCTAAGACACTTTCCTATCAATAGACACTCTCCTCTTAAACCCCAAGAGCTTTTTCACATGCAAGGATAAATAAGGTCCATTATGCTTTAATTTAAGGTGAAGTCTTCCTTCTGTTAAAGGACTTACTTTAGACTAATCGACTTACTTAGTTCAAAGCAAGAGGTCTCACTTTAAGTCTGGATCTAACTCAGAATTAAGAATTCAAGTTAGATTTCAATCATTATAGAGGTATCTGGGGTGAAACATTAAAAGTGTTAGTTGCTCAGTCGTGTCCAACTCTTTGTGACCCATGGACTGGGCCTCCCAGGCTCCTCTCTCCAAGTGATTCTCTAGGCATGAATGCTGGAGTGGGTTGCCATTCCCTTCTCCAGGGGCTCTTCCTGACCCTGGGATTGAACCCAGGTTTCCTGCATTGAAGGTGGATTCTTTACCATCTGAGCCACCAGGGAAGCAGTCTGGGGTAATTTAGTGAATATCGGGCATCTTCTGTGTGCAAGACACTGTGCCAACACTTTGGGATATGTAAAAAAAGAGGTAGTCTGTACACATTCATTCTAGTGGGAGAAGGCATTTACATAATTTACAAACTAATAAAGATTTAGCTTCACAGTGAAGGTTGAATGGTACAGGAGGCATTAAAGAAAGGGATTTATGTGAGTCAGCAGGATTTGGAAGGGATGTGGGATTTTGACAGGTTGGAATACTTAAAGTGGAGGAGGGTGGAGTCCAGGGTGATGGCCCAAATAGAAGAGGCAAGAGGATTAAGTGTTAATCCACTGAAAGAATAAGGTGCATTTGGGGAGCTAGTGGGAGATGAATCTGCACACATACCTTGTGTTCACACTCTAGAAGGTGCTGGATCTTGGTGTTGAGGTGCAGTTGGTAAAGGGGGTGTGAGACATCCACCTTAACTGAATCCCTGCCGTGGGGCTGCTTCAAGCTCTACCTGGAATTACAGCTTTGAAATTCAATGGGGGGTCTACTCTTCCCTTTCAGCTGGTCAGATAACAGCTAATGTTGCCTGAGTGCTTTCCATGTGCCAGTGCTCTTCTGGGTGCACGTTAAGTGACTTGATCCTCACAGCAGTCCTCTGAGGCAAGTGCGCTGATGATCCCCATTTTACAGATGAGGCCACATGCAGGCTGCACAGCTAGGAAGTGAGAGCACTGAGATTTAGGCCGTTTGGCATCAGAGTCTGGGCTCTTTTCCTGTACATACTTTGAGTATAGTTCTTTGTTACGGTCAGGTTGCTCGGTGGCATGGGGGAGAGCTCTGGTCACTTAATCTTTATGATGGAAGGACAGTGAGTTGGGTCTGAGGGATTCAGGGTGGGTGACAGTCTGTCACATGGACACAGTCCAGCAGTTCACTGCTAGTGTGTGGTGTAGACAAAGGGTTGCTTTTTACTCTCAGGTAGCATCTTTTCAGCTCTTAGAGCTAAGTCTTTGGTTTATTTTTCCAAGATTGAGAAACTCTTGAGATTTTTCTCCATTTAAACTTTGTTCATTGTGGACACAGGTAGAATTAGGGGTAGTTGAATGCCGAGGATAGGTTTCAAGGAGATGGCAAGAGAACTGTGGAGACGTCGCTGAATTTGACAGGCCAGTCCTGATTAATTAAAACAAGTGTGCAAGTAGTGTTCAGGGCCAAGCCAGAAAACATGGGATGAGTGACAAATAAGGTGTGCAAGGAGGCAATTAAGTATAGGAGAGAGAGTGGTCTTTGTGTGATAAACAGAAGGAAGGGTGGGTGTTTTATTCTCTGCACAGAGAGATAACAGCGTTTCCAAAGGTAGAGACAAAAAAGTGAAAAGGGCATCCATGGAGGGTCACTGAGCAGTACTTTAGAGGAGGTAGAAGGTCAAGTTGTAAGAGGATGTCTTTTTCCCACCAGGCTAAAATTAGGAGTAGAGCCTGTTAAAGTCCGAAGTGTGCTGTGCCTGTCAGCATTCAACAACCGTCGAATGGATAAAGTTAAGGAGTTAAATTTGTTAGAGGAACTGTATGCAATAAATCCTGGGATAAAGGAAAGTGAAAGGAGTGGTTTCTGTAAAATAGGGCCTTATGCTGAGCAGGCTTTGGTGATGGGATTCGTGACCTAAGGAGGACGGAGACGGAGGAAGGCAATTAAGGACCGACCGTCTCATCTTGTCCCTCTCCACCTGGGACCAACCTTACTGCCCCACACAGGAGACTCAGTGTAGCGCGCGCCCATGATAAGACTTCTAACGGGAGCGCTCTAGGTGTAAACGTGAGGCAGGTGGCCACACACGTCAGTGTCTGCTCCCGTAGGGACAATGCCAACACTTCCGACCCGAACTCGGGGGTGTGTCAGTTGTCCTGTCCACCCGAAGTAGGTCTTTGCGCACAGTGCCGCCTCTGGCTACAGGTAAAGCAGGCGCCGCGCCCTTGCGCCGGCCGCGGCTTCCCGCTTCAAATCCGGACGCTCACCCTCAGCGAATCAGCGGGCTCGCCCCTTCGCGCCACCCAATCCAAAGCCGGCTCGGAGTCCCCGCCCCTCGGCCCGTGCCGCGAACCGACGTAAATCGGAGGGGCGCGCGGTACGGCCGGGAAACCGTGAGGGGACGCGCGCACGCGCGCTGTCGGGACACCCCCCCCCCCCCCCCCGCCCCCGCCCCAACCCCACCACGGACGCCTGACCGGTTCCTCAGCGGACCTTCAGCCGGCTGGGCTGCAGCGTCTGGCGTCGCGCGCTTGGTGAGGGGTAGTTGGTCGGGGAGGGCGATTCGGGCTGCCGTAAGAGTGGGGCCTCCGGAACGAGGTTATCTTGTTCGGGGCCTGGTCCCGCCCCCCTCTCCCCACACGACGGCCCCCGCTCACTGGCCGGGCCAGGCGCGGGTGACGCGCTGCGGTCCAGCGGGTGAGGCCGTGTCCCAGTGGCTCCCGGCTTCGTGCGAGTCGTTTCACGGAAAAAACGGGAAGAGAGACAGTGTTTGAGGTAGCTCTACTTTTGTTTTCTCCCGACGGCAGACTTTGTTCCCCTAAGCATGAGGTCCCTTTCGAGGCAGTCGCCTGGAGGACAGCTCTTTTTATGACTGTGTTTTCACTCGCTGTTAGCATTTTGAGGTCACTTGACTGGAGCTTTTCCTGTTCCAAGATCAACTTTTTCTCCGGACTTCAGTTTTTAGGGCAAACTTTAAGGTAAGCTTTGAAAACTGCTATGCTAAAGTACCTATCTAATGATAAAGAGTATCTTAGAACTTTGGGGAAGTTTGACGTTGCTTTTTCCCCACAGCTGATATTTTTTTGCCCGTAGATTTCTGGTCCACAGCTGCAGGCCATGATATTGTATGTATCTAGGCTTGAAAGCAATGAAGTATTAGTAAACTCGAGCAAGAAGTTTTGAAGTTATTGCTTTAGGGAAATATCCAGAGAAATCTCCAAGGTGGCTGGTTAGTTCAAATGTAGTGAAAGGAAAGACAACATCCTACTGATTTGGTTTAAGGTGAGACGGAGGCTTGGTAATGCAGTACAGATGGAAATTAGGAGATCTTCTCTTCTAGGAAAGCTTTAGGATGGGTTAGAATAAGTGTAATCCTGTTCTGGAAAAGAGAGACTGGGCATTAGATTACATCTGGAGGAATCTTCCCTTGGATGGTGTTACTCTTGCACCTGCAGCAAAGCTCTTCTACACTTAATACTGTATCCGAGTGGATTGTTAGCTTCCTGAGGGCAACCACCTTATTTACTGTTGTTTTGCTTCATGCAGCCAAACAAAGTTGTCTTTCACGGTTTCTGTTTAATAGTGATTGTTGTATGAATGACCTTTGCTTAATATCTCAATTTTCTTGGATTTGTTTCCTTCTAAGCTGAGATCACTCTTAAAGAGTTAATGTATATTTTGAAGTGTTAAATATGTTTGTAAATGCGTAACTTAGTAGCTACAAGACTAGATTTGAGGAGCCTACCTGGATGACTTGGTCAGGATTTTAAAGTGTGATGGATGGATAGGCAAGGCTTCTGCTCTTAGTAGAAAGAAATCTTTTTAGTGGAAGAAGACAGACAAATACAAAAAGGCAGTCATCAGTCTAGCAGAAAATAAAATGACTGTGATGGACTATGGGGCTAGGTTTCACTTAATGATAAGGGATCGCCTCTTTTATAAAGTGACATTTGAATTGAGGTGAATGTTGGGAAGGAGCTAGCTGTGCAGACATCTCAAGGAATATTCTAGGCTCCAGGGCAGGGATGTGCTTGGGTGTTACAGTAACAGGTGCAGGAGGCTGGGACATGTGGAAGATGAGGTGGTTCATTGAAGTTTTCAGGAAGGGTATGGTACCTGGCTTATGTTTGATGGTCCTTTTGATTGCCGTGCAGAAGATTAATTGTAGGGTGGTGAGAACTGAAGCGTTGAGACTGGTCAGGAGGCCTTTCTGTTGGGTAGAGTGGTTGTAGCAGAGTCAGAAAGATGGAGAGTGATTCTGGGTTTGTTTTAGACAAGCCCTGTGTTTTCCTCAAAAATAAGATTCACAAGTGTGTTTTGATTGCCTGTGGTGTTTTCACTGCATTTAAATTGGTTCAAGTGGAGTCTGGTTTCTAGTTGATCTCTCTTCTTAGAGGCCTGTCGTCTGACAGTGTGTGTCATTGAAGGCATTTGAGTTTGAGATTCGTCTGTATAAGGTGTGCACTGCATTATGTAGCTGAGGTCAGGGTCCTGGGTGTCCCTAACATGGAAGGGGAGGCTGTCAGATGAGATGTTTGGCTGTGTGTGGGGTGGGGTGGGGATGGGTAACGTGCAGAGGAAGGATGGGACAGGTTTTCCACTTCCTGCATCCTAATGTGGGAGAGTTTGAACGTCTTTATAGGAATCAAGAAGAGGAATTAGACCTGTCAAAGAGAGGAAAACACTGGGGCATGATCTGAGATGTGGTGGGTGCTTACGCGATAGGTGGTGATGAATTTGCTTGTATTAACTCAGTTTGAAAACCTTCCTTTCTTCAGCAGATTTATTGAGGGTCTACTTTGTAGGGGACTGCTTTAGATAGGAATTCACTGTGACACAGGCCCAGTCTCTGCCCTCATGGCGCTCACATTCTGGTGTGGGAGAGGGTAGTTAAACGGGTGAACTGTAAAGAGAAGAGTAAGCAGTGCCAGGAAACAGGCATGCCGTGCCTGACTGTACTGGTTGGTGGGGACATGGGCCCTGAAGGTTTGGTCTGAGCAGTGGGAGAACGGAGTTGTCATTTTCTCTGTGGGGAGGATTGAAGAGCGGTTTTTCTTGAGGGGGTTGCCATGAAGTGGAGTCAAGGTTGAAGTTTCAGGTGCCTGTTGGATATCCATGTGAAAATGTCAGGTAGGTAGTTGAATATCTGAGGCTCAAGGGAGGGGCCCAGGCTGGTATATAAAACTTCCAAAGTGAGGGCAGTCATCTAGTGAGGCTGGATAGATAGGGGAACCTGGAGCCAGCCCTGGAGCCTTGCTGTGTGCAGGTCCAGGAGAGGAAGAGGGCCCCAGCAAGGAGGTGAAGCAGCCCCTGGTGAATGTGGGGGTCAGACAGAGGTGCTTTGGAAGCCAGGTGAAAAAAGTATTTCTGTGAGGAAGGAGCGTGAATTTCATTCTGTCAGTTCCAAGACTAGGACTGAAACTTGACCGTGGGATCATGGGGTAGGCAACAGAGAGGTTATTGGTGATGTTGACAAGTGTTTGGTGAGGCCCTGGGATGAAAGCCAACTGGGAGTGGGCTCCAGTGAGGACTGGAGCCGGGTGGACAATAGTGACTCCTGCTGGAGGTCTGAGAGGCAGAGGGAGCATGGACAGAGGTGGTGGTAGCTCCAGGGGATAGCTGGGCTGAGGTTGAGGAAGGCTTCTTTGTGTGGGGGCACTGCACCAAGAGATGGGACAGTGTTGAGGAGGAGAGACTGGTGTTGGAGTGGGAGGGGTGGGCTTCTGCCAGGAGTGTGGATAACTTCATCTATGCTCAGGTAAGTTTAGTAGGTTTCTACTGATCTTAAGACTTTTCCTACTTTGTTGAGTAATTGGATTAGTCTGTAATACCTAAACTCACAGATGAGTGATTTGTCACTGAACCTAGCACAGTCCTGCATTTTATCCATCTTACCAGTAGTGGCAGTGCTTAGAATATCCTTCCAGGCTCTAAGCCCTCTTTCTTCCTCTCCTTTCAGCTGATGGGATTAGGCCAGACTTCCTAATACACCATTTAAGACTTATGGAACCTGCTCCATGGTTTTGCTTACCTGTTGCCTGAATACAGTGGAGCATCTCTTATGGTCACCATACACTTAGTGTTTAGAACAGTTTGGAATTAGTCCTGGGCATGAATCTTACTAATTGCACAACCTTAGATAAATTTAGCTAGTTTAGTCTCTGAGTTTGTTTTTTTAGTAAATTGAGGATAAGTGAGTTAAGGTAGTGGGTATGCAATAAATCTTAAATCTCTCCCACCACTGCTTATGTTTGTCTTTTTTAAAAGCTCCCTTATTTCATACTTTGCCTATGAAAGTCCTTCTCATTCCTCAAAGTATAAGGCCAGTATCCTCTCATTTTGTTTTTCCTGATTTAATTATTTTCTTCACAACCCTTACATGAGAAGCACTCTGAAATATTTTTGAAATTAAGTGACATCTCCTGAGTACTGCGGTCAAGATCCATGGAGCCCGTGGCCAGCGTGCAGTGGAGGTTCTCCATCAGTACAGGGTGTGCCAGGGTTCCCCAGACCTAGCCTTTGTGTGCCACTTTTACCGTTTCTGTCTTGTCCATGTGCCAGATATACTTTATAAACTTGAACATTTTTCTTTGGAGAGACTCACTTTTTAAACCGTTTACTCATCCTTAATCTCTGAATTCAGGGGCTAGATTTTGCTAGTTCTGTTTTTTCTGTTCCGTGTTAGGATATGTATTCAACTGGTATACTTTTAAGTAATGTCCTGAAATCATCTGTATGTGCCATTGATGTCATGTCTTCTTTGATTCTTTATTAGTAAATTCAAAATTCAAGAGTAATTAAGCTGTTGTATCTCATTGTTTTGTTAATTGTAAGAACATAGTTTGAGGTTTATATTCTCAGCTATAGTATCCCCTTAGTGCTGTTCCAAAAAAAGAATTTTATCAGTTTTCTAAGATTTATGAGACTTCTTAATCATTTGAAAACTTTTATAGTAATATTTGATATATAAGAATACTTTTATTGTTGCAGTGAGATGGAAGATTTTCGAGGTATAGCCGAGGAGTCATTTCCAAGCTTTTTAACCAGTTCATTACTTGGTAATAGTGGGATTCTGGAAAATGTCACTCTTTCTTCAAATCTTGGCTTGCCTGTTGCTGTTTCCACACTTGCTAGAAATAGATCCAGCTCTGAAAACAGGTACGAATTGTTTTAACAGATGATTTTTTTTTTTACAGGTCCTTAAAGTCTTTGATATATTGATAGTTCTGTGAAATTTCTCAGTCAAGCTTGAGCTTTTGCTTTATCTGAGGGAGATGACCATTTATGTAAAGTCAACATAGAAGATAAAACCCTCTTTCCTATTCCTTCACCTTATCAGTGGTGGATGGGTAGGTTTGGAATTGAGGACTGGTGACTGTTTGACCTACCAGTGGTTTTTCTGTTCATGGTGTTTTGGCTTTGTATTAGTTCAGCCCCTTGGTAGCTGGTGATTTGAGTTACATCCCCAAATGTGATGTGTATAGTTCACCCATTTTGTGTAATGTGTGACTTTGTCTGGGCTTAAAAATCTAACTTCTGGGTATTCCTGGTGGCTCAGTGATAAAGAATATGCCTGCCAATGCAGGAGACACAGGTTCAATCCCTGATCTAGGAAGATCTGGCATGCCACGGAGTAGCTAAGCCTGTGTACCACAACTATTGAGCCTGTGCTCAGAGCCTGAGATCTGCAACTACTGAGTCCACACACTTCAGTTGCTGAAGCCTGCATGCCCTTAGAGCCTGTGCTCCACAAGAGAAGCCACCTCAGTGAGAAGCTGGTGCACCACAACGAGAGAGTAGTTCCTGCTTGCTGCAACTAGAGCAAAGCCCCTGTAGCAGCAAAGACCCAGTACAACTAAAATAAATATTTTTTTTTTAAAAAAGGCTTTGCATGCTACAGAGAAATCTTTAATTAAAAAAAAAAACCTCTAGCCTCTTTCCCATCTTCTGCCCAACCTAAACATTCTGTATGGAGCATTATCTTTACCTTTGGAATGGAGGGGTTGGATTAACTCTCTAAAAACTTTTAGCTTTACGATTTCCATGAGTTTCTTGTTGAAAATATATGTTCTGCTGCTGCTACACAGGTTTTCAGTGCTTTTCAGGTATGGTGATGGTTTTCAACCCTGTGGGACCTGTTTTTACCCCTGGCGATTGATTTTATAGTCACACAGTCCTATGTCGTGTGAATTTTAAATATGTGTAATTTAATTATTAACAATTGCAACAAAATTTTTGTGTGCAGGTATTCTGATGTCCAGACCTCTTACTTAGTGGAAGGGAAGTTTTCAGTTCCATCGGAGACATCGCCCAGTAGCCAGAGTGAAGATGAGCCGAGAGAGAGGTTACGGCTTGTCTTCTCGGATGATGAGTGAGTTCTTACTTCATCTTGCTTTCACTGTGTTAAGAGCGAGTCTCACTCGGTCTGATGGAAGATGGTCATTGTGTCTCTAATCAATTCTAAGAATCTTTAGCCGTTTTCTTTATATGATATTAATAACATATTTAGTCTTTCAAAATTTTTTTCTAAGAGTAATACATGCTCATTGGGAAAAAATCATAAAATACAGGCAGTTGTAAGAAAGACAGCAAATACCTGTCAACCTACTAACTAGAAAATAGATGTTGATTATCTTTTTATTTAATCTGGACGATTTTCTATGCACATATACATGTACAAGGGGCTTTCCCGGTGACTCAGCGGCAAAGAATCCACCTGCAGTGCAGGAGCCGCAGGAGACATGGTTTCGATACCTGGGTCGAGAAGATCCCTTGGAGGAAAGGCGTGGCAACCCACTCCAGTATTCTTGCCTGGAGAATCCCCATGTCCAGAGGAAGGAGCCTGGTGGGTTAAAGTCCATAGAGTCGCAGAGAGTTGGGCACAACTGAAATGACTTAGCACACATGCATAAATACTTTATAAAAATTGTTAACTCTGTATATTCATTCTAGATTTGCTTTATCAAAAGATTTCATTTTTATGGCCGAGTACTACACACAACTACATTTTCTTTGTCCATTTATCTGTCGATGGGCACTTAGGTTGCTTTCATATCTTGGATATTGTAAATAGTGCTGTAGTGAACATAGGGGTGCATGTATTTTTCCAGTTAGTGTTTTTATTTTCTGTGCATAAATACCCAAGAGTGAAATTTCTGGATCATATAGTAATTTTTTAAAATCGATTAATTTAAATTGAAGGATAATTACTTCACAATACCGTGATGGTTTTTGCCATACATCAACATGAATCAGCCACAGGTATACATGTGTTCCCCACCCATCCTAAACACCCTCCCACCTACCTCCCCTCCCTGGGTTGTCCAGGAGCACTGGCCTCGGGTGCCCGGCTTCATGCATCGAACTTGGACTGGTCATCTCTTTGAGGAGCCTTCATGCTGTTCTCCACAGTGGCTGTACCAGTTTACAGTCCCACAGCAGTGTAGGAGGGTTCTCTTTTCTCCACATTCTCTTCACTTGCTGTTTGTTGTCTTTTTTGAAGCTAGCTGTTCTGACACGTTTAAGGGCCTTACCACTTTGTGGTTTTGAGTTGCATTTCCCTGGTGATGATCATCAGTGTTGAGCATCTTTCATGTACCTGTTGGCCATCTGTATGTCTTTGGGACAATGTCTATTCAGTTCTTCTGCCCATTTTTTAATCAGGTTGTTTGTTTTTTGATTCAGCTATCTACTGCAGCTGTAATAAAAAGGTGGAGAAACTAGGATAGAGGGTTAGAACTTGGAATTGATGAAAAAACTATTTTATTTTCATTCATCATGGCCTGGCCCTGGGTACCCATTTGTCACATGATGAATTTGTTATAGTAGCAACTTTTTCCTGAAGTTCCATTCCTCCCCTCCTTTTGCTGGTGAAATGGCCATGGGGAATGGTGAGAGAACCAGGAACTTTTTTAGTAGGTTGGGTGAAAATTGCCTTTAAGGAAGAACCTTTTCATCCGTATAGGAAACAACAGAGGCAGAAGGAAGACAGGGATAAGAACAGTGGCAGGGACAGAAGTATGACTTAAAAGCATTTGTAATTCAGAGAAGTAGCTATTTGGCAAATACCCCAATATCCTTTAAGTCTGTCTTGTTTTTTAAAAAGCTGAGCTTTCCTCTAGATGTGATAGATTCACAGATCTGGGAAAGAAGGAAAAAAAAAAAACAACCCCTCACTTTATCACTTGAGAGGCAGAGTAACAGTGTATTTGGTTTTGGTAGATGTGCATTATTGGGCCAAAATGATGGTGTAGTCCCTCAGACATGGCTGGGTCCAGAAATGTTTTTTTTCCACTGTGTCTACTTTTTGCGAAATAACTGATTAATGGGTATTATAGATATATGCAAGGTAACTAATATTTCATTATTATTTTGTTCCCTAATTTAAAAGTTCTCTCGCTAAGAAAAAGAACCAGACAGAAAATCAGTGTTTGTCAGATGCTGTCCTCAGAGAGTCCGCTTTTCCGAGTGATGGAGCAAGAGCAGAAGAGGAGCAGGCCAGAGCTGCAGAGCCCTTCCTGAATCAGGGTCCTTCCCACAGAGCCTCACCCCTGGGGCAAGAGCAAGGTATGCCACTGGGAGAAATTATTTCTTAATGTGTGTGTTTTAATTTCCTTTTTAAAAATATCTTTTTAAATTGAAATGTAGTTGATGTACAGTTACATAAGTTATAGGTGTATAATATAGTGATCCATTATTTTTAAAGCTTATACTTCATTTATAATTATTATAAAATGTTGGCTATATTCCCCATGATGTACAGTATGTTTTTGTAGTTTATTTTAGACCTACTAATTTGTTCCTTTTAATCCCCTGCTCCTATAATTCCCCTCCCCCTTCTCTCTCCTTACTGGTAACCACTAGTTTATTTTCTGTTTCTGTGAATCTGCTTCTATTTTGTTATATTCATTGGTTTGTTGTATTTTTTTAGATTCCACATATAAGTGATATCACACAGTTTTAATTTCCTTTCTTGTTTTTCTGGCTTTGGACCAATATTTATCTTAAATTATGATACTATAAAAATGCTTTGATTTGGCATTTACTTATTAATGTAATACTTTTGTAAGAGAAGATCTCTTAATCAGTCTCTTCTTCATTGTCCTTTTTGATTAAGCTGAAGTCTCCTTTCTTGTGGAAACCACATTGCTCATTAGGAAGTAAAGTGGTGTGGCTGTGGAAGATAGTTTTGACAGTTCCTCAAAACATGAAACATAGCATCACCACACAACCCAGCGAGTCTAGTCCTAGACATACACCCAAAAGAAGTGACAGTGTGTATCTACAAAAAACTCATATACCTGAGTGTCCATAACTTGACTAGTCACTGTAGCTAAAAAGTGGAGACAATGCAGATAACCATCAGCTAATGTATGGATAAATAAGATGTAGTGTGTCTGTTCAGTAAAGTATTATTCAGCTTTAAAACTGAGTGAAGTACTGGTATGTGCTATAATAGGAAGACCCTTGAAAGCATCTGAGTGAAAGAGAACAGACTCAGAAGGCCATATACTACAAGTCAGTTTATCTGTTGGTACAGATAGGCAGATCCACTAGACAGAGAAATTAGTGGTTGCTAGAGTCTGGGGGACAGGGAGAAGGAGGAGTGACTGTTAGTGGGCACAGCATTTCTTTCTGATGTGATGAAAACATTGTGCAGTTAGTGATAACGGTTGTGCAACTTTGTAAATGTATTAAAAATCATTGAATTATATACTTTAAAAGGGTTAAAGTTTTATATCCGTTAAAAAAAAAAAAAAAAAAACCTCCCCATGTACCTCTCTCACAGTTTGATAGTATAAAGTTTTGTCACACTTGCTTCATCTTTTCTGTTTTTAATTACCTTTTCCTCTGATACTTAAGAAGTCCAGACATCATTTTATTCCTATGTATACTAGTTTGCATCTCTAAAATATGAACATTTTCCTGGATAACCACCGTGCTATTATTGATGCATATGGTACCCTGGTCCATATTTTACTGATTATCTCGGTTGAGTTGCTTGAATTGGGGTCCGTGGAAGGGTCCATTGTGTTTTGCTTCATTTGCTGTGGTGTCTTTAGGCCTGTCCTCTTGGAGCTGTCCTACTGTTTGCTCACTCACGGTGTCATTCTCCTTGATTCTGTCTTTCCCACGTCCTCTGTAAAGCAGAAGTTAGCTTTAAAGACTTAATCAGATTCCTATTCAGGTGTTTTTGGTATGTGTATAATTTTTTAAGCTTTTCTAACATTTTTTTTAATTTAATTTTATTTAACTTTACAATATTGTATTGGTTTTGCCATATATCAAAATGAATCTGCCACAGGTGTACATGTGTTTCCCTTTTCTACCATTTTTAATTTAACGTTTTAAAATTTAACTGCCAGTAATGGGCTTCTATACTATCATTTAAAAGTGCTCTATTCTATTTAAAGGGGAAAATTGTTTAGTTTGTTAATTTGCTATTAATATTTTTGAGAGTTGTTAGGTATTGATAAAATACCTTGGTATGTCAGTTTTTGTTTTTGTTTTCTTAACAGACTCACCTATTGATTTTTGTTCACAATCCTGGATGAATAAAGAGAATAAGGTAATCTTTTATATGCTACCAATTTCTTTTGTTAGGAGAGTAAAAGTTCCTGTTTCACAAGTATGAATGCTGAGTACCGTTAATATTAGGTAGAAGTCTTCTACTTGTGAACTGCTATAAATAACCAGGAAGTGGGGAATAGGGCTGGCCTGGGACTCCCTGAGTCTCCAGGGCTGTCTGCACCGCTGCTCTGCCTGGTTCCATGCCGGATCCTCTGGAGTACTGGCTCTATGGGGTGAGGGTTCTGCTTTGTTTGGTTTATTGCATTCTGAGTCCCCAGCACAGAGCTGGCACTCTATCATCTGTTGAATGGTAGGGAGGATGAATTTGTTTGTAGGCAACCTGAGTGTACACTTTTAACATTTCATGACCAAAAAGAAGAGCGTCATCTTTCTTTCAGTGTAGAGTTAAAAAACTAACAAAAAATCTCAGTTTTAATGAGCTCACTTGGGTCCGTCCTCCCCTCTGTAAATCACTGTACCAGGTGGTGGGTTGGGGTAAAACTTCATTCTGTGAGCCTCTGGACCTTACATCTGCTTCTTTGTGTGCATGCCTCTGGGCATCAGTGTGTGTATGTATACAGATATAGAGATGTGACTGAACCATATCACGTGCCCCCCTGAATTGAAAAGAGACCGACTCCTTGAAGGACAGATGCTTATAAATGTAAACAAAATACTTTAAAATCTTACAAAAAGGAAATGCAATTTTTATTTTACTTTTGTAAGAATTTTTTTAACATTATTTTTGTAAAATAATTGAATTTTATTTCTCACTTTGTTTTATTTCTTACAGATTGGTGTTCCTGACGTGGGAAAACATTTTGAAAAGAGGAATCCAAACAGTGACTTAAGCCTTACTAGTTTCCTAGAAAACGAGAAACTGATATCACTTGCCAGCTTGGAAGATTCTTCTGGTAGCGTCACGAAACTTGGCTCATCTTTTCCTCGTCCTGAGCTTGTCGCTCCGTTTGTTTCTGCCACCTCGTTGCCGTAGTGATTGTGCAGCTGTTTCTCTGCCTTCTTTACCGCTTATCCACCAGCACTCAAATGGCCACTTCCATTAAGCGATGGGAGTTAACTTTTTTTTTCTTTATAGCACTCCTGATAGGCTTACTCTCTCATCTCTCTGTTGAGAATCATTACCGTATAAACAGATGAAGCACTATGCTAAGACATTGGGGTTCAATGAAATATTTTGCCCCTGCACTCTGAAGGTCCTGCCAAGTGGGCAAAGAGATGCATGGCTCCCCTCTGTGTGAAGTGTGTCTCAATGATACAAACTGTGTGGGGGTCATAGGAGGGTGACAAGTTAATTCTGACTGAGGAATGTGTCTGTGAGGCTTCAGTGAAAGGAAAGGTCATTTTTCCTCTTTGAGAAAGGAGGCCTCTGATAGGCCTTAACATAGACACTGGAATAAATGTACATTTAATAGGAAGGAACGGCTTTAGCAGAGACCCTAAGGTGGGGGCATAGAGACATTTGGAGAGTAGCCAGTGCTTTTGTGTGGCAGGTTTATAGCACCTATGTGAAGATGAACTTGGGAATAAACCCAGAAAGTAGGCAGAGACCAAATTATCCATGGCTTTGGAGGCCATGCTGGTGGGCTAAGTGGGATAAATTGAGACTGTAAAATCAAAATGGGTTTTGCTGCTAAAATTTTAAAAATACTTTTAGATTATGAAATTGTAGATGAGGAATTGTTGACCTGAATTTATACAGGTTCTTATTTTAGTATGCTAGATTCTCAGAGGCAGTAGGAAAATTACCCTCTTGAAAAGGCTCACAATACTGTTACAGGTGGTTGACAGTTGTAGTTTTATCCTGCCCTTGCCAGGCTGTGTGTAGAACATTGAGAAGCAGTGCCACTGTTGTTTTATTTGTCTGTTTGTAACTTTCTGGGTTTAATGGAAGTTAATTGTTTATCATATCAGTACTCAGCTTTGTTACATCTTTTTTTTGTTGTTCATTTTTAAGATCAGATACTGTTTGAGGTTTCATATTAGCATTAACCATTAATTCACTGGGATTTAGTTTTATTTCTCCTGTGGCAGGCTCATCTGTCCTTTGTTGATAGTTGCTCATTTGCCACACTGCTTTCTGAATAAACGGCGCTTTTCCCATGGCCACACTTGCCGTATCCTAACTTCCGATGTTTGGTGGTGGCTGCTTCTGTGTTGTCTTCTCAATGAAGGTTAAGTATTTAGTTTGGTTAAATATTAGAGTGCTTTTAGTGATTTATAGATGAAAACTATGGTTTTTTTCATGTCAGATGTTTAGACAGAATCACATGGACTGTTGATGTAAATGGTTTATCAACCTTATTGATTACTTTTCCTCCATTTTACTGATAGATGATGATATTGATGATGAAGAGTTTTATGATGATCATTTGGAGGCTTATTTTGAGCAACTGGCGATTCCAGGAATGATGTATGAAGACCTAGAAGGACAGGAACCTCCAGAAAATTATTTTAAGTTACCTACAAGTGATCCTAGTCAGGTATTTTCCAGTCTTTATGGTTTTTCAGAAATTTGACATTAGAAAATTATTACTGGACTCATTAGAAAATTAACATAAAACTTCTGTTGGATTTCCTTGGGCTTTATTTTCCCAGATACAAACTGATGAGAAATGCCCTTCCTGTTCTTTCCTGCTGCTTCTTACCTTTCCCTCACCTGCAGAAAAATTAAAAGAGTGATGCACTGAATGTCTGTATACTCCTGTCCAGGTCAACCAGTTGTGAACATTTTTGCCATCTTTGTGTTTTCTTTGTCCTTCCAAAAAGTAGTTTTTTTACTGAGTCATTTGAAAGGTGCAGATATTTTACCCTAACACTTCAGTGTTTACTTCCTGTGAATGAGGACATTTTCCTACATAATCCCAATTTTTATTTGCCTAATGTAACTTTGATGTGATTTAAATGAATACATAGTCTATGTTCACATTTATCCACTGTCTACAGATGTCCTTTTATTTCTTTGGTTTTAGATCCAGGCTTTGATCGGGGGTCACACTTGTATTTGGTTGCCGTGACATGGATGTCTTTCATGTCATTAAACTTTTTGTAAAGTTTAGTCCTGTTGTTTTGTAAAATGATCCATATGCTAGATATATGTGACTGCTTTCCCCTCCTGATTAAACATACCCGCTGTGTGAACAATTGAAACATAGAGGGCAGTGTTGTGCACTTGGATTACATCCTCAGGAAAGGCCTGTCGTTCCATTTGTTTCCTGTTGGTGGTGCTCTTTGACCATCTTGATGAATGTGGTGTTCGATTCCTCCTCCTCCTTTGTTATCAGGAGGTGGTCTGTGGGATTTCGTGTTCTTTCTTTGCATCCTCCTGAAACCCTGTCTCCTGAGAGACCTTTGGATTGCTTTTATTTTTTTTCCTGTCTCACATTTCCTTACTCTCAAGTTTTGCTGGGTTACAGTGTCCAAGTACAGAGACCTCTGTTTTTGTGTTTAGGTGTACAAGCTGTCAGAGGAGCTGTAATGACCCCCTGCCTTTGTTGTTGTTGTTTTTTTTTAACTAGTGACTTTCAGTTGCAATGAGGGGTTGCTCTGCTCCATTAGAAGCCCTGACCTGGAATGGGTTGCCAACCAGTGGCTTTGCTCCAGGTTTCCTCCCTGTGCCGTCCTGTCCTCCTCTGCATGCCACTGTCAGTCACAGTCCCATAGGTGGTAACTTTGCCCTGTTAGCCTGAAGAGCATTCTTTCTTCAGCATTGTTTTCAGGTGCTTTGTGGAGGAGACAGCTGGTTTCCTGCGTTCTGGTTCTTTTTCATCTTTGCTAGTATTCTATATGAAAAATAGTTTTAAATGTCAGTTCTTTGTCTCCTTTGTCTCTCCGCCCTCCCCCCATTGGAATATTCATATTTTAACTTGCTTTTTTAAACTTCCTATGTTGAGATACTTTGATCATTGTGCACTTTTTTTTTTTTTTTTTGACTTGAACAACAGATGCATATCTCCTCACAGTTCTGGAGGTGGGGAGTCCGGATCCAGGTGTGAGCAGGGTGGGCTCCTGTGGCTTCTCTCCTTGGAGATGGCAGCTTCTCCTATGACCTCACTGGGTCTCCCTTTCTTGGTCCTCTTATATTTCAGGCTTTTGGTAGTTTTTCAGGTGTTTATGATAGTTTCCTAGGGCTGCCAGAACAGATTACCAAAGTTTTGTAACTTCAAACAACAGAAATTTACTTGCTCACAGTTCTAAAATGTTGACAGGGCCAAGTGCCCCCCAGTCTCCTTCCTGCCTCTTGCAGCCTCTGTGGGCCTGGTGTCCTTAGTTCATGGCCACATCGCTCCACTGCCTGCTCCATCTTCACATGGCCTGTCCCTGTCTTTCTGTTCCCTCTGAGGTCTCCTCCTCCTTTCTCTTGTAAGGACACCGCTTGTGGGGTTTAAGGCCCACCCCAATTTCAGGATGTTCTCGTCTCAAGATCTTCAGCTTAGTTGCATTTGCAAAGACCCTATTTCTGAATAAGGCCACAGTTTGCAGGTACCACCTGGGCATAAGACTTGGACACATCTTTTCAAAGAGACAGAGTTTAACCCACAAAAGTGTTCCACTAAGAGGTTATTATTCACTGAAGAATATAAAACTGTCTATCTGTATTTTCTCCTATTGCTTTTACATCTAAATCTTTAAGTCATTTGGAGTTTATTTTGAGATAAAGTGGAGATTGTTTATTTTTTGTATAAAAAATTGTTGGAAAATCACCAAGTTAATAAGTGATTTCACTAGAATTTAAATATATGACCATATTTCAAAGTCAGTATCTTATCTTTTATATAGAACTATCTCTGTGTAGTATTCTGACTTTGAAAAGCCTTATCTGTGAAGCTGTTTTTATTGTTAAACATCTCATAGCAGAGAAGCCTATTAAAGGCTTCGCTGGCACTTGATAGTTAGCAGTGGCTGAATATCTGAGAAGAGTGTTGTGGGCACACAATTCCCTTTCAGCAGCTATTATTCTAGGAAAGAGTGTGGAGTGCCATTTGGGAAGGACTGTTGGAGAGTGTGTTTTCGAGGCCATGGCTTAATCTGTGTCTAATGCAATTGTTCTTGGACTCCTGATGGTCATTTGTTGTATTTGCTATTTTACTCCTATTAAATGTGATTCATTTATGTTTTCAAAGTCTGTTAATCATATTAATTCTTTGAGTCTAGCCACACTGATGGGCTTCCTATCCTTTTAGATAGGGTAGGAAGGTAGTTACAAGAGTTACACTTCTAAAAATCCTGAACTATAGTGAGCACCTTGGCCATACTTTTGGTATCCAAGTCTGTTGGTGTATATTTGCCATTGATTTGGTAAATTCTTTACGACTGGTTCACATACAGTCTAGAAGAATACTGTGTAGTCCGTTCCTTTCTAGAATAAATATTTCATGTCATCTGAGTGACTTTTTTTTTTTTTTGAAAGAAGTTATGAAAAACAAAACTTATTTCTGGTCTATTATTTACTTTTTAAAGGAAAGTGGAAGAGCAGAAGTTCTGGTGAAGTCTCTTAGGACTCCTAATACAAAACTTAACCCCGTTGACTTTAACGACACAAATGCCAGTAAAGATGATTTTGATTTGATGGATTCTCTAAAGCTAGAGGAAGTGTCTCCTCATCAAAATAAGCATTTGACGTCAGACTCAGAAACTGTTTTGCCTGTGGATAGATTTTTAGACACTGAAATGCCTCAAGTGTCCATTCAAACAAATGTGGATGTAGCATCTTTGAAGCCTGTTAGTGACAATGCATTTAATTCCACTGATGCTCCGTGGTCACCCACCAGTGAAAGGCAAACCTGTGAATGTTACGAGTTGGTTGGAAAGACCAAGGACCGTGAGTGGGCCTTTGTTTCTTTTTTCTTTTTAAATAAAAATAAGAAATATATAAAATACTTATACACATTTTGAATATACTGTATTTCCAAGTGGAACTTGTGTAATCTTTCGTATTAAAGTATATACATGTTCTGTGGATTTAAAAATGGTGTACTTATTCACAGATCTGGTGGAACAGTGCCTTTGTCAGTGTTTGTCATCTTCTCCTTCCTCCCTCATCCTCTGTGATGGAGTTTACTGGGACTAAGGCTGGCGATTTCACCATCAGAGAGAGGCTTTCCTTTTGGGGAAATGGGTTTGCTAATTTTGGGCAGATTTCAATACCATTGATAACTAAGATAAGTCAGCTAAATGAAATTATATAAGAATATCATATCATTTTGCTTGTTGTGTGTCATTGGATGTGTTTGGAATTCTCTTTTCTAGAAGCGGACCCACCACAGAGTGTGGTCTATCAGGATGAGGAGGGCAGATGGGTCACTGATCTCGCCTATTACACACCTTTTGATAAAGAACAAGATTTCAATGTGTCTCTCAGTAATGAACTGAGTGAAGACTTCCGATCTGGCTGTAAGTGTTCTGGTAGCCTCTGCTTTTAACTGTTTTCATTGTTTCTGACGGTCTTCTGAGGTTAGTCTGTCATCCTGGTGGGCCACATCAAATCCCTTTTGGAGGATGTGCTTAGCTCCTCGTTTGTTTCTTTAGGAACAGGGGCTCACGTCCATCATTGCTCATCACTGGGACTGAGCCAAGCCTTCCCTAATCGAGGACAGCAAGTCACTTTGGCACCTGTGCGTTGCAGTTAGTACACCTTAGGCTTTACTTTCTCACTTTATAAATTGTCTTGAACAAAAGAACTACTCTGATAGAAGTTACAAAAGCGAATCCATTTTAGAATAAAAGTTCATAATGTAGAAATGAGAGAAAAGTGACGAGAAAGATAAATGAGATCTCAGAGGATGAGAGCATTAGGAACCTCGGTCAGGTTTGTTAATTCTAATGCCTTAGGCAGGGTCATTTACTGTCCAGTCTGTCTGTCCCCTTCCCCATCGTGTTACACCTGGCCCTCTGCTCACTCACCTGGCCTTGTGGCCTTGGCCTAGAGATGGAGGGCTGTGTGCCCATTGGTTTCCTAAGGTGAACTGAGTTGCTCAGTTGAAACGTTGAGGAACAGACACTGGTCCCTGTTTGCCCAGGCTGTGGGGTTTACTGGGATGTGGGATTTTGCCTTTCAAAAACTGGGGCAATCCTGGGTGTTGGGACGAATAGGTAGTTCATACTGTGATGAATTTATAGAGGGGCTTTGCAGTCTGATGGTTCCAGATGAAATTCCATGCATATCATGGGCAGCTGCTATAACTCTCGTGTGCCAGATCTGCAAGGCTGAAATTAATGTGAATCTTATAAAAAGCTTACATTGTAGAGCCCTGTTAGTAAGTTAGGGCAAGTTAGTACCTGATGAAATCAGTTGCAGTAGGGGGTTCATTACGAAAAGTTGCAGAACCATGTACTCTTAGGTGCTTAAGGCAGATGTGTCATCAGTTCATTGATGGAAGCTTTCACATATTTCTTTCAGTTTTATTTCTTTACTATTTCATTTTCCTAATTAGCTAAGTTTTATTTATATGCTAATATTTAATTGCACATTAGTATAATATAATTATGTAAACTTCTTTTTTAAGCTGATGCATTGGATTTGATTGCACAAGATGAAGAAGAATTTAATAAAGAGCATCAGTTTATGCAGGTTTGTATTTTATTGACATTAACAACAGTTCAGAATTTTTCTTGTATTTAAATGTAGGTAAAATGTTCATTTCTTTCTGAGAATACATAGTGAGAATACATAGATACATACTATAGAATTACATCTTGATATTCCTTATATTTAGATAGTTTCTGCCTTTTCCTTCATATACTTAATTATTAATTGAAAAATAAATGGCCTACTGAAATAATGGTTATTAATTCACTTAAAACTGCCTTAATAGGTTTCAAAGATATTTCCAGTTTTTAATCATGTTTTAAACTGAGGTAGTGCTATTTGTTTTTATTTGAAGATACATTCCTTTCTAAAGATTTGTATCAATGACAATCAGTATTTGATTAAGCAGTATATTAAAGCAATGTGTATTGTACGTTACTCAAGTATTAAAAATTTCTTCTGGACTTCATTACATTTCTTAGCTGCTTAAGCTTGAATTTGTCCAAACTTTTAAAAAATTTAAGTACTTAAATTTCCTTAGTTAAATTAGTATTTTATGTGTTAGAAAAACAGAAGGCTTGCTGTAGAAATGAAATGATAACTTCTTCCTAGGAAGAAAATATAGATGCCCAGAACATGTCTGTTGCCCTTGGAGATACATCATGGGGAACTTCGGTCAACTGTGGTCTACTGAGGAGATCACTGAGTGCGTCAGATGTGGACAGAGATGATGCCAGTTACTTACGTCTGTCTTTAGGGGAGTTCTTTGCTCAAAGGTCTGAAGCTCTCGGTTGCCTTGGTGGTGGTTACAATGTGAAAAGAGTAAGTACCATGTATATTGGGAGTGGTAAATGCACCAGCCCTTATGTACTGAATGCAGTGACAGTGTAGCCAAATCATAGTGTCTTTAAAGCAGAGACAATAGGGGTGTGGTGGGATGGTGGGAAAAGGTTTCGATTTTTAGTGGTTGTACCCTTGCTCCAGTCCTACCTCTGTCTTTTAACTAGTTCTGTGTCATGGAACAATGTATGTAACTCCTCTGTGCCTTAATTTTCCGATTTCTGGGATGGAATACTGTCTTACAGGGTTTGTGGGTTACTGTGCTGGTGCACTACGGTGTTCAGCACAGCTTCACATGTGTCAAGTACTTGATGTTTGTTGCTGTTATGTCTTTGGTTGTGGGAAGAATTCAGAGATTCATTAATTTTTAAACCTCTGGTCTAAAAACATGTTTTGAAATATAGTAGTGTTTTGGTTTAGTAAGATGTATGTGTAAAAAGTTTTAAATGCCAGTGGTAGTGGTAAGTTGTATGAGGCAGGAGGGGAAGCTGTGTGCGTCTCTAGGGTCAGGGTGGTGTCTGAGGAGGGGCGCTGTGCTGGTGCCTGACAGTTTGGGGAGTAGGTGGTGTGTTCTCAGTGAAGGTCTGGAGGTGCCAAGTGGAGCTTGAGCGGCACATTTGAGGAGCAGAGAGCAGGCAAACAGCTCCTGTGAGTGGGGCAGCAGGCGGATGGCTGGTGGAAGTAGACAAGGGCCAGGTCATGAGGGGCCCTCGCAGGGGTTGGGGGCATCTCACTGGGACAGGGAGGCAGGGAGTAGTTTTCAGGCCCAGATGTGAGATGAGCTGGAGGCAGGAGTCTCCTAAGCCCCAGAGGAGGATCAGTGGGCAGAGACTGAGCCACATAGGAGGTGCCACGAAGGTCGGGGAATAGGATGGCAGTAGGAAACAGAAGAGTCTAGGGCGTGGGAGTGCCTCTGGAGAATTCCGTGTTGGGACTTGGTGCTGTCATAGTGAGTGTATGCTAAACCTGAGCTTCATTGAGAGTGTAACAGCGAGTTAGAACACTGCTGATTTACAGAAAAATTTGAACTATCTGTGCAGTGAATTAAAAAATGAGAGTAAATACTTAGGCAGATATTTCTTCCTGGATCGATTGGTTTTGACATTATGAGAGAAATTGAAGAGTAACTCAGTTCCTCTCTGAACAGCTGGACAAAACACCAGGGACTAGAAAGATGTAGCTATCACTTTGTGTTAGTTGTGAAATGTTGCTTGGTTCAAGTTGCTGGATCAAAGGAAGATATCCCCAAGTGAAGATCAGTTGAAAATTGAGTGCCTTTAGTGAATTTGCATTTCAGGTCTGTTCTGTGAGAGCTCTGGAAAGAAGCTGGATGGGGAATTCCCTCCCCCTGAGCAAGGTCCTTGAACGCAGACCTTCTGAGTGCTCATCCAAGGCAGTAGGAACATGCCTAATCTTAATACAGGTTTTCAGGGACCTATTTATTGTGTAAAATAAAATACCCTTCTAAGTACTATAAGTTCCAGGGAGGCAGAAAATTTTATCTTTTTTCTTACTGATATGTCACTGATGATTACTAACAGTGCCTAACAGATAGTAGGTGCTCAATAATAATTGCCAAGGGAACAGTGTCGTTTCTGGGTTGTTTTCATTTGGATTTCTTAGTAAGGGCAAATTATTTGGCAGTATTCATTCTGATAATTACAGATAGCTAGCAGTAAGGAAATGTCCTGTCTAGACTTGTAATGTTCATTTCTAGCAACTTACATTTAAATGGAAAATCAGAATTACTTTGTTGAAATCCATTTAACTAGGTTACAAGTATTAGGATAAAATAGTCTAGGATTTCTCAGAGGAGTTGAACATAAAATAATTCACATATTTATTTTGTAGCCATCGTTTGGTTATTTTATTAGATCACCAGAGAAAAGAGAACCTATTGCCCTAATAAGAAAATCAGACCTATCAAGAAGTAATTTGGGAAAAGAAGTGGCTGATCTTAACCATGGTCTTTTTTCAGGTAATGGATTAAATGAAATTTTTAGTAAACTTTTCATTTAACCTGTAAATTATTGGTTGTGTGATCATGTTCTTATGAGGAAGAAAGTATTTGAATTTTTTGAGTATTAGTTACCGATTTGATTTTTATACAACTTCACATTGCCTTTTCAGTTTAAAGCTGAAACAACTCAGCCAAAATTCACCTAAATCCTTCTGTTAAAAACAAAAGTGAATGGAATATAATTTGTTCAGGTGATCGACTGGCTTAATTTTGGCATGTTAAACTACTGAGTTAATGAATTATAACTTACTATATGTATTATTTAGGTAGACTTTAAAAGAAGAGTTTTCAGATTTGGGCCGTGGTAGTATAAATATGATAAATATCTCTGAGAATTAAAAGCCAGACTTCCATGATTAATATACAATTATCATACAGCTGCTTTTTGCTAATATAATGCCTAGTGTATTATATTATGAAATGGTATAAAATGTGCTTTAGTCCTTAAAGAGCTTATATTCCAGAGGCTGGGGAGTGGGGTGGGGTGGTGGGATAAAGAGGCTGTATATAGTATTGACTTTCTGTTATTATAAAGAGTTACTCATTTTTAAATTCAACTTGCATATTCATGAAATGTTTCAAAGTGGAAAGTATTAAATGAAGTTGTCAGTATTTTGCAAGGAAGAGATTAAAATCCACAATCTTCTTCAAAATTTAGACTTTGAAGAATCCAGCTAAATGAACAATGATATGGTTCTTTGTCCTAGTGACTGTAGGACAAAGAAAATTTAAACAGTTTTTATGAGGCTGACTGATATTTGGTATATAAAGATTTCTTCCTTGTCAATTACATTTAGTGGTCATTACCCATGGATTGGGCTTCCCTTGTGGCTCAGCTGGTAAAGAATCTGCTTGCAATGTGGGAGACCTGGGTTCCATCTATTGGTTGGGAGGATCCCCTGGAGAAGGGAAAAGCAACCCACTCCAGTATTCTGGTCTGGAGAATTCCATGGACTGTATAGTCCACGGGGTTGCAAAGAGTCGGACATGACTGGGCGACTTTCACCTCACACTTCATTGCATGGATTGTCTCTGTGACATAGTTTATGGATGTAAATTGAGTATTATATATTTTCTACAGGAGATTTAAAGGCACAGCTAAGTGAAGGATCAGTTACACTTCAGGCTGAAGAACTGGAGAGTATTTCACAAGTGGATGAAAATGATGTGACATTAACTGCCAATAAAGGAAAAGCAGAGGTATTTTAAGCCTTTCATGAGGGAGAGCTAAAACCCATGTTCTCATAATTCTTTACAAGATCAAGATAAGGTCACATGTAAAAATGCATAACTTTTTTTTTTACTCAATTTTATTACAAGTATCATTTAAAAATTATCAGTGTATAGTAAATGTACAAAAGAGTTTATAAAACATAAACTTAGTGAGTTATCAAAACTTATATACCCATGTACACCCAAGGTCAGGAAAGAGAACATTGTCAGCAGCCCAGGAGCCATGTTTTTGTCTCTTCTGAAGACTGCTTCCTCCTGTCTGACCTCTAACACTGTCACCTGTTCATCTCTTTTTGAACTTTATATGTAAGAAATCATGTATGTAGCATATATTTTTTCTTTTTTTTTTCACTTACGTTTGTAAGATTCAACTATAATAAGTATAGTAGATAATTTTCATTGCTGTATAGTATTCTACTATCAATATTCTGCCATCGATATATCTACTCTACTGTTGATGGATATTTGAAATCTTTCTTATATCAGTATGACACTGTTAAATAGTGTAGTTTTATAATAAAAGTATGTTGGCTATTTTCTTATTGTTTTGTTCAAGTCACTAAGTCATGTCCAACTCTTTGTGACCCCATGGACTGTAGCACATGAGGCTTCCCTATCCACTGTCTCCCAGAGTTTGCTCAAATTCATGTCCATGTTGGGGTTTTTTGGTTTTCCCTATCTCTTCCTTAACATTAAAAGTATCATAAAACATTCAGTTTACTTTATTCCAGTCTTATAATTGCCTGTTGTTTATATTTATTTCTCTTTGTAAACCCCATAAGAGGTTATGATGATGTTGATGGTGATTACTATTATTACATACAACCAATGTGTATCTCTGACCTTCCATTTAAGATTAATTTTCTTTTGCATGAAGAATACCCTTACAATTTTGTTTTGTGAGGGACTACTGGTAATGAATACTCTGTTTTGTCAGTCTGAAGATATCTTTATTTTACCTTTATCCTTGAAACGTGTTTTTGTTTGGTGTATGTTTGTTAACAAGTATGTTAAACTTTGAGTATTTTTTTCTTTTATATTTTTTCTGTTCTGTTGTGTTTTCTGTTACTTTCTCTTGCATTCTGAATTATTTTTTTCAGACTTCTCTTCCAAGTCTGATTCTTTTTTCAGTTGTGTCTAAGTTGTGAAACCTGTCCTTTGGGTTCTTGATTTGTTATTGTGTTTTTTAATTATAGAATTTACATTTAGTTCTTTCTTGATAATTTCTCGTCTTCTGTTGAGTTGTCAGTGTCATTGTTGTTTTTCTTAAATATGTATGTATGTATTTGGTTATGGCACATGGGATCTTTTTAGTTGCAGCACACAGGATCTAGTTCCCCAACCAGGGATCAAGCATGGGCCCCCTGCCCTGGGAATGTAGCCACTGGACCACAGGGAAGTCCCTTAATGTTACTTTTTATTTCCTTAAGTATGTTTTAGGTTTTGTTAGATTTGATGTTTTAGATGTGTTTTAGACTCAGAGTCCATTGTCTGCATTCTGCAGTTCTCTTTTTCTGGAATGTGGGACGCATTACCTTGGAGCACTGTGAGTAGATTTTTAAAGGAAAAGTTGGTGAAATATTTGAGTCCATGGGAGATACCTTCCAGACAGGATTTTTACTTGCTTCTGAGTGAGGAACCCCAGCAGTTTTAGGTTGCTTTAATTTGGTTCCTGGGATCGAGCTGTTCAGAGCTAAGCCACCTTTACTCCTCGAGTGTAGCCCTCTGTGGTCTTGTCCTAAAGTGTGGATGTTCACTGTGATCACCACCTCTCCCTTATCATTGTCAGACTCTGAACCTGATTTTTGTACTCTTACTCCCTTAAGAGCCACTTTTCTGAGCTTCTTTTTTAAAAATTATTTTCTTAGCTTCATAAGCTTCCTGATGTAGACCCCTCTTGAAGCAGCAGAGACCCTGAGTAATAGCATCCCCAGGACTGGGCTCACCCCTCTGGGATTCTCTCTTCT
This sequence comes from Bos indicus, assembly GCF_029378745.1. NCBI lineage: Eukaryota > Metazoa > Chordata > Mammalia > Artiodactyla > Bovidae > Bos > Bos indicus. Next base: position 43,594,951 of record NC_091783.1, read on the forward strand.
TTTGGATTTTGGCCCCATAATTTTTCATTCCATTTTTTTAGCTGTCTAGTACCTTCTCAGAATTGTTTTTGAACATGCTGTGTTGTTCTGATTACTCTCAGCCAGAGTTGGTTTGCATTACTATTCCTGGAGGCTGAAGTCTTAATTAGTATTTAAAAAAATATTAAATAGGTTTATATTGCTTTGTTGTTGGTTCCATTTCATTGTTTTACCCATGGCTTCTGTTTCTGTCTTGCTTATAAATAATTCCAATAGTTGACTGAAATTACCAAGAATATACTTGGAATCACTGTGACTCAATGGCTTCTCAGTTTCAGTAGTTTAATTTTTTTGGTTTACAGTTACTCTCTGATTCAGTTTTAGCGTTTAACTCCAGAAGATGTTTTTTGAACAGCTGATGATCGGACCTTGTAAGTAAACTAGTACTCTGCAGTTAAAGTTGATAGCAGCTGTTTTTTTTCATTGGGAGATTCAACTGGTATACTATTAATTTCTTGCTGCTGTTAGATCTTATGTAGCACTTACAAATAAAGATTAAACTAATATGTGCATGTGCATGGAACTGATGTGAACTTTCTGATCTCTAGGACACTTTCCTTGTCAGCAGCAAACCTCAGAGACATACAGATGAGCTGCCCAGCGAGAGTGACTCTGTGCTGAGGATAAGCACCATTGCTTCTGCCATCGCGGAAGCGTCAGTGAGCGCTGACCCTCTCCAGCTTGCCACCATGATCAAAGCACTTTCAAATAAAACCCGAGAGAAGACTTGTCAGGAGGATGGTAAACAAAGGCACTATTCTGCTGTGTCTCATTTCTTACCTAATGATCTGGAAAAAAGTAATGGATCCAGCACATTTGATATGGAGAGATACCTTAAGAAAACAGACATTAGTCAGTATGAAGGTGGGCTGGACAACTTTTCAAGAGCTGGTGTGTCTGGTATTTGGGATTTATCTTTGTCCAAAGAGCGGACTACACACAACATCCATGTGGTGGACCTGGGTGCTACTAGCATAAGCGTAAGGGAGCCAGAGGTAGGCACTGCAGCCGGTTTTTATGGTGAAAGTGGAGACAGCGTGGATCAGGCATCGTTGAGAACAATTAGCTCTTCAAATTCAGTTCTTACAAATGTGGGCGAGAGAGAGGGTACAGCAGTTGATGTGAAGACACATTCCATTGACCATAAATCCCCAGATTCTGGTGATGGTGAAAAAGCTGCCTCCGTACCCATTCCAGCCTCTGATAGTTGCTCCGTCATTGGGAACCCCAGAGTAGCATCTCTCTGGCTGTCAGAAGAGTGTAAAGGCCTACAGGAGAGTAGAGACTACCAGAGGCAAAATGAGTGCATTGGTGAGACAAGTAACAGTGAAAAGCACGTGGCTTTTGAAAACCATTCAATAATCTCACCTAAACGTGTTGGTAAGTGTCACAGTAATTGGTCACACTCAAGAAATTGCATGGAATGTTTTGTTTTGTTTTTTTTTTCTGTGTCCTCATTGGAAAATACATCTTTCTGATAGATTTGAAAAGTCCCTCTCCTGAGCGCGGTGGACAAGGCTCGGAGAACGGCGAGGACAGCTTCAGACCTTCCACTTCTCCACTGAGTCATTCTTCTCCTAGTGAAATTTCAGGAACTAGTTTATCAGGGTAGGTGCTTAATTTTTTTTTTTTTTTGTAATAAAAATACATGCTCAGTATAGGAAAATTGGAATGAAATGTAAAGAAAACTAGTCACTATAGGTTCATCATTCAGACCTAACAATTATATTTTGTGAGTTTCTTTCAAGCCATATTTCTTTGCAAATTTTCATACTCTGCTGTTTTCACTTACAATAATTTAAAAGAAAATTAATGTTATAAACTGCATAATGGATCTGTCATGGTTTATTTGGTGCTTTTGGTAGATATTGGGGATGCTGGATTTTTTTTTTTTTTGCCATTTTAATGATATTGAGATAACAACTTTCCTCATAAAATTTTTCTCTGTGTTGTAACTGATTTCCTCAGAAGTAAAATTACCAAGTCAGGAATAAGAGTATTTTCAGGCTTTCCAGATTGGCAACCTGTTTTCTAAAAGGATCTTACTGACTTGCTCTTATATCTGTGTGTGATGAAGGTATGCAATTCACTGTTTCTTATCAGCATTTTAAATAACTTAATTTTGGATTTATTTTTTTATCTTAACAGTGTTAGTTTGTGCTCTTAATACTAATGAGTTTGGTAGGTGCTTTTTCAAAGGTTAGGATAAGAATGCTAATATTTTACATGTTTGAACACAGTCTATAGATTAACTTAATCTTCAAGTTATAGACACTTTTTAATTTTTCAAAAATGATGTAAGTCAACATTGCTTCAAAAGTTTACACATATATATGTATGTGTGTGTTTCCATGGAACTTTGAACAGTTTAAATATAGTGCTTTATCAGATGTGTCTATGTGTATTTATGTATAGGTGTGTAGGTGGATGTGTTACAGGATAAATTCTTAGAAATGATTGTTGGGACAAAGAGTATATTTGTTTATGTTCCTATTTAAATCAGTGCAACCCCTCCCTAGAGGTTGTGTTGGTTTAGTTTTCCACCAGCAATTTAGGGAAGAGCCTGCTTTTCTACAACCTCACCAACAGAACGCTTATTGAACTTTTTATTGTCAACAGTCTGATAGATGAAAAAAATACTATTTCAGTGTAACTTTAAATGATGAGCATTTTTTGTGTTTTATGTCAAATACTTATTTGTGTTTGTTGCCTTCATGGACTATTAGTCTTTCTTGTCTCCATTTCTTGGATCCCTGGATGTATTAAAGAGAGTGAATAGCCCTTTGTGACATGAATTGTACAGTTTCTAGTCTTTAGAAAGTTTTTCCTCTCTTGTACTTTTTGCTCTTGTGAATTCTTAGCTCCAGCTTACCCAGACTGTTTCCCAAGATATATAAAATCCAGGAACAGCTTGGGCAGCATTTAGTAGGTAAAACTTGGATATCAAATGTAATTTCAGTTTGTTTGAAAATACCAAATATTCATGATAATTTCACTGCTTAGGTAAAATTTCCAGCTTACTAAAATCTTTCCTTAAAGAAACATATAAAAGATCTTTTATAAAGCCATCAAAGAAAGAATTCTTACATTTAATAAAGTAAACTTTCTATATGGCAGTAGTTTTTGCCTCACAATTGACATGATTTTTTTGTAAGCTTTATGCTAAAGATGCTTTCGAGCCTAATGAGATCTTTTGAGTCTAGTAACTTCGTTGGGCTGTGTCTCTGTGTTGACTTCACAGCCACCTTGCAGCGCCTTGTCATGCAGTGCCCCTTTAGTATTTGGAGTCGAGCTTCCTTTTATCAGGAAGGTTTATTATTATTATTATTATTATTTTAGTTGTTAAAATATTGGTCCTGACCAAATTTTGCTCGACTTCTGCATTTATTTTCTCTTTAATCCTTTTTTTTTTTTTTTTCCCCCTTTTTTGAGGAACTTGTTAGAGCCAAAGGAAGTTGCAAAGCTAGTATAGAGAGAGCCTGTGTCCTTCCCCAGCTTCCCTAGTTCTTGCACGGAATCACCACCAGGAACTTGTACTGGGCATGATGTGTGGCTAGAATTGTGCCATTTTATCACAGGTGTGAATGTGTGTAACCACCTCCACAGTTCGAGACACAGAGCTTTTCCATCACAATAGTAACGCTTCTTTCTTAATTTCTTTTTCATTTTGTTTGCATTTCACATTTCTGCTTTCTAGATTCCTTTCAGTATTCTCTTTATTGTTTCTTAACTCCTGTGTATTTTCCAATATTATCTTATTTTCTATGGTTTTTATATTTTTAAATTGTATATACAGGCATTTAATAAAAACTAAGTGCCATATAAAGACTTATTATGATTTTTTTCCCTTCACCGTGCCCTTTACTGCATGATCAGAGACAAAATGCTGGGCTGGCTGCTCTTACACTTGGACCCACCTGTTTTTATCTTGTGTGCCTAAGAAAATACACTCATTCTTTAAGTGTAGGAAACATACCTTAGGGAGATGCTAAATTTTCTCATGAACTTGGCATGTGGTCAGACACTTTGACAACAGCATTGTTGCCCTTTCTAAAGTGGCCATGGGTTTGGTGAGCTTCCTCCTCTCTGAGGGTCAGCCACCTGCATCCCCACCGCTCATCCAGGGCCAGATGGCAGGCTTGGTGGGAAAGAAGGTGGTCACAGCAGGTTCTGAGGTTCATTCTGCTGTCACTTGTCCTCCTTGCTGCTGCCATGCTCTGCGGGTGGGCATGCCACGTCCTCCTGTCCTTTCTGCTGCAGGACAGCCCTTCCTGCCAAGGCCGAACTTCTGGCTCCAGTTTATCTGCCTGCTGTTGCGCCTGTGCTTTTCCTGTCATCAGTGTAAGTGTACATGTCTGTGTCTTGTAGTTGCTTTTCTTGGATGGTGCTCCCTGTGCATGGTGGTCTCTCCCTTTGTTCAGTTCAGTTCCATTGCTCAGTTGTGTGTGACTCTTTGCGACCCCATGGACTGCCGCATGCCAGGCTTCCCTGTCCATCATCAACTCCTGCAGCTTGCTCAAACTCATGTCCCATCGAGTCAGTGATACCATCCAACCATCTCATCCTCTGTCCCCTTCTCCTGCCCTCAATCTTTCCCAGTATCAGGGTCTTTTCCTGTGAGTCAGTTCTTCTCATCTGGTGGCCAAAGTATTGGAGCTTCAGCTTCAACATCAGTCCTTCCAATGAATATTCAGGATTGATTTCCTTTAGGATGGACTGATTTGATCTCCTTGCAGGCCAAGGGACTCTCAGGAATCTTCTTCAACACCACGGTTCAAAAACATCAGTTCTTCGGCGCTCAGCTTTCTTTATGGACCAACTCTCACATCTATACATGACTGCTGGAAAAACTATAGTGACTAGGCAGAACTTTGTTGGCAAAGTAATGTCTCTGCTTTTTAATATGCTGTCTAGATTGGTCATAGCTTTTCTTCCAAGGAGCAGACGTCTTTTAATTTCATGGCTGCGTTTACTCTTCTCCCCTGAGGAGAGTTCATTTCCTGTTTCCTGTGACCTGTTCCTCCTGAGATGCCCAGAGCTGGGACTGCCTTTCGGGGCATCCCCACCTGTTTCTTTCTCCTCATCTTCATATCTCTGCATTCTCCTTGTATCATGGAGTAGCCTAGCCGTTCAAGTGTTTACTCAGCATTACTGATTTTCTGCTGTACCAACTATGCTTTTCATGGCTGCCAGTATGAACATTCATTTTGTATTCATTTCTTTTTATTGAAATCCTGCTTGTACTTTTTTACTGTAAAATGGCTTTCGTGTTTTTAGTCTTTTTTTTCTTGTTCTTCCAACTCATATTCATTAAGTTTCTTAACATTCACGGTGAAATGTCGGTCAGAACATTGATCTGTTGAGCAGCCACATCTTTCTGGTGAGAGTGCGTTGTCTGCTGACCATGCTGCTTGCCAGCACTTCTGCTGCTGGTCTTTAGTGTCCACTCACCTTCTGGCAGGAACATTGCTGCCTTGAGTCTCTGTGTGGCTGGCACCAGTCTGGCATCCTGAATTGCTCTCCTTTTGTTTCTGTGTGTTCTTACAGTTCAGTTCTCATTGCTTGAGGTAATAAAAGCCTCAGTGCTTCTGTTCCTTTTGACCAGAGGAGCTAGACTCAGCATGCGCTACAGTACCCAGAACTCTTCTTCCTGCCACCCCATGTTGTCTGTGTGAGTATGACTGTGTGTGCGTTTGTGCACATGTGTGTGCATGTGCATATAGAACCCACGCAGGTGCGTGTGATTCAGTGCTAAAGTGGGCCTGAAGCAAGTTGATTAGTATTTTGTTTGCATTGGTTAGAGATTCACTAGTGTTGGGTCAGTACTGTCTTGATTTGGTCCTTGTAAAAATCCAGAATTCAAAATAGGGTTTTCTCTCTGTATCCATTGCCCACCTGAGTATTCAGACTTTGTGGGGGAAAAAGAAGAGGGGGGAGTAAAATTCAGTCCAATTAATTACGGACTTGAAGCTAAGTGGAGGAGTTTGCAGGGGTGCAGCAGCTGTTTGCAAAGATAGCTTTGATGGTGTTTCCCACCCAGTGTGTCTCCTACCCTTCCTCAAGAGGAAGCCTGGTCCCTCCTCTGTCAGGCTGGCCTGGCTCTGTGCTGGGGATTGATGGAATGTGGAACGTGTATGTGGGATCTTACTATTTATTGCTTACTTTTTTTTTTAAACTTAATATATCCTGAACATCTTTCTGAGCCAGTTGGTAGTATTCAGCTGCATGATTTTAAACAGTTGCCCAGTGTTTTATTGTATGTCTGTACCCTAACTGCCATAGCCTCCTTCTCCTATAAGATGCCCTGCTTTAGTAGTGATAGTGATGTTCCTCAGGACTCATCTCTTGATGTATAGCCCCTGAGTACAGGGGTTTGGTTGTGCCTGCTTGATGATCAGCCAGGAGCTGGGCCCTTTATCTCCCCACCATGGTGCAGCTCTGCCCATTTCTGTGTACTCATCCACGAGATTCTTGTTTTTGCTTTGCTCTTTGGGGCAGGAGTTGCAGAGTTCTCTGTTTATTGGTCTATATCAGGTCTTCATTAACTGTTGAATGAAAAGCTAACACTGTTAAGGGATTTTATATGGAATTTATTAATGAAACTGCCACGACTTTTTTTTTTAGTAGCTTACCAGATACTTCATTCAATGGGACTATACTTCACAGATTTAGATAAGGGTAAGAAGGTGTAATCAAGGGTAAGAAGAATGAATCCAGGGTTGAGTTGTATATGGCAACTAGGACAGACAGAAGTGAAGGTTGATGGGGTTGTAGGCAAGCAGGAAGGGCTTTCTGCCATGTAGATGATGTTAAGTGAAGGGGTGGACAAGTCCAGACACAGGTATTCTCTCTCCCAGGTGTGCCCTGGAGTCTTTTGGTTCAGCAGCTCAGCCACAGAAGGGCCCCTGTGAGAGGGAGTTGTCCCAGCTGACGTGTCCAGAGGCCAGTGTCAGCAGGCTGACGTACGTGTCTGAGCAGGAGAGCATTAGTCCCTCCATGGCCTCACGTCGTGTCCTTGATGACCGCAAGGTAAGCACTTCTGTCACTTCTTTACTCACACTTACCTCTGAAGTCTTACTGCTATAAGACTCAGACTTGAATTCAGGGCTGACTAATTTTGGTTTCTCTTTTTCCTTTAAAGTAAGTGCGCGTGCGTGCATGCCCACATATTTTGCTCAGACAGCTACTTGTGCTGGGTTGGCACTGCAGGTACACATATTTAGTGTCTGCCCTCAAAAAGCTCTCAGTCTGGTGGAGTACACGAAGACACGCTGTGCAGTGAAGTGCAGTGTGGGAGCTTCAGGAGGTAACGGACAGCCTCAGCTGGTAGCGTGTCCAGCAGAGCTCGATGAGGCCTACCTGGAGTCAGGTGTGGGGAAGAGGGAATCACAGAACACACCTGCATTTGATTCATGGCCACACTGAATTGTATATGTGGTGAGAGGAAGGCAGGCCAGGCCACGATGTCGTAGATGTAAAATTTGGGCGTTTGAGACATTTAATTACTAAACAAAACTACTTGTTTCTGGTTCTGTAATTGGTAAAAACAGGGAATGTGGTGGTGGTGGTTTAGTAGACTGCCAGGCTCCTCTGTCCATGGGATTCTCCAGGCAAGAATACTGGAGCGGGTTGCCAAAAAACAATGAATGCAGATTTTCTAACTCTTAACCCTGCTTTTCACGGCTACAGAAACTACTACCCTTATAGCCTGTTGTTTTTTTTTAAGAGTCGTGATGTCATGTAGATCTCTGCTCTTTGAGAGTATATCAGCATGGTTTGCATTTGTAATATTCATTTTATCTGTGGGTAATTTCTGAACATTTTCTGTCACATAGAGTGATATCACCAGTGAGTTGAGCACCACAATTATCCGGGCCAGTCCAGTTCCAGCTCAGGAGCCGGCTGCGGATAAGTTAGGAGAAAAAAGTCCATTTCAAAGTAGAGGAAAAGGAGCATTATCGTATATTATCCAGAAGAACTTGGACACAGAAAAAGTGACTGAAACGACTTCTCTGAGCAGCAGACCTGAAGATGTAAAACTGGACTTTAGCTCCAGTAGACTGCCTTCCTCCAAGAGTGAAGATCGGTCACAGACCAGTGCGACGGGTTTGACCTCAGACCGTGGTGACCTGGAGCAGGTCAGCCTAGCTCTGCGGAGTGAATCCAGCCTCCACCCAGCCACACTGGCCATACCGTGCCTCCCCGTGTCCCGCCAGGCACCTGTGCTCGACGGTGGGCACGTGACTCCTAGAGACACATCAGCTACTGACAGTGAATTCAGTGGCCAGGGTCCTTACCGGACGTCTGTCCCTTCTGTCCCCAGCACCGAGGGATGCGGCCCTGCACCCATGAGGCAGCACATGCCCCTCACAGGTCCTGCAGTCTCAGTGCACTATCCCCTCCCCGTGGCTCCGAGTGCCCAGCCGCACTCTGGGGCACTGCCTGCAGCCAGCAGTGCCACCCTGCCTCGCTGCCGGGCCTGTGGTGCCACCGCCTGTGGGCTCTCCTGTGGGCTCCCAGGAAGCTGTCACCCTGCCGTTGTGGGAGAGCATGTCCAGCACTCAGTGACTGCAGGCCTCTGCCTGGGACAGGATATTGGCTCAGGGTTGATGGCCTCCTCTTCCCTTTGTAACCTGTACTCTGACACCCTCAGTCAGAACCTTCTGAATGCAGCCAAAGTGCTTCCTGTGCAGTCTCTCCATCCAGACTGTGGAATTGAGCCATGGGATTCAGCAGTGGTGTCAGGACTTGGTAAGACCCTTTTACTCTGATGCTGCTTATTGTTGGTTGCTGTTATTTAAAGGTTGAATTATTTTCTCAATTAGGACCTTGAAACTGATTTGTTTCAAGGAAGTAATGATTAGAGTGAATTTCATGTGAGCTTTTTTCTTTATCCTGAATTTGGAACATGACCATATTTCTGTGCAAGGGTCCCTGAGTAGCCCTGCTGCTGCTAAGTCGCTTCAGTCGTATCCGACTCCGTGCGACCCCATAGACGGCAGCCCACTAGGCTCCTCTGTCCCTGGGATTCTCCAGGCAAGATCACTGAAGTGGGTTGCCATTTCCTTCTCCAATGCGTGAAAGTGAAGTCGCTCAGTCGTGCCCGACTCTTAGCGACCGCGTGGATGCAGCCTACCAGGCTCCTCCATCCATGGGATTTTCCAGGCAAGAGTACTGGAGTGGGGTGCTATTGCCTTCTCCTGAGTAGCCCTAGAAAAATGTAAAAACTCAGGTAAATCTACTGTCTTTGTCTCTCTGGTTCTGTCTCAGGCTCTGAGCTTGGAGTTCTTTTATTATTTTAATTAAGTTGGGTGTGGTTTTGACTCTGCTTTTTCTCTTTCCTGGGTTTTGACTCTGCTTTTTCTCTTTCCAGGGAGAGTAAGTGTGCCCGAGGAATTAAAGTTTCCTCATGCTTGCTGTGTTGGCATTGCTTCACAAACTTACCTCAGTGTCCTGAACCCCGCTGACCGCTGGCTGCAGGTCAGCATCGGGGTTCTCAGTGTCAGTGTTGACGGTGAAAAGGTGAGCTCCCTGTGTCTTTCTCCTGATTGAGTGGTCACCTTAAGGTTGATCTGGACTTCTTTCCCTACCTCTCCCTTGATGAAGGGAGCTTGTCCCCACCCTGCACTTGACACAGAGGTGTTGTAAGGTGTCTTTATCTTGGTTCTTTTGTTGTAGTACTTCTGATGAAAGTGAAACCTGAGTTTGTTTCTGATATTACCAGGTGTTCCTGTTTATTTATTAACCATGATACTTCATTGTCACTTGTTTATAAAATCATGTAAATGTGCTTTTTGTGCTATCCTTTAAATCCCTGACTGGAGCTCTGAGTTCTGGTCTCTGCTGGTTTTGTTCAATGTGATTGAATATAAATTGCTGCATTTATCCAAAAAACCAAAACAAAACCCCTAAAAGAAACAAGTTACTGTTGGGACCCTATACCTGCTTTTGTTAAGTGAATTTATCTGAATGTGTTCTTACATGATCTTCTTTTTTTTTTAAATATCTATTTGTTTATTTACTTGGCTGTGTCAGGTCTCCTAACTTGGAATCTTCATTGCATCATGTGGACTCAGTTTCAACACATGAGTTTAGTTGCTTTGAGGCATGTGGGAGCCTAGTTCCTTGACCAGGGATCAAACCCACATGCCTCATATTGCAAGGCAGGCACTCAATCAGTGAACCACCAGGGAGGTCCTTAACATGACCGTTTGAAATGCCTGGAAACACAGTTTCAACATGAGAATAGGAGTCTCTCACATGATCCATCACAGCCACTGACTTCTAGACTCTAGACCCTGTGGGCTTCAGCAAGTGGGGAGGATGGGAATCACTGTCAGCAGCTCCTCACAGACAGATGTTGGTGGGCGGGTTTACTCTTTCCTCTTAGCTCCTAGTGATGACCTTGATTTACCTAATTAATAAGACTGTACTCTCTCTCTTTTTTCCCCGACTCTTCCCCTCTGATCCTGAGGGCAGAGGAAAACAAGTGGCTGGAGAAAGGGTTGAGGGTGAGAGGTGGTGAGAGTGGAGGAGCATGTAGGAGGGAATGTTGTCTCTGGAAGTGGGAGTAAAGAAGATTCTCATTTAGGGTGAGGAGGGAGGGGTTTGAATGAGTCAGAATCGTAAACTTGGAGGCCTGACAAGGAACCTTGGAAATGAGTCTGCACATAGCTGCAGAGACCAGGTACCAGGTAACGTCCAGGGTGAGAGGTGGGTCCTAGGGTGATGTCCAGGGCTGAAAGTGCTGCCATTTCCAGCACCCTTTCAAAGAAAGTGGAGGTAAAAATAACTTGAAGTCCTTATGGGAGTTCCCTGGCGGTCCTGTAGTTAGTATTTGGCATTTTCATTGCCTCAGCCTGGGTTTAGTCCTTGGTTGGAAAAGGTCCCACGAGCCATGTGACATAGCCAAAAAAAGAAAAAAAACGTCCTGATAAATTTGACTGGTTTTATTTTTCCAGATATCGAATTGTGAGACATAGGTGTTTTTGTAGAGCTAACATGTGTAGATTTGGTAGTTTGACTGTGAAAACAGATCTTAAGCTCATTGTTTTTTCCTCCTGATTTTCAGTGTGAAGTTATTTCTTAACAGACCACATGTCTCTTCTTTTTAAGGTGGATTTTTCAGCTTATCCTTGTTTAGTTTTCAAGAATAGAGTCATCATAAGACCTCATGCCACAGAAGAGATTAAAGTGCTCTTCATACCGTCTGATCCTGGGATCTTCCGATGTATATTCAGTGTTGCTTCTTGGCCATTCTCAGCCGACGCAGAGACCGTGGCACAGGCGGAAGCCCTGGCCAGCAGGGTTGTCCTCACTGCCATTGCTGAGACTCCCATGATCGAGGTGACTCTCTGTGAGCGGGTCTTTGTCACACCTGGGATTTTAATGAGGCTGTGTAAACTTTAGAAGTAATATTTGGGTAAAATGAATTTGTGGATGACTGCCAGAAAGTTACAATCAAGCTAAACATTGGCTCTTAATATCTTCTTATTCCAAAATTTAAAATTATTTCTGGGAATTCCCTGTTGGTCCAGTGGTCAGGACTCTGTACTACCGCTGTCAAGGGCATGGGTTCAGTCCCTGGTCAGTGAACTCAGGTCCCACAAGCTGCAGAGCACTGCCAAAAACAAGACACTTGAAATTATTTCTGTTGTTTTATAGAAGCACAGGTATACTTGGTAAGAAGTGTGTAAACAAAGTACAACATTAAACCCAGTTTTCCGGCTGGTTTCCATTCTGTAGTTTGATGTGTGGAGATAAAGCACCACATTCAGATTCTTTCCTCCAGTTTTTTTTCCATACCTGAAAACGTTCCTATTCTACAATCTCCCCTTTTCTGGAAGTGAAAGAAATTAGGTCTAGCCCAGTTGGGACAATGAAGTGCCTTCTGGATAGGAGGCTCCTTAGAACAGTGGCTCTTTACCCTGGACATTGAAATAACTGGGGGTTTTAGGTGCACCCCAATACCTGGTCCCACCCACATCAGCTAATCAGAATCATGGGAGGGGGAGGACGTGGCCAAGTAGCAGTGATTTCTAAACCTCACCGGATGATTACAGACTGTAGCATTAGTTAACACGTGTGGCTGCACATGCAGTGTCTTATTGGTTGTGAGTAGAATCAGAACTAGCACCCTGAACACGATTTGGGAACCAGCGAGGGGGTGGGCTGGGTGCAGAGCAGGATGAGCAGAACATACTTCCCGGTGATAGAGACTGAAGGGCCTGCGGTGGAACCTGACGTGAGTTTAGCCACCCTCACTGGGTCTCTGAACTGCTCCCACTGCACCCATTTTATTCTTTGACTCAGAGAAGCTCTAACTGTGCTTCTGTTTCGAGGTGAGGTATGGGTGGGATTCCCCGAGGAGACTGATGAGGACCTTGTGGGCCTCCTTTCTTGCATGCACATGCTTTTCTTTGTCCTCCCTGGGGCTGTGCTTACTGCCTGGGCTTAGCAGTTTACTTGTCCATGGTGTGGAGAAGGAAGTAGAGTTTGTGGAAGTTCTGTTATTACAACTCTTAGTGATCTTTATATTATGCTTAAGTGGCATTGTATGAATTTTTCAATCAGCTGTGCCATGCTTGTTCCAGGGTAGGGACTCTCAGCTTTGGCACCATTGCCATGTCTGACTGGGTGGTGGTTATGTGGTGGAGGCTGTCAGGTACAGTGTGGGGATCTTAGCAGAGCCCTGGTCTCTGCTCACTGGGTGTCAGTAGCATCTGCTTTCCCTCAGTTGTGATGACTTTACCAAATTACCCCTATTTGAGACAGTGTCATTGACTTTCTGTGTTTCAGTACATTCCACTGACCAGGCTTTTGAACCTGTCCTTAAACAGACTACATTTTAAAAAATTTTTATTTAAAAAACTTTATTTTTTATTGAAGGATAATTGCTTTACAGAATTTTGTTGTTTTCTATCGAATCTCAACATGAATCAGCCATAGGTATACATAAATCCCTTCCCTTTTGAACCTCCCTCCCATCTCCCTCCTCACCTCATCCCTCTAGGTTGATACAGAGCTCCTATTTGAGTTTCCTGAGCCACAGCAAATTCCTGTTGGCTATCTATTTTACATATGGTAATGTGAGTTTCCATGTTACTCTTTCCATACATCTTACCCTCTCCTCCCCTCTCCACATGTCCATAAGTCTGTTCTCCATCTGTTTCTCTATTGCTGCCCTGTAAATAAATTCTTCAGTACCGTTTTTCTAGATTACATATATATGTGTTAGGATACGATATTTATCTTTCTTTTACTTACTTCACTCTGTATAATAGGTTCTAGTTTCATCCACCTCATCAGAACTGAGTCAAATGTGTTCCTTTTTATGGCTGAGTATTATTCCATTGTGTATATGTACCACTTCTTTATCCTTTCATCTGTCGATGGACATCTAGGTTGCTTCCATGTTCTAGCTATTATAAATAGTGCTGCAATGAACAATGATATACATGTGTCCTTTTAAGTTTTGGTTTCCTCAGGGTATATGCCTGGGAGTGGGATTGCTGAGTCATATGGTGGTTTTATTCCTAGCTTTTTAAGGAATCTTCCTACCATCTTCCATTAGTGGCTGTATCAATTTACATTCCCACCAACGGTTCAAGAGCTTTTCTCCACACCCTCTCCAGCATTTAGTGTTGGTAGACGTTTTGATGATGGCCATTCTGACCAGTGTGAGGTGATATCTCACTGTAGTTTTGATTTGCATTTCTCTATTAATGAGTGATGTTGAGCATCTTTTCATGTGTTTGTTAGCCATCTGTATGTCTTCTTTGGAGAAATGCCCGTTTAGGTCTTTTTCCCACTTTTTGATTGGGTTGTTTGTTTTTCTGGTATTGAGTTGCATGAGTTGCTTGTATATTTTGGAAATTAATCCTTTGTCAGTTGTTTCATTTACTATTATTTTCTCGCATTCTGAGGGTTGTCTCTTCACCTTGATTAAAGTTTCCTTTGCTGTGCAAAAGCTTTTAAGTTTCATTAGGTCCCACTTGTTTACTTTTGTTTTTATTTCCATTACTCTAGGATGTGGGTCATAGAGGATCTTGCTTTGATTTATGTCACTGAGTGTTCTGCCTATGTTTTTATGTAAGAGTTTTAAATTCTGGTTTTACATTCAGGCTACATTTTTGTAGCAGAAACAAAAACTAAGTAGTATTTGAGGCTGTCATGTTTTGACAGGCTCGTGTAAGTCACACTTAGTGGCGTGGTCTGCTCCTTGGAGTCACATGACTCACTTGAAGAAACAGTGATGGCTGTGTCCCAGCCCTAGAGACTGCGATTTCACTGGTCTGGGGTGTCATTTGAGCTCTGAGTCCAGCGCACAGACAAGCCTGGGGACTTCAGTGTAAGGGGTGGTTCAGCCTTAGCCCAGTGGAGCAGAGCCTTCCAGGAGGAGTAGTTGGACCTGAAGGTGCAGGAGGATATGATGGGGGAGCAATGTCCCCACGAGAGATGGTTCAGGGACTTCACACAGAGGCTGCATCTGTGAGACTGCTCAGTAACCTTCCTGACTTGTTAGAGGCTGTCCCAGGTGGCTGTAGTGAACATGACATTTTATGTGTACGTGCTTTTATTCTGGCTCTTTGTGGCCGCTTGCTGACATGTGTTCCCTGAGGAAACATGTGAGTGCCTGTTGTTGCTGACGTGCTGTCATTAGATTGTGAACTGTTTGCTTCCTTCGTGGATGTAAAGTTCCAGTTTTGACCCCTGTTTGTGTTGACTGTGGTGTTGAGCGTCGTTTCTTATGTCTGTTAGCTGTCCTGGCCTCCTCTTCTCTGAACTGCCTATTCATATTTCTTGCCCATTTTTATTTATTTTTGAATGTCTTTATAAATTTTTGTAGATGTTCTTTGTATTCTGGAGTATAAATCCCTGCCAGTAGTTATGCTTTGTGATTATTTTCTCCCATTTCTTGGTTCTTCAACACTATGGACTTTATCCCCCCTTTCGTTGTGCTGAAATTTTCAGTATAACCTAGTTAGCCAAGAACCTATCTCCCACACGTAAAACAAGGCTTGATTTTTGTTTCCCCCAGAAAAGTAACCCTTGGAAAATTGCTTCAAATTCACTTCTTGAGGGTCAGGGTTAGCTTTCCTGTGACCATGTGAATGGATGTCTGTGTGGAATGCTCAATAAAGTCACTTGATAGAACTAGTTTTTAAAAAAAGTGGGGGAGACTGAGAAATTGAAGCAGATCCAGGGATTATTCCTGGTGCTTTGTAAATGTTGGATGTTATACATTTACCTTTTAGATTCCACTCTTAAGAAGCAGTGTGGTTAAGTGGTCAGGTTAGAGGTCTGGAGTATCACATGCAGAATCAGCCAGGGCAGCCTCCTGTGTTCTGTGAAGGAGGACTTCTCTTGGAACCGTGTCCAGTGATGGCATCGCTCAGAGATTTGAGGAGTGCCGTGGGTTCAGTGTGGATGCACATGGAGACTTGGCTTTGTGGGCACGTGAAGGCAGCACTACATCCATGGTAGTGAAGAGCCTAAGGGCTTGACTAGCAGTCTTCTCAAAGCAGCCTCAGCTTACCTGTAACTTTGTTCTGTGTAGTATATTTGGGTACATGGACTACATTAAAAAAAATTTTTTTTTTGGTAGAAAATAGCAATTGTAAAGTAGCCCTTGGAATTTCAGGTAAGCTTACTGTTAATACTGACTATTTGTGGCTAGAAGGGCAGTGATATAAACTGTCATATTTAGTAATATATTGTTTCTATAAATCCCTTTTCCCCCCATAATTAGGTAGAAACAGAAAAGAAAGGTGTTCTTGATTTTGGCGACTTGACTTACGGAAGCTGGAAAGCTCTTCCTCTAAAACTGGTGAACAAGACACATGCCAACATCCCCATCAGACTCATTATCAGTGCTGTAAGTACGCTGCTCATGAGGGATCTTTCACAGAGTTTCGTGGACAAGTATTGTAGTTACAGCTGGTAGCATCCTTGGCTGACTTCTGTCAAGAATGTCAGTGTTTTTGTTAAGGCTCTGTGAACAGATGTAGCCTCCCACCAGCACGACACCATTGGCTCTGCTGAAGTAGCCCCTCCCGTTTCTGACAGAATGCTGTGGCCTGGCGCTGCTTCACCTTTTCCAAGGAGCCCATCCACGCAGCTCTGAGAGCATTGCCTTATGCCCACGCAATCGCGCAGCTGGCTGCTCCATCAGTGATCAACCACATGATGCCTGCCAGTGACGACGGACAGGTAACTGGGAGGTGGAGGGAGTGGTTTAGAATTAAGAAGGAAGTCAAGTTCCAAACTACTTTTCTTTCACTATATATGCAAAAGTTTTTTTATTTTACAGGATCCAGAATTTCTGGTAATTTGGGTTCTTTTCCATAGTCCAAAGAAACAGATCACTTCTTCAGGTATCATGTTTACGTTTTATGGTATTTGCTTTACTCTGTAGCTAAATAAACTAGCAAGTTGAGGCTTATTTCTTCCATCAGTGAATGTGTCAGATGTTCCCTGTAATTTGTCAGTATTTTATGATGTTTTAAAATTGGGCAGACAGCATGCTATTTTGGGTCAAACCCATCCAAATATGGGTAACCTAAGCATGTACCACTGAAGACCTTTTGGGATATTTTCTCTTAACTGATGTTATCTCATCTGTCAGATATTTTCTTCCTTTTTCTCCTCCACTCATTTCCGTTTCTTTCTGAGTTCGTTAAAAAGTCATTTCACTTAAGATTTTTTTGTACCCCCAAGGGCATAGTGTTGGACCATGTGTGGCATTTAGGATTAAATAACTGTTGTCTGAACTAAAAGAATGACCTTTTATAGAGATTCTAGACTCAGCAGAAGAATTTTTGGCAAGAGTTGATATAGAAGTTGATAGTCCAAACCCGACACCAGTCATTAAAAGCATCAGTCTTCGAGCAAGAACAGGAATTGCCCGCATCCATGCCCCAAAAGACCTCCAGGTACCCTGGGCTCCTCCCTTTGCTGTTATCATATGTCCACGTTGATTCCATGCTAAGTATGATATTTAAAAAATGCCTGCTTTATTCCGTCCCTTAGACTCTGCACTTGTTTGCCAGTGTGGCTTCCTCAGCAAGGCAGTACTTACCTCTGAAAAATGCTGGGAATATTGATGTCCACCTGGATATCAAGGTAAGAATTTGCATTGGAGATGGTAGCTTATTCTCTTGGACTGAGATGATCAGTGACCCCCTCGGGTTCTGAAGGTTGCTGTCTGCCAACCTTGTCTGGGGCTGGGGAGGTGGCGGGATCAGGAGGAAGAATCAGAGCTAGTGTTGCCCGAGCATAAGGCAGATGACAAAGAACTTCAGCTGGGGTGCTTCACATTGTACACACAAGAACTAAGCCCCAGATTAGTTCCCTGAAGACATGTTACGCTGCAGCTGGTGGGGTGGAGGACAGGATCCACGTGTGTAGATGTCACTTATGATATGTTTGGGTGTGTGAGGGGGTGTTCGCAGTCAGGAAGTAAGGATGGGCGGGGCTCTGGTGGACAAGGAGGAGGGAAGATATATGGTCATCAGTGGGAGACAAGGGCATGGATGCGTGAAACCTGTGACTTATTACATCAACATTTAGATCCCAGATCAAGGAAGTCACTTTTCAGTGGACCCAGAGAAACTATTCCTTAAACCTGGAGAAGAGCATGAAGTTATAGTTTCATTTTCTCCAAAGGATCCCATGGGCTGTGAGGAAAGGTAATGTAAAGCTGTTCACCATGGCGAGTTTGTGCTCTAGTCTGTGGCTAGGAGGACAGAGAACATGCTTCACTTCCTGTGGCAGACAGCATAGCTCTTTCCTTTTGCCACAGACCTTCTTTCTCTTCACTGAAAATCTTGTAAACCAACTGACTAGAAATCACTATTTTCAAATATATTTGAAAGTATTACCGTGTTTCTCACTAACCTCTCCTCTCCAAGGACACCATCCGTTGACCTTGTCAGTTGTTAGAGATATTTCCCCACTCCTCCTCCAAATCCTGAGTGAACATCACCATACACTGGTCAGAGCATCCTTGTCTCCGGCTTGTGAACTTGCCTGGTACATATAGCTTAGCCCAGCCCCCTCCTGCCTGGGTAGAATCTCCACCCAGAGGCTTTCCTCAGCCCTACCCGGATTCCTCGCCTGTGAACTCCTTTCCTCTGCACTCAGGCACGTGCCTGTCTCCTTCCCCACTGGCTTCCTCCTCTGGGACATCAGCTCTGAGGAAGGGCGTGCATTGTGTCCTCAGCATCCAGCTCAGGCTCTTGGATAAAGGAAGCGGGTAGGACAGTAGTTGCTGAAAGAATTGAGTTCTGAACACTGAACTTAGATGATTTTCTTTTCTAGGATCTTGAAAATATTCGTGCAGCCATTTGGCCCTCAGTATGAAGTGATGTTAAAAGGTGAAATAGTTTCTTCGGGAAATAGGCCTCTGGCACCTGAATCTCTCACCTCAGATATTCCTTCGATTTTATCCAACAAGCAGTTTCTGGCCTGGGGAGGTGTCCCCCTCGGTAGAACACAGTGAGTATGCACAGCAGCTGTCATCACCGACTGCTATTCTTCGCTGTCTCCATGACGACCATGTTCACGTTCTTAGAACTGAAATAAAACTATCATATTCAGTATTCATCCTACCATGAATTCATATCATTTTTCATGTTTTTAAAATACAAGCCAAAAAAATTAGGTTTCAGTTTTCTTAAGCTCTTTGGTGAATTCTCTGCTGATGCCCAAACTTAGGCAGCTACAAGTATCTTGGTTCCTTCTCTGGAAAGCACTGGGGGCCAGTGGGAAGAAGGAACAGCGACGTTGCCTCTTAGAGGCCTTTACGGTCCAGCTGGTGAAGGGTGGTTTTCCGTGGGCAGCTCTAGTGAAAGCACTCTCAGCTAGACTCCTGCATTGTCCTGCATGGCCCTGGGTTTTAGGACCGTCCTCCCCAGCGGCTCCTGTGCCCATGCAGCCAGTCCATCTCTGAACATTGCACTTGGTTTTAATTGGCTTTGTTTTCATGAAAAAAATTTTTTTCTGCAAGTCTTTTCCAGGCAGAGTACCTGTGGAAGGCTTTTCTTGGGTGTGCTAATAATAACCAAAGGTCTTTGATTTTACTCTGAGGTTAATTAAACTCAGCAGCATTTCCTTTTTAATACAAGGTACACAAGGCATAGACCACAGCTTAGATAATTTAACTGTTAATTTTCAAAATTTGTGTAAAATAGAGGTTTATTCACGTATTTTCTCTTCTCCAGTGAAGAGAGAATGCATGTATTTGCAGAGGCTGGAGGATTTTCATATTGCCAGCCAGCTGCAGTGCTACTTGCATTGTAAGTTTTTTAAAAGTTAGGTTAATTGCAGTATGCTGTTTAAAAGACTACTTTATGCAGATGAACCTTTTAAAGTAAAAAATCTGTACAACGTGCATAGGACCCTTGTTTGCATGCAAGGTAGGTTTTGGAGCTAAGCATGGTCTTGACTAAATGAAATAGTTCATCTGTATTTTCTGATGACTATTGTGTAAAACAGATAATTCCTACACATAGAGTGTGGATAATAAGAACAGCTAAGGAGTTGTAACAGGAGAGATGAAACTGAAAGTCCTCTCCAATGTGGTGAGTCTTGAGTGCACATTCTCAGAAATGCGGAGTTCCAGGACTGTGGACCGCCACTCACGTGGCTTAGGCAGTCCGTCTGCCTCAATGCATTGCAGTCGGTTTTAACTGGTTTTGCTTTTATGATTGTAGCAGCATCCATGGAAGAAAACCACATTTTAAATGTGCCATTGTTTCTAGGCTTCAGAAACTAGCTTTAAGAAACAATTCTGCGTCTACAGCCCAGCATTTACGCCTGCTTGTCAGAGGACAAGACCAGGACTGCTTTCAGGTTTGTGGAGTACACGGCTCTGTTCTGTGTCACATCCTTTTATGTTCAGGCTGTCTTGCGTTGTTCATCCTTGAAGAGTCTGTGTTACTGGCATGTTTTGTTTGTGCTGCTGCTCTGTCTTATGCAGAGGTTGTTTTTGAATTGTAGCTGCAGCACACTTTTGGCTCAGAAGAGCGATTGACCAGTAACTGTGAGGTCAGGATTCGTCCAAAAGAAGACATTTATATCTCCGTGTTATTTGCACCTACTCGCCTGTCTTGTATGTTGGCCAAACTCGAAATTAAACAACTTGGAGTTCGATCACAACCAGGTGTTAAGTTCACGGTAAGATAATTCTAACTGCTATTTTTTCTCCCATGGAGTTTATGATGTAACTATTGGTTAAATATTGGTAAATAATATGTCCTCTTTTTTAAGTCAAAATATGTGATTGGTTACCTAGATTTACAGACAGATTAGAGAGTAATTACATACCTTGTAGAATTGTCCATTTTAAAAGCAGCCACCATAGTAATCCTGTAAAATAGGTCTTGTCTATTTCATTTCATTTGAACTTCTCAGGAACCCATTGTTTGATTAAGTCCAGATTGAACTATTTTAAGTTGTTGATTTTCCAAGTAACATTTCTTCTTTCAGTTCAGCAGGGTGTCTCCTGACATTACTTGTTAGACTCTGTTCTGTACACTAGGGATACACAGACAGGACTTTTCTGTGTTGTTTCTTCCCAGCATAATTTCAGAAGATTTCAAGTCATTTCTTTAGCTAGATTCAGGGCTTTAAGAGAGAAAAGTGATAAACCCTGGAGGGGAGGAAAGAGGAACAAGGGAGTCGGATGAAATCTAAGCTCTGTGAAAGCAGCTCAGAACTGAGCAGCTACTTGGCAGTGGAGCTGGGACTGCAAAGCTGGTCTTTGCCCTGGTGTCACAGAGGAAATGTGGAAAAGTCACAAGATTAACACCACCTAAAGGTTTTTTTTAAAAAGAATAGATACTTTTGGCAAATCTAACTATATTGGATGCTGGAGGTGGACACATGCTCTGTGGAGTTCTTCATGTGGCCTCATGAGCTGTGATGTGCTGAACAGCCTGCAGAGTGGTGGTTCTCAGCCACCAGGGCACACTTGGTGGTTTCTGGAGACATTTGTGGTTTTCACAGTTAGACTTTTGGTACCTGATGAGTGGAGGCCAGGGGTGTGGCCAGACACTCCCACAGTGCACAGGGCACCCCACATCAGATGGCCCAGCCCAGGGACCACTGTGCCAAGGTTGAGGAGTCTGCTCTAGTTGGGTTTTTAGTTTAGTTTAGTTTTGGCTGTGTAGGCTTGAGGGATCTTAGTTCCCTCAGTGATCGAACCCGGTCCCCCAGCAGTGGCAGCACAGAGTCCTAACCACGGGACCACCAGGGAAGTCCCTGAGAAGCCTGCTCTAGAGCAGATTTCTGGTTGAATCTTTGGGTCTGTGAGCATTACTCAGATTTCATTTTATTTAATCTTTCTTCATCTTTTAACCTTTTAGTCAATAGTCATTTGTGACTTCTTAGACTTTGAAAATACAGGAAGAATACTCATATTGAGTGTTTTCAAAAGCTGATTCTCCTTGTTGTTTTCTAGCTTCTTATGTAAGATTTACTGGCAAGTTTCTATGGGAAAAGAAAAATTAGAAATATTTTTGGCTCTTGGAACCAACAGAGCTCACCGTGGATGAGGTGGACTTTGCAGGAGTTCAGATCTGAAGCCCTTTAAATGCTGTTAATTTTTACTACAAGGCAGGCAATACTGAGTTTTCATCAGCCTGAGTTTAATTTTTCAAAATGTTATTGTATTTAATACATAACAACTTGAAATAAGCTACTGATGTTTTCAAGTTTGCAAAGGATTCTTTGGAATTTATTTTAATAATAAGGAATGAAAGAGCATATTTAATGGAGTGCATTTAAAGAGTTTGAAAAGTTTGTATCCTTGCAGGGTACCTGTTTCCTGCACTCCTCTTTATAGAGTCTGTTCTGTGACTCCTGTTTCCTGGTGGTGCTACACCCCTGGGAGCCCCATGGCTCAGAGTGCTTGGTCTACCCTGGAGCCTCCACTCTGCACCCCCATGGCCAGGCTGGCTGTCCCCTGAGGCCCATTTGAGTTCTGGCTTCTCTTTGGCACACTCCTGATTCTGCTGGACCAAAAGTTAATAAGAGTATATGCTCATAGATTTTTCTCCCCCCAAAACTTTTCATGTTGGAAATTTAAAATTACTGGAAATATGAAAGAATTACTTGGCAAACATTCACATACACTTTCCCTTAGATTCTGCACTTAACATTGTGCTTTATTTCTTCTATCACATATTTAACCATCTTATCAATTTATCTTTTTTATGCATTTCAAGATAAATTTAAATATCAGTGTCTTTCATGCTGAACACTTCTTAAGCAAGCATATCAATACTAATCTTATTTTTCCTTTGTCATCTAAGCTTGGTTTCTGTAACAGTGAGAAATAATTATTCTTGGGATATGGGAAGGTAAATAATTTTGCACCTCTTTGGTTTGTTTTTCTCTTAAAGCAGAGTCTTTACTATAGATAAGGGCTTGATTGGCAGTGAGGTAACTATTAGCCAAAGTACACAAAGATGAATAATTTTAATTTCAGTAAATCCGTCTCATTGTCTTCTCTGACTATAATTTGATCTTCTGTTTTCTGCTTACATAAAAATAATTCTAGATGTTTGTATTCTGTTTTTAGATACCTTTGTCTGGATATGGAGGCACAAGTAACCTCATTTTGGAAGATGTTAAAAAATTATCTGACAGTTACATGGTAACAGTGAATGACTTAGTGCCTGGCCAGGAAAGTAGAATTGTTATTTCTGTCCGTAACACTGGCTCTCGAGCAGCTTTTGTTAAAGCTGTAGGTTTTAAGGATTCTCAGAAAAAAGTTTTGCTGGATCCTAAAGTATTAAGGATTTTTCCAGACAAATTTGTGCTGAAGGAAAGAACACAGGAAGTAAGTATGAAAGTATCTGCACTAAAAATACGAGCTCATTTTTAGGTTAAAGTAAAAATTATATATTTTATAGCTAAAGCTAACACCTTTTTGAAAGGAATATAGGATCTTATCTGATCTTGGAGGTGCTGTTTATGTGCATCAGTGTCTGCAGCCACTGTTTGTGTTCCTGTGACATTTATTCAGAGTGAAATATTTAATATTCACTCCTGATTTTTTTCTTGGCATCAGGATGTTACTATAATATATAATCCATCAGACAGAGAAAGCAGTTGTAAAACCACCACAGAACTGTCAACTATATACTTTTTTGGTGGAGATGAAATTTCACGTCAGCAGTATCGAAGGTGGGTTACTTACCTTACACCATGACGGGGAGCATTCATGGAAGTATTGAAGGCTTAACACTGGTTGGGATTTGTAATTTATGGAAGATGTTTTACTACTTATTAGTGAACTGGCAGATGAACAGTTTTGGTAAAATTTGTGTGACCGATAAGCTACCTGTAGGAGAGATACAGGTAGAAATAGCTCGTCTCCAGGTTTCCTTGCACTGAGTGTCCTTTTCTAAACATATATAGTGGCTTCTGCTCCTTTGTTCAGATAGGACCTTGGACTTCATCCTTGGACCATCTTGGTAATGATGGCAGATCAGTTTCTGAAAAGATTTAAAAACTACTGGAAGAAAGTATATTGTGTAAACACACCTGACGTGGAACATTTCTGAGAGTGTTGAGAATTATTTGAATGGATCAAGCTGTATTTTAGACATTGTAGGGTGTTTAATTACTTAAAACTTGTGCTTCTAAAAAAATTTAGTACACCAATTTAAATGTAGTTTTATATGCTGGCATGTTGTCAAATTTATATTTAGGTCTAAGTATGATTTAGACTTACTTATGAGTTGAAATCAGAGTTCTTATGTCACAAAATCTTTTTCCTTGCCTAAAGCTGAGTATGCGTTGAGTGGATGGAGGTCATGCCAATTCATGGTTCACGGGAAGTTACTGCCTCCCGGGAGGGTGGTGTGTGTGTGGGCCAGTCTCGCTTTCTTCCAGTGCGTTGTGTTGTGCTGTGTTTTCTGCTGATACACAGTTCAGGAAACTGTACTGTCAGTCTGTGGAGGACTATTAGAATGTTTAAACAAGCATTTAGTATTGAGTTAGTACGTAATAATAACACAGACCACATGTGAAGGGTTCAACTTGGAATGTGGTTTTGTCTCTCAGTTGAGTATTTTAGATATAGAAACTGACATTTGGAGAAATTAGATCACAGTTTTTTTGTTTTTTTCCCTTTCTCTCTATTGAAGTATAGAAATCAGTGTACTGCTCTATAAATCCTTTTTGCCATTAATTTATGGTAATGAGATTTCTTTTGTTTGTGAACTCAGTTTTGTAGAGAAATTCACTTTTCAGTTCTGTCACCTCAAAAGTCTCTAGAACAAGTCAGACAGACTGACAGAATTACATGGCAATTTAAATGTTTTCTTTTGATGCATTATTTGTATCATATTCTTGGTGTGTTTTTTCCTGAGACAGATTTCTAACTGACCAAATTATCACAAATATTGTAAATGCATGACTTGAAAAGAATCTAATTTTTCTTCTTTCTGCTCTTCTGTCAGAGAGTTGTTGTTTTAATGTGTTTACCTGAAAATGATGATGTATATATGCCACCATGTATAGCTTTTAAGGGAATGTCCAAAACAAGTTTTCAGTTTAAAATTACGTATATTGTGAACTAAGGCATAATATCTATTTTTCTAATGCACCATGATGTCAGTGGGATTTGCCAGTCATTGCCAGATGCATGAATAAAATCTAATGAAGGTTTTTTGTCTGTAAAACGCCTTTGAATAAAATCTCTACTGACAGAGCTGTGCTGCACATGCCGGAGGTGAGAGAGCGGGTCCTGCCCAGTCTGAGTGTGCTGCACAGCATCGACTTTGCAGAAGCATTTCAGGACGAGCTGCTTGTAACTGAAGGTGGGAATTTTCGTGTATTTTATTTTATTTTAAATTTATTTTCTTATTTGGCTATGTTGGGTCTTAGTTGCAGTGTGTATGATCTTTTGTTGCAGTGTACGGGTTCTCTAGTTATGGCTCCAGGGCATGCGGGCTTAGTTGCTCTACAGCATGTGGAATCTTCATTTCCTAACCAGGGATCGAACCTGCATCCCCTGCATTGCAAGGTGGATTCTTAACCATCAGACCATCGGGGGAGTCCCTCAATATATTTTAGATCTTCTGGGTCCAGTGATATGATATAAGGAAGAAGTGTGTTGGTTTAGGTGTGATGTCAGGCTGAATTAGTCACAGCTCTGCTGTATGACTTCGGACAGATTACATCACTGAAATTCAGTTTCCTTAGCTATAAAATGAGAGGAATAATATTTGTATTGTCTGCACAGAGTTCTTGTGAACTCTTGTGAGTTCAGATAAGAGAGCTTTGCCTTGTAAATGTTAGATATTAATAAGTTATTGCACTTAGTGTTTGGGTGGACTTGTGGGCAGAGAATGGTCATGATTAAACTCAAGTTATTACTGCTTAAGGTTTCATGATTTCACATTTATGCTCATTTTGAGATTTCTCTGCTCTTGTGCTGGGTGTGCAGTTTTTGGAGGATGTGATTGTGGTTGAGTGACTCTAATCTAGATATTTAGACCTGTTTGAGCTGAACAGTTCAAGTGTTTAGTGGTATTTATTACTCATACAAAATATAAGAAAGGAGACATGTAAATTATGTAAAAATACATGTACAGATTTTCATCACAGTGTTCATTATAGGAAGAAGTTAGAAGTAACCTAAATGTCCAAGAATAGAGGATTGTTTAATCTTGCAAAAGAATATTTTTAAGCCATTCAGACAATATGATTCTATATTAAGTGACATGAAAAGCTCCTCATTTATTAAGAAAAACGTTATTTTAAAATTTTGCATGTAAGATCTCCATATGGTAAAAATAATATTTTATTTATAGTTAAGTGGGTAAAATTGCAGGAGTATACACACCAAAATACTAAGAATGGTTATAATCTGGTGGTAGAATTTCAGGCAGTATTGTCTTTTCCCCCAACTTCTATTTTCTAGTTTTTTAATGATAACACTTTATCATACTCTTTCTGAAGTGGGAAATGATAAGGAAAAAGGGTATTTATTCCTGTGTAGAGGTGACAGAGAGTAGTGTATGACCTTTCGGGCAGATTGGGAGTCTAGATCATCTGCTTCAAGGGTGGGTTAGTTACAAAGAGTGGAAAGATTGAAAACAGCTGGAAAGAGTCTCAGATTTGGAGCTGAACCTCACTTCATAGCCCCACCTCTGCCAAGTCGGCTCCTCCAAGCTTCACCTTGCGTGTCCCTCCTCAGAGGAAGGAAGAAGCCATGTGGCAGGGCTAATCTGACTGTGCCCTGGACGCCATGGTGTAGCAGTAGTGAGTCCCGATGAGAACAGGGTCACGTGTACAGCTCTCGGCTCAGCCACAGGACTGATTGGGTGGACTTGGTGGGTGGGGAGTACAGGGCATGGTTACAGGGGTGGAACATGCATGCAGCCTGGCCTCTGGGGTCTAAAAGACCAAGGAGGACAGGTGGAGAAGTGCGGCAGGAAAGTTCTAACAGACCCTTTGTAGGGCTCAGGGGCCTGAAGAAGGGTGCTGTGCTGAGAGAGCAGAGAGGGGTTGTGAGGAAGAGAGGATGTGCACCATGGTGCCTGGGGAGGTGTGTTCTGGCAGAGGGAGCTGGTGTGCAAGCATTTGGAAGGGGATGTGTTAAAGGTCATGCTGACAAGCCCAGCCAAGCGCTCGGGTAACCTGCTGAGCCCCCCTGCATTGGGGCTGAGTGGGGGCTTCAGGTGGGTGGGTTCTCAGGCACCAGGCTGTACCCCAGGGTGTACTGGCCTCCTGGAGGTGCTGTGCGCGCTGCCCAGGTGGAGGGGGAAGGCAGCCCAATTGGTTTTGTGTTAATTGGTATAGTGGATCCCCATGAGAATGTTGCAGTTGAACTTTTTACATGATTATTTTGAAAAACATTTGTTTGAGCATATTACTGTGACAAGCATTCATAGTGGTCTTTTGCAAAATGTGTAATGATTGTGGCAGATAATTTCACAATTAAGCTTTTATAGTCAAGATATCTTAATATAAATCTCAATTTATACTTCTGTGTTCTTTCTGAAGTTTCATTTTAAAAATATATAATTCTTAATATTTAATTTCTATGTAAAATTCAGGCATGTTCTCTGAAAATTTCTCATTATGTGTGCATTCATTCAGGTGGGTTTATCTCTAGATAAACTGTCTGATCAGTCTAAATACATGCAGTTACGCTGACACCGCCTGGTTTCTGGATTTGCTGAGGTTAAGTGTCTGTGAGGTGGTCTCTCAGATCCATGCTTCAGATGCTGCATTCTGGAGTTGAGGTGATGCTGCCTCTGAGCACTGCAGAAACCTAGCAGGGTAATTTATGTCAGGGGTCAGGACGCTTGTTGTTATGTTACAGTTGGGGAAGACTGCAGTTCAGGGTGGGAAAGGAAGTGACCACAGTTCACCGCTAAGCACTGGTGCCGCTGTCACTCAAGTCCAGGGCAGAACCTGGGCTGCAAGTCATTGATGCTGATCTGTAGGGTCAAAATCAGAATGTCACCTGACCCCAACTAAGAAAGTACAAGAATATATGTAAATGGTGTGATTGTGTGAAGATTCATGTATTTCACACATTATTTTCTGTTTCAGTGTATGACCTTCCCCAGCAGCCCAATGATGTCCAGCTCTTTTATGGAAACATGCGTAAAATCATACTTTCAGTAATTGGAGAATTTAGAGATTCCATTTCCAGCAGAGAATTTCTTCCACCTTCTGCCAAACCTAGCTTGGAATTCAAAAGGTAAAACTAACAAAACATCTTTCGCCAGATTTCAAGATTATTTAATTCATAGTAGAGCTGATCCTTTCCCTTATACTTTGTGCTTTTTGTCTTGAAATGTTTATTTCAGCTTTATTTTTAAATTGAAATAATTCCAAACTTACAGAAAAGTTTAAAAATAGTATAGAGAACTTCCATACGCTGTCTGTACAGAAATTCCTGGTTGATGACATTTTATTATTTTCCTTTATGTATAAGTGGCTTTCTCTGAACAAGGTATTTAGGAGTGAGTAGCAGGCATGATGACCAGTCAGCCCTGAATTTGCTGCAAATTAACCCCCTCATAGCCATGGCAGACCTGTCAAGGTTAGGATACTGACGTGATCCAGGACCACCATCTGGTCCGTGGATTCCCCATGTACCTGCCAGTTCCCCAGTGGTGCCCTGTGTAGCTAAGGCAAACAACAGAAAGGACACTGCCTCTTTCCACTTCCTCTTTGGTCCAGAATCTGAGATTACATGTGTGTTTGGTTATCTTGTCCCTTTATTCCCTTTCAATAAAGAGAGTTCTTTGGTCTTCTTTTCACGCCTGAGAAAACACAGGGTTGTTTAGCAAGTAAGATCTACAGAGTCAAAGGCGTTATCCAGAGTGAATCTTTGGTGCTGACTTGGGATGAAACAAGGAGAACCTGGGACTGCCCACGGTCCCCTTGGCAGTATCAGCTCTCCCCTCTAGCTTAGGTTAACACCACATCCATAAGTTCTGGATTGATATGTGACACAGGAGGGAACTATTTTGATCATGAAAAGTATCTCATACTTTGATAATTATGTAACCTGTGTGAAGCTTTTCAAACAGCTGTGCCACATAAATTAGTAAGTTTCATATTTCTTTACCACGGACAATGGGAGACAGACCAGGTGCTGCCTGTGTCAGGCCTATTGTAGGTAAGGACCTGAGTCCATTTGCTATGGGATCTGGCGTTTGCAAGATGACAGGTGATTTGACCAAGCCATCTTTCTTTATTTCTCCTGGGCTTTCCTGGTAAAAGGGGAAAAGTAGGCTATTGGCCAGGGACCTTGCTTTTCTTACAGAGTGCAGGCCAATTACTTAATGAAATAGTCTTTAATTTCAGTGTCAACTTCAGGACACGCAGAGTGATGCTATTTGTTTCTCAGCGTAGTGTCTCTGGTGCTGAGCAGTGCTGGTTGTCCCATTACTGGGAAGATTCTTGCCAAGTTTCTTTACTGTAAGGTTAGTTAATAAATATCTTGAAGGAGTGTTGGAGTAAGTGACTTAAAAAGGGTAGATGATCTTGTACCTTGCCAGACTTAGTGTGCCCAGTGAGGATGGATGGCTTCCTGACCCATGTTATATTCCTATCTCGACTGCTGACTGGCGATTTTCTGGTCTCACCTTTCTTTCTCCATTCTGCAGTTATCTTTCCATTCTGAGGAAGGAGTGTCCTTTTCCCTCTTATTCATGTGCTTCAGGGTGGACTTAGATTCAGGACCAGTCCCCTTGTCACTATTTGGTTCCCTGAGCTGCTCCCTGGTCCTGTGCCTGTGCCCATAGCACCTGTGGGCACCTCCTTATCCACAGACTCATCCTTCTCTTCCTCTACAACCTGGAAACCTGCGTTGTGCCTGGATGCGGGCAGCAATGTGCTCATAGTTGTTAGTATTATTAGCATTGTGAAGCCAGTTATCATTATTCACTTAAAGATACACGAAGAGTTTTGTTGTTTTTCTTAAATTCTTAATATTGGGCATTTTTGTAGTAAATCTTATAAGATACTTCAGATTGCATGCAGAAGTTAAAGCAGGGAAGAAATTGTTGTGTATTCTAATTAAAGATTAGTAATATTTAACCTGGCTTCCCTGGTGACTCAGTGGTAAAGAATTTGCCTGCCAATTCAGGAGACACCAGAGATGGGGGTTTGATCCCTAGGTCTGGAAGATTCTCTGGAGAAGGAAAGAGCAGCCCACTCCAGTATTCTTGCCTGGGAAGTCCAACTGACAGAGGAGCCTGGTGGGCTACAGTTACAGTCCATGGCATTGCAAAAAGTTGGACATGACAGAGTGACTAAGCACTTACACACACGCAATATTTAACCTATACTGTACTTTATGTTTTATACATTACTTTAAGAATACCCAATGGTAAGGATTTTTATTTGCTGAAAAATATACAGTATATAATGCACTTGTAGTTTTATCTGTTTTCAGATTTATGGGTAATTAATACAAAAATATGACACAATCTGCTTTTTATCGTTTTTAATCTCCTCTCTCTCTCTCTCTCTCTCTCTCTGTCTAGTGAATCTGGCAGTTGTGGGGCACATGGTGGTAACATTTCTTTGGATGTTTTGCCAGTGAAGGGTCCTCAGGGTTCTCCCCTTCTTTCACAAGCTGTTCCCCCACCTCAGGATAACTCGGCCTCAGAGGAAGTGTGGGCTGTCCACCCTGAGCACCTGGTCTTGGTTGCTCCTTCATGTGAGTGTGTCCCCAACGCCAGGACAAAAATCTGTCTGGGGCCCTGGCTGTCCCTGCTCTGTGCACACAGCTCTTGTAGGGAAGACCAGAATATTGTCCTAACATGAGGCCACGGACCCCAGGCCAAGCTCCCATGAACAGACCCTTCCTCCTGCCACCCCCCCCCCCCCACCCTGAGAATTCAATTGACACTTGGCCTCTTACCCTTAGCATTGGTACCGTTGGTCCAGAGGAGGAAGAAGTTCTAGTACCTATGTCTGTGCCCAAGATAACACAAGGGTAACAATTTCCAGGTTTTGTTTTTTGTCTTTGCTCAGTATTGATCTTATTCAGTATCTTTGTAGTTCCCAAGATTGAATGAAGATCTTGCTTTACCAGGAATTTGAAATTTCTGTCAGGGGCAGTTGAGAAAGCAAAATAAGTTGGTATTATAGTATATTTATGTAGGATTTGTTTTTGCTATTTATTAATCTTGGTCTTTATTATTAATGCTAAATGTGAGTAATGTTTTATCTGCTGTCATAGGTGATATGGCAAAAACTGGACGTTTCCAGATTTTAAATAATTCTATTAGGTTGCTGAAATTTGAGCTGTACTGGCCAGCACACTGCCTTACAGTGACTCCACAACATGGGTTTATCGCACCTGAGTAAGTATGACCTTGTCCACTGGATGTTATTCACATGCTTCATAGGCCATTTAAACTTAGTAGGATTTTGCCGTGTGCTGACTCTACAGAGCACCATGCGTGGTTCTGTGGGAACACACTGAGTTCAAGACTTATACCTCTTAGCGGTGGGGCCTGTCCACAGCCAGTTACAGTATCAACCTAAGAGGGTCAAGAGCTGAGTGAGACGGGAGAGAATTCCTAGAGTGGAATCTCCTGACACAGCTATGCCTCCAGAGTTACAGCATGGGATACATCTGTGCCTGGGGTGAGGGTGGTGGTCCCCAAAGCCCAGTGGTCCTGGCTTGTCACCTTGGGCCTGGCACCTTACTCTGCTGGTTTTGTCTAAGGACATTTTACAGACATGGCTTCCTGACTTCTGCTGTGTCTGAGCTATAGTCTAGCTTACTGTTTTCCACAAAGGATTAAACAGAAGTCTTTGGGGGTCGAGTGGTGATGAGCAGCTGCCCTGTCTGTGCAGCATGGTTATTGGTGGGGTAAGCCTCAGCTCTCCACTTCCTGAGAACAGTCCCAACTGGCACAAAACACACACACCTGAAAGTTGCTTTACATTTGGCAATAGCAGCTTTGCATGAGAGCAACTTGGAATCTGTTTTCTTTGCTTTTGCAAAATGATGGCGTATGGACTTAAAGAGAGTTTATTTGACCAAGACTGGGTTGAGGTAAGGTTAGGGACACTCCAGAGAAAGCCTGGAACCAAATCAGTCAGTTAAATACTTACTTGTTAATGGGTGAAAAACTGGAGGTGACAGGGCAGGTTGTCCACAGCAACTTGTGCATGGCCCTTCGTGTCGTGCTATTAGCTTGGCTATATTGGATGTGGGTATAGATCTCTCTTGTAACTGGTAGTGTCTCTTAAGTGACAGATCTGGTCACACTCCACATTTCAGTCTTTGTCATCCCATAGCTCTTGAGCACAGTGAGCACAGAAACCTGACCCATGGCGGGAGCAAAGAAGCACTCTTCTCCCCACCCGCATTCCAGTTACTCTCTGTGACAGTGACAGCTCAGAGTATTCATGGTAGTGGTCTTTCTCTAAAAATATTTAGTTTGAATTACTGTATGGACGCATTTCTGTGGTGTGGTCCATTTTCACATGAGCTTTGCCCTCAGGTTCTTGGCTTTACACCACTCAGCTTTTTGTCAGTCACCAAGTTGGGACTGAGGTAAAATCAGATGCACATGGGAGCTCACCGCTGTTCTCTGCTCTTTCTGAACAGTGGGGAAACTCGTGGTGGTCATTGATGGTGCAGTGTTACTTTATTGCTGTTACGGTCTACACTATTCTTGGTTCTCAGTATTCAATTCTTCTTTTAAGGAGTAAGATGCAAATTCTTGTGAGTCCCAATTCCTCCTTATCCACAAAACATTCAATGTTCCCGTGGAGCGGCTTGATCTATATACACTGTGACAATGGACAGAAGGTACTTAAAAAAAATTTTTTTTTAATCAATATTTTTTTTGCAGTTTAAATGTTATAATCCTGTTGATGGCACTTACATTTCAGAAATCAAATTGAGGTCCTTTCAGCCCAAACAGCTTATGTAACTAGAGCACTTAGTACAGATTTTTCCACCAGTGAGCTGAGTAAGTTTCCTGGTGCAGCAGTGGGGAGTAGGGCCTGGAGGCCACCATTAACTTGAAAGTTCTGCTTTGAAAAAGAGGGGAGTAGGGAAAAAAGATCAAGTCAATAGCTACTTTGGGATCTGAATAGACTTTACTTTCTAAATTCATCAGTGTTTCAGTTGTTTGGCATTACTTTTGTCTACCATGATTAAAAAATAGGAATTAAAAAAAAAACATTAACTTCACTTTGTCTCATTTCAGAAAATTGTGAAGGTTCAAATTCGAGAAGACTTGACCCAAGAAGAACTTTTCACTCATTTGACCTCCGGCCCACTTGGAATCCTTTCCCAAGAAACTGAGCATGTAGTTAATCTGGTAAAACCAGCAGCAAAACCACCTTCCACAAAAGTTGAGCTAAGAAACAAGACAGTTACTTTTCCTCCAACAGAACCTGGTGAGACCTCAGGTATTGTATCACAAGGTTACGTCTTCAAATGTTGATAGGTGGGATCTAACAGCTCCTAGTTAACTGTAGTTCGAGACAGTGTTAACTTCAGGAGAAAATCAGCAGTTCTCGGAAATTGTTTCAGTGACAAATTATTTCAGCTCAATTCAAGGAAGCTAAAACTAGGCCTTCAGTTCAGTTCAGTTCAGTTGCTCAGTCGTGTCCAACTCTTTGCAGCCCCATGAATCGCAGCATACCAGGCCTCCCTGTCCATCACCAACTCCCAGAGTTTACCCAAACTCACGTCCATTGAGTCGGTGATGCCATCCAGCCATCTCATCCTCTGTCATCCCCTTCTCCTCCTGCCCCCAATCCCTCCCAGGCCTTTAGTAACTCTGTCTGTTCCAGGAGGCTTAGACTGTTTGTCAGAGCCATCCTTTCCCAACTCTCACTAGATCTTTGACCAGAGCTGCTGCTAAGTTAGTGGCCAGAGAGGAGAGGAAGGTGATGGAGCCAGGCCTCATCCCTTAGGCTGTGACTGCAGGTTCTGGGCCTGTCCTGCCTGCTCCACCTCCACCCCAACCCGGCCCTCCATCCAGGGCCTGAGAATAGTGAAGTGCTATGTGAAGCTCCTCCGAGCTTCCTCAGGGGCCTGGAATGGTGCTCTGTGCTTCCTCAGTAGCTGATGAAGAACATGCTTTAGACCCTCGGTAACTTTTCCCTTTGGTTAAATACAAGATAGGGCATCTGTCGAATAGGACTTAAAAAATAATGTCGAAATACAAGACAGAGCATCTGAACCTAGGAAGTTAGGTTCACCTAACAGAACGGTTAGAGAATAGTGTCCTTGTTGGACTCAAAGGGATCTGATTGTATTTCTTCTCTGTGGTAAGGTAATCACAGTATTTATCACATATTATCATAAGGATCTGCTTGTTTACTTACCCCTCAAACAGTTTGAGTTGTGAAATGTGTTCCTTATAGGAAATTACCTAGAACTGGAGAATCATGGTGACACGGAAGTGAGGTGGCACCTATCATCTTTAGCTCCACCTTATGTCAAGGTCAGTGATAATTACCTCGAATACTCATTTTAATGTTTATGTAGGATGTTTAAAAATCTGGATTAGGACCATAAATTGAGATTACTGGGTTTTTGTTAATCTGCTTCATTTACTTGATTATTTCTGTCAGTGGAACTAACCTGCCCAGTCTTGTTCACATGGTGGTTTTAAGAGTCAGGCTAGAGAATGTAATGTGAAAATATCTGCTTGCTCTGTTTAGTGCTGTCTCCTGCAGTGCAGTTTTTTATCTGAAATAATTTTATTCTGAAAAATATATACAGATTTTATCCCAGACGTTTCTTTCTCCTGGTTCTGAGTGCTGCTGTGTGTTGGAGGCAGGGCTGAACTTTACTTGCCAGGGAGTCTTAGCCTGTGTACCCACATGTGGTGTCTGCCAGTGGGCACCACCCAAGCTGTGTGTATCGTCACATGTTGTCACATGTGATACGGCCTTTCTGCTCTCTTCTTGGTGTGACCATCAAGGTTCTGAGCCATAATGTTAACATGATGTGTGCAAAAGATAGTGCTGGGCCCTCTGACAGGAAATGAAGTGCTGATATTGCGTGGGGGTGTTGGAACGCACACTCAGCAAGGTTCTTAAGGAAGCAGCAGTCCTCCAACAAGGGAGCAGCCTCCTATAGAGCACTGCGGCTGGGGGTGGGAGGAGGGTCTGTGTCCAGTGAGGCCTGGTGTTAGCGGAGCCTGGGTGCTCCCGGTCTCCAGGAAACGGGTTTGTCCTCGATGCCTGTGAAGGCAATGGTGTCACTGTGGAACCTGATCTGTTGACTTTTTGTTTTTTTAAATTTGATTGTTTAAATGGTGTCTTTGTAGGGAGTTGATGAGAGTGGAGATGTTTTTAGAGCTACCTATGCAGCATTCAGATGTTCTCCTATTTCTGGTGTAGTGGAAGGCCATAGTGTCCAAAAGGTGAGTTCTGACATCTTTTCACAGCTGTCTGGTGGGAACATAGTGTCAACTGGCCAGGAGTGCCTCATTTCCACCCAGAAGAGTTCACTCCACCTGGATGGTGCTGCTCATAGCCAGGCTCCTGCGAAAGTGGCAGCAGCACACTGTGCTCCTGCAGCAGGACGTCTTGCTAGGTAACAACACCATGGTTGGTGTGTGATTGGTGCTCACTCATTCTGGTGTGAGCTTGTCACCTGGCTAGCCTGTGCTGGGAACATACTTCCAGGGGACTGATCCAGACAGTGGTTTTGTCAACCAGCCAGTCAAAAAGCTCTACCAGTGCTGATCTTGCACTCTAAAATAACTTTTTTTTAAGGATTTGTACTATTTTAACATTGTATTTCTATTTCTTTTATTTGGATTATGATATAATATTATGTAAGTTATAGGTGCGTAATATAATGCCTCTTGAGAAATTTGTATGCAGGTCAGGAAGCAACAGTTAGAACTGGACATGGAACAACAGACTGGTTCCAAATAGGAAAGGGAGTATGTCAAGGCTGTATATTGTCACCCTGTTTATTTAACTTACATGCAGAGTACATCATGAGAAATGCTGGGCTGGAAGAAATACAAGCTGGAATCAAGATTGCCGGGAGAAATATCAATAACCTCAGATATGCAGATGACACCACCCTTATGGCAGAAAGTGAAGAGGAACTCAAAAGCCTCTTGATGAAGGTGAAAGTGGAGAGTGAAAAAGTTGGCTTAAAGCTCAACATTCAGAAAACGAAGATCATGGCATCCGGTCCCATCACTTCATGGGAAATAGATGGGGAAACAGTGGAAACAGTGTCAGACTTTATTTTTCTGGGCTCCAAAATCACTGCAGATGGTGACTGCAGCCATGAAATTAAAAGACGCTTACTCCTTGGAAGGAAAGTTATGACCAATCTAGATAGCATATTCAAAAGCAGAGACATTACTTTGCCAACAAAGGTCCGTCTAGTCAAGGCTATGGTTTTTCCTGTGGTCATGTATGGATGTGAGAGTTGGACTGTGAAGAAGGCTGAGCGCCAAAGAATTGATGCTTTTGAACTGTGGTGTTGGAGAAGACTCTTGAGAGTCCCTTGGACTTCAAGGAGATCCAATCAGTCCATTCTGAAGGAGATCAGCCCTGGGATTTCTTTGGAAGGAATGATGCTAAAGCTGAAATTCCAGTACTTTGGCCACCTCATGTGAAGAGTTGACTCATTGGAAAAGACTCTGATGCTCGGAGGGATTGGGGGCAAGAGGAGAAGGGGACGACAGAGGATGAGATGGCTGGATGACATCACTGACTCGATGGACATGAGTCTGAGTGAACTCCGGGAGTTGGTGATGGACAGGGATGCCTGGCATGCTGCGATTCATGGGGTCGAAAAGAGTCAGACATGACTGAGTGACTGATCTGATCTGATTTTTAAAGATAATAATCCATTTGTAATTTTTATACAGTATTGGCTATATTCCTCATGTTGTATAATACATCCTCTTATCAATACCTTATTTTATGCCTAAATAGTTAGTACCTCTTAATCCTCTACTCCTATATTGCCCCTCCTCCATCCCCACCAGTGACTGCTAGTTTGTTCCATACATCTGTGAGTCTGCTTATTTTTTACTTGTATTTCTTAGAGTCTGTATATATAAGTGATATCATATAGTATTTGTCTTTCTCTCTCTGACTTTTTTCACTGGGCACAGTGCCCCCCAAATCCACCCATGTTGCTGCAAATGGCATGGTTTTATTCTTTTTCCTAATATTATATTGTGTGTGTGTACATGTACACACATACCATACCTTCTTTATACATTCATTTGTTGATGGACACTTAGGTTGCTTTCATATCTGCTACTGCTGCTAAGTCACTTCAGTCGTGTCCGACTCTGTGTGACCCCATAGACAGCAGCCCACTGAACCACCTGGGAAGCCCTGCTGGGTCATATAGTAGTTCAGTTTTGTTTTTTGAGAAACTTCTGCACTGTTTTCCACAGTGGCTGCCCCAACTTACATTCCCACCAACAGTGTACAAGGGTTCCGTTTTCTCCACATTCTTGCCAACATTTGTTATTTGTATTCTTGGTGATGGCCATCCTGACAGTTGTGAGGTGGTAGCTCTTTGTGGTTTTGATTTTCATTTCCCTGGTGGTTTGCAATGTTGTGCATGTTTTCACGTACCTGTTGGCCATTTGCATTTCCTCTTTGGACAAATGTGTATTTAGTTCTTCTCCTCATTTTTTAATTGGCCTGATTTTTTGTCTGTGAGCTATTTATATATGTTGGATATTAACTCCTTACTGGTCATATCATTTGCAAATATTTTCCTCTATTCAGCAGGTTGTCATTTCATTTTGTTGATTGTTTCCTTTGCTGTGTAAAAGCTTAGGAGTTTAGTTAGGTCCCATTTGTTTATTTTTGCTTTTATTTCCTTTACTTTAGGAGACAGATTAAAAAAAAAATACTGCTACAATCAATGTCAGAGAGTCGTCTGCCTGTGTCTAGGAGTTTTATGGTTTCTGGTCTTTAATCCATTTTGAGTTTGTTTTTTATATGATGTTAGAGAATGTCCCAATTGTATTCTTTTCCATGTATTAATAGCTGTCCAGTTTTCCCAGAACGACTTATTGAAGAGACTTTTTTCCTCTATTTTATATTCTTACCTCTCTTGTTGCAGAGTAATTGGCCATAAATGGGGGTTTATTTCTGGTCTCTTTGTCCTGTTCCTGAATGTGAAAGAGGAGAGTGAAAAAGTTGGCTTAAAGCTCAACATTCAGAAAACGAAGATCATGGCATCCTGTCCCATCACTTCATGGCAGATAGATGGGGAAACAGTGGAAACAGTGGCAGACTTTATTTTTTTGGGCTCCAAAATCACTGCAGATGGTGAATGCAGCCATGAAATTAAAAGACGCTTCCTCCTTGGAAGGAAAGGTACTACCAACCTACACAGCATATTAAAAAGCACAGACATTACCTTGCCAACAAAGGTCCATCTCGTCAAGGCTATGGTTTTTCCAGTGGTCATGTATGGATGTGAGAGTTGGACTGTAAAGAAAGCTGAGCGCCGAAGAATTGATGCTTTTGAACTGTGATGTTGGAGAAGACTCTTGAGAGTCCCTTGGACTGCAAGGAGATCCAACCAGTCCATTCTGAAGGAGATCAGCCCTGGGATTTCTTTGGAAGGAATGATGCTAAAGCTGAAACTCCAGTACTTTGGCCACCTGATGTGAAGAGCTGACTCATTTGAAAAGACCCTAATGCTGGGAAAGTTGAGGGCAGGAGGAGAAGGGGACAACAG
The DNA here is from genome assembly GCF_029378745.1 of Bos indicus. Lineage (NCBI taxonomy): Eukaryota > Metazoa > Chordata > Mammalia > Artiodactyla > Bovidae > Bos > Bos indicus. The sequence continues at coordinate 43,633,205 of NC_091783.1, forward strand.
AGGATGAGATAGTTGGATGGCATCATCGACCCGAAGGACGTGGGTTTGGGTGGACTCTGGGAGTCAGTGATGGACAGGGAGGCCTGGCGTGCTGCGGTTCATGGGGTCGCAAAGAGTCAGACATGACTGAGCAACTGAACTGAACTGTCCTGTTCCATTGATCTATGTATCTGTTTTGGAACCAGTACCATGCTATTTTGATTACTGTAGCTTTGTAGTATAGTGAATTCTACCAAACATTTAAAGAAGAGTTAGCACCTATCCTTATAAAACTGTTCCAAAATATACAGAGGAAGAAACACTTTCTAACTCATGCTATGAGGCCACCATCATTCTGTTACCAAACCAGGCAAAGATAATCACACACAAAAAGCAAAAATTACAGACCAGTATCTCTGAATGTAGGTGTAAAAACTGTCAAAAAAAAAAAAAAAAAAAAAAAAACACTAGCAAACTGAATCCAACAATACATTGGAAGGATCAAACACCATCATCAAGTGGGATTTTTCCCAGGGATGCAAGGATTTTTCAATGACTGCAAATAATAATTTGTTGATGTGATGTACCACATTAACAAGTTGAAGAATAAAAGCCTTATGATTATCTCAATTGATGCAGAAAAAGCTTTTAACAAAATTCAACATCCATTTATAATTAACTCTTCAGAAAGTGGGCATAAAGGGAACATACCTCAACCTAATAAAGGTCACATATGACAAACTCACAGGTAACATCATACTCAACACTGAAAAGCTGAAAGCATTCTTTCTTAGGTCGGGAACAAGACAAGGATGACCACTCTCTACTTTTATTCAGCATAGTTTTGGAAGTCTTAGTGATGGGAATCAGCGAAGAAAAAGAAAGAAAAGAGATCCAAATTGGAAAAGAAGTAAAACTCACTGTTTCTGTTTGACAGGATATTGGGTTGGCCAAAAAGTTCGTTTGGGTTTCACTGGAATATCTTGCTATACATAAAAAATCCTAAAGACGCCACCAGAAAACCAGAGCTTACTAATGAATTTGGTAAAGTTGTAGAATACCAAATTAACATACAGAAATCTGTTGCATTTCTATACACTGAGAACAAACTATCAGAAAGGAAAACTGAGAAAATAATCCCATTTACCAATGAATCAAAAACAATAAAATACTTAGGAATAAACCTACTTAAGAGGCAAAAGACCTATTCTCTGAAAAGAATGAGATGCTGATGAAAGAAATTGAAGTGGATGCAAACAGAAAGACATACTGTGTTCTTGGATTGAAAGGATCAGTATTGTTAAAACAACTGTACTACCCAAGGCAATCTATAGATGAGGTGCAATCCCTGTCAAAATCTCAATGGCATTTTTCAGAAAACTAGAAAAAAATTTTTAAATTTGTATGGAAACACTTAAAGGCTCCAGATAGCCAAAGCAGTCTTGAGAAAGAAAGATAAGGCTGGAGGAATCTGGCTCCCTGACTTGAAAAATATACTTGGATCTGGTACAGGTACAGTAACAAACCCACTAAAAATGTTCAAATTCTTTTTCCATTAGTGCAAAATTAATCAATACAAAGACAGTTTTCCCCTTTAATTTCTTCATACCACACTTTGAATTGGTAACCTCAGTGCATGTGTGTAAGGTTCAGAGTCTAAATTTCTCTCCTGGATGTGTTGTTTGTAGGTCTCCATCATGTTTTTGCCCAGAGATAGAGGAGACTATGCCCAGTTTTGGGATGTTGAGTGTCACCCTCTTAAAGAGCCTCACCTGAAGCACACCTTAAGATTCCAGCTCTCTGGACATGTGAGTGTTTCCCTGAATTTAAGTAAATTACTGGGTGTGTTTTGGAGATACCAGGTGAAACTGGCCTGAAAAACTGGCCTGAGAAAGCTAAGTATGTTCCTGGTTTTATTATAATCCCATTAATTCTACTGTAGCTGCTTATCATCTTAGTTTTATTATGTGTCTTGATTTATTGGCTCTGTGAAATCTATGTTTGCCTTAATTAGGTAAGGTTTTTGTGTGTGTGTGAGACACAGAGAGAAACAGTACAAGATAAAGCATTTGTAATTAAAGGAATTTAAAAATCTGAAGTGTCCTTTTTAAGAATTAGGAAGTAGTAAAATTCAGTTAGGTAAATGTCCATGTATTTATTTCTCCTCCTCCACCCTGTGATTTTTTTCTACAGAGTGTCAGAGCAGAAAGTGAGCCTGGAATTTCACGCATTTCTGCAAATAGCCTCATTAAAATAGATAATTTACTTAAGCTTCGAAGACAGGCTGTATCTGAGGCTTCTGCCCTCATACCTGGGTATGTTATTTCTCTCATTCTCATGAGTTTTTCCCAGTACTTTATTGAGGTATAATCTCATTCGACAAAATGCCCAGTGGCTTACCTGTGATTGACATGTGTCACCCCACTGCAGTCAAGGTAGAGACTTGACTCCCAGTTCCTCTCATCTGGGAGTTCTCACGCGGCTTCTCCAGCCACCCCCACCCTCGCCTGGGGTTTATTCTGTTCTGTATGTTGCCTTAGTTCTGTGGATCTCATGTACACCTGCACTCAGGTTTTGCCTGGCTTCTTTCACTTAGGTGGTGATGTTGGGATCTTTGGTGTTGGTGAGTCCACCTGTGGTGGGTACCTTTGCATGTGGAATTCACATGACCCGTCACAGGGGCACGTCACCATTGTTTCTTTATCCTTTGGCATTTGGTGTCTTCCACCTTGGAGCCCTTGTGAATGAAGATGCAGTGAACATTGTTATATGTGTGTTTTTGTGGACATATTCTTTCATTTCTTTTGGGTAAAAATGTCTTAGAGTAGAATTACTGAGTCATGTGGTAGGAATTTTTTTAACCTTAACCTTAAATCGAAGAATGTTCCCAAAGTAGCCTTTCCATTTTACATTCCCGAAAAGAGTATATGAAAGTAGATTCTTAAAAACTTTATAAAATGTATGTTATATCAGTGGCTTGCAGAGCTTTAATGATAATATGTAAATGTTTAACCTAATGAAAAATTTTTTTTCAGGAATGTGCTTTTTTAATAACTTTTTATTGAAGTATAGTTGATGTATAGCATTGTGTTTATTTCTGCTGTACAGCAAAGCAATGTTACATACATTCTTATCCATATGGTTTACACAGGATATTGAATATAATTCTCTGTGCTATACAGTAGGACCTTGTTGTCTATCCATTCTATATATAAAAGCTTACATGTGCTAACCCCAACCTCCCAGTCCGTCTCTCCCCCAAACCCCTCCCCCTTGGCAACCACAAGTCTCTTCTCTGTGTCTGTGGTTCTGTTTCTTTTTCGTAGGTATGTTCATTTGTGTCATATTTTAGATTTCACGTATAAGTGATATTGTATAGTATTCATCTTTCTCTTTCTAACTTACATGAAAATGTTTCTTATAGTTCTTAGTTAACTCATACTTAGGTTTGACTTAGTTCTGGAGGAAGATGCTTTTAAGAAAAGCATGTTAAGTACCTCTCCAAGAGAGGAGGTTCTGCTGCCTATATCAGCTGCTGCCAGGCATGCCTGGATGCTTCCTGGCACCAGCAATGTTAGTACTGATCAGACAGTCACCTTCACAAAACTACTTTAACTGAAATGTGGGAGAAAACACAAGTTAAAGCCATATACACAAGTTATATAATTTATTATATACAAATAGTTTAAGTTTCTGTAGATTGTAAATAGTTAATTTTCAACCCTGTCTCCATAGCAGGCAACTTGACTTGACCCACCGTGGAGTTTATGCCCCAGAAGACGTGTATCAATTTCTGCCAACGAGAGTTGGGGAGTCAAGGACATTGAAAGTCAATTTGCGAAATAATTCTTTTATTACACACTCAGTAAGTTGGAAATATTGCTGTGGGTTGTGGAAAAATAAATGTATTCTACTATTTGATAAACATTTTCCTAAGAATTAGAAGATTGTTTTATAGATGATATTTAAGGTAAAATAGTTAATTTTTAAAATATCTTAATACTGTGTTTGAAGAGAAACTCATGGGAAGTTTATGATCCTTTGTCTGAAAATTATCCAGTATTTTCATATTTTCATTTTTTAGTTTCTGCTCTTGTTTTCTTCTGTATGATCCTATGAGCATATTTCTGGATAACATTTACTCCAGTCAGAACTATAGTAAATTCATTAAAATTCCCTTCCATGAGCATTTATTGTCTTAACTTCATCTTGTGGGTATACATAAGCAAATGCACGGTGTGTTGACTTAAATATGCACAGATATCTAACTTGTGTAACTTCATAAAGTGTTTCATATTAAATTCCAGCTCAAGTTTTTAAGTCCCAGAGAGCCTTTCTACGTCAAACATTCAAAATATTCTTTGAGGTGAGTTTATCATAAATCAAAGTGTTCTCATCCTGGTGCAGCTCTTTGTGTTCAGGACCCTGAGATTGCTCTTGGGGGCTAGGACTGTGATGTCTCCCTCAGTTACAGCCCCTCATCTTCATCACTAACACCCAGAGCACTAAGTGCATGGTGAAGGGGATGAGGAGCCTGCAGGGGAAACAGTCTGACTGTGGGTTTACGTGGCGAGTATCAACTCAGATTTGCACAGTGTTTGGGCTTAGGGTGTGACTCCTGTTACCCAGTATTTTGACAGCCATATACTTAACTAGAACCTTTGTTGTCTTATGATTAACTTTAGAGTAATTTCTGCATCAGGTGTTACTTTCATCACACTAAGAATCAAGGATTTAAATTTTTACTAATTTGGACAAAAATCTTCCCAGATTAATTGGAAAAACTTTTATTATCCTGTTTTCCAGTGTAATTCTTGAAATAATCCTATATTGTTCTTTCATCAGGGCCTCATTTTCTTGCCATCCTTGCTTATTTTATTTTTTTAGTGTTTTTATTCATTTTTAAGGTATTTATATATATTCTTCCAGTTTTATTGATGTAATTGACACACAGCACTGTGTAAATTTGAGGTGTGTAGCATAATGATTTGACTTACATACATCATGAAATGATTATCACAGTAAATTTTGTGAACACTTTCATCTCATATATATACAAAATTAAACAGAATAAAATGTTTTTTTTTCCTGCAACATGAACTATTAGGATTTATTCTGTCAACAACTTTCATATATATAACACAACATGTTCAGTATATTTTCCATGTTGTATATCACATGGCCTGGTGCATATTTATCCTACAAGTGGAAGTTTTTGCTTTCTGACTTTTGATGTACTTTTTATCAGTCCCACCCACCACCTTCTCCAACCACAAATCTGATCTTTTCTATGCATTTTTTTTTTAATGTCTGAAAATATTTTTATCTTACCATCATTTTTTAAAAATCTTTATTGAATTTGTTACAATATTGCTTCTGTTTTATGTTTTGGCTTTTTGGCTACAAGGCATGTGGGATCTTAACTTCCTAACCAGGAATCTGACCTGCACCCCCTGTGTTAAAAGGTGAAGTCTTAATCACTGGACTGCCAGGGAAGTCCCTTGCCTTCATTTCTGAGAGACAGTCTTGCTTAGCACATAATTCTGACAGTATTATCCCCTGTTCCCATCTTATAAATCTGCTACACTACTGTCTGGCTTACATTGTTTCTAACAAGAAGTCTACTGTCATCCTCCTGTTCATTCCTCTGCCTGATGTGTCTTTTTTTCTGGCTGCTTTTAATTTTTTTTTTTTACCTTTTTTTTTTTACCTTTTTTTTTCTTTTTTTTTTTGAGGGGGAAGTGTAATTGACCTCCAACACTCTTAGTTACTGTATTTCTGTTTTTATTTCTGTACATTTCAAACTGATTTCACCACACTAAGTCTAGGATGGTACATTACCAACACAAAGACATTACATAGTTACTATGTTCCCTAGCTGTACATCTCATACCTGCTGTTCATTTATTTTGGAACTGGATGTTTGTGCCTTGTCACCTTCCTCACCTATTTCTTTCCTCCTGTACCCCCATCCCCTCTGGCAGCCACCTGTTTGTTCTTTTTCTCCATGACTCTTTCTGTTTTGTTATGTTTATTCATTTGTTTTGTTTTCTAGATTCCACATGTAAGTGAGGTCATTTGATGTTTTGTCTCTCGGACTTATTTTAGTTTAGCATAATACTCCCTCAGTCCATTCATGTTATTGCAGATGGTAAGATTTCATTCTCTTTTATGGCTGGGTGTATCCCACTGTGTCTGTAGGTATCTTCATCTGTTCAGGCACTTGGGTTACTTCTGTGTAACATTGTTTCCAGTCGTCTCACTTTCAGGCTGTGTAAGTCTTTAGATCTAAAGTGAGTCTCCTGTAGCCAGCATATATGCTGGTTTTGTGTTTGTATCCATTGAGCCACTCTTTTGATTGGAGCATTTAATCCATTTACATGTAAAGTAATTATTGATAGGTATGTACTATCAATTTTGCTAATTGTTTTGGGGTCTTGCTAATTTTATTTTTCCATATGACACCTGTAAAGGCTGAAATTTCAAACTGGGTTGTCACTGATATTTACAATTTTAACATTAGGGTTGCATTGCACTTAATACTAAAAATAATTTTATCTTCATGTTTGAATCTTTAATTAAACTTTATTTATTATAAGCTCTTTCACTTTAGCATCAGGAAGCGGTCCTAGAAGCATGTTCTATTCTGTGAAAACTAGGCCCCTTGTAGGCAATCGAGGGCTGACTGAGTTACTAGCCCAGCAGCACTGACTCAGAAGCTTACGCTTCCTCTTGTTGTTGGAAGATAAGTCATTCCCTCTACCCCTCATACTTTCTTCCCCTTCTTGACCCCATTCACCCATCCTCTGTGGTTGGAAACCTACCTCTTAGGAGCCCAGGCCAAAGGTACAAGTTGTGTGGAGTCAGCAGTGAATACACCTAGACCTCTCTCAGCCTCAGTGACCTAATTTGTAAAGGTGCCGGCAGCCTGGACTCGTTACAGGATATGTGAGAGGCAGTCCTGGGGTCCTGAAAAGCCCCAGCAGGACCCACAGGTGTTGACAGCATCACAGTTCTGTCAGCGCTTTCCCAGCCAGTCTCTTCATCAAGAACGTGGACGATGGCAGCCTTAAACACTCCCAGTCCAAACTTTCCCACTTCTCTGCCCTGAGCTCTCCTCTCCCATTGGTCTGTGGGTCCCTCCCCTGGGGCCTGAGACTGGTGACGTTCCAGGGTGCTTAGAGCAGGCTGGCTCTGCCGAGCTGAGGCTGACCTGCAGGAGCAGTTCGCTGTTCACAGATAGTCATTTGAATTCCCAGTTGGGGCCCTTTTTAGTGACTGAAGACAAATTGATCCTGAGTGAGTGATTAGTCCTGAACACTGCTGTTATCTGAATTTGAACCTTATTGTAATGGCCGTAGTAAATAACTCTGCTTCCTGTTTGCTGTCTGCTTGGTTTACGTCCCTGAGCTTGATCAGTGTTTCGCAGGCATTGTGTCTTTAAGCATGAAGCATAGGAGTCTGGGAACACTTTTGTGTAAACCAGCATACACCTGGGGCTTCAGATCTTTGTTTCAAGGAGCATTTATCTTTAAAAAAATAAACTTGTTTTTTAAAAGTTAAGACACCTTCAGATTTTTAAAAAATTTGTTTGAAGAGCTTACAGCTTTTTAAGAAACAATATTTGCATTCACTTCATCTACAGTTTTGATAAAGACTCAGGAACAGTAACTTGTTAAATTGTTTGGCCGTATGTCAGTGTGTTAGTCGCTCAGTCGTGTCTGACTCTCTGCGATCCTGTGGGCTGTAGCTCACCAAGCTCCTCTGTCCATGGGATTCTCCAGGCAAGAACACTGGAGTGGGTTGCCATTTCTTTCTCCAGTGCATGAAAGTGAAAAGGGAAAGTGAAGTTGCTCAGTCATGTCTGACCCTCAGCGATCCCATGGACTGCAGCCTTCCAAGCCCCTCTGTCCATGGGATTTTCCAGGCAAGAGTACTGGAGTGGGGTGCCATTGCCTTCTCCGAATACTGCAGAAGGTTGCTGTTTCCTTCTCCAGGGGATCTTCCTGACCCAGGGATTGAACCTGGGTCTCCTGCATTGCAGGCAGATTCTTTACCAGCTGAGCTACCAGGGAAAAGGCCTTATGTCACTGTTGCCTGTTTTATGACTGAAGGATGATGCAGTCAACGTACCTGGAGATGAATGTTCCTTTTCCAACTTTCATTCCTGAATACACTATAGTTTCACATTTTTCACTTAATTTGCTTTCACAGACTTTTTAAAAATTTAAACTATTTTAGCTGAAATTTGTAAATCAGCTCCGTCTTGGTCCTTTGCAGAGAAAAGACCTGTTTCTGTTTGATACTAGTAGCATCACACGCAGCAGTCTCTGTTCCCAGCCAGGCTGTGAGAAGGTTAGCTGAGGGAGGTCCACGGGCAGTTTGTGGTTACCTGGGAGCTGGGAGGCCTTACAGGAGACCACACGACCTAAATGCAAATGTAGTTTTGGCAGTGAACAGGTCAAAAGTATTTTCACATTGCCACCGTCAGCTTCCTCATCTGACCCTGTGGCCAGCTGGTAGCATCCTTCTTCTGGTTGCCTGGCTGGCCGTCCTCCTATCCCTGAGGTCTTCCTGCTCCTCACACACAGCTGCCTGTAGTGCTGTAGATGCGACGGGTGTGATGCTTAAAGCATTCTTAACATGGAACTTTTTATCAGTGAGATGGCATTTTGCTTAGTTTCAATTTGTCTAAAAAACAGTTTTAAAATCTAAGATGTGTTCATTCTTGCCATCTCAAAGTAGACATTTTTATACAGTTGAACATGATGACTTGCCATTCCAGTGCTAGAACATTTTTAGCTGTCCTAAATTAAATACTCACTGCTTTTCTGTGCTGGAGAAGGCAATGGCACCCCACTCCAGTACTCTTGTCTGGAAAATCCCATGGACCAAGGAGCCTGGTGGGCTGCAGTCCATGGGGTCGCTAAGAGTCGGACACGACTGAGTGACTTCACTTTCACTTTTCACTTTCATGCATTGGAGAAGAAAATGGCAACCCACTCCAGTGTTCTTGCCTGGAGAATCCCAGGGACGGAGGAGCCTGGTGGGCTGCCGTCTATGGGGTCGCACAGAGTTGGACACGACTGAAGTGACTTAGCAGCAGCAGCAGCTTTTCTGTGCAGCCTAGGTCATGTCACAGCATCTAAGAGAGTTTAGAAACATGAGAAAATATTTTTTAATGAAGCAAAATTTGGACAGTGTACATAAGGTAGCATTTCAAATTGCCTCATAAGATACTTATGTTTGCTTTATATTCTTAAACATGTTATTACTTTAAAATATCTTTAACTTTTTATACTTTGAAAAGAGATTTAAATAAGGTAATTTTATACTTTATTGGTGGCAGGTACTGAAGTTATTCTGATACATTTCATTATTCTGAACTTAGGATAAATATGTAATGTTACAAATTCCAGCATCAAAAAAACTTTAATAATTAGCAACTCAGTATAAACTTGGTGAAATATGAATAAGAAGACCATAAGTGCAAAGCAGTAACTCTGATCTGTTCAACCAGGTGAAGTAAACTCTACGTCGTAGAAAACTTCCCTCGTGACACGTGCATAGGCTTAGATCTTACATAGAGGAAGGCGGGAAGCTGGCCTCTTCATACGTAAGAATGGCTTCTTTCCACTTTGGAGAAGTAGAGCCTTGCTCCCTGAGAATCCTCTCACAAACAGGGGTGGGGCTACTCCCCGTGTGAGCATAGGGGCTTGTACTCCTCCTAGGGGTGAGGCCACTGAACGGTCTTGTGAGCTGTAGAGGCTGGTGCAGTGACAGTGCTGGACTCGGCAGGTGGACAGGCTGTGTGAGGCTCCAGGGGAGCCCCTCCCAGTCCCTGTTGGTCACCTTGTTTTTCTCAGGGGGCTGCCTGCCCTGGGGCTAGCAAGCCCCAGTCCTCGAGTGGGAGCTCTGCTCCATACCAGGAGGTTCACTGTCCTGGCAGTCTTGCAACAGGGCTGTTAGCTGACAGTAGGTTCTGGGGATTTGCCTGGGGCGAGGGCGTGTACTGGGCACATCCTGTTGCCCACAGAAGGTGGGTGATGGTGGAGGTGATGGAAGAGGGGCACTGACGGGTGGGGTTTTGGTCAGGGTTCTGCTGTGGGCTCTAGGTGGTCCCCTCTCTCTCATGACTTTTTAAGAAGAATCTGTTGTGTTCCCACTTAGCCCCTAGAGTGTCCTCTGCTGACTGTTTATTCAAGTCTAGTCTGCTGAGACTTTGCAGATGATGCCCCGTCTGCCGGGCTCATACCCACATGCATTCTGCGAGCTGGCCTTGTGGCCGAGCAGCCAGAGGGACGCTTCTAAGTTACAGAGAAAGAAGGATTCGGATTGCTGACGTTTATAGGTTATGGCTGTGGGGGGCTGAGGTGTTTCGGGCACTCCGCCAGCCCTGCCTCTGCACCATCAGGCACTGGTTCTCATGCCTCTGCTGCAAAAGTTGTCCTCAGCTGAGGATTTCCACGTTGTGTCAGCATGCTTTCCTGTTACATGTTCCCGTGTGTGTTTGTGTGTATGTATGTATGGGTGTAAAGCCCCCTTGGTCACCACACTGCTGGGTGCTGGAGCTGTGTGGACCCTGGTTCTTCCTAGGTTGCATCCCAGTTTATTCAGTGTGTGAATCTAAAGCAGGTGATACGTATTTGTCATAGTATGTTTTTCAAAATTCTTTCTCAGTTAAATATAGAGTTCTGCATTCCATGTTGAACTTTGCTAATAATGGAATCATCTAAAGATTTATTTTTGGATATTTTAATGTGTTTTAGTAATTCATAAGTTACGAAGCCTCTTAGGTTGGCAGATTGTACTACATTATTCTGAGGATTAAGATGCTAACATGAAAGAGAAAGTTGTCATTTGTCAGTGCCATCAATAGGTAGCAGTTTCTTTAAAAGCAGCTTTGCTTTGATGTGGAAAAATGAGGTAAATGCATTGGTGAAAAATGACCCAGACTTTGAATATGTATATTTTGTTACCTCCAGGAAAAGGGCTTTGAAATACTTGGCCTGTTTTCTGAATTTCTAACCCACTGTGCTGGGTCAGGAAACATGCTGGAAACAGAAGCGCAGTCCGGTCCCTCTACTGAGCCCACACACGTGTGGCTGAGCTCAGAGGGATCTGCCCTCTGAGGAGAGTCTGAAAGCTGTGAGGTTTCACTTAAAAACCATTAAAACAGAAGGTCGGTGGCATCAAACGGGCTGTGGGAAGGGCCTGCATCTTGTTCCCCTCAGGAGTAAAGATGTATTTTTGAAGCTTTTGGAACCTCGTTTTGTGAGCAGAAACAAACCCGCCAGCATAATACTTGTCTGTGCCTCAAGTAGAATACGATCATAAATTTTCAAGGAAACTCTTGGTAGGTTTCTTAAGAATTTTGGAGCAAACCTGCCAGCCCCAGTAAAGTTGGTTGCAGCCATGGGGTGGCTGCTGGCAAGTACGCCCTGAGCCTTCCTGGGCTTGGCTGCCTCCTGCTCCTGCAGACGCGGCACCAGGCTCCAAGCCTTGCAGCTCCTGTTTCCTTGACCAGGCTCACTCTCCACCAGGCGTCGTGTGACTGGGGGGCTCTGACTGCCCTGATGCCGTGTTGACACCCCTTTTTCTCTACAGAGCCCAGCACTACATCAACATGCCCGTGCAGTTCAAGCCCAAGTCCGTGGGCAAGTTTGAAGCTTTGCTCGTCGTTCAAACAGACGAAGGCAAGAGTGTCGCTGTCCGACTCATTGGTGAAGCTCTTGGAAACATCAGCTAGAATCCAGTGTGTGTAAAGTAAATGACCTAAGTTACATTTTGGTAATTTCCTTTTTTTTCTACACTACAGTTATGCATTTGTGTATATTTTGTATGATAAATTGGATGTCTATAACTGTAGATTTGTTGCTTTGAGAAGCTAATACCTGACTAAAATAATCATGTATCTAGCCTACAGTCTTGTATTTAACTTTTACAGAGAAGAGAGTTCTATTTTTGCATTGATGATGATACTCTGAATAAATTTGACATATGTTTTAGTTGGTATATCCAGAAATAAACTTAATTTCCACTGAACTTGTCTTTTTTATATGATGTCATACAGAAATTAGAATATCACTTTATTCTGCTAATTATTTCCAAGCTCCTGCGTTTCTGTTCTGTGAATTTTCTTTTCCATCACAAAGTTTTGTTTGCCTTAAGCAATTCCTTCTTGGTTCCTTTGTCTTTTAGCTGCTGCTGCTGCTAAGTCGCTTCAGTCGTGTCCGACTCTGTGCGACCCCATAGACCGCAGCCTACCAGGCTCCTCCATCCATGGGATTTCCCAGTCAAGAGTACTGGAGTGGGGTGCCATTGCCTTCTCCAGTCTTTTAGCTAGTTGCCCAGAATAGAAAGGAAAGCTTCCTTCCAAAGAAGCTGTCTTTCTCCAGAATGGGACAGTGTCCTTAAGTGTGCAGACACTTGGGAGAGGTTGATGGTGTATTTTAGGAGAGCGTTTATTGAAGTTAAAGGTGAACAGGATGACTTCAGAACCTGGTGTAGAAGGGCACAGCCATCAGGTACCACTGGGACCCAGGGGCGGGGACAGAGCCCCCGTGCTGTGACTTCCCTGGTTCCACTAGTTGTGGCCATTGCTGGTAGGTGTTGTGCAGCAGCGTGTGGGTCGTGGCTGATGTTGCCGACAGTGCAGGAGGATCATGGAACATGTGCAGAGCTGCCACTGGGAGGGCTCTGACCCCAACGTTTACACCTGAGACAGGGAAGTGCACTCCTTCCTGTGCGCAAGCTCAGGACATCTTACCTGCCAGCCATGTGGGTTGTCCACAGGTGAGAGCAGAGGTGGTCTAGCAACTGCCCATCCTCTTGGTTAAAACGTTCCCTTCAGTCTTAACAGAGATACTTCCTGGTTTTGTTTCTTCTTTAGGTTTTTAATTTCATCCCCAGGAAGTGGCCTGGGACCAAGGGAGCCTGTGAGTTTTCACCTGTGCTCTGAGCCCTTTGAGCAGTGGTGGACTCGGAGCAGCAGGGCTCTGACAGCAGGTGGAGGAGGAGCCGGCTGTGTCTCATAGACGTCCTGTCTTGTGTGTCTGGTGTTGCCCCCAGAATATGTCCATGGGCACGTGGAGGTGCTCGTGTGCCCATTCTGAGCAGGGTTGGCCCAGGCCTCCTCCTCAGTGCCCCTGCAGGTCAGCAGGCAGCCCCACGCCCCTCACTCAGGAAGTTCTCTCTGCACTTGGGTTGACCAACGAAATCACTTTGAGGAGTTGACCTGGGGACAGGCCATGTTGTGGATTCAGCCGCATGTGAGACCTGCTTCCTGAGGCCTTGAATCCGGGCAGGGACTCCCATCATCTGAGCTGACTCACAGCACCACAGACCCGCCATGCCAAACCCCAGGGCTGCCACGGCTGTCCGCGTCACCCTGGTCCTTTGGGTCCTGGAGGCTGATTCTGCAGCAGCTTCCTAAACTCTCAGAGGCCCGCATGCATTGAGGCTAGGCCTGATCTCCCACACTTGTTCTTCCACAGGCTGTTCTTGGGGGTCAGGGGGCGGCGCTCCCAGCCCCTCCCCTCCCACAGGGAACCTTCTCTTTCTGCCTTCCAGGTGCTCGGGTGAGGTGGCCCATCTGACTGACAGGCACCTGTACTGAAGGCTGGTTCTTTGAAGCCTCAGTGCCTGAAGTGCAGGCGGGGAGAGGGGGAGAGGAGGGTTCATGGTCTGAACAAATGGATGAGTGTCTGTATCTTATCTTTCCATAGACATATCAAGAGTCCATGGTAAATGTATACAATAATTACTTGCATCTCCAGTCAGAAGCAGGCCGTGCTAATGGAGAAGTGCTGGAAGGGCTGAGTCAGGAGCAGGCAGGGACCTTTAGCCCCCGTCTGTGCTAGGCATGACCCTGGCAGGTGGAGGGGGAGGAGATGAGACAGGACAGTGATGTAGTTGTCCACCTCAGATTCCAAGAAAGTTTCCTTTAAAAATCATAAAGCGAATTTGGTAATGTAACTGGATATACAACTGATACACAAAATCAGTAGTCTTTCTATATAAGAAAATAGTAATGGAAGAAAAGATCCATGAGGAATCCCCCAGGAATAAACATATGAAGAACTGTGTCTAATATTTACATGTAGCCTGCTAGGCTCCTCTGTCCATGGGATTTCCCAGGCAAGAATACTGGAGTGGGTTGCCATTCCAGGGGATCTTCCTGACCCAGGGATCAAACCTACATCTCCCACACTGGAGAAAGCATAACCAAAGTCCAAAGACAAAGGACAACCTGGAAGTTTCTTGTTGATGGACACGTTGGCCATTGCAGTCTTTTCCTACTACACCTATGTAGCTGTTAAGTTGGGTTGGGTAGAGCGTGGCAGCACGGTCATTGGGGGGACGTTCCCAACTGCTGTCCTACCAGACTTCCGTGAACAGCGCCTGTTTCTTTACATTTTTGCCAAAACAATATCTGTGCACACACTTTTCCCACTCCACTAGGTGGGTCTGACAGGTACCCTGGCTCTGACTCAGGGAGCAGAGCACACCCAGGCAGGCACATCCTGGAGTCACTCCTTCCTCTCCCCGCTTCCTCCAGGTGCCTCCAGTGAGGAGGATGGACCTGCCTCAGGCGCTTCCCGCCTGGACCACTTGGGCACTACTGTTGGGCAGTGGTACCTGTGAGGCCCCTCCTCTCCTTACGACCCTGTCCCAAGGTGGGGAGGGGGAGCTGCCTTTCAAGGGACTGTCTGAACTTTCTACCATTTTCAACTATTAACTATTTTTGTAATAAATGTTTTAAGGAGGTTAACATAACTTTCCTGGTGGTCCAGGGGTTGAGAATCTGCCTGCTAACACAGGTGATGTGGGTTCGATTCTTGGTCAGGGAGGATCCCACATGCTGTGGGAGCAACTAAGCCCATATGCCACATCCACTGAACCCCCACATCTAGAGCCTGTGCTCTGTAACAGAAGTCACCACAAAGAGAAGCCCATGCTCACTGCAACTGGACAAAGCCCACTTGAGTGCAGCAACAAAGACCTAGCACAGCCAAAAATAAGTAAATAATTTTTTAAAAAGAAATTGTTTTAATAAGATAGAGATCTAAACATCACTTTTTCTGCCAATGCTAGTTAACTTAAGGGAATGTATCACTTATTAATGTAGGTATTGGGTAGCCAAATGCTGCCTGTTGACCGTCTTTCTCAGAAGGTTCTGAAATGATATCTTAGTAAAGTTCTAGATGGACTTCCCTTCTGGAGAAGCTCATGGGTGGCAGCATTTGAGATCCTCCCAGCAGATGCTCCTCCTTGACTTTTCTGTGAGGTGTGTTACAGTCTGTGTCCAGGAGGAGAAAGCAGGGCAGCCCCTGGAGAGGCTTTTTGGGGAGGATCCCTTGTGGGTGGGATCCCATTGGGGCTGAGGTTAGAAGGTTTCCCATCAGCCTTGCCTGTAGGGCTGCATCACACCTGCTTGCCTTGGAGGAGAAGGGTCAGCGAGCCCATTGCCTTCTGGGCAGTCGGTCACTTGTTTCCACTATGAATTTGCTTTCCCCTTTGTTATTTAATATTGATGTTAAAGCCACTAAGAAGGTTACCTGTTTCTATCTGGACATGAAGACAGCCTATTTTATATTTTACACAAAATATAGAACATAAATGTATGTTTCTGTATTGCATAGGTTTATTAAATATAATTTAAAATATTTATATATACACATAGGTATCAGAATAAAGCAAATAGATTGAGGCTGTTAGCAACCAAGGGTTTTCGTAGAAGACAAAAGTGATGATATCATTCAAAGATAATATGTCTACAATGCTTGATATTTCTAGCGCCCCAAATGCTGGAAATCCTATAAATTGGAAGGGGAAGATAATCCAATAGGAATGTGGATAAGAGAACATAAACTTCAACATTTCACAGAATGATAATTTTAGATGGCTAGTAGACAAGCAAAATGGCTGTCTGAGGAGGCTGTAAAATAGCATAGAAAAGAGACGCAAAAGGCGAAGGAGGAAAGGAAAGATACCTGTCGAATGCAGAGTTCCAAAAAATAGCAAGGAGAAATAAGAAACCTTCCTAAGTGAACAATGCAAAGAAATAGAGGAAAACAATAGAATGGGAGACTAGAGATCTCTAAGAAAATTAGAGATACCAAGGGAATATTTCATGCAAAGATGGGCACAATAAAGGACAGAAACAGTATGGACATAACAGAAGCAGAAGATATTAAGAAAAGGTGGCAAGTATACAAATAACTATACAAAAAAGATCTTCATGACCCAGATAACCACAATGATGTGACCACTCACCTAGAGCCAGACATCCTGGAGTCCAAGTCAAGTGGGCCTTAGGAAGCATCATTACGAACAAAGTTAGTGGAGATGATGGAATTCCAGGTGAGCTATTTCATATCCTAGAAGATGCTGTGAAAGTTTTGCACTCAATATGCCAGCAAATATGGGAAACTCAGCAGTGGCCACAGGACTGGAAAAGGTCAGTTTTCATTCCAGTCCCAAAGATGGGCAAGGCCAAAGAATGTTCAAACTACCGCACAATTGCATTCATTTCACACACTAGCAAAGTAATGCTCAAAATTCTCCAAGCTAGGCTTCAATAGTACATGGACTGAGAACTTCCAGATGTTCAAGCTGGATTTAGAAAAGGCAGAGGAACCAGAGATCAAATTGCCAACATCCGTTGGATCATAGAGAGAATTCCAGCAAAGAGAATTCCAGCAAGAGAATTCCAGAAAAGAGAAGCAAGAGAATTCCAGAAAACCATCTACTTCTGTTTCATTGACTATGCTAAAGCCTTTGACTGTGTGCATCACAACAAACTGTGGAAAATTCTTAAAGAGACAAAAATACCCTACCACCTTACCTGCCTCCTCAGAAACCTGTGTGCAGGTCAAGAAGCAACAGTTAGAACCAGACATGGAACAATGGACTGGTTCCCAATTGGGAAAGGAGTACATTGTCACTCTGCTTGTTTAGCTTATATGCAGAGTACATCATGTAAAACGCCAGGCTGGATGACTCACAAACTGGAATCAAGGTTTCCAGGAGAATTATCAATAACCTCAGATATGGAGATGATACCACCCTTACAGCAGAAAGCAAAGAGGAACTAAAGAGCCTCTTGATGAAGGTTAAAGAGGAGAGTGAAAAAGCTGGCTTAAAATTCAACATTAAAAAAACAAAGATCATAGCATCTGGTCCCATCACTTCATGGCAAATAAGTGAGGAAAAACAGTGGAAACAGTGACAGACTTTATTTTCTTAGGCTCCAGAATCACTGCAGATCTGCAGCCATGAAATTAAAAGACGCTTGCTCCTTGGAAGAAAAGCTATGACAAACTTAGCATATTAAAAATCAGAGACATTACTTTGCTGACAAAGGTCCGTCTAGTCAAAGCTATGGTTTTTCCAGTAGTCATGTACAGATGTGAGAGTTGGACCATAAAGATGGCTGAATGTTGAAGAATTGATGCTTTTGAACTGTGTGTTGGAGAAGACTTTTGAGAGTCCCTGGGGCTGCAAGATCAAGGCAGTCAATTCTAAATGAAATCAATCCTGAATATTCATTGGAAGGACTGACTCTGAAGCTGAAGCTCCAATACTATGGCCACCTGATGGGAAGAGCTGACTCATTGGAAAAGATGCTGGGAAAGATTGAAGGCAGGAAGAGAAGGTGATGACAGAGAACTAGATGGTTGGATGCCATCACTGACTCAATGGACATGAATTTGAGCAAGCTCCTGGAGATGGTGGACAGGGAAGCTTGATGCGCTGTAGTCCATGGGGTTGCAAAGAGCTGGACACAACTGAGTGACTGAACAACAACAAAGTAGATATCTGAAAATTGGTTGAGAAAATGCAAATGAAAGCAAGAATGAAATACTGTTTTTTTAACCCATGAGATTGAAAATTAAAATGCATCCCTACATCACTGGTGAGTGTGAATTGCTGGAAATTGGTGTGAGAAATGCAAATTGTAGCAACAGAAGGATACTTTTTTAAATTAAAGCTCATCAAATTGACAAAAGGGAAATGAGAAATGTCCTTACTTTGCTGGTAGGAGTGCAACTGCTTAAACGTTGTGGGGATGTAAAATAATGGCTAAAAATTAAAGTACTTTGACCCAGAAATCAAACTTTGTGAGTCTATTTTTAATCTTATTTGGGAGTCTAAAAAAGAAAACACCATTTTGTATAGCTATATGTATGTATAAATATACATGTATGTATGTATGTTAATACCATGTAAGAGATGCAAATACAGTATCCTGAAAACATCATACTGTGAGATGCTCTGGAGGTTAAGAGCTGTGTTGGGAGAGGCTGCAGAGCGTGTGGGGCCAGCTGGCGAGCAGGAAACCTCCATACAACTGGGTCATCCTGGCTGAGCGCTCCCCAGAGTCCTGGCCCATGCTAATGTGCACAAAACAGTGTTTTAGGTCCTTTGTTATACAGTAATGTTGGTTTCTATAGGGAAAAAAGCCTCATTCCACTATTCCCTCACATCATTGAGTTCCTTTGTATAGAACACATTAAGGTACTTTACTTTTAGGGTGTTTTTTTAACCAAAAATCTATCTACTAATGGAATCAAGCAATTCATATGGATACAAAGGGAAAAGGTATTACTTTTTATGTAAAAAGTATTATAGTATTGATATTTGTTTGGGGGGAAAAACTCATAACTGAAGCAACAATCTTCTTTTTGCAAAACAGAGCTACATTGTGTAGAATTTGGTAGGCAGTGCATTGTAATTGCTTGGTTTTTAATGTCCTTTTGTATGTTTTAAAACTTTGACAGCAAAGCTTTACTAATAGTGCTGAAGAGACCTTTTTCCTGCTTACTTGGCAACGTTTGTCTCTGAATAAAAAAAATGGCAAAAGTTGCAGTTGCATTTGTTCTCCTCTCTCCTCTGATCCTCACTCTGTTTCCTATTTCCTCCTTCCCTCTCTTCATGCCCAAGAACGAGGATGTCTCGGGCACCCTTGTCCCCCTGCAGGTATTCGGGTATTGCACATCTTCAAGTTCTCCAGGCACTCACAGGGCTTGTGGATTCTGGACTACACACTCAAGAACTATGCCTCTGAGTTGCGCTTTATCCTCTTTTCCCTTACCATGGCCATCATCATCTTTGCCACTGTTAGGTTTTATGCCAAGAAGGGCACAAACAAGACCAACTTTACTAGCATCCCTGCAGCCTTCTGGTATACCATTGTCACCATGACCACACTTGAGTGAGTGCAGACCCTGTGTGGGGAGCTGGCCAGTCAGTCAATTACACTCATCTTTTCTGTAAAATTAAAAAACGTTAGATCAATGATCTTTCTCTATTTGAGCTCCAGTCTGTCATCTATGGGCTTCCCTGGTGGCTCAGATGGTAAAGAATTTGCCTGCAATGCAGCAGAACTGGGTTCAATCCCTGGGTCAGGAAGATTCCCTGGAGGAGGGAATGGCAAACCCACTTTAGTATTCTTGCCTAGAGAATCCCATGGACAGAGGAGCCTGGTGGACTACAGTCCATGGGGTCACAAAGAGTCGTACATGACTGATTAACACTTTCACACTTCCTCTGTCATCTGTAAAAAGTGAGGGAGGTGGATTAATCTCCAAATCCCTTCCACCTCTGACAATGCCTTGATTTTCCCTGTCAGGATACTTGGGTTCCAGGATGGTCTTAGCTGCACTGTTTCTGTTGAAATTTTTTCGCTCTGGGCCAGTTTTTCCCTCTGCAAAATGAGAAATGGTGACCCCTTCAGCATGCAGATGGGCTTCCCTGGTGGCTCAGTTGGTAAAGCGTCTGCCTGCAACACAGGAGACCTGGGTTCGATCCCTGGGTCAGGAAGATCCCCTGGAGAAGGAAATGGAAACCCACTCCAGTATTCTTGCCTGGAAAATCCCATGGACAGAGGAGCCTAGTGGGCTATAGTCCATGGGGTTGCAAAGAGTCGGACATGACTGAGCGACTTCACTTTCTTTCTTTCTTTTCTCCACTTCCTTATAATCCATCAACCAGCATTCTTATCTGCCAGCAGCAGGACTTGAAGCCCCCCGCTCAGCGTGAGGGGATTTTTCCACATGTTCTCAGTGGCAGAGAAAGAAATAGGCTTGGACACAGATGGGGGGGCCAGCAGACATGCCCCTTCTGTGGACTGGACGTCCAGTTGTGTCCACATCCTTCAACTCACACGTAAGCCCTGTGGGAGTAAGTGTCACCCCTTTGGTGAGTGGGGTGGGAGGGGAAGGTCTTCAGCAAGCAGGCATGATGAAAGATTGTCTAAAGAGCAGATGAGGTTGCCAGTAGCAGGGCACACAGACAGCCACTAAAAATCCAATTCCATCAAGTTTCTGCTTAGAAAAGAAGCAACCTAAAATTGAAGATGAACAAACCTTAAGATCCAGCAGTCCCATTCTAAGTGTGTGTACTGAGCATCTAAACACTGAGAAAAAGTCTTACACCTCTGTACAGAGATGTAACAAGGATGGTCATGTTGCAATGGAGCAAGAGTGGGGAAGATGGGAACTCTACATGTCCTCAAGAAGAGAAGGAGATCTAGTCACATAGTGCAACACTATTACCAGTTAAATGAACTAAAACTACATGTCAACTTTAATAAATTTTGACTGTGTAATGAGTGAAAAGGTCAAATGTACCATATAATAGCATTTATATAAAGTTTAGAAACACACAGAGCGGTATAAGTAGGTATATGGTCTCAGAATATGTTTATATGCAGCATAGATATAAAAACCCAGGAGGAATGTTCTCATGTGCAGAGACAATTCTCTGTTTACACATCAGTCGTCTTGCAAGAGAGGCCCTGCCTGCCTTATGCTCTGCTCTGTCTTTAGAAGAATGTTCCTGCAGGCCAGGCTTGGGAGATGATCAAGACTAAGTGTACATAGGTGGCTTCAGCAGCAATTCAGTTATTTTATTGGTTTTAACTGCTTTTTCATCTAGTAACATGATGCTACGTGTGTGTGTGAGGAGAAAGTGATGCCCCTGTGTTAGAGAAGCCAGCATGGGCGGCCACTGTGAGCAGCTGACGTTTAGCCATGGCATGGCAGGAGGACCTGCTTTGGGCCCCCAAACATGCTGGTTGTGTGGTTTGATACACTACATATATGTTAGACTGAGGTTTGCTTTTAAGGATGAAATTAGTATTACCATGTAACTTCTGGTAGGGGTGTCTCTGTGGTCAGTAGCTGGCAGCCCACACAGAATTATTTTAACATAATTGACCTATTTCTTCCTCTTGTACATCAGAGACTTTCACCAGAATTCCCAACTTCTACTTTGGTTTCCCACTGATAACTTGGATATCCTATAAATAATATGTCATCAGCCACTGAAATGTCAGCCTTAGCCTACCAGTCACTCTGTCCTGGGTGCTCACAGGACTGAGGCCTCATAAGGGCAGCTGCTCACACTCAGTGATGACCAGAGCACAGGGAAGTTAGCGCAAGAATCTTTCAAAGCAGTTTACTGATGCCTGAGAGGTCAGAAGGAGGGCTTAGCTTAGTTAAACTTGTTTCCCATTAATTTCTCTCCTTGGATTAAACTTTGCAGTCATTTAAAACCTTTCATTATGGCTTTAATATACATTTCCCTAAGGAGCAGAGACATCACTTTGCCACCAAAGGTCTGTACGGTCAAAGCTATGGTTTTTCCAGTAGTCATGTACAGATGTGAGAGTTGGACCATAAAGAAGGCTGAGCACCAAATAATTGATGCTTTTGAATTGTGGTGCTGGAGAAGATGGTTGAAAGTCCCTTGGACAGCAAGGAGATCAAACCAATCAAACCTAAAGGAAATCAATTGTGACTATTCATTGGAAGGACTGATGCTAAAGCTGAAGCTCCAATACTTTGGGCACCTGATGGGAAGAGGTGACTCATTGGAAAAGACCCTGATGCTGGAAAAGATTGAAGGCAGAAGGTGGTGACAGAGGATGAGATGGTTGGATGGCATCACTGACTCAATGGACATGGATCTGAGCTCTGGAAGATAGTGAAGAACAGGGAATCTTGGTGTGCTACAGTCCATGGAGTCACAGAGTCAGACACTACTGAGAGACTGAACAACAATAATGAGGGAGTACCTTTTCATGTGTTTGCTGGCTATTTCGTATCTTCTTTTGTAAAGGACCTTTTCAAGCAGTTTGATTGTTTTGGGGGAACAGCTTTCCTAACAAAGAAGCTAGATTGGGAGGGTATTGTTCTCCAAAAACAGTTGATCTCTGGCTGGGGGGCAGAGATACCCTGGCCCATGGCTCTGTTATCAGGGTTGGATCACAAAAGCAGAACCTTAGAAAGGGATATGGAGTTGAGATTTACTACAGGCAGTAGTGAGCGGCGTACTGAATGGCACTGATGTGGGTCCAGGCAGTATGACTGGATGTGAAGGGGTGGGTGGGGGGCAGACTGGTACTCACAGGCCCCCTGGGCCCACAGAGCAAACAAACCCTGTTTATCTTTTGTCCCTTCAGCCTAAACGACCCAGGTGACCGGCAGAAGATGCTGGCATCCTTCTCCATGGGGCTGTGCATGCACCCCCGACCCAAGACAAGGGGACAGGATGAGGGGAGAGCAGGTCAGGGGTATGAAGCTGCTCTGTACCTGGACCCCACATCCTCGGGAAGTCCCGCCACTTAAGCAGAGGCGTTAAGCACGCCTCCTTCCACGTCACCCACAACTCTCTCTCTGGCATTTCTAACTTGCGTCTGAGAAAGACTAAAGAAAACAATTCAGGTGATAAACATGTCTCATGAAGCGGACCTTTCAAACTGCAAAGTAGGGCAGAAGGCAAGAAGTTTTCTCAGGATAAAGAGTAGAGAACGAAGATGAGACAGAGATGAAGATGAGACAGAGAGGAAGCATGCGAGGGCCTGGGCCCAGGTAGCCTGCTTATAGAGCGAGAAGGCCCAGAGCTGGCTGTGGTCTGAGGACTGCTGGCTGGATGCCCTGCGTTTCTGGTCAAACGAGTGCTGACAGGACATGAGAGTCATCTATGTTTCGGTGTGCTGATGGGAACCCCACGAGCAGCTCTATCTTGGGGCCAGAAAGTTATTTCAACACCTGGAACCCGAGGAAGGGAATTCCAGGGAGCACAGACCCCACCCACTATGGCTAAGCTGACCCAGTACAAAGTCACCAGAGAACCTGTCCCTGCGGGCAAGGATGAGAAAGGGTGAAGGAAGCTGATATTTACTGAGGATATTTTGGGCCAGGTTCTGTTTTGAA
This sequence comes from Bos indicus, assembly GCF_029378745.1. Taxonomy (NCBI): domain Eukaryota; kingdom Metazoa; phylum Chordata; class Mammalia; order Artiodactyla; family Bovidae; genus Bos; species Bos indicus. The sequence goes on from NC_091783.1 coordinate 43,656,409, forward strand.
CACAACTTACTAACCGTTTGTACACAGCTGACTGACCATGTGTTGGAAAGCAGTGGGTGAGGGTGGGGCTGCAGTGGCCACTTTTAACCCAGCTGCTGGTCACTGCAGCAGAGAGCAGGCCCCAAACTGGGGGGAGTCATCCTGTCCTGAGGGGCTCTGCTGGGCGTGGGGAAGTTGGTGGGGGCCACTTGGGCACCAAAGGAGGCAGAGATGTGAAGAGCTCTGGTCTCAACAGACAGACGAGACTGAACTTTACCATTGGCAGGAGTTGCATCCTTTTGATAGCTGATGTACAGAAACCATACACCTAAGTGTGTCTGGATGGACAGTCTTTGAGGTGACCATTTACATCTTTTTCTTGCCACATTTTTCTTTTTCTTCTCCCCGCTTCCCTTCAAGGTGAGAGAGCAGATGTTTTTCATTTGGCCCAAGAAAGTATTGCACAAGGCTAGAAACAGAGGTTGCCTGCAGAATATTTTCCTTCCTGTCTTTGGTGATTTTGAATCTGTACCCCTAGAGCAAGGAGTGAAGTTTGCAGGTCCTGGAACAGTGAGGGGCAGCCAGATCCCAGAGGAGCTGTTAGTATGGAGGTGGTATTGTGTGGCCAACGCACCACAGATCACATGAGGTGGGAATTGTCTCCATTTTACAGACCAGACACAGACAGTTTGATGGTGCAGATGGCACAATGAAGCGTGCCTATGACACTGCCAAGACACACGGGGCAGAGGCCTCCCTCCTGGCACTGAGTTCATCCTTGTCCTGTCCGTGTAACCTGTCCGAATGGGGGTGCTTAGTTCCCAGCAGAGCTGCCCTCCTTCACACTTCTCTTGCTCCTTTTCCATTTGGGGTGGATCTTTTTGGATGGCTTAAGTTTCATTCAAATATTATAAATGACAGCTAAATAACTGAATTGTTTCACATTCAGCTTGTGGTTCGTTCGGGCCCTCAGAATCGTTTTTTTTTTTTTTTTTTAATCATTTGTTCATGTTTATACTTCTGTCTTTGTCTCCTCAGATGACTGACCTTCTTCTGTGGACTAAGTATGGTTGAGATTCAATGGACACCAGGTAAACTGCAGTGGATTTATACTGAGAAAGACTGTTTCCTACATGCAATTCCTCAAAATCATTTTCAGTTGATTTCTACCCAGTTTAGTGATGTTTTACCTCTATATTATTTACTCGTCCATCATGAGACTCCATTCTTTCCTTCGATCTCTCCGGAGCCCTTTGTGAGTGTCAGGTAGACTTACACGCTCCACTGTTTGGAACAGAATGAAGTCCTGCTCTCTTGGCCTCTGCCTGGGCCCTCCAAATGAAGGTGAGGGGTCACTGACTGCCAGGTGAGCTGATGGATGGTCTGCTCATGCTAGATTTACAGAAAACAAACATGTGTCTGATGCCTCTAGTTCTGCCCTTGCTGTGCCCTTGCTGCCCTTGTATGTGTGTGCAGGGCTGTGGGAGGAAGCAGCTAAAATGCAGAACAAGTACAAGGACAGAGCTCCTCCCCGAGCTACTCTTTAGAAACAGAAATAGAGATTTGCAGTTTCTAGTGATAACTGAGGGAAGACAGCAAGAAAAGGGAAAGCAAGATGAGCTAAGATTCTCATAAAAGGTAAAGCTGAGGGCAAGATTTAAAATTCAGGTCTCAAGAGGGTGAAATCATATACATGGAAATGATCCACAAGTGAAATATTGCACAATAGGAGAACAAACTGTTTCCTGTTCTTGGAAAAAACATTTTCCTCACTGCCATGGGCAGTGTCAGGTTTAGAAGGAAAATGCCATTCTTCTGTTGACCTCAGAAGGGCAAGACCAGTTTCTCCAACCCCACAGCTGTTGTTAACATGGAACATTAAATAACAAGCTAGCAAATAAATGCTTGTCAAATTCAGATTACCTCTATTAAGCACTTCTCAGCTCAATGGCATTTAAAGAGGTTTCCCCCGGCAACCAGAGTCTAAACTGTCCCACAGGTGTAGAGGTCCTCCATCGGGACTCGCTGGGAGCTGGGCTGAGGGATGTCAGCCCGCCAGCAGGTGGCAGTGTGGTTCAGCTCCTGAACTGTGCCTACCAGGATTTTCACTCACCTTTTTGCAATCTCATCCTCTACTGGCAGAGGATGTGATGGTTGGATGGCATCACTGATTCAATGGACATGAACTTGGGTGAACTCCAGGGGATGGTGAGGGACAGGGAGGCTGGTATGCTGCAGTCCATGGGGTCGCAAAGTGTTGGACACAACTCGTAACAACTTTGAACAACTTTGTGGTCTGGAGACAAGTTAATCATTTATAGCTTCAACTTTCTTATCTGTAAAATGGGGATGTTCAAGCTGCCACAGTTACCCTGAAGATTAAATTAGATAATCTATGTGAAGTTCCTAGTACAGAGCTTGGCACATGGCTTCCAATAACTGACAGTTAATATTAAATGGTATCACCTATGAACACCAATCAGCTTCTACCCGGAAGTTACCATCTTGGTTGAGGACTGCTGAGGACTTTTTAAAGCAAGTTGAATTAAGCTAACATTTCACTAACTATGAAGTTACTGGTCAATTATTGTAGATTTCAAAAGATTCCTTTCTCTGATATTATGAAAGTAGAGCTGGTCAACTTTTGGCAAGGGGTGGAGACATTGAAAATGAGCTGTTCTAATTGGCTACCCCAGGTTGGCATATTTTGCTATGTCCACAGGGGGTTAACTTTGGCAGTTGTTGTTCAGTCACTAAGTCATGTCTAACTTTTTGTGACACCATGGACTGCAGCATGCCAGGATTCTTTATCCTTCACTGTCTCCACGGAGTTTGCTCAAACTCATGTCCCTTGAGTCAGTGATGCCATCCAACCATCTCATCCTCTGTTGGTCCCCTTCTACTTCTGCCCTCAGTCTTTCCCAGCATCAGGTCTTTTCCAATGAGTCAGTTCTTTGTATCAGGTGGCCAAAAGACTGGAGCTTCAGCTTCAGCATCAGTCCTTCCAATGAATATTCAGGGTTGATTTCTTTAAGGATCGACTAGTTTGATCTCCTTGCTGTCCAAGGGATTCTCAAGCGTTTTCTGTAGTACAGTTCGAAAGCCTCAATTCTTCAGGGCTCAGCCTTCTTTAAGGTCCAACTCTCACATCTGTACATGACTACCGGAAAAACCATAGCTTTGACTACATGGACCTTTGTTGGTAAAGTGATGTCTCTGCTTTTTAATATGCTGTCTAGGTTTGTCACAGCTTTTCTTCCAAGGAGCACGCATCTTTTAATTTTATGGTTGCAGTCACCATACACAGTGATTTTGTAACCCAAGAAAATAAATTCTGCCATAGTTTCCATTGTTTCCCCATCTATCTGCCATTAAGTGATGGAACCAGATGCCATGATCTTAGTTTTCTGAATGTTGAGTTTTAAGCCAGCTTTTTCACTCTCCTCTTTAACCTTCATCAAGAGGCTCTTTAGTTCCTCTTCGCTTTCTGCCATAAGGGTGATATCATCTGCGCATCTGAAGTTATTGGTAATTCTCCTGGCAATCTTGATTCCAGCTTGTGTTTCATCCAGCCCGGCATTTCGCATGATGTACTCTGCATAGAAGTTAAATAAGCAGAGTGACAATATACAGCCTTGACGTACTCCTTTCCCAATTTGGAACCAGTCTGTTGTTCCATGTCCAGTTCTAACTGTTGCTTCTTGACCTGCACACAGGTTTCTGAGGAGGCAGGTAAGGTGGTTTGGTATTCCTATCCCTTTAAGAACTGTCCACAGTTTGTTGTGATCCACACAGTCAAAGGCTTTCGTGTAGGTCAATGAAGCAGAAGTAGATGTTTTTCTGGAATTCCCTTGCTTTTACTATGATCCAGCGGATGTTGGCAATTTGATCTCTGGTTTCTCTGCCTTTTCTAAATCTAGCTTGAACATCTGAAAGTTCTTACTTCATGTACTGTTGAAGCCTAACTTGGACAATTTTGAGCATTACTTTGCTAGCATGTGAAATGAATGCAATTGTGCGGTAGTTTGAACATTCTTTGGCATTACCCATCTTTGGGACTGGAATGAAAACTGACCTTTTCCAGTCCTGTGGCCACTGTTGAGTTTTCTAAATTTGCCAGTATATTGATTGCGGCTCTTTCACAGCATCATCTTTTAGGATTTGAAACAGCTCAGCTGGAATTCCATCACCTCCACTAGTTTAGTTCCTAATACTGTTTCCTAAGGCCCACTTGACTTCACAGTCCAGAATGTCTGACTCTAGGTGAGTGGCTAATTTTCGTGGCTGTAATAAAGCTGGGTTAAAATGCCTAAGTGCTGTGGCAATAACCAAATCTCGGTCAAACACGGGTCAGGTTAGTGGGTGTGAAAGCTCATACTTCTGAAAACAACACCTATGCTGTCCACACTCAGGTGGAGTTCAAGTTCCAAAGGCCTTCAGAGGAGGAGAAATGTAGGCCCTCCAAGGAGAAAGGGATGCCGTGGGAAGAATCCATCTGACCTTCCTGTCTGCGAAGGGGTTGACCGGGCGAATAGGAGGATTTATCAGCCCTACTAAGGGTCCTGCAGCCCTACTGTGCGCCTGGGCCTGTGTGGGAAGACAGGTTACCAGGGGCGTGCGCGGCTCCCGCCGCCGTCTCCCGTTCCGGGATGGAGTTCCCAGTCCGGCCGGCGGTGGGCGCGCGCCCCGCCTGGCCGAGCCGAGCCTTGTGCGCAGCCGGGGGTCCCGCGGCCTGGCCGCCGGCTCTCCCTGCTCTGTGGCTGCAGTCCGCGGAGGTCGGCGCTGCCCGCTCGGGGTCCGGACGGCCCACCCCTCTCCCGCCCCGCCCGGCCGCCGCCGGTCCCGCTAGGAGGGGGATGGGGAGGGTGGAGAGGCCGGCGGACCGCGAGGCAGACGAGGCCGCGGCGAGCGGGCCGGCGGGAGACAGACGGCGCGGAGGCGGAGACGGTACTGTCTCCCGCTTCCCCGTCCGGCGCTGCGGACCCGCCAGCGAGGCCGGGGATCCCCTGCGGGCCGGGGAGGAGCCGCCGCCGCCAGGCCGACTGCGCGTCCCGGGAGCGTGGAAGGGGGCGGGGAGCGCGGGGAGCCCGGGCCGATCCGGGCCCTTAAAGCATCCCGCCCTACCCCGCCGACCCCGGGCGCCCGCCGCCTCACTCCAGAGCCGCGGCCGCAGGTAAAGGCTGACCCGGTGCTGCGGCGTCCGGCGAAGTTCGGGGCGGAGGCGCGGGCGGGAGGACGGGACTCTGGAACGGGATGTCCTCGATCCCCGCCGTCGGCGCCCTCTCCAGGGTCGCGCTGGGCACGGCGGCGTCCGGCGCTGCCGGGGGCGGGCGCCGGACGGCGGCCCCCACCGAGCCGTCGGCTTCCTGGTGCCCCGAGCGGTTGTGCGCCGCCGCGGCGGGGTGGGGGAGGCGGGGTCCGCGGGCAGGTTGTGCGGGACCTGCCCGAGTTTGCGGGGCGGGAGGACCCTGGACCCTGCGCTTCCGGGTGTTGAGCGCGCTGCGCTGGGCGCGGGCTGCAGGGGCTCCCGCTGGTCCGGGCGCCGCTGGCCCTTAGGTTGTGCCCCGAGCCCGCAGGAAGCGGGCGTGGGCAGGATTTCTGTGACCCTCGCGGCGGAATAAACAGGAAGCGACGAGCACCCAGCCCGGCCGTCCCGCTTTGTCGTGCGGTCTGCGGGGCACAGCGCGCGGGACGCTTCCCGGGACCTCGCCCGCTGCCCGGGGGCTGGGCGCGCCGGGTAAGCTGGGTGCTGGGCCGCTCGCCGTGCTGACCCCCAGAGCATCAGCTTGGTTTTAAACTTTTTTCCTAATTGGAAAAGGAAGAGGCTTCCGATGAGGCGGGGGGCGAGGGGTTTAGGAAGACAACGAGGACCGCGACAGGTGGGGGGCACCTGGAGAAGGTAGGGGTTCGGGGCCCCTTGCCGAGTGAACCCAGGCGGGTTTTTGCACAGGAAACTCAACCAGGCGCAGGAGTGTCCGTGAATGCGGTGGATTCAGTAGCTTAAGTTTTGTTTTCCCCGTAGATTCTTTTAATTAGCTGAAATTGGATATTTTTGATTTGCTTATTTCTCTTTCTCTGTGTCCCATCTATTTTCTTCTCTTTTTCTCTTATTACTTTGGTAGCTTCACATCTCTGGACCCCTGGCTTGTAGTTCGGTGCTGCGTTCTAAATGTGGGTTATGACTGTGATGAGTATTTTTGGATGCCCTACTGTGTGTGGGCGTTGTGGGATGAGGGAAGTGAGCTGCACAGAGTTGGTCCTGGAGCTGGTGTTAGTAGGCTTCTTGCAGTGGAGGTGGCTGCCCTCAAGATTGGTGCATCTCTTCCTTTAAAAGGAAGATTCCTTTGAAAATGGCCCTTCTGCCTGTTGGGCCGACCCTAACGGTGATCTCCAGTCCGGGTCCCCTGGAGTGGCCCGGGTCACCAGAACCCTGCACAGAGAAACTGCCAGGGTGTCCAGTCAGGTCTGCATCTTCATAGGAGGGTTTAGTCTTTCCAGGGCTTATACTGTGTGTGCTGTGTCCTCTGCACATGATGCCCTTGGAGTCTGCACAGTAATCTTGGAACATGTTCTTTATGTTCAGTGAAGGGTCGTAATGTCAAATTTGAGTCATTCCATGAACTCAGGAGTGGATCTTATCCATGTACATGTATTGAATTATAATATTTGGTTTCCTGTCAACCCTTGGATGGGTGCCCTTTAATGGTCCTTGCAAAGAAGTGCTTTTTGAAACACGGGGTATATTCCTCATGATCTTTTAGAGCTTAATTCTTTTAAGAGCTTCCCTTTGCTATTGACATTGAACACATTGTTAGGAAATAGGGCTGAGACTGTAAATGCCAGTGAGGGATTTGCTGCTGCAGACATGGAGCTGCCTTCTTCCCTTGTTTTAAAAGCCACCCCCCACCACTGCCCCCAATATCTTCATATTTTGCTGTTACCCGGAAAGAGTCTTGGCTGTTGGTGGAGTCTTCTAGTTGGTGGAGGCTTGTATTTACGATGGAGAAAACTGTCCCCAGCAGGCTTTTAGGGCTGTCCTCTCTGGGGCTGTTTGCATGACCACAGTCTTGCAGAGGAACCTGGCCTGGGGCACCTGCTTACTAAAGGATTTTGTGCCAGTTTGGTGGCCTATCATTTGAAAGTCAGAGTCTCCGCCCCCACTTGCCAGAGTATATACATACACAGACAAATTTTGTTACCCGCCCCAACTCCCCCGGACTGCTGACAGTGCTCTAAGAATAGTTTTCTTGCCTGGCACTGAGAGCAGTATCCACCCGCCTGCAGAGGTGTTTACAGTCCTGGGCTGCAGTCATGGTTGACTTAGTGGCCTGGCAGAGTGACCAGTGGCTCGTGGGATGAGATCGACTGTTCCTTGGGGCTGCTGGAGGGGTACCTCCCAGCCAGACAGGGGAGCCTAGGGAAGTGACAGTGAGTTAGCATCTTGGGCACTGTGGTTCCTGGCCTGTGGTCCAGCAGAGACCCCTGAGCTTGTCTGGATCCCTGTGCAGTCACCCTCATGGTCTGGGCAGGAGGTACTCAGGGCGTGGGCATTGTCAGTGGCACCCATGACTGGTTGAGTCTTCCTGGTGGCCCTTGCAAGTTTATTTTCATCTTTCTTCTGAGTCTGGGCTTATGATGTTTCTGTGAGGTATCTGTTCTTTGAGGTGAGAGTTAATACAGAAGAAAGAAATGAAATGATCTTTCCATGTTAACCTGCAAAATTTTTAGAAACATTTGATGTACTTCATATGGATTATGGTGAGCAGTGCAGAATGGTGTGGAGTGCCCCCCAGTGGCCCTCTCTTCTTGCTTCCACTCCCTACTTTTAGGGGTCTCAGGACATTCTCCGGAAAGCCAGTCTTCTGATGTCAGAGTGACTTTCTGCCTTCATGGTATGTGTTAGTCTGGAGTTATACCGTGACCTTGTACCCTGGGTGTGAAGGAAGGTGAAGCTTCAGTTTTTAATAGCAATGTATAGCTTCTGCCTCCGTCTGAAACTTTAGGCCACAAGACTTGTCACATCTTAGGGAAATTTTGGTGACATTATTAGTTTCATTTTTAGGCAAGTAGGGGACACAAGTGAGCACCTGTATTAATTGCTGTAGAAATAATTGGGTTTGTAATTCAAAGTAATACTGTTTTTCTCGCTACCATAGGAGGATGTGAAAATAATGCTTGTGTTGTGTCCTATCCATGTGATTTGAGTATGGATTGCTTTCCTTTGAATTTCCACTAAAAATGGTACTTTGGCCTTTTAAGCTGTTTTTGTAAGGACTTTTCTTTCCCCCAAGCTTGTTTTCCAGATAAGTCTTGGAAATTACGAAGAACACAGCTATAATTTCTCCCTTGATTGGCAGCAGAGAGCTTTCCCGGACAAAAATAAGGCTGTTTTGTGCCAAATGGTTGACTTTTCTAGAATAAAAACTCTAAAGGGTTTGCAAAGAGTCCTCTGGTTAATATATTGGCATTCCCAGAACCCACTAAAACCCGGCAGCCTGCCAGATACCACTTAATGAGGACGCGGAGTGTCTGGCTCAGATCCCCAAGAGCAGAAGCGGGTGGGGGCTGCTGTCCACACCCTTTATTCATTTTTAATGACCGTACTTTTGTTTTGCAGATTTTGTTCTGCACCCGTCAAGACCCACAGCCGTGGTGCCGCCCCTCCCCTATTCATTTATCTACTCATTCACTTGGCATTGGAAAAGTGTGGAGACTTTCAAGGTTAAGGATCCTGGTGAGGGATCCTTTCTGTTTGCGGGAGTTCTTTTGTGGTTGGCTTTCTGTTTTCTCATTCTTCTTCCTACCCGCAAAACCCAGCCTTTATTTTGGAAGAGGAAGAGAGAAAAGGAACAGAAAAGGAGATGACAACTTTTTTTTTTAAATGATGCTTTATTGTCTCCTGGAAAAGCGAAGCGTTTATGAAACTTAAAGTTTGTCAGACAGTTTATATGACAGTGCAAGTTGGTGCTTGCCAAGCTCCAGACAGATTGCTAACGTTACATGACAGGGAAAAAGAAATTACCGCTGTCTGCGAGCGGTGGGCGGGGCCGGGCACCCGGCAGCCTGCAGGCTGTGCAGTGCGTGGGGTGCGTGGGGGTGCGTGAACAGCCTCCGCCCGCTGCCTGGAATTCTTCGACTCGCTTTGGAAGCAAGAAGGGTGTGTCTCTTGATTTTATTTTCGGCAGGGCTGCAGGGCGACAGGATCCAGGGAGCAGCTCTGTATTTTTTCTGACACGGTGACGCTTTGCCTCGCGGGCGCCTCCGGCCCGCACGACTCTCCTTCGCATCAGGGGACATGGTTCCTCATCTTCCTCCCGGGGTCCAGCTTTTGATGGCACTGAACTGTGTTCTTAGCCCCTCAGGTCCTCAGGTGTCTCGAAGCCAAGTTTACGGCTGCGTTGTTTCTGAAGCTGCAGACGTTGAGAATCGGTTGCCTGAGATAAGGGTGCCAGCTGCCCCGGGGAGGGGGCTGGTGGCACTCCTTGGGCACAGTGTACTTTCATCCCTGGCATGTGGAGAGTCAGCTGGCAGCGTGACAGGTGTAATGAACTTAATGGACTTGCTCTAGTTGTTGGTGGGGACACTGCTCATATTACAAAGTTAGCTCCTAAGTGGGGGCTCTGCCAGAGGACTTGCAGGACCTCTGTGCAGACGGGATCCAAGGCCTGGCCTGGCCGAGAACTGGGTGTGTGTGAGCCACACGGTCCCTAAGTGGACCCAGACTTTCTCTTCAAAGGAAGGCTGCTCTGTCTAATCTCCCCACCCATATCCTTCCATCCATATGGTGGGGTGTGGCCCTGCCCCTGGGATTGCAGAGTGCAGGCTCCCAGTGCTGCTTCCTTGGTTCCCCAGGAGTGGCTGGACCCCTGGTGGCCAGTCAGTGGCCTTGGGGCCAGCAGCCTCCACACAGAGTTGAGAGGGAATTTCCAGAGTGAAATCCCCTGTTCTGAAGGTGGGAGGCCAGGCTGTGCTTGGAAGGGCTCCTGTGGCCAGGGGTCAAAGTGGTGGGGGAGGTAGCAGCGCCTTGGTGCCAGGCCATCCTTAGTGTTCTGAGAGCTCTTGTTAGCTGATTTCATCCCTTAGCAGCCCTAGGATGTGGGCACTGCCACCCGTCAACTCCCCCACAGGCACACAGACAGCAAGAAGCCTGAGATGCTGGCATGAAGAAATGCTGTGCCTTCTTTGGGGACCGCTCTCAGCAGTCGGAATGGAGCAGGACCAAATCTCTCTGTGGCCCAGCGCTCCTTCTTCCTGCCTGCCTTCCTCCATGGATCCAACTCACGCCTCTCCTCCCGGCCTCACTCTTCTTTCTTTTTTTAAAAAATATTTATTTATTTGGCTGCACCAGGTCTTAGTTGCGGCAGGTGGGATCTGGTTCCCTGATCGATTGCATTGGAGTGTGGAGTCCTAGCTACTGGACCAATGGGGAAGTCCCTCCCCACCCCTCATTTGTAACCCCAGCTCCTGTGCCTGTCCTGCCTGTGGTCACAGCCTCAGCTTTGAGAGTTGGGATTGGGCGGGGCTCCATGGGACTGCCTCGCTGATGTTATCTGGCTGGGTTTGTTGGGGGCCGGTCCTATTTTCCTGGCCCCCAAAGCCTTTGGGCTGGGCTGAGGTGGCCCAGGCCCTACCTGTGCAGCAGAACTCAGCTAGTCCCCAAACGTGGGGTGAAGCGAAAAGATAATCACAGCTCTCAGATTCTCTGTCGTGCCTTGTGCGGGGTTGGGTTAATCAACCACATGTGTCTGCATGCAGTTCTTGTGTCCATCCTGGATAGACCAAAGTGTTTGAGCTTATGGGGCCTGAAGTGAGGCCCCAGGAGGTGCGGATGTCCGGAGCCTGCAGGATGCCCCCCAGCCCTTGGTAGACTTCCGAGGCTGCAGGCAGGACTAGACCTTTCTAGACCTTTCATACCCCCTAGTGGCTGGGTGGTATTGTTCCCCACAAAGGTACTGTGGTGCCCACAGCAGGCTGTGGGCACTGTTGGGCCTCAGTCTAGTGAGGTCCCTGCAATGGGGGTGGATGGGCATCCATTTGTGGTGGAGGCCACGCCTATCTGGAGGAGTTCCTGTCTGTTCCTCCTGTCAGGTGGTGGGGGCTCAAGGGCCCTAGACCAGACTCCACACTCTGTTTGAACCTGACTTTTTATTCCAGAGATTCTTTCAGGCCCGACTGAAATCAGCGTCACAGACCTAGTCTCTGAAATCCTTTTTTTTTTCCCCCCTGATTTAAAAAAACAAGAAGAAAATAAAAATGACTAAAATTACCTATAATTCCACTTTAGAGATGACCTCTATTAACAGTTTTGTAGATTCTTTCCAGGCTTATTTATTGATTATAAAATCATGCTTCGAACTTACATACTTTTTATAAACTTTAACATTCCATCTTGAATATATTTTCATGTAATTTAAATATTCTCCAAAAATACCACTGCTGATGAGTATTAAATTCCACCCTGTGGTTATATTGTTATTTTCTTAAGCCTGTTCTGGGACACTGAGTCTGCTGGCAGTTTTCCCTATTATAAATAATTCTGCACCAGACATTCCGTTTACATTCCGGTTACATCCTCTGGACAGATTCCTCAAGGAGGAGCCGGTGGGTGTGAGAACTTTCAGAGGGGCCCCCAGAAAGGATGGTGCACTACACACAGACATGGGTGACTGCAGTCTTGCCAGTGCTGAATATTATAAAAAAAAATCTTTGCAAGTTTGGCAATGAAATTGTATGTTTAAATTCTCCATCCCTCCTTCAGTGTAGCATCCGGTGACCCACAGGTGAAGAGAGTTTGCTGTCACCAGGGCTTTGCTGTGGGCAGATGCAGTGATGTTAGTGGGTGCTCCCCACGAGGGGGATAAGACTTTTGTACTATTTTAAATTTGAATTAAACTTAGGCAGACAGGTTAAGGGCAGTAAACAGTCTAATAATACATTTTAAAGAGAAAATTAGGGATTTTATGGCCAAAGACTGTGTCTAATCTTTCCCTGCTCCTCTCACCCTAACTGGGGCAGGGAGGGCAGTGTGGACTCCGGGGTGGAGCGAGGAGACCAGGGCGGTTCCATTAGCAGGTGCCTGAGGACCTGAGTGACACCCCCCTCAGTCATCCTATTCGCTCTCAGCCCTCGCTTTCTTAGATCAGACTCTTCCTTGGCCTCTCCCCCAAGGATGCCAACATGAAACTCTCATCTTCTTACTGTTGCACTTGATGGCTGATGCTAGATCTCTGGCCTGGTGGTCCTCTGTGGGGTTGGGGGCTTTGCCGTGGCCCCTTTTGCTACACTTCTGCAGATTTCTGCTTCCAGTCAAGGCTGGAGCCCATCCTGAGTGCAGACTCCAGAGGGTGTTTGTGCCGGCTGCTCTGGAAGCCCCAGACAAGGGAAACCATCTCAGTACATAGCAGTTAACTGAAGTCTGTTTTGTTTTCCTCAAAAGGCAGCCTGACTGGCTGAAATGTGGGGACCAGCTGGAGGGAGCAAGACATGACACCTGCGTCTTGGGGTAATTGGGCCCCAACGAGCTTGTTTTGGTCACAGGCACCTTCGTGCAGTGGTGTGGGGCAGGTGTGGATGCTTGGGAGCGCTGGCAGGTGAACCCAGTGAGCAGAAAGCAAAGGCCATGGGCCCCTTCGGCGCTGATGCTCGAGTGGGTGACCGCGGCACTCTGGGCGCAGCCTGTGGGAGCCCCCTTGGCTGTTGTCTTGCCTGCTTGGCACCCCCCACCCCCACCCTGCTGGCCACGCAGGCAGCCACACCCCACTTTCCAGGTGCAAACGCACCCTGGACAAGGCCTGGGGAAGGGGGCAGACGGGGCCTTGGAGATGTAGTGAGCCAGAGGACCCCAGGAACTGAGAGGGCTAGCTGGTGGCCACCCAGCTCTCTGACCGTGGGGGGCGGTGGTGGCTGGGGGAGCAGTCATATGGGGTCTTGAGGAGTTAGTATCAGTGGTTCGCGGACCAGGCTGCTGGTCCCTGTGTGCGGGGCTGGCCGCTCCTCAGTCAGAAAGGAGGGCTTTCTGGATAGAATTCAGCATGATTTCAAGGTGGCTAAGGTTATAGTTGGGTGGCTTGGTTGGACGATTGTATTTCTGTGACTTGGGCTCTTAAGATAAACACTGACGCCTTCGGAACTTAGCTTCCATCCTACTGGTATTTAAATATGAGCGCCGGTCTTTTACTTCCAAACCAGAGGTCCTGGAATTTATTTATTTATTTATTTTCATCTGAAGAGTAATGTAAAAATAGTGTATACACACAGTCTTCACTGTGTAAGTTAGGTAGTAAATTTAGTCCAGAGAAATGATAGCCTTTGTAGAAACAAAGTTGGCCCCTCTGTGGCTTGGAGCTTTTGTTATTTGATGGACTCCCTTGTGCTGAGCGCGCAGCTTGAAAGTTCACCCTTTTCCTGTTTTGACTTGGCTCACTTTCTGGAGTTTAGGAATCGGGACTCACTTATGTGCCTGAGGGAGCGGCTTCCGCGGAGGCCCCAGGGCTCCAGTGTGGGCCGGAGCCGCTCGGGTGGACGCATCACCGCATAGTATGGAGGGAAGTTTTGCGGTGAGGAGGTTGCTTTTCTCTGCTGACGGCCGCGCCCTTCCCTAAAACAGCCATCTGCCTGCTTCTTAGGTTCGAAGGGGATCAGACGAGGTATAAATATAAAGCTCACGCAGACCAGCTGGGAGAGTCCAGCCTCGATGAACCTCGATGAAGCGTGGCTGCTTCCAGTGAACCGAGTATTTGGGGCGTGCGCACACATGTGCGGTGAGGACCCCGCTCCTGCCCCGGGACTGGAGACCCAGAAGCCTGAGTGTGGGCACCAGAAGCGGCCGCTGTGACCACGCTCCAGGTCTGAGCCGTTAGTCTGGGAGAAGCGTGTACCGGGGGCGCGGGGGCGAGGCTGCTGGCTTGCAGCTATGAGCGCTGGCCACCGCACGCGGCCTCCCTCCTCCTCTGCTCCGTGGGCCCCGTGACGTCCGAGCGCTTGGTCTGCTACGGACAACCGGGGGGAGACTTCAGGGAGAGGCTGGCTTTGGGCTGAGAGGTGGCCGGACAGTGGTTTGCAGGGCGAATGGCAGGGAGAGGGGTCTCTGTCCTGGGCCCCCGGAACCCTGTGCGCTGAGTCCGGACGGCGCAGACCTGAGCGTGACCTTCGTGCGCTCTGAGCACGGGCTCCGCTCGCATGGTCATGTGTGTGGATTATAGGTCACTTCGTTTGTGCAGTGTGTGTGCTGCCCACTCTTGCTCACAGCGGGATCTGTGTGAACAGTCGGGGGCCACTGTTTGCCGTGGGACCACGTGTCCGGGCAGCTGTGGCAGGAGGGCGGGTCCACAGTGACTGCATGGCTCCTGCGTTTCCGGCTCTACCGCGCCTGGCGGGGAAGGGCACAGGGAAACACTAGCAGAGCGAGCCTGGGTCGGGTCCTGCTAGCGCAGTGTGTGCCTGGTGGTCGCGCTTCAAGGGTCAGATCCCGTCTGTGCACGTGGCTGGTGGTGGATGGTGTTGCTGGGGAGGGGACACAGGTGCTGGGAGGAAGTGGGAGTTGATCCCTGACTGTGACCTGCATGGTAGAGGGAGGAGGGGGGCTCAGGGGACAAGTGTGAGTGGAGGTGGGACTCGGAGGCGAGAGGCATGGTCCTTGTTGGAGGTGGAGAGTTCGGTGGTTCTAACTTCGTGGTGCTGGTTGGAGGTCTGCAGACTGAGTCTCTTATGGAGCTTCTGCCCATCTTTGCTGAAAACCGAATCAGCCAGCAGTGATAGTAAAACGGGGCTGTGGGGACACCTGCCTTCCACCTGTTTTCACAGCTGGTTCTTTGCCCTGGAGGCTCTGTCCCCAGCTCAGGGCTGTACGACTTGGAACTTGTTCACATTTCACAAAATGCTTAAACGTTCATCCTCTAAAGAGCTCATACCAGGGAGTTAGGCTTGTCACTTTCACATGGTGACAATAGTGGCTTCTGTTTGCAAAACACTTGAACTTTTCCAGGCTCTTCAAAGACAGTGTTTAATCTCATGATCCTTGGCTTTAAGGAACAATTAATGAGATGTATGTGGAAATGTAATTAATTTCTAATGCGGCTGTTAGCTGAATATGGGATTCAGATCACAGTTTATTTTAACGTACAAAACCTGATGGGGAGAGGTGCCCTGCAGTCATCCAGGCCTCACGGTGGGTGGTTTTCTGAAGGAACCCAGGCTTTGCAGCTTGCTGGCTGGACAGGCATAATTTTGGGACTTTAGGGCAAATGCTAGTCAAATTTAGAAGTACAAGGCAACTTGAGGGCTTGAATAGTCATTTCCCCGTGGTTGTCAGAAAGAGACGTGGGTGCGGTGAGGTACGTGGGACAGTGCTCTCACCTCCCTTGTTAGAGGACGCTGTGCTGGCGGCCCTTTGTGGCACTTAAATCACAGCAGGTCCTGGCACACCTGGAGTGTCACCTGGTGGTCACGATGGAGCCGACGTCCCCCTGTTTGTCCTGTGTCCTTCAGACCAGCTGGTTTTCCCCTTGTGGCTTGGATGCTGTCTTGGTGTCTGTCTGTTCAGCTGTGGGTGTGGGTTACTGCAGGTCTGCCTCCCCTTTTAACAGAGGAGTGTTTGAGCCATGACATCAGGCTGCCCCAGCCCTTGCGGTGCCTGGCCACCCCTGCGCCTCGACCTCGGCAGCTCTCCTCCTCGGGTTCTCCTCTTCTGTGGCCACCATGTGTCTGTCCCTTCACCTTCTTGGACTGCAAGCAGAGTCAGGCTTGCTCTGCGGCTTCCTGCTCTCTCCTTTGCAGGCCCCAGAGGTGCTGTTTCTCCCCGAGTCCAGGTGCGTCCTGAGCTGGTGATGGGGGCAGAGGCCAAAGGGTCCCTGCCTGGACATCCACTAAACCGCCAGTGTGGGCCAGGTGTCCCTTGGAGCTTTTGGTGCAAAGGAAGTGCTTTCTGCCCTCTTGGGCTGTGGATCAGTAACTGTCTTGGAGGGTCAGTGGCATTTGGGGGTGGCCCGACCCTGAAGGACAGTGTGGGGAAATGGCCCCTCCTTGCTGAGCAGAATTCTTGTCTTCTGTGTTGCTGGGATGTTCTCTGCTGTTGGTGGAGTGGGGACTGTGGCGAGGAGGGGCAGGTGGTCAGTGAGCAGAGCCTGGCGAGCTGGTGGGGTTACTGAGCGCCCCTTAGCTGAGCTTCCTTCCTGTGGTTCTTTGTCACTGATTCTGGTGAGGTTTTATTGACAACCTCTTCATGATGAGACGTGGTTGGGTGCTTGGTGACATGGCCTGGGGATCTGGCCATGTCTGAGGGGTCTGACCTTCAGTCAGTGGGGAAAGTTTCTGACTACTGAGCCTCCCACCCATGCCTGGAAAGCATAGAATTCCGTTGCGTGGATTGAAATGGGCTCTGTATTTACGTGGAGGCCTTTGCCCCTGGCTCCACACTCAGGCCTGACTGACCAGTGGTCCTTCCCAAGCCTGTGACTAGAGCCGTGTCCTTATCCCCTCTCTCCCCACAGTGATTCAGACGCACAACCAGGAGCCCTCCTGGACTCCCCCTCCCCACGCAGGGGCTTGTTCTGCCTTCAGAATCTGCCCTAAATCTGGTCACTTGTCTCTGTCACCAGTAGCTCAGTATGTGTCCCTCCCCTGGGCTCATGCAGGGCTCTCTGACCAGCTACTCACCTCCCTTCCACATAGTCTGGTTTCAGCCCAGTGGCTGAGTGAACCGGGCCTGGTGATTGGGCTGCTGTGCCCGGCCTGGGGGCATGACTGCTGTCCCCTGGGGCTCCCCACTGTCCAGCTCCACCCCCAGGGCTTTGTGGTTGCTACCGAGACCCCTCTCCCCAGGGCTGTGCGTCCATCACTCACTTCACTCAGGCCTCGTTTGGGTGTCCTGCCTGTCCAGATTTCCTCCACGGCCCAGGACAGCGCGCATAGGACCCAGGGAGCACAGGCCAGAGCCAGGACACAGCAGGACAGCCAGTCCTGGGGTGGGGGAGGGGTGGGCACTGGGGGTCCACCATAGTCACCAGGGGTCAGGCCAGGCCTCTAGTACCTATCAGAAAGGCTGAAGCACAGCCCATGCTGGGGGCCGAGCGGGCCCCGGCACAGCTCAACTCTACACCGCCCCCCCACCCCCAGGTGTTTCCTCATCTACATTAACTTTCATTTGACTGTTTTCCCCAAAATGACCTGCTCTCGCCCTCCCTCCCCCTCTCCCAGTTTAACCCACTTGCCAAATAAACTGCTGGTGAATGAAAAATTCTCTGTTTCAAACAAATGAATCAAACTGTGGAAGATCATCAGATTTGTTAGTGTTCTTGAAATCATCATAGGCAGAGATTTTTCCCTTTCGACCAAGTGTCTGTCATAACCTCGGTTCTTCTCAGCTGTTTTCTTCTGTCCTTGGGATCAGGAAAAGTTCAAAGTAGAGAAAGTTACAATCTGTGAGTCATTTTCTCATCTTGTCAAAGAAGCCTAAACCCTGAACAGGTCCCTGGGAGCTTGACTCATCCTCCAGACACCTGACTGTGCTTTTATTCTGGTGTTAGATTCATCTTCTTGAGTTGTGTGGTCTCCCAGGCGGCACTAGCAGTAAAGAACCCACCTGTCAACTCAGGAGACACAAGAGACTCTGGTTTGATCTCTGAGTTGGGAAGATCCCCTGGAGGAGGGCATGGCAACCTACTCCAGTATACTTGCCTGGAGAATCCCATGGACAGAGGAGTGTGGTGGGTTATAGTCCATGGGATCACAAAGAGACACATCTGAAGTGACTTAGCACACACAGCAAACCTTAGATTTCAAATTCACGAGGATATGAAAATTATTTAGGTGGAACAAGTTAAAAACCTGGATAAGACAAATTCCAGTTAATGGCAAGTTATACAGCGATTCATTTCCAGTGATGGATTTCAGCCCGTGTGATGTGTCAAAGACACTAGGGGTGCTTGCCGGTAAGGTGGGAGTCTCCCCACGTCCGGGGGACACATCTGTGGTCCTGCCCCCTCTAGCGGTGGCGGGCTGTCTCAGGGCTGAGTTCCACTGTGCCTCCATCAGGAGTCTGTTGGAACGAGGCAGGCACTGCACTTCCCTGAAGAACACCTGCAGGGGATGGGCCAGGACCTTAAGAATGAACGCATCGCCCAAGGATGATTTTGAAATCTTGTCTTTTTACCCTTTCCTTGTTTGCTACAGTGATCACTTTTATAACAAGAAAATCACCAGTGAACTTGATTTCTTCAGGCCATGGAACAAAAAGTCAGTTTCTGAAAAACTGTGGAAAACAACATGTCTGTCTGTCTTTTTTAAGCATCGTGGAAGCAGGAACGAGTTGCTATGGTGAGGTTCACTCTACATGGAGAGCGGTGTCCGGAGCGCCCATGTACACAGACTTTCTCAGATGTGGAAACAGTCACACGCAGGATCACGGTTCCATCTTTTCCCCTCAAATCGCCATTTGGCTTTGATCTAAAAGCATGAACAATCCTGCATGCTCTCTGCAGCCTCTGCCTCTCAGCCTGAGGTCACCTGAGGTCATCTGGGGTTGCCTGTGAGCCCACCTTGCATGTCGTCTGAGGCTACATCCTTGCCCACTGAGAGCAGACTGTTCAGAAAGCTGGCCCAGGGACCTTCAATTTCCACATCCATGTGTTTCTGCAGCCTTGTACTGGAACACATGTGGGTTCTCCGACGCCCTCCTCTGAACCACTTGCAGAAATCCATGGCCACGTAAGGTTTTTCCTTCAGTCTGTCCATGGTGCAGAACACAGACACTGCAGCCCCTCTGTGTGACTGGCTGCTGTTGACCCGCTGGTGTAGGTACAGGAGTGGGCGCGGTTCTGTGAAGAAACGTGGCCCATCTAGATGGAATCCCTGTTTCTGTTGGCGTCTCTGGAGCTGGGCTGGAGGGCCACCGTGCTGGGGGCCGTCCTCTCCCAGTGTGGCGTTAGGCTAGTTTGTTTGGAGGCGCTGGTACTCTGCACCTCTGACATCCTGTTAGTCATACTTGGAAATGAGAACATTTCCACTTAACCTTGGGGCTTCCCAGGTGGCACGAGTAGTGAAGAACCTGCTTGCCAATGCAGGAGATATAAGAGATGTGGGTTCAATCCCTGGGTCAGGAAGATCCCCTGGAGAAAGTGGCAACCCACTCCCATATTCTTGCCTGGAGAATCCTGTGGACAGAGGAACCTAGCAGGCTACAGTCCATGGGGTTGAAAAGAGTCAGACGTGACTGAAGCGACTTAGCACACATGCACTTAGCCTTAGGGTTGAACATTCCTGCAGGTAGGTCACAAATGATGTCAAGATTTTAAAAGTTAGGTTACCTTTGTTCCTGAAAGTCTACAATGTCTTTTTATCTACAGGCTCTTAATGATTTTTCCTAACAGCAAGTGCTTATTCATTGATGGTAAACCAAGGAAGAGGAAGACCCAGGCAAACCCCAGGTCTCCAAACATTGTAACTAGAAACACATTCATTCTCACCACACAGACTTTCAGGTTCCAACCTGGGCAGCTTTTTAGTTGCCAGGAGGTAGTGAGAATTATGGGTTGTTTTCAGGGTGTCTGCAGGGTTTTAAAATCCACATCCCCGCTCCTTTCTACCATTATGCCTCGGCTTTTTTAAACAAACTTTCTATTAGTGACATTGCAGTGACTGTGTTTACACAGAGTCCTCCTGCCCTTCACCCAGCTTCCCTGACTTTGGTGCCTGATGCCGCATCAGCTCACGGTGACTTGCATCACAGGCGCAATGCACACAGAATGCTTGGTCTCATCACTGCTCCTACTAAACCCTCTGTTACCAGTGCTTAGTCATTCAGTCGTGTCCCACTCTTTGTGACGCCATGGACTGTAGCCCGCCAGGGTCCTCTGTCCATGGGATTTCTCCAGGCAAGAATACTGGAGTGGGTTGCGATTTCCTCCTCCAGAGGATCTTCCCAACCCAGAGGTCTAACCAGGGTCTCCTGCATTGCAGGCAGATTCTTTACCATCTGAGTCACCAGGGAAGCCTAGACCGAATGCCATATTTGTGTTGTGTTCAGCCACTGCTATGTTTATTCCTCCAGCTTATCTTCATCCTCTTATTACAGTAAAATTTCAAACGATGAATGTAGAGAAGAGCAGAGCGTCTGAACTGGTTACCCCTCTCGACTGTGACCAGCCTGTGGCTCATTCACTTTTGTCCCCTCCGGAACTCACGTTCTGCTCGACGAACTGACCTTGAGCAGTGCCTGCAGCCTCAGCAGTGCCCTTCCCATGTGTGCCTGGGGGCCCTGTGAGGTCACTAAGGACCTGGTGCTCTGCAGTTGCTCCTGTAACACCCTGAAGTGAGAACCGGGTTGGGTCCTTTCCTGCCTTCTTCCAGTTTCCAGGAAAAGTGGGAAGTCAAGCAGAAGGGTTTACAGGCAGATGCCCTCACTCCAGAGCCCTTGCCACACTCATCAAAATGCCAGTTCACGTTTCTTATTCAGCCTGAGCTCCTCCAGCTCCGCCTGACCTCTGCACAGAGCCTGACTTCTGTGACCACCTTCTCCAGATGCTCAGATGCCCCTGATCTGACATGTTCCTCTCCCCACAAGAGCTGTCTGTGGGTGCTTTTCCCCAGTCATGGCTGGTACCTAACACAGACATCCCCCCAGGGCGTTATCTGGTACTTGTTAGTTGAGTGAATGAATGAACCACCAGCCTATGCTAGTAAGCTGCTTCGCCCCCAGGTGGGGATAGCTAGAGAGGTCTCAGTGTTGGTCCCTTGGGGTTATTACATTATAAGATGTTACAGTTGCTTCACTGAGTTGTGGAGTTTCAGGCTGTGGAGGAGGTGGGGTGCTTTTCTTACTAGTCTTCAAGTTAAGTTAGTGTTTGTATGAAAACTTAACCCTGGTGACCAAAGAAGGGAAATCGAAAAGAATGCTTCCTTTGGGCTTCCCTGGAAATGGCACCGTCTGAGGGAACATGGGTCTTGCAGCGGGAACTGTGCGTGTGGATGGAGTAAGTCTGCTCCCCGTGAATGAAGCTTGACGAAACCTGATATGATTGCTGAAGCTCAGCTGCAGATGTGCGTTCGTCTCCCTGTGGACGTTTACTGTGCTGGGGACCCTGGCAGCACCCCAGCCCTGCGCTGGCCAGAGGACTGGCCTCGGGAGGCCTTTGGTGCCCACCTTGCACTTATGCAGACCCTGGCGGTGTTGCAGCCATGGGTCCCAGTGATGAGGCCTGGCCTTTTCCCTCAGTCATCTGAAGCATCAGGAGTTCCTCATGGTGGATGTGGAACCTGTGTGTGCGCTCCTGTCACACTGTCTTCAGGGGACTCAGTCCACACCCCACAGGGCAGAGCCTGGGGTGATGGTGAGGCATGTGGCAACCACTGAGTCATGTGGAAACAGAAGCTGCGATGCGGGGGCTGGTGTGTGAATCAGCCTGGGGGTGCTCTGGAGGGAAGGGTCTGCGGGGGGCCGTCCTTGCTCCTGGCACCCTCTCCGTGCAGTTGCATCAGGCTCTTCTGTTGATTTTGTGTCTTGGCATTTTGCTCACTTTCTAAACTGCTTCCTGGGCTGTCAGAACTTGCCCCTTAATGGGGTCCTGGGGATGGAGGGACCAGCCGGCATCTCCCTGGCAGCCCTGAACTTGAACCCTTGGACAGCAGGAAGTCTGTGGGGCTGCTGTGAGCAAGGTCCCACCTGCCTCAAGCATCTCCGGTGGCCTGGCACCTGCAGGTACTTCTCTAGGGAGCTGGGTGAGCTGGGGTGTGCCCTGGCACACAGCAGGGAGGCTCTCTTCTCTATGGAAAGGGTCAGGAGAGGGGCTGCCTCGGTGGGGAGCCCGGGTGTCACGCCTGTGGCGCAGTGCACCTGCCAGGGTGAGGAAGTCGCTGAGACACACAGCTGTTTGCCATGTGCACTTACTTGGAAACATCGCCCATAGATCTCAGAGCTGTTTGTTGTTTTCCTTAAACATTTCTCTTGTCAGAATGATGAGAAAATTGCCTGTGTGGGAACTCAGAAGTGCAAATTTGTTAATACCTCCTTTGACAACGGAGGTCAAACTGCTGCTTTGTGTTCAGAGCAGTTTATGAGCTGTCACAAGTCACTTCCCGTTACAAGTGCTGCCGCCAAGTGGAGGGGGTGGGGGTGGTGGGGGGACCTGCTGAGCAGGCCCAGAAGCCCAGTGGGCACACGCTGCTAAGGGTCTTCAGCCGGTGAGTTAAATGGTAAAAGGTGAGGTGGCTGGGTTCCTGTGGAAAAGCTGTTTGGAAAGTCTTTTCCCTTTTAGCAATCCCCAGAGGCTTGGTGCGAAGGTGCTAGCTGACGTAGCCCTTCTTTTGATGGCCAGAGAGGGTCCCTCGCCGGCCTTTGCTCCTTTATGGCCCCCTTCGTCAGCCTGGCCTCCTGGTGGTGGACTTGCCCTGACCCACCCACCCAACTGTTCATGGCAGGCAACTGCAGGATGGTGTTCTGGGGTCCAGAGTGTAGCCCGGGCCCTCTATTTGTGAGAAACCAGCCACTGCATGGGGTGTTTTCCAGCACGGGTTCTCCATGGAGGTGCTCTTCCCCGCAGGGCACACTGACGGTGTGGGGAAGACATCTTTGGTTGTCATAACTGGGAGGCAGGGGTGGGGCTGGCGTTGGGTGGGTAGAGACCAGGGAGCCTGCAGCTGTCCTCCAGGGCGGGGAGGGTCACCCAGCCCCAGGTGTCAGCACTGCCGAGGCCAGGAGCCCTGTCGCAGATGACAGGTGACAACAGTGGGTCACGGCTAGCGCACACATGCCGGCCGGGCAGCAGCTGGCAAGACTGAAAGCTTGCTGGCAAGAGGGAAAGCTCCAGCGTCTGCTGTTACTCCTTGTTGTTCACTTAATATCCAGAAAAGAGACTCCATTGTCCCAAACCATCTTTTGTCTTTACTTTAAAATGTCTTATGTAATTTTTAAAGGGTACACTCCATTTACAGTTATTATAAAATACTGGCTGCGTTCCTTGTGCTATAAATACATCCTTGTAGCCAGTAGTTTTTACCCCCCACCCCCACCCCTATGTTGCCCCTGATAACAGACCACTAGTTTGTTTTCTGTATTGGTGATCCTGCTTTTTTTCTGTTATATTCACTCGTTTGTTGTATTTTTTAGATTTCACATGTAAGTGAGGTCATATAGTGTTTGTCTTCCTCTGTCTGACTTCAAACTGACGTTTAAACATGGAGCGGGATGTTGAGGATATGGACTCGTCCGTTGTGCCCTGAAGGTTAAATTCTTTCTCACGGTTGCCTTTCCTTTCTTTCACTAGGTCTCTAAAAAGCATTTGTGATCTAATTACACCTTGAAGAAGTCTGCAGTTGATACATTAGTTGTTCATTAATTCAGTGTTTAGGTCAATCGTCTTTCCTTCTGGACTTTTTCTGAGGCCCAGATTTGGTCTCTCGAGAGAAGTATTCCTCTTTTCTTAGCTGGCTGGGCACAGTGGTGTTCCAAGGCGGGCAGAGAAAGGACTGGGCCAGAACAGTGGCCTTTTGACCTCTGTAACACAAGGTCCCAGAAAATGCCCTCTGAAGGAGACTCATAATTTGTGCAGAAAGGGCAGGTCTGTGGTGTTCACCCCCAGACAGACCCACGACCCCGGAGGGGCAGCAGTTCCTCATTTTATCCTCAGATCAGGATGACCACGTGTTCCTGAAACTTGCTGTTGTTTTCCTGGAGCGCTGGTGTTACACAATCCCATAACATCTCCTTCAGCGAAAGAGTTTGCATAGTCTATGGCAACTTCCTAATTTCTGACTGTTGGGTAAAATGAAGTTTAGTTGTGAATGTCCCACGGTTGTAGCTCTGAGTCAGGGCCTTGGTAAAAGGAGCTGCAAGCCTTAGTGTGTTCTGTGTCCTGTGTTGTTACATGCTTTTCATTCATTTTTTCCCCAGTGTTTCTTGTTTACTGACTTTATATCCACATCATCTTTATTCTCTATTTATATCAACCTTCTGTCTATCTATCAATCATCTCTGTCATCTTTATCTGTCATTTATTTCTGTCCACATATCCTGCCTGTGTGCTGCTCACACAACTCAAGGGGTGTTCATTCTGTCTTCCCCTCTAAGAGAAAAGGCTGTGCTTTATTTTCAGATACCTTCTAAGAGCACACGCTGATTTTGATCAAAGGTCCCTGGTTGACTGTTGAGTGGCCCCTGCACCACAGCTAGTAAATCTGCCCTCTGCTGCCTCAGCTTCTTTCAAGCCCAACAGCAGACAGGTCCTCCTAGCTGGCGGCCCCTGATACCTTGATACAGGCATGTTCTCAGCTCTTCTTTGCTCAGGCCTCTGGCTGGGTCATAAAGTTTTACATCAACTTGACCACATTTGCTCACAGCTGGGGTGTAGGGGTGCATGACAGTAGCAGCAGATGCGAGGTTCTCCGTGTAGCATCTTGGACTCAGCTGAGTATTTGCTGCTGCTGTTCTTTCTCCCATGATTTCCTTCCCTCTGCAAAGATGTCTTTCTCTCCAGGACTTGCTCTGTTTTTTTTTTTGACTTTCTTTCTCAGTGGACAGGAGTGGTCACCTGCCCATTGGCGTGAAGTCCCTCTGTCTTGTCCCTTGACTGAGGAGAGCCCTTCATCCATGGATGGAATCTCCCTGGGGACCAGGAGCTCATCACCTTGATAGCAGCCCCTTCGAAGCCCATGTGGATGGGGTGAAACGTGCCTGTGATTCCGAGCAGGCTGGCCTTCCTTCCACGTGGGCCGTTTGCAGGTACCACTGAGGCCACAATGGGCCTCCTCTTCCAGGCCAGACAGCTGGTCCTCCCCTGAGCTGTGAGGGAAGGACCCAGGCTGAAGACTGGACAGCTTCCTCACTCCCTGGAGCCCCATCCTCAGAGTGAGCTTTGCTGCTCTTTAAAGAGAGAATATGCAGAACATGAGACACACATGAATTTAATGAGTATAAAAACATTCTGTAAAGACAGAAATGAATACGTATTTGTCATTGTTCAATTATACAATGTCTTTCATGAGTGTAGTTAATTAAGAATGGACCTTTCCGTACATATCCTGAATTTCCCAAGTTATTGAAACTTGGGAAAATGACATTCTTAGGCAGAGAAGCCTTTAACATGTATTTTGTATTAGACCCTGTACTGTTTCCTTTCTATTCAGAATTGGGGTGAGCATTAAGCATTGTTTCATACTTTTCTCTGCAGATGGCTACATTTGGATTGTGTCGAGTAATTTCTTTCTAGCCTTTCTCTTCTTCCAAGACTGAATCTGGATTGATTCCTGTTTATAAAGCTTCCCAAGATCCTTGCTGGAGACTGTAGCTGGAGAAGGCACCGGAGTGCCTTTCACACCTGGGCTGTTGTAGAAAAGCATTTAAAGTAAAATCTTTCCGAATCAGGAGCATCTCAAGGTAGCTTCTAACAGAATTTGAGGCAGACGTTGGCAGAGTTGTCTGTACAGTGATGTAGAAGCTCTCTCTTCCTAACCTAAAGCTGGGTCCCGAAGCCAGAAACCCAGACTTCTCCTGGCTCTGCCTCCTTCTCCCTGGTCATCTGATCCATCTTGGGGCCATCAAGTCCTGTGGTTGTAGTTCAGAGTATTCCCTCCTAGCCATTTCCATTCTTACTCGTAGGTAATACTTTGGCCACCTAATGCGAAGAGCTGACTCACTTGAAAAGACTCTGATGCTGGGAAAGATTGAGGGCAGGAGGAGAAGGGGACAACAGAGGATGAGATGGTTGGATGACATCACTGACTCAATGGACATGGGTTTGGGTGGACTGCAGCAGTTGGTGATGGACAGGGAGGCCTGGCATGCTGCGGTTCATGGGGTCGCAAAGAGTCGGATACGACTGAGTGACTGAACTGAACTGCGTTTGATTCCGGTGTTTCTTGCTTGGATTCTGCAGCGGCGTGGGGACAGACTGCTGTGCCTTTGACCTTTGGTTTTTCCTCCCCTCCCCGTGTGTCTTTTATGTGCTTTAGAGAGAGGATCTCAGACTTCAGTGTGTAAGAGTCACTGGGAGGGCTCCTTAAAATGCAGTTTACGAGCTGTCAGATGTTCTCATGTTCCCTGGTCTGGGACCCCAGAACAACTCGCAGCTGGTCACGCGATCCCAGTGACCTGGCCTGAGACTCTGTCTCCTGGCTCCCTCCCACTGCTCCCCGTGGTACCCTGTTTCTCTGGCACCATCCAACAGACCTCGCCCTCCCTGGCCCCTCTGCCTGGAGGCTGCCCTCGTCATCTGCTACACGGCTGGGTGTCTCCTGGAGAGGAAGGTGCTCCCCTGGGCACATCTTCAGCTGCTGGAAGGTGTGGCAGGAATGAGCTTCTTGGGAAATGACACACTTGGGGCAGGGCAGGCCTCTGCTCTCCTTCTTCAGAGCAGTTGCATCTTCGGGAAAGGTAAGAGGGCCTCCGTCAGTCTTTTGGGGGATGGCGTGTGTCCCTGCTCAGTTGTGGGTTCTGTGACAGCCCCCAGGGCAGGGTGGCCTGGTGTCAGCCTCACTCAGCTGCCCCAGGGCCCCCATCTCCTCCAGCTTCTGACCTCCAGGCTGCCTGCCTCCCTCCTTCACATAGGTCAGTTTCATTTGGGTTTTAATTTTGGTTTCCAAATGTTGGTAATGTTTAAGAATTACTTAGGGGGCTTGTTGAAATGCAGATTTCTAGATCCCACCCCCAGATGGTCTGACCTGGGGAGCTGAGACCTGCCTGGTGCCGAGGAGGCCAGATCTAGGCCCGAGCGAGTGGCCCTTGCACAGACCTGCCCTTTTCTCCCTTAGGATCCAGAAGCACAAAAGGCTGGTTTACTACAAAGAGACTGGAGAGGCTCTCTGAGGGCAGGACGTTTGTTCCATTCTTCTGCTCAGATAGTCTTGGGGACAAGTGCCTGCCGCAAACTGAGAAGGGAATCTGGTTTTCGCCTTTGTTGTGTCCAGAGGCCGAGAGAGGTGAGGTGGAGTCACCTCATCTTCCATGTCCCTGCCAAGGTCTTGATGAGAATCTGCAGGGTGTCCATGGTAAGGGGGAGGCAAATAGCAGCTCCTCAGGCTGCAGTTCTCAGTCACGGAAGTGGCTTCTGGAGTGGCAGTCTTCAGTTATACCTGTACTTGCAGAAAGCCCCAACAATTAAATGTGTTTGAAACATTTTCTGCGTGTGATTATGTAGAGTCATGCACTTTCATTAATTTGATTTTTTTTTTTGCTGAGGTGTGTCTTTGTTGCTGCTCATTAGCTTTTTCTAGTTGGTGAGTGGGGGCTACTCTCTAGTTGCTGTGGGTGGGCTTCTCAGCGCAGTGGCTTTTCTTGTTGCAGAGCACGAGCTCTGGGTGCATGAGCTTCAGTAGTTGTACATGGGCTTAGTTGTCCCATGGTATGTGGGATCTTCCCAAACCAGGGATCAAACCCATGTCCCCTGTATTGGCAGGTGGATTCTTATACAGTGAACCACCAGGGAAGTCCATGCACTTTTAAATCATCAAGGAATGCTTGTTACTTTTGAAAACTGTACTTGCAGCCCCGGGAAGCATATATATGTGTGTGCATGTGCGCACACGTGGCCTTGTTGCACGGCTGTCACCAAGAGGTGCTCTGTCTCTCTTGTTTGCAGGCAGCAGCACTGGGTCTCCTCCATCACACAGGATGGGGTTTGAGAGGAACAAGGACAGTTTTCTCAGGATCGTAAGAGTTTCCAAGGGCGGCCTACGCATGATAATTCACTTTCTAAAAACAACCTGTGCAGCTCGCGTGCCTCTGATGCTGCCTCTGTGCTCAGACCTGGCTCCTGCTGTCTGCAGCTCGAGAAGAGCACCCTCCCTTCACACTCGGTGCCCCTCAGCCTCAGCCCCTTCTTCCTTGGGGTCGGCTCTGGGGAGGTTGGGGTCAGGTGCCCCCAACCCCTTGTGAGTGGCAGTGTCCTGCGGCTGTGCTGGGGCCCTGGGAGCGGCTTGCCTTGGACTGTGAGTCACTCTCCCTTTTAAAGTGTTAAAGTATAGTCGATTTACAATATTGTGTTAGTTTCAGATGTACAGCATAGTCTTTTGGTTTTTTTGTTTGTTTTTGCAGATTCTATTCCGTTATAGGTTCTTACAAGACTGTGTCTTTCATTCCCCTTGCTATACAGTAAATCCTCGTTGCCTACCTATTTTTTGTATAGTATGTAACAAATTTACGGTTATCAAAGGGAAAGGGTAGTGCAGAAGGAACAGATTAGGAGTATGGGATATAAACTAACTGTCCTTTCTGAGCTTGGGTTTAGGTCACCTGCAGATCAGGGCATTCTTTCCTCAGACTTTGTATTTTTGTACTTTTCAGGCTGAGTCCACTGCCACAGTGATTTCTGTTATTTTCTTTGTCAATTGCAGGGTGTTCTGTGGCTTTGTGAACGGACTGCAGACGGGGATGTCTCCCCACCCTTCCACTCAGTCTGTTCTCCCTGTGCCCCAGTCTCCTCCAGGTGGGGGCATCTGGTCCCTTCCTCTGGCTTTCAGCTCTTGGCTTGACTCTTCCCTTCCTCTCCCCTCTCCCTTCTGGTCCTGGCAGCCACTGGAACCGGGAAGGTGGCTGATTGTTTTTTGTATTATGTCTTTTGGTTGTAATAATTTTCCTTCTCACAAAAATTTCAGTTATTTGAATTTCCCAACTGTTCGGGCTCTGGCTAAGTGAGGCTTAATTTCACCTGAGGATCTGAAAACTTGGTGCTTATTGACTATACTGTTGAAGATGCTGAGGAAGGGAGATATTTTGATAAGTCAGTAGATGCAAAATGTTATGCTTTCCAAATGACTCTTCCTTCTGGTCCTTGGGGGCTGAAGCATCCCTCCCACATTGCATTCTGCCCTGGGCTTCATTGTCTGTGACTAGCCTTGTGGGCTGAAGTCACTTCCTGATCTGTCTCCCCCTCTCCTTATCTGTATCATTCATCTTAGCTTTTACTGCTTTGTTAAAGGCAAAAGTAATGCACAGAGTGTAACTCTAAAATGTTTGGAAGCTATGCAGTATTATATTGTAAACCTGTATAAATTCTTAACAAAGTTAGTGGTTTGGAAGGATTTTCAGGAGAACTCTGTCTAAAAGGTAGTAAATTCCTTAAAATAACTGAACTTTGGCTTAAAACAAGGTCATTGTTTGGCAGCATTCATGTTTTTAAAGCTTTCCAGAACTCAGAGGAGGAAATGATTCTGAGACAGTGTAGTGATTAAAAAATAAAACTATAAATTAACATTTTCATTGTTTGCCAATGATCGATTTTCTTTCTTCCAACGTATTACCCCACATTCTGAATAAATTAAACCATGTGAAGAACTAGAAGATTAGCTTTACTTTTTTTTCTGGTTGAAATTGGTTTTGCAGAAGTGGAAATTTGGCAGCAAGTATGGAAACTAGCAAATCAGTTTACAGTGTTCTTTGCTTTCTTTAATGAAACCTGAAAGACTGAGGAAAGACTCCATGGCATCAAACAAGAGAAGACTAAATTGTGTATGTTTTCTGAAATTTTATTTTTACCCTTAATTATTCAGTAGCATGTAGAACAATATGTCCAGATTCTAGTTGGCTAGTAGTTGCCTCTAAGTGGGTAGAATTTCAACTTCAGTAGTTATTTTTTGTTGATTTCATGGAGATGTTGGGAAATATTTTCTAAGAATAGTCTGAAATGACAAGGAATGTGGTAATTTAAGAAAAAACTGTGACCAAATGGAATATAAGCAGTTGGCTGAAAACCAACCACGTTGACCTCTAATGAACTTGACCTCTAATGAGGTGGTGGAACCATGGATGTATTTTCAGTTAAAATGATTAATTAACATGGGATTGTTGAGAGCATCTGTATTTCTTTCACATGAAATGGGGTAGATGGATGTTTCTTTGAACAATGGTTTCCTCATCAATATACGTTTTCCAGCCTGCTGCAGCTCTCGTGAGCGCGTCTCATGGAACGTGGCTTTCGTATAGTGTATCTGAGTTGCAGTGTCAGATAAACAACATGTTTTATTGACTTCTAAATAAAATGTCTCTCTTCATCCTTGGGCAGTTGATAGGTTTCTACACTGGGCCTGGCCCTGCCTTCGAGTTGATCTCCCTGTATTCTTTCACTTCCTCACTTGGGTGCTGACTTTCACTTTGCCCAGGTGGCCCTTCCATTACCCCAGTGGTGGCTCCTGTCACCTGAAGCCAACGTGAACATGCTGCAGTGTCACCTGAATACCTGTTGTCAAGCAGGTGCTCTCTGTTGAGGAGTCTGCTGATAGACTTAAATGTTGAGAATTACATGAGGCATTGTCAAGACTCAAATGATCTTGAATTTAGTTTGCTTCTTCATGCTGGTTTGGACAACTTTAGGACTTCCTGTTGGAGAAGGAAATGGCAACCAACTCCAGTATTATTGCCTGGGGAATCCCATGGACAGAGGAGCCTAGTGGGCTACAGTCCACGGGATTGCGAAGAGTTGGACATGACTGAGCGACTTCACTTTTCAGGACTTCTGTATCTCTAGTTGCTATGGCAGAGGCTCAGCATCTGTGTGAATAAAGGTGGAGAGAAGCCCGCAAGACGATGGCTCCCAGGCCCCCACTACTTAGGCTACTGATGGAGACTGTGGCCACCACTGAGGGTGGAAGAGTCTGGTTTTGCCTATTTCCATGGCTTCAGCATTTGGCACAGGGCCCGGGTGTTGGAGCCTAGAAGCCCATGTGGAATGAAGGCTCCTCCTTCTGCTTGAGTCAAAGCCAGTCACTATGAATGTGCAGGAGCCCTGGGCCCACCACCCCTCTGACCTTGTCTCTGGGTCCCTTGTCCATGTTCACTGTCCAGCACCTGTCCTTCTTCTGGAACCTACCCCCAAGAAACTTGTGTCAAATCCTGGCCTACTTCCAGCCTCAGGGGGATGCGCCGGCTCATCCTGTCTGCTGGCACAGGCACCTCCATGGCACCTGCGGGCTGGATGCTGGTCCAAGGGTTAGGAATTTGGGTGGGCTTGGCTGCTCTTGGGTTGCTGCTGCCTCCTGCCTCCAGTCTCTTCCCAGTGTTGAGTGTTCACTTCCTCTCAGGACCAGGCACTTGGCTAGTAGGAACAGCTCTCTACCAAGAACTGGGTCTCTATTGGATGTTAACTATTAATATAGGTTGGTAAGAAACTGAGGACATTTTCATCTTTGGCTTCTGAAAACAGGTCTTGACATTGACATTGATGGGCTTGCTCATGTCTGTCCTGTTTCCCTTGTTACATTTTGGGTTTTCAGGGAACTAACAACCTAGGTCCTCCTCATTTTCTGAGAGTACATGGCAGGAAGTTTGGGATGTTATAACGGGTCTTCTAAATGCCACTGCTTCTCCAGCCTGCGTTGAACCTGCTGTGCACTTGCCCGCCCTCCCCCAGCCTTCGAGGGTCCGGACTTTGGCACCTACACGGCCCATAGCATCTGCATTTGGATGTGAGTGAGGCTGCTGCACGGAGGACACTGGATGAGAGGCCCTTCCAGGATGCGCCGCAGGCTGACAGGGAGGCTCCAAGGCAGAGAAGGGCCTGATGTCCTGCAGTCCTCATTACGCTTGGTGATCTTTTCTGGAAGCATTGGGCTTTGCCTTTTTTTCTTCCCTTGAGTTTGGAAATCAAGCTGCTGGCTGGGATGACAACTGCCCCCAGAACAAGGGGACTGATGGGTGAAGGGCCAAAGGCAGGAAGATGAACAGTTTTGGTGGAAACAGGACTCAGACCCTTCTCTTTTCAATTTCTTATGCTGTGACCTCTACTCCAGCACACTTTGTGACCTTAAAGATATGTAAAGTGAAAGTTGGAAAAAGTCTGCATTCTGAGGGGGTCTGCTGCTCAGTCATGTTCAAGGGTCAGGTCAGTTGTAGCAGTAAACTCCCCATCTTGGACCAGAACATCACTTAAAGGAAGCCCATGTCTTTTTTGATGTTTCCTTAAGGTGCTTTTACTAGTTTTGCCGAAAACTCGTGTTCTCCTCAGTTCAGTCGCTCAGTTGTGTCTGACTCTATGCGACCCAATGGACTGTAGTATGCCAGGCTTCCCTGTCCATCACCAATTCCTGGAGCTTGCTCAAACTCAAGTCCATCGAGTCGGTGATGCCATACAACCATCTCATCCTCTGTCCCTGTCTCCTCCTGCCTTCAATTTTTCCCAGCATCAGGGTCTTTTCTAATGAGTCGGCTCTTTGCATGAGGAGGCCGAAGTATTGGAGTTTCAGCTTCAGCTTCAGTCCTTCCAATGAATATTCAGGACTGATTTCCGTTAGAATTGACTGGTTTGATCCTGCAGTCCAAGGGACTCTGAGAGTCTTCTCCAGCACCATAGTTCAAAAGTATCCATTCTTCTGCGCTTAACTTTCTTTATAGTCCAACTCTCACGTCCATACATGACTATTGGGAAAACCATAGCTTTAACTATACGGACCTTTGTCGGTAATGTCTCTGCTTTTTAATAGACTGTCTAGGTTTCTGTTCTCCTAAGGCAATGGCACCCCACTCCAGTACTCTTGCCTGGAAAATCCCATGGACAGAGGAGCCTGGTAGGCTGCAGTCCATGGGGTCGCTAAGAGTCGGACATGACAGAACGACTTCACTTTCACTTTTCACTTTCATGCATTGGAGAAGGAAATGGCAACCCACTCCAGTATTCTTGCCTGGAGAATCCCAGGGATGGGAGAGCCTGGTGGGCTGCCATCTCTGGGGTCGCACAGAGTCGGACATGACTGAGGCGACTTAGCAGTAGCAGCAGCAACTGGCTTTGAAACATTACATCTCTGTCTAGGCCCCGCAAGCTTCCATCTTAATGGCCTTTAAGCCTTGGCTGCACGTAAGCAAATAAGTGCGCACCTACATGTGCGTCATATGCGTGCGCGCGCCCTTGTGCGTGCGTGCCTCCTTGAGTCCCTGCGTACTGTGTGCGTCCCCTGTGTGCACGTCTCAGAAGCTCCACCTGGCCGCCACTTTGGCTGTTCCGCGACTTCGCAGTACAGCGTTGCCCGGGTGGCTCTTTGGCCTGGGTCCCTCACAGGTAGTTCTGGCCTCTGTGAAGTTGAGCGATGGGGCTTCTGAATGTTGCGGCCTGAGGCAGTCGGGCCAGAACAGAGCGGAAAACCGTCCGGTTTCCTGTCAGGCCGTAGGCCGTTCACTCGGAGAGGCCCGACCTTCCTCAGGAGTTGGTGTTGGCTGTGGGCCCGGCCTGTGCACGGGCCACCTTGGCTGGACTTGTAGGTGGTGGCGGTGGGCAGTGAGTGGCACCACCCCGGGCCGTTTGCACTGGAACAGCTCAGCCCCGGGGAGAAGGCGAACATGACGGGGGTCTGGGGACCAGAAACCTGGTCCTGCGTCCGTTCGTCCAGCTGCCCATGGGCTCCTCTAGGGCCCGAGCAGTTGGGAAAGGAGTGGTCTTCTGCTTTCCTAGTCACTCAGTAACTGGAGCCTGCAGCTACTCTGATGTCTGAGACCCTGACCACGAACGGGGGTCGTCCTGTACTCAGGGGCCCCTGTTCCAGAGGACCCACTGCCAGGCCTCATACCAGCCTCAGTCTTCCACTACGTTAAAGAGAATTCACCGAGGTTGTGCAAGTTAAGAATGGCTGTGGCTCTGCGTTCGCCGGTGGCCCAGTGGTTAAAAATCCACCATCAACGCAGAGGATGCCTGTTCAATCCCTGATGGGGGGCTGGTACGAGGATCCCATGTGCGGGAGGGCAGCTAATCCCGTGTGCCGCAATGAATAGTAGCCGCACACAGCAGTGAAGATCCCATGTGCTGCAACTAACGCCTGACCCAGTGAAAGTGAAAAGTGAAGTCGCTCAGTCGTGTCCAGCTCTTTGTGACCCCGTGGACTGTAGCCCACCAGGCTTCTCCGTCCATGGGATTCTCCAGGCAAGAATACTGGAGTGGGTTGCCATTTCGACCCAGCCAAACAGATATTAAAAAGGACGTGGCCCGTTCCTTGGTTTCTCCCGTCACTTGAACCTTGTACCCTTCTGTGCCCCCTTCATGTACGAGGGGCCTGGCGGCCTGCTCCTCTGCAGGGGTGCCTAGGCCCTGCTTTGCACCGGCTCTTCAGCGCCGCCCCGCCCCCAGCCGCAGCCTCTGCTTGCTGAGGTGGACCCATCCTCAGGTGCTCAAGCATCGGGGGTGGTTCAGGAGGACCGCTGCCAGACCTTGTGTGAGCACCTGTGCTTATTAATTCTCTTAAGTGAACCGCCCTCGCGAGGCTGTTTCATGGGCGGGGGCATGTTATTCATTCTCAGCCTTCTTTCTCCGAAGCATTGAGCTTTGTGTGGAGCTGTGCTTTGTGGGAAGAAGGAAAAGACCTGCACTAACTAGAGTTCAGGGTGCAGGGAGCTGGGTGTGTTCTGTCCTCTGGGCCTAGTACTTCTTCTGCCTAAGTGGGGAGGATGGCTCCGTAACCCCTCGAGTTCCCTGCTGTGGGTCACTGGCTATTTTTACATGTGGAGACAGGCCCAAGAGAGTTAGTTATGCTGAGAAGTGATGAGTTTATTGAAATTCTCTGCCTTGTTTGTCATGGAATTGGTGTTTTGAGTTTTTCTTGGCTTTAGTGTGCTCATTCTGCTGCCTAAGGGGTTGAGCACCAGGGATTAATCTTGGAAATAATGTTCAGATTTATTGAGTGATTTATGAGGGAGTAAGAATATATAATAAGATCCTGAATATAGATTTCGAAAGAGTATGGTGTGTTTCTGTGATGAAAGAAGTTTTAATTTTGTACTTTCTTTAGTAATTTAATGGACTTGAATGTTTTAAAATCTCCCGTTTTTTTTTTTTTTTTTGCACTTCTTAAAATTTATTGGAAGGGCATGGGAAAATCTATACATATATGGGTTATTCACACTGATCTTCATTGCATTATTATTTATAAAGTTAAAAATAATTAACAGAACTGAGTGAGTGAAGTCGCTCAGTCGTGTCCGACTCTTTGCGACCCCATGGACTGTATAGCCCACCAGGTTCCTCCATCCTTGGAATTTTCTAGGCAAGAGTACTGGAGTGGGTTGTCATTTCCTTCTCCAAAATCTCCCGTTTTTATACTAGTCCTTTCAACATTTAAAATAGATACAACTTGAGTAACAATATTCTTTGTAATAAAAAAACTAATTTTAATCTCAAGGATAGCAAAAACTGGATGATTTATGCATTCAACTTTTAAACAGCTTAATGTCTTGCTTAAAAAAATTACAGATCATCAGTTAAAACGATGATCTTAAAATCAGTTAAAAAACGATCTTAAAGAACTTTTGAAATAGGTTGTCATGAAGTTGACAGTAGCGTTTTGTTTCAGATTGAGAGTCAGGGCATTTGACCTACACAGGTTTTTCCATTTTGGTTGGGAATGAATACATATACAAATGGAAAATTAAGAATGATTCTGACTGGAAATTTTCATAGGGATTTTTTTTTTTTTTCATTTAACATTCAGCTAATAGCTACATGCCCAAGAATTGGGAGGGATATCTGGCAAAAGTGGTAACTATGAAGCAGAACTACTAAGTAGTGACTCAGGTTCACAAGTAGAATGACATAACCAGTCCCAAAGAAACTGTCTATTCATGGTTTGGAGATAAGACATGATGCTCAGTGTCTTCCACCTATTTTGAAATTAATTTTGAGGCTCTGAGTTCTGCTTTGAAGGATTGCACAAACTCTATTGCTTTAGCCTTATTGTAGTAACCAGAGATGAACAAATCATAACTCTTTTAATTTGGCTTTCAGTTCTGTTCAGTCGCTCAGTCGTGTCTGACTCTTTGCAACCCCATGAATCACAGCACACCAGGCTTCCCTGTCCATCACCAACTCCCGGAGTTCACTGAAACTCATGTCCATCGAGTTGGTGATGCCATCCAGCCATCTCATCCTCTGTTGTCCCTTTCTCCTCCTGCCTCCAATCCCTCCTAGCATCAGAGTCTTTTCCACTGAGTCAACTCTTCGCGTGAGGTGGCCAAAATATTGGAGTTTCACCTTTAGCATCGTTCCTTTCAAAGAACACCCAGGACTCATCTCCTTTAGAATGGACTGGTTGGATCTCCTTGCAGTCCAAGGGACTCTCAAGAGTCTTCTCCAACACCACAGTTCAAAAGCATCAATTCTTTGGTGCTCAGCTTTCTTCACAGTCCAACTCTCACATCCATACATGACCACTGGAAAAACCATAGCCTTGACTAGATGGACCTTTGTTGGCAAAGTAATGTCTCTGCTTTTGAATACGCTATCTATTGGTCATAACTTTCCTTCCAAGGAGTAAGCGTCTTTTAATTTCATGGCTGCACTCACCATCTGCAGTGATTTTGGAGCCCCCCAAAATAAAGTCTGACATTGTTTCTACTGTTTCCCCATCTATTTCCCATGAAGTGATGGGACCAGATGCCATGATCTTCATTTTCTGAATATTGAGCTTTAAGCCATTTTCACTCTTATCAAGAGGCTTTTTAGTTCCTCTTCACTCTCTGCCATAAGGGTGGTGTCATCTGCATATCTGAGGTGATTGATATTTCTCCTGGCAATCTTGATTCCAGCTTGTGCTTCTTCCAGCCCAGCGTTTCTCATGATGTACTCTGCATATAAGTTAAATAAGCAGGGTGATAATATACACCCTTAATGTACTCTTTTTCCTATTTGGAACCAGTCTGTTCCATGTCTAGTTCTAACTGTTGCTTCCTGACCTGCATATAGGTTTCTCAAGAGGCAGGTCAGGTGGTCTGGTATTCCCATCTCTTTCAGAACTTTCCACAGTTTATTGTGATCCACACAGTCAAAGGCTTTGGCATAGTCAATAAAGCAGAAATAGATGTTTTTCTGGAACTCTCTTGCTTTTTCCATGATCTAGTGGATGTTGGCAATTTGATCTCTGGTTCTTCTGCCTTTTCTAAAACCAGCTTGAACATCTGGAAGTTCACGGTTCACGTATTGCTGAAGCCTGGCTTGGAAAATTTTGAGCATGACTTTACTAGTGTTTGAGTATGGTTTCAGTGTGTCTGCCCTCTGATGCCCTCTTGCGACGCCTACCGTCTTACTTGGGGATGAGTGCAATTGTGCAGTAGTTTGAGCATTCTTTGACATTGCCTTTCTTTGGGATTGAAATGAAAACTGACCTTTTCCAGTCCTGTGGCCACTGCTGAGTTTTCCAAATTTTCTGGCATATTGAGTGCAGCACTTTCACAGCATCATCTTCCCTTATATAAAAATGAGTTTCATTCTGAGAGCATTCTCGTAAGTCCCATTTGTTTGTAAGTGCAGTGAAGTTAGCTTAGGTACCCACCAATTAGCTATGTAGAACTGTACTGTAATAGGTTTACAATACTTTTCACACAAGTAATATACAAAAAACAAGCACAAAAACAAAACATTTTTAATCTTACAGTACAGTACCTTGAAGAGTACAGTAGTACAATACAATAGCTAGCATACAGAGGCTGGTATCGAGTAAAAGGGCAACAAGAGTTACTGGTTGGAGGAGGTGGGAGATGGTAGAGCTGAAGGATCAGTGGCAATGGGACATGGAGGGCAACCTGCAGTTTCACACCTGACGTTGCTGGAACGCATGTTTGCGTCTTTGAAAGTTCACACCTTGAAGGTTTTTATGTAGGGACTTAACTCTGTTTTAAAAAAAATGTTAAAGACCTCCCATGTGCCACATATTCTTCACAAGCATGATGATACCAGGGTGATGGTGATTTGCATTCTTGCCCGCAAAAAGCTCATACTCAAATAGGAGAAATGAGTTTTTGCTTATGGACAGATGAGGCAGGTATGGAGAGCTGTTTTGATTTGGTAGTTGTATGTGCATTTAACATATGCATATATTATAAACTCCTATGTTTAATTAGTAAATATATTTACTGTTGCTATAAAACAAATGACTGTAAACTTAATAACTTAAACTGACACCCCCATGTTATTTCATGATTTCCATGGGTTGGGAGTCTGGGAATGTCTTAGCTGGTTTTCTACTCAGGATCTCAGAGATTGCCAACAAGCTTCAGCCCAGCTGTGTTCTCTTCTGGAGGCGTGAGTGGGGCAAGAATCCACTTCTAAGCTCATTTAAGTGAGCAGGTTAAATTGTAGCTGTAGGTCCTTGTAGCTGTAGATCTGATGTCCCTGTTTCTTTGCTGGTTGTCAGCTGGCGACCGTCCTCAGTGCCTAGAGGCCCCTGTGGTTCCTTGCTGTGTGGCCCCTCACAGGCCCTTCAGAGATGATTGCACATTTCTTGCGAGCTGCAAAGGGAGTCCTTCACTTTCTATTAATAGTAGGCTGACATGGAGTCTTAAATAGTGAAACCAGATCAAGGGAATGACATCTCATTGCTTTTGTCATGTTCTGACAAAAGCAAGTCATGGATTCTGCCAACACTTATGAGGAGGGAATTATGCAAAGGTGTGACCCCACTGGCAGTCACCTTAGAATTCTATCCACCACATACATTTCTGGTTATTCCACTGACTTCTGTTCCCAGGAAATCAGCATTTGAATCCCAGGAAGACTGACAGGAGCAGTCTCAGTTGAGGAATAAAACCATCATCAAAGTCAGAAGTGGGTTGTTTTCTTCTCTCAGTGAGTAGAAGGCAGGAGAGAGTGTAGGTTCACAGTATTGGTAGGAAGGAGTTACATAAAAATAGAGGGGTATTTGGCTTGTGTGTTCAGGGTGAATGTCCACAGGAATCTCACAGGGTACTTTGGCTGGATACAGTCATTTTTTATTTGAATGTCTTAGTCTTGACTGATCTCTCAGGAGTGACATATGGCAGGAACATGCTTCAGGCGGCAGGTTTCCTGCTGCGGCACACAAGCTAGACAGATGGTGGCTTATTCACCCTTGGACAGGAATGTAATCCCACACGTTGGCAGGCTGGGTGCTGAGAGGTGCCTGTGCCATTTGAGACAGAGCTGACTGAGTTGACCTGGAACTGCTTTGTCAGGCATTAGGTGGTCACCTGATGTGACCTGGAGTGATGTGAAGGACAGTGTGCTCATCAAACTGGGAGGAGGATGCTGGTGACAGATCGTGTGAACTGGAACTAGACAGTCGGGAGTCTGTCCTGCCAGCAGGGTGGAGGGCAGAGGTGAAGACAGCCTTGAAGACACAAATCTTGGAAGTGAACACTTCAGCAAGGTCTAAGCATAGGTCATTGTTGCTTCCACAAAATTAGACGTGTTTCAGCGGAGGAAAAAGGTGTGGTCTGTTTCCTTTATAATTAAGGATCAGTGATCCATGTGGTTGACAGATACTTTGGGTTCATAAACTACAGCCATATTTAGGATTTCTGTAGTTAAAACCTAGTCCAATAAAGATGTTGTCCAGTATATATGTTTGCGACCCGTCATTGAAGAAAAGGCCTGTGACTTTGAAGAAACAAGTCTGTGTCCTTTGATTGGAGACTGAGAACCTGATGGTCCTGTGGCTGCTGAAGAGCTGTTTGGGGGAGTTTATCCCCAGTTCATGCCATGTACCCCAGACTGTGTGCTGGGGGCTTCTCTCTTCCTTCTCTCTATTATTTGATGCTTGTTTTATTCATTTTGGTGTTTGTGCCTTTTATTGTGACAGTCCTCTAGTATTTAAAAAAATTTTTTTCATTTACTTCTAGCTGAGCTGGGTCTTTGTTGCTGTGCAGGCTTTTGTCTAGTTTCAGCGAGCAAGGGCTGTTCTCTAGTTGCCTTGTGCGGGCTTCTCATCCAGGGGGGTTTCTCTTGTTGTGGATCACAGGCTCTAGGGCGCACGGGCTTCAGTAGTTGTGGCATGCGGGCCAGTAGTTGTGGCTCCCAGGCTTTAGAGCACGGGCTCAATAGTTGTGGCGGGTGCATGGCCTTAGTTGGTCCATGGTATGTGGGATCTTCCTGGGTCAGGGATTGAACCCATGTCTCCTGCATTGGCGGGCGGATTCTTTACCAGTTAGTCACCAGGGAAGCCCCTAAATGGGCATCTTTTAAAAAAAATTTATTTGACTGCCTTGAGTCTCAGGTGCGGCACGTGGGATCTTGGTTGCAGTGTGTAGACTCTAGCTGTGGCAGGCAGGCTCCAGAGTATGGGAGCTCAGTAGTTGCATTGTGCAGGCTTAGTTGCCCTGCAGCATGTGGGATCTTAGTTCCCTGACCAGAGATTGAGCCCGTGGCTGCTTAACCACTGGACCACCAAGGAAGTCCTTTCTAGTATTTTTTGGAATTTGGGGAAGGGGATGGTTCACTAAGGGAAGCCAAGAAATGATTCACTGAAATTCTTTATTTTTCCTTTCAGCAATTCAAGCTCCACGTTGGTAACATCAAAGTGCTCTCTCCTCATTGGACCGTTTTCAGGAACTGACATCAGTTTTCATATAGCTTAAGCTTAAAAAGGTGAGTAGAGCTTGAGACTCTTCTCTTTGATAATGTTTGTGAAGCAGAGCTTGTCACACCACTGATTGTTACGAGATGGTGTCTCTCTCAAGAATGTGGTCCCAACTCCGAGGTGCAAAAACTATTAATATCTTCCCAGTGTAACTGGGATTGAAGGAAAGTTGCATGGTATCAGATTAAATGGGACTTTTTCTTTTTTGTTTAATACCCAAGTATTACCAAATATTATTCACAGTGGGCTGTTAATGTATATAAAATATTTCTAGATTTACTAGAATATCTGAAGAAAAATAATAATCTTGCTATTCAATTTGTCTTTATTGCTGTGCTTGAGCATTTAATACCCAGATGTTTAAACACATTTAAGATTGGTGAGAAGTGGGATTCTTTCTTTCTCATCCTAAATTATTTGTTTTGCTTGGTTTCCAACTTTGTAAAATGGAAATAATACTGGAGTTGCCGTGGGACGTGAGGAGCCACCGTGCTTCCTACAGTACCTGGCGGGTAGTGCACTCAAAACGGCTACTGTAGCAGCCAGTGGGCAGGTTTTCCTTTCTCTGTGTTGGCGTGATCTGTACTGTAAGGGGATGTTGACCTCCTAATCTGCTGTGTTTGTTCCTGTGTTACTTCTTAAGGGCGGGGTATGAGTGGCCTGACCTTGGTGTATCTGGAAGTAGGAGCTTAGGTGACACATGTGTTTTGATCACCTCTGGACCTCCTCAGACCCAAAGCTCAATTCAGAGCCAACCCCCATGGGGGACAGTCAGTGAAGGTGCCTGGAAGAGGGGACTGTGGTGCCAGGAGCAGCCTACCTGCCTCAGTCTGCCTCTTCACCTTTGTGTGCCTCTGTTTCATCGACTCTTAAGTATTTTAATGATTCGTCTTCTCCCTAGTTCTCAAGCTGTGGAGAACTTCAAATGAAGATAGGAGACTCTTTAGGAAAGTAAAAAAATTCTATAAAACATAAGATTCTTTTCCCCCTAAATTTTTATGTGCCAGGCATGACTCATTGTTTATGCCATATTCCTTGCTAGAATGTAAGCTTTATAAGGGCAAGAATCTCCCTCCCTCCCACTTGTTTTTTCCTCTAGGACTGGAAGTGGTGCCTGCTAGCTTGGAGTAGTTCAGTGAGCCTTTTGTTAGATGGAATGATTGATGGAGAGTCTCTCAGAGCTTATGCAAACCTTCTTATTCATAGTGGTTGTTGGAAACAGATGAGGCAGTTGGAGAATCAGGAAGGATTTAATGTGCTTCCTTACTGAGGCACACAGACCCTTGGATTTACATGGACTTTTCACAAGTTGGAAGCTTCCCGAAACTGAAGGTGCTCAGAAGCATGCTGTACTTAACAGACACTCTGAGTCAGTGTGGCTTGCAGTTCCTATGTAGTTCTTTGCTGAGTGGATTTCACCATCAGGGATCTGCAAACATGGAGCCCATTTGGTAGTCTCCCAGGGCGGGGTACGCTTGCATAGGTGCACTCAGGCCGAGGGCCTTGTGGGTGGTCAGTGACCGATGGAGTACTTCTTGTTCTCGAAGTTCTTATTACCTGCCAGGCAGTGTGATGTTGGCAAATCCCTTACCTTCCCTGACATGGGGAGTGTTGCTGAGGTGCACTGTTTTTCTTCTACAATTTGGCACACTGACCACCAGCTTGAGGTGGAACGTAGCTCGTTTCCAGCAGGGCCGTAGAGAGTGTGGGCACAGTGTGGTTTCTCATTGTCATCTCAGATGTAGACCTCTTTGACTTCACCCACCAAAACCTGGAACAGTTTTTAAGTAGAATTTTGCTGGGTAACCAAACACACCACTGGACTAATTCCCTACGGAGTGTGATTCTGTGATTGATTTACAGAATTTTGACAGAAGTAGAAATAATTCTTGCAAACTACATAAGTACTCAGTTTTCTCCCATATATGGAGTTACCTCATTCTGTCAGCTATTTTAAGCAACTTTCAGAATTGGTAATGGAAAACTTTTTCTTGACTACATTACTATATATGGATTTTAATTAAAAGTAAAGCTGTATTGCTCCTTCTGACTACGACAGGAGTTAAGAGCAAATTCCCATCTGCAGAACTGCATGTTGCCTGGTGCAGTGTGGCAGCAGGTCGGTGCAGTACAGGTCATTTCTAGGCACATACTTGGATTCTGAGGTGTTGTAAGAGCTTTTATCTCTAAGATAGGTTCTCACAGCTGACTGTCCTGGAGTTTATTCTTGATCTGTCACTTGTAAAATTGTGTCCCTTGAAGCTCACAGCTGGACTGGGACACATTCCTACATGCTGATGGAATGGACTGGTGGCATTACCACAGTGCTCTATCTGCTGGGCTGGGACAGCCCAGGGAGGTCTGGGCTTTTCATTAACTACAAAATGTGCTTGTTTTACTGTACAGTGCAATTTTTTGGACTTGGTTTTAAAATCAGGTCGAGTCCCCATGTCTGGGTTGTTATTAAACGTGTTTTAAAATTTAGACCTCCTTAATAAATCTGAACACAGGTGCCTCTTTGCCATATCACGTCTATAAGGTATAGCTGGAAACACGACGTTTGGCCCAAATTCTGTGCTTGCTGCTTTCACTCACTTTATTTTTTATACTCTCCTCCGCACCCCCCACCTTTAGGAAACCCTAACCCCTCTGGGACTAAGGTCTTCTCTTCTTAATGTAGGATAATAATTGTTTTGTGGAATTACTGTGAAGATTCTTAATTTAGCATTCAGTGCATGGTCAGAGCTTGATGAAATGTCAGCTGTTGTTTTTCATCCAAATGCTAGCTTTTACCCAAGGACCATGGCTGTCTGGGTCAGAGAAAGAGAGCGGAGGTGGATCTTCCCATCCGATTTCAGGAGTAAGAGGTGTGCTGAAGAGTTCCATGAGGTGTCTTTCTGGAGCCAGGAGGGTGAAGTGCTGGAGCCCTGGCTGAGCACAGAGCTGCTGGGATGGGGGTGAACAGGTCATGAATTGCAGTTTCTTATACCTTCTCCTGTCCTCTTCATGAGACGTAGACATGGTCAGCTTTCAGCACTGAGAAGAAAGGTTCAGACGGGGACGTCCCACTTCTTATTTTGGTTTCCTTCAAGGTCCCTAAGGTATGTGAAGTGGATGATGAGGACCAGGGAGCCAAGTGGAAGTTCCAGTGTGAGACGTGTGGTTGCAGTGGGGACGTGCTCTAGTAGTCAAAACGTGACTGTAGATATGGGTGATGCAGCCTGACCTGAGCTTCTGTCTTTGTGTTACATTTAAACTTTCAGGCTACATCAGAGAAGATCAGTAGTGTTGGGAGAAGCACACCTCCGAGTACAGGTTTCTGCTGTTCACACTGTCTGAAGGAATGCTTACTTTCTCCAGATGTGTTTTTGCCAATGTCCAGTAAAACATATTAAACTGTGGAAGGTTTATGCTGGGGGTTCCCTAACTTGAAGGAGGATTTAAACTCTGCCTCACAGTTAGGTTGGGGTCATTCAGAAGCTGCACCAAGACATCCTGGCTCTGTGAGGAGCCAGGCAATCTTGGCTGTTAGGTTGGGGTCATTTGGTGCCTCTCTGGCCTTTGAGGTTGTCATCAGGGGAGGTGACACCAAGATTCCCAGTCGGGGGCGGGTGTCCTAGGACAGATCCTAGGTAGACTAGGTCCAGGGTCCCTCTTGGCTTGTGAGAGTTTCTGGGTTCTCCAGGTCTCATTCAGGCTCTCCCACCTTCCGTGTTCTTCCTTCCCTCCCTGCCCTCTCCCCGCCGAGCCGTGTGTGCAGCATCAGGGGACTCGGGACTCAGGTTTGAGTCCCATCTCACTGCTTTCCCCTCATTCTTCCACTTGAAGGTGAAGAGTGGCGTGGAGGAAAACTACTAGAGTTCAGCAAGGGCACCAGGGATGCTTTATGGTAAGAGGAAGACCCAGCAAGGCAGAGGGGAAGGCCAGCAGGCAGACACCACTTCTAGAAGCTGGGAGGAGAGTCCTGTTGCCTTGGCCATCTCTGCCT
Organism: Bos indicus; assembly: GCF_029378745.1. Taxonomy (NCBI): domain Eukaryota; kingdom Metazoa; phylum Chordata; class Mammalia; order Artiodactyla; family Bovidae; genus Bos; species Bos indicus. The sequence goes on from NC_091783.1 coordinate 43,700,657, forward strand.
GTGGCCTGGGAAATTGAGCATTTGCTCTGCCTGGGCACTGGGTGCTGTCCTTGTGTTGTTAAGACTAGACTATTTTCTCATCAAGTAGACATTCAGAAAAACACCTTTATGTTTTGTGTTAAACCAAAACACACAACAACTTCGTCAGTTGATGCCTAGCACAGTGTCAAACTGCTAAAAAGCTAGCAAATGTTACACCTAAAATTTTTCTGGGGGAGGTAAAGGTGGGGGGTGTGGAGGAGAGTATAAAAATAAATCTTTTAGAGAATCTGGGTTGCTTAGTGGCGTGTGTATTTTTCCATGGTGGAGGAGGTTAGAAATAGCATTACTTTTTATGGGTTTCTCAGCAGCAGCTCAAAGATTTGGCTTTGTGGGCTTGGTCTGTGTGTGGGTGAGGCGGCTCCGGCAGCCTGCGGGGTAGAGGCAGTGCCTGTCTGTCTGCACCCCTCTGCCTGCCCGCCCGCCCCCCCCTCCACCCCCGCAGCTATCACCCAGATGAACAGTGCTCATGTGTGAATGTGATCTCCAAGGTTAGGCTACTGTGGGGACCTGTCTGTGGCAGCAGATGCTGCTGGAGCAGATGGAGCCTCAGCGGTCCCACAGAGTCACATGGGTGCGTGTGTGAGGGCAGGTGCCAGGCGTGGGTGCTGTGATCTGGGAGACATCCTCTGGGGGTGCTGTGTGTCTGCTGGCTGGACCTCCTAGTCCCTGTGAGCTGGCCTCTCCTTTGAGCCTTAATCTCAGCACGGTTCGCAGGCCACTCCTTCAGAAGGGGCCCTCAGGGATTCTTGAAATTTGTTAGAGTTACGTAATTCTTACAGATGGAGGTGGGTCTCCCAGTGTTTCTCAGATTCAAAGCAGGAAGGAAATGGAAGGAGGTAGCCACTGGGACTGAGATTTTTAACCCCCAGGGGACCCAGGAATATGTGAATTCTTTGAAATTGTGCCTGTTACTGTAGAGAAGGCCAGGGCTTTGATGGGATTCTCAGTAAGATTTTGATCTCCGTAAAGGTGAGGTAAAGTTCAGTTAACTTGGAAAAGTCATTTTGGAAACGTAGTGAGTGTGGGGAGAGGAGGTGTTGGCAGGATGTCCGCTTATACGTTGTGTGGCAACACAAGAGGGGACCCCCATCTGCTGGGGTTTTTCTTTGTGGGCATTTTTCTTGAATTTTCCATAACATTGTACTGGGAGTGGTTCCTGCCAAAGTCCAGTTGCCAGTGCTTGGTTACCTTTGCAAGCTTGGCGCTTGGGAGGGGGCCTGGCTACTTGCTCATCATTTGGGGTCTCTGTGGATTCATCCTGACATTAAAAAAAAAGGCAAAAAACTTTTACTAATTTTTTTTTTTTCCTTTCTTGGCTGTGCTGGGTCTTTGTTGCTTCCCGTGGGCTTTCTCTAGCTGCAGTGAGCAGGGACTACTCTCTAGTTGCAGTGTGTGAGCTTTTCATTGTGCTGGCTTCTCTTGTTGTGGAGCACATGCAGGCTTCAGTAGGTGTGCCTCCGGGGCTCTGGAGCATGGGCTCAGTAGTTGTGGCACACAGGCTTAGTTGCCCCTTGGTATCTGGGATCTTCCAGGACCAGGGATTGAACCTGTGTTCCCTGCATTGCAAGGTGGATTCTTAACCACTGGACCACCAGGGAAGCCCCTTGGTCCGATGTTTAATCAGCAGTTTTCCCCTCTTTCACTGGGTCTGTAGTACCATGTTCTCTACAGTTTTTCTGGAGACTCTCGGGGGTGATTATGATAGGCCAGCAGCTGTCAGCGGACATGGAGGAAACCTTAGATGACAAGTACTTCACCTGTACTTCCACAGGTTGCCGTAGCTTTGGCACTGCTCAGTGGTGCCTGCTTCTGCACGTTCTGTCTGAGTGGCCGGTCACCTTGAGGGGACAGGATCAATGGGGAAGCATGCCGATGACTTGCAAACACAAAGTGTTACAGCCGCCCCAGGACTATGTGGGCGAGAGTGCCTCAGCCAGGATGGGAGTGGTACCCATGTTGACTGGGCCGCACGGTCCACTGGGAGCAAAAGTGTTTGTGTGGAGTCTGTGAGTGGAGCTGGAGAAGTCAGGAACATTACTCGAGCACCTCTCTTCCGGAGCAGAATGTCGGGGTGCCCTGGAACCAGGGCGAATTAGAGCAGGCAGCACTTGTCCCGAACATGACCTGCGTCTGTGCTTGCTTTTTAAAAGTTCCACGGCTGCTACCTGAGATGGACGTTCTGTTCTGTTGTAATATTTTACCTGAGCAGTTACATTGTGAGAATAATAATGCTGTGGGCTCTCTTGAGTTGTCTGCTTGAGTCGATTCCCGATTGCCCAGGGCAGTGATTGGGCGGGCATTTCTGCTTCCTGGGTGCCAGTCAGGCAGCTGCCATGTCCTGTCACCTCATTCTTCATCTCTGTGTATCCCTGTGGACTTTGTAAAGATAAGAGAATCTGCTCAGGTTCTTAAGTCATTTGAGAAAAGTTTTACGGGTCCAGGTGGGTCTGGGAAGTATTTTTTAGTGCTTTGCAAGATATGAGAGTGCTTTCCAGTTGTCATTAAGAACTTGTTGCCACTAGTGAGTCTGAGTGAACTCCGGGAGTTGGTGATGGACAGGGAGGCCTGGCGTGCTGCAATTCATGGGGTCGCAAAGAGTCGGACACGACTGAGCGACTGAACTGAACTGAACCACTTAGTATTGTGGTATTTAAGTCAGTTACCTAATTTTTAATCTTTAACTGGTTCTCAAACATTCTGCTGCTCCCTTTTTTCAAAAAATGTGGTAGAAAATATGTAACAATTTGAAACACTGTGCACTGCTAGTGGTAATGAAAAATGGTCATGCTGCTGGGGAAAACAGTATGTTTTAACCATTTTATTTATTTATATTTTTTTGTTTTAACCATTTTAAAGTGTACAGTTGAGTGGTATTAACACATTCACATTGATGTGCAGTTCCATCCCCAGAATTGGCTTCATCTTGAAAGCCTCAAGCTCTGTTTCCATCAACCACTGACTGCTATCCCCACCCCAGCCCCTAGCATCCAGTGTTCTGCCCTTTGGCTCTTGGAACTTGATTGCTGTAGACCTGGCACTGGTGCGATCATGGAGTATTTGTCATTTGGTGACTGGCTCACTTCACTTAGCATAGTGTTCTCAAGGCTCATGTTATTGCAAGTGTCGGAATTTCATTCCTTTTTAAGACTGAATAATATTCCATGGTCTGTATAGAGCACATTTTGTTTATCCATTTGTTTGTCGATGGACACTTGGGTAGCTTCCATCTTTTGGCTGTTGGAAATAGTGCTTCTGTGAACATAAACACCTCTTCAAATCCTTGCTTTCAGTTCTTTGGATATCCTCACTTAAAAATAAAGTCTTAAAATTTATTTATTTTTTCCAAAATATATTTTTAAAAGCACACTCTCAATTAGACGCTATTGTTATGGAGTTGCTAAGTTGTGTCAGACTTTGCGATCCCATGGACTGCAGCACTCCAGGCTTCCCTGTCCTTCACTGTCTCCTGGAGTTTGCTCAAACTCGTGTCCTTTGAGTCAGTGAATCCATCCAACCATCTCATCCTCTGTCACCTCCTCTCTTCCTGCCCTGAATCTTTCCCAGCATCTTTTCCCAGATCCAAAGAATCAGCTCTTTGCAGCACGTGGCCAAAGTATTAGAGCTTTGACTTCAGCATCAGTCCTTCCATTGAATATTCGGGGTTGATTTCCTTTAGGATTGACTGGTTTGATCTCCTTACTGTCCAAGGGACTCTCAGGTGTCTTCTCCAGCACATAGTTTGAAGGGAATGGCAAACCACTCCAGTATTCTTGCCTCAAGAATCCCATGAACAGTATGAAAAGGCAAAAAAGACACCATTAGGAATCCAAAAGAAAGATATACTTAAGTATGGAGGTGATCTGCTCACAGTCAGCTTCCCAGGTGGCACTAGTGGTAAAGAACTCATCTGCCATTGCAGGAGACATAATAGACTCAGGTTTGGCCCCTGGGTTGAAAAGATCCCTTAGAGGAGGGCACAGCAACCCACTCCAGCATTCTTGCCTGGAGAATCCCATGGCTAGAGAAGCCTGACAGGCCACAGTCCATAGGTTGCACAGAGTTGGACGTGACTGAAGTGACTTAACACGCACAAACAAACAGAGTTGGGAGCTATCCTTTGTTATCCTATAATATTTTAGAGGTAATATCATTTAATAATGATAATTATACCAACAAATCTCTTGTAAATGTTCTGCTGCTGCTAAGTCACTCAGTCGTGTCCAACTCTTTGCAACCCCATAGACGGCAGCCCGCCAGGCTCCCCCGTCCCTGGGATTCTCCAGGCAAGAACACTGGAGTGGGTTACCTTGAGTGAAGCATTATTCTTTAGACAAAACTCCAGGTAGGGCTATCTTCCAGGAAAAACCCACCTGGCCTACAAGTTGCTCTTGTGTTGTCAGGGCTGCTGCTAAGGGAAACTGACAAAAAATATGAAAAAAAAAAAAAAAGGAAAAATTGCAGAATTTCTGGTCTGACTCTCTGTTTTTCCTGAAGATTGGAAACGTAAAATTGTGGCCTTTTGTGGATAATAGTGCATTAAGAATTCCACAAACTCTTTACCATAATGATTTACAGTGATCTTGTGCAGTAGGAAGGCTTTCGTGTGGCAGTAGCAGCTCCCGCCCTCAGGAGCCTTTCTTCAGGGCAGGGGACACCCGGGCAGATCAAAGGTGATGTTCGTGGTGAAGTACAGGGAGTTGTCTCAGTCTTGGCAGACCTGGGCTTCACAAGGGTGTGAATATGTTCTGTCACCAAGACAGAAAGCTGCTGTTGGAAGAGGAGCAGGGGGACGTGAGCAGGGTCACGACCAGCTGTTGGTGATAAAGTTCATCTTGTGCCCACCTCAGAGCTCCAGCTGTGTGTTGGGCCCTCTGAGGGGCTTGGGCTCAGAGATGGCTGGGAAACAGGCCCTGCAGCACAGGGGGTCTGATGGAAGAGACCTGCAATCATGTCCCTGGTTGCAGTCCACGTTGCTGTGTGCTCAGCATGTGCTGCCGAGGGGACCCAGGCACAGAAGCCTGTGTACACCCCTCATGGAGATCGTGACACGTGAAGTGGGGCCTACAGCACGCTGTGTGTCTGCAGGTGGACACGTGCAAGGAGAGAGCGTTCTGGGCAAAGGCGGAGGCTCAGCGAGAGGCACAGCCATGAGAAGGTGAATATGGCTGGGGCTGAGGTGGCTTGGGAAGGAAGGTGAGAAACAGAAGGCTGGGCAAGAAAGTGGGGGCCAGACCCCAAGTATCTAAATGTGTGTAGGTTGTTATGTGGTAGGGGAGACCTTTTGGGGAAGAAGGTGTCATTAGTTAAGGAAGTTGGGTCTGGGAGCTGTGGGAGGGGTGAGTGGAGGGAGAGGCAGAGGTTGAGAAGAGCAGCCCAGAGAAGAGCGAGGAAGCTTCTTAAGGCAGAGGTGAGACGGCCTGAGCAGGCTCTGGTGACAGGAGAAGGCCTTGTGGCAAGAGGCCATGAGTGTCCAGTGAGAGACACTGAATGACTTCGAGGCTTGGGTAAGTGGGAGACAAGTGAGCAGAGACAGATGGGCTAGGAGGTGGGGATGGCTCAGCATGAGACCCCTCACTGACAGGCGGTGCGAGAGGCTGGAGGTCAGTCAGGCCACAGGCTGAGGCTGGGTTGGAAGAGGGATCCGGGGTTGTCAGCATGAGACACACTCACCCCAGAGACACCAGACAAATCCAAGGATAGGCCTCCTGGAACGGGTATAAAGACAACAGATACGTAACTTGCTTTGTATTGTTACAGTGATGAAGGTCGATTCTGTTGTCAGGTTTTTGTCTGTTTCTCATGAACTGTCAGAAAACAGACATCGAGCTTTAACATTTAGTGCTGTGTATCATTTTAGCTAGTCATAGTCACACAGCCTTAGAGACTGTCCCCTTGGCATTCCCATTATTCCTAGTATTTCCTGTCTATACCTGGATGCCTTAGGCCTGTTCCAACTCACAGTTACTCTTGTATAGATCATCTCAGAAATCACCCGAGACAGTGCACAGTATCATCAGCCTTCAATTTGGATGATTTTGGCCAGTGAACTCCTAGTTTCAAAATCCCCTAAAACTACTCAGAAGTACTTTTAAGAATTTCACCCCATTTGTCAATGAGAACTCAGTAAAGCTGGAGGAAGAAGAAACTCACCTCATCTCTAAATGTAATTGGAAAGACTTCACTGATGATGTTCTAACATTAGAAATTGAGAATACTCAGAAATGTTGCAGTAACTCTTCTTTCACAAATGCGTTTTAACGAACATACTTTATTAACGTGCTACCAAAGGTAAGGATAAAATGGGGCTTGTGTTCTGTATCTCCTGGGTTGGGTCTGATAAACAAAGATGTGAGAAAGGAACCCTTGCTTATCTTTGGAAGGTGGGTGAGGGAGTGGGGATGTCTTTTGAATAAAGAAGAATGCTTGTTACTTGCTTGTCTCATGTCCCGGCTATGAAGACTTGACTTTATTGAGTGAGCTCTTAAATTTTCTGCACCATCTGCCATCACACTGTGGAAGGGGCACCCAAATTCTTATTACTGTTTTCATTTTGATCTCATGTGAAACTGAGAAATGTGTATTATGAGGAGTGGACTTAACTCCGGGTTAAAATCAGATGATTGAATATTTATTTCAGAGAAAATGCTAGTAATTAATATAAACCTCTTGCAGTTAAGAAAAATTCAAAGAAGATCAATTAAGTAATACCGATGTCATTGATTCAATGCAGAGAAAATGGTAAAAACCTGTATCAAAGGAGGCAGAGAGACTAAGAAAAAATGTACCTGTATAGCTAATATCAGTTTAATCAGTTGAGTTTTTAGAAAATCTAATACAGACCAAGAAACCATCAGATAAATGACTAGTTACTATCACTGTAATCTCCAAAATGTTTACTCTGTTCCATGAAGGGAGTAGAAAGGGAATAATGATCAGTTTATATTTCTCTCACATTTTGAAGTGAAGATTTACTTCTGTAGCAATTCGAATTTTTTATAGATGAAACATACTGAGTTTTACAATTCCTCAATTGTATGTAAGTAGAATATAGCGCAGAATAAAATGGACAAGTACCCTGACCTCAATTTCCGATGACTAAAAAGATTTTTTTTAAACCATCTCTGTCATTAGCCGAAATCACATCAATAAAGGTCTACTCCATATCTGTTTAAAGGACAAGGGTTTGTTGAAATGGAAAGATTTATGTGGCCATCCATATTAGCATTGTTTACACTAAAACTGTCTTGAGTTTACAGCAGAGGAAAGTTTAATTGATGCTAGTAGGATCCGTTATACAACTTTGTCTATTTCACACTAAAATATTGCAGAAATAGTAACAGTTTTAATAATCTAAAAAAAGGATCCATAAAGGAATCAGTCAGTACTGTGACTGCACATGAAAAATGCTTTAGAAACCATTGCTACAAGGTGAATTGAAGGTCATAATAACACTTCTGGCAACCATGGTGACAGTAACAAAGCACTAAGACTCACTGACATAACTGTCCTGCTTAGAAGCATTTAAGACACCAGCTAGGAAAAAGTGAACAAGTATGGAGATTTGGCAGAAGAACTGAAACGCTGGAAAACAGCAGCCACCACTTCGGCATTTTGGCAGGTGGGGGCTTCTAGAAACACAATCAGCCCTCATGAGGAACTTGGACTCTGTTCTGCTTTGCGACAGTTCAGGATGCTGTGCTGCCTGGTGTTTTCCGCATTATGGTGAGGGTCCCATCACCTGAACTGTTTAGCAGTTCCTTTAAATATACTCTGAGCTTGCGCTATAATATATATTGTATATATAAAGGAAGTCCATTCCAGAGTGCATATTGATAACTTCTCATAGGGACTTAAATTATATCCTGTTGGGACTTCCCTGGAAGCAGGGGATACAGTTGGATCCCTGGTTGGGGAACTAAGATCCCCATACTGAGGGGCAATTGGAGAGCCCACTCACCACAATGAAGACACAGCACAGCCACAAAAAATCACATTCTGTTCACTTTCTCCTTTGTCCCTGTCATATGATGGGTAAACTGAGGATGGGAGAGGACCTGAGATGTGCCCTGGTGTCTGTGAGGACTCTTACAGTGTTAGAGGGATCATAGGTTGCAGCACATCGAACTGTTCAAGGATTCATAAATGTGTAAGTGTATGTAAGACTTAGTTCTGTTATTTGTCTAGTTCCCTAATCACTTACTTCAAACCCTCTTCAGGAATGTTATCTTTGATTTACAGTTGAATGAAAAACATTGACTCCGTCTTTTGGGAACTTGAGTTGTCAGTGGAGAAAGCATAAGTAGACCAGGATTGAGATTTGTTAGTCGTCCACTGTAACACTTTGCAAAGGGAAAGACAGATGAGGTGAAACCATCTGGGCTCCATCTGTCTCTGTCCTGGAGAGTGCTGTTCACCTGCAGACCTACCCAGTCCTGAGCCACCGGAATGGCTGCAGAGATAGTTACAGAAAGAACGGATGGCTTTCAACCACAAGATGAAAACTCTTCCTTATGAAGTTGGGTGCTTGAGCTTCTCAGGGTGAAGAATCGTGCTCAAGAACAGGCTTCATGTCACCTCAGGAAGAAACACCCTCTGTCTAACCTTTTATGAGAGTGTTGGGGTCATGGTGGAGGTCCAGCCTCTTCTGGGCGAGCCACTGCGACATTCTGTGTGTTCAGTTTAGGACCACAAGACTGGCTTTTGGCCCTGTGTGTGTCCAGTCGTGTGGTTCTTATGCACTGGTGGACGTGATGGGCTCATGCACTGGGTGGGACTGTGCCCCAGGGGAGTCCTCGTCACTGCGTGTGGCTGTAGGAGTGAGTGAGGTCCTGACAGTTAGGATGGAGGCGTCCATTTCTTCCACTGATCATCAAACCGCATGAGTTTGTTTCCTCATGATTCTCAGCAGCCTTAGTCCCATGATCCTCACAGTTAGAGGAGCTGGGGTCCTTTCTTCTTCTTTTATGGAGAACTCCATAGAAAAGTGTTAATACTTGAAGTGCTTAACGTGTTTAGCTTGTAGTCAGTGTGACTGGGCCAAGGGGTGCCCACGTTAAATATTTCTGGATGTGTCTGTGAGAGTGTTTCCAGATGAGTCAGACTTAGTAGATGGCCGCCCTGCTGTGGGTGGACGTCGTCCAGTCCATTGAAGGCCTGCAGAGAGCAGAAGGGAGAGGAAGGGGGAATCTCGCCCCTCTGCTTCCTGCCTGCCTGCTTCAGGTGTGATATCCTGCTCTGGGCTGGCATTGACATTAATGGTTCTCAGGTCTTCGACTCTGCCTCTTCTCAAGCCTTTGACAATCCTAGCTTCCCTGGGTCTGCAGTTTGCAGACGGCAGATCGAGGGACTTCTTCATAATTGTGGAACCAGTTCCTCATAATAAATCTTTCTCCTTTCTCTGTGTGTGTCCTATGGGTCCCGTTTCCCTAGAGAATTTATAGCAGCAACCTCTTCATTAACCTGATTGTGTTTATAGTCTGTGTTCTCCTATCTCAGCATCTGCTTATTCATGGGCAGCAGCAAAACACTTAGTGAGATAGAAAATGAAGTTGAAGTCAAATGGTGTATGTATTTTAAGAAGTTACAGTAGACCACAAAAATGAAATGATCTGCATAACGACTGTCAATGCCAGCACCAGTGGGCACATCAGAGGCCTTGCTTGTACCTCGGCCCCTGAGAGTCCATCCACACAGGGATTTTAGTTTCCTGAGGCTAACTAAACTCTGAGGTATTTTCTCAGTTTCTAGGCAGTGGACTGTGTATCAAGCCTGGATGGACTTTGGATTCCTCCAGAGAGTGTGTGTGAGCAGTGGCGTGAACATTCGTGCTCCTCCTCCTCCCCCAGCCAGTTTGTGTTCACAGGTGTCCTCACACCTCTCGACTCAGGCTCAGTCTCACGTGCTCCAGGAAACAGAACGATGAACAGTACTGTCAGCAGCAAAGCACCTCTGCCACCAGGAGGGGCATTCAAAAGCAAAATTAGTTGTTGGTTTTTTCATTTTTTTAATTCGTTCACTCGTTCATTCACTCAACAAATATTCCTGAGAACTTGATTAGTCATGGCAAAGGCCTTTATAGATGGAGCGAAGTGGTTGGATAGGTTGTGACTCGGGCAGGTGTGGACTTGCTTGGGCGCGCGAGTGGAGGGAGCTGTCGGGACCTGGCTCATATCTGTGGGGCCTTGGCACCTGTCACCTCACCTTAGGTCCAGCCTTTGTTCTCCCAGGGCAGACCCGGCAGACTGGCCTAGTCTCAGTCACAGCTGCTCTGTTCCAGACCTCAGTAGCTCATATCTTAGGATTCCTGGGAGCAGTGAGCACCACGTTCAGTGTAAATGTGGTTTAAGAATCCTGAATTTTAACAAAGCAGTGTTTCTGAGGAATAAAAATGTGTCATCTCATGACCAATGTAATTTTCTCTTCCATTCTTTTTTTTAAAAAGTTTATTTTGATTATCTGGCCATGCCATGTCTTAATGGTGGCATGTGGGATCTTTGATCTTCATTGCAGTGCACAAAATCTTCGGCTGTGGCGTGTGGGATATAGTTCCCTGACCAGCGATGGAACCTGGCCCAGTGCATTGGGAGGACAGACTCTTAGCCCTTGTACCACCAGGGAAGTCCCTCTCTTGCATCCTTAAGCTTATGGTTTTATTTTTGAACACTGTGTTTGTTAGGCTTGAGGTGGACGCGGTGTCCCAAGGAGAGGCAATGTCATAGGGTATTTCCTGTTTACCAGGGAAATATTGCCCCAAAGTCTGTTGGCCTAACTGATTAGGGTACTTCTTAGCCAGTGAGATAAAATTTTGGAAAATGTTCAGTAAAACAAAATTTTCCCTTCTAGGCTACCACAAAAGAAGTGCTCGACGTTGGGTGTTTTAGTTCCGACAGTCCTCATGTATTTGTTGTGTTCCATTAAGGGCTCAACTAGAGACAAGGAAGTGCGGTGAAGTTCAGAAGTTTCCTGGCCTCAGGGCACTGGATGATGGAGTGGATGGAGGAATAATAAGGCATTTCTGAAGCCTAATGTTTTGCTTGGCTTGCGTCTTAGGCATTTCACAAGATATGGCAAACGGTAACAGCAATGTTGGGTGTGAACAAAGTGACCTGGGGGTTGACTGCTGACATTATCCCTGGATGTGTTCTCTGTGTGTATGAGATTCTATGACGCATAGTCTTTTCCTGTTGCTTTTGCCAACCCCTCAGGGGATCATATGGCTTGAGATGAGTATAGATGATGGAAACTTGAGTTATAAAACATGTTTAGCATCTAGAAATGTCTAGGTTGCTGCTGGGAGGCTCTTGCCACGTGGACAAACCGTAGCTGATCCTGTGTGTTGGTGCGTGTGCGTATTATGTCTCAATCAGCAGTAGTTTGAGTGTGGTGTTCTATGGCTTATGTTTCCTCTCCTCCATCTCCGAAGAGATATAGAAATTAAATACATTTAGATATGTGAAGAGAACTACTCATGCAGAAGTTGTGCAAATGCTCAGCATGATTGGAATACTGTTTCACACCAGTCCCTCATTGTGTTACAGAAGAAGAAATGGGAGTACAATTATCTTTTGGTTCACTTTCAGATTAAATCATAACTTTAGGATATTTTTTCTTTTAAAAAGTGACTGCTTCACTAAGAAGTTTTAGATGAATGTCACCTTCCTTCTTCATTTTTTTCACATTGCAAGTGAATTTTCAGGTGTCAGTATTACCTCATTCAGTTCAGTCAATCAGTCGTGACTGACTTTTTTTGACCCCATGAACTGCAGCCCGCCAGGCCTCCCTGTCCATCGCCAACTCCCGGAGTTTACTCAAACTCATGTCCATTGAGTCAGTGATGCTGTCCAACCATCTCATCCTCTGTCATCCCCTTTTCCTCCTGCCTTCATTCTTTCCCAGCATCATGGTCTTTTCCAATGAGTCAGCTCTTTGCATCAGGTGGCCAAAGTATTGGAGTTTCAGCTTCAATATCAGTCCTTCCAATGAATATTCAGGACTGATTTCCTTTAGGATGGACTGGTTGGATTTCCTTGCAGTCCAAGGGACTCTCAAGAGTCTTCTCCAACACCACAGTTCAAAAGCATCAATTCTTCAGCACTCAGCTTTCTTTATGGTCCAACTCTCACATCCATACATGACTACTGAAAAAACCATAGCTTTGACTAGATGGACCTTTACTTTGTCAGCAAAGTAATGTCTCTGCTTTTTAATATGCTGTCTAGATTGGTCATAGCTTGTCTTCCAAGAAGAAAGCATCTTTTAATTTCATGGCTGCAGTCACCATTTGCAGAGGTTTTGGAGCCCAAGAAAATCAAGTCTGTCACTGTTTCATTGCTTCTCCATCTGTTTGCCATGAAGTAATGGGATTGAATGCCATGATCTCAGTTTTTTGAATGTTGAGCTTTAAGCCAGCTTTTTCACTCTCCTCTTTTACCTTCATCAAGAGGCTCTTTAGTTCCTCTTCACTTTCTTCCATAAGGGTGGTGTCATCTGCTTATCTGAGGTTATTGATATTTCTCTCAGCAATCTTGATTCCAGCTGTGCTTCATAATCCCCCACCCCAGCGTTTCTCATGATGTACTCTACATATAAGTAATACTCTGTATAATAAGCAAGATGACAATGTACAGCCTTGACGTACTCCTTTTCCTATTTGGAAGCAGTCTGTTGTTCCATGTCCAGTTCTAACTGTTGCTTCCTGACCTGCAAACAGATTTCTCAAGAGGCAGGTCAGGTGGTCTGGTATTCCCATCTCTTTCAGAATTTTCCACAGTTTGTTGTGGTTCACACAGTCAAAGGCTTTGGCATAGTCAATAAAGCAGAAGTAGATATTTTATTAGTCATTGTCATTTGTCCTGATCACCCTTTGAAGCCATTTTTAAAATTTGCTTTTAAACTTTTTTAAAATATTGCATTTTACCTTGCTTTCAGTCCCGGAAAATCATATGTAAATGGCACTGTTTGAAGCTTGTTCCATCCTCCTTAGGGATCTTGGAGGAGTCAGGCCCACAGACTGGGGGCTGGCAGAGTCCTTTAGTACAAGTTCAGTGCTAGCTCTTTCTCAGTTCATGCTGAATTATTTCTGAGGTTTTAATTACAGATTTGTCCTAGTGGCTCTCCTTTTAACCTCTGGCTATTTCATTTTGTATAGTAGGCTGAGGAATATACATGTTAAACGCTAGTTTCGGCCCATCCTGAAAGGGCTGATGTTGGTCAAGGTGACTGTCATTTTGAGGCTGTCAGCTGGGAGCACATCAGGACTAGACCAGAAATGGCTTAAATAGGAAATAATTACGACAAATGGTCTCCTCTTAAAAAAATAATCACTCAATCTGAATACTTAGCAAGAGATTTTTGTCATCAGAAGGATGTCTGTGGTAGTGTTATTAACTCGAGAGGAAGTTAAGTCTTTTTCTTTAGAAATGAGTGACCACAGCAATTGCATATATTCAAAAACTTCCATTACAAATAAGGAAATGGAAGTCAGAGACCTTAGTGACTTGCCTAAGGTCAGAACCTTATGAAGCGATGGAGTGAACTGGAAATGAGCGCCGTCACTGCAGCCTGTGCCCTTGCAGACCTTGTCCGGCACTGGAAGATGTGGATGAAGCGTGTTACTGGGCCAGGTGAAAATGCTATTTTTAATGATTGCTAGGAAAATTCTGGTTGCACACTTTTTACCATAATTGATATAAGAACAGCCTGCCTTCTTATTTGCCTGCCAGCCTGTTGTTCAGTAAAAATATGTGTAATCTTTTTAGTTTGGTCTTATGAAATAGCCGTGAGATAGTCAGTACTCTCAACAGGGTATAGAAGTGAATTCTGGGGCTTTCCTCGTGGCTCAGTGGTAAAGAATCTGCCTTCCGATTCAGGAGACATGGATTTGATCCCTGATCTGGGAAGATCCCACATGCCTTGGAGCAGCTGAGCTTGTGTGCCACAGCTGCTGAGCCTGCTTTCTAGAGCCTGGGAGCTGCAACTACCGTGGCCGGGCACCCTAGAGCCCATGTTCGGAAACGGGAGAAGCCGCCACGGTGAGAAGCCCACGTACCACAACTGGAGAGTAGCCGCCACTCACCGCAACTAGAGGAAAGCCTACGGAGCAATGAAGACCCAGCACAACCAAATAAATTAATTTTTTTAAAAAAGTGAATTCTGTCAGATTTGTTGATTAGTTAGTAGAAAATGCTTAAGAACAAAGAGCATTTTGGTAACTAGAGGGTCAGATTTTAGGGACATGCATAAAAACACTATATATTGTAGTAATCAAGCACAGTAAAAATCAAGCATTTGACTCATAGGTGAACCCTTCTTCCCTTAAATGAGCTGTGCCATCTTGGTCTGCAACTGACGAATCCAACACCAGCGCTTTTTAGGGGAAGTGGCTCTAGCAGACACATCAGGAGTAGTAAAGCCCCCTGGCATCTGGACTCTGTAGGAGCTCAACACGTTTACTCTCCCTGCCCTCAGCACACATGACCTTGTGTGGTATGCCCAACATCCTGGAAAGCTGTGGTGGACCTGGTGGCTGGGGAAATCTGGAGTTTGACCCTCTGTAGACTCATCTCCACCAAGGTGCCCAAGCCCGACCCAGGAAAACCAGCCCCTCCTGTGAATCCCGGGTGTGGGTACAGGGCCGCCTGTAACTGGATTTTACTTAACCTGAAACACAGCTTCCCCTGTCCAGATGGCCTGTATGTGAGCTCATACCTGTAGACGTAGAATGAATTTAAAGGATCAGCTGGCACCTGGAAGGGGTTGGCCCTGTCTGCTTAGTGCATTGGGAGCGGGCTGCGCTGACTTCCAGGTGTGTTAACAGTCTTTGTGTTGTGTTTCAGGTGATACCTGTTCTTGAATATCGGAAACAAAGGGCATAGCCACTGTTGTTGTTTTTTTTGTTTTTGTTTTCTAATATGTGAATTTCTATGAGGCTGAAAGACTTACCCAGTAGGAGTGAACTCTAATATATACTTTGGTATGTGTGCTTCTCATGATTGTACAGAAAGAGTTTAATTTATGTTTGTGTGAAAGACTGAGCACTACACACGCTGACAAAGGCAGAAAAAAAAAAAAAAAAGTCAGTTTTAGAACTTCAAGTAACTGTGAAGGCCACTGATTTCACTTTTTACATTGTATAAAGAAGAAAACCTGAATCCTAGAGAGGCTGAGTGACTGCAGGGTCTTGTAGCCACCAGTCTTGAGGGAGGAGCAGACACAGCTCTCTCCTCCCAGTCCAGGGCTCCTGGTGTCCCTGAGGGGCTGTCCCCCCGCCCCCCCCCCCCCCCCCCCGCACCACACCGCACCTTGCCAACCCTGCGATTCAGCTCACAGTGGGGGGAGCGGGAGGAGGGGCGTTGTGCTGTGGTGAAGGTGGCCTGCCCCAGTTCATTATGGCAGTAATAGGATGCAGTCAGTTACTTTCACTTAGCAGGATGGTCTCAAAACGAAACTTTGGAATTCTTAAAGCTCAGCTTGCATGAAACAGGGAGTGGGAGCTCTGGAAAGTCTTGTCCCAGCAAGTCCAGGCTCTGGTCCAGAAGTGACCTGTAAGCATAGAGGCTAGAGTTTTTGCCTCCATGTGTCTGTCTGGGAGTGGCGCTGACTAGTGACAGGTCCTGCTTTGTTTTCTTAGGAAATCATAATATAATTAATGGAAAATACCCTTTCACTCATAAACACATAGTTTTTATTTGTAAACAGCATTTTATCTTTTTAACATTTAAAATAATAAAAGCAAGAAAATTTAGATACAAAGGAAAGGGCGGATTTCATTATTGGGCCATTATTCATATAAGGGCCATTATTTCATTATTGTCACATAACCACTATTTTCATTTTTGCACATTTCAGTTTTTTAATATTTCAGAGTCTGTAATACATGCTTTCTACAAGGTCATAATCATGGCCTTGAGAAGAGTTCATGGTCTTTGGAGGCAGAAGTACCTGGGTTGGATTATGTGGCCTGTCAGTTCCTAGTTCCGTGACCTTGGGCAGGTCCCTTCATTTTGCATTTCAGTTTCTCCATCTGCAGAATGAGGCAAACCTTGAACTCACAGAGGATTCTTGTAAAGTGGAGAGGAGTTGTACAGGAAGTGCCTGGCCTTTGTGGCCTGTCAGGGTGTGCCTTTCACTGCTTAATGTCCTCCCTTTGCATGTGTTTTTTGCTGCCTGATGAGAAAGGAAATGACCACCTTCTTTATAAGATGAGTCCCTACTTCCTGTGGCTGGCCATAGAGAATGTTCACACAGGGAGTTGGGACTGAGTGACTTGGGGCCCTGAGGATCTCTGCATTTTGGAGGGGCCTTTGCTTTGCTGACCTGTGTTGAGGAGCAGGGGGTGCTATGTCCTTTGGTGTTTTATAGCCTGTGGAAGTCATCCAGCTTTTTCTCTAGCATCCTGTGGAGGACTGAGATGAGTCAGCCCCGGTAAACACGGGGGCCAGATTGAAAGGAAGTACGTGTTCTAGTTACCGACACGTAGTTTCCTGAGCTCCTGAGCCGCATGTTGGTGCCTGAACTTCAAGTCTGGTGTCAGGTCTTTACCAGGCCTGTCTGCTGTGTCCAAAGTGATGGACAAGCTTTTCCTTGATTGCTCAGATAAGAAGATGTATGGTGTGGGGTCAGGATTTGGAACCTGGAACTAGAGTGGGACCTATCCTATTTATAGATGCTGACCAGGAGGGCTCCCTGGAGCAGGCATGCAATGGGCCGCACAGGGCACTGTGGTGCCAGAGGCCTGGCATAGCCATGGGGAGCCTGGTCACTGTGGAGGGGCACCTCCTGCTCCTGTTTGGGAGGAGGGGCCTCTGGTCCCCGGATGAGGTAGTGCAGGAGTGGCTTAGCTTTTACAGACAAGACTTGCAGTATTTGTTAACAGGAAGCTGGCATCATGTAAACTCTGGGAGAAGTTCTGGGGAGCTTAGACAAAACCGTGTGATGTTCAGAGCAGTGCCAGTCCCCTCCTGGGGACTCGCTGCTGAGCTGTGGGTCCCTCTTGCTGCTGCCAAACACTGTGTTGAGGCCTGGCTGGGGCACACGCTGGCCAGTCACATGTGATGTGGACATGTGTTGTCCCAAATTACACTGTTCTTGAAATTCTGGGGGGAATTTCCTTCTCAAATTCTAGGATGAAATGCTTAGAGTGATGATTTTATATAGCATGTTGGCATTTTAAGTGGTTTGTAGCTTAAAAAAAGGTGGAGCCTGATTTCCTTAGAAAAGTGAAATTAGTTTTCCAAACCCACTGCAGTGAGTGTGAGAACATCCAAGTCGCCCTCATCACGTACTGTACTCCTGCCGTGGGTGTGGAGGGGTGTGTGTATGGCTGTGGGAGAGGAATGCTGGGCCAGATCCTCTTGCTGGAAGTTAAACACATTTCAGTAGAAGTTGTGGAGCTTTCATGATTAGGGTGTGCCTGTTTGATATCTTAAGGCAAAAACATTAAAATTTTTTTCTTCAGAATTTTGGTTTTAGAACACCTGTTTCTTTCATCATCAAGTTAAGTGGCAGCTGTCCCTCAAAACCTCCATGCTTCAGAGGAAGAGAAAGGCCCCATAACTGACTTCATGGTCTGAGGTGTGTAGGACAGGGACTAGAGCACTCTTGTATCAGACCTGGATTTGAGACTAAAGCCCTCTGTGGTACCACTTTCAGTTTTTACTCCAGAGGCCAGGCTGATGTGATAATTACAAGTGAATTCCAATGAGACATTACAACTTACGAACTCCGGTGGATGCTGTCGGTGATGTCTCTATGTTTTAGGGTCCCAGTGAATGGTGTAGAAACAAAGGAAAGTCCGGTGCCTCTGGGTCCTAGGGGGTGGTGTTCCCCTGGGAGGGGTGGGTTGAAAGACTGCCTGCCTATGTTCACCTGGTGCCTCCATGCTCAAGTGGCTGGCTATGTCTGGAGAGAGGTGCCTGCCTTGCCGGAGTGCATGGAAACAGGAACAGCTGGTGGCAGCCTGTCTGGCTGCTCTGGAGGAATTCTGCCCTCCCAAGGCCTGGCTTCAGGCCCTGGCTTGTCTCAGGAGAGCCAGCAGGTGCCTTCTTCCGGGTGGGGCTTTTTGGGGTGTAGAAGGCAGACTGGTGCTTCTCTTGCCATGCTGGCACCCTTCCTTGCCTGCCCAGCTTCTCGAGGTGGGGCTCGTGGTTTTGGTGGGGACCTGGGAGCCAGAGGGGCAGCTCTGCTCCGATGGCTTTTTGTCCTGAGGACTTGTCTCTGGAGTCAGCCACTAGCACCATCTAGAGACAGGGCCGTGATGCAGGGGCCGGGCCCTGTCCTGGGTGGCTGCTGCCTGCTGTGGTCAGCTCCCTCCAGACCTGTCCCAGTGAAGGTGCCTAGGACCATCTCTGCTTAGTTTTGGTGCACGTATTTGAGAACTGGCCAGGAGGTGAAAGCTCAAGTGATAGCAGGTTTGAATTTGGTACCATGATTTAATCTTTTTGTTATCAACCACTGTACCCTAGGATTCTCTTGTCATAGTGACGCTAAGCAGGGTTGTTCAAATAAGTGAAGCAGATGCCGTGTGTCCTGTTTTAACGGAGGATCTTGGCTGCTGGAGTCTCTCTGGAGAACTCCATCTGATCACACCACAGCTGAACACCTCTTCCAGTCAGAGCTGGGTGTGCACGGGTGTGGTGAACTAGGAGCTGGCCGCTAGTTGGAGCTCGGAGACCATCCAGTAATTAGCCGCATGGCTTAGAGCAGCTCACTCCCCAGAGTCTCACAGCGAGCACCTGGAGGCCTCCATATCTTCTCCATTTTTGTGTCCTCAGCAGCCAGACTGTGTGCCTGACTGGAGTGGGTACTCAGCCAGACGTTTGCCAGACAGTAGAGAAGGTGGCAGAGCCCAGAGTGTGGCACTCAGAGGAGTCTGGTCTCAGGAGGGGGCAGGAGAAAAGATTTCTAGTCCATCAGATTTGTAAGTGTTGCCTGTCAAACCCCCTTCTTGGAGATTCTTAATGTACCTTTAGCATACTAGAAGCTCTGAGAAGTTTGGCAGCCGAGAAAACAGTAGTGTTGTTTAACCCAGAATCTCCTTAAACGCGTTTGACCCAAGAACTGTCTCCATTCAACTCCGCTAAGCCTGGGGGAGCTTTTGCTAGACCAGGTGACCTTGAGGGAGACTTCCTTCTGGAACATTCTGGAATTTGAGAGCAGGGGTGGGAGGATGGGACGTATTTAGAGGGGTAATGAGGTGGCAGAAGGTTTGGGGCATGGGTAGGGGGTGGTGGGTTAGTCTCTACACAGGGCTCAGACCCCAAATTCTGCAGTTAAACCTGGTAGGCTCTGCATCCACAGCACAAACGGGGATCTGGGGTGAGGTGTGTATCCCTGGAGCTGAACTCGTGTTGGGGAGGTGTGTGTTTTGTCCTTAGTGAACCAAAGGGCGGTGGACAGAATGACCATGTTTCTGTTGTACTCGTGCCCTTTCTCCTCTTTTCAACAGATTGTGAGTTTCTTGAAGGAAGGAGTCTAAACTCTAAAACTTGCCAGGCACAGTTGCTGCTTATCCACCTGCCGTGGAGTAAATGGTGAAGGTGCTGAGATGCTGTGTGGAAACTTGGCCTCCCTGGCCCCTCCTTTATCCACTAGAGGGCAAATGGGAGGGTCCCCCTCCATCAGCCACACTGGCAGTGGGCTTGGTGATCCCCCACCGCTGTCTCTGGGGATCCATGCCCCCAGATCCCAAGGTTTGTCTCCACCTACTCCCCCTTTCAGATAAGAACATATAAATGTGATTATGTTGAGAAGCTGAAGCATTTGACTAAATCAGATGCTTTTGCCCAGCCCTAGAATAAAGGCTGTAGTTATTTTAACAACAACAGCAAAAATCCTGCAGTCTTCAGCTATTTCTGGAAGTAACTGGTAATTAGCATGCCATTTGTAATTCATTGCCGTCTCCGGCTGTTTGTTTCCTTGTTCCAAAGCAGCCCAGTTTGGGAGACTGGGTTTATTTCATTTGGAAATATGATTTTGTGGCGATCTCCAGAATGGCATCGCGAAATTAATGGTTTTCTGGAGCTGTAGTTTGCCAAACCTGGGGACTCATTTCCAGCAGCCCTGTGGAGGGAAGTGACGGCTTGCTGGGGTGGTGTTGACTTTCCAAGAAAAGCGCTAGAAGCAACTGCTTCAGGATGGTTTGATGCTACCTGATTTTCCAGGAGGAGAACAGGTAATTGGGGGCAGATTTAAGAGGCTTCATCATTGAACTTGTTGCAGATTATTCTCTTGTGAAAGGAATGCACATGTATTGTTCTGTGCATCTCTTAATAAAAGGGTTTCGTTATATGGGCGCTGGACTCTAATAGTAAAAGAATTAAAATGGTCCTAGTTCTGTAAGATACGGTGGTAAGAAGAGCTAACTTAGATTGTACAGAGGCCAGGTAGTTGTGCAAAAACTATGGCCTGAACGTGTTGTCAGCAGTAAGAGTTGTTTCTGGGTTTTTAGGTGAAGGTGAACAGTTGAAAGGGTTTGGGTGCAGTTCTGTACTATGGGAGTGGAAATGTAGGCACCTGTATCCAGATGCTCATTGTGGACCCCAATGCAGAGGTTCTCCCACCAGGGCTGTGGGCAGCTTCCACAGCACCTGGTCTGAGATATCCCGGAGGTCTGGCACAGTGCAGGCTGTGGGCTGGAGCACTAGGGAGAGTGATGGGGAGGGGTTGGGAAGTGGGTGTCTCCCAGAGCCCCTTGGTATAAGGAGGTCAGTAACCCAAGAGGGTTCCGCCCTTTCAGGTTTGCCTGGTGCACACTTAGGAAAAAGTATTCCTTCTTAGTTTCAAAGTATGATATCCAAGAATAATTTATGTTTTCTGAAACTTCTTGTCATGGAAACAGACTTGAGGGTAGAGGACTGGCAAACCAACTGTGAGGGGATATTAAGGGTCGCCTGAAGAGGAGGGGTGTAAACGATGTGGGAGACAGGGTCGTCTAAGCTGCAGCTGATACGGAGGTTAAAAACTATTATTATTATTATAGTTTTCATTAGACAGTATCATCCCATGGTTCAAAAATAAAATGAGGTGTCAAAAAGTATTGACTCAGAAGCCTACCCTGTCCACTCTGTACCTGTCCCGTCTTAAAATCACGGTCATTAATTTATTGTGTGTCTTTCTAGAATCATTTCATTCACTTGAAGGACTTGAAAATGTGTTAACCACCACCACCTCTGTGTGTCTAGAAGGTGTCACCCCCATTTTCTGCTTTTTATATTTGACGTGGTTTGGAGATCCTTCACATGAGCACACAAAAAACCTCCTTCTCTCCCCTCCTCTCCTGTTTACAGCTGTCTCGTGTCCCATTTAATAGGTGCTCTGTCATTTATTGATTCATTTCTCTATTGATGAACATGTGGCTTAATTTCATTGTATTGAATTGCGTGCAAAGTGTGCCTTCAGGATAAGTCCCCAGAACTGGAGTTGTCAAGTCAAAGAGCACGTGCATTTGTGGTTTTGGCTGACACTGCCTGTCGCCCTCCGTGGGGGTGGCACCAGCCCTAGGTTAGGGTGCCTGTTCCCCACATCCTCAGGAATAGACCGTGTCGCCACGCGGTTTTGGAGCTTACCAAGCTGGTAGGTGGAAAATGGTATCTAAATGTAGTTTTAATTTATATTTCTATTGTTATGAGTGAGATTGTGTATCTTTCATATGAGTTTTAGTGCTCTCTGTGTATGTAGACTGTTGCACTTTTTTTTTTCTCTCTTGAATTTCTAGGAGCATTTTACATGTTTGAGAAGTAGATTTTGTGATAAAGCTTGTACCTACTGTTTCCAAATTTTTGTCATTTGTCTTTAAACTTTGATTTTTACCAGGCTGAAGGTTTTAATGTTTATGTGATTATATTATCAGTCTTTTCTTTTGTGGCTTCTGGATTTTGTGTTCTTGTTTGGAAGGAATTGACACCACGGCTGTAGAACCACTCTATTGTTTAGAATTAACTGGTTTTAGAGAGTCTATTAGTTTCCCCCAAGTAACACAGGTTATTCGAGTTGTATTTGCCTTTTGTTTCCTGTATACTTTGCTTTTGTCCGCTCTGCTTCACTTTATTTAATATAATAAGAGATCCTTACTGCATTTTTCCAGCTCCCATAATTGGAAAGATACTATAGTTGCCACCTGGAGCAGATATGCTCTCAGTCTGGTGGGTTAAGCTTGTTGGTGTACTGACCTGGAGGCCTCTGAGTGACTGGCCTTGCCCTGCCATGTGTCCTGGTGTGCACGGGCCATATCAGTGGGCAGACATCGAGCTCTGCTGGGAAGTGGGCTCTGAATGTGGCTCCAGGGCCTCAGAATGCTGGGAGAGGCTGCCTTGTCCATGATAATCCAATTCCTAGTAGGTTATTATATGTGCATTCTGGTTTCAGTTTTCTTGCCCTTAATTTTTAGATGTGCCAAGTCTTTTGTATTTGTTACTTATAATTTTATTTTTCTCTGTGTGAGTTTACTGAGGACTTGGAAGCTGGTTTGTGGGGATGAGGCCCATAGGACATAGCACCCCATCTCCAGCAGGCTCTCAGCACTCTTACTTTGATGATGTTGTTGTTATTGTTCAGTTGCTAAGTTGTGTCTGACTCTCTGTGACCCCATGGACTGTAGCGTGCCAGGCTCCTATGTCCTCCACTATCTCCTGGAGTTTGCTCAAACTCATGTCCATTGAGTGGGTGATGCTGTCTAACCATCTCATTCTCTATCGTCCCCTTCTCCTTTTGCCCTCAGTCTTTCCTACCATCAGGGTCTTTTCCAGTGAGTCAGCTCTTCTCATCAGGTGGCCAAAGTATTGCAGCTACAGCTTCAGCAACAGTCCTTCCAATGAATATTCAGGACTGATTTCCTTTAGGATTGACTGGTTGGATCTCTTTGCAATCCAAGGGACTCTCAAGAGTCTTCTCTAGCAGCACAATTCAAAAGCATCAGTTCTTCAGCACTCAGACTTATTTATGGTCCAGCTCTCATATCCATACATGAGTGCTGAAAAAACTATGACTTTGACTATATGGACCTTTGTTGGCAAAGTGATGCCTCTGCTTTTTAATACGTTGTCTAGGTTTGTCACAGCTTTTCTTCCAAGGAGCAAGTGTCTTTTAATTTCCTGGCTGTCATCATCGTTCTCAGTGATTTTGGAGCCCAAGGAAATAAAGTCTGTCTCTGTTTCCATTTTTTCCCCATCTGTTTGCCCTGAAGTGATGGGACCGGATGCTTAGTTTTTGAATGTTGAGTTTTAAGTGAGCTTTTTCACTCTCCTGTTTCACCTTCATCAAGAGGCTCTTTAGTTCCTCTTCACTTTCTGTCATTAGTGGTCTTATCTGCATATTTGAGGTATTTGGTGTTTCTCCCTGCAATCTTGATTCCAGCCTGTGAGTAATTCAGCCCAGCATTTCACATAATATACTCTGCATAGAAGTTAAACAAGCAGGGTGAGAGTATATAGCTTTGACGTACTCCTTTCCTAATTTTGAACCAGGCCGTTGTTTAGGGTCCAATTCTAACTATTGCTTCTTCACCCACGTACAGGTTTCTCAGGAGACAGGTAAGGTGGTCTGGTACTCCCATCTCTTTAAGAATTTTCCACAATTTGTTGTGATCCAAGAGCTTCCTTGGTGGCTCTGATGGTAAAGAATCTGCCTGCAGTGCATGATACCTGGGTTTGATCCCTGGGTTGGGAAGATCACCTGGAGAAGGAAATGGCAACCCATTCCAGTATTCTCGCCTGAAGAATCCTTGGCGGGATACAGTCCATGGGATTATGAAGAGTCAGACATGACTGAGCGACCAACACACAGTTGAAAGCTTTAGCTTAGGCAATGAATCAGAAGTAGATATTTTTCTGGAATTCCCTTGCTTTCTCCATGATTCAACAAATATTGGCAGTTTTGATCTTTAGTTTACCTCTGCCTTTTCTAAACCCAACTTGTACATCTAGAAGTTCTCAGTTCACATACTACTGAAGACTAGCTTGAAGGATTTTGAGCATGACCTTGCAAACATGTGAAATGAGGCCAATTGTACTGTAGTTTGAACATTTTTTTGACACTGCTCTTCTTGGGGATTGGAATGAAAACTGACCTTTTCCAGTCCTTTGGCCACTGCTGAGTTTTCCAAATTTGCTGGCATATTGAGTGCAATACTTTCACAGCATCATCTTTTAGGATTTGAAATAGCTCAGCTGGAATTCTGTCACCTCTCCTAGCTTTGTTTGTAGTAATGCCTCACAAGGCCCACTTGACTTCATACTCCGGGATGTCTGGCTCTCGTTGAGTGACTACACTATGGTTGTCATCCGGGTCATTAAGACCTTTTTTTATTTAGTTTTGTGTATTATTGACATGTTTTCTTAATCTCTTCTGCTTCTGTTAGGTCCTTACTATTTCTCTTCTTTATTGTGTCCATCCTTGCATAAAATGTTCCCTCAATATCTTCAATTTTCTTGAAGAGATCTCTAGTCTTTCCCACTCTATTGTTTTCCTCTGTTTCTTTGGTCTGTTCTTTTTGGGAAGGCCTTCTTATCTCTCCTTGCGATTCCCTGGAAGCCTGTGTTCATTTGGGTATATTTTTTCCAGTCTTCCTCGTCTTTCACTTCTCTTCTTTCCTTAGCTATAGGGTCAGTCAGAAAACTGTTTAGATCTTGACCAGTTATACGGTCTTATGTGGGATCCGTCTTTGTGGAGTAAGCATTTTCTGGGACTTGGAAGATGGGATGAGAGTAGGTCTGAGGGACTCAGGGAGTGATGTGGGAGAGGTGGATTTTGAGATGATTATATTTTAAGAGTGACAAACACCGGTTGGTCTGGTGCCCGCCTTTCTGAAGAATGATCTGTTGAGGACTCAGCCTATACTCCTGGCTTCCTGCCGGCCTGTCCTGGACGCTGTCGTGTCAGTTGTAGTGAGGCTCTTGTTGTAGTTGTCTGTTAGCCTGCGGCTGTTTTAACTGGGTATCATTTAAGCAGATACAGTGATAAAGGTTGTTTCTCATTGTTGGGCCCTGAATTCTACCATAGGACAGTCAAAAGGAAATCTGTACACGGTTGAATGTGTGGTGCAGTTATCGGGGTGTAGCGAGTGAACCCATGGTCCATCTTCTCCTGCTTCCTCCTCCTTGCACTCCCTTCTTCCCTCTCTCCAGGTAGCATTTCTCCAGTGGAAGAAGAGGTGCTGGTGAGGGTGTCAGAGCCGTGGATGGTCAGAGGAAGATGGGACATGGAGGGCCGGGCAGTGGTATTAGCACATAACATACTTTCTGAGAGGGCACATGGTGGGGACCTGATGAGACTTGTCCTGTTTGGAACTTAGGAGGGTGCTGAGAGCTTTGCCAGAGCACTTCCAGAAGCCTGGCTGTGGGTTGCAGGCAAAGTTCCTGCCTCACAGACACTGTTGGAAGGAAAGGCTGACCTGTGGAGGCTGTTCTTGGAAGAGTGCCCGTGCTTTGAACTGCTCTATAAATGCTCACAGAGCTGTCCTTGGACCTTCTGGTGAGATGTACAATTCCCATGTGACCCACCTCCAACTGACTGCCAAACATCGAGTTTAAAAAAAATAGTTTCTACTTGAGATTAATGAGGACACCCAGGAGTGAATTTGAGGGGATCATTGCCCTTTGTCGTGGCCTTCACTCCAAGGGTACACCTACTTCAAAGCATCCCATTACCAAACTTCAGACAATCATTGGAGGGACGAAAGGATCACCAAATAATGCGTCAGCACTCGTCACTGGATGAATGGCCAAGATGCCTGGCCTTGTGGTTTGCGTTGCTGGCCTTACCTATTTCTTTTCTGTCAGAACCAAGAGGAGTTGCTGGCATGTCTGCTTGGGCTTGCAGGCAGAGCAGAGGGAGGCACAGGACTGTGTTTGCTCCCAATAACCCCAGAGAAGCATAACGCTTTCTGTTACCAAGGAGCACCTCAGTTCTTTCTTGCTTTTACTTTATTCAGTTTACTTACAGAGTTCACTATTTGTTTATTTACTTGCTAATTCTAATCCAGCTGGTTTTGAACCTTTGTGGTATGTACAGTGCGGTGATAGATCTGGTCAGAAAAAATATATAAGTAGAAGACACAGTTCCTTCAGAGAGGCCCTGGCATGACATGGAACAGTGGTAAACCCTTCCTTGGGGGGAGGGCTGTGTGCTTTTCCTCCTCACCCGCCGACACCTCCTCTTCATTCACCTGGACCTGAGCCCTTCCTCAGGGGGCCAGAGTTTCGGGGCTTCAGTCACTGTTTGAATCCATTTAGTTTTGTCTTTTGACGTTTTTTGGTTTGTATTATTTATAGTGGACAGTATGAGAAATATTTTTAAATTCTGAACTTAGCATATTTACTTTTGCTTATTCTTTTGATTTACTTGGGAAGCTTTAGAGAGGCAAACTTTTATTAAGAAGATGATTTGGTATGTTGGAAAGGTTTTGGAACTAGAAATACATAAATTCACATTTGTGCTCTACTGGTAGCATTACTGAGGCCTTAGATAATTTATTTAACTCACTAAATCTGGGTCCCTGCTCCACAAAATGTGGAGAACAGTGCCTACTGGAGGGCTGTTGTAAAGATGAGAACAGATGAAAAGCTAGGACTATATTTTTGGGGTAAGCCAGGGGTCCACATGACCTTTTCTATTTACATTTCAGAATCTTTCCTTCATCTGTTCAGTTTACTGTTGAGTCAGTTTATGAGGTGCCTCCTCTATGCCAGGACCTGTGATGGGTGGGATTCAGACACAGATAAGATTCTGTCCCCCTGACAAGGGGCTGCCCAGGGGCCCACTCCAGTCTTGTCAGCGTGGGGCAGTGGGTGATAACTTGGCCTGCAGAGGCATCCTTCATGGGAGAGGTGCCTGTGTGTCCTGGTGGCAGCGCTGGGCAGAGTGGTGGTGGTGGCAGGACCATCTGATGTCCCTCAGATCTTGTTGCTCTTCCTGGTTATAGGGGCACCCCTTGCTTTGGCCAGCAGAGGCGACTTTGACTCCAGTGTCATCCTCAAAAATGCAAACCATGCTGAACGGAATGCTGTTTTCAGTTGGTAATTACAGTTTTCTCAGGGAGGATTTCAAAATCACCTTTCTGGAGGTCAAAAGCTGACCCTGTTGGCACAGTGACCACTTGGCAGTGCCTCTGGTTTCCTTGTCACCCTCTTAGGGAAGGCGGTGGGTTAACCTGGTGGTGAAGGAAGTGCTCCAGGCCTGCCCAGAGGGAGTCATGCAGGCTACCCTGGCTGACCTGAAGATAAAAGTCCATAGGAATAGCTGTGTACCTAGAGGAACTGTAGGACAGCATTGTTAAGAAAGTGATTTCAAGGTTAAAATAACACTGGATAATTTTCCTCTTATGTTTATACGAATGACAGATCTCAAATAATCATAATCATAAAACCACTGGCGAAACGCTTAAGCCTCCATTGCTTTGTGTGTGTCTTAAAAGACCTGTTTTAGACTATTTAATCCTGGAGCTTGAAAAACATGGTAATAATATAACACAAAATTCTGTTTGTGTGTTTTTAGTTCTTTGTCTGTGATCTTTTTACTAACTTGGTTAAGAATAGGAGGGAGGTGGTCTGCTTTGCATTCAGCTGTGGGACTTGATCTACATATGGAAGGAGTTTTGAGGACCGAGGGCTAAAGAGGGCTGCATGCTTTATAGAATTTTGGGGCTACTGGAAGGGATCTGTTATTTGGTTCATTTCACACTACCTCTGGTCTTTGGAAGGACAAGCTTACAAAACTTTGTGTGTCCTTATTTGCACAGAGGCCCATGTGAGTCAGTGAGTGAGATCTGGCCAGTCTGTTGGGGTTAGGATGCTCTGCTAGCCTGGCAGCAGACGCTGGAGTCAGTTATTCCTGATTCTGACTGTGCCACAAAGAGCCAGCTAGCAGACAGCATGCTGATTTCCCCGGGCCTCAGCTGAGCAGTGAAAAGGGGATGGACGTGGGCTGCCAGGACCACTCAGACTTGACCTTGAGCTGTTTTTTTCCTGTGTCAAGAGTGCAAGTTTGGGGTGTTTGCATAGCTGAGTGACACCGATTTCCCTGAGGTAAATAGCTGTTTAAAGGACTGCCTTCCAAAAAAAATAATAAAGGACTGCCTTCCTCCCTGTTGGGGAACATGACGTTAGTCTCCTTGGCACTCCTGTGTACATTTCATTTGAACAGGAACATTTTGCACCTCTTGATGTGCTGCTTTTTAATTGTTCACAGTTGTTTTCTTTGAAATGTTTCCTCTTGTAAACCACAAGGATGTTGAGGACAGTGACAGTTTGTGACGGTTTCATGCCAGTCTGCATGGCCGTGTTCTCAACCCAGCTGCATGCTGGGGTGGCGTGCTCTTCTCCTTCCTCCATATTTGAGTGTGTTGGTTCAGGAGAGTTTTTTTTCCCCCAGTTTTTTTTTTTTTTTTTTCTTCCAATTTTATTTTATTTTTAAACTTTACATAATTGTATTAGTTTTGCCAAATATCAAAATGAATCCGCCACAGGTATACATGCGCTCCCCATCCCGAACCCTCCTCCCTCCTCCCTCCCCATACCATCCCTCTGGGCCGTCCCAGTGCACCAGCCCCAAGCATCCAGCATCATGCATCGAACCTGGACTGGCAACTCGTTTCCTACATGATATTTTATATGTTTCATTGCCATTCTCCCAAATCTTCCCACCCTCTCCCTCTCCCACAGAGTCCATAAGACTGTTCTATACATCAGTGTCTCTTTAGCTGTCTCGTACACCAGGTTATTGTTACCATCTTTCTAAATTCCATATATATGCGTTAGTATACTGTATTTATGTTTTTCCTTCTGGCTTACTTCACTCTGTACAATAGGCTCCAGTTTCATCCACCTCATTAGAACTGATTCAAATGTATTCTTTTTAATGGCTGAGTAATACTCCATTGTGTATATGTACCACAGCTTTCCTATCCATTCATCCGCTGATGGACATCTAGGTTGCTTCCATGTCTTGGCTATTATAAACAGTGCTGCGATGAACATTGGGGTACATGTGTCTCTTTCCCTTCTGGTTTCCTCAGTGTGTATGCCCAGCAGTGGGATTGCTGGATCATAAGGCAGTTCTATTTCCAGTTTTTTAAGGAATCTCCACACTGTTCTCCATAGTGGCTGTACTAGTTTGCATTCCCACCAACAGTGTAAGAGGGTTCCCTTTTCTCCACACCCTCTCCAGCATTTATTATTTGTAGACTTTTGGATCGCAGCCATTCTGACTGGTGTGAAATGGTACCTCATAGTGGTTTTGATTTGCATTTCTCTGATAATGAGTGATGTTGAGCATCTTTTCATGTGTTTGTTAGCCATCTGTATGTCTTTTTTGGAGAAATGTCTATTTAGTTCTTTGGCCCATTTTTTGATTGGGTCGTTTATTTTTCTGGAGTTGAGCTGTAGGAGTTGCTTGTATATTTTTGAGATTAGTTGTTTGTCGGTTGCTTCATTTGCTATTATTTTCTCCCATTCTGAAGGCTGTCTTTTCACCTTGCTAATAGTTTCCTTTGATGTGCAGAAGCTTTTAAGGTTAATTAGGTCCCATTTGTTTATTTTTGCTTTTATTTCCAATATTCTGGGAGGTGGGTCATAGAGGATCCTGCTGTGATGTATGTCGGAGAGTGTTTTGCCTATGTTCTCCTCTAGGAGTTTTATAGTTTCTGGTCTTACGTTTAGATCTTTAATCCATTTTGAGTTTATTTTTGTGTATGGTGTTAGAAAGTGGTCCAGTTTCATTCTTTTACAAGTGGTTGACCAGATTTCCCAGCACCACTTGTTAAAGAGGTTGTCTTTAATCCATTGTATATTCTTGCCTCCTTTGTCGAAGATAAGGTGTCCATATGTGCGTGGATTTATCTCTGGGCTTTCTATTTTATTCCATTGATCAATATTTCTGTCTTTGTGCCAGTACCATACTGTCTTGATAACTGTGGCTTTGTAGTAGAGCCTGAAGTCAGGTAGGTTGATTCCTCCAGTTCCATTCTTCTTTCTCAAGATCGCTTTGGCTATTCGAGGTTTTTTGTATTTCCATACAAATTGTGAAATTATTTGTTCTAGCTCTGTGAAGAATACTGTTGGTAGCTTGATAGGGATTGCGTTGAATCTATAAATTGCTTTGGATAGTATACTCATTTTCACTATATTGATTCTTCCAATCCATGAACATGGTATATTTCTCCATCTATTAGTGTCCTCTTTGATTTCTTTCACCAGTGTTTTATAGTTTTCTATATATAGGTCTTTAGTTTCTTTAGGTAGATATATTCCTAAGTATTTTATTCTTTCCGTTGCAATGGTGAATGGAATTGTTTCCTTAATTTCTCTTTCTGTTTTCTCATTATTAGTGTATAGGAATGCAAGGGATTTCTGTGTGTTGATTTTATATCCTGCAACTTTACTGTAGTCATTGATTATTTCTAGTAATTTTCTGGTGGACTCTTTAGGGTTTTCTATGTAGAGGATCATGTCATCTGCAAATAGTGAGAGTTTTACTTCTTCTTTTCCAATTTGGATTCCTTTTATTTCTTTTTCTGCTCTGATTGCTGTGGCCAAAACTTCCAAAACTATGTTGAATAGTAATGGTGAAAGTGGGCACCCTTGTCTTGTTCCTGACTTTAGAGGAAATGCTTTCAACTTTTCACCATTGAGGATAATGTTTGCTGTGGGTTTGTCATATATAGCTTTTATTATGTTGAGGTATGTTCCTTCTATTCCTGCTTTCTGGAGAGTTTTTATCATAAATGGATGTTGAATTTTGTCAAAGGCTTTCTCTGCATCTATTGAGATAATCATATGGTTTTTATTTTTCAATTTGTTAATGTGGTGTATTACATTGATTGATTTGCGGATATTGAAGAATCCTTGCATCCCTGGGATAAAGCCCACTTGATCATGGTGTATGATCTTTTTAATGTGTTGTTGGATTCTGATTGCTAGAATTTTGTTAAGGATTTTTGCATCTATGTTCATCAGTGATATTGGCCTGTAGTTTTCTTTTTTTGTGGGATCTTTGTCAGGTTTTGGTATTAGGGTGATGGTGGCCTCATAGAATGAGTTTGGAAGTTTACCTTCCTCTGCAATTTTCTGGAAGAGTTTGAGCAGGATAGGTGTTAGCTCTTCTCTAAATTTTTGGTAGAATTCAGCTGTGAAGCCGTCTGGACCGGGGCTTTTGTTTGCTGGAAGATTTTTGATTACAGTTTCAATTTCCATGCTTGTGATGGGTCTGTTAAGATTTTCTATTTCTTCCTGGTCCAGTTTTGGAAAGTTGTACTTTTCTAAGAATTTGTCCATTTCTTCCACGTTGTCCATTTTATTGGCATATAATTGTTGATAGTAGTCTCTTATGATCCTTTGTATTTCTGTGTTGTCTGTTGTGATCTCTCCATTTTCGTTTCTAATTTTGTTGATTTGATTTTTCTCCCTTTGTTTCTTGATGAGTCTGGCTAATGGTTTGTCAATTTTATTTATCCTTTCAAAGAACCAGCTTTTGGTTTTGTTGATTTTTGCTATGGTCTCTTTTGTTTCTTTTGCATTTATTTCTGCTCTAATTTTTAAGATTTCTTTCCTTCTACTAACCCTGGGGTTCTTCATTTCTTCCTTTTCTAGTTGCTTTAGGTGTAGAGTTAGGTTATTTATTTGACTTTTTTCTTGTTTCTTGAGGTGTGCCTGTATTGCTATGAACTTTCCCCTTAGGACTGCTTTTACCGTGTCCCACAGGTTTTGGGTTGTTGTGTTTTCATTTTCATTGGTTTCTATGCAAATTTTGATTTCTTTCTTGATTTCTTCTGTGATTTGTTGGTTATTCAGCAGTGTGTTGTTCAGCCTCCATATGTTGGAATTTTTCACAGTTTTTCTCCTGTAGTTGAGATCTAATCTTACTGCATTGTGGTCAAAAAAGATGCTTGGAATGATTTCTATTTTTTTGAATTTACCAAGGCTAGCTTTATGGCCCAGGATGTGATCTATCCTGGAGAAGGTTCCATGTGCGCTTGAGAAAAAGGTGAAATTCATTGTTTTGGGATGAAATGACCTATAGATATCAATTAGGTCTAACTGGTCTATTGTATCGTTTAAAGTTTGTGTTTCCTTGTTAATTTTCTGTTTAGTTGATCTATCCATAGGTGTAAGTGGGGTATTAAAGTCTCCCACTATTATTGTGTTATTGTTAATTTCTCCTTTCATACTTGTTAGCATTTGTCTTATGTACTGTGGTGCTCCCGTGTTGGGTGCATATATATTTATAATTGTTATATCTTCTTCTTGGATTGATCCTTTGATCATTATGTAGTGACCTTCTTTGTCTCTTTTCACAGCCTTTGTTTTAAAGTCTATTTTATCTGATATGAGTATTGCTACTCCTGCTTTCTTTTGGTCCCTATTTGCATGGAAAATCTTTTTCCAGCCCTTCACTTTTAGTCTGTATGTGTCCCCTGTTTTGAGGTGGGTCTCTTGTAGACAACATATGTAGGGGTCTTGTTTTTGTATCCATTCAGCCAGTCTTTGTCTTTTGGTTGGGGCATTCAACCCATTTACATTTAAGGTAATTACTGATAAGTATGTTCCCGTTGCCATTTACTTTATTGTTTTGGGTTCGAGTTTATACACCGTTTTTGTGTTTCCTGTCTAGAGAATATCCTTTAGTATTTGTTGGAGAGCTGGTTTGGTGGTGCAGAATTCTCTCAGCCTTTGCTTGTCTGAAAAGCTTTTGATTTCTCCTTCATACTTGAATGAGATCCTTGCTGGGTACAATAATCTGGGCTGTAGGTTATTTTCTTTCATCATTTTAAGTATGTCTTGCCATTCCCTCCTGGCTTGAAGAGTTTCTATTGAAAGATCAGCTGTTATCCTTATGGGAATTCCCTTGTGTGTTATTTGTTGTTTTTCCCTTGCTGCTTTTAATATTTGTTCTTTGTGTTTGATCTTTGTTAATTTGATTAATATGTGTCTTGGGGTGTTTCTCCTTGGGTTTATCCTGTTTGGGACTCTCTGGGTTTCTTGGACTTGGGTGATTATTTCCTTCCCCATTTTAGGGAAGTTTTCCACTATTATCTCCTCAAGTATTTTCTCATGGTCTTTCTTTTTGTCTTCTTCTTCTGGAACCCCTATGATTCGAATGTTGTAGCGTTTAATATTGTCCTGGAGGTCTCTGAGATTGTCCTCATTTCTTTTAATTCGTTTTTCTTTTATCCTCTCTGATTCATTTATTTCTACCATTCTATCTTCTAATTCACTAATCCTGTCTTCTGCCTCTGTTATTCTACTATTTGTTGCCTCCAGAGTGTTTTTAATTTCACTTATTGCATTATTCATTATATATTGACTCTTTTTTATTTCTTCTAGGTCCTTGTTAAACCTTTCTTGCATCTTCTCAATCCTTGTCTCCAGGCTATTTATCTGTGATTCCATTTTAGTTTCAAGATTTTGGATCAATTTCACTATCATTATTCGGAATTCTTTGTCAGGTAGATTCCCTATCTCTTCCTCTTTTGTTTGGTTTGGTGGGCATTTATCCTGTTCCTTTATCTGCTGAGTATTCCTCTGTCTCTTCATCTTGTTTAAATTGCTGAGTTTGGGGTGTCCTTTCTGTATTCTGGCAGTTTGTGGAGTTCTCTTTATTATGGCGTTTCCTCACTGTGTGTGGGTTTGTACAGGTGGCTTGTCAAGGTTTCCTGGTTAGGGAAGCTTGTGTCGGTGTTCTGGTGGGTGGAGCTGTATTTCTTCTCTCTGGAGTGCAATGAAATGTCCAGTAATGAGTTATGAGATGTCTATAGTTTTGGGGTGACTTTGGGCAGCCTGTATCTTGAAGCTCAGGGCTGTGTTCCTTTGTTGCTGGAGAATTTGCTTGGTATGTCTTGCCCTGGAACTTATTGGCCCTTGTGTGGTGCTTGGTTTCAGTGTCGGTATGGAGGCAGTTGATGAGCTCCTGTCAATGAATGTTCCTTGGAGTCAGGAGTTCCCTGGAGTCAGGGTTTGGACTTAAGTCTCCTGCTTCCGATTATCGGTCTTATTTTTACAGTAGTTTCAAAACTTCTCCTTCTATACAGCACCACTGATAAAACATCTACATTAAAGATGATAAGTTTCTCTACAGTGAGGGTCACTCAGAGAGGTTCACAGGGTTACATGGAGAAGAGAAGAGGGAGGAGGGAGTTAGAGGTGACCCAAATGAGATGAGGTGAATCAATAGTGGAGAGAGTGGGCTAGCCAGTAGTCACTTCCTTATGTGCACTCCACAACTGGACCACTCAGAGATGTTCACGGGGTTATACAGAGAAGAGAAGAAGGGGGAAGGTAACAGAGGTGGCCAGAAGGATAAAAGGGGGGAATGAAAAGGAGGGAGACAGATCCAGCCAGTAATCAGTTCCCTATGTGTTCTCCACCGTCTGGAACACACAGAAATTCACAGAGTTGGGTAGAGTAGAGAGGGGTTAGGGAGGAGACACAGGCGACCTGGTGGAGAAAAAGGAGGGTCCAAAGGGAGAGAGAGCAGTCAAGCCAGTAATCTTACTCCCTAGTGAAAAATGGGTCCTGAAGATTGGGTCCTTAAAGGTACAAAATTGGTAACAAATACATAAAAGCAAAAATTAAAAATCTAGAGTAGAGTTTGGAATTTCAAAAATACGATGTTAAAGAAAAGAAGAAGGAAAAGAAAGAAAAAACGAACAAACAAAAACAAACAAGGTCGCAAAAATTATAAAGAAAGTACAGGTACAAAATTGATAACTAATACCAGAAAGCAAAAATTAAAAATCTAGAGTAGAGTTTGGAATTTCAAAAATACAATGTTAAAAAAAAAAAAAAAAGAAGAAGAAAAATAAAGAGAGAAAACAAACAAACAAATACGAACAATGTCACAAAAATTATAAAGAAAATACAGGTACAAAATTGATATCAAATACCAAAAAGCATAAATTAAAAATCTAGAGTAAAGTTTGGAATTTCAGATATACAATGTTATATAAAAGAAGAAGAGAAAGAAACAGAGAAGAAAAAAAAAAAAAAAAAAAGTCACAGAAATTATATAAAAAAAAACTATAGGTACAAAATTGATAACATATACCAAAAAGCGAAAATTAAAAATCTAGAGTAGAGTTTGGAATTTCAAAAATACAGTGTTAAAGAAAAGAAGAAAAAAAAAAAAAAAACAAGGTCAAAAAATTATAAAATATATATATATGAAGTTTGCTGGAGAAGAAAATAATAGGGTCTTTTTTTTTTTTTTTTTTTTGCAAAGTAATAGGTTATAAAAGTGAAAATTAAAGGAACAATAGAGGACTTAAAATTTTTTTTTTTTTTTTTTTTATTAAAAAAAAAAAAAAAAAAAGAAAGAATGATCGTAAAAATAATAAAAATATATCTAGGGCTTTTTTGGGTTTTTTTTTTTTGTGGGTGTTGTGGGTTCAGTTCATTTTTGGCTAGTTCCTTGGTCAGATTTATATTTCTCAAGATCTATAGGCCCCTTCCTATGTAGTCCGTAGTAACCACAGGGTTTTGATCTATTGCCTGTAGCTTCCAAGGCGTTTCCCTCTGTTATATCTTCTTCTGTTTGCTAGTCTCTTCAGTATCTGGTTTCCGCCCTGACTCAAAGGGCACGGTGGAGGACACTTTTTTTTTTTTTTTTTTAGGCTTACTTGTTCAGTCGCGCTGTGGGGAGGGAGGGAGGGATGCTGCAAACAAATAACACTGGCGTGGGCTCGCAGTGCCTCAGCCACCCTGGGTCTGCCCCCGCTCACGGCGCGTGTAGCCTCCCTGTCCACACTGCTCGGACTCTAGGTTGCTCCGCCGGGAACAATCCGAGGCTGGCCCTGGGCTGCATGCACCTCCCAGGTCCAAGCCGCTCAGGTTCAGGCACTCGGGTAGTCCTCAGAGGCGCAGACTCAGTTGGGCCTGCGTTTTGTGCTCTTCCCAGGTCCGAGCGCCAATTTGCTCTTCCCAGGCGAGCGCCAATGCTGCGACTTATCGCCTCCCCGCCACTCGGATATCTGGATGTAAAACCGGCGCACCTTCTCAGGCAGATGTTGACCGTCCAGACCCCCAAGAAGTTTTAGTTAGCAAAGAAGCCTGCTTACAGTTTTATAGATAATGTCTCTCTGGGGCTGCGATTGCCCCCTTCCGGCTCTGGCTGCCTGTCACCGGAGGGGCAAGGTCTGCAGCCGGCTATCTCTGTTCAGTCCTTTGTTCCGTGCGCGGGCCTGGTGGTCTTAGGTTAGGGCTGGCTTTTCGCGTGGTAGGTATCCCACAGTCTGGTTTGCTAGCCCAAATTATTTCGCTCAGATAGCGCTCAGGGTATTCAGGCCAGATTCTTACTCTCAGCGATGCAGCCCGCGCCGCGCCTCCCTGCCCAGCCCCGGCTTGCTAATGGCGGATGCAGGCGTCTGCGCTGCATCTCTGCTGGGGGAGTTACCGTAGGGCTCGCAATCTGCGAGTTTTAAATTGTTTATTTATTTTTTCTCCCTGTTATATTGCCCTCTGTGCTTCCAAAGCTCGGCGCAGATTCGGCAGTGAGAAGGTTTCCTGATGTTTGGAAACTTCTCTCTTTTTAAGATTCCCTTCCCGGGACGGAACTCCGTCCCTCCCTCTTTTGTCTCTTTTTTTTTCTTTTTAATATTTTTTCCTACCTCCTTTCGAAGAGTTGGGTTGCTTTTCTGGGTGCCTGATGTCCTCTGCCGGCATTCAGAAGTTGTTTTGTGGAATTTACTCGACGTTTAAATGCTCTTTTGATGAATTTGTGGGGGAGAAAGTGTTCTCCCCGTCCTACTCCTCCGCCATCTTGGCTCCTCCCCTCCCCCAGTTTTTATATCATAGAAATCAGAAAGCATGAGAAATCATTGTTTTATTATGAACTAAATGCAACAAAAAATGTCTTTCCATTGATCTCCACCTATACCTTAGCACCTGACCTGCCTCTTGAGAAATCTGTATGCAGGTCAGGAAGCAACAGTTAGAACTGGACATGGAACAACAGACTGGTTCCAAATAGGAAAAGGAGTACGTCAAGGCTGTATATTGTCACCCTGCTTATTTAACTTCTATGCAGAGTACGTCATGAGAAACGCTGGACTGGAAGAAACACAAGCTAGAATCAAGATTGTCGGGAGAAATATCAGTAACCTCAGATATGCAGATGACACCACCCTTATGGCAGAGAGTGAAGAGGAACTAAAAAGCCTCTTGATGAAAGTGAAAGTGGAGAGTGAAAAAGTTGGCTTAAAGCTCAACATTCAGAAAACGAAGATCATGGCATCCGGTCCCATCACTTCATGGGAAATAGATGGGGAAACAGTGGAAACAGTGGCAGACTCTATTTTTGGGGGCTCCAAAATCACTGCAGATGGTGACTGCAGCCATGAAATTAAAAGATGCTTACTCCTTGGAAGGAAAGTTATGACCAACCTAGATAGCATATTCAAAAGCAGAGACATTAGTTTGCCAACAAAGGTTCATCTAGTCAAGGCTATGGTTTTTCCTGTGGTCATGTATGGATGTGAGAGTTGGACTGTGAAGAAGGCTGAGTGCCGAAATATTGATGCTTTTGAACTGTGGTGTTGGAGAAGACTCTTGAGAGTCCCTTGGACTGCAAGGAGATCCAATCAGTCCATTCTGAAGGAGATCAGCCCTGGGATTTCTTTGGAAGGAATGATGCTAAAGCTGAAACTCCAGTACTTTGGCCACCTTATGTGAAGAGTTGACTGATTGGAAAAGACTCTGATGCTGGGAGGGACTGGGGGCAGGAGGAGAAGGGGACGACAGAGGATGAGATGGCTGGATGGCATCACTGACTTGATGGATGTGAGTCTGGGTGAACTCTGGGAGTTGGTGATGGACAGGGAGGCCTGGCGTGCTGCGATTCATGGGGTCGCAAAGAGTCAAACACGACTGAGCGACTGAACTGAACTGAACTAAACTGATATCTTAGTAATGTGGCCAGAAGAAATTCAGCCCAAAGTCAGTGTTTAGACGTCTGTTTTCAGGTGAAGAAGCAATACCTTCTTGTCTTCTTGGTAATGCGTTTGAGAGGTGGGGCTGGAGGGAAAATGTCTTGGTATGATTTATGGTGGTTTTGTTGCATTTTCCAATGGCTTGGGATTTCTCCATTGCCAAGTGATTTGTCTAAAGAGACATTTTAAAGGAGACTGTTTTGACCTGAGTCAGTGAAATGTTCTAGGAGAAGGCAATGGCAACCCACTCCAGTATTCTTGCCTGGAAAATCCCATAGATGGAGGAGCCTGGTAGGCTTCAGTCCATGGGGTTGCTAAGAGTCGGACATGACTGGGCGACTTCACTTTCACTTTTCACTTTCATGCATTGGAGGAGGAAATGGCAACCCACTCCAGTGTTCTTGCCTGGAGAATCCCAGGGACAGTGAGGCCTGGTGGGCTGCCGTCTGTGGGGTTGCACAGAGTCGGACACGACTGAAATGACTTAGCAGTAGCAGCAGCAGTGAAATGTTCTATGTATTAGAGTTAGCAAGGGACTGTGAGTTGTGTTTTTGTAAGTTTTAAGTAGTTGTTTTTATAGTTATATCATGCCGAATAATTTAGTTTAAAACTTTAACAGTTTGGTGATATGGCTGTTAACCTTAGAATAATATGCACGTGTGTATGAGAAATAAAAATGACTTAACTGTTTTTTAAAAATTAACATGAAAAGTCACACATTTGTTGGGAAGGTGTCATCAGCTAGAGTTCTCTAGTAGTCCCGTAGGCTCGGCGCACCTCAGAACTGCCTGGGCTGTAGCTCAGCATGTTGGCTGCATGTTACGGGGATGACCGTGAAACCAGCTGTTTGACTTCCCGTCAGAAGCCTGTGACTCTGCATCCAGTCAGCAGACCTCTGCCAGGTCGGGCACAGATTGGCTCTGTGTGACCCGCAGAGCTGATCCCTTTGCTAGATGCGCTTCATGGCGTCTTGGGTCACTGGCTTGAGAAAGCACGCTCCACTGACTTTTCTTTGTGTATTTCCATCAGGCCATAAGAGATAGTAATGAGTCAACAAGCCTTCAGAACACCAGATTGCTGACTGCCCAGGTCCTTTGGAACTCCCCTTTTTCTTTTATGTGTAAGGCAGGCTTTGCAGCCAGTGGTGTGTGCTAGCGTATGTAGTACAGTGGGTTTACTAGCAGAAAACATGGTGATTGGAGCAGTGAATCATGGGCATGTGTGCCATGGAGTCTGTGGGGAAGAAGAGACCTGCTTAAGGGATGTAAGTAGGTAGCTGCCACCACCCCCACCCCCGACCCTGGCCAAGAATAAATTCACCGAACCCATTCCTGAGGCTTCAGAGGTGGGTAGCCAGAGTCTGGAGTGGCAAGGAGGCCCTTGGGGTGGCTGTGGACCCTGGAGTCCCCAAGCTCTGAGATATTTCTCTTGCTGGAAGCTTTCTTACCTAGACAGAATGGACTTGGATTTGTATTCAGTTTTCGTTCGTCCCCGTCTTATTCCACCTGTGAGTGTGGACCAGGAAATGCATTAAATAATTCTCACCATTGTCTTGTGTCTCACCACTCCCCCACATCTTTCCTTGGAATTCCGTCTCTTTCACTTTTTGAGCAACTTCAGAACTAGGCATATCGAGCTGGTGGTTAAACTTTGATTTGGGATTGATGTAGCTTTAATGATACGGCTGTCAGGAGGTTCTGAATGATGTTCAGATGGTGTTTTGCTGTTTGTCCAGCCAGCTTGGCCTTCAGCCATCTGGACCTTCAAATAATCCACTGGCTTTCATCTTCCAGATCCCCTGCATTTTGACCCTCTCAATGGGTAATGTTCATTTTCTTTTGGAATTATCTTGGTACATACATCTTTTAAGTGGGGGGTATTGATTCACCTACCACATAAATGGTGACTTGGGTACCATAGGTGTCAGGGCAGCAGTTGTGTGTACTGATTTATAGAAAGTAAACACTGTCAAAGCCTTAAGCAGAGTGTCCTCAGGAACAGTTCATAGATGAATAGACAGCGATGTGCTCAAAGTGATAAGAACAGTGATAACTGCTGAGCACACCTTGGTAATCAGAAAGATCTCTACTGGAGTCAGAATTCAGAGGGGGTTCTTATCTCTGACTAAATCTTTTCAGCCTGTAGCTGACCAACCAGTGCCGTTGTGTTGGGAGGTGAAGTAGGACGTGTCTTAGTGCATTGTCTGTCATGAGCCTTGTTAAATTTGAATTATGGTCTTTGGAGAAATAGGAAAGTGTTTTATTTTACCCAAACCTCAATTCACAGGACCTGGTAAGATAATGATATACTGTGATTCCATTGTTAAAGGTGTTTACACTGACTGCAGAGCTAAGTCAACCACAAACAAATCGCTCATCTTGTAATAGGGTCACCTTGTTCATGTTATGCAACGAGTACCTTTGAGTATATGCACCTTACTGCAAGGGATTTCTATGCACCCAGAAGGAACCTTTGTGTGTCAGACTAAGATGCAGATTGTGAGTGAGGGGTACACTCTCTTTTGCCTGTGGCCATCTGCATTTTTAGGCATGGAGCTTTGATTCATGGTGGATCTTAAGTGTGTCCTCAAAAATTAGAATAAGTGTCCATCAATAAGACTAAAAGTTCTTGTTTTTCCTTCATCTGTCTGTTAAATGGGCCTGGATGACAATGGGAAGCTTCATGCAACTTTTAATATGGTATTAGGTGTTGGAGCAGTTACAAACCAGTGTGTTGGTGTGGTGCCACAAAGGCCACAGACCCACGGAGGATGCCGGAGCTGTTGATGGAGTTGTGTCCCTTGGGCTTGTGGGTGAATGTGTACATTGCATATACACCAGGTTAGAAAAGCCCTCTTGCTTTAGACTAAATCATGTCTTCTTCCCATCAAGGATAGCCGTCCCCTCTTTTCTCTTGACTCAGTGTCCACTTTTTTTTCTGAGGGGCCTCAGAATCTTGTTTTTCCTGGTTCTGGTTACTGGCTAGGGGCACAGCTCTCCTGCAGTTACATCTCTTGGGGCAGTTCCTACTGTCTTCTGTGAAGCTCACTTTTCATGGAGATAGGATGGCTGCAGGCACATCACTTCATTTGCAAATTGACGACTTCATTGATTCCCTAGCTTGGCCCTGCTCTGGCCCTAATACGCACTCATCTTGGCTTGGAAGTGGAGGAGGACTTGACTATTGCAGAAACAACTCAGGGTTTAAATGAGGAAAGCCCAGAGCTAAAAGGGAGAAATCAGTGCTAGCAGGAATTGTTGGTGAACTCAGGTCCCATTGCATCTGTAACGCATCCAGCTGGTTAGTATGTGAGGTCATTCACTGAATTTTTAGAAATGCTCTTATTCTTCATAAAGTCCTTTGTATTGGTTTAATACTTTACATGTATCGATTAATTTACTGCAGTTCCTCTCGGGCTTCCCTGGTGGCTCAGCTGGTAAAGAATCCGTCTGCAATGCGGGAGACCAGGGTTTGATCCCTGGGTTGGGAACGTCACCTGGAGAAGGAAACGGCTACCTACTCCAGTATTCTGACCTGGAGAATTCCATGAACTGTAGAGTCCATGGGGTTGCAAAGAGTCAGACATGACTGAGTGACTTTCACTTCACTTCCTCTCTGTAGTACCACATTTTTTGGTGTGGGCTTAACAGTTTATAAAAGCATGAATTGATCCTCATAGTGAACAGTCCTGTGAAGTAGCCACAGAAGGTGGTGTTAGTCCCAGTTCACTGGCAAGAATCAGGTGTGTGGAGGAAGAGTGGCCTGCCCAGGGCCCTGCGGCTTCTGAGAAGGAGTTGAGGGAGTGCTGAGTTTTCTTGCTTTGACCTGGTGGTACTTTGTGGCTACACCTCTGGACGTCTGGTGGATTGAGGGAGCTGGAGTTTCAGAGGCTGATGGCAGCAAGAATCGAATGCTCTCCCTGCAGAGAAGCCAAGTACATTGTTCATTTGAGACACTTGTTAATAGTTTAAATGTTTCTTCCTAAAAGTTATTACTGGATTATTTTTTTTCATTGTTATCTCTCTTTTTACGTTTGCTTTTAATTTGATTGGTATACTAGAATTCTATTTATGTACAGATAAACATCTCCTTTTTTTTTTTGGTACTGCAGTCAAGATCTTTAACAGAAACTAAATGAGGGAAATGTCTCCCCATTCGTACCGTGCCCTCCCTGGGTTTAGTGGTTGGTGAGGCTTGTTTTGAGCAATCATCACGTCACGCATAAACCCAGAGGTCACTGCTTCTCTGCTTCTGGCACGGGAAG
Source organism: Bos indicus (assembly GCF_029378745.1). Classification (NCBI taxonomy): domain Eukaryota; kingdom Metazoa; phylum Chordata; class Mammalia; order Artiodactyla; family Bovidae; genus Bos; species Bos indicus. The sequence continues at coordinate 43,742,872 of NC_091783.1, forward strand.
CTCTTGGGGTTTGGCTGGAAGAGCTTTCCTTCCTGTGTGGGCTCAAAGCTGTACTTCTTCAGGAGCTCAGCATCAGAAGTCCTCTGCTTGATGTCCTTCTCAGAGCAGATGCAGTTGCTTTTGAAAGATATTCAGCCTTCATGGTTGCATCTGTGCTTACTGGGGCAGTAATTCACACAGAGCTTGATCCTGAAACCAAACAGCTAGGGCACCTCTAGCTCTGGGACCAAGAACTCTCCTTTTACATAATCTTATTTTCAGCCTCAAAGCAATCAGATTGATAGTTAACTAGTACAGTTGGTCTGTAACTATTAGTAGAAACAGAAAAAAAGGGCACCCAAGTGACTGAAATGTTTGGAACTCTGAATGAAATGATCTCTAAATATGTGTATTTCAAGACATGGTTGACTTCTGGTTCTAAAACTGATTGATTTGATGCTCAGATCAGGAGACATTAGGATCACTATGTTGAATTGTTTTTAATAATGCTTTTACAAATAAAAGAATTCTTGACTTATATTCCCAAATGAAAGAAGGGATGAAGAAGAAAATAAGACCAAAACAACCTGTTTATGGCTAGTTCACAGGCCATAATTAGGCTGTGCTGTGTCGTTTGCAGGATCTTAGTTCCCTGACCAAGGATTGAACTCATGCCCTCAGCAGTAAAAGTGCTGAGTCCTAGCTATTGGACCACTAGCTAAGTCTTGAAATATTTTTGTTTTGACTCAGAACAGTGTTGTCCACATTGTTCAGAATCAGAGTTACTTCTTATGCTGTTCGGGGATTTCCTGTCAGTGACCCGTAATTCTTAACTAAAGTCCTTAGTTTACATTGTGGTCCACTCTTGGTTTTTTTGCATTCTGTGGGTTTTGATAAATATATCCACCATTATAGTACCTCACAGAAAAGTTTTACTTCCCTAAAAGTGCTCTGTGCTCTGCCTGTTCATTCATTCCTCCCTTAACCCTTGGTAACCACTCTCATTGTCACCATAATTTTGTCTTTTCCAGAAAGTCATAAAATTAGAATCATACAGTATTTTTTTTTTTAGAATCATACAGTATTGATGTTTAGTTGTTCCAGCACCATTTATTGAAAAGAGTATTTTTTCCCCCCTTATTGTATTGCATTTGCTCCATTGTCAAAGATCAGCTAACTGTGTTTTTGTGGACCTGTCTGGGCTCTTTATTCTGTCCTGTTTGTCTGTCCTTCCATCAGTATCATACTGTCTTGAATACTGTAGCTTTATAATAAATCTTGAAGTCAGGTAGTGTCTAATTCTCTTTGTTTTTCTCCTTTAGTATTGTGTTGATTAGGAACTTTTACTTTTGTACTTTGGGTTTTTTAAAAAAATTTATTTATTTTTTAATTGAAGGATAATTGCTTTGCAGAATTTTGTTGTTTTCTGTCAAACATCAACCTGAATCATCCATAGGTGTCCATATGTCCCCTCCCTCTTGAACCTCCCTTCCATCTCCTTCCCCATCCCACCCCTCTAGGTTTGATACAGAGCCCTATTTGAGTTCCCTGAGACATTAAGATTTAATTGAATCCATAAATTGAGTTGGAAAGAACTGACATCTTGACAATATTGAGTCTTTCTTTCCAGGAATATGGACTTCTCTCCTGTCTTCAATCTTTCCCAGCATCAGGGTCTTTTCCAATGAATCAGTTCTTCCCATTAGGTGGCCAGAGTGTTGGAACTTAAGCTGCAGCATTAGTCCTTCCAATGAATATTCAGAGTTGATTTCCCTTAGGATGGACTCATTGGGTCTCCTTACAGTCCAAGGGACTCTCAAGAGTCTTCTCCAACACCACAGTTCAAAAGCATCAATTCTTTGGTGCTCAGCTTTCTTTATGGTCCAACTCTCACATCCATACATGACTACTGGAAAAACCATAGCTTTGACTAGATGGACATTACTTTGTCAGCAAAGTAATGTCTCTGCTTTTTAAGGTGCTGTCTAGGTTGGTCATAGCTTTTCTTCCAAGGAGCAAGTATCTTTTAATTTCATGGCTGCAGTCACCATTTGCAGAGATTTTGGAGCCCAAGAAAATCAAGTCTGTCACTGTTTCCCCATCTGTTTGCCATGAAGTGATGGGATTGAATGCCATGATCTCAGTTTTCTGAATGTTGAGTTTTAAGCCAGCTTTTTCACTCTCCTCTTTTACCTTCATCAAGAGGCTCTTTAGTTCCTCTTCACTTTCTTCCATAAGGGTGGTATCATCTGCTTATCTGAGGTTATTGATATTTCTCTCGGCAATCTTGATTCCAGTTTGTGCTTCATCCACCCCAGCTTTTCTCATGATGTACTCTGCATATAAGTTAAATAAGCAAGGTGACAATATACAGCCTTGATGTACTCTAAAGATATTGATAATGATATTGTTAATCTAAATGATATTGTTTTTAATTTCAAATTCTACTTGCTTATTGCTGGTACTGGGAAAGTGACTGACTTTTTAAATTAACCTTATGTCCTGCCACCTTACTATAATCGCTTGTTTCAAGAGTTTTCGTCTTTCTTAAAATTTTCTACATAGACAATGTCCTCTGCAAAGACAGTTTTATTTCTTCTGTCCCAGTCTGTTTACCTTCCCCGGCCCCCTTTTTTTGGGTCTTGCTAAATTAGCTAGAACTTCCAGTACAGTTTTAGAAGGGAGCGTTGAGAGAAGACACCCTTGCCTTGTTCCTGATGTTAGCAGGAAAGGCAGTTTATCACCATTAAGTATGATGTTAGCTGCAGATTTCCTGTAGATGTTCTGTATTAAATTGAGGAAGTTCCCGGCTATACCTAGTATGGTGACAATGAGTTGAATTTTGCTTCATGGCCTCATCTGAAAATATTATAAATTGGTGAATTAAGTTTACTTAACTTTGTATTTAAGTTCATTATTGATTTGATAGATATATTTTGTCTAAATCTGTTCTGTTATATGTTTTTATGTTTTCTTTAAGTCTTTTTCATTATGTGACATGTTTATTTATGCTCATATGTTTGGCCTAAGTTCTGTCATGCTGTTTTATGTTTTCTGTTAAAAAATTTTAAGACTCTTATTATGGGGTCTTTTAAAAAATTGGATTGTTTTTTTGATACTCTGAATTGTACCTTTTTTGGTACAGTTGATCTTTTGATTCTCAGCCACTAGGCAGTAGCATTACCCTGTCCCCTGCCATCTTTTTCTGCTCTCCTGCATAGTCGTCATTTTTGTCAGTTGTATCATTTTTACATTATCACACATGATAAAATTTACATTTGGCTTATCACTTTCATCTTTATATTTGTTGTAATCTTAGTTCTACAGTGAAATGAATTCAGTTGCCAGTTCTTTTGGCTTTGCTTCTCCAGTTGTCTTTTGGATTCAAGGGAACCATAGTTTCTGAGTCCTAGTGTGTTCAGAAGTATTAGTCTGTGGTCATTATACTTGAAGGAATGCCAGACTGGATATGAAATCCTTTACTCACACTTTGCTTAAATATTGTAAGAATTTTGAAGTTTTATTCCACTGATATATGGCTTTGCATATTACTGTGAAGAAATACGAGGCCAGATTAATGCTTTTACCTCTGATATGTGACTTGATTTCTTTCTTTTTGTCCAGCTCAAGGAGTTGTTTATTATTTTGAAAGTCCAAACTTAGTAAGTCCAATTTTACTAGATTTTACTGCATGCTGAGCATTCTGGATCAGTTTCCTTGTATGGGGTGCCCTGTGTGGCCTTTCATTACATAGATTTAAGTCTCCTCATTCCATTGAAAATGGAGTTTGAAATTCCATACAACTTGTTTTCATTGTCTTTTTGATATCCAGATGAGATAGGAAGTCATTCTGTTGTTTATTTGATTCTGGATAAGGAAAGTAGTTTCCCAGAGGTTAAGTAACTTGATCCTTGTCAGCCAGCAAAATGCAGAGTGAGGATTCAAAACTGAGTTTAAAAGCTTATGTTCTGTTACTTATACATACCATGGTGTTTCTTCAGGGCTGGGAGTACAGTCACAGGAGAGCGTAGTTGTATGATCAAAGGAACCTTGGTCTCACTGGATATTTGTCACAGAGGTGGGTACATCTTAAGCAGCAAGTGATGTCCTGAAACATTTTTCAAATTCCGCTTGATGGACCACTAGGAACTTCATGATCTTTCACAGCTTCCAAGTTTCCTCACTTCTTACTGCCCCCAACCCTCTTCTTTCATTTTTTCCTTTCTTCTGTGTGATCCAAAATGGAGACTGTAGGTAGATAAAGTTTCTATTCTCATTTTTTATTTTCTTTTGATTTTTCCTTTTTAGAACTGGACTCATTAATGTAATACGTGTTCTCCTTTTGTTTTGTTAAAGGGGACCTCTAGTCAGATTTTCTGTGAAGCTGAGGGTTAAGTGGGTAAAATCAAGTTTCTTTTCTTATCTGTTTTCACAAGTTTAGAGTGGTTGAGTTTCCTGAAACAGAAAGATCTAAAACCAGTAATTGCTGCTGTTGACTCTGACAGCCTCCTCAGCCCTGAACATTGCTGTGCCCTTCTTGAATACAGTGTTGGTGGATTTGTTTGTGAATGTTTCTGAGAGTGTAAAGGTTACTCTCACACATATGTTTACTCTGTGAAGATAAGATTCTGGTGAAAATAGAATTGAACTGTGCCATGTTCTCCATCTTAGTATTTCTGTGTAGACTAGTCTAGTTTTCAGAGATTGTTGGTAGTTGTTACTCTATTAAAAAAAAAAAAAAAGAAGAAGGCTTGATTGCTAACAGTTAAGGTCCTTGTGGGTCAGATTTAGTTGCTTATACATACAGGTCTTGTATATAAATTCTGACTTGTGTGTTTTTCTGGTTTTACCTGGGAAGATTTGTGAGAGACTCAGGGTGGAGAGTAGACAGGGAAAATGATGGTGCTTCAAAATGATGTATCCCATTGACTATTTCCTCTGAAGAGGACAACGGTGAGTCTAAGGGATTATTATTAGTATTATTTTTGTGAATATGTGTTTGGGATTGGACGAGGGAGAAGACACATTTTTTAAAAGAATTCATAAGATAATTTAAATTTTTGTTTATGTTTAATTTATAATACCTGTGGCATAGGTGTGACATAGCTCCTTGTATCCGTAGGCAAGAGGGAGGCATTTGAAATTTTTATTTCCCATGTTTCAGGGACTATTTTCTATTGCAAGTGAGAATAGCATTCACTGATCAAAATGATGGCTTTTAAAAAATTAATGGCATTATATAGTGAACATTCCATCTCTTTGAATCTGATTTCCTTTTATGTATCTATTTCTTAAGTTTTGTGTCCTTTTCATATGTAAAGGTAAAAAGTTAGCATTAAAAACACAAGTAAAACTATATATGGCTAGAATAGAGCGCCAGAGTGTAATGCTGATACTCTTTTTTGAAAAGTAATGAAACAAGAAGGTTTTTTATTACTAAGGTGATAGTAAAAGTTTATGAAAACACTTTGAAAATAAAGTTTTAAAAAGGAAATAAAGATCACTCAATCTTAATGTGTTTTAAATTGTTAATTTTTAACATTATGATTACATATACATAACAGAATTTACCATTTTAACTAATTTTGATTGTATAACTTCATTACATTAAGTACATCCACAGAGTTGTGCAACTGTCCCTCTGCAGAACTTTTCTTCTTCCCATGAGACACAGTTTCCATTCAACATTAAGTCCTCCTTCCCTCCTCCACTAACCTCTTGGCAACCACCATTCTGCTTTTGTTTTTTGAATTTGACTACTCATCTGAATGGAATCATAGTATTTGTCGTGTGTTTGGTTTGTTTTACTTAGTGTAATGTCTTCAAGGTTTATCCGTGTTGTACCAAATGTTAGAATTTCCTTCTTTTTTTAGGCTGAATAATACTCTGTTGTGTGTGTATCCTGTTTTGTTTATCCATTCATCCTTTGAGGGGCACTTGAGTTGTTTCTACCTTTTGGTTACTGTGAATAATGCTGCTGTGAACATTGCTGTAAATATATTTGTTCAAGTTACTGCTTATACCCAGAAGTCAAATTGCTGGAGGATATGATAATTCTGTTTAATTTTTTGAAGAAAAAAAATCTGTTTTCCAAAGCAGCTATACCATTATTTATTCCTACCAGCCTATTTCTACATGTCCTTGCTAACACTTGTTACTTCCTATTTCATTGTTTTCTTTTTGATGATAACCAGTGCATGGATGGTGCATTAGTGTCTCCTCGTGGTTTTGATTTGCATTTTCTGAATGATTTGTGACATTGAACATCTTTTTATGTGCTTATTTGCCCCCTCCTTTGAAGAAATGTCCTTCAAGTGCTTTGTTCATATTTTAATCAGGTTGTTTGCTTTTTAAATTTTTGAGTTGTAGGTGTTCTTTTTAAATATATATTTTGAATATTGTTAAAAAAGAAATAACAGGGCTAAAGTGGAGTCACTTGTGCTAAGTTCACATCACCAAACCAAGACCTAATACCTAACTTTATTACAGTTTCAGCCTCTCCCACCTGTGGAGTCTAGTCAGTTCGGAATTACTTGAGGTAATCTGACCAATAGACCCCTGCACCCCTAAAGGAAGGTAACCTTGTCACAGACAATCCACTCTGCTGTAGCTTCCTTGCTCCATCCCATTCTGCATGTAAATGTCTTTCATGCTGTGTAGCTTGTCTGAGCTCCTTTCTGTCTTCTTAGATGGGGTGTTTCCCAATTCATGAGTTCTTGAATAGAGCCTGTAAGACATTTTAAAGTTTACTCTGTTGAATTTTGTTCTTACTATAAATCTCTTATCAGATACATTATTTGCAGTGTTTTTGCCCCTTCTGTGGGGTGCCTTTTCATTTGTTTGATAAGTGTATTTTGATGCACTCTTTCGTCATTGAGTGTGATAGTATCTGTTTTTCATAAATGGCGTTTATAATGTGATATTTTCCTTCTATTCCTAGGTTTGTTGATTGTTTTTTTTTTTTTAATCATAGATGAGTGTTGGATTTTGTTAAATTCTTTTTCCTGCATTTAGTTGAAATGATCATGTGTTTTTTTTTCCCCTTCATTTCGTTAATCTGTTATATCACATTGATTTTTTTAATCAACTATGTGAATAGTCGTTACATTCAGGGAATAATCCTACTTTGTCATGTTGTACAGTTTTTTAAATATGCTGTTGAATTTGTGTTTGCTAGTATTTTGCAAAGGCACCCCACTCCAGTATTCTTGCCTGGAAAATCCCATGGATGGAGGAGCCTGGTGCAGTCTGTGGGGTCGCTGAGGTTCAGACATGACTGAGTGACTTCACTTTCACTTTTCACTTTTATGCATTGGAGAAGGAAATGGCAACCCACTCCAGTGTTCTTGCCTGGAGAATCCCAGGGACGGGGGAGCCTGGTGGGCTGCCGTCTATGGGGTCACACAGTCGGACATGACTGAAGTGACTTAGCAGCAGCAGTATTTTGTTGAGGATTTTTGCATCAATGTTCATAATGGATATTAGTCTGTAGTTTCCTCCCCCCCCCCTTTATAGTGTCTTTATCTGGCTTTGGTATCAGTAATTCTGGTATTGCAGAATGAGTTAAGAAAATATTCTTTCATCTTCAATATTTTAGAAGGATTTGAGAGAGGCTGGTATTAATTCTTTAAATGTTTGGTAGAACTCACCAGTGTAGCCATCTAATTTGGGGCTTTTATTAATGGAAGTTTTTTTGGATTGCTGATTCAGTTGCCTTACTGGTTAAATGTCTATTTAGATTCTTCATTTCTTCCATGATTCAGTCTTGGTAGGTTGTGTGTTTCTAGGAGTTTGTGCATTTCTTCTTTGTATCCAATATGTGGCATTTAATTGTTCATAGGTGGTGCTAGTGGTAGAGAGCCCGCCTGCCAATGCAGTAGACATAGGAGACACTGGTTCAATCCTGGGTTGGGAAGATCCCCTGGAGGAGGGCATGGCAACCTACTCCAGTATTCTTGCCTGAAGAATCTCACGGACAGAGGAGCCTGGAGGGCTATAGTCCATACGGTTGCAAAGAGTTGAACATGACTGAAGGGACTTAGCATGCACACACGCACTCTCTTATGATCCTTATTTTTACTTTACTTTCAGTTCAGTTCAGTTCAGTCGCTCAGTCATGTCCGACTCTTTGCGACCCCATGAATTGCAGCGCTCCAGGCCTCCCTGTCCATCACCAACTCCCGGAGTTCACCCAAACTCACGTCCATCGAGTCGGTGATGCCATCCAGCCATCTCATCCTCTGTCGTCCCCTTTTCCTCCTGCCCCCAACCCCTCCCAGCATCAGAGTCTTTTCCAATGAGTCAACTCTTCGCATAAGGTGGCCAAAGTACTGGAGTTTCAGCTTTAGCATCATTCCTCCCAAAGAACACCCAGGACTGATCTCCTTTAGAATAGACTGGTTGGATCTCCTTGCAGTCCATGGGACTCTCAAGAGTCTTCTCCAAGACCACAGGTCAAAAGCAGCAATTCTTCAGCGATCAGCTTTCTTCACAGTCCAACTCTCACATCCATACATGACCACTGGAAAAACCATAGTCTTGACTAGATGGACCTTTGTTGGCAAAGTAATGTCTCTGCTTTTGAATATGCTATCTAGGTTGGTCATAACTTTCCTTCCAAGGAGTAAGCGTCTTTTAATTTCATGGCTGCAATCACCATCTGCAGTGATTTTGTAGCCCAAAAACATAAAGTCTGCCACTGTTTCCACTGTTTCCCCATCTATTTCCCATGAAGTGATAGGACCAGATGCCATGATCTTCATTTTCTGAATGTTGAGCTTTAAGCCAACTTTTTCACTCTCCTCTTTCACTTTCATCAAGAGGCTTTTAGTTCCTCTTCACTTTCTGCCATAAGGGTGGCGTCGTCTGCATATCTGAGGTTATTGATATTTCTCCCGGCAATCTTGATTCCAGCTTGTGCCTCTTCCAGCCCAGCATTTCTCATGATGTTCTCTGCGTATAAGTTAAATAAGCAAGGTGACAATATACAGCCTTGATGTACTCTGTACTGTGAGTACGTACTGAGGTACTGTGAAAAGAAGAGAAGCACAGAGCAAAGGAGGAAAGGAAAGATACAAGCATCTGAATGCAGAGTTCCAAAGGATAGCAAGAAGAGATAAGAAGCCTTCTTCAGCGATCAATGCAAAGAAATAGAGGAAAACAACAGAATGGGAAAGACTAGAGGTCTCTTCAAGAAAATTAGAGACACCAAGGGAACATTTCATGCAAAGATGGGCTCGATAAAGGACAGAAATGGTATGGACCTAACAGAAGCAGGAGATACTAAGAAGAGGTGGCAAGAATACACAGAAGAACTGTACAAAAAAGATCTTCACGACAGATAATCACGATGGTGTGATCACGCACCTTACTTTACTTTACTTATCCTTTATCCTACTTATCTTTACTTATCCTTTATTTTACTAAAATTGGTGGTAATGTCTCCACTTTGACTTTTTAGTTTATTATTTTGAATCTTTTTTTTCTTGGGTAGTCTAGCTAAAGGTTCGACAATCTTCTTGATCTTTTTAAAGAACCCAGTTTCACTGAATTTTTTTTTTTTTCCTGTTTTTGTATTCTCTATTTCATTTATCTCTACTTTAATGTTTGTTTGTAGATTTCTTTTAGCACTGCTTTGCTGCATTTCACAAGTTTTGATATGTTGCTTTTTTATTGTAATTTGTCTCAAGTTGTTTTCTAATTCCCCCATGAGTTCTTCTTTGACCCATTGGTTGTCTAATAGCATGCTATTTAGATTCCTTAGGTTTGTGAATTTTTCACTTCTGCTATTGATTTCTAGTGTTTTCCCATTGTGATCAGAAAAATAACTTGCATGATTTCAATCTTTTAAAATTCATTACCTTGTTTTGTGGCCCAACAAATATTCTGTCCTGAAGAATATTCCATGTGCATTTGGAAAGATGTGTATTATGCTGTTGTTGGGTGGCGTGTTTGTTCTGTATGTGTTTGCTAGGGTACAGTTGGTGTGTAGGGTTGTTTAAATCCTCTATTTCCTTATTGACTTCCTTGTAGCCATTATCGAAAGTGGGGTATTGAAGTCTTCTATTATTGATAGAGCTAATTCTTTAATTCTGTCAATATAGATACATATTTTAAACCTCTGAGTGGTCCATATATGTTTATAATTGTTACATCTTCTTAGCTTATCAACCTTTTTATCATATGTAATATTCTTTGTCTCTTGTAATTGTTTTTGACTTAATGTCTATTTTGTCTGATATAGCCACTTCTGTTCTCTTTTCATTTGTGTTTGTGTGGAATGTCTTTTTCTGTAGTTTCATTTTCAACCTGTGTGTGTCCTTATATTTGAAGTAAGTCTCCTATAGAAAGAATATAGTTGGATTTTATTATTATTTTTTTTTTACATTCCAAACTCTGCTAATCTATGTCTTTTTACTGGGGATTTTAATCCATTTGCAGTAAGGAAGGACTGTTTTTTTTTTGTTTGTTTGTTTTCTTTATGTCTTATAGCATTTTTGTCCATTATTTCCCTTTGTATAAATATTCTATGAATTTTTTTTTTCAGTATGGAGATTATAGAAGATATCCTACAGTTATAGTGATTCATTTTAAATTGATACTAATTTAACATCAATTTCATATAAATACTATTGTTCCCCACTTAGTTGTGTTTATTTTTTTATATTTATTTATTTAGTTGGCTGCACTGGGTCTTAGTTGTGGCATGTGGAATCTAGTTCCCTCACCAGAGATTGAACCTGGGCCCCCTGCAGTGAGAGCATGAAGTCTTAGCTACTGGACCACACCTTTTATGTTGTATCCATTCACATAGAATTAGAAGTATTTTTTATGCGTTTATTTTTTAAGAACCTGGGTGTCCTGTGTTGCAGACAGATTCTTTACTGTCTGAGCCACCAGGGGCCCTTTAAAATCCTGTAGAAATATTAAAAGTGGAATTAAAAACCAAAATTAGAGTGTTACTGATATTTATATTTGTTCATGTATTTGCCTATTTGCCTTTCCTGGAAGACTTCCTGTTTTTCAGCAGCTTTGTGTTGTCTAGTGTCCTTTCTTTCATTTCTACTTTAAGTACTCCCTTTAGCATTTCTTGTATGGTGGGTCTAGTGATAATAAACTCCCTTAGCTGTTTATCAAGGAATGTCTTAATTTTCCCTCCCTTAAAAACAAGGCTGTTTTGCCTGATACAGTTTCTTAGTTCACACTTTTTCTCTCCTTTCAGCATTTTCAGTTTATCTTTGTACTCTTGGCCTTCTAGGTTTCTGTTGACAAATTCACGCACACACTGATTGAGTATCTGTTGCATGTGATAGGATGCTTTTCCCTTGCTCCTTTCACAGTTCTCTTTGTCTTTCAGCAGTTTGATTATAATGTGTCTTGGTGTGGGTCTCTGTGTTTATCCTGCTTGTAGTTTGTTGAACTGCTTGGAGTTGTAGATCTATGTCTTTCCTCAGATTTGGGGATTTTTTGGCTTTTATTTCTTCAAGTAGTATCTGTCCTTTATCTCTTCATCTTCTCAGACTCCTGTGTGTATACATTGGTCCATTTGATGGTACACCATAAGTTCTTCTCAGATTCCATAATTTCAGATAACCTATCATCAGGTTCTCTGATTTATTTTTCTACCTGTTGTAGTCTACTGTTAAGCCACTCTAGTGAGCTTTTCATTTCAGTTAATGTGTTTTTCTGCTCTAGAATTTATATTTAAAATGTCTTTTTATAGTTGTCATTTTACAATGTCTATCTCTCTGTTTGATATTCTCATTTTGTTGCTTTTTAATTTTTCTGATTACCTTTGTGAGTGAAAGTTGCTCAGTCCTGTCCAACTCTTTGCAACCCCAAGGACTGTATAGTACCTGGAATTCTCCAGGCCAGAATATTGGAGTGGGTAGCCTTTCCCTTCTCCAGGGGATCTTGCCAACCCAGGGGTCGAACCCAGGTCTCCCGTATCGCAGGCGGATTCTTTACCAGCTGAGCCACAAGGGAAACCCAAGAATTTTGGAATGGGTAGCCTATCCCTTCTCCAGCTGATCTTCCCGACCCAGGAATTGAACCGGTGTCTCCTGCATCGCAGGCAGATTCTTTACCAACTGAGCTATAAGGATTACCTTTAGGTCTTTTTTTAGAGTTTTTCTTTAGCTGTTTGAGCATATTTAAGACAATTTATGTTAAATTCTTTGTCTAGTATGTCTTATACCTTTGTTTCTTTGGCAAGTCTGCCATTTTTTTTCTTTCCTTGAATGAACCATGTTTTCCTGGGGTTTTTTGTTGTTTGCTTGTAGTTTTATTGTGTTATTATTGACATACATCACTGTAGGCCCTGTTTTTTTGTATGCCTTATTTTTTTTGTTGAAAATGATGCATTTGGAAAAAACATAGTCACTCTCCCTTTCTTTTCAGAGCTGCTACTTCGTAGGGAAGACCCTCATGTGTTGTGGGATCAGCCATTTGTGAAGGCTTAGTGAAATGGCAACCCACTCCAGTATTCTTGCCTGGAGAATCCCACAGACAAAGGAGTCTGGTGGGCTACAGTCCATGGGGTCACAAAGAGTCGAACACGACTAGACGACTATCACACAATGTCTTCTTAGGCCTTTTCTGGATGTGTGTCTTGCTGGCCGTGTGTATGTGTTCTTTTGATGTCCCCTTATACATGTCTTAATTCCCTAAGAGTGTCACATTGATTTTTTCTCTGGGCCTCACATAGTCTGTTGTATTCCTCTCTCTTGTAATCTCTTGCCACAGGCATCTGGGGATCTTGTAGTTTCCCTGCAGCTTTTACTGTTCTTCCTGTTTGCTTGGGCTTGTCCTCACGTTAGCTTTGAGCTGTGTTGCTCTTTTGCTGTGTGAGCTCTCAGTTAGGTGACACTGAGACCAGTCCCTCAGGCAGCCCTGAAGATTGCTCTACTCCCTCTGGTTCAAGGGAAGGAACTGGGAACTGGGTTCCCATTTCTTCCAGGTCAGGGCTGTACTTGGCTGGGAATGGCTTGGCAAGGGTGAATTTAAAAAACCAGGAAATTCCTGCTGTTCTCAATGTGGTTTCTTGATTGGACATTTGCTTGGTTTTTGTAGACCCTTGTTTCCATAGTGCCTGTGAAGTTCATGTAGCCAATATGAACTTGCTTTTTAAATGTTTCTGTGGCCAAACGAGGGCCTGGAGCCTCTTGGTCTGCTGTACTGCTGACATTGCTTCTCCAGACAATATTCGTTTTTGCTCAATTAATATATGAGTGATGAAGAAAGATCAGATCAGATCAGATCAGTCGCTCAGTCATGTCTGACTCTTTGCAACCCCATGAATCGAAGCACGCCAGGCCTCCCTGTCCATCATCAACTCCCGGAGTTCACTCAGACTCACATCCATCGAGTCAGTGATGCCATCCAGCCATCTCATCCTCTGTCGTCCCCTTTTCCTCCTGCCCCCAATCCCTCCCAGCATCAGAGTCTTTTCCAATGAGTCAACTCTTTGCATGAGGTGGCCAAAGTACTGGAGTTTCAGCTTTAGCATCATTCCCTCCAAAGAAATCCCAGGGCTGATCTCCTTCAGAATGGACTGGTTGGATCTCCTTGCAGTCCAAGGGACTCTCAAGAGTCTTCTCCAACACCACAGTTCAAAAGCATCAATTCTTCGGTGCTCAGCCTTCTTCACAGTCCAACTCTCACATCCATACATGACCACAGGAAAAACCATAGCCTTGACTAGACGAACCTTTGTTGGCAAAGTAATGTCTCTGCTTTTGAATATGCTATCTAGGTTGGTCATAACTTTCCTTCCAAGGAGTAAGCGTCTTTTAATTTCATGGCTGCAGTCACCATCTGTAGTGATTTTGGAGCCCAGAAAAATAAAGTCTGCCACTGTTTCCACTGTTTCCCCATCTATTTCCCATGAAGTGGTGGGACTGGATGCCATGATCTTCGTTTTCTGAATGTTGAGCTTTAAGCCAACTTTTTCACTCTCCACTTTCACTTTCATCAAGAGGCTTTTGAGTTCCTCTTCACTTTCTGCCATAAGAGTGGTGTCATCTGCATATCTGAGGTGATTGATATTTCTCCCGGCAGTCTTGATTCCAGCTTGTGCTTCTTCCAGCCCAGCGTTTCTCATGATGTACTCTGCATAGAAGTTAAATAAGCAGGGTGACAATATACAGCCTTGACGTAGTCCTTTTCCTATTTAGAACCAGTCTGTTGTTCCATGTCCAATTCTAACTGTTGCTTCCTGACCTGCATACAAATTTCTCAAGAGGCAGATCAGGTGGTCTGGTATTCCCATCTCTTTCAGAATTTTCCACAGTTTATTGTGATCCACACAGTCAAAGGCTTTGGCATAGGCAATAAAGCAGAAATAGATGTTTTTCTGGAACTCTCTTGCTTTTTCGATGATCCAGTGGATGTTGGCAATTTGATCTCTGGTTCCTCTGCCTTTTCTAAAACCAGCTTGAACATCAGGAAGTTCATGGTTCACGTATTGCTGAAGCCTGGCTTGGAGAATTTTGAGCATTACTTTACTAGCGTGTGAGATGAGTGCAGTTGTGCAGTAGGTAGTTTGAGCATTCTTTGGCATTGCCTTTCTTTGGGATTGGAATGAAAACTGACCTTTTCCAGTCCTGTGGCCACTGCTGAGTTTTCCAAATTTGCTGGCATATTGAGTGTAGCACTTTCACAGCATCATCTTTCAGGATTTGGAATAGCTCAACTGGAATTCCATCACCCCCACTAGCTTTGTTCATAGTGATGCTTTCTAAGGCCCACTTGACTTCACATTCCAGGATGTCTGGCTCTAGGTCAGTGATCACACATCGTGATTATCTGGGTCGTGAAGATCTTTTTTGTACAGTTCTTCTGTGTATTCTTGCCATCTCTTCTTAATATCTTCTGCTTCTGTTAGGTCCATACCATTTCTGTCCTTTATCGAGCTCATCTTTGCATGAAATGTTCCCTTGGTATCTCTGATTTTCTTGAAGAGATCCCTAGTCTTTCCCATTCTGTTGTTTTCCTCTATTTCTTTGCATTGATCGCTGAAGAAGGCTTTCTTATCTCTTCTTGCTATTCTTTGGAACTCTGTATTCAGATGTTTATATCTTTCCTTTTCTCCTTTGCTTTTCGCTTCTCTTCTTTTCACAACAATTTTAAGGCCTCCCCAGACAGCCATTTTGCTTTTTTGCATTTCTTTTCTATAGGAATGGTCTTGATCCCTGTCTCTTGTACAATGTCACGAACCTCATTCCGTAGTTCATCAGGCACTCTATCTATCAGATCTAGGCCCTTAAATCTATTTCTCACTTCCACTGTATAATCATAAGGGATTTGATTTAGGTCATACCTGAATGGGCTAGTGGTTTTCCCTACTTTCTTAAGTTTAAGTCTGAATTTGGCAATAAGGAGTTCATTGTCTGAGCCATAGTCAGCTCCTGTTTTTGTTTTTGCTGACTGTATAGAGCTTCTCCATGTTTGGCTGCAAAGAATATAATCAATCTGATTTTGGTGTTGACCATCTGGTGATGTCCATGTATAGAGTCTTCTCTTGTGTTGTTGGAAGAGTGATGAAGAAAGCTGAGTGCCAAAGAATTGATGCTTTTGAACTGTGGTGTAAGAGAAGACTCTTGAGAGTCCCTTGGACTACAAGGAGATCCAACCAGTCCATTCTGAAGGAGATAAGCCCTGGGATTCCTTTGGAAGGAATGATGCTAAAGCTGAAACTGCAGTACTTTGGCCACCTCATGCAAAGAGTTGACTCATTGGAAAAGACTGATGCTGGGAGGGATTGGGGGCAAGAGGAGAAGGGGACGACAGAGGATGAGATGGCTGGATGGCATCACTGACTCGATGGATGTGAGTCTGAGTGAACTCCGGGAGTTGATGATGGACAGGGAGGCCTGGCGTGCTGCGATTCATGGGGTTGCAAAGAGTCGGACACGACTGAGAGACTGAACTGAACTGACTAAACTCAAAGGACTAAAAGCATTTAAAGTTAGATTTACTCAACTATCAATACTTTGGGAAATGCAGTATGAAGTTGTCAGTTTTTTACACTAAAATTTCTCATACTGAAATCTTCATTCTGCTGATTTAGCTGCAACATTTCTTTTTATTCAAGAAAAGGGAATTGTTCTTAGAAGTGGTATGAATTTCTGTCTGATTTGGGGGACAAACAGCATGGAATGGACATAAGTCAGGACTATTCTTTCACTGCTGTTGGATGCTATGATTTAGGACTTACATTTTTTTGTGTTATGGAAGATGAGGAGAACTTAGGGCAGTCCAAACTACTTTGTGGCTCCAGTAAATCAAGGTGCTGGCAGAACTGGGTGCTGACTTCATACTGTCTTGGAGGAAGGGGAATGTGGAAATAACCATTGAAGTCTCTGGTTGTGTGATTCAGAGATTATTCAGCTGGTGTTCTGAACCCAGAATCTGTTAATGGATTTAATGGATCTAAAGCAGACTTTCTTGTAAAATAGATTCCGTAGTCCTTTTGTGTTTTTGCTAAAGTCTTCCTCAGTGTGCATATCGTCAGTGTTGAGAGATAGGGAATTATCATGTGGTTAGAGAATGATCGTTTAAAATTAAAAATAAGTTCTCTTCTAATGAAAAAAATTGCCTTTTTATTATAAAATAAACAGGTAGACATGTAAAACAAGCAAATAATTAATAAAATGTTCTCTGGTGAATATGCCTGTGACCACCTCTGAAGTCAGTGGTAGAGCTTTGCCCTCTCCCCAAGAGTTCCCATCACATCCCATTCCTCCCTTTCTCCTTC
Source organism: Bos indicus (assembly GCF_029378745.1). Lineage (NCBI taxonomy): Eukaryota > Metazoa > Chordata > Mammalia > Artiodactyla > Bovidae > Bos > Bos indicus. The sequence goes on from NC_091783.1 coordinate 43,759,607, forward strand.
AGAAAGCAGCCGCTAGTGACTTTAATAAGTGTAATCTTCCCCGATTAAAAAAAGCCTCTGATGTCTTTTAAATTTCTTTTAGTATACAGGTCCTCTATCCTTTTGTTTTCCTTGAAGATTATTTGTTAAAAATCTGGGGCCTGTTCACCCGTAGTTTCCTTCACTCAGAGTTGTCCCTGCACGTTTGTCCTTTCTGTAATTCCTGTAAGTTGCGGCTGTGTCCAGAAGCTTGATCAGAACTTGGCTGTCTTTGGCAAGATTAGAAGCTATGCTGTGATAGGATCTCATTGCAGCCGTGTTGAATTAAGTGTATATTTTTATGAGGAAAGATTTGTTATAGGATTCCTTAAGACAGCAGGAATTTCTATACAGGCATACCTTGGAGATATTGCAAATTTGGTTCTCAGTTCATTTCAGTTCAGTCGCTCAGTCATGTTCAACTCTTTGCGACTCCGTGAATCACAGCACGCCAGGCCTCCCTGTCCATCATCAACTCCTGGAGTTCACCCAAACTCACGTCCATCGAGTCAGTGATGCCTTCCTGCCATCTCATCCTCTGTCGTCCCCTTCTCTTCCTGCCCCCAGTCCCTCTCAGCATCAGAGTCTTTTCCAGCGAGTCAACTGTTCGCATCAGGTGGCCAAAGTATTGGAGTTTGAGCTTTAGCATCAGTCCTTCCAAAGAGCACCCAGGACTGATCTCCTTCAGAATGGACTGGTTGGATCTCCTTGCAGTCCAAGGGACTCTCAAGAGTCTTCTCCAACACCACAGTTCAAAAGCATCAATTCTTCGGCGCTCAGCTTTCTTCACAGTCCAACTCTCACATCCATACATGACCACAGGAAAAACCATAGCCTTGACTAGACGGACCTTTGTTGGCAAAGTAATGTCTGTGCTTTTTAATATGCTGTTTAGGTTGGTCATAACTTTCCTTCCAAGGAGTAAGCGTCTTTTAATTTCATGGCTACAAACACCATCTGCAGTGATTTTGGAGCCCCCCAAAATAAAGTCAGCCACTGTTTCCACTGTTTCCCCATCTATTTCCCATGAAGTGATGGGACTAGGACACCATAATAAAGCAAATATCATAATAAAGTAAGTTGCATGAATATTTTGGTTTCACATATAAAAGTTATATTTATACTAAACTGTAGTCTATTAGTATGCAATAGCATTATGTCTAAAGGAAAAAGTTATATAACTTAATTTAAAAATACTTTATTCCTAAAAAATGCTAACCATTATCTGAGCCTTCAGTGAGTCCCAATTTTTTTGCTGGTGGAGGGTCTTATCTCAGTGTTACTGGATGCTGACTGATAAGGGCAGTGGTGGTTGGAGAGTTGGGTGACTCCGGTAGATTCTTAAAACAAGACAGTGAGGATTGTTGCATTGATTGACTCTTCCTTTCAGGAATTACTTTTCTGTACCATGCAATGCTGTTTGACAGTGTTTCCAGTTCAGTTCAGTTCAGTTCAGTCACTCAGTCGTGTCCGACTCTTTGCAACCCCATGCAGAGGAACCAGAGATCAAATTGCCAGCATCTGCTGGATCATGGAAAAAGCAAGAGAGTTCCAGAAGAACATCTATTTCTGCTTTATTGCCTACGCCAAAGCCTTTGACTGTGTGGATCACAATAAACTGTGGAAAATTCTGAAAGAGATGGGAATACCAGACCATCTGACCTGCCTCTTGAGAAACCTGTATGCATGTCAGGAGGCAACAGTTAGAACTGGACATGGAATAACAGACTGGTTCCAAATAGGAAAAGGAGTACGTCAAGGCTGTATATTGTTACCCTGCTTATTTAACTTATGTGCAGAGTACATCATGAGAAACACTGGGCTGGAGGAAGCACAAGCTGGAATCAAGATTGCCAGGAGAAATATCAATAACCTCAGAGATACAGATGACAGTGTTTTACCCACAGTCAAGTTTCTTTCAGAATTGGAGTCAGTTGTCTCAAACCCTGCTTCTCCTGTATCAACTTATGGAATATTCTAAATGCTGTGTTGTCATGGCAACAGTCTTCATAGCATCTTCACCAGGAGTAGAGTCTATTTTAAGAAACCACTTTCTTTGCTTATCCATAAGAAGGAACTCCTCATCTGTTCAAGTTTTATCATGAGATTGAAGCAATTCAGTCACATTTGTCAGGCTACCCTTCTACTATTTTGATCTTTCTACCACATCTGTAGTTACTTCCTCCACCAAAGTTTTGAACCCCTCAAAGTAGTCTGCAAGGGCTGGAATCCACTTCTTCCAAACTCTTGTTACTGTTGGTATTTGGATCTCTTCCCATGAGTCATGTGTGTTCTTAATGGCTTCTAGAAGGATGGATCCTTTCCAGAAGACTCAGTTGACTGTGATCAGATTAATCAGAGGAGTTACTGTCAGTGGCAGTGTTGGCTTATGAAAGTGGATATGATTGCTTGACCCATAGGCTGCAGAGTGCATGTTGTGTGTGGGCTTGGAGACATGAATCCCATTGTCCATCTCCCCCAGAGCTCTCAGGTGACTAGGTTCATTGTTGATGAGCAGTCATATTTTGAAAGGAACCTTTTTTTCAACGGAGGGCTTAAAACTAGGTAAATCATGTTGTAAACAGATTGGCTGTCATCCTGGCTGGCAGACTTAGCATCCTTCTTAGGGGCCTAGGATTTTCAGGTGGCGAATAAACACTAGCTTCACCGTAGTCACCAGCTGTATTGCCTGCTAATGAGAGAGTCAACACTGGCCCTTTGAAGCCAGTGACTTTTCCTCTCTAGTTGTGAAAGTTCTATCTTCTTCCAGTAGAGGCCTGTTTCATCTGCACTGAAAATCTATTGTTTAATGTAGCATCTTCATTAATGATCTGAGGTGGATCTTCTGAATAACTTATGATGGCTTCTCCATCAGCACTTACTGCTTCTCTCCTTGCACTTACATGTCATGGAGACAGTTTCTTTCCTTCCACCTCATGGACCAGCCTCCACTAACTTCACATTTATCTTCTGCAGCGTGCTCACCTATCAGCCTTCACAGGATTGAAGAGAGTTAGGATCTTACTCTGGAATATGTTTGGCCGAAGGGAATATATGGCTGGTTTGGTCTTTTATCTAGACCTCTAACACTTTCTCTGTATCAGCAGTAAGGCTGTTTTGCTTTCTTATCATTCCTGTGTTCTCTGGAGCAGCACTTTCAATTTCCTTCAAGAGCTTTACTTTGCATTCACAACATGGCTGGCTGTTTGGTGCAGGAGGCCTAGCTTTTGGGCTGTCTTGGCTTTCTCACTGAGCTTAATCATGTCGAGCTTTTGATTTAAAGTGAGAGATGTGTGACTCTTCCTTTTACTTGAATGCTTCATGGCCATTGCAGGGTTTCTCATCAACCTAATTCTAATCCTGTTGTGTCTCAGGAATTAGACCAGACTGAGGAGGGGGGTGGGGGAGCAGTCAGAACACATCCAGCATTTACCAGTTAAGCTCGGCGTCTTACATGGCTATGGTTCATGGCACCCCAAAATTATTGTAGTAATAATATCAAAGGTCACAGAAACAAACATAATAGCAATGAGAAAATTGAAATGTTTCAAGAATTATCAAAATGTAACACAGAGACACAAAATAAGCAGTTGCTGTTAGAAAAATGGTGCTGATAGACTTACCAGAAGCAGAATTGCCACAAACCTTCGATTTATTTAAAAACTATATATAGTATCTGCAAAATCTCAGTACAGCAGCATACCATAAAATGAGATATGCCTGTGTCGTGCCTAAAAGGGCGTTGGATTTAGCCCGTTTTATACTCTGTTCTCGGCCCAGCTCGGTATGACTTGTGATAACTGAGCCGTCATTTCTACTTACTGGGGAGGGTGAGTTGAAATGGATGATAGCTTGGAGCATTTCCTGTTCCCAAACCCCACATTAGTTCACCAGGCAGTTCCTCATCCGTGGGCGTGTTGTTGAGCTCAAGGTGTTTTCCATGAGCAGGAGCCTTGCCATTGTCCTCTCTGCTGCAGGTATGTGGGGTCACAGTCAAAGGCGGTGGTTTTCTGTTTAGCTACATTTTTACCTGCCTTTTGAAAAGGATGGAGAATTTCGCTTCTGCTGTGTCTTGCTGAACACTGTTAAATTCAGAGGGAAAAGGCAAGTAAAATGGTCTTGTCCTTGGAACCGTTAGAATTTGTGAAGGAGACGTGGTGAATGGAGCACAGGACACAGCAGACTGTCGAAGGTTTGTCAGTAGTGGCTGCTCAGGGCTGGGGTGCAGGTGCCGGGAAGCACTAGGTCACTGGGTTCCTGAGAGCCCAGGGCTCCTGGGGCTATAGGACCAGATCTGGGATAGATCCAGCGGCCTGCCCACCCTCCCCATCCCTGAAGCTGTGGGGAGAGGCTGAGTGAGACACTCTTCTAGGCTTGTGGTGCTAAATCAGGGCTCGGAGGCCACTGTCATCTGTGTGAAGTGAAGTCCTTGTGACATGTCATGCTTGGCCATGTGGTCTGTACTGTGAGGACAGCGTGGGGCATGGGGACAGAACTTCAGGCCCCGCAGAGCCACCTGCCATCCAGCCCTTCACAGGAAGAATTGCTTCTTCATGTCAACCCGGAGTGGACCCATGGACACAGTGAACACCCCGCTGTGGACCCTCCAGCAGGACCGCAGACCCTGGGTTCTTGTTGCTACTTGTGTGCCGACTAATCACAGAGCGGATTTCTTTCCCTTTTTTGTGTTTAGAATTAGAAGATTATCTTTCAAATAAGCTACAGCATAATTCGGTGATTTATAGTTGGATTCTCTGTTCATATTTTAATTTTCAAAGATTGATATATGTTAGGCTTTTTTAAGAGAGATGTAAAGTATATGTAATGAAAGACTGAAATAGCTCCCTTTTTATACATAAGCAAAATGGAGGTTTCTTAAAATAGAAGATCAGTAACTTGCTTTTGAGTAACACACTGGCATTTTACATGTTTTAAACTATTTTGCGGGTTCAATATTGAAATAAATAGCTTTTAGCTGAAATGTGAAGGCTGTCTTATTTACTCTGAGTTTTTTTTATTTTTATTTTTTTTTTTAAGAACAGGGATTTTAAGGCTAGCTGAGCTACTTCCATACAATAATTGTAGAGTTTTTCAAAAATTTTATATCTTTTACAATGATACATGAACAGTTCGATTCTTCTTTAATAATACATCTGTATTAATAAATATTCTGGATAGATCAACTAAACAGAAAATTAACAAGGAAACACAAACTTTAAATGATACAATAGACCAGTTAGACCTAATTGATATCTATAGAACATTTCATCCCAAAACAATGAATTTCACCTTTTTCTCAAGCGCACATGGAACCTTCTCCAGGATAGATCACATCCTGGGCCATAAAGCTAGCCTTGGTAAATTCAAAAAAATAGAAATCATTCCAAGCATCTTTTCTGACCACAATGCAGTAAGATTAGATCTCAACTACAGGAGAAAAACTGTGAAAAATTCCAACATATGGAGGCTGAACAACACACTGCTGAATAACCAACAAATCACAGAAGAAATCAAGAAAGAAATCAAAATTTGCATAGAAACCAATGAAAATGAAAACACAACAACCCAAAACCTGTGGGACACGTAAAAGCAGTCCTAAGGGGAAAGTTCATAGCAATACAGGCACACCTCAAGAAACAAGAAAAAAGTCAAATAAATAACCTAACTCTACACCTAAAGCAACTAGAAAAGAAAGAAATGAAGAACCCCAGGGTTAATAAAAGGAAAGAAATCTTAAAAATTAGAGCAGAAATAAACGCAAAAGAAACAAAAGAGACCATAGCAAAAATCAACAAAACCAAAAGCTGGTTCTTTGAAAGGATAAATAAAATTAACAAACCATTAGCCAGACTCATCAAGAAACAAAGGGAGAAAAATCAAATCAATAAAATTAGAAACGAAAATGGAGAGATCACAACAGACAACACAGAAATACAAAGGATCATAAGAGACTACTATCAACAATTATATGCCAATAAAATGGACAACGTGGAAGAAATGGACAAATTCTTAGCAAAGTACAACTTTCCAAAACTCGACCAGGAAGAAATAGAAAATCTTAACAGACCCATCACAAGCACGGAAATTGAAACTGTAATCAAAAATCTTCCAGCAAACAAAAGCCCAGGTCCAGACGGCTTCACAGCTGAATTCTACCAGAAATTTAGAGAAGAGCTAACACCTATCCTGCTCAAACTCTTCCAGAAAATTGCAGAGGAAGGTAAACTTCCAAACTCATTCTATGAGGCCACCATCGCCCTAATACCAAAACCTGACAAAGATCCCACAAAAAAAGAAAACTACAGGCCAATATCACTGATGAACATAGATGCAAAAATCCTTAACAAAATTCTAGCAATCAGAATCCAACAACACATTAAAAAGATCATACACCATGACCAAGTGGGCTTTATCCCGGGGATGCAAGGATTCTTCAATATCCGCAAATCAATCAATGTAATACACCACATTAACAAATTGAAAAATAAAAACCATATGATTATCTCAATAGATGCAGAGAAAGCCTTTGACAAAATTCAACACCCATTTATGATAAAAACTCTCCAGAAAGCAGGAATAGAAGGAACATACCTCAACATAATAAAAGCTATATATGACAAACCCACAGCAAACATTATCCTCAATGGTGAAAAATTGAAAGCATTTCCTCTAAAGTCAGGAACAAGACAAGGGTGCCCACTTTCACCATTACTATTCAACATAGTTTTGGAAGTTTTGGCCACAGCAATCAGAGCAGAAAAAGAAATAAAAGGAATCCAAATTGGAAAAGAAAAACTAAAACTCTCACTATTTGCAGATGACATGATCCTCTACATAGAAAACCCTAGACTCCACTAGAAAATTACTAGAACTAATCAATGACTATAGTAAAGTTGCAGGATATAAAATCAACACACAGAAATCCCTTGCATTCCTATACACTAATAATGAGAAAACAGAGAAATTAAGGAAACAATTCCATTCACCATTGCAACGGAAAGAATAAAATACTTAGGAATATATCTATCTAAAGAAACTAAAGACCTATATATAGAAAACTATAAAACACTGGTGAAAGAAATCAAAGAGGACACTAATAGATGGAGAAATATACCATGTTCATGGATTGGAAGAATCAATATAGTGAAAATGAGTATACTACCCAAAGCAATTTATAGATTCAATGCAATCCCTATCAAGCTACCAATGGTATTCTTCACAGAGCTAGAACAAATAATTTCACAATTTGTATGGAAATACAAAAAACCTCGAATAGCCAAAGCGATCTTGAGAAAGAAGAATGGAACTGGAGGAATCAACCTACCTGACTTCAGGCTCTACTACAAAGCCACAGTTATTAAGACAGTATGGTACTGGCACAAAGACAGAAATATAGATCAATGGAACAAAATAGAAAGCCCAGAGATAAATCCACGCACCTCTGGACACCTTATCTTTGACAAAGGAGGCAAGAATATACAATGGATTAAAGACAATCTCTTTAACAAGTGGTGCTGGGAAATCTGGTCAACCACTTGTAAAAGAATGAAACTAGACCACTTTCTAATACCATACACAAAAATAAACTCAAAATGGATTAAAGATCTAAACGTAAGACCAGAAACTATAAAACTCCTAGAGGAGAACATAGGCAAAACACTCTCTGACATACATCACAGCAGGATCCTCTATGACCCACCTCCCAGAATATTGGAAATAAAAGCAAAAATAAACAAATGGGACCTAATTAACCTTAAAAGCTTCTGCACATCAAAGGAAACTATTAGCAAGGTGAAAAGACAGCCTTCAGAATGGGAGAAAATAATAGCAAATGAAGCAACGGACAAACAACTAATCTCAAAAATATACAAGCAACTCCTACAGCTCAACTCCAGAAAAATAAATGACCCAATCAAAAAATGGGCCAAAGAACTAAATAGACATTTCTCCAAAGAAGACAGATGGCTAACAAACACATGAAAAGATGCTCAACATCACTCATTATCAGAGAAATGCAAATCAAAACCACTATGAGGTACCATTTCACACCAGTCAGAATGGCTGCGATCCAAAAGTCTACAAATAATAAATGCTGGAGAGGGTGTGGAGAAAAGGGAACCCTCTTCCACTGTTGGTGGGAATGCAAACTAGTACAGCCACTATGGAGAACAGTGTGGAGATGCCTTAAAAAACTGGAAATAGAACTGCCTTATGATCCAGCAATCTCACTGCTGGGCATACACACTGAGGAAACCAGAATTGAAAGAGACACGTGTACCCCAATGTTCATCGCAGCACTGTTTATAATAGCCAGGACATGGAAGCAACCTAGATGTCCATCAGCAGATGAATGGATAAGAAAGCCATGGTACATATACACAATGGAGTATTACTCAGCCGTTAAAAAGAAAACATTTGAATCAGTTCTAATGAGGTGGATGAAACTGGAGCCTATTATACAGAGTGAAGTAAGCCAGAAGGAAAAACACCAATACAGTATACTAACGCATATATATGGAATTTAGAAAGATGGTAACAATAACCCTTTTGCTGTACGAGACAGCAAAAGAGACACTGATGTATAGAACAGTCTTATGGACTCTATGGGAGAGGGAGAGGGTGGGAAGATTTGGGAGAATGGCATTGAAACATGTAAAATATCATGCATGAAACGAGATGCCAGTCCAGGTTCGATGCATGATACTGGATGCTTGGGGCTAGTGCACTGGGACGACCCAGAGGGATGGTATGGGGAGGGAGGAGGGAGGAGGGTTCAGGATGGGGAACACATGTATACCTGTGGCGGATTCATTTTGATATTTGGCAAAACTAATACAATTATGTAAAGTTTAAAAATAAAATTAAAAAAATAAATAAAGAAATATTCTAACTTTCTAAACATTTCCACCACTAGTTTAATGCTCAACTATGCAGAATTTACTTTTATTTTTCTTAGAGTAATCAGAATTGGAAGAGGCAGTCATGTTTTCCCTGATGATTATATGTAGAATCCGACTATCCATTAACCTTATCCAGACAGGATTGTCTCCAGAGGCTGAGAAAACAGGCCAAGGGAGTAATGTGAACCATGACTCCAGCCTCTGCAGGCGTTGACCCCAGAGCCTTTGTGACCCACCCTGGAGTGGACTGCTGGCTGAAGATGGAGTAGGCTGCCCCGTGGGATGGTTAGAGTCTCTGTCTGGGTGTCTGGAAAGGTTCTAGGGCCAAACTCATTGGAGTCTGCTGCTGCTACTGCTAAATCGCTTCAGTCGTGTCCGACTCTGTGCGACCCCATAGAAGGCAGCCCACCAGGCTCCCCCGTCCCTGGGATTCTCCAGGCAAGAACACTGGAGTGGGTTGCCATTTCCTTCTCCAATGCATGAAAGTGAAAAGTGAAAGTGAAGTCGCTCAGTCGTGCCGGACTCTTAGCGACCCCATGGACTGCAGCCCACCAGGCTTCTCCATCCATGGGATTTTCCAGGCAAGAATACTGGAGTGGGGTGCCATTGCCTTCTCCACATTGGAGTCTAGATCTTAATATTCACATGTGGTCCAGGGACCATCAGCAACAGTACGGTCTGGGAGCTGGTTAGAAATGCAGGGTTTCAGACCTCCCAGACCTGGTGGTCTAAAACCTGTGTCCCACTAGGCTCCTCAGGGTGCACAAGCACCTTCAACTTCAGAGAGTTCAGGTCCAGGTCATTGGTTTCCCAGATGGCTGAGCATCACAGTCATCTGTGGAGCTCGTTAAAACCGTAGAATCCTGACCCAGTTTCCTGACAGACCGATGACTAGATCTGGGGTTACCTGGCCAGATGTGTAACTGCTGGTCTGAAGTGAGTCACCCCTGGCTTGTGGGGCCTTTTAGAGAGGGGATGTCACCTGCCGAATGTGTTGAGAGGACCTACGTCTAGCCTTCTGTGAATATCCTTGTCTCTGGGCCTCCATCCCTGAGTGGACGTGGCACTCCTGAGGAGGCCTGCAGACCACTGGCCCAGGGTGCCAGCCTGTCTGGGGCTCCAGCTGACGGAGATGCACGTCTCAGGCAGTCCCACTGCCCAGCCTCCATCCCTTCTCTTCTAGTTCCCATGGAAACAGATTGCAGGGAAACTGGGCACGGTGCTGTCTTTACTCTGTTCTGGGATCTGAGGTCTCTGTTACCATGGGAACCGGGAGGAAAACGGATGGTAGTGGAGCAGCTAGACTGCTTTCCAGTCTCAGTGGCACCCCCATCCTCACACCCAACCCTCTTCTGCCAGTGTACCTCTGAGCTCAGGATGCAAGCCGCTGAGTGTGGCTGGGACTCGTCCTGGAGACAGTGTGTGTGGCAGGGAGAAAGTGGGGCTCCTAGAGCACCCTTGAAGGTGCCAGTCACTGCCTTTTCCCCCAGGCCACTGTTTCTGGGTATTGGTTTAAGTTATTGAGATGTCACCCTTTGTTATTATTTCTTTTATGATTTTGTTGAATGTAATAACATTTTTATTCATAGGAGGTGAAGATATGAATCATTTTAATAGGAATGATTCTCTGATATAGGGATTACCTATGGCTGGCGGGTGAGCTGTGAGCCTGGCTCATGTGTTGGGATGGACAAGGGCCTTGTGGGGTGAACAGCAGGGCTGAGGGGTGGTGCCAAGTCAGGTGGACATTTGGTCTGTGGTAAGGAAAAAGAAGTGTACCTGATGGTGACCCATTTAAGTAATTGTTTGAAGATGAGAATATTAAATTCCAGTCTAGGAGGCCCTGGATTGGAACTGAGTGTTTATTCATCCACACAGTGATGTTCAGTGAACCCCACCCACTCACAGCCCAGTCGACTTACCACACCATCCTCATTGCACCCAAGGATCTATTGTCTTTGCCCTTCTTCCCTACTCCCCATTCCTGCCTTGGCTGTGTTTTGAGGGCCTCTTGGGTGTTCTGAGGCTACATGCATGCCATCATATATATTCTCAGCAATGCTGCCTTACGGTTACATTAATGGCCCCCTTAATAGATGAGGAAACTGAGGCTCAGAGAGGTTGTGTGGCCTGACCGGTGGAGTGGTGGATGTTCAGCAGAATGCTTATTCTGAGCCCCGTCTGGTTGACCCCAGAGCCATGCTTACTCCTCTGAACACAGCACCTCCATGCGTGAGTGGCTGTGTCAAAGCCAAAGCCGGGTGAACCCCACCTTCATCCTCTGTCGTGGCCTCTGACCCCGACCCAAATGAACAGGCAGCTCCTTGCTCTTTGACATTAGTCTTGCATATTTACTTACAGTTATTTTTGTATTTCCAGTGTATTTATCGGTATATTCAATTTTTCAGTCAAAACAGACAAAATTTAGTTTTAATGATTTCATGCTTCCTCTTGGGATATTTGGGGGAACACCAGCCTAGAAGCTGTTTGGGTAAAAAGCAGTAGAGCTTGCCCTCCTGTGAGGAACGCGATCAAGCCGCCTCCTTCTCGCTGCCAGAGCACGCGGAGTGGGTGGGGGGATGACGATGCTGCTGTGACCCTCCTGTCCCCTCAGGAGGGCTGCCATCTGGAGGAAGAGGCTCTGGAGAAGAAGGGAATAGAAAAGGGCTGGTTTTAGAGGGAAAGAAGACACTTTTTTCAGTGTGGAGAAGGTCGCCCTTCAGTGTCAGTGCAATGGGGGGCCCTCAGTCCTGGGGCCGCCAGACCCTGGCCCGCTGTGGCGAGTGGTGGGAGCAGGGGCAGTGACGTCAGGCTCCAGACTCAGTGCTTACAGTTTCCTCCTGCTGCCAGAGCCCTGTGGTTTTCTTGGTTGGATTCCTAGAATTCTCTTGTCCAGATCTGACGGGGGCCGCATAAGACGGGCAGCTTCACTCAGTGCCGTGAACACCGAAGCGGGCTGAGTGCACTGTTGTGGACGCAGTTTCTGTGATGTGGTGCATGCTCTGAAGCCGTGGAAACTCAGCAACGGTAGGCACACCAGTCCAGCTGCTGCAGGACAGCACTGCCCACCCCTGGGTGGTGGGAAGGCTGGTACTGTGTTACAAGAGGTCTGTCTCCCCTGCTGGGGACGCTTGAAGGGATTCACTGTACCTGCAGTGGTGCTTCCCTCGTGGATAACACTCATTTGCTTCTGGTGTGATGGCACACACGCTGGCCTTTGTTACCAAGGCAGGGGAAACTGGGTCTGATGAGCCCTGTTTGCTTGGCCAGAGGCCTCTAGGTGCACGGCAATGGGTTGTGTAGTCCCATTAGTCAGATACCACGCAGCCTTTCCCTGAATTCTCTGCCCCTTCAGCAGCTGCTCTTCAGGACAGGTGCACTGTCCCATCCAGCCTTCCAGGGAGCCAGGAAACTCTCTCAGTGTTTCCGTAATGGCTGGCTCTGCCTTTTAAAGGCAAGTTTCCTTTTTGTCATTAAAAAAAAAAAAAGTCTTTGGCTGTCTGGGTCTTAGTTTTGGCACCTGGGATCTTCGTTCTTTGTTGTGGCGTGCGAGATCTTTTAGTTGCAGCCTGTGGGATTTGGTTCCCTGACCAGGGATTGAACCTGGGTCCCCTGTGTTGGGAGCATGGAGTCAAAGGCACTGGGCCACCAGGGAAGTCCTGCACTGTTTCTTTAGCATTGACTGGTGGTGTGTTTTATACGTGGCTTCTTATTAAATAAGAAATCAGCAGTTCTCTGAGGGTGGTGCCATCTACTGGACAGATGAGGAAGCTGAGGCTCAGGGTTAAGTAACGGCAGAGCTACAGGAGGCCTAGACCGGGGTAAATCCCGGGCCGGCTGCCTCAGAGCCTGGCCTTTTGACCTCTGGCCTGTCTGTAGGGACAGCTCTCCTTCCAGCATGTTTTGAGTGGAGGTTGGCCCTGCCTGTGCTCCAGATGTCCAGACTGACCCTCCACAGGGAGCACCCTCTTGGTGTGCATACCACAAGGCCAGAGCCTCCTTGGGTCCTAGGCTCTTGGCGCTTTGTGCAGCTGAGGCAGGGCAGAGGGATTAGAGTGACAAGTGGGTGACTGACCGAAGACCCAATGTGATCAGTGCAGTAGAACCAGCATTTATTGGGTACCTGCTATATGCTAGTCCACATAGTCAGTGCTGTGACTACAAAGATTAGCAAGAAAAGTTTCCATTAGAAACACCTCCACAGAGATAGGTACAGGTGCCATGGGGACAGGAACTGGGTTTCTTTTGCTCACTGCTGTCTCCCCTGCACCTAAAACAATGCCGTACAAGTCAGGACCCTACAAGTTACTGAACGAGAAGATGCAGCCTGTGAGGTGTTCTGTAGGCCAGAGTGTGAGGAGGTCATGGGGGAGGCACGGGCGTGCAGGCGTTGGCCCAGTGGCTGTGACGGGTGACAGGGGTGTGGGAGTATGTGTGGGGGGTGGGCTCCGTGACCCATTGTTCTCTTCTGCTCCCAGCTGCCTTCCCTTGCGTGTCATACTCGTTACTCCTGCGGGGCCTCCTTTTCGTGGCCTACCATGCCCATTGTAAGCTGATTTTATCTGTGGAAAAGGAGTGAGGGAGAGTGCTAGCTGAGGAGCTGGCCTGCCCCTTCACTCCAGGCTGGGAGAGGTGACTTTGGCTGGCATCTACTCTTGAGGTGACCTGACATGCTCAGCCTAGATCAGGGGCCCTTCGGTCAGAGTATGTGCACCTAAGGACTCTGGCTCTGCACCAAGGCCCTGGCCCTTCTGCACCTTCCCCTTTGGGCATGTTGGTGTCATGGGCATGGCCTGAGCTGGGCCTGGGACAGTGGCGATTGTCTCAGGATCCCTTGACCCCCCCAGGCGGGAAGTTCATGTGTGCACTGTGCCCCTCCTCAACCTCTTCCTTTGGCTGGTTTGTGTCTATGGGAGAACCTGGAGCTCAAGTTGAGACTGACACCCAGTTCTGGTCTGGCTTTGTCCTCATCCCGCATCCCCTGAGTATGTGCTGTCCTCCTGGGCCTCCTTGTCCTCCTCCCTGGAATGAAGGGAAGATGGAAACATGGGCCCCCCCCGCCCCCCGCTCTTAGATGATATGAGCAGATGGTGATATCTGTGCTGACTTATTAAGGACAGTTTTCCTGCTTAAGTATCTGGGAAGTGTTCTCCAGCTTGGTTTGTGTAGAGCTCAGGCTGTAGGTCCTTTCAATTCAGCTGCTCAGCCGTGTCCGACTCTTTGCGACCTCATGAACTGCAGCACGCCAGGCTGCCCTGTCCATCACCAACTGCTGGAGTCTACCCAAACCCATATCCATTGAGTTGGTGATGCCATCCAGCCATCGCATCCTCTGTCGTCCCCTTCTCCTCATGCCTTCAATCTTTCTCAGCATCAGGGTCTTTTCCGATGAGTCAGGTCTTCACATCAGGTGGCCAAAGTATTGGAGTTTCAGTTTCAACATCAGTCCTTCCAATGAACACCCAGGATTGATCTCCTTTAGAATGGACTGGTTGGATCTCCTTGCAGTCCAAGGGACTCTCAAGAGTCTTCTCCAACACCACAGTTCAAAAGCATCAATTCTTCGGCGCTCAGCTTTCTTCACAGTCCAACTCTCATATCCATACATGACCACTGGAAAAACCATAGCCTTGACTAGACGGACCTTTGTTGGCAAAGTAATGTCTGTGCTTTTTAATATGTCGTCTAGGTTGGTCATAACTTTCCTTCCAAGGAGTAAGCATCTTTTAATTGCTTGGCTGCAATCACCATCTGCAGTGATTTTAGAGTCCAAAAAAATAAAGTCAGCCACTGTTTCCACTGTTTCCCCATCTATTTGCCATGAAGTGATGGGACCAGATGCCATGATCTTCGTTTTCTGAATGTTGAGCTTTAAGCCAACTTTTTCACTCTCCACTTTCACTTTCATCAAGAGGCTTTTGAGTTCCTCTTCACTTTCTGCCATAAGAGTGGTGTCATCTGCATATCTGAGGTGATTGATATTTCTCCCGGCAGTCTTGATTCCAGCTTGTGCTTCTTCCAGCCCAGCGTTTCTCATGATGTACTCTGCATAGAAGTTAAATAAGCAGAGTGACAATATACAGCCTTGACGTACTCCTTTTCCTATTTGGAACCAGTCTGTTGTTCCATGTCCAGTTCTAACTGTTGCTTCCTGACCTGCATACAGGTTTCTCAAGAGGCAGATCAGGTGGTCTGGTATTCCCATCTCTTTCAGAATTTTCCACAGTTTATTGTGATCCACACAGTCAAAGGCTTTGGCATAGTCAGTAAAGCAGAAATAGATGTTTTTCTGGAACTCTTTTGCTTTTTTGATGATCCAGCAGATGTTGGCAATTTGATCTCTGGCTCCTCTGCCTTTTCTAAAACCAGCTTGAACATCAGGAAGTTCACGGTTCATGTATTGTTGAAGCCTGGCTTGGAGAATTTTGAGCATTATTTTACTAGCGTGTGAGATGAGTGCAATTGTGCAGTAGTTTGAGCATTCTTTGGCATTGCCTTTCTTTGGGATTGGAATGAAAACTGACCTTTTCCAGTCCTGTGGCCACTGCTGAGTTTTCCAAATTTGCTGGCATATTGAGTGTAGCACTTGCACAGCATCATTTTTCAGGATTTGGAATAGCTAAACTGGAATTCCATCACCTCCACTAGCTTTGTTCATAGTGATGTTTTCTAAGGCCCCCTTGACTTCACATTCCAGGATGTCTGGCTCTAGGTCAGTGATCACACCATCGTGATTATCTGGGTCGTGAAGATCTTTTTTGTACAGTTCTTCTGTGTATTCTTGCCACGTCTTCTTAATATCTTGGGCTTCTGTTAGGTCCATACCATTTCTGTCCTTTATTGAGCCCATCTTTGCATGAAATGTTCCCTTGGTAGCTCTAATTTTCTTGAAGAGATCCCTAGTCTTTCCCATTCTGTTGTTTTCCTCTATTTCTTTGCATTGATCATTGAGGAAGGCTTTCTTATCTCTCCTTGCTATTCTTTGGAACTTTGCATTCAGATGCTTATATCTTTCCTTTTCTCCTTTGCTTTTCATTTCTCTTCTTTTCACAGCTATTTGTAAGGCCTCCCCAGACAGCCATTTTGCTTTTTTGCATTTCTTTTTCTTGGGGATGGTCTTGATTCCTGTGTCCTATACAGTGTCATGAACCTCCGTCCATAGTTCATCAGGCACTCTGTGTCTATCAGATCTAGTCCCTTAAATCTACTTCTCACTTCCACTGTATAGTCATAAGGGATTTGACTGAGGTCATACCCGAATGGTCTAGTGGTTTTCCCCACTTTCTTCAATTTAAGTCTGAATTTGGCAATAAGGAGGTCCTTTAGGTTTTATCAAGTGTTTGGATTTGCTGAGGTGACATTTTAAAGGATGGTCTAATGGAATTGCCTCCTTCCCTGTTTGCATCTTGTGTACATATTTGAAGCGTGTTTTACCTCTGATTACCTGGAGCCCATCGAGCTGCCCAGAGCTTGATGGCTTTGAGGTTGTGTTATAACAGCTGCAGATTGCAGATTGTCAAATTCCAGAGATGAAGAACAGTGAGAAAGAGCTGTACCGTCATGCAGACAGCCCTTTGTCTCAGACTTGGTTTCTATGCAGATTTTCTGGGCCCGTTTGCTGTGTCCTTTTTGTGCACATATGTCCTATCTCCCTTGACCAGAGACATGGCTGCTGGGGCCTGCTTGGATTAGAAGGGACCTTTAGCTCTGCCACTTCCGGTGTGCAAGGATGCTGTAGCCTGGCTGAGCCTGACCCAGGGCAGGATGGTGGCTCCTGTGAGCAAGTCCTAGATGGACCGGCACTGCCCAGGTCTGCATGTCTGTCCATGGGGTGGAGGGCTTCAGGCTTGGGCCAGAAGCAGACCCTCAGGTTTCTTGTCCCTCTTTTTCTCACCTCTGTCTCGCTTAGAGTCCTTTGCCATTTTGACCTTCGATGAACAAGCCAGTGAGTGAAGTGAAAGTTGCGTCCAACTTTGCAACCCTTTGCAGAGAGCCCTTTGTCTCAGACTTGGTTTCTATGCAGATTTTCTGGGCCTGTTTGCTGTGTCCTTTTTGTGTACATCTGTCCTATCTCCCTTGACCAGAGACATGGCCGCAACTCTTTGCAACTGTACGGTCCATGGAATTCTCCAGGCCAAAATACTGGAGTGGGTAGCCTTTCCCTTCTCCAGGGCATCTTCCCAACCCAGGGATCGATCCCAGGTCTCCTGCATTGCAGGTGCATTTTTTATCAGCTGAGCCAGTAGGGAAGCCCAACCAGTCGGTAGTTGAGTTTTTTTTCCCTCTGGTAAGCAGTGTGGCGCACTGCTACAGTGCTTTACTTTGTCAAGGGTGGGACCATCCCTTCATCCCTTGGTGCTCCTTACTGTGAGGGTCAAGCAGTGTGGGGCCTCAGGCGGGGCCTCTTCGACCCAGAGCCTGGGGCTGGTCTGTCTGGTCTGTCTGGCCGTCACCCAGGTAACCGGCACGCCAAAGAGGCCAGCAGTCCATGGTGTGTGGAAATCAGAAACGAAACTGAGGTGCTGATCCTTGATGCACTGTGCTTGCACTCGTGTTGCTAGGTTTTTAGAAAAGGAGATTTGACTTCTCTGTTGACTTTGGCCTCTGTGCCCAGTGTGTGGCCTTGTGTTGCCTAAACCTCGTGTCTCTGCAATTGAGCTTTCATGATAGGGTTTGTCTGTGGAATGCAGTTCTTTTCTCTCCTCAGTGATTCTAGGGACACTACATTTCATATGAATTTTTGTGAACAAGTGGTAAACATATTCTGCAGCTTAGTTAGGTTTTGTGGGTGTTCACGTTTTAAAAAATGTCTCTTCCTGTGGGAGTGTTTTTCCATCTTGCATGCTCTATTTCCTTAGTAACTGTTGCTCTGTTATGGGAGGGACTTAACCATATATTTCAAGTGTAATGTTGAATTGATTTATTTCCTGGTTAGTCCTGCCCATGTTCTTGGTGTAAACAGCACATGTGTGTGTGTGTCCATGACAGGGTGATGGTATTGTGCTTGTGTAGAGGGGGCTCTTGAATGAGTCCAGGTTACTCTGTGACCTTGCATCCTGGGTAAGTTGCCTCTTTCTCTCTTTATTCTTCCTCTTCCCTCCAGGTTTTCCTGATTTGAGTGTTACCAGCGTGTTGGAGTGACCTGAGACTCAGAAGTAATATGGGAAAAACAGTGGTTGGAAGGGTCAGAGACCAGGTTCTGATCCCAACTCCTGAGCACTCATTTCCGGGCAGAGTCTGTGGCCTCTGTGGGGTTAGAGTTGTCCCCGTGGTTCGAGAAGTTTCAGAGCAGTGAGCTCCATGGGCCTGTGTGGGTGCTTTGCTGTGTAGTGACCGTGGGGTGGTCACACAGGCCCTGCCCCTTCAGAGATCAGAGCCAGAGGAGAACAGCCTCTCAGCCTGGATGCTGTCAGCTTCGCTCGGGGCGGCAGACTGGTTTGTAGGGTCAGCCGAGCCTCTCTACTCCTCCTCCCAGCACCAGTAGCCTTGGTCCACTCACCCATCCAGTAGACCAGCGGCCTCGGCCTGCTCCTCCGTTGTTAATAGGCTCATCCTACTGATGCCTGCCAGGCAGCGCCTTAGGTGCCCAAGGGAAACACCCCTATGGAGCTTGCTGCCCCACGGAGGGATGGCTGAACTGTGAGCACCCTGCAGCTCTTCTAGGGCCCTGAGCCAGATCACCTGGCTCTGTCTGCATGTAGCCCCAGGGGTGGGCGAGGGGCCACCTCTGAGACCAGAAAGTAAGTAGGGCCTGTAATGGTGGGAGGCAGGCAGGACTGAGACGTGTTCGGCTTCTGCAGCTTTTTCCTGATTTTTGACTGGTTACTGAATTGTGAAAATGAACATGTGGTGCCTCTGCTGACTCTGGGTCCCAGTCACCCCCGCCTTGTTTCTCAGCCCAGTGGAGACCCACCCCTCTTTCTGTGTGTTTTTAAAAGGGCATCTTTTCTGTGTTGTTAGTGGTTAGGAAGAAAACTGTTATGGCACTTAACAGTTCAATTTTTGCTTGAAAATGCTTGTAAGGAGACTTCAAATGTATGTAGGAATATGCTTGTCATCAGTCAGTCAAGATAATTGAAATAAATGCTGTCCCTTCAGCCTGTGTTGGGAATCACACATGTCATTCCCTAAACATCTAGGCCAAGACCATCTATGCCCAAGACCTCAGGGAGTTGTTACACACCTGTCTCCATCTCTCTTTTCTGAAGAAGCAAAGTTAAGCATTAGTGATTGTGACAGACAGGAAGAGAAAAGAAAGGAAGAGTGTGTTGTTTCTTCTGTTTCAGTCCACACCAGCCTCAGTCTTTCCTATAGCCAAAAAAACCTTTGGTTGTTGTTGTGTTGTTTTTTTTTTTTAATTGAGGTAGCATGCCTTTTGTAACAAAACAAGATAATTAAACAAAACTCCTCAATAAAACAGCAAAAGCCTTACTGCACTTGTGTTTCTCTTTGAGATCAGGGAAAGAGAACAAATACAGTCTGGTATTCCTGTGCACTGAAAGCATCCTAGACCAGAGAAAAGGTTATCAGGGTTGTAGGGCAGGTGGACTTTTCTGTTTATCTGGCAGTTCTGTTCCCTGAGGTGGATGGCTCCAGGGCACATGGCACTTTAGATGCTGGTGTTGGCCTGCGGGATGCGGATAACTGTGGGTATTAGTCATTCGGTATGGAATGTTTAAATTCAGAGAAAGAACATTTTCTCACATTTTTCAAGCACTTCAGACCCACCAATTACATAAATGATTTTGAATTAAATTTTTTACCTATTCATTAAATTTAAGGACTCCTACTGGGCTGCACTTCATTAACTGAGATTATTACTGCAAGTACATGAGGGCAACGCAGTTGAATTTCTTTTGTAATATAATTAAGGTGCTTCGTTAATACATAAGGCCTTCCTTTGGTTCGTCTGTATGTTTATTACCTTATGTTTATAGCAGGAGGGTTTTAACAGAGGGCTTCTTTCTGTTATGTGCTGTTTTCTTAAATATTTTCTTTTCTCTAGTTTGAAAAAGAGGAATAAAGTGATATTTTCTAAAAATTGACTATAAATTGATTAGCATGAAGTGATAATAATGGAAAAAAAGATTCCTTTTCTCCAATACCAGAGATTCATATTTGGGATTCTGTTTTAAAAGTCTGATCCTTTGGGCTTCTAACATTCTTGTTATTGATGTTGCTTCTTATATAGTTTAACAGCATTAAAATAGCTGATAAGTACCTATAAAGTACTTTTATTATCATGTTCTATGTAATATATATGAAACAGTTTATAGGTTAAATTTGCTTTTCCTTCATATTCTTTCAAGAAATTTATCACTGGCCTTTGTTCCCCCCCAACCCCCGCCCTTCGGGGGTCACTTTTTGAAGCAGCTCAAGCCCCGTCCCTCCTGGTGTGCCGGCAGCATGGGTGTGGACCTCAGATCCACTTCCAAGACCTCGGGAAGCTGCTGAGGACATGGGTTTCTCCTCCAGGTGTCTGTGCTGGATGCATGTGACCTTTGTCACTGTTCTTGGAGCTGCTCGGAGCCTCTGGCAGCGTCTTGTTCCGGGGACAGGACACCCTCATCCGGCCCCTCACAGAGCAGCAGGAGAGGTTGCCCCACCGTCCCGACAGTGTGGTTTCAGGCATAGCTCTGGGGGTGTCTTCGTTTTCTTTCTTGGCCTCTGTGGCCTACTGAATTCAGGCTTTACAGATCATCAGGAAGGTGATCTCTTTCTTTTTAATTTCAGCAAGGGGAGAGGCAAAGCACAGAGAGCTGCAGATCAGACCTTCCTGACCCTCCCTGCCTGGAGCAGCTGAGACCTCTGGAGAATGCTGGCTGTCAGGCCCTTCCTCTGAGGTGGGAAGGCTGTTGTCCATGGGACAGCTTCCTGGCTCCTGGGTCCACCATGGCCTCCATTCTTTGACTGGACAGCTGACGTGACCAGTGCCCCCAGCGTGTGTGCTGCTGGACTGGGTGCCGTGTCAGGTACCACCTGCTCTCGGGCTGGGGGCCAGGCTGGTCAGCGTCAGATGCTCCCAGAAGCCAGACAGCAGCAGATGGCCTCAAGCAAGCTGAGATGGAGGTGACCTGAGGCCTCCTGGACGTTCCTGGGGACAGGACAGCTGAGGAGCTGGAGCCAGGCCTGCTGGGGAGCAGTATGCAGGAAGCTGGCTCTCAGGCCACGAATGCTTTCACAGGTGAGAATCCTCCATGCTGAGCTGAGCATGTTTTTTCACTCTTAGTAGGTAACGAGACGCTGAGCAGTTCTAGGAGCTGAATGTGTGTCTGCATTTAGGAGCTGAAGCCCTACAGTGTCTTGGGGCTCAGGCTGCTGCGGGAAGTGATTTTGGCAAAACTATGGTGTTTTATCCTTTTCTGTAGCGAGGAATTTGAAACAGCATCAGACATTTTGTGATTCTGCTTTGTTGAGTCATAGGGCACACAGTGTCCCACGAGCCACTGCCCCTGAAAAAAATCCATCCCTTGCGGTGCATATGTCAGGGGGTCTGTCTGCCCAGAGCTGGGGGACTCGGAGGGAACAATCACGGCCGATGTGTACGTTCTCCCTCTGAGCCTCACCCGCATGCAGGCGGTAGTGGGTGGCAACTCTGAACGCTGACCCGCTCCTGTAAGGACTTTTGGACGTGCCCCTCTCTGCCCCGTCTGGTCTGCACCCCTTGAAGGGAACCGCTCTGTCTGGATGGTACACAGAGCCAGGGCATGATCAGGGGCTTTTGAGTTGGGTCTTGGTTCTTTGTCTGAATCACTTAACATCCCAGGAAGCCACTAATTCTTATGGGCCTTTGACTCCTCATTTATAAAATGGGGAACTTGAAGCTGAAGAACGTCATGGAATCCAGGGAAAACAGTTTTACATAAAAGAGGTTTTTTCCTATTAAGGGAGGGATGGTGGGAAAATTATAAGAAGTGACTGTGTTTCTCACTCTGAGAGCCCCACGAGTTTGTTGGTTTCCCGGTTGTGTATAGCAGGCAGGTTGGGGTGTCAGGTGCCTGGAGAGAGCTTGAGGCTCGGCCCCCGCTGCCCGCCCTGCTTGTGGACGCTCACCAGGGCCAGCCCTGCTCCCTTTGCTGGTTTGACAGCCAACAAGGCCACGTGCAGCTCTCACAGAAGCACGGCTGGAGCAGCTGAGCATGTGAAACACAGGAGCCCCCTCCTGGAGGCCCAGGTTGGGGAGGGCCCCTGGCTGATCAGGGTCCGGGAAGACGAGTGTGGTGGCTGCTTCAGAGGAGCATGTGGAGCTCAGCTCTCCAGAACCCTCCTCAGCCGCCAAGCCTGGCACGGAAACCCGTCCTCCAATTGATCGCTGGGTAGTCAGAAGCACAGGTGACCACCTGGACTTGGGACTTGTGTCTGAAGGGGCAGTGTCGCGGGTCCAGGCCACTCCAGGCAGACAAGGTCAGAACCGACAAGCTACTGCCCTGGTTCCAGGACTTGCTGCTGTGGCATGAATTCATGCTTTCATATGAACATCTGTTTCCAGAAGCTCATGGCTTGGCAGTGGAAGTTGCCCAGTAGCTAAACCTTGAATTAAAAGATTTTTATCTCTAGTGACTTAAACAATTTTAACCATTTCAATGTGTTTGCCTAACAGTTTCTGGCATTGCAGGGATTTTTTTTCTAATTAAAAAGAAATTTATGAAATATTTTAAAGTCTTTTTGATTTTTAAGTGAAAAACACAATTTTTGGAATGCCAAATCTGGGTACTTTTTTGTGAACAGGAGTCATAAAAGTTCTCATTTATGTAAGTATTCCTAACTCTTTGCAGACATTTTTATAGCTCTTTGTCAGTGCTGCTTATAATACGTTTAGTATATATAGTGAATGAAGGAAACACTGAATATTTGTCATGACTGGAAGACTCTTGAATAACTAGAGTTTCTATTTGGTGATCCCAAAGCATGTCAATGAATGAATAGCATCAGCCAGGTAGGGACTCTAATGGCTATGTCCCCAGGCTTTCTTGTCAAGCACTTGGGGAAAAGTGATTAAAAAAACATGCTTATCAAATTTGCAGATGACTGGAGACTAAAGGGAATTGCTGACCTTGGTGGCAGAATTTAAGTTTAGAAATAAAGCAATATTAAAATATGAGGAGGAAGTCTCTGGCAGTTCCAGTGGTTAGGACTCCATGATGTCACTGCCAAAGGCCTGGGTTCAATCACTGGTTGGGGAGATAATATCTCACAAGCCTTGTGGCATGGCAAAAAGAAGAAAAAAGATAGAGTAAACCAGTCCCAGAATAACACATGGTTAAGTAACTATGATATATCATTGTGATGAAATTCCCCATAGCTACTACAAAGGATGTTTTAGTGTTTCACGTTCTGGAGAAATGCTTATATTTTTAAGTGAAAAAAGTAGGTCATAAAGCAATAGGAAGAATGCGATCCTTTAATTTTTATACTCAAAGAACAAAGACAGTATAGGTGGATGTGCACCAAAATGTTACTGGTGGCTACCTCCGGGTGATAGCAATACATAATGAGGTTTCCTTTCTTAGATTTACTTATCCATATCTTACAATTTTTCTTTTTTTTTTTTAAGTAAAAACAAAAATATCAAGATAATGAACCCAAAATAACTGTTCCTTTGTGATAAAAAGGAATAATTATTTGTATGTGTCCAGTATAGTTTAATTTTACTGCTTTATAATATTAAAAGAGTGCATCTGAGAACAGATACTAAACCCCTGGCCATTTGCTTTGATACCAGAGGTCGATGAGAGGGTATCTTACTATTTCTTTCCTCATTTAGTTGTGTGACCTTGGGTGAGTTTCCTAACTTCTCTGGGCCTCAGTTTCTATGTGAAGTCAGGAATTAATACGATGGTCACCTATGTGATTTGATGACTCTGTACCTCTGGGTCCCAAAGTTCAGTAGTTGTCTTTGGCTGGAGGGTGTCTTTGTAGAAATCTCATGGTTATGTCTTTGTAGGACCTGAAGTGTAAACAACAGACTTCAGACTGGTCCTCACAGGTTTCATTTCTACAAGAAAGGCATGGGAAGTCTGTGGCCTTAAGATGGGTTTTTCCTGTTGTGTATAGGTCCCAGGATGAAGGGAGAATGGCAGGGGCTGGGAGAAGGACTGGGACCATCTTGGTGAAAGAGACTGGCCAGCTTCAGAGCCACATGCAGGCTACGTGCCAGGGTTTTTGTTAGTAAAGCAAAAAACTCTTCTGTGTCTACACACAGCACTCACAGTGCTGGCCACCAGCCATGTGGGTGTTTCCTGCACCAGGCAACTGCGACAGCTTGATGTCCTACAGCTTTGTCGGGTTTGACCCTTTCTGCCGGAAGTGGCCCAGACCCGGAGGCACTGCCCTCTTCAGACACGAGTCCCAAGTCCAGGTGGTCACCCCTGTGCTTCTGACCAACTGGCTGATCAATTGGAGGTTCTTGTGGTCCCTCCTGAGATTTGGTAGACTTGCTGGAGCGGCTCACAGAACTCAGGAAGGCAGTTGAATAATAATGTTACTGGTCAAGAAAGGCCAGGGCACAGTGGTGTAAGGAAAGGGTGTGGAGCCTGACATCCTCTCAGGCACCACCTTCCCCAGACCTCCTATGATTACCAGCCTGGAAGCCCTCTGACTCTGTACTCTGGGGTGTTATGGAGGTCTCATCATCCTGGCAGGAGTGGTGAGCTCACTGGCCATTGGGATGGGCTCAGTTTCCAGCCCTTCTCCTCCAACAGAGGCCTGAGGGTGGGGCTGAAAGTGCCAGCCTTCTGATCCTGTGGGTGGTTCCCCTGGCAACCAGTCCTATCCTTAGGGGCTTCCCAAAGTCACCTCATTAACCAGGGCCTTGGCACGAATAACAAAAGACACCTTCATGGCTCTTACCATTTAGGAAATTCCAAGGGTTTTAGGAGCTCTGAATCAGAGCTTTTGTGATTTATGACTGAGACCAAATATATATTTCTTATGATAAATCTCAATGTCATGGTCCCAGCCCCCACCCCCATGGTTAGTGTGGCCTGGGAAATGACTTTTACTTCCTCTTTTAAGTATATTTTACTAAAAAGCCAGAGATTTCAAATTCTGTTATTTCTTGATCAATATGCTGTAGGGCCAAGACACGCTTTGGAAACTAGAATCCTTTCTTGAACATTTCAGATGTGTGATTTTGCACTGTGAACTTGACCCTTCTTGTCAGAGGTGCATGCTGTGTCTCAAGCAGCTTTGCTGTCAGTTTACATCTGTGCCATTTGCTGTGCTCCTAATGCTGTGTCTAGAAGTCTGAGGGCATGGGGTGCAGTGACCTGTGACCTCGGATCTGGGCTCAGCCTTGGAACCCTCTCTGGCCTGGACTGCTCACCTCGAGCGTCCACTGTGCCAGGTGTGGAGATGTTCACAGTGTGAGTCAGCTGTCAGAGCATGGTCCACAGGAACTATTGCTCTATAAAACTTTCTTCCCCAAAACTATGTTTAGTTGTTATTTTAAATTTGCATTTAGATTTTTTAAAAGTAATTATACAAATTCAGGCCTGGAGAAGGGCATGACAACCCACTCTAGTATTCTTGCCTGGGAATCCCATGGACAGAGGAGCCTGGCAGGCTACAGTCCATTGGGTTGCAAAGAGTTGGACTTGACTGTAGCGACTAAGCCTGCATGCATACAAATTCAGGAACTGTTTTAATGTGCATTTCAATTGTAATATTTTAGAAATGCATGCAAAGAATGGAAATCATTAATATGTGGGTTATAAAAGTAATGAAAGAAAAATATAGTTTTGAGAGAAACCTGGTGAAGACATACTTTTGTTTGATATAAAAGTAGCTGTGACATGGCACCCTCATTTATGAGGGACAGACGTGCCAGTCCTGATGCAGAGGGGCCCCTGCGGAGATCATGTGGACATTATAACTGTGGCTCCCAGTCTGTCTGTTTTTTTGTGATTGTTACCTGTTACCTATTTAGCTTTGGAAAAGTTTTAAAGTTCACATCTGCTCTGGTCAAATCCAGAAGTTACTTCCATGATCCCCAGTCTGTTTTTTGAGGTGCTGATAATGATTATAATATCAGATATGTTGTTAGCTTCCATTTGTTTGTACGTGTGCCACGAGTCAGACACTGTATTGAGCACTGCATGTACGGCATCTGTTGAGTCTTCACAGCAGGTATTTTATATGTGAAGAAACTGAGCCTGAAGGAGACTGTGCAGTGCAGCTGGAGTTTGACAGCAGAGCTGGAGTTTGTGACCAGGCCGGTAGCCTTGGTGAGAATGTGCGATCTGAGAATGGAGGCCGTGAGCTCACAAGAGGGTATCACCACTTCTCTGAAGACAGCGCTGGCATGATAACTCAATCTCAGCCACAAGTCTTGTTCTCCATCTCATACGTCAGTACCACAGGCATGGAGGTTATGTCGAGTGAGAGGGTGTCGGTATGCAGGTGTGTGGGTGTCTCACTGGGGACCTTTTGGCCTTGGCCCACCTGGTAGGGTGAGTGTGAGGACCCTGTGCTCCTGGACCCTGTCCACTGACACCCCTGTCCTCTGTAGTGGATGGTTCGCTTAGTGTGAGAGACGGCTCCTCCCTTATTAATCCTTTCCCCTGGACGGAGTGAAGTTTTGTGATGATCTTTATATAGCTTTCAAGACACCAATTTTCTGTTTCTTTATGGCAGCTGGTAAAGTTGTGTCTGGTTGTGCAGCATGTTTCATGCTGTGGTGTGATTGGGACTCAGACCGCCCACCTGACTGCTGACACCTCTTGAGTCCCCAGCCCTCAGGTGACCTTGAGACCCCAGTTGATGAGGATCAGGTGTCTTGACTGGGAAGTGGTGCTGAGGTCTTGTGGTTTTCTGAGATGATGGTGGCCTGTAAACCATCTTGATTAAGTGGTGACATGAGTGATGTGACCAATCCCAGCGAGGCATTTTCTCTGTCTTGGAGACGACGGAGGCTCTGGCATCTGTAGGACCCAGACAGGACAGGATGTTGAGGGACTAGTCTGTTGTCTGTCCCAGCCATGCCAGGGAGCCTGCCCTCGGTAGTGCTGGACTGGCCCATTCTGGAGTCCCAGCGTATTCGGCCTTCCTGCCTGCCCTTGACTGGGAGCCTGGTATGGGCTGGGGCAGAGCGTAACCCTAACTCTCCCCAGCGCTCAGACCCGCCCCTGCTCACTGTGGGACCTCAGTGTGTGGCCCCCTGGTGCACTGGTAGGGGACATGCAGGGTGGCTCACAGGGTGAAGTGCGTGTACTCCAGGCGGACGGTCCATGAGGTGAGTTATGATGATGACAGTGCTCAGATTAGTGTGTGATGATTGAAGGAGGATTTGAGTCCTTGACCTTTGGAGCCCAGACACTGATTCAGCAATAAAAGACAATGACTGTTTGTTAATGGCAGTTTTAGGCCAGGACTGTTGGCCTCTTCTCTTTCATGTGTCCCATAAATTTAATATGGTCTGATGTACTACGGAGGATAATAAAGCACATGGTGCTGGGGATTTTAAGACTTTTCTCTGGGAGTTTTCCTTCAGTTTTCCCTCTGAAGAGTGTTTGGGAGAGAGCTCTGTGGACAGCACCCGGATTTGTTTCAGATGCATGTGCTACTGTGCATCAATGCTGGGCAGCACCTGCTTACCATGGAGGCGACCTGAGTGTGCTTCTATGGCTGCTGCACTTCCACATTTATCAGAAGCATACATGCAGTCTTGTTCAGTCACTGTGTCTCATCTGACTCTGTGACCCTGTGGACGAGACACAGCCTAGGTGCTGCCCTGGAGTTGACATGGAGGGCGTCCATGGCCTGGAGTGCAGTGATGGGGCCAAAGCCTGACCAGATTTGCTGAGAAGAAACAGGCCTGAGCCCTGGGAGTGGAAACATGCGAGTGCGGCCCAGAGCATTGTATTTTAAACACGCGGAGGTTACAGCATGTTTGTGATGCTGCTTCGAAGGATCCCGTGGAGGTGGTATTGATGATCAGTGTGTCCAGAATGATCACTGTGTCCAGTTTGGATCAATGTGTCCAGTCAGTGTATTGATCACTGTGTCCACTGGTGATCAGTGTGATCCCTGTCCAGAGTTCAGCACCTGTCATTAGGATAATCATTAGAATAATGAAGAGTGAGCACCGGAAGTACCAAAGGGCTCAAGTAGAGTGTCATTCTTTAACATTTCTTTTTTAAAACTGTTGAATTGTGGTTTCTAAGAATTGAAAGGACTTTTAGAATGTAAGGCAATAGGTAGCTTTCAGATTTTTCAGCTGGAGGATGCTGTCTTACAGAGGAATCTCGAGGGAATCTACCTGCGCCCAGACTTAGCAATCCTGTGGGGACACTCACTGACCCCAAACCCCATATCCTCTGGGCCCTAGGCTATCAGAGGAGGATGCAGAGTCACTGCTTTAATCCCAACACTACGTTGACCAGGAAGCAGTTGAGAGGCTAAGAGTCTTGTTCTTGCCTGAGGAAAACACAGTGTTTAGTTTAAGAGCTGAAGGAGAAACTCTTAGACGGAACTGTCTGTTTCATCCTTGGCACCTGTGGCCATGCTCCTTGCCAGAGTAGTGAGGACTCTTGAATGAATGACTGAAAGAGTGGCTTGAGGGAAAGAGTCCTGAGGCTCAGTGGTCACAATACCTGAGGGTCACCGCTGTACTTTCACCCCTGTTTCCCCTGTTGGGGCCCAGGTTTATGCCGTGAATGCCTATGTAGCCATCTAGTGGGTCCTGCAGGTTGGGTGTGGTCCTCAGGGACGTGTGCACATGTCAGTGGGCAGTTCAGAACTCTTATTGCTCCTCCGTGGAGCTGTTGTGAGTGGGGTGTGCAGGGTTAGTCTTGATGGATGTGCGTTAAATGCTCAGGGCTGTGCAGTTAGATCCTTTTTAGAGGCCCTAGACTGAGCGACTTCACTTTCACCTTTCACTTTCATGCACTGGAGAAGGAAATGGCAGCCCACTCTGGTGTTCTTGCCTGGAGAATCCCAGGGATGGCTGAGCCTGGTGGGCTGCCATCTGTGGGGTCGCACGGAGTCGGACATGACTGAAGCGACTTAGCAGAGGCCCTAGATCCCTGGGTCGGGAAGATCCCCTGGAGAAGGAAAAGGCAACCCACTCCAGTATCCTTGCCTGGAAAATCTCATGGACGGAGGAGCCTGGTGGGCTGCAGTCCATGGGGTCGCAAAGAGTTGGGCACGACTGAGTGACTAACACTTACTTATTAAAGCCTGTAGATACAGTACCAGCCTGGTCATCAGCACACCGTCTGGCCCTCAACATTACTCTCGCGCTGCAGGCCGTGGCTCTGCGGGATCTGCGCTCCTCTCCACCCCAGCGCTCTGCAGCGGGTCCTCAGGCAGGAACTGCCAGCTGGTGTCTGTGCTTTTACTGCTGCTCTTCCTGGGGGTGCTCCCGTGAGCTCCGTGCCTCACAGTGTGACTGAGACGGTGGGGCTGGAACCGTGTGTCTGGATTTCTGTTGGTATGATGTTATAGGTACTTCATTATTGTGGGTTTAGAATTCTACGAACATTTGGTTTCAGAGATTTTTCTCACTTTAAAATAGGCTTTATATTTTTCTGATTATAAAATGGTACACACAAGTCAGAAGGAACTACAGATTACCAATGATCCCAGCACCCAGAAGTGTCACTGTTTGTGTTTTGGCGAGCATCCTTTCAGACTGTTTCCCATGTATTTGATACCTTGCATGTACTGATGTGCCTTTTGTTTGCAGAGAATGTTAAGGCATTCTTACCTGCTTCCATGGGTGCTTCTATGATAGTTCTAAGAAGCTAATGAGAACACTTCTGCACATTCTGTACACAGGAAAACACAGAAAAGCATTCATACATTCTTTCATTCAGTGCTTTTGAACGTAGAAGAGAAATAGTGCTATTTGCCAGTTCCAGTTCTGAAGGACTTTTAAAATACCCGATGGTGTTCTGATGACGGCTGGGTAATTTTTTCAGGCTGCTCTGAAGGGTACTTGGACTGGAAGTCTGAGGCAGAGTACCTTGGACTGTTCAGAGCACATTTTTCACTGCTGCTGCACTGGCTCCTTCTTCCTTGGTGGCAGTGAAGACTGACAAGGATTTTTTTCAAGCAAAGAGCTCCGTAACTGTGACTCTTGCTGGGCATGTTGTGTAAAGAAAGCACCTGTGCTATTATTATGTGGGTCCAAGGTAGGGGATGAGTGAGGTCCGGCAGGCCTGAGTGCTCCTGGGCCCTGTCTGAGCTCGGTTCTCTGGGTTCTCTAGGTAGATGGGTTCCCAGACCGTCACAGCATACAGACGGGGGAGGAGAAGTGGCAGCTGAGGAGCCTCAGGCTGGCATTGACAACTCCATGCTTTGTGTTGTGCTTTTTCAGAGTGCAAATTCACCTGCACCAGCGGGCAGTGCTTGTATCTGGGTTCCCTGGTCTGTAACCAGCAGAACGACTGTGGGGACAACAGTGACGAAGAAAACTGCCTCCTGGTGACAGAGCACCCCCCTCCGGGCATCTTCAGCTGTAAGTCCTTCCTGCCCACCTCGCGCCATTCAGCTGTGGTGTGTTTGCAAACGGTAGGCGGCCCTGACCCTGGGATGTGGGAAAGATGTTGTTTTTGGTTAAGAGAAGAGGTTTGTGTTGTCACAAAGGCAATGTTTTCTTTTAGGATAGAAAGAGGGTATGTCTGAGAGTCAGAAGTTCCTTCCACTTTGAGCAGCCTGTGTTTTGTTTGGGAGAGGCTTTCTGCTGCATATCTGAGAAGCACTGACTGATCCCAAGAAATAATTATTGACTTAGTATTCTTCATACTGGTTTTAGAGAATTTTTGGAAGTAATTTTAAGCCACTATTTTAAAATAATTTTAAATAAGGAAGGATATATAGAGTCTGTGTTCAAGCATGTAATTAAAACAAGAAAATAGAAAAAATTTGTTGGGGGTTTAAAAAGGTTGTAATTGTGTATTTTTTCTATTTGGTACTGGAGTGGGTTGTTTCTCAGGTAAAGTCCCAGGTTGAGGCTGTGAGCATTTCTTGAGCTGGAAGACGGTGAAGTCCAAGTACGAAGTTCATTGACTGATCTGGTGGCTTTTGTGAAGAGGAAGGAGAGAGAAGGCACCTGGAGACATGGCTGGGCGACTCTGAGAGTGGCTTGTTGCGTCCTGTGTTTCGTTGTGTCCTGTTTCCTGGGCCTAAGGAAGTGTGTTGAGGTCAAGGATGCTTCACAGCACTGACCCTCCCTAGGGATCTTTTTCCCTGCCTCAGGTCCCTTCCTCCCTGCCTCTCTTCCTTTCTCCTCAGTATTTCCTGGTGTTTAAAGCCAATTTCCAAATATCTTTTCATTTTAAAAATGTGAACTCTTTAGTTTTGTTTAGAAGCCAAGTGAAGCTTCTCCATCTATAAATGGCTCAGCATTGCCCAAAGACCTCTGAGAGTCTGTCCTAAGAGAAGAATCTCTTTTTTAAATTGAAGTATAGTTGGAAGTATAGATGAAGTATAAATTGAAGTATAGATGGCATCATGGACGTGAGTCTGCGTGAACTCCGGGAGTTGGTGATGGACAGGGAGGCCTGGCGTGCTGCGATTCATGAGGTCGCAAAGAGTCGGACATGACTGAGCGACTGAACTGAACCTGATAGTTGATTTACAGTGTTGTCTTAATTTCTGCTGTACAATAGTGATTCAGTTATGTATATATTTTTTCCCTCCTCTTCTCCATGTTGGTTTATCACAGGATATTGAATACAGGTCTCTGTGTTCTATAGGAGGACCTTGTTGTCTGTCTTACATATGCTGTAGTAGTTTGTATCCTAACAGAGGAACCTTAAGATCCTGTTGGCAAACTGTTGGTCCCTACTGTTCAGGTGTAACTAGGCTTGTTCCCTTGTAGCCAAAATGTGAGGTTGTTGACAACATGCTGTCTTTTAAGAAGATGGGAGAGTCTGGAGACAGAACGACAAAGGGCAGGATGAGGGCTCTGGCTTCACGTGAACCTGGGTTCAAGCTCTTGCTTAAGAAAGGCGGCTGAACTCCTTAAGGCTTAGTGTCTCTGTCCATGAAATGGGAATGATTCCTGCCGTGTACAGCTGCTCTGGGGGTTCACATGAAGAGTGCGGTCTGCATCATCATCTTGCTGCTTGCTGTGTGCCTGCTGCTGTCTGCACGGCTGGACCTCCTTCACATGAAGCATGGGCTCAGGTGTCCAAAGGCGAGTTTATCCTCAGAGGTGCTGGGTGTTTCCCGCCTCCTCTGTCCCCTGGGGAAGGGCTGAAGGGGGCTTGCTGGGCCTGGCCTCTCTGCCAGCTCACAGGCAGCTGGCCTGCTTGTCACATTTGGGTTTGCCATGGCTGGTCTGTTCTTTGTGGTACTGAGGGTGATCTGGTATCAGATCAGTGCACTTTCCTCCCCTTGGTCTGTAGCCAAGAGCAGAGAGTGTCTGCTTCCACCCTCAGCTGCACAGTGAGGCTTGGGGGAGTCTGCAGGCCCCACCAGCCTGCGTCTGCAGCAGGTGGACAGCGTCTCTAGGGGGATTGCTTGTGGGGGTGCCCCTTCCTCTCCGCCTTCAGAACTTGGAATGTCACAGGACTTCTTGTCTCTAAGTCAGTGTAGTGCAGGAGAACAAAGCATGCTTTCTCCTTACTCCTGCATAGGAGTCAACTTAGTCTGCTCTGTGTCTACATAGAGGAAACTCCCTGTGTTGTACTCTTTGATTGCACTTAGGGTCAAGCACAGTGGAATCGGTTTTTTGCCTGTGTTGTTGGCTGTGGGCATGCACCCTGACTCAGGTGTCTTGATTATCTCTCTCATTTTGTATTTGCTAAAATTTAGCATGAATTAAGGTTAGAAAGAAAATGTCACTGTCATTTGTGAGGCAGCAGTGCTAGTGATAGTAGAAACCCTTACAGTAACAGCTCTAAGAAACTTTTCCTTCTGAAAACAATTTTGGAACCTAGACTGTGTGTCTCACCTGCTCCTCTGCCTCGTTGAGGCACATCCCTGGGTCTGAGCCCCACGCTCTGCAAATGTGAGTGTGGGCTGTTGTGAGTATCTTGCAGGGAGAGTGGTTGGTGTATCTTTTCAAGGAAGAGGGCTATACTGTCAGCCTCACTGTCAGCTTTTCCATGTCTTCCTCTATCAAAACATTGTATTCCTGAGCACTGAAAATACAAATCAAATAAAATTATTATTTATAAAAATAAAATTTTACAATACAAATTATTATATTTACAGGTATATGTATTAAGTGCCTTCTTTGGTCATTGTACCCAGCGTTCTAGGGAATGAAGGATAACAGATTTCATTATCAAGGTGCCGACAGGCAGATTGGGGAACTAAAACACACTCATGCAAAGATGACTCAGCATGGACACAGGGTACTGGGCCGAGCGGTCCCAGGGACTGTGGTCCCGGAGTCTACAGAGAACCATTTTGCCAGGACGTGGTCATGGTGGCTTCACGGAGGAGGCAAGTGGGGTGTCAGGGTCAAGGATGGCAGGGCGACTGAGGGGGAAGGCAAGCTGGTCATGCCACTTTCCTTCTGTCCTTGTTGCTGAAGAGATGGCCCGCGGGTCCCCAGCTGCACGGCCTGCCTATTGCCCTCAATGCTGGCCCTGTGCACTGGGCTCTGGCTCCGTGAACCTGCCCTTTGAAGCCCCTGTACTCCACAGCTCTGGCTTCTGAGAAACAGGATTTGAGGAGCGTGGAAAGAGCTGTGTGCTTTGACGGCGTTGGCGAAGGCAGGCCTTCCTCAGTCCCCCACAGACCTCAGAGTGGGGGACTGAGGGTCCCTGCGACAGCTTTGCCTCTGGTGAGTGATGGGGTCCTGATTAAGGGCGTGGCACTTCTGCCCATACTGGGGTCTTGACTGGTGGCCTCGGAAATCTCAAAGTGAAATGAGCCAAAGTTGATTAGGTTCCTGGATTCAGCCAGGATGTTAAGCCAGGACTTTTCA
This sequence comes from Bos indicus, assembly GCF_029378745.1. Taxonomy (NCBI): domain Eukaryota; kingdom Metazoa; phylum Chordata; class Mammalia; order Artiodactyla; family Bovidae; genus Bos; species Bos indicus. The sequence continues at coordinate 43,793,411 of NC_091783.1, forward strand.
GAAGGAAACATTTTTGTGTGCCCAGTGTCATTTAGGGTAATAACAAACAAATAAGATAAATTCAGCACATTAAATTCTGAGCTAGATGTCTTTCTTTCCACCTTTCTCAGTTTTTTTCCAAAGGGACTAGCTCCCTCCCTATCACCAGGCTGTGCCCCCCTGTGCCCTTGTCTGGGAGACAAGTCCTGTGGGGCTCAGGAAGGGCTGACTCCTGCGGGCCCCAGAGGAAACATGACTAAATGAAGCAGACGCGCTGCCTGTCACATCAGTGACCTGGTCAGTCTCCCAGCACAGGTTCCACCTCCTACCAGAGTGTCCCTGGCACCACCTTCATACTGTTGCTGGCTTCTGGGGACAACCCGCAGTTTGTTCCAACTATAGAGTCCAGGGTGAGGTCTTGAGTTGGCAGGCTTCAGTCTCCCCTCACTAGCTGTGGCTTTTGGCAAGTTGCTCATCCTCTTCATGCCTTGATTTTCTCCTCTGAAATGAAGACAGTGCTAGTTTTGACATCTCCCTCAGAGGATTGCTCTGAGGATTTACTAAAATAGTTCAGGTAAAGCAGTTAGAATAATGCCTGGCACATAGGAAGTTGCACCCACCACGTCTCTTTACCTGACAGTACTTCAATGTGTATTTCCTAAGAAAAAGACATTCTGATCCATAACCATAGTATAGTTACCAGGGACCAGAAAACGTAATGTAGATACAGCCCTACTTTCTGACAGGCAGCCCCCTTAAACTCTTGCTGGTGGCCCGTCTTGTCTTTCCAAGTAGTTGTTCGTGTTTTCAGCAGAGGGCCTAGGATGAGTAGCGGAACAGGGCTACGGAGGGCATGGTGCTGGGAGAGCCCTCCTTCCACTCTCTCCTCTTCTTAAATGTTGATGGCCGGGGTGGAGCCTTCCCTCACTGCTGCTTCCCCTGAGTCTCATCCTCGCTTACCAGAGGCGACGCAGCTCCATTTCTCTGGCGATTAGTCTTGCGAGTTTATCTGAAGGCCTGTGTCCAGGCTTCCTTAGGCTGGGGATGAGGTGGGCAGAGAACTGCCATTTGCTGTGTGCTGGCTGTTTACATGCATCTTGTCATTTATCTCAAAACCTGCAAGTCTAGAAAGGTTGCCTAGGAAACATTGCTCAGATAGGTTAAATAATTTTTTCAGGGTCACATAGCTCTTGCATATTGGATCAAGGAACTGAACTCAGGCTGTGGGTTTTTTGGTTTTAGCTTCTAGGTGTTTGTTTTTTTAATGATTTTTTTTTAATAAGTTAAGAATTTACACTTCAGTTTTTAAAGGTTTGTAGGGTGAAGATCAAACAATGCATTATTATGACAGACCATATAAGTGAGTGCCCCACAATCGTTTGTGTGTGTGTATGTGTGTGTGTTAGTTGCTCAATTGTGTCTGACTCTTTGCAAACCGATGGACAGTAGCCCTCCAGGCGCCTCTGTCCATGGGATTCTCTAGGCAAGAATACTGGAGTGGATTCCCATTCCCTTCTCCAGGGGATCTTCGCCACCCACTGAATAAACCCTATCTCCCACATTGCAGGTGAATTCTTAACTGTCTGAGTCACCAGGGAAGACAGTTGTTTATATGGCAGTTTTTGATTGATACATAGACAATGGTATTCTTGGATTAATCCTGGATTTTCAAATAGATTCTGAAACGTGAACCCAGGAGCCCTCAGATATCAAGTGTCATTGGTTTTGTTGAGATGGAGTGCTGAATCTGTCCTTCAGTTCTGCCCGGCTGTGTCCTGTTTATGTGTCCTGCAGGAAGTCCATTCCCCTTTCCGCTCTCCTTTCCTGCCAAGAGGTGAGAATGTGAACACCCACCTGGTGGGATCCAGTGAGCAGAGCGTGTGCATTTCTGCCACTGTTCACCCCTCTTGGCTGCGTGCACAGGGCCCCTTAGTCGGACGTGGGCTGTTAACTCTCGTCCCCTGAGGCCCCTCCAGATGCCCTGTGATCAGACTGGTGCGGCCTCCACAGGGAGGGTGGGAGGTCTCCCAGAGTGCTGGGTTGCCCCAGGCAGGGAGGCTGGGGTGGTCTTGCCTCAGTCAAGGCCAGTAGGAGAAGCCTCTGGCCTTGAGCCATGCTGTCCTCGCAGCACTGTGTGTTCTTTTCACAGGGCTGCCCACCCCAGTGTCAAGTTAAAAAAAGGAAAAAGAATCCATGGCAAAACCCTTACCTGGATTGTGTAAATGACCCAAGATGGCATTTAAAGAAGATTGGGTCGGAAAGGGCAGGCTTATCCCCCTCCCCAGCCAAGAGGGCCCCTTCACCTGCCCCTTTGGTTTGTGCCTCTGTTTCTCCAGATGGATTTCTAATCAATTAAAATCTTGTAAAGTCTTGAAAGGCAACTCAGCGTTTACAAGTAAACAAAGGCAGAGAGCAAAGGAAGGGGTTTCAGTAAACCCAGGCACCCTTTCTTCCTGCTGTGACACTAAATTTACTGGATGAAAACAACCTCTTAAGATTCACGTTTTGATTCTGTTACTGCTTTCCTGTGTGCGGGCTGTCCCACTTCAGATGAGATTTATCCACTTCTTTAAATATTTAGTAGTCTAGCGTGGATGTTAATGACAGTCTGGCAGTGCTATTTTGAGAACTGCAACAATGATAGTAATTTTCAGTGTCAGATTCCTGCTTTGCAAGGGGAGAGCAGGCAGGGGAGGGGCGGAGGCGGAGACGCGGCTGCAGTCCTAATGGAGTTGCCGGCCGGCCGCGGGCCTGCCAGACAGATGGGTCATGAATACTGTCTAGACGCCCTGCCTGCGGAGCCTGGTCTCTGAGGACACGCACTGAGACGCCGGCTCGACTAACGGGAAAGTCAGGGCAGGCTCTATGTAATCAGACAGAAATCAATGCGCGCCGGCTTCCTGCGGGAGGGGGATGCGGGCGTGCGGTGGGGGAGAAAAGATGCCCTCTTTTTCAGGTCAGTTTTGTGCAAACTCGGCTAGTATGGGCGTTAGGGGTGCGAGCTGGGAGAGGTGCAGAGGATGGCGCTGTGGACTTGGGCCGTCCTCTACCGCCGGTTGCGGGGTGACCGCCCCAAGACAGACCCGGCCCTGGACAGCAGGCCGCAGGTGCGGGACCAGTGAGTCGTGTGTATTGCTGAGCCCCATGCTGCTCCAGTTGACACTGTCTGCCCTGACTATTGGTTTCTAGAGTTTAGTCTCTTAATTATAGAAGGTTTTAGAGACTCACCTGGCTGGCTTTCTTTTCTGCTGATTCTCTGAGCACCTTTCAGAGCTAGATCTTGTCACGGCAGCTCTAGCTAGTGGTACTAGAGGCAGGGAGCCCGCTTGGCCTCGCAGGGACGTGGGCACCTTCTGAGGGTCACTTTACACATGTGTGGGGCTTACAGGATGGAAGTAGTGCGTTTCTACCCATTGAGTGTGGTTGAATGGGGCAGGACATCCACAGCGGGAGCCCACTCTGCTCCACTGGGAGAGAGAGGCCTGGTTGCTGGACTTTAAGTCTATAGTCATGCATTAATATTTACCTCAAAAAAATTACCCAGAAGGGTCTACCGTAAATCTTGGAAGGGGCCCTCTTTGAGGAGTTGCAGAAATAGAGCTGAAATTCAGTCATCATAGCATGTGTCCTGTCCTGCAGAGGTGCAGTGACCCCATGGGCCTGACCCCAGAGTCAGCCACCTGGGCTTTTTCATTAATAGTTACGTCTCAGTGCAGACACCCGGGAAGGCTTTTAATTTGGAAAAAATCTTCCAGCAACCTAAATTTAGCAATAATTGTTTTTTCGCTCCTTCATCCATTCTTCTTGTGTCCTGAGAGTGAACAACAGAGGGGGAACTAGATGGTTTTTGCATCTTCCTGCCTGGAAAGGAAAAGATCAGAGATTAAAACATCTTGTAGCACAGGATCCCTGGAGAAGGAGGAATCAGAGCTCCAGGCAGTGAGCGGGCCGGCCTCCCAGGGCTGCTCTCAGATCTTTCCAGGCATCCCCAAGGCACAGCTGTCTTTCAGAAAGTCTTGTCTTTCCCTGAACTTCTTGCCTGCATCCTGTCAGCTCCATAGAGAGTGTGAATCTCCTCACTTTGGACAAGCTGAAGGGAGCAATGCCAGCTGACCACAGCCTGGGCGTCTGGAGGGTGAACCCCAACACACTGGTTCTGTCCACATCAGCAGACGTGGTGTACCTGAGTCAGCTCTCCTGGGCTTTCCTGGGGGAATGGGCTGGGACGGGGGTGTGGCCCCCTTTCTGGGGAGAGGCCCTGCCTCAGGTAGGCAGCACCTGTTCTGAAGGGGTGCCAGGGCATTTTGCTTCCTTTCTTCATCTCTCCATCTTCACTGTAGTTTCTGTGCTTCCTTTACTAACTTATTCTAAAAATGGGAGAAAAAGGAACTTGAACTAAACCTCTGACCCTTTTCTCCTTAGATCCCAAAGCAGGGAGGCACACGTTGCGGGGAGGTGGGGGAGACACAGGTACTGTTCCTGGGAAGGCGCCCAGACTGGCAGGCTCTCCCGCCGTCTGGGCTGGAAGCAAGCGGCTCTCCATGTGGCCGGAGGCGGGTGTGGCTGAGCGAGGCAGAGACAGTGATGTCCCTTCTTGAATTTGACATAGTTTCCACAGGACAACCAAGAAAATGCAACCCCTTCCTGTTACATGTGCTTGGGAGATAGAAATGCCAAGTCTGCTCCTTGGGGAGGCGACTGACCTGGATCTAAGTTCTTAAAAGCCGGTCTGACCTTAGAAGATGTCCTGAGGCATCTTCAACCCCATGAGGCTGCAGAAGCCATGGTGGCTGCCTCCTTAGGCCCTTGTGGTTTGGTGTTTGCTCTCATGTCAGGACCTTTAAGCTGGAGTGTAGGGAACCGTGGACAGTGCAGGTAGCATCTCCCAGAAAAACCAGGTGCCAGAAATGATTCATGTTCAGATTGTTGAAAAGAACAGGACAGGGAGCTGGAGAGTGCTCTAGAGAAAATGTGTTTGGGTGGTTACCTGTAGAAAATGGTGTCCAGCACATCCTTTGGGACTGTCTTGTGGAGAATGTTTCTGTGAGTGTTGGGTTTGTGAGGAGTATAGGGTGCAGGGTATGCAGGGAAGGTGGTGTGGGTGCAGGCATGCTGTATGGTCTCCATCTAATGCTAACCCACTGGCCTTGAGAAGATCCTCAAGGTTTTGGCAGTTTCTCCAGTGCTGGGTGTGGGACAGCACTGGTGGGTGGTGCCCAGGCAGACCCTGTTGTTGGGGTTGGGGTGTCTTGTAGAACTGTCTTTCCCAAGCAGCCTGACAGGTGGGGGAATTGGGAATTGGTCACGAAAAGCCAGCTTACTTGGAGATAAAGGCTGAGTTTAAGGAGCATTACTGGAGAGGTAAATTGGAGTCAGATTCTAGAAAATCAGGATATGAGGCTAAGCAGTTTTTATTCTCTTTTCTGAAGGAACTCATTGAAGATTTTAAAAAAAAGATTTATTTATTAATTTGATTTTTGGCTGCACCAGGTCTTCTTTGCGGCAAGGTCTTTCTCTAGTTGTGATGCGTGGGCTTCTTGCTGCAGTGGCTTCTCTTGTTATGGAGCACGGGCTCAGTAGTTGTGGCCCCAGGCTCTCGAGTGCAGGTTCAGTAATTGAGGAACATGGTCTTAGTTGCCCAAAGACGTGTGGAATCTTCCCAGACCAGGGATCGAACTGGTGTCCCCTGCACTGGCAGGCAGACTCTCAACCACCGGCCCACCAGGAAGCCCTGTTGAAGATTTTTGAGGAGGCAAGTGAGGCTGTGAGACGAGGCAGTTAACGTGGGCAAGTGCTAAGGAGCACCAGCTCTGAGCCCGTTTTACAGGCAGGGGAACATTGCGGAGGGAGAGCCCCTGGAAGGACGAGCCTTGCCCATGGAGCAGGTTGGCTTTAGGTGAACTTGCAGTTGCCTAAGGAGACAGCAGTGGAGGGGAGGGATTGGCTTTTCAGCAGATTTTGAAAAGAGTCTTATTGCTGTGATGATTATCACAATAAAATTTTGAAAGGAATGTGTGAAAGCACATCAGAAGATGGGTAGATGGGTAGTGAGAGCTGCCCCAGCTGGGGGGAGCCCCCTGCCTGCCTGCCCCTGGCAGTGTACAAGGCTTCCACATACTGCAGCTACCAAGGCAGCATGAAGTGGGCTTCACGGCTCCTTCCTGTTCTTGCTGAGAGGGGCATGGAGGAAACCCCAGCAGTTTACAGATTTACAGCCACCAGGACAGGCTGATGGAGGGAGGTCTGTGTGTGACCCGGGGTGTGTGAAGGGATGCAGGAGGCCAGTGCTGCCGCCCTCATGGGTCAGGGAGACTGGGGGGTGGGGAGCAGGATGAGAGATGGACTCTTTTTCTCCCAAACCTGGTAACATGGTTTCAGCGAAACCCTGATTTTCCCATCTCCAGCCTTAACCAGGTACGATGGACTAAGTGTAAATATTAATGAGCACAACAACAATACAACTGGCAGCAGCGCGAATGAATGTGGTCTCCTGCAGTAGAAATATTTACCCGATATGTCCTGCCAGTGAGAGAGATTTTGGCATTAAACCTAGACATTACCTCACTCTCCTGGGCAGACAGCCGACTTCAGTGCTAAGCAAGTCTGCAGAGTGAAGAGCTGCGTGTACCTGCCTGATTGGCTGCACAGCCCAGACTCTGGTGGGAAGTGATTTCTTTGAGTGTATCTGTCTGTCTGTCTGTCTGGGTCTTGCCCTTAGTTCCTTTCTTTGTTTCTCTAGCCCTCCATAGGGTTGTCATTGTCTATTTTCAGATTGCTGGGTTTTGTGTTTGTTTTTGTTAATCTTGAAGGGCACATTGTGAAAAGGTCTGCCAGCCAGGTGGGCAGGTATTAATACACACGGAAACCTGAAAGGTCAGAATTATCAGGAGGAAAAGTGAGGTACCTGTGTGTGTGTGTGTGCATGTGTGTGTGCAAATGTCCCCATACACAGGCACGCATGCCCTTCTTACTTATTAAGAGCCAGGAACTGGTAAATGAAACAGGGTTCTTGTTTTGTTGTGGTTTGTTTTAATTGATGATTAGTACAAGGGGATGTTCCGCAGTAAAGGATGTTTTAGTTCAAGATTAATGGCAACTAAAATAATATTTTGAAACATTTGAAGTTATACTAAAAATGTGGTTTTTGATACTTCTAAGAAAACATACTTGAAACCATCTATTCCACTGGCCTCAGATCTCTTTGAAATTAGTACTACATATAGTATAGAAGTTCTGGGTCAGCACAGGAGACAGATCTGGGCTGGAAAGTAAAGTCTTTGAGTTGAAAGTACTGGGAAGGCTTTGAGTTGTCACTAAAGTACCAAATATTCTTCCATAAGTTTCCATACAGGTTGTAGAGAACCACGCTGTCCGTCTACTGCTGAGACCAAGTCACCCTTTATTTTCCTTAAATCTTGACTCTCAGTTTTCATGTCGTTTAGGTTTTGTGCTGTTACTACTGAGTGACTTAGTTTTATCAGTTGGCTTAAAGTAGAAGTGCTTCCGTTTTCCTGTCTAATCTGGTCTTGAGCACTGGCTGTACCAGGCTAGTCCTTGCTCCCAGGATCAGCTTATTTGGTAACCTTGCTGTGATGCAGAATAAATGGGCCTCTGGTGCCACCACCAGGCAGCCCCTCAAGATGGATTATCCACAAAAGGTAGAAAGTCTCAACACCAGACCAGTTTCATACTGTGTAAATGATACTGTGCTTAGCAGCATGTCTGCACTTGATGGCCCTGAGGACTGAATTCCACCTAAGAAATCACCGTGTGTGTGAAGTGGTACTGGGGGCTGGGCACCGGCTAGAAGTCCTTGCCGGTCCTTGTCGACATCATTTAGGGGAGGCTTGCCCACAGTGGAAAGGGGTGGTGATGTGACGTCAGCCCAAAGCCATAGCCAGCTTCTTTATCGGGGGCCAAGATAACTTTACTTCTTTGAATGAGCCCAAGTTCATAAAAACCCAGCATTGAATCCTAGGGTGCTTTTGGTTTTAGTTTTGGAGTTTCAGTAATTTCAGGGTCCCCAGGAAGACATATTCCCATAAACTTCACTGGTCATAGAGAAACGTTACCAATGCCACTGTATGTTAACATTCAGGGCTGAAGAAGTGTGAAGGAGGCAGGTGGATGGAAGTGGAATAAGGACATTTGTTCAAGGAGTGCAGTGGTCAAGCAGCCAGATGACCTTGTAAACTGGGCTGATCTCACCCCAGATTTTGATGCTTATCACTTGGAGAGTGGTTTTATATTCCTGGAGAAGACTTGGCTGCTGGCAGGCTTGGCAGAAGCAGGGCAGAGGCGTGTTCATCAGTGTAACAACTTTAATAGCAGGAGTGCTTGTGAACATCCTGGCTTCCTAGTCACTCAGTGAAGCCCTCTTTGCTCCTGAGTTCTTACCAGGCAGGGCACGCTTGGCCCCAGGCCAGGGCCAGTGGATCCCATCCAGTGTGGGGACAGCAGAAGGAGCCCTTGATCAGGAGCTCTGAGACCCCCTGTCAAGTCTGTTGGCTGGAAGGCAGAACAGTGAAATAGAAGTGAGCTTCACTTTGCCAAATTAGTGTGCATCATGTTTGTCTTGGTTTTGGTCAATAACAGCTATTAATTCATCCATCATATTTTCTGAGCACCTGCTATGTGTTGGGGGTTCAGGGATAAACTGGTGAACAGGTCCTCTCTGACACTCTGTTCTAGTTACAGGCTTAAGTTTGGTGTCAGCCTGAAGAGCCTCTGACTGAATTGTGTACATTAATCTGCAGAGAGGGATATTTTTCTTAGCAGAGTTGATATTTCAGACTGATAATCCATCAGTCCACTTGGATATATTTTTGGTCTCCAACTATTGTCAAACATTTGATTGCTTAACTTTCCATGATTTCTTTGAAAGAGTAAGAAGGGAGGATAAAACAACATTGAAACTAGTAGATTTGGGGATTGTAGAACATCTCAAGGAGAAAGGCTTAATGGGAAAGAAAGTAGAAAGAATTAAGGATTTACATTTAGCTTATCTTAATTTTTCATGTTTTTTTTTTGGTGGGGAGCGGCACGGGGCACACACTGACTGAAACCACCCACCCTGGCCAGGCACCACAGTAACTATTTGCATGAGTTACTTTCTGACAGGAGGTCCTGGTAAGGAACTTGGAACTAATAAACCACCACCAACCAGAAGAGTTCGGGAAATGTCAAAAGGAGACACCACATGTCTGACCACCCCTCAGAATCCTTCTCACCGGCATCCATCTTGGCTGAGCGGTGTGTGCGCCACCAGGAAGGACCCTGAGTCAGAACGATTGGCCAAAGACAACCTGGAAACTAATCCCATCACCACAAAATCCAAGAGTGCAAGCCACATGGCAGAGCAGTCCTCCTGGATTTCCTTACCCTACTGCTCTCCTCCTGGTTGCCCCTTCCCAATAAAATCTCTTGCTTTGTCAGCACATGTCTCCTTGGACAGTTCATTTCCAATGTTAGACAAGAGCCCACTTTCAGGCCCTGGAAGGGGTTCCCCTTCCTGCAACAAAACCAGAGCATTTCCCCTTTATGCCTAGCAAGGTTTTACGAATCTGGGTTTAGTTCAAATATTGATTTTATTTATGAGTGGTACCCCAGTTGCCTGGGACTGTTGATGATTTGTTATTGTGCTATAATCCTTACCATGAAGTAGCATTCAGTATGTCTGAATTTATGTGATAAAGGCTTGAAGGTGTCTGTCTATAGCTGGAAGGAAGGAGAAAGAAGTGGGCTTTTTTTTGAATTGAGTTTAATGACTAACCTCAGTAGATGAGTGAGGTTCCACATTGGGAATTAAAAGGACTTCTCCATTTTTCTCTTGAACATCTTGTGTCTTTCCCTGAAGTGAGGGAGGCCCAAGGAAATGTGCTCATCTCTCTTAACTTGACTCTTAAGAGGCAAAGTACAATGATGCTGTGAAAACTATGAAACAGTTATTTAAAATGCAAGATTATTTAAAATTCATTTGATTTGAATGGTGCATGGGGTTGCTGCATCCTGTTTGTGTTTAGTTCACTGGAAGAGCTTCAGGTGCACCTCCTGACTCTCCTGTGGCCGGCCTTCCTTGCTTCCTGTGGGTTGTCAGAACTAGTCATTTCCTTCTGGTTTCTGCCACTGAAACACCTCATGGTTTTACACTTTGCTGCCTTCTTCACATTTTACGGATGCTTATTTCAAGGCAGTTCTTACCTGCGCTTTCCTATAACTCTCTTCCTAATGTAGCGTCCGCATGAATATATCAGTGCTTTTTAAAATCAAAGGGTGATTGCCTCACTGCAGGTCTGGGGATGTTTGGTAATTGGGCTTCCTGATGATGCTCCACATGTGTCAAACTTATTTTCAGAAAGCTGGTTAAATTTTTAATGCAGCCCATAGTTAAATCATCCTGTAAACAGAAATTTTATCTTTTTTTTATAAAGAAGAATGTTATTTACTTTTTTAATCTAAATAAATGAGAAGGTTTGCTTATTTTCCCTTGTAGTTTAGAGGAAAATACCTTGAAATAAGGAGGACTTGAAGAAAGAGGCCTAGAGGTTTTATAATCTTTCTTGAAGAAGAGCAGAAATGCTCTAGCTGCACCTCCAATGGTGGAGGCTGGAGTCAGATCCCTTCCCACGGGTCTGTCGAGCCACACTGCTCACACTGTCCATGGAGGGGTCCGGCATCTGGGTCCTCATCCTTTTTAGTTACATGTCACTTGGCTCCTTTAAAGGGAGGAACGGTAGGCAGAGAGACAAACATAGAAGTCTCTCTGATGAGTGTTGAGAAGCCACCCTGTCCACTGAACACTCTGGAGACTTCCCCAGAAGATTACTGCCTTTGCCCTTGACCATGGAGACTGTCACTGAGCAAATGAGTTTTAACCCTAACCTTGGCCCAGGAACAAGGAAATAAAATGAAACGGCCAGTTGCCAGTGGAGGTTATGTAAAACAGGGTTGGTTTTTGGTTTGGTTTGACTTTTTTGAGTTTTTGCACCAGATCTTTTTGATTGATTTGTATTTGCTTTTGGTTTTTTGTGTGTTTTTTTGTAAAAGATGTAAGTTCAAGAAAAACTGGTAAGAGACCTGGGCCAAGAAGCTGAGGATTCTGTAATTCTTTGTTTAGTTTGTGACCCCCACAGACTGCCAGGCTCCTCTGTCCATGGAATTTTCCAGGCAAGAAATATTGGAGTGGGTTGCCGTTCTTCTCCGGGGTTTGTCCCAATCTAGGGATCAAACCCTTGTCTCTTGTATCTCCTGCATTGGCAGGTGGATTCTTTGCCACTTGCAGCACCTAGGAGGCAAAGTGAATCTGTATATAAAATTGAGTCGATGTTAAGTAAACTCAGGCTTCCCTGGTAGGTCAGTTGGTAAAGAATCTGCCTGTTAATGCAGGAGACATAGGTTCAGTCATTGGGTTGGTAAAATCCCCTGGAGAATGAAATGGCAGTCCACTCCAGAATTCTTGCCTGGAGATTTCCATGGACAGAGGAGCCTGTCATGCTACAAACCAAGGAATCGTCCAGGCCAGAATACTAGAGTGGGTAGTCTTTTCCTTCTCTAGGGGATCTTCCCAACCTAGGGACTGAACCCAGGTCTCCCGCATTGCGAGCGGATTCCTTACCAGCTAATCTACAAGGGTTAGATTAAAGCGACTAAACAACAAATTGGCGTCTGGAGCAAAAATGCTACCCCTCTATGCCACCGGTAGGGGGCGTGTGTGCGCTGTGGGTACAGGACTGGCCCGGTCTGCTGCTGTCGAGGGCTGGCCCAACCCACTACTCATTTGACCTGCAGAGGTGCAGAGGGGGTGCAGGGCTGCGTGCTGGTGGGTCCCTGGATTAGAAACCCCAGGAAAGGAGCATTGAAGGAGCTGGGACTCCATTTCTCTTGACGCGGGCATCCCCTTCTCTTGAATTTACGCCACTTTGAATGGTTTCATTTGAAATTCTGGTTGGTGAGTATAGCTGTGCACTCTTGTGACTGTTTTTGTTATCTTGAAATGTGCTGGTGCTGGTAAGATTGCAAGATGATGACAGCACGCACAGACGTCTCTCAGCTACTGTGTCTCCCTTGATTAATCTCCTTTCTGTACTGACTTAGCTTCAGTTAAATCGTCCTCTGAGGTAAAAGGAAGGAAGCGTGTAGGATTTTATTTACTTGACTGGCATCCATTTAAAACACAGTGTGCTTTATACCTTAAAGTTGGAATTGCAGATTCTGGTCTTCTTTGAAAACTAGAACTGTTTGAAAAATTAACTTCCTGCACAAGCTGCTTGAGTGTAAGAGCAGGGTCTTAGGCTTGTTGGAAAACCCATCACTGTCCAGCAGTGGGTCCATGCTGAGTCCTGGGTGGCATCCTGGACAGAATACTGAGTGCTGCCTCTGCTGCAGTCAACCCCCGCCCCCCCCGCCCCGCCCCCGCCCCCCCCACCTCCACCCACCACAACCCCTCAACCCCCCCCGCCCCGCCCCCAACTAGAGCAACTTCCTGCATTTCCCCAGAGCAGGCAGCCACCTAGTTGAATTTGACTGTCATTGTAATGGGCTCCTGAGGCCGTCACCTTTGGGAGATGCCTGGTTGGGACAGCACAGTGGTGCCTCAGAAAAGCTGAGTTGAGAGGGAAAACGTTTGCCTTGAGGTGTAAAGGGAGGCACCATGCAAGCATTTAAAGACTAAGTTCCCTGCTGGCAGTTTTTAATGACCTGCTGATTTTATTAAACATTATAATAAGAAGTTGGAGTTTTGGGCACTGAAGGGCAGGAGGTTTTGTGAGTAAGATTCAGAAAGACCAATATTTCTGTTAAATTTATTTTAGTCACAGAGGTATTTGCGTTGAATAGCAAATATTGGTACCTAATTGTGTTTTTATGTGTCTGAGCAAAGAAAACTGAATTGCTGATGGGTCCATGGCGTGTGGGATCTCAGTTCCCCATTCAGGCATCGAACTCATGTCCCCTGCATTGCAAGGCAGATTCTTAATCACTGGACCATCGTGAAAGTCTCTTTTTTATTTACTTTATCATGTGGGTCAGTTAGGACTTACCCCATTTTAAAAATATTCTTAGGACAGGATGGAAAAATGATAAAAGGTTAGTATTTTGTTATTATGTATTTTTAGTAAATGTGCTGTTCTAGTTGAGTCTAAATATTTGTAGACCTGAAACAGTGTTAAAATTGTTTATGAATGGGAAACAGATGGAAGTAAAGATTCAGAGTTGGTGATTTGTTCAGTATCACTTAGCAGCATCAATATTTTTGTCCACAAATTAAGGTTTCCTGTGTTGTGCACATTGAAAATATTTGTCCACTGAAGCGTTTATGACCTTGTGTAAACACAAAGGCACTAGGACGTTTTGGTCGTTGCCAGGTTTGCAGTCCTTAATTTGGGGGTCTGGTGACAGAAAAGCATCTGAAGATGTGAGAAAAAGTGAATGTCGCTCAGTTGTGTCCAACTCTGCAACCCTATGGGCTATATCCAGGCCAGAACACTGAAGTGGGTAGCCTTTCCCTTCTCTAGTGGATCTTCCTGACCTAGGAATCAAACTGGGGTCTCCTGCATTGCAGGTGGCTTCTTCACCAACTTTGCTATCAGGGAAGCCCTGAAGATGTGAGACAAGAATTTAAAGTTCAGATCATGCAAATAATTACTTTCTAAGAAAGAACTCCTTTTAAGATCTAACTCAGTAGTTTATTTCTGTGTTAAGAGGCAGTTTGCAGACATACTTGAAGAGTATCATTCTTTAAAGTCTTTGAAGATGTGAGACAAGACTTGCTCCTCTGGCAGCAGGGAGCCCTGCAAAGAGCACTCCTGATACGTGACAGACATGATGCTGGGCCTTTGTGGTCTTCCTCCCCCAGACCCAGACCTGCAGTCTCATCACATGGGGGAAAATCAGACAAATCTCAGTCAAGAGGAATTCAACAAAATGCCTGACCATCACTCCGCAAGACTGCCAAGGTCATGAAAAACAAGGAAGTCTGAGAAACTCTCACAGCAGGGAACCTAAGGAGATGCGTGACTGCATGTAATGTGGTGTCCTGGGTGGGGTCCTAGAGCAGAAAGAGGACATTATGTAAGAAAGCAAATACAAATACACTGTGGACTGCAGGGGATTTTTCTTTGAGTTACAATCCATAAGAGGAAGGTTGACATCAGTCTTGCTGCCTTTCTGAGCTCATCATAGCATCCAGAGCAGCTGTGATGGGATCCACTGTGACCCACCACCGCCGCCTCATCTCCTCCTCCTCCTCACCTCCTCTTCTCCTTCTCCTCCATATCATCTTCATCTCCTCCTCTTCATCTCCTCTTCCTCATCTCTTCTACTCCTCTTCTGTGTTTTTAAACTGTTCTGCTAGATTACTTGTGATAAAATGTCTTGGTCTTTTCTTACCTGTGAGATGAAATATTAGATAAATAGATGATTTGGGGATTGCTATTTTCATTTGAAGTGGGCTGGAAGATAGCAGCCTTTAAGTATCTAAACTTTGTTGTATGTCTCAGGTGAATAGCAGTTGTTACCTTAGGACACAAAGAAATGTAAATAAGTTGTATTTGACTTGAAAAATTACTTGGTCTGTCCTAATAAGCAAGCCAGGCATGCCTCAGAAAAACTAACTGTATTCATACAAAGACACAGAATTACAAGTTGAGAGAGAAGCTTATAGGGTGTATATATATAGAGTGTGTGTGTGTGTGTATATATATATATATATATGTATATATATATATAATCTGACTTTATAGATGGAGTGAATCAAGACTTAGATGATGACTCAGAGCTCGTTTGACAGTTGTATTGTTTACTAAGAAGGTGGGTAAGTAGTTTTTTGTGTGTGGATTAGTCTCTTCCATTTTAGTAGCTTCATCAGTGTCTTCCTCGTGACTTTGTAATTTTAGAGAGAACGTAAGTCTGTGTTGAGCATTAGATTTATTACTCATCTGGCCTGAGGCTGATGGTCATTTTGGAAAGCATTCCTGCCCTACCTGGCCAGTCGCTGAGAGTGACAACTTGCATAAATTACCACAAATTGGGTAAAAACACCTGTTTTCTTTAGCATTAATGGATGTTGTTTTTCATCATTCATCATGTCCAGAAACTTGATTTAAGTATGAGTTATTTATTGTCACTTTGAATTTCTGAGACTACTGGCTATCATTTCTGGGCAGTCGGGGAACATTTTTAGTGAGCAGCATTTTCCTTCTTATGGTGGGTCCTCATTCTTTTTACATGTTCCAAGAGGCCACAGGGCCTCGCTGGAGTGAGTGTGTCTGAATTGGCAGAAATGAGATAGGTATAAACTCTGCTCTCAAGAACTTTGCTGTCCAGATAAGTATGTGTTTACTTGTACTGTATATCTCTTGAATTGTGTGAAATACAGAGGACAGGGGTAACGAGGATGCTCTGGGAGAGTTGGGCATGGTGCTTGGCTTTGCCTGAACAGATGGGCTTTTCACAAGAGGAGTTACAGGCCCAGATCAGATGGCCACGTAGGGTCTTGTAGCTGAGAGCAAGGATGGCTCCATGGAGCAGGTGGCCTAGAGGCTGGGTCTTCAGTGTCTGGAGGTTTCCAGAGGTGTGAGATGCCTTTGTGGAGAAAGGAATTTCAGCTGTTAAAGAAAGACATGCCAGTAGGAAAAGTTGAAATATATTTGGAAAATTCCATGATGGGGGATTGACTGTTGCTGAATCCTAGTCTTTGTAATAGATGAAGGGTGATACTGTTGATGTGATTTATGACTGTTATGGGGCCCTCACCCTGGCTGAGGTCGTGTATGTCAGTCAGCTCTCTTCACTGTAAAGTTACTCTCTTCCCGTTATTCGAAGAGAGCCACCCTTTAAGGGGTGACTGATGCTGTATAAAACATAGGTATTATTAACATATTGTGATAAAAACCAATCCATGAAAATCATGGATATTCCAGACCAGTTATCAGGCCTAGGAAAATGGCAAACAAATGCTAGACTTTACCTGCATTTTGAAAAAGATCCTCGTCTAAAGTTCACCTTCTCTGAAACTGGTACCTAAAGGTGGTTTCCTTTAGATGAGGTTTTAATAGGGAGACAAGAAGTAGTTAAGTGAGTTAAGAGGTTAACACTTGTCTTAGTGTCTGGTGTGAAGTCCTCACTCTGTAAATGTCAGGCAACACTTCCATCGTCACCATCTTCCTTGTCCTTGAATCACTGAAGATCCTGTACACCGGACACCAGTGCATCCAGATTCTTAACAACCAGTCTCATTATTTCCATGTTGAATTTGAATTTCTAAAAAAGTTTTAAGACAAAAAATTTAATCATTTTTCAAGGTATAACAAATTTCATTATTGAAATATAATGAATGGTTTTTGCGAACTTTGATTGTCTCTTTAAGAGGTGTTGGTGTGGGCTGCTCTGGGAGATCGCCTCTTGATTGCACTGTTGTCAGTTCCTAAGCAACCACTGCCAAATTTGTCTGCACGTCACACAATTTGTTTGTTATCCAAGCTGTTTGGAATTCTTACCCTTGTACCAAAATAGACCAGGGAGGATGGAGCAGGACTGTACCGTGGCAGTGGGGTGCATTCAAGCATCCCTTCCGGAGGCGTCTCTCTGGCAGGAGAAAACAAGAAGCAGTGAGTCCTCACGAGGAGGAAGACTCCTGAAAGACCACCCAGGATGGGGCCTATCTGTGGCCCTGCTTCTCCGTTCTCCCTGGCTGCTCTGGCCAGCAGGGCAGGCAGTTGAAGCAGGTCAGAGGTGCTACTGCTGGAGAATGTGATCGCCTCCATGGTTGCCAAGGCCACTGAGGGTTATTACTGTGGATGAAAGGAACACTTGAGTCCTGATGGTGATCCCCAGTCATTAATGACTGTAAAGGTCTCTTGAAAGAAAGAGAGAATCCCTACTTTGATTTTTCCTCAATAAATAACTGTTGACTAATTAATAACAAACTGTTTCTCCAGCCCAATTAGAACAACATCTGCTTTGTAACAGGACTCTGAAGCATTGCCGCTTGCTTCTGGGACTCACCCCCTGACCTGTGAAGGAATGAAGGAACAGCAGGGACCTGGGAATGGCACTTGCCTTGAAACAGCATTCATGGAGAATGTCTGGATGCTCCAGCCGAGTAATTTTTATGAACTGTTAATTACATGTGCGGCCCAGTCCATTAAAACTGCAATGAGCATGTTCGCCTCTTTAGAATTTCTAAATATATGTGTGTGCATATCATGTTTGTGTGTAAATATACACATATGTATAAACACATCTATGTATATATGTGCATATATGTATATATGTACAAAGTCTGGATTTCTTCAGAGTCTGGATTATTTCTTCAAAGTCTGGATACCAAGGTCACACTACTTGAGAGTGGGGAAGCTGAGTTCTCGTAGAAGCTACACAAATTACTTCTTCAGTGACCTTGGCCAAATCATGCCTTTTCCTGGCTTCAAATTCCTTGTCTCAGGAGCTGGTTAGTTAGGCCTCTTCGAGCTGCAAGATATCACGTGGTTTTTGAGATTACTGCTGCATCTGGTCAGAGCCCTAGCGCCCTCTAACCAGGGCAGGGCATCAGCTTCTGCCTGTGAAATGCCCAGTCTGTCATTTAGAATAGACTGGGTTGGGTGTTAGAACCAAGGATCCCCTTGATTGGTCTCTCCATCTGCTTGGATTTTAAATTAAGTGTTAGCAGAAAGAATGAAAGTGTTGTGTTAGTTGCTCAGTCATGTCCGACTCTTTGTGACCCCATGGACTGTAGTCCGACAGGCTCCTTCGTTCATGGGATTCTCCAGACAAGAATACTGCAGTGGGTTGCCATTTCCTTTTCCAGATGATCTTCCAGACCCAGGGATCAAACCCTGGTCTCCCACATTGCAGACAGACCCTTTACCATCTGAGCTACCAGGGAAGCAGAAAGAGTAGAACTCCTCAGTTCCTGGTTTGCTTTTATTTTTTCTTTCCAAAATTATGTTGTTTAAATAGAGGAGTCAGGGAATGATTTTCAAGGATTTGAAGCCCTCAGTGGGTGAGCTGATGGCAAGAGTGCCCTTTTGCTTCGTAGGCAAGGCAACTGTAGGAAGAACTCAGATCACTGGCTTTCCCTCTGTGGCTTCTGCGCAGGTGTTTGGAGTGATAGGTAACTCGGCACCATCTCAGACCCAAAAGAGTCAGGCTCTTGCTTCCTGGGCCAGGACTCTGCTTCGCTAGCCCCAACAGGCTGGCAGGAAGACATGGAGCTCACTCCTTCTCCAGGGACCCCTGAGAAGGCGCATTTCACATGACCCAGCAGTCTGAGTAGGTCACTGAAGTGACAGGATTTTGAAAACAGAAAAATTTTCTCCTCGTCCATGAGTTTTGAATTTAATCTTTTTTCCACAAGACGAGAAATCAGACAGTTTATCTTAGTTTGTCTGTGAAAGGGTCTTCATGCGATCAAGCCTCCTTTTTCATTCTTGACCTTTTATCTTGAGAATAATTTTTAAAAACTCCAATCTCAGCGTCAGTGTTCAGGATGCAGCAGCTCCTATTTATGTGGTTGATGAGACGTAGGACCTGGAATGCAGAGCTGGAGTCGAAATTACCACCAAGAGTGTGCAGGTGAGCTGTGAGCTGTTTGGTGCTGTGACTGGCTGTTTTGTCAGATCGTTCAAGTATGTGTGGAATAAAGGAAAACCATGATCCTAGTCCTTTGTTTCCACATTACCACTGTGACTTTAGAAGAATGTCTGTGATTCTGTTTTTGCACTTGTAAACTGGCCTTGATTGTGTCCCTGGGCCACTGGCCTTGATTGTGTCAGGGGTGTATAAAACCTCCCAGTTTGCAGATCTTACATCTCAGGGGACAACCCAATTTGGTAGTAGAGGCCCTATCCTGTAGCTGTTCTTCAGGTTCTGTGTTTGAAAAGCTGAAAGATTTGGGGGCTTTTAACTGGACATGAACTGTTACAGTTATTTGGGTGATAGCATGCAGATAATGAATCTTGTTGGTCCTTTCGAAATGGACCTCGGTCAGTGTAGCTGTTGCAGTTTACCCTTTCTTTAGGGCACCACCCACTTATATTTCCTCAGGTCATAGAATTTGGAATTTTGAAAATTTCTCAGTGAGAAATAGATGCACACTTTACAGCTCCTTAAGATCTTGTTGCTGCTGCTGCTAAGTCACTTCAGTTGTGTCCGACTCTGTGCGACCCCATAGATGGCAGCCCAACAGGCTCCCCCATCCCTGGGATTCTCCAGTCAAGAACACTGGAGTGGGTTGCCATTTCCTTCTCCAATGCATGAAAGTGAAAAGTGAAAGTGAAGTCACTCAGTTGTATCTGACTCTTAGCGACCCCATGGACTGCAACCTACCAGGCTCCTCCATCCATGGGATTTTCCAGGCAAGAATACTGGAGTGGGGTGCCATTGCTTGTAGTTAAATTGTTGAGCACTATTTCTGAGTAAATGAGATAATTAAGATTTTTAAAGAAATACATGAGAGGATAAACCATTTCTGCCAGTGATTAAACACCGCAGCTGAGGAACCTGATGAGTGGAGGAGGTGTTTGTGGGAGTGCTCTTCATGGTCCCAAGGACTGTCCTGACTGCAGTGCAGGAAGACTATCCAGAGGCACGTAGCGTGGTGACACTCATTCAGAGCTCATGCACTGAACCTTACCTGTTGCTGTTTCTACCACATCTGCAGTTAACTTCCTCCATTGAAATCTTGAACCTGTCAAAAGTCATCCATGAAGGCTGGAATCAACTTCTTTCAAACTCCTATTAATGTTGGTCTTTTGAGCTCTTTTCATGATTCATGAGTATTCTTAATGGCATCTGGAGTGTGAATCTCTTCAAGAAGGCTTTCAGTTTTCTGTGGCTAGATCCATCAGAGGAATCACTATGGTAGCTATCATCTTATGAAATGTATTTCTTAAATGTTGAGACTTGAAATCAAAACTTATTCCTTGACCCATGGGCTGCAGAATGTATGCTGTGTTAGCAGGCATGAAAGCAATACTGCAGAGCTGAGCGGTCACCTGTGAGTGAGGCCAGTGAGACTCAACAGCACTCGGTATTGTCTGCCACTTACTATGCACGCGTGGCTTTGTTGGACCTTTGACACTCTTAGGGCATCAGGGGGTGATGAGGAAGAAGGTGGTGGTGACTGATGCAAGTCAGACCTTCATCAGTGTGTTTCTAGTATGTTCCCATGATGATGGAGCTTTGGGGAAGAAGATGACTTACCTTGTTTAATTGGGAAAAATGAAATACTTGAATAGTCAGTTACTTTTTCAGTGGGTGTCTTTCTGACTTTTTAAACTCTGACCTAGAGGGAGAAATACATCTCTTATCCCAGCCCAGTACAAACACAGACCCTTACGTGCAGAGCCCAAGCATACCTTCACTATTGCACTGCCTGCCTTGTGGATTGTGAGTTGGCTTAAAATCACTGTTTAGTTTCCTTTCTCTCTGAAGGCCAGACGGGTAACCCCACGGTTAGGGAAGGTAATGAGCTGTCTTCCACAGTCACGTGGAGATGTGCCGTGGGCCGAAGCATGAGTAGTGTTTGGTAGAGTGGATAAGACATATTGTCACTTGTGTGCTTGATGGGCTTGGCACTGGGTAGTCAGCCTGGCTTTTAACCCTTTTAAGAAAATTCTTACACAGTAAAGAGTGTAGGTATGATTTTTCCATGGTGGGGTGATTAGTGGTGTGCTCCCTTCAGTTTTTAATGTTGTATTTCACTCTTGGAATTCCGAGATGAGAAACAAGGCCATGAAAAAGAAAATTTGTCATCTACAAATAGTTTAACAGGAAGTCATGGTTCCCAGTTGGAGTATAGAAGGAAACCAGTACTTGGTGAAGTGGTCCAAGTTCGAGGTGTTTCTTAGGAGTTTATTATCTGAGTTGCATAGGTAAAACTTGGTTTTATGAATCAGCATTTACATGTAGAGGTGTTTTTAAACTTATGAAGTGCTATTTGCCGAATACCTTCATCTCATAGTTCTTTTTATTATATCGCTATTATTGAGATATTTCACATATGCAGTACAATTCCCCTATTTAAAGTATAGAATTCAGTAGTTTTTAGTATATTCACAGAATTGCAAAACCATCACCGTGATCTAAATTTAGAACATTTCTGTCAGTCTGAACAGAAACTTGAAGCCCATTACTAGCCACCCACCTTTTCTCCCAAGCTCCCAGCTTTAGCCCCACTCATCTCCTACTAGTCTCTGAATCTGCCTGCTTGGGATATTTCACATCAGTGTCTTTTGTGACAGCCTTCTTTCACGTAGCATGATATCTTCAAGGTTTTCTCATGTGGTAGCATGTATTAGTGCTTCATTTTGATCTAGTTTCAAAGCCAGCTTTTCACCACAAGTATGATAATTAGCTGTGAGCTTTGGTTGATGCCCTTCTGTTCCTGGTTTGTTGAGTGTTTTTATGATAAAAAGGTGTTGCATTTTTGCCAAATACTTTCTCCATTTTTTTTTTCCTAAGCTTTAAGCCAGCTTTTTTTCATTTGTTTACTTATAATAGTATATCACTTTAAATGATTTTTAGATGTTAAGCTAACCTTTCAGTCCTGGAAAAAATCCCAATTGGTCATGATAGATTATTGTTGTTCAGTTGCTAAGTCATGTCTGACTCTTTGTGACCCCATGGACTGCAGCTCGGCAGCCTGTCCTTCATTATCTCCTGGGGTTTGCTCAGACTCATGTCCATTGAGGTATCAATAGCCTCAGATATGCAGATGACACCACCCATCTGGCAGAAAGCAAAGAGGAACTAAAGAGCCTCTTGATGAAGGTAAGAGAGTGAAAAAGCTGGCTTAAAACTCAACATTCAAAAAACTGAGATCATGGCATCCGGTCCCATTCATGGCAAATAGATGGGGAAACAATGGAAACAGTGACAGACTTTATTTTCTTGGGCTCCAAAATCACTGCAGATGGTGACTGCAGCCATGAAATTAAAAGACGCTTGCTCCTTGGAAGAAAAGCTCTGACCAACCTAGCTGCTGCTGCTAAGTCGCTTCAGTCATGTCTGACCCTGTGCGACCCATAGACGGCAGCCCACCAGGCTCCCCCGTCCCTGGGATTCTCAAGGCAGGAACACTGGAGTGGGTTGCCATTTCCTTCTCCAGTGCATGAAAGGGAAAAGTGAAAGTGAAGTCGCTCAGTCGTGTCCGACCGACCCCTTGGACTGCAGCCTACCAGGCTCCTGCAGCCATGGGATTTTCCAGGCAAGAGTACTGGAGTGGGGTGCCATTGCCTTCTCTGGACCCACCTAGACAGCATATTAAAAAGCAGAGACATTACTGACAAAGGTCCATCTAGTCAAAGCTATGGTTTTTCCAGTAGTCATGTATGGATGTGAGAGTTGGACCATAAAGAAAGCTGAGCACCGAAGAATTGATGCTTTTGAACTGTGGTGTTAGAGAAGACTCTTGAGAGTCCCTTGGACTGCAAGGAGATCCAACCAGTCAGTCCTAAGGGAAGTCAACCCTGAATATTCATTAGAAGGACTGATGCTGAAACGGAAGCTTCAATACTTTGGCCACCTAATACGAAGAGCCAGTTCATTAGAAAAGCCCCTGATGCTGGGAAAGATGGAAGTCAGGAGGAGAAGTAGATGACAGAGGATAAGATGGTTGGATGGCATCACCGACTCAATGGACATGAGTTTGAGCAAGCTCTAGGAGATGGTGAAGGACAGGGAAGCCTGGTATGCTGCAGTCCATGGGGTCTCAAAGAGTCAGAGATGACTGAACAACTGAAAAAGCAACATGTCCACTGAGTTAGTGATGCCATCCAGCCATCTCATTCTCTGTCTCCCCCTTCTCCTCCTAACCCCAATCTTTCCCAGCCTCAGAGTCTTTTGTGATGAGTCAGCTTTTCGCATCAGTTGGCCAAAGTTATTGGAGCTTCAGCAACAGTCCTCCCAGTGAATATTCAGGGTTGATTTCTTTACAATTGACTGGTTTGATTTCCATGCTTTCTATGGGATTCTCAAGAGTCTTTTCCAGCACCACAATTTGAAAGCATCAGTTCTTTGGTGCTCAGCCTTCTTTATGGTCCAACTCTTAGTTCATACATGAGTACTGGAAAAACCATAGCTTTGAATATATGGCCTTTGTCAGCAAAGTCATGTTTCTCCTTTTTAATATGCTGTCTAGGTTAGTCATAGCTTTCCTTCCAAGGAGTAAGTATATTTTAATTTCATGGCTGCAGTCACCATCCACAGTGATTTTGGAGCCCACGAAAATAAAATCTGTCACTGCTTCCACTTTTCCCCTTTCTATTTGCCATGAAGTGTTGGGACCAGCTGCTTTGATCTTAGTTTTTTGAATGCTGGGTTTTAGCCAGCTTTTTCATTCTCCTCTTTCACCCTCATCAAGAGACTCTTTAGTTCCTTGTCAGTTTCTGCCATTAGAGTGGTGTCATCTGCGTACCTGAGGTTGTTGATTTTTTTCCCGACAATCTTGATTCCAGCTTATGATTGATCTAACCTGGTATTTTGCGTGATGTACTCTGCATATAAGTTAAATAAGCAGGGTGACAGTATACAGCTTTGATGTACTCTTTTCCCAATTTCAGGGCTTCCCTCATAGCTCAGTTGGTAAAAAAATCTGCCTGTGATGCAGGAGATCCCAGTTCGATTTCTGGGTCGGGAACATCCCCTGGAGAAGGGAAAGTCTACCCACTCCAGTATTCTGGCCTGGAGAACTCCAGGCAATGGGATTACACTCCATGGGGTCGCAAAGAGTTGGACGTGACTGAGGGACTTTCACTTTCCTAATTTCTAACCAGTCAGTGGTTCCATGTCCGACTCTAAATGTTGCTTCTTGACCCACATGCAGGTTTCTTAGGAGAAGGTAAGGTAGTCTGGTATTCCCATCTCTTTAAGAATTTTCCACAGTGTATTGTGATCCACACTGTCATAAGTTTTAGTGTAGTAAATGAAGGCAAAGTAGATATTTTTCTGGAATTCCCTTGCTTTCTCTGTGATCCAGTGGCTGCTGGCAATTTGATCTCTGGTTCCTCTGCTTTTTCTAAATCCATCTTGTACATTTGGAAATTCTCGGTTCATATACTGCCAAAGCCTAGCTTGAAGGATTTTGAGCATAACTTGCTAGCATGTGAAATGAGTACAATTTTACGGAAGTTTGAACATTCTTTGGCATTGCTCTTCTTTAGGATTGAAAACTGACCTTTTGCAGTCCTGAACACACTGCTGAGTTTTCCAAATTTGCTGATATATTGAGTACAGCATCATCTTTTAGGATTTGAAATAGCTCAGCTAGAATTCCATCACCTCTGCTAGCTTTTGTTGATAGTAATGCTTCCTAAGGCCCACTTGATCTCATACTCCAGGATATCAAGCTCTAGGTACATGATCACACTATCATGGTTATGCAAGTCATTAAGACCTTTTTTTTTGTATGGTTCTCCTGTGTATTCTTGTCACCTCTTTAATCTCTTATGCTTCTGTTAGGTCCTTATTGATTCTGTCCTTTATTGTGCCCATTCTTTCATAAAATGTTCCCTTGATACTTGAAATCTTAAGAGAGCTCCACTCTTGAAAGTCGTGTTGAGTAGCAGTCATGGGCCCTGGTTCCACCTTGTTTCTTCTGTATGGCGCACAGGTCACAGGTTTTCTGAACTCCAGTTTGCTTGTTTAATCCAGATGAGGACTCTGGATTAGTCCAAAGTTTCAGAAGCCACCTAGGGGTTTTGTTAAAATGCAGGCTCTGGTTGAGCCAGTGTGGGATGGCACCCACTTTCCTGTGTTTCTAACCATCACTCTGGACCACACTTTGAGTACACAGTTTCAAGGGGTTATTTTATTTCATGCTCCCACTGGCTATACAGTGGAGGACTCAGCTTTATTTTACACATGAGAAAACAGCTTTTGCAGCTGATGGAGTCAGATGGCAGAACTGGAACCAGACTGGGGTCTAACTGGCCCTGAATTTATCCATGTGAAGTATAAACTTCATACTGCTTTCCATTTTCTCCTGGGTTTGCAAGAGTAACTGTGGTTCTCTAAGTAAAAGCCACTTAGTAGGGAGAAGCTTAACTGTTGTGAAAATAAATATTGAGACAAACACAGAATAATAATAATTCTTTTTTTCAATAGAGGGAAAAAGTATTGTCATGGTATCAATAGTGTGCAGGTCAACTCCATAGTGCATTAATACAGGGACTTCATTGCTGTTTTGCAGCTATTTTAGGGTTATTTAACTTAGACTGATTTATTTAAGAAATGTTTAATCTGCTGTCAGCTTGGTAGCTGAGTCAAACCATGTAACATTTTTACAAAATGATGGGGCGTGAGGCACTGTGGTTGGAACACATGTAGGGCATTGAACATTTCTAGATAAATAGCTCTCTGTGTTACAGTTTTTTTTTTTTTTTAAAATTTTAATAATATATTTAACCCAGTGTATCCAAAATATTTTTTCAACCAACAAACAATCGACAAAAACATTACTGAGATTTCTTCATTCTTTTTCTTTTTTTCCATTCTAAGTCTTCAAAAATGGCACAGCCATTTTATACTCTCTCCAGTTTGGGAATCCCTTGCTGTCCTTTGGGAATCCCTTGCTGTACTAAACTTCTATATCTCCTTTTAAGAGCTCTTTGTCTTATAAGGTTAAACATAATTGTCTAATCAGATATTACTGCCAAAATATCTGAAACAAGCCAAAAGCTTGTTAGAAATGTGAACTTTCATCTCTTCTTAGCCTTTTGGCTAAGATCAAGTGAATTAAGAGCTTTCATTTACTACTATTATGCTGCAGTGCATCCCCAGTAGCTAATGTGCCTTGAGATATTAAGTAGTGATGGTATGGAACTATTGTGATGAGCAAGGTATTTAAAATTGTTTTCTTTTTTTATATTATTCTTTAAAAAATCTCTATTTTTATATATGAATTATAAACTGCTGCTGCTGCTGCTGCTGCTAAGTCACTTCAGTCGTGTCCGACTCTGTGCGACCCCATAGACGGCAGCCCACCAGGCTCCTCTGTCCATGGGATTCTCCAGGCAAGAACACTGGAGTGGGTTGCCATTTCCTCCTCCATGTGTTACAGTTTTTAAACACTAAAAATACATTAGTGAATTATTCTTTGCTATAGGCTGATGTCCACAAATGTCAAATAAACTACTACTGTGTTTTGAGTCTGTAGGAATGTAAAGTTCGTGTTCTTTTAAAATCCTCATCCATGACTTTAAGTGTAGCAAACTTACTAAAATGTACTATTTTGTGTTTTAAAGGCCAAATTCCAGGGTGTAAGTTTTATGTGGAAAATTTCATCTCAGGGCAGAATTTTATAGCATAGTCATAAACCTCAAAGAATGGGAATCTGTAATGGACAGAGCCATCACCTCTGACCAGAGTCGCCCTAACAGGCACACAAGACACATAAATGTCTCCCAGGGCCTCTGGCTCATGTAGAGACACAGAATCTTTACAGATTTTGAGAGTTAGTGCCTCAGTGGAATGTACATAGGTCCCCCGGAAACCACTGACCTGCTTTGATTAGTTTCAGGGCCCTTTGTCTGCAGACAGAACCCAGGACGAATCCCACCCAACTGTGAATGCTTGCAGGTCAGTCATGCTCAAGGTCTGTGTGTTTTCTCCAGGACTGTGTGTGTCACACAGGTCAGTGAATGGAGGGCCTTCACAGAGGGAACCTTGGGGCTGGAGGTGGGGGCTCAGCCCTGGTGGCCGCCACAGCCCCCGTGAAAGGACAAGCAGACAAGAACCACTCATCTGTCATGGTTAGCCACACATCCTGTGGGTGCAGGTGAAGCCGTTGGGTGGCATGTAGGGGTAGAGATGTGCATGGTGTTAAGTGACATGGTACCGGGAAGTTATTTTGTTACTTGTATTAACATGTGGTGAGTTTATTTTTAATGAAAAAATATTTAACATCTTCAGTTTTAATTTCAAATATGGTAAATGCTGGTAGATGTCATCCACATAGAGCTCTTTGGGGTAATGAGTCATGTTTAAGGGTACAGCGGGACCATGTCCCTGGAGGGCCGCCGGCCTCAGCAGTGCAGGAGGGAGGGCCCGGGAGGGTCCCAGGAGGATCCCGGGAGGGAGCACACTGACCAGAGAGCTGGCTCAGCACAGCCTGAGAGCAGGTGTTGTTTAAATAGTTCTTTCCCTCTGAAAGAAAGGCGAAGGCTTCTGTGCAGTCCCCATAGCTGAAGACTATCTCCCCTTGCTTGTACTGAACTTTTTAGTGTGATATTAGGTCAGATGAGTCATGTTTGTCAGATAAAACATAAGGTTCTAGGTGCTGTTGTCCTGTTCAGACCAAAAGAAATAAAGATCCAGAGCAAATAAAAAACAAGCTATAAAAATCTTAGAAGAAAAATATGTATAGAGTATTGGAGAGAAGACCTTCCTAATCAATGAGAAGCTTTGAAGCCATAAAGGAAAAAGATTATAACAATATATGATGGCATAAAAATTTATATTATCTCTAAACCCATGGAAAAGTTTCAAGAAGTGACAGACCAGGAGAAAATATTTGTAACACGTGTAGCAGATAAGATGTATAGCCATAATATGTAAAGACTGCTTACAAATGAGAAAGCTACAAATAAAGTAATATGAACTAATATGAAGAAAAATACAAATTACCACTAATCATAGGGAAAGATCACAATCACTAGTAACCAGGGAAATACAAATGACAACAAGATACATGTTTTTGCCCTCCGCCCCCACCCCCCCTGCAAATTAGTACAAATGGAAAGGGCCCAGCGTCTGGAGCCACGAGGCAGGAGATTCCCTTCCCTCTCTCTGACAAGAGCAAGTGTAGAAGGTCGTGTCAGTGTGTGGAATCTCTGCTTAGGGATGCTCACAAGTGTGGGTCCCACACAAATCTTTTTGATCATGGTAGAAAAAA
Source organism: Bos indicus (assembly GCF_029378745.1). Lineage (NCBI taxonomy): Eukaryota > Metazoa > Chordata > Mammalia > Artiodactyla > Bovidae > Bos > Bos indicus. The sequence continues at coordinate 43,821,279 of NC_091783.1, forward strand.
GAAATCTAGCGGCATAAAGAGCAGTTGCTTAGAGAATGCAAGGTCCAGTGTTTCGTGTTTAGGAACTGGGGAATGAGATCTTGTTTAAAGATGTTTGTGAAGTATTGAGTGGAAAAAAAGAACAATATATTTGTACAGCAATTCCATTCATTGAAAAGAAGAAAGCCCTTATTCAAGACGTGAAAGACAGATACACAGAATGGCTGAGTTGTGCCCTGGATGACATGGGCATCGCGGTGAGAGCTGCTGGCTCGTGCGGGAAACTTGTATATTGTACACTATTTCCATATATGTTCTTTACATTTTAAAGGCATCTTCATTATTTTTTTATAATAAAAATACTTTTCAAGTGAAACAAATATATATCCACAAATGTCCATAGAAGTATGACAATGTAATTTGATTGATTTGCTGCAAATGGTCATCTGCATAGCCTTCCATATTCAGAACAAGATGACATAGGCTGACAGCTTCCAAGTGAAGCCTTAACACGTGTAGAGGCGTGTAAGGCCCCTCACTGAAGTCATCATCCAAAAAGCAGTACAGTTTTCTTGAGAAGATAAAACATTTATCAATTCCAGGGCACAAGGCAGCCTGAAAGGCAAGTTTTGAATACTCTGCTGTGCCGGGGTCCAGCCCCGGTGGAGTCAGGGGTTTCGAAGAGGAGACGGCATCGGCGATCAGGAAACAACAGCTTATTTAAACGTTAATTAAGGATATAAAGAGTAATAGAATAAGGATAGCTCAGGGAGGAAATTCAGTGGAGAAAAGAGGCTGAATAATTCAGCCAGAAGGTGAGATAAAGAACGACATGGGGAGACCAAGTTTCGGTGAACAAGGCCTGCACTTTATTTTCCAAAGTAGTTTTTATACCTTAAGTTATGCATAGAGAATAATGGGGGAAGGGGTAGAGTCATGCAGTAAGCCAGGCTTTCTTCCTGCAAACTTATCATACGCAAAAGTTTAGGTGATTTGCATCATCTTCTGGCCCAGAGGCCTGTTAACATTTTAAGACTCTTTCTTCAGAAAGTTTATTTTTCTCTAAAGGTGATTGGTCAGGAGCCACCCTCCAAAAGCATTAGATAAAGTTGTATTCCTATAGGGCAAAGGTGTGGTGGGCTATAACAAGTAAAAGAATTAACTCAAGGGTCCAAGGTTACAAACACTGCCAGGGACACAGCAGGTAAGGGATATGGAGACTTAGCAGCAAACATTGGCCCAACAAGTGAAAAACCCTTCACCAATACAATTTCTAATCAATCTTTTAACTGCTCAAAGGAATCTGTATTTAGACAGTTTAGAACATCTCATGCCTCTCACAAATGGGGGGCTCTGAGCAATCACATGTGGCCCGAAAAACCTATTCAGGCAGGCTAGAGGACTTCCAAAGGAGATTTTAGGTTGAAACACTATCAGACCCAGGAACTTTATTAACTGGAGCTGTAAGTTAACTCTTTTTCAGAGAGAGGTAGTGGGGGACAGCCCCCTGTAAAGTCAGAGGTGTAGGTGAGAGCACAAAGCAGTAAAGTAGGCAGACTCTGGTTTGGGGGGTAGGTGCTCGAGAATTTCCAGGGGGACTCCTGAGGCTCGATCCCGCCTTTGCGTATGCCGAGCCTCCTTCCTCATGACCTTTGCCGCGGGCTGAGTTCCTCACGCTGGCTCACAGCAGTGATAGAATTCCAGTTGAGCTATTCCAGATCCTGAAAGATTATGCTGTGAAAGTGCTGCACTCAATATGCAATATGCTGGGAGATGGCTCCCGGCACTGCTGTTCATTCACAAAATAGAAATAAAAGTTGGTAAAACAAGGCATTTTCTTAGGTTCAGTCTCGGTGCCACATTGGCAGCCCTTGATTCCATGCTTCCTGTCTGCTTGTCCCCAGAACTGTGGTCCCCTCCTAAGATGCCCACCTTGTGCTTGGCGGCCAGGGTGGGCCTCAATCTGCCTGCAGGAGCGATCCTCCAGGTGGGCACCTATGCAGTGGGTGCCCCAGAACCCAGCTTGGGCTCTGGAGTCTGTCCTCAGTCCACCACTTTGCCTGCCGTCAGGAGCACAAGATGATGGAGGTGGGCTCCTCATTGCTCATGCAGCCTCATCTGTGTCCTCGGGGATGGGCTTTGGGGTCCAGTCACACGGGCACCACTGAGTCCTAGACACGGACAGTTGTGTGCAGGCAGAGCGTTGTGAAGAAGTGTTTCTGCCTCACACGTGTGTCATGCCCACAGCGTGTGAGGATAGACGAGGTCATACTGGTGTCTGCAGCCCAGCTGCAGAGTCTCAGCCCTGGCCCTCAGACAGGCAGTGATTTCAGTTTCCCGGAGGTGCTGCCATTTTGATCCTGGTAGTGCTTTGTAGCTTCTGGGGCCTTCCTCCCCGAGGATGTACAAGTGCAGACAAGCCCCTGCCCACCAGCCACGAGGCCTTGGGTGTCCATAGCACAACAGAGCAGAGCGGACAGCTACCGTAGGGAGCCCAGTCATGGGCCAGGGGTGCATCCAGCCCACCCACCTGGGCCCTGCCGCCGCCCCATCCCCTGCCTGGCCTGGCAGGCCCATTTGTCAGTCTCTGTCCCTCAGGTGTGAAGCGGGGGCCAAAGTTGGGGTGGAGGATGGTGCCACAGGATGGGACTCATGGGTTCAGGAAGACCCTCCTTCTAACCCCACAGGATGATGCAGGGCTGGCCCTGGGCTCCGCTTCCCACAGAAGCACTGGCACCCACGCCCCCACACACTGCTGGTGAATGCATGGGTGGGGAGTGTGTGGTTTAGACAGACTTCTGTAATGGCGCAGTGGGAACCCAGTGGAGACGTGTCCTGTCCTTTCTCTGGGTGGTGCCTCTTCCCTCCAGGGTGCTGTGCGGCCATGGGGAGATGCTTTGGGAATCATAGTTTCAACATCTAGGGGCGGGAGGTCTGCCAGGGACCGGGCCCTGAGCCTCTCGTGTCGCGGGAGATGGAACCCAGGAGCTGCCTGCCCTGGGAAAGGTGCCCGAGTGGTGGCTGCCTGTCCCGTGTGACATGGGTCCGTCTCAGGACAGAACCTGTCTAAGCAGCTGGGGCCTTCCTCCCTCACCTGTTAGCCACACGGCGATACCCTCAGGCAGCAGGCCTGGAGAAGTTTCTGTCCCTGGAGGGCCTGGGAGGGGGTGGCCCCATGCCTGGCTGACGACTCTCCTCTTCGTCACAGCGGAGCTGGAGTTCGCTCAGGTGGTTGTGGTGGTGGTGGTGGTCACAGTGATGGTCGTGGTCATCTTCTGCCTGCTGAACCACTACAGAGTATCCACCCGGTCCTTCATCCACCGCCCGGGGCAGGGCCAGAGGCAGGAGGACAGGCCGCAGCTGGTAAGTGTGGGCTGGGTCTGGGTCTCCCCGGGGGTGAGGCTGGGGCTGGGACCACGGGCACAGGATGGCACTGGGCTCAGCTCATAAATCCACCACACGGAATGCCCAGGTCAGGGTGCGATGGTCACCGATGCATCCTGCGTCCCTGCCTATACTATGAGACGGTGGCTCAGCAGGGCAGGGCTGTGAGGGTGCCAGCCGTCGGGGCATGAGGGCTGGCGGGTTGTGTGGGCTTCAGATCTGTTGTCCCCGTGAGTGGAGCTGAGGTTTCTCCAGTGTCCTGTGTCCCTGGCAGCCAGAGTCTGGGAAAGAGTGGGACTGCTGGGTGCTGCCCCCAGACCTACAGGGACAGTGTCTGTGCCTCCAGACCCACAGGGACAGGGGCCTGCAGGTCAGCCCTGAGGGACTCCTCCTCCTCCGCCTTCCCTCGCCCTCTATATCCCCTTCCTGCCGCATTTCCTCCCTGAGTCCCTGTGCCGGGCAGGTGCATCCCAGGGCTTGGATTTTTCTTCTGATAAAACCAGGGAGGTGTGAATACCACTCCCAGAGGTTTCACAAACTCATGATGCACGTTTACACAGTGACCAGAAACCGTTCAGTCCAGGCCAGGGCTCTGTTTCATGTCTAGTTGGGACACGACACAGATGGGATCCTGGAGTGCTGGGGGTCGCTGCCCAGGAACGTGTCCCCCAACTGGCAGCACTTCTTCCCCCTAATTACTGCCTCTTCCCTTAGGGCTCCTGAGAGGTACCACCGCCTTTCACGTGGCTCTGGGAGAACAGTGTGACCCGCTCACAGTCAGGGTCCCACCGGGGACCATCTGTGGCTGTCACGGTGCAGGGACGCTGCTGTAGTGATGCTCTGAGCCTGAGCGCACCCCCTCCACTCCGCCCCATCCTCCCTAGGGGCCCTTCGGTAGTCGCACTGATGCTGCTACACACGTGGGTCTCGTGGCTGCCTCGGGGACGACAGCAGTGACGAGAGCCTTTGCCCGCAGTTCCCCAAGCTAGGCGTGTCCACAGGGAACCTGCCTCATCAGAGGGTCTTGGTGTGGGCTCTGCCTGCCTTCGTTCCCTGGGTCATTGAGTGGACGTGGGCCTGGTACCCACCAGTCGAAGAAACGTCACAGCGAACCCCAGCCTCCCCCCATCAGCAGTGCTGTGGCTATTTTTGGTGGTATTTTCTGTCTTGGGGGAGGCTGGGGGTCTCCAGAGGCCATTTGTGTGTGGGGAGGGTTGCAGAGCAGGAGGCTGAAAACTGTAGGAGGATGTGGGGTAAGGCAGCTTCAAGGTGCCCTTCTGGATGCCCCAACATGTAGCCAGCCTCCCCACAAGGGGCCTAGAGGGTCCGGGCTACCCATGGCCTCATGTGGTTTGTGCTTCTTTGGAGGTGGCCAGGGTTTGGAGGTGCGGTGCCTGCTGTTGGCAGCTGGTAGGTGTGGCGCGCCCCCTGCCGGCCTCCCCGTGTGTGAGCATCCAGGGCTCTGAGCCAGTGCATTGCTGGGACTCCCGCACTTCTGTGGGCCTTTTGGCCCATTTGTTCTGGAACCGTGTGAGGTCTCCACAACCATGTTAGTAAAGAGTGTGTTTATTTTAAAGGGGTGTGAGAAGGGCTGGGCATCTAATTTATCATCTTCTAGAAAGTTTGGTTTAACACTATTGGTTAATGTTATTTTCATATATTTCTTGGGGGAAGAGCTGATAGTCAAGGTGGAACAATGAAGCCCAATAGTCCGCTTTTGTTTTTGAGGAGAGGCTGAACATGTAGATGTTCTGATGTGGTTGAGGAAACTTGACTCCTTTTCTGCACTAATGGGCTTTCCCTTTATCCAGAAGGGAAAGGCAAGCTGGGGCCTCAGTAGCCGTGACAGCCCGGGTTCTCACAGAGAGCCCTCTGGGAAAAGGTGGGTTGGATCAGTGGCCCCTTTGGGCCCAGCTTGCTCAGTTTTAGAGGATTTGCTTTGTGCAGTCATAGCCCTTTCCTCATGTGGCCCCTTGCTGCCCCCAAGACCTGTGGAAGGACACACTTCTTTGCCAAGAGAGGGACAGATGGAGGCTGTTTTGGCAAGGCTAGTGAGCCTGCATCACCACAGTGTCCCTGAAATGCCTTTCCAGGGGGCCAGGGCAGTAGGAGGGACCAGCGCTAAATTTGGTGGAAGCAGCCATTTCTGGATGAAAATGAAAAAGAGCTATCAGTCAATTGGCTGCAGTTAAGTTATAAGAAAAGGAAATGCTTCAGTAGTGGTAGCAGCAGTTAAGTGGGTTTGTGATAAAAAGCTTTGTGTTCTTTCTGAGGGAGTCTGCTCTTAGTTTGTAGAACCATTTTTTTTAAACTTAGTTATTTTGGCTGTGACACTTGGTCTTCGTTGCTGTGCAGTGGGCTTTCTCTAGTCGTGGTGCGTGGCTTCCTCACTGCAGCGGCTCCTCCTGTTGTGAAGCACTGGCTTTATTTGCTCCAGCTTCAGCAGTTGCAGCTTGTGGGTTCTAGAGAGGCTGAATAGCTGTGGCACGTGGCTTAGTTGCTTCATGGCATGTGGAATTTTCCTGGACCAGGGATCGAACCCATGTCCCCTGCTTTGGCAGGCAGATTATTATCCACTGCTCCATCAGGGAATCCCTATAGAGCCTGGTTTATGTGAGTTTGGAATTTTCTTATTTGTTCTCTGAGGATAGATTTGATTTTTGGTACCCGCCAAAATCCATTTAGAGTTAAATCTCAAGAGTTGATGATGCAGTTGATGCAGTTGATCAAGTTACTGATATGATTTTGGTATAAAGTCAAGTGTGACCAATAGTAAGCCTGATGTTGTTCGGGCTACAAACTAATGCTGCAGAGGAAGGCCAGGAAGGACCCAGGAGGGGATGGTGGACAGAAGCTTGGTCTCCGTTGTTAAGGCTCTTGTGATAAGGCTATGTTCATGTGTTACTTCTGTTCATCTGCTGGTAAAGTTTGCTTTTACTTAGTCCTTAAAAATTGATGTGGTTTGTTCTGGGGGGGAAAAAGTGTCCTCTGAATTATCTTGATTCTGAGTGGTCCCTGTTGGGGAGGCTGACCTGGGCATCTAAGGGAGGTGGCTAGGATGGCTCTGCTCCTCCCCCACCAGCTCCACGGCGAGAAGGCACGTGGCCTGAAAGGAGGCTCACAGTGTTTGGCCCTGAGCTCTCTGGTTCCCAGGCTACTTCCTCTGGAAGCCTGACTGCTCACTGGCCCTGCCCCCAGCCCAGGAGGCATCACAGTCCTCCTCTTGGATTTGGTTCTGGGCCTGTAGGCTTTCTTTAGCTGTTGATTGTTCTAGACAGTAAAGGAGTCCCTTTGTTTTCCTCCCAGGAGAACTTTCTTCATGGTTTGTCTTTCCCTTAGGGGATGTGTTCTACACTGAATCAAGTTGGGAGGGAAGAAGTCTTGAGAAGTCTGATGATGGCTGCCCAAGGTGGACAGTCACCAGCGCCTAAGCTGTTAGTGTCGCCTGGATGGAAAAGTCAGTACGACTGAGGAATCTGTCTGGGAATAGGGAATAAACAAGAGAAAATGGACTTTTGTTGTTGTTTGGTCGCTAAGTTGTGTCTGACTCTTTGCAACCCCATGAATGGCATGCCATGCCTCTCTGTTCATCTCCCTGAGTTTGCTCAAACTCATGTCCATTGAGTCAGTGATGCCATCCAACCATCTCATCCTCTGTCGTCCTTCTTCTCCTGCCCTCTTTCTCAGCATCAGAGTCTTTTTCAATGAGTCAGCTCTTTGCATCAGATGGCCAAAGTATTGGAGCTTCAGCTTCAGCATCAATCCTTCCAATATAATATTCAGGGTTGATTTCCTTTACGTTTGACTGGTTTGATCTCCTTGCTGTCCAAGGGACTCTCAAGAGTCTTCTCCAGCACCACAGTTCGAAAGCATCAGTTCTTTGGCACTCAGCCTTCTTTATCAGATGGCAAAGTTGTTGCTAAATACCCAAACATCAGTTTTAGCTATGCTTTTCATCCTGGAACAGGGAGTAAAATAAAATTTCAAATATTTGAGGCCATATGATAATGTTCATTTGCTGTGAGGAACCCTTGGGTAGAAACTGAAATATCCAGCAGTGATCTTGCTTTATACAAACTGGCTGTGTCACCTCCAGCGAGTCATGTACCCTCCTTGGGCCTCAGTTTCCTCCCATCCAAAATGAGTGAGAATTGGCTCAGATCAGAGACCTTCAGATTGTCTGACCACTTTAACCAAATGTGTAGGAAAGACATAGCACTTAAATTGATACCACTTAGCTCTTGAAGAGGCTGCAGTTCACAGTATGGAAAACTCTGTACTGGGTGTTTCCAGTGCCCAAATCTGATGATCCCTGTGGTCCTCTGTGGATTGAAAGGAGAGTTTAGTTGAGAGCTACACCAAGAACTTTGGGGGCATGGGGTGGTATCATGTGGTCACAGTGCCCATGGTCCTACGGCAGCAAGTGGGCTTCAGCTGCAGCTCACAGCACCAGCCAGTGAATCCTGGTCACAGATGACTCTCTTTCAGTGCTATAAGGATGGTATCCTTTGGATGGGAAAAAAATCTAAGAGATACAGACAAAAAAAAGAGTATTAGTACTCTGAGCACTTATATATCAACACATTGAATAAAAATAATAACCCAGATGAAATGGACAGATTCCTAGAAACTCCCTCCTAAGACTGAGTCCTGAAGAAAGAGAAAATATGAATTGATCTATAACTAGTAAGGAGATTGAATCAATAATCAAAGACCTTCCAACAAAGAAATTTCCTAGACTAAATGGCTTAACTGGTGAATTCTACAAAACATTCAAAGAATTGACACCAGTCCTCAGACTCCTCCCCCAAAATTGAAAAGGATGGAACACTTTTGAACTCATTTTATAGGCCAGCATTGCCCCAGTACCAAAACCAGACCAAGACACAACAGGAAAAGAAACCAATGGCCAACATCCCAGATAAACACTGATGCAAGAATCCTCAATGGCACTAACAAATGAGAATTCAGCAGCATAATAAAAGGATTATATCACCATGACCAAGTGGGGTTTATTTCTGGAATGCATGGAGGGTTCCACATTATGAAATCAATCTATGTAATTCACCTAACAGAGTGAAAGGAAAAAAAAACTACGTGATCGTCTCATTGATACAAAAAAGGTATCTAACATAATTCAACACCCTTTCATAATAAAAACATTCAACAAACTAAGATACAGGGAAGCTGCCTCAGCAGTGAAGTCATCTGTGAAAAGCCCACAGTGAACATGATACACAGCAGTGAATGACTGAGAGCTTCCCTGCCAGACCTGGACAAGGAAGGAGGATGCGTGCTTTCACCACTTCTGTCCAACACAGCTGGAGCAGCAAGGCAAGAAAGAAATGTATCTCAGTACGAAAGGGAGAAGTAAACTTAACCTCTCTTTGTAGATGACATGATATGTAAGAAAACCCTAAGCGTTCCAATTAACAAATAAACAAAAACTCCACTAGAACTAATAAGTTCAGCAAAGTTGCAGGACACAAAATCAGGGCCCCCCCCCCCCCCCCCCCCCCGCCCGCCAAAATCAGTTGTGTTTGTTTACACTAACAACGAACAATCCAAAAAGAAATTAAAACAGTTTACAATAACATCAAACAGAATAAAATACTTAGGAGTAAACTTAACCATGAATATGAATGGTTTGTAGTGTTGCTGAAAGAAAATCATTCTCAAGTAAATGGAAAGGTATCTTGGGTTCATGGACAGAAAGACTTGATACTGTTAAGATGTGGGAACTACCGAGAGCAATCCACAGAGCCAGTATAAGCCCTGTCAAAATCACAGCGATGTTTTTCTGCAGAAATCGAAAAGCCCATCCTGAAATTCATGGGACTCCACTCCGCCCATAGCCAAAATAATGTTGAAAAAGAATAACGAAGTTGGAAATTACATACTTCTTGATTTCAAAAATTACCAGAATGCAATAAAGACAAACATTTAGACCAATAGGATAGAATAGAGAGCCTGGAAATAAACTCCCCCATGTATGGTCAGAGGGGCTTCCCTTGTAGCTCAGTCAGTAAAAGAATCTGCCGGTAATGCAGGAATCCACCTGCAATGCAGGAGACCTGGGTTCGATTCCTGGGTCCGGAAGATCCCCTGGAGAAGGAAATTGCAACCCACTCCAGTATTCTTGCCTGGAAAATTCCATGAACAGAGGAACCTGGTGGGCTACAGTCCATGGAGTCGCAGATTTGTCAGACATGACTTAGCGACTCAACTACCATATATGGTCAGGTGATTTCCAACAGGGGTTCCAAAGACCATTCAAGGAGAAAGGACACTCTTAAAAAATGTGTTGGGAAAACTGGGTGTTCATTGCAAAATAACGACATTGAACCCTTATCTACTAGCATATACAAAAAGTTAATTCAAAACGTATCAAAACCTAAATGTACAAGTTAAAACTATTAAACTCTTAAAACAATAGGGAAAAAGCTTCATGACATTGGATTTGGCAATGGTATCTTGGATCTGACACCAAAAGCACAGGCAACCAAAGAAAAAAAATTGGTAAAGTGGACTTCAAAAATTAAAATCTTAACCTTATCACAGGACACTATTAAGAGATTGAAAGGCAACTCACAGAATGGGAGAAAATATTTGCAAATCACATATTGATATTCAAAAAGTATAAAGAACTTTTATAACAACAAAGTAAGTCAACATAATTTTAATTTAGGCAGATTTGAAATAGGCAAAGAACCTGAGTAGATACTTCTCCAAGGAAGCTAATACAAATAGCCAACAAGCACATGAGAAGAGCTCAGGATCACTAATTGTGATGGTTAATTTTATGTGTCAGCCTGACGGAGCTAAACAATGCCTGGATAAATCATTACTTTTGGGTGTGTCTGTCAGAGTCATTCCAGAAGAGATAGCCATTCAACTCAGTGGACGGAGTGAAGAAAATCTGCCTTCACCAGTGTGGGTGAGCATCATCCAATCCCTGAGGGCCTGGGTAAAACAAGAAGGTGGAGGATGGACATGTTCTTTCTTCCTCTCTTTTCTTGGGCTGGGATGTTGATTTTCTCCTGCCCTTGGGCATCAGAGCTCCTGGTGTGGGGGCCTTGGAAATCCACAACATATATCAGTGGCCTCCCCGGTTCTCAGTTCTTCATTATTTGGACTGAATTATACCACTGGCTTTCCTGGTTTTCCATCTTACACATTGCAAATGTGGGACCTCTCTGCCTCCATGAACACGTGGTCGATGCCTATAATCAATCTGTCTCCTGTTTCTCTGGAGAACCCTGACTTAACATACTAACCATACACAGGCCAAAACCAGAGTGAGATGCCACATCACACCCACTTGGACTGGTTATCAAGAAACTAGAAGATCAGGATTGGCAAGAAATTGGAACCCTGTGCTCGTTGGTGAGAATGTGAAATGGTACCACCACTATGGGAAACAGTAGTGGTTCCCACCACCCCTCCACATTAAACATGGAGTTACCTCATGACCCAAAAGTTCTCCTCCACGAAAAGCAGAGATTCAGAGAGATTTGTACACCCCCGTTTACAGTAGCATTATTCATGATGGCCAAAAGGTGGACCCAACCAAGATACCTATGAGTAACAAAATACAGTATGTCCCTGCAGTGGATTATTACTCATTCTTAAAAAGGAAGGAAATGCTGACACTGGCTGCACCATGGATAAGCAATAAAGTCATTATGCTCAGTGAAGTAAGGACAGTATTGTATGATTCCACTTGGATGAGGTCCTTAGAACAGTCAGATTCATAGAGACAGAGGGTAGAGTGCTGGTCACCAGGGCCTTGGGTGGAAGGAATACAGAGTTGGTGTTTAGTAGGTGTGGTGTCTCAGTTTGGGAAGAAGACAAATTCTGGAGATGGATGCGGCGATCAGTGCATGGCAAGTGGATGGATTTAATGCCACAGAACCATATGCTTTCAAATGATTAAAATAGTAAATGTTACATATAACTTACCACAACTTTAAAAAAGACAATTTTGATTTTCCACTCATCATCCAGCCCGAAAAAAGTGCCAGATTTAAGAGGAAAAAATGCAGTCATTGTGTTCTGGGTCTGCAGCCGGCATATCTGGATCATTGGGATGGTAAAGACAATCACTTGGAAGAGCACGTGATTTTTTAATCTTTAATACAGATGTTTTAGTGTCAGGTTCAACTTAGGGGAAAGTTTCCTGCCAATGTGGCTGGAGGAGTAAAATACAAAGCAGATTCCTCGAGGATAAAGGAGTCTGAAAACACGCATCTTCAGCCTGTGAGATCCAGAGCTGTCCTGTTCCTTCTCCACAACATGCAGATTCCCTGGAGCCCCTTGTGGTGGCCCAAGGCATTGTGGGCCTAGGTCCTGGTGGCCCTGCTCCCCGCGGCACCCATGGGGGCATCTTTAGGTCACCAAGAGGTGCTCTGTGGACACAGCTTGAGTGAACAGTTCTCACAAGCACACAGCTAGGAGAGATGCAGTGCATATGGGCCTGGGTAATGGTGCTGGCTTGATTTCATTCCTGTTGCTGTAAATTCTATAAACTGCTAACTTATTTCTCAGCTTACTCCGCCGTGGTCAGAGGACCTGGCTCCCCGGGGCATTTGCTGTGGTCGCTGTGGCGCTGGTGATGTAGATGTGTCCCCAGGGGGAACAGGCTGAGTGGCCAGAGAAGCAGGGGGAGGGGAGGTCTGGAGGGGTGGGGTTGACAGGAGGGACTGTGAGAAGCAGGGCTGGGAAGCATGTGGATTTAGAAACAGAGAGGTTGATGTGAATTTGGTGAAATACAGGACTGAGTGTGTACAGGGCTTGGTGTGAATCTTTTTCAGGCATTTTTTCAGTTTTGCTAATTTCTAGGGAAATAAAACCATTGAGAATGGTTACTGCCATTTTCAGAAAATGCGCCACCCTTCTGGGTCCTTCCTCATCTGCTTCATCTGGCGTTGTGAGTTCTGGCCATCAGGCTGTTCCCTGTGCTTTAATCTTCTGCTGTTGTCACCAAGAGTAGAATTCTGAGTTCTGGAAACAGTGGAGGGTGTTCTGTGCTGTTCTCAACGCTTGGGGCTTGGACACCTGGTTAGTCACTCTGTGGCCTATCGCCATTACATGGTTGTATAGTCAGACCTAAGGATGCCACCTGCTTGCAGTGAGGGGGGCTGTGCTGGACGCTGGCCTGCAGGGAGCAGGGAAGGTCACCTTTGCCTCTGAAGGTCACCTTTGCCTCCTAGGTCTGCCTCTGGTCACTTTCAGGTCACAGGAGGCTACGATGGCAGATCATGTGTACTTATTCTTTTGGAATCCAAAAATGTGGGCACTACCCTCACTCTGATGCAGTTCTTATCAATCACAACAGCCCAGCAGACCCTGCTGTAGTCAACAATGAGTTCAGAAGGGATACCACATGGAAATACTCGGTTGATAGGTTCATGGTCTTAGAAGTGATCCTTAGTCATGCCTACTGTTTGCTTGTCAGCCTGGCCAAACATTTGTGAAACAAGATACTACAACTCAATCTCAGGTTCCACTTACCTTGTGAATGTTTGTACTGAAGAATCAGTTCATTGGAAGATGCCCAGAAGGCTCTTAGGTTTGGGAAACTCAGTTTTCCGTTTGAAAGCCCACTGGTGTAGATGGGCAGTGCTTTCCTCCTGCTGCTGTTAACGGGCAGCCCCAGCTCGGAAGGCTTGATACCAGAGTTGCACACACACATGTGTAGATTGAGAGACTCCAGACCTTTCTCAATGCTACTGTGGGGAGATTTGTTGTACTTGTGGCCACAGGTTTCCTCGAGGTGCAGATTAAGGGCTGGGCTTTGTGGTCCTGGGTGTTAAACAGTCTGTGTTCAGCAGAGTGTGTGTGATGCCTTGGCTTTGGGTGCTGCTACGTGAAACTAATTATCTTCCTGTGATGTCCACTCCCTGCTCCCCACCCAGGAAGGGTGCCTGTGGCCTTCAGACGGCTCTGAACCTCGGCCCACCTCAGAGGTAAGGGATTGGAGACTGGCGAGGTGTGGGTGGCAGGAAATGAACAAAATTGGTGGAAGGGTTGAATGTGTCAGCACAAAGACTAAGATGTGTGCTAATAACCTGGTTTAAGAGGTGGGGGAGGAACTTCCCTGGTGGTCCAGTGGTATTAAGACTTCACCTTCCAATGCAAGGGGTTCAGTCCCCGGCCAGGGAGCTAGGATCCCACATACCTGGAGGCCAATATAACCAAAACATAAAAGTGTTGTAACAGATTCAATAAAGACTTAGTATGATCGGGAAGGGGCTTTCTAGGTGGTGCAGTGGTAAAGAATCTGCCTGCCAATGCAGGTTCGTTCTCTGGGTGGGGAAGATCCCCTAGAGTAGGAAATGCCAACCCACTCCAGTATTCCTCCCTGAAAAATTCCATGGACAGAGGATCCTGGTGGACCACAGTCCATGAGGTTGCAAAGAGTTGGACACGACTGAGCATGCACACACATACAATTGGGAAAATAAGTTTTTTGCTTTTAAGTTAAAAATATGGTATGAGAGAAGTTGATGGATGAATATATATCTTTATATATGTATGTCTTTCCTCTAGAAGAAAGTTGAATGGTGAATAAGTTATGTTAAATAAAATGTCTGGATTCTTTTGGGGAAAAAAAATCTATAATCATCTTTACTTTGGAATATAAAACATTTTTCATGTTGTTTGCTAAAAATTACAGGAAATTTTATCCAAAATAACTGGATAAGTCTAGAAGCCAGAAAGAAAAAGTCACTTGTTTCATATTTTAAAGTAACTGATAGGGCAACAGGTTCCTATAAATAAGTCATAAGTTGTCCCAACCTTGTATCTGCTCCAAGTACAGGCCCGTGAAGTTGCAACTTTCAATTACAAAGGAAATTCTGTCCCTTTCCCCACTCCTCTGAATCACAGGTCTAAGAGCTGGAAGGGGCTTGAGAAAGCAGAGGGGCTGTCCTTACTTTCTATAAAAAAGAGTGGGACCTGGAGCAGGTCATGTGGGGGGCTGGCCTGGGGGTGGGGGCTCCTGTATTCTTCTTAACCCAGTGGGAAATGTACACATAGCACATACAATAACTCCATTAAACCTACATTTTCAGGTAACTGCAATTATCCGTTGCTGAACCATCCTGGGTTTGGCAAGGTGAGTGATGTAAGTCATTAGGAATGAGAAAACTTTTTTTCCTGGAATAGTCTTTACTTGTTTTTTTGGTGGGGGAAGTTGTCAGATGGGTGAGAACAGATCAGGCGTGAATTTCCCTGCGGCCGTCACGTCCGTGGTCATCACTGTGCTGAGAACATCTCGCAGCCGTTCCTCTCTTCCCTGCAGACCATGTATGCCCCGCGGTGCAGGGATGGGGTGACTGCCCCACCTTTTCTCCAGAGGGATCGGTTCAGCCGCTTCCAGCCCACCTACCCGTACGTGCAGCACGAGATTGACCTTCCCCCCACCATCTCCCTGTCGGACGGGGAGGAGCCGCCTCCTTACCAGGGGCCCTGCACCCTGCAGCTCCGGGACCCTGAACAGCAGATGGAACTCAACCGAGAGTCGGTGCGGGCACCGCCCAACCGAACTGTATTTGACAGCGACTTGATAGGCGTATCCGTGTACAGTGGGGGCCCATGCCCACCCAGCAGCAATTCAGGCATCAGTGCCAGCACCTGCAGTAGTACTGGGAGGATGGCGGGGCCGCCCCCGGCCTACAGTGAGGCGATGGGCCACTACCCGGCCGCCACTCCCTCCCACCCCCAGCACAGCAGCGCACACAGGGGGAGCAGACTGCTGCTCCAGCGGGAAGGCCCTGGAGCACGGAGCTGCCCGACCAGGGCACGGACAGGAAGCCCAGGGAGTGCGTCTGACCTGTGAGCACAACTGATGTGAGAAAAGAAATGGGGGCGTCGCAGCACAGCAGAACTCAGTAAAACAGAACAGTTCTTTTCAGGGGAACCACACGCAGAAAGGAATAGTGTGAACCTCCAGTCTGGCCACAACAGTATTCACCTGCGGCAGAGACGGGACAGGGCTGGTTTTGGCGAAGTGTGGGCATGAGAACACAAAAGGGTGCTTTGAAGACACCATGAAATAAAACCCACGAGGTATTTGACTTTAATGTGAAAGCAGAGGCCAGAATGCCTGTTTTACAATTAACCGAATACAGAGGAAAATGTTATACATTATGGGGAAGATTCGCTAGTTTGCTTTCCCCCCGAACTGTGGAACTTTTGTTTTAAAAAAATATGATTTGAAGTTTGTGCTTTGTGTGCCAAGGTATAAAGTGAAGTCAGATGAATGCAAGGAGTTAAATCTGTGTTGTGATGCTGTGTTTTTAAAAATTGCACTATCTTCATTGTTTAACATGAGGAAGCTTTATGTGAAGTCCTGTATGTTGTTTTCTCACCTATGCATCATTAGGCCCCATAATAATGTTCCCCCCATAATTGTGCAGGAAAGGGTGTTTGGGGAGGTAGCCTAACATACTGCTAACTTACACTTGTGAAGAGAGTCATCACAGGGCATGCATCACCAAGGCACCTGCAGACTGGATGGAGCAGAGGAAACTCCCACATCCCTGGTGGGTTGAGTCCCTCCAGCCTCAGGCTGTGTGTTTTACGCCTGCATTCACACATCACACAGTGCTGCCCTAGTGCTCCAGCAGGGCACTTTCTGCAGTAATTGATTTTTTTTTCACTGTAGCATGAAATATACTCAGATAATATACTATTTTATGCAATAAATTGTTTAAAATGCAAGGTGGTTATTTTTATACTGTTGAAACATGTGATTTCAGTGTTTCCTGTGGTCTGTTTTTCCCTGGATAGTTGAGTTCAGGCCTGGATGGCTGATCAGTGAGACTCAGCAGTGGCTCCGATGTGCTTGCTGCCCTGGTGTTGCCCGACACTGGCTGGGGGTTCTGTGTGTGTAGAAACTCCTGAGTTGAGGAAGGGAACCAGCCCCATATGGGAACCAGCACCTGGGAGAGACGCAGGGCTCAGAACCAGCCATGCTGCTGGGCCACTCAGCCTCTCCTGGAGAGCAGAGCTGGGCAGGGAGTGACTCAGAGCCTTGGGTGAAAATGAAAAGCACAACCTGCAGCTAAACTCGGCCAGAAGACTTCAATCTTGTAACGTCCATTCTCCCCTAACAGTAACTTCCTTCTGCAGAGTATCTGTCTTTCCTTCACCCAGGTGGGGGCTTCTGTGCAGTCCCTACCTGGTCTTGCAGGGTCTCTGACCTGCAGGTCCAAGTGTCCACTCAGTTCTTAGTGTTGTCGTCTTGGGTGTGGTTGTCTGGTGAGGTGCCCTTGTGCTGCTGGCAGAGCACTGTCAACCTCAGGTCCTGTCTGCTGTCCTTTCTGAGGCCCTTCTTGGCTGGTAAGTCCCGGGTTTTGTCTGGAGGATTGGAATCCTCATCCATTTCACAGTGACATCCGCACAAGTAGTTGGTCTACCTTAGGAGAAAATGGTCAGCGGTTGTCACTCATGCTTCAGATCCTGTTGGGCAGTGTGCCTCCTGAGGGCCACAGTGGGAGCTCTAGGACAGGCAGAGCTCCGGGGGACCTGACCAGAGGACCCCTTCATCCCCCAACGAGGTCAGACGGCCTTGACCACGAGCCTATGCTTGCTTGATGGAGGTTTCACCTTGAGTTGGTGGTGAATATGGGGAACTGCCTGTCCTCCTCATCTGCGGCAGATTCAGTCAGGCATCCTCCCAGGTGCAGGACGAGGTTGGCTGATGGTGTCGTCATTCCAAACTTCGCCAGCACTTTGGGGAGAGTGGGTGAGCCCAGTCTATGGTTCTAGCTCAAAATGGTGAGTTATGCTCCGAAATTGGTAAATTTCTGCAAGTACCTGAACATCTGGCCTCTGTCCATGGTACTGGCAAAACAATAATTCAAATAACTTTAATTGTCCTTTAAAACAGAGGTTGCTCCCTTTCAGCCACCCTATTAGATAACTGCCTCTAATGTAAATAGTTAAAGATGTCCGCATCTCTAACTATTCAAAGCATGACTTGGATGGTCTCTGAGGCTGGGCCTCTGTAATGAATTAGTTTAAAAGCTGAGGTCCTAAATTCAATTAGGTCAGTCTCCCTTCCATACAGGGATAAGGTGATTTAGGTCTCTACTCTTTCGAAAGTTGTGTGGCCTGGCATGGAAAGGAGACATGGCTCTGAAGCTGCAGCCTAGTCAGTGGCATCCAGGTTAGACGCCAGAGTCAGGTGACCAGGGAGCAGTGGGTGGAAGCTGGGCTCCACAGTCACAGCAACACCCTGGGTGTGAGCCTTAAGCAGGCCCACCTACAGGAAGATTCATGCATCTGTTGACTTTTTCAGGAAGCCTGTTGTTCCTCACTGAGGTTGTCCTTTCCTACAAAAGAGATTTTGCTAAACAAGCCACGCATTTAGAGTTCTTCTGTGACCAAAATTCAGTGTTTAAAAAGCTTGACAGCCCTACTCTCTGTCCTCCACACCACAAATACACTTGGATACACAGCCCAATCAGCACAGGGAAACATGCAAAACACAGGCAGGTTTGTCCTGAGAATGACACTTAAATCCACTAACTGCAGCTGGGAGAGGAGGACAGGGGCTAGTAGGAAGGGGCCAGCAGGAAACTGCAGGCCTTTCACCCCAGCACAGGGATCTGTGCTTAGATAAGCATGTCTCTAACTTCGAGTTACTGCTCTTTACGTGTATTTTGTCATCTTAAGAAGAAGGGCTCAAAGGCCAGCACTTTGCAGAAGTGCTCAGACCTGGCAGAATCCATTCCAGTCTCTGCCTTCCTCGGAGCCAGAGGCTGCATCCTGACAGGCAGTCCCGGGCCTTACCTCCGCCTGGCTGAGACATGGCAGCTGGGGGCTGCTCCCCAAGCATTTTGTTTGTGGTGCTGAGGCTGCTGCTTGAGGTCTGCTGTTTCCAATGACAACACGTTGGTGTACCCTGCATTTTTCTTAAAATTTCCAAAGCTCAGCAGTGTCTACGAGGAAAAAACTGGGAAGGATACTGGTGCTGGGTGTGTGGCCTTGCAGTGACAGACACCTGCTCCCCACTTCTTGGTGGAAGAGCAGGGACCAGGCTCCCCCTTTGCATGGTCGCCTTGGTTATCATGGCTTTGGTGAAGTGGAGATGCACTGGCAAGTCCCCCCAGTGTGAGGACACTGTGTCTAAAGGGGCCCAACAAAGGCAGATGAAACACCTACTCTCACCCCAACCATGAAAGGGTCCTAGCGGCTCACCTGCCTTGTGTGGATTCCCTAGAAATCAGGATCTCAGCTTAGGTTATTTTACTCCCCAAGTGCTGCATCTTGGGTCTGTATTCACAGCCAGGGTTAGACGGTCCTTTGCTGCTACTGCCTTCAGGTTGGCTCAGGAAGGGAGGCCTTGTGAGCGGTGCTGGGTGAGAACTGTCCAGAGATGCAGGTGATGAGGATCCACATCCTTCCACAGAGCTCAGAGTGCAGCAGTTTCAGAGTGACTGAAGTGCCACATGCTCTAACTTCAGCTGACGAGGTCATGCCTCACTCGTGGCGGTGCTTTCAGTGTCTGTCACATATTCATTTTGTAAGGTGCTGTATATATAACTTGACTAGATTATGCACATATCCTACCCAATGGGTGGAACAAAAATGGTACTGCAATATAATGTATAGGAACCAGATTTAACAGAAATGGCATAGAATTTGTGAATGCCTATGTGTTTTGTCCTCTTTTGTAAGGAAATCTGAGTGGATGCATACAGATAAAGTCTATGTCATTTATTTTCTTATTAAATATCAATATTATAACACAAGGGAAATAAGTGTGAACAAGCAAGCGCAGCCTATATACAGCAATCAGAGTTGCATCTTTGCTGTGAAAACACTTTTTAAGAAATAAGTTTTTAAAATTCTGTAGCCTTCTGGGGCCACCAGATGCTTATTTTTAATCCCTTCAAGTTCAGCTGGACCAGTATTAGAGTCAGGAAAAATGCTGATTTTTTCAGCTTGCTTTATGAAAACATATTCTATCTTACGTTGTAGAATGAAGAGGGCAGACCCAGTGAAGAATGCACTTTTCATTAGAACTGTAAAACTTTGCAGAACTTAGGTCAGAGTGAGCACAGTGGCCTGCAGCAAGGATTGTGCAGTCTAGATGCATTTATGACCATCTGTCTCTCTGTGCCTTTCTGACAAATGGAAGCTGTGAACCATTGAATGAGCAGTAGTGTTCAGAGAAAAATAACTCTGAACAAACCAGTCCACTTGAGAAGACCCCATTCTCAGAAAAATGTCTGTTACGGGTTATAATGAACAGACTGGCAGTCAGCTAGCCGAGTGAAGTCTTAATCCCTTCCCTTTGATATATCCTGGTGAAAACTACCCCAGAACCAAACTAGGCTTTGCCATTGACCAGGGATCACGCCATTCCCCCTGACAAAGCATCTACTTCCAGCTCTCGCGATTCTGATAGTGACCTTTGTGTTTATCTTCAAATATTCTAATAGTCAAAAAAGAAAGAAGTGACAACATTCACTAAAACCACTGATGAAACAAACTCTGGGTGTGGGCCTCCTTCCAAGTTCTGTCCATGGAGGTCATTGGTGAAATACTGCCCAGCTGATCCATACTTCCAGTTTATTCTGTCATCAGAGGATGTTAATTCTAGTTAATTGTTTTTTATTTGTTCTGCAGTATGTGTTCTGATTTGAAAATCACGACAGAATTACTCTCATCCACAAAATAAGTACTGCAAGTGCCTCTGCAGCTCTTGATGCTAACAGACCAGAGGTCAGTCCTCCAGCTGTGCTTTTCAGGGGCCACAAGATGATTAGGGTCTGTGTTTTGCACTCAGAGCCCCTGCTGTCTGCTCACTGCTAGCAGCAGGGTCCTGGTGGCTTAAGTCAAGGGTGGAGGCTCCTCCCTGTCAGAACCCCTCCCCCGCAAAGGACGCTGAGCAGGTTGTTGTCTGAAGCACTAAAGCTGGTACACAGCATGGCTTCCTTTCTACAGGACTAACAGAGGCTTAAACTTTACTGTTACTGATGCAGGTTCATTTTAATGTGCTTGCCTCCTGTATTACTATTCTTCATTTCATAGCTTTCAAAAATCACATTTTCTGATATAAAAGCTATTTTTAAATATGCGTAATACTATTAATAGCATTTAGTTCACTTTCACTAGGCTGCTTTATAATGACACATACAGCTGTATCTGAACTTTTCAATAGTCATTAGGTTCAGTATCACAGGTTCACATGACCTATGATAATCCAAAGTCATGGTCTTTTTTTAAACCGCCATTTGTGCTTACTGTTCAATGTAATTCCCAGTTATACACAGAGAAGGATTTCCAGCTGTTTTGTACCTGCCTGTCTGAGTGATGATACAGTTCCTAGACCCAAGGTCTGTAATCGCAATCCTTAAAGGACGATGATGCTCTAGTGCTGTGTATTATGAAATCAGCCCTTTCTGACTGTTTTTAATGCTGTGGTTGAACTGCAGCTTAAAATCATTAAAAATAATCAGTGATACATGTGTCTCTTGTTTTTTGTTTTAACAAAAAATCTTTTCACAATATATATTGGCTGGGGGTGGTGGGGACTGTAAGTACTTAAAAAATCGTCTCAGAAATGTTTCTGATGCTTATTTGGTTCTTATTCTGACTTTTCAGAAATCGCTATATTCTGCTATAAACAACACTGGTAGATCACATCATACAGTTCTGGTTTCTACACAGGACATTCAGGGATTGTCACCTGACAGGTGTCACTTCAGGCTTCTGGACGCTGTCACAAACTGGAGTCAACTCAGAAGAAAACGTGAATGAAACTAATAGGAACTGTTCAGCAGGTGCCCTCAGAGGCTGAGGTCGTTTCTATCAGTTTTCAGTTCGTGATGGTGGAGCAAAAGGAATTCAAGATTCCTTCACTGAGAGATGAGAATGATAACTCTAAGCTCCAAATAAGTACATAGATTCACAGATCACATGATTGAGAATGTACAAAACCTCATACAGTCCACCAAAAGTGAAGTGTAAATGTTAGTTGTTCAGTTGTGTCCAACTTTTTCCAATACATGGACTGTGGCCCACCAGACTCCTCTGTCCATAGACTTCTCCAAGCAAGAATATTGAAATGCGTATAACTGAGTTTAGCTTGATTGCAGGAAAAAAATTAATATAAAAAATTAATATATTTTTGCATTTCTATACATTAGTAAATGAACTTTGGAAACTGAAATCTTAAAGTACCATTTAAATAAATGCCTGGGCCTAAAACTCTAGTTATAAACCCATTTTTGTTTTGGTCACACCACGTGGGTCGCAGGATCTTCGTTTCCTGAGCAGGGCTTAAAACGGCCACGGCAATGAAAGCACGGAGTCTTAATCACTAGACTGCCAAGGAGCTCCTATAACACTCATTTCAAATTCTGAATTATTTTTTAGATTATTTTGGAAAGGGGATTAGAAAACTATAAGGAGGAAATTAGCTGTAAGAAAAGGATTTCTTTCTCTTAAAATAGCAGTCACTGACAAACCACATTATGCTATTGAATACATTTTATAATTTCTTACTCAGCGGTTAAGAAAATTTAAAGACTTTCCCCCAAACTTATATCCCTCAGTCAAGTAAGACCAGTATATAAACTTTCCTCACAGTTGGGCTTGATTCTTACTGGACTGGGTTCAGTAAACCCATTTCTATGTGTGGTTGCCTGGGTCTAAGGTCCGGGTGCAGGGAGGTTACCTTGAGCTGCTCCGGGGGTGGCAGGAGACAGTCAGTGTGGGTCCCTGGTGTCCATCTAGGCAGCAGGGCTCTGTGTAGCCCTGAGGAACAAGAGGCTGTGCTGGAGGGCAGCAGGCGGGACGCTGATCTCCATCGTCAGGGGCCTGTGGGACCTTTCCTGCAGCCCTGGCTGGCTATGCATTGCAAGACCCTGAAGATGACAGAAGCCCCAGGCCTAAAGCAGACAAGAGGCTGGGAAGCTGCTGGGGGTCCAGGAGCTGTCTGTCGGGCTGGAGCTGAAGCACTGGAGGCCAAGGAACCCCACGTGGGTTCTCCAAAGCCCAGGTACAGCTTGCTGCCCGGCCAGGGACGGAAATGCCAAGGTCTGGACCTGCCATTTTCCACTTGGGCTACACTCGGCACAAGATGTGACAGAGCCCAACACCTCCCTCCTTGGTGGGGAATGGGCTCCTTCCCCCCCCTCCCCCCCACATGTGGGAGCTCCCACTGCACTTTGGGGGCGGCACTGGACCCCAGACCCACCCCCACTCCCCAGTCTCTGGCTTTCTTGGACTGACTTCTGTGCATTGGATTGTTTGTGAAACAGCAGAGCTGCCAACTGCTAAGCAAATGGACTAGCAATTCAGGCAGCCCTCTCACTGAACCTTTGGGAGACATCTTTGAAAAAGAACCTTCAGCGATCCACTCACAGTGGCCTTGGAACAGACACTTTATCACTGAAATGAGACAGCCAATAGCTCCATATCTTACTGGAGCATAAAGGACTACAGTAACATCTTCTGTCCGTAAATAAATAGAAGGTAGATTCGAAAACAAACTAAAGACTGTATTTGAAGGCATAGTCATTATTTTCACTAGTGGCAGGAAGGTGACCTTAATACATGTACTCTTTTCCCTTTGTTGGGAGCTGCAAACAGCACCCTGCTACATGCAGAATGTTGATTCAGTTAAAAAAAAAAAAAAAAAAAACTGTTTTGATACTTTAAAAGGTTGTTTCACTATTTTCCTTGAATGGTCTCTCTCTCTTTTTAACCTAATCTGTTTTTCATTTCAATTGTTAATTTTTTGAGCACTTTTTTCCATTTTGTAGATGTTAAGTCTCAGCTATGACTCCCTCTTTACCTTGTTAGAAATCCTATTTAAAAACAGATGCACACACCAGACACAGCAAGTTTAAGGCTTACTGTAAATGAAATGGGTCGTGATACTTACCACACATACACACTCTGGATAATTTAACTCAGTGCCCACTATGTGCTACTGGCCTGCTACAAATACTCCACATAGACACTCCAGGGGTTCCCCTTTAGGCTCTCTGTAGCTTTCCTTAAGGACTAGGTTGGCAAGATGAGAGCAGCAGTGTTTGACAAGATCAAGTATTCCTGATACCAAATATGATAAAAGAACTTCTTACACCTTCAGAGAACATTTTACTAGAGAATTTCAAAGCATTCCCCAGTGTCTCACTTTCTGTAATTGAATAAACACAACAGAGTTATGAGACTGGATGGCAGCAGATCTCCACTGGACTGAACCAAAGGTGGAAACGCAGCTTCTTAGACCCACGATTTATCCTCATTGGAAAACATGCCCTATGCAACGTGAAAAGTAAAAAAAAAGTTTCATTTAACACATGATTTTAAACCAGGCAGTCTCAGTGACTAAAAATAAACAAGAAATTTGTTAATATCTATCTCAGCATTTAACATTCAGAAGATGTGAATTATTTAATAAGTTAAAACAGGTTCACTGTGTCTGGATTTGAAAAAGGGCTGTCAATTTGGAATCACACATTTGATCTGCATTAGCAGATAAACCATCCTGCCTGATGAACCCTGCGTATGGCAGAGTGAGTTCTGCCCCTTCATACTCTGCCCTCCCCCACCAAGAAGAGTCACCACAGCATATCCAACACAAGAGACATATCAAATGTAAACATTTTTTCCCTTCAAAATATTCTCTAAATTTGGCCACTCTGGCACACGAAGTGACGGTGATGCCTGTGGGACTATTTCTGGCAATCCCTCTGGCATCCTCTTACTGAATCAGATCACTCACAACAGACAAGCTAGAAAGAGGCCGTTCCCACTTTCAATTCTAAGGTTAGAACTGGATAAAGGCAGTCAGAGCAAAAGGAATCACACTCACTCTGTCACATCTGACCATGACTGAATTTCATTTCAAGCTGGTTTTAATGACAGCTTTGCTATTTTAAAAAAATTAATTAAAATATTCAAGTAAGAATGTTTCAATGCAAGGAGCAAACAGCATTTATAATCTTAAATGGTACTCCATGATGGAATCAAGCCCGACTCTGGCAGGTGGAGACCAGACGGCAGGGACATGAAGGCCCCACCCTCCCAGAACTGCACTGCTAAGAACACAAGCTCCAGGCACTGCTGTGGGCATTTGATCCCCACTATAAACTTCAGGTATAATGATTCCTCTTTTCCTCTGAGAGATCAGCTGGAGAGGACATGATGTAGGAATAACAAGAGTTTTATGTGCTGGGTGACAAAGTGCTATGGCCACACAGATTTGCTTAAAAATTTGATTATGACAAGCTTCAGGTAAAAGTCATTTTTAAAGGGTCGATTTTTCATTTACATGTAACCATACATCTTATTTACATATATATGACTCAACTTTCATTCAGTTTTCTTCATTTGAAGTCTACATTTTAACTGGTATGTAACCATTATATAGTCTTCACAGAAGGACTACATATCCTCTTATTCACAGGCAGTTCTGATGATAATCCTTTGTCTCCACATTGAGAACTGAACACAGTTAAAGCCTCAGTGAATAATAAAGATGAAGATCCAGTGTTAAATCTGCTTACAGCCAGCTATTCAAGGAGTCAGCAGCTGCAACTAAGTCCAAAGCAAGGATGACTGAAGACATGGACCACTGCTTAATGCTGCTACTGCCATGAAATTCTTATACTGGGTTCATTTTTTCTCTAGTAATGTTTAAAGTTATCTCAGTTCTTTAACTCAAGAGAACTGCTATATTTAGGCTGTTAACAACAAAAAAAATCAAGAGCATGTACCTTTGTCCATAGTCTCCAAAGGTTCAAGTGCAAGAACTGTCTAAAACCTGGTATATAAGGCACCCTATTCCACTTTTTTCTTAAGAGAAACCTTTCCTTTGGTTTCTTGCAGTTTTTCAGTGAGTCTGTCCTTTGTCTCTTCCATCTTCTCTGTGAGGAGCTCCTTTGTTTCCTCCATCTTGTCTTGCAGGTACTCCTTCACGGGGGGTGGTGTCGACATGTAGCCCCGGCTACGCAGATACTTCACAGTGAAGGAGGTCCCCCCCAGAGTTACAGTGTACCGCGCAGGTGTTGCAATCTGCAGGAAAACGAGACAGTTTAGTACTGATTATAACTACCATCTTAAGCAAAAACTGGCTGGCTCAGTGGTAAAGACTCCGCCTGCAATGCAGGTGACGCCGGTTCCACATCTCTGTGTCAGGAAGATCCCCTGGAGGAGGAAATGGCAACCCACTCCAGTATTCTTGCTGAGACAATCCCATGGACAGAGGTGCCTGGCGGGCCACACAGTCCATGGGGTCGCAAAGAGTCGGACACTACTGAGCACACATAAGCAAAAATAGTGTAAAATTAAAACTCTTGGTAATAACTATCAATTACTTTATTGCTTCACAAGGCTAAAACAGTTACATGCTATATGGTTTTCCCTCCTAACATTCCATAAGTATCTGTCACCTAGACACTGACCTAGGATCAGAGAACATACACAGTAGCAGCACCACAGTTTGTACCCCACATGCTAATGAACCTGGGGGCAGAAGCCCGGAAATCAGTGAGAGCTCAGGACCCTCCGACAACAAAGGCATATGCATTTCCGTTCTCAGAAACCCTAACAACCTGCACACACTATACCAAACTGAGGGGCAAACACGAGCCAAATGTTTGTTCTTCATGGAGTTTAGTTTCACTTGTAAATCTCTTTTCTTTAACTTCTCCAGGCTTTATGATACTTTATCATTACAGTCCACACTGAGTCTGGAATCCCAACCAGGAACTTTGTGAGGCAAACAAATGGTAAAATGGCACACATGCAGGAGACAAGTACAGGTCAACTGACGAGAGGTTAGTCCCGAACTAACTAGTAGACTAATTGGTTCAAAGGGAGAATTGTAACAGCAGAGGCTGCATCACATTCTGAGGCAAGGATCCTCCCTATCTGCTGTTCTACCTGAGAAGTCAGGTTACAGGAAACCCCAAGTGGACAATTCACACCTCCCTCCTCCCAGAGGAACGTTGAGTAGAGCCACTGCTGACATCAGCCCACCTGCGTGCCAGCCTCGTGTTTCAATTCTAAGCAGACCAGCAGGCACTGAGCACTGATGCTCCTTCAGAGCACAGCACCAGCACGGGAAACGCAGCACAAGAAGACAGAACTCTGAACCCCTAGGCACTCATGAGCAAAGACAACAGACATTCAGAAAAGAAGACACACACAGACTGTGATATGAGAGTATGGGATAAGAAACAGTTATAATTAGGGACATGGTTTAAACCATCAGGACAGCTAGATTTATTAAGGTTAAACTACACAAACTGCAAATTCATAAATTGGTAATTTATGAATTCAATAAGTTTTAATGTTGAAAAACTCAGCAATTAAGCTTTAGGCCTATAGTCAAAATTATCATATAAGAAATCCAGTATTTCAGAGGACTTTAATGAGGATTAAAGTACTACTATAAACCTATAATTCTATGTATTTTTATAACAAAGATAAATTAACATCTAGTTTCCCAATGTTTTCTACCTGGTTTCTTAGAATAAAGCTACAAAGAACCTCATAATTTTTTGTCAGTTGAGAAAAACTACATTAATATAGCTAAACTCCACAATTTACAATGAGTCTTCCAAAATAACCACAAGTATAAAAACTATTTACAAAGATGTCATTGTCTGAATCTAGACAACAGTTGTAAAGACAATGAACAAATGAAATATATGTAACATCAACAACTAAGTCTAAGGTTTATCACAGAAATCACTTTGATTTAAACTTTACTATTTTACTTTCTAGGAAGATGAACTATTATAAACAGTAAAATAAATGCTAAATTTCACTAATATGTCAGATGGCATATGGATCTCTGATTAAGGAAAATTAATGTACTATCAGTAGGAGAAATGTCAGAGATGACCTGCTTGCTAGGAATTCATTAGTCTCACATGTGTCTCAGCACAGAAGGCTGTGAACAACCTACGTATTCTTAGGGCTCTTCTTCCTTAGCCATCATTTTATTTACCCTTAAAAAATGTATATTTTACTTTTAGTCAATAGACATATAAGAGATGAAATACACTAAGTTATAAAGGTAAGCCTGGGAACAGGCAGGGAGTATTATGAAGGTTCAGTGTGAGGCGCCATCCACCCACAGCAGTACCTACCTTAAACAGGGCATATGCTGTTAGTGCATTTCCACTCTGGGAATTTTTCAGAATGTTCACTATACTGTCAGGTAACCCAATAAGTTCTAGAAAAGGAACGACATTCACTCCTCTAAGAAAGAAACAGAAAGTAATTTATATGTATATAAACTTTTGGGGGTAATTATTTTCAAAAGATTACCTGAAAACATCAAAACCAAATTTTTGTTTAAAAGTCAGTTCTGCATCACCAAGCACACTCTAACTTCACTCTAAAGGAACAACGTGCATGAACACCAGCATCCCACTGTTCACAGCTCCTGCTCATGGACATCCCTCATTAGCACACTGAAAAAATAGAATCATTTATCAGAGCAAAATTAATAGCACTAGGTAACCTGAGAAAAAAGGATCAGAATCATTCACCTGATCTTGGAATCTTTAGTTCCTTAGAATGATCCAACTCAAACTTATAAGACCTAATTTTCATCTCTAAAATTACATGTCAAACTACACTATTACCATAAAAGCAAGGGATATTAATAACATCACTTACTGTGTTATTATGCAAAGAATAAATGATTCTATGGGTTTGATAAAACTTCAATGATTCTAAAAAGATGCTTCTACTATCAAGCTCAGAAGGCACCTGAAGAAGCAATTACCATAAACTGCAAGAAATTTTTGAAGGGAGGGAGAGAAGGCAGATATAGTTTCTAATCTAGCTGCAGCTGCTGCTGCTGCTAAGTCGCTTCAGTCGTGTCCAACTCTGTGCGACCCCATAGACGGCAGCCCACCAGGCTCCCCCGTCCCTGGGATTCTCCAGGCAAGAACACTGGAGTGGGTTGCCATGTCCTTCTCCAATGCATGAAAGTGAAAAGTGAAAGTGAAGTTGCTCAGTCGTGTCTGACTCTTAGCGACCCCATGGACTGCAGCCCACCAGGCTCCTCGGTCCATGGGATTTTCCAGGCAAGAGTACTGGAGTGGAGTGCCATTGCCTTCTCTGCTAATCTAGCTGGTAAACCCTAATTGCTTTTTAGTTTCCCTGAGTGTTGAGTTTGCCACGATGACTTATTTGTGCTCTCCTGCTCTCTCCCTCATTATCCGTACTGGGTTAGCCAAATGTTTCCAAAACATTGCAGAAAACCCAAACTTTCTGATCAACCCAGTAGTTTTGCAGATGTTCTGCTTTCACCCTTAAATGACAAGGTTCTCATTCTGTGCTTCTCCTTCATAAGCACAATCATCACAGGAAACTTAACATATAGGATAGTATATAGTTAATACAACAGTACATTATTTAATGTTAAAATTCCCTGTATTGTCCCATGTCCCTTATCACTATCTTCTCCGTGTTTTCCAGTTTTTCTCCAGAAGTGCTACCCAGCATATTCTGTTGAGGAGGAAGGCAGGGTGTCTTTTTTTGACGCTGAGACTTTTGAAGGTCCTGGGCCATTCATGTGGTAGAATAGCCCCCCAACTTGAATTTGATTGTTTGCTCATGATTAGATTTGGGGTAAATGTTTCCTGACAAGAAAGCTACAGAGCTGATTCTGCGCCGTCAGAGCATCACAGCAGGAGCCCTAGGATCAGTCAGTCCCATCCCTGATGTGAGTCTGACTTGTGGTTAAGGTCTGGTCTACAGGTTACTCCTCTGTACAAGTATTCTTGCTCTTTATAATAAAGAAAGGGAACAGCCTGGATTCATTATTATTATACTGGTTGTAATCTCCTAGTTTATTTTTAACATTAAAAATTAATTTGTTTAACTGGGAAAAGTTGTCCCTCTCTGATCTCACAATATAATACTAGGAGATCAGAGAACTTTTTGATCAGCTAAAATCAAATCAGATAAACCCAGCATCTAGTTGGCTGAATCAAAAACCTGTATTTAACACAACTCCAACATTACAATAAAATCATCTCAAAGATTACACAGTTAAGATTTACTGCCATTCAAACATACACTAATATTTTCTAAGTATGACTTCCCTTAGAACAAACTGACTTAATTTCTCAAGTGTTAAGGATCTAACAAAAACATTAAGGGCTGTTCTGGAAAGCAACACATCCTACCTAATGTAACTGAGCTATGTGATGCTGTAACAGAACTGGACCAGCAGTCATGGCTGGGCAATAGAGCTGGGTCTGGCAAACAAATTTCCATGCTGACAGAAAGCCAAAGGTAGGTGGTGGTGGATGAGGGATAGGACTTTAAAGCCTAATAAATTAACATCACTAGATTATTTCAGGGTCTAATTTTTTGGTTATAGAACTTCTTTACTGAAAGCAAGGAAAAATAAATGGAAAAAAAGTACTCTTAATAGTCCAAATAAGAATCTCATATTCAATTAATTAAATTTCTCCCCCTCAGGTCAGGAGGCTGAATGCTTATTAAAAGCAACTTAGGGAAGGCAAAAGAAACAAGGAAGAAACTCATCATCAGTCACAAAACCAAATCAGAAAAATTCTCAATGGCTCCAAAAAGAAAATTTGGTATGTAGAAAGCCATTCATTAAATAGAAGAAATGAATGCCTATGAAATTTTTATGTAAAATGGTACACAATTTTAGGCTCCATTAAAAAACTACATGCAGTTCTGAAGACTTCTATATTACACATGTCCAGAAAATGTCATTAATAAACAAAAAGGTAACTCCATAAAATGCACATGCAAAATCTCTGCAAAGAAAGGAACAACTGTTAAAGAAAATGATACACAATGAAGAAGGAAGTAACTGAGTAACAAGAACAGAAAGGCACAGAAAGATACTAAAAGAAACAAAATAGCATCACACAGATTAAAAATAATCCTTTTCAGAACACTGGCAAAGAAACATTTCTAGACTTGTGTTTCCTAAGAAGAGTCTCCATTCCATCATCTTTTAATTTAGTAAAGGATAAGCTCTTTCCAACAAGTGAGCTTTATAATACTTAATACCTATCAAACATTAAATATAACCCAAAACTGAAAATCAGCAGTCTTTTGGAAAGTATAGAATAATTCTAAACCCACTAGGGGAGTTCCCGAAAACATCAAAATGGTCTTCACTGTGCATCTCATTGCCTGCAGATGATGAGCACGCTGCCCGCTTGGTCACACCCAGGCCACAGCAAGAAAAGCCACACAGCACTCAGGGAACAGGCACACGCTGGCACACCCAGTTCTGCTGGTGGCAGAAACAAACTGGAAATCATAGGGAATCTGGCTTGTACGTGAAACTCCTGCTCCTAAAACAATGTGAATAACACAACTCACTTTAAAAGAAAGGAACAGTATTTATCAAGAAAGGTATATTTAGAAATTCTATGTTTTAAGTGCACAACAAATCAACTTCCGATCAGAACAAAAGACTTTACCTTGACATTCATCAGATGTAACATTAAGGTATAAGTCTATAACTTGTTCATTTTTGTGTCTACAACAGATACAAGTCAGGCTTTGTAAAAATCTTACTAATTTCCAACCAAAATCATACATGTGGCAAAATAAGTTCTTTTCACAGTGATTAGCACTTTTAGCAATATCTTATTTAAATACAAAGCTAACTTATGGTGCTGTCAAATTTTTGGAATTGGTTATTTTATTTCTGTGCTATCCTAGATGCTGATGGGACACGAGCACAGTGATTAAGATTTGAAATCAGACTGAGTTATTTTGGGGAAAAACTAAGTTATTTTGACTTATTCTTGTTTAATCTGCTCTCTACTTAATAAGATGGGTATAATTACATTACCTATTTCATATGGTTGCTCTGAGAATTAAATAAGATGATACAGTTAACAAAAATTTTAGTATATCTGCTGTACATAGTAAGCAAATGTTAGCTATTGTTATTAAAATGTGGAAAACAGCTATGAAAAAGTCATCCTCTATCAGTTAAAGACATTAAAGCATTTAAAAAACTATTTAAAGGCTTTCATTAGTATAATTAACATTCTGATAAAACAGGCTCAATCAAGCAGAAACTTACTTCATGGCTGCATAGTAAAATGTTCCAAACCAAACAGCAGAAGTTATTAGATGCACTGGAATCAAAACTTTTCCATACTGTCTAAATGTTTTCTTAAACCGTTGATAAAGACTAATAGATCTGTCTTGTAACGGATCAGGATCTTCTTTTTTTTCGGAGGGAGGTCCTGAGGACGTGGCACTGGATGACAGAACTCTCTTGGATAAGATATCCTGCTCCCACTGTTTATGGTGAAAGACCCCTGGTTGGGATTGAACAGCAGTGAATGGCTTCCTTTCCTTTGCAACACACTGGGCAGTGGGTAAGTGCAGCCACCGTTTCTGAGGGCCTTGTACCACAACCACTCTGGATTCCAAGGTATACAAAAGTAATGGTCCCTTCATGTTTTGACAGTGTCCCAAAAGACCGGCTTTATGTGGTTCCATGCACGTCCTATGTGCCAGTCGGAATACAGTCTTTGGTACATTCCATTGCATTTTGAAGAATGGAGATTGATGGACCTCAGCTTCTATAGACACTAGATTAAAAAAAAAAAATTAGATTGTACATAGATTTCCATTGTAAACCAATCCACTTAAACACAAATTGTTAACTATTAGGAAGTTAAAAGACAGACACTGTTACCAAATCCACAGAAATTAATGTTAAGGTATATAGTTCTAATATACCACAATTTTAAAATTTCATTAAAACACATCATTTAAATATGATACAGTAAACCACGGCAGCAGACATCATGAAGGGTAAGGTTTCAGGGCTGTTTTATTGCTGCAAAAGGGATACCTGCAGGGCTTCTCTCATTCTACAAACAAGTAGTGTAATATAACAGGAAAATCAGATCTGGAAGTAAAAGAGTTGGGCTGTAATGTTTTGGGGTCATAATTCTGTGCAATTATCTCTTAGACTGGACTTGAGATGGGAATTTCAAGACCTGAATTCATCACTCTCCACATCCCCCTTCTCTGAAAACAGAATAACCAATCAGTCTCATTATACTTGTTTATTTGGCAAAAATGCTTTAAATCTTCTAATACATGGTCATCCAGAACCTGGTCTTTTGTTAAGTATCTGAGTAGTGGTATCCAGTGGTGATATCTTGCATATCTCTATTGTCACATCACATCATGGGCTACAGTGCCTTCTTTACCACTGAAAATAGTGAAGAGTGCTTTTAAGTCTATAATCAGATTAGAGCACCAATTCCAGGAACACCATAACCAATTCAGAAAATTCATCCTTACAATTCTGTTCCTTTAGAATCACTCTTAGTACCAAAATATGAATCAGAAGGGTTCTCCAGAGATATTGAAACAACAGGAAAAAACAGATGTTTATCTACCTATCTCTATAGGGCTTCCCAGGTGGCGCTAGTGGTAAAGAACCTGCCTGCCAATGCAGGAGACACAGAGATGCAGGTTCGATTCCTGGGTTGGGAAGGTCCCCTAAAGGAGGAAATGGCAACCCAGTCCAATATTCTTGCCTGGAGAATCCCATGGGCAGAGAAACCTGATAGGCTACAGTCCATAGGGTCACACAGAGTCAGACATGACTGAAGCGACTTAACAGGCACGCACCTATTTTTTGGCTTATCTCTATCTAGATAGATATTTCTATCTATTAGGTATCTATTATAAGGTTGTTTAAATAGATACATGTTTATGTTAAGGAACTAGCTCACACAACTGTGGGGGCTACACATTTGATATGTGTAGGGTAGATTTGCAGGCTGGAAACTCAGACAAGAACTGATGCCACAGTCTTGAGATTTTTTTTTTCTTCTTGAGATGCCTCAGTTTGAAATTTAGACTGAACTGTGAGTCCCTTGGACTGCAAGGAGATCCAACCAGTCCATCCTAAAGGAAATCAGTCCTGAAAATTCATTGGAAGGACTGATGCTGAAGCTGAAACTCCAATACTCTGGACACCTGATGCAAAGAACTGACTCACTGGAAAAGACCCTGATGCTGGGAAAGATTGAAGGCAGGAGAAGGGGATGACAGAGGATGAGATGGCTGGATGGCATTACTGACTCTATGGACATGAGTCTGAGTAAGCTCCAGGAGTAGGTAATGGACAGGGAGGCCTGGTGTGCTGCTGTCCGTGGAGTTGCAAAGAGTCGGACACGACTGAGTGACTGAACTGAACCGATAGCCAGATCTCTTGTTAAGTTGCTCAGTCTTGTCCAACTCTCTGCGACCACCAGGCTTCTCTGTTCATGGGATTTTTCCCAGCAAGAATATTGGCTTGCCATTTTCTTCTCCAGGGGATCTTCTGACCCAGGGATCAAAGCCACGTCTACCTGCCTTAGCAGGCAGATTCTTTATTAATGAACTACCAGGGAAGCCATCCATAGCCAGGTTTAGTTGACGAAGCTACTCACCACACATACAAGCTTATAGATTTCTCAACCAAATCTTTACTTTCTACTACAGTAAAAACCTTTTAAACAATGATATCTTATGTGCTCAAAAAAAGGCAATACTATTTCAATAGGGACACTTTGGTTGAGTGAACTGGAGGAATGAATAGTTCTTCCAAAACTGTTTAGAGAAACATACCTTCTACAACCACCTCTTTTTCCTACCTCCAAGAATAGTATCTATCATTCCAGGGAAACTGTAACATTGTATCTACATTTTAAAAACAATTTTTATGTTTCAAAAAATGTGATATTCAACCCTACAATAGAAATGACACCTTAAAATTACACACCTCTGAGTGCTCTCACTTTAAGGGATTGTATCTATGGAATTTGTTGCTTGGCTTTGACCAGAAAGATTACAAGTTACCACTTCATTTTTCTCTCAAAGGAGGAAAGTCTAATACAAAACAGGAGAATTCCAAACCAGTCTGGGTGAATGGACCAAATAATCAAAACAGCACATAAAGAAATCTTATAAATGGGTTGAAATAAATCCTGTATGTCCTTTCAAAAAAAATGAGATTTTGAAAAATCTTTCTAGGTGATTCATTCATCCATAACCATCCCACTATGTTCAAGGCACCTGGGTTAAATCACTGAACAAAAGGATGATCACTGTCTTGCTAGAGTTCACATGCTAGCAAGACATTTATCCAGCTGTTTTCTCTCTGAACATAATAACCCAAGCAGTAAGAAATATCAAAACATTTTCTGAAAATCTACTATGTGCCAGGTAACTTCCAGTTCTCAGTCTGGCCTTAAATAGGCACTGTTTCATTAGCACAGTACAGTCTCTGGGCTTTCCACGTGGCTCAGTGATAAAAGAATCTGCCTGCTAAGGCAGGAGTTGCAAGAGACCCTGGTTCCATCCCTGTGTCTGGAAGATCCCCTGGAGAAGGAAAGGGCAATCCACTCCAGTATTCTTGCCTGGAAAATCCCATGAACAGAGGAGCCTGTCGGGTTTCAGTCCATAGGGTCGCAAAGAGTGGAATATGACTGAGCATGCACAAACCATGGTCTTTGGAGTCAGGCTGCTTGGATCCAAAACCTAGCCCACTACTACTTCCCAGCTGCATGACCTTGGGCAAGTTACTTACCACTCATCTATAAAACAAAATAATAACAACAATCCCACTGTATCATGTACAAGTTAAAAATGAATTCGAATATATAAAGGTAGTAAAAGGTACTAGTAGACTATCAGCTATTACTCTTTTAACTCAATTTCCAGAAAAGCAGTTATTACTCAGGCAATAGTGGGGAAAAATAACATCAATGGTTTTATTTAGCTCATTTACTCCCTCCCTGGAGTAGGAAATGGCAGCCCATTCCAGTATTCTTGACTGGGAAATCCCATGGATAGAGAAGCCTGGTGGGCTGCAATCCACGGGGTCACAAGAGAGTCAGACATGACTTAGTGACTAAACAATAATTTACTCCCTCCATCTCTACTATCCTCGAGTTCTTCCTGTTCTTGAAACCAATGAGTAATCGTTAAATTCATTTCACCTATATCCTGCCTTACACCACTTTCCAGTCACCTTTCTCTACACTCCTCCTGCCATCTCAGAGTGCCCTACTTCTTTATTCTTTATCCCATAAATACCCAGAGCCCTTCACCTTAGGGTGAAACGTGAGTCGCTCAGTTGTGTTTGACTTTGTGACCCCATGAACTGTATCCTGCCAGGCTCCTCTGTCCATGGAATTCTCCAGGCAGGAATACTAGAGTGGGTAGCCATTGCATTCTCCACGGGGATCTTCCCAACCCAGGAATTGAACCCAGGTCTCCTGCATTGCAGGCAGATTCTCTGTCATCTGAGCCACCAGGTAGGCCCCTATATATCTTACGCACAACAATTCATGGTGGAGTCTGGATAATATAGTTGCTGCTGCTGCTAAGTCGCTTCAGTCGTGTCCGACTCTGTGCGACCCCACAGACGGCAGCCCACCAGGCTTCCCCGTCCCTGGGATTCTCCAGGCAAGAACACTGGAGTGGGTTGCCATTTCCTTCTCCAATGCATGAAAGGGAAAAGTGAAAGTGAAGTTGCTGAGTCGTGTCCAACTCTTAGCGACCCCATGGACTGCAGCCCACCAGGCTCCTCTGTCCATGGGATTTTCCAGGCAAGAGTACTGGAGTGGGGTGCCATTGCCTTCTCCAGGATAATACAGTTAGGAGGCTTTTAATCTTATGAGAAAATTTCTTAAGTCAAAATTAGACTCATTTTCTGTAAAATTACAGTAGCAACTCTCTTAAGAAACTTAAGCATCAGAACCAGCAAATATGGATACATAATTACCCAGTTCTAAATGCATGAATATGTAGATAGCACAATCTCCAGCACTATACCTTTGCTTTACCTGGAGAGCAAATGAACTTCAGGTGGAGAGCAAAAAATCTACTATAAAATAAGGATCAAAATAAGAATATGCCATGTGGAAAAACCTATTTCCCCAATGTGTTGTGCAAAGTAACCAGTACTTTTAAATCACAGTTTAAGTGAAAAAGTGAAAGTGTTAGTTGCTCAGTCCTGTCAGATTCTTTGTGACTCCTTTGAGTGTAGGCCAGGCTCCTCTGTCCATGGAGTTCTCCAGGCAAGAAAAGACACATTGTTTGTCATAGTGATTTTTTACAGATGTCAGCGGTGGCAGGCCACTAATTTATGTGTAGAAAAATAAACAAGATGTTTAGTTGAATTTTTAGGTTTGATGCTTAAACTTTATTGGAAGGATCACTGTCTATTTTTTATGCATAAAGTATTTTCAAACATACTCAAAGTAACCTTGTGATATGAGGATAGTAATGATCTAAAAGATGCATGCATCAGTACAATAATAAAAACAATCAACTTCGAAAAAAAATGAAGTTAATTCTCAACTTAGATCACTGCATATAATAAAAAAAATACAGTCATCTGAAATTGATGGCTCATCCTCATTTGTTAAAAACAGGCTTCGTTCTTGGGCCAAAGTTTATAGTCAACAACCTCAGAAAGGTTAAAGCCCACAGTTTAGAAGTGACTGGATTCTAAAGTACATGCTGCAGACACTGCTTGCTTTCCCCCAAGCGAAGTCTACCGGCTGCTGTAACTGCGCCTACTGACAGGTATGCAGGCCAGCACACCTGTTTCCACAGCTGCTTTTAAAGGGCTCAAGTTTGGTAACGAAGAATCGAAGACATATTTCTGATCACGTCTTTACACCATCTCGGTGGGAAGTGCTGAGGCGCAACGCGTCAACCATCTTAGTCCACAGGCACAGTTTTGACCCTAGCGTAGAGGGTGGAAAGCAGGAACGAGAGACACTGGGGTGGAAATCTGGGGGGGAAGGATGAACCAAATGAGTGGACTCCCCAACCACCCCATACCAAAGTCCAGCCAAAAGACACTATCACTGAAGCGTTTCTCAAAAACATGTATGGGCTGTCGCGCTCCTCCAGAGGCTGACCGAGCACAGCCCTCTCGAGGGAGGTCTGGCCGAACTTCCAAGTGCGGCGGAATGGAGCGACCCGCGAGGCAGCGAGAAGCAGGACGCCGCGCGCTTCCGAGGCAAGTCCGAGCTCGGGGGCTCCCGGCCCCTCCCGACCGGCGTCCTAGGAAGGGCAAGCCAAAGGCTGGAAAACCGCCCCACGGACAGGGTTAGCAGGACACCGGCCCACTGCGAAGGGCGGGGTGACCTCTGTCCGCCCAGGGGCGCTCGCGCCGCGCACCACGCTAAGGAGGCCCCGCCGACCGCCCCTCCCCCAGAGGCCTCGACCCCCGTTACCTCAGGACCTGAGCCCGGAGGAGCCGCTCGGAGACACCTCCGCGTCACTCCGCAGAGCGACCAGCAGAACGTGAGTCTGGCCGCCGGAAGCCGTGGGCTCAGGCGACCAGCCTCCCACCCGCCCGCCACGCCGTCCCTCCAACCAGGTTCTTGCGTCCCTTCGAGCCGTCGCCCTCCGCACGCCGCGCGCGGCACGCCGGGACTCGGGATTCCGGGCCAAGCGACCCGCGCTCTCCGGAAGTGGCGTCATAGCGCGCGCGTGGCGTGGCGCCGCTTCCGCAAACAGAGTCGCGGATGGCTGGTAGGTAAGTGTGGGGTCGCAGCGCTGGGCTATGTCTTTGTGTGTAGCGGTGGCCGCCGGGGTGGAAGGGGCATTCCAACCACTGGCTGTGCCACTTCGGCGGCTGCTGACGCCCCTCTGCTTGGACCCAGCCCGGGTTCGAGAGGTCCGAGAGCCGCTTCAGGCCCGGCCGTCTGCCGGAGCGGCCGGCCGCCTGCCCTGCGTGGTGGGCCGGAACCTGAGCCGTGCGGTGCTGGGGCGGCTCGGTGCGTCCTCGAGTCCGAGGACACCATCGGCCCACCTGTGGGTCCGGCGTAGCGCTCACCTGCTTGAGCTTCAGCCCTCAGCCCGGTGGAGGGTTCACACCTGAACCTCGGGTGTGACTGCTGCGCAGATCACCGAGAGGCAAGTTTGGTCGTTTATGCGCCTTCTTGTACCTGTCGACTCAGTCCTTCCCTGAGGGTTCCCGAGAGGCAAACCTTTTGTGTCGGGACCTAACTCATTACTCAGCTTGGACTCTCACAGTCTTATCCATCTGTTGGGTCGTTTGGAAATCTGTGTCGCTTATTCTGATCGAATTGTCTGTGGAATGTTTCGTT
Organism: Bos indicus; assembly: GCF_029378745.1. Taxonomy (NCBI): domain Eukaryota; kingdom Metazoa; phylum Chordata; class Mammalia; order Artiodactyla; family Bovidae; genus Bos; species Bos indicus. The sequence goes on from NC_091783.1 coordinate 43,859,789, forward strand.
GGTGGAAATGTCACAGATAAATATAAATTAACTTTTATTCTCAATAGTGAGTTTAGATACTACATTTCCAGAGAGAATTAATTATAGCCAGGGAAAAGTTACATCGTTTTATTTGAAATTAAAGCCAGTTTTATTTCCTTATTAGGAAAATGATTACTAGATAATCATTTTAAACCGTTATTTAGAAAATTACGTTTCTGGGTAATTTTTTTCCTCTTTGATTCAATTCTTGTTTTGTCACTAATATCTTGTTACCTCAAACCTTGGACAATGAAAGTTAATAGCCCTTGAAACCCTTCCTGATTTAGAGTCTCTTGTTTTTACCCATTCCATTAAACAAATTTATTTCTTATTCTGTTGGAACACTTCGTAACTTTCAGGTTCTGAATTTGCGGAATCTCACTAATTTTCCGACTTTTGCTTTTTCTTCTCTGGTTTGAATAATACAGCCCAACATTTTAAGTCGTGTATCAGTTGTAAACTTCTTGAAGACTGGCCTTCCCTGGTGGCTCAGTGGTAAAGAATTCGCTTGCCAACGCAGGAGACATGAGTTCCATCCCTGATTTGGGAATATCCATCATGCCATGAAGTGGCTAAGCTCCTGTGCCACAACTTTTGAGACTGTACTCTGGAGCCAGGGAACCATAACTACTGAGCCCATGTGCCTCAGCTACTGAAGCCTGGGCACCCTGAAGCCTATGCTCCACAACAAGAGAAGCCACTGCAATGAGAAGCGGGTATACCACAACTAGAGAGTAGCCCCCACTCCCTGCGGAAAAAAAAGAAGCCTGGGGTGGGGGGGAATCAACTTCTTGAGGACTAATTCACACAGTCCCTTATTGAGCTTCTCTGTAGTACTTCACTGAACTTGTTGAGTGGCTTAATAAATTCTTGTCCATTTATTTTTTACCCTCCCATTTCATCTGAAGCCTGAGAACGTTTGAAAGAGACTAAACAGAGGCCTTACAAATAGCTGAAAAAAGAAGAGAAGCGAAAAGCAAAGGAGAAAAGGAAAGATGTACTTAACTGAATACAGTGTCCAAACAATACTAAGGAGAGATAAAAAAACCTTCGTAAGTGAACAAAGAAATAGAGGAAGACAATAGAATAGGAAAGACTAGAGATCTCTTCAAGGAAATTAGAGATTCCAAGGGAACACTTCATGGAAAGATGGGCGCAATAAAGGACAGGAACAGTAAGGACCTAGGAGAGGCACCTAATTAAAAAGAAGTGGCAAGAATACACAGAACTGTACAAAAAAGGTTAATGACTCAGATAATCACAATAATATGGTTAGTAACCTAGAGCCAGACATCCTGGAACATGAAGTCAAGTGGGCCTCAGGGAAGCATTACTAGGGGCAAAGCTAGTGGAGGTAATGGAATTCCAGCTGAGCTCTTTAAAATCCTAAAAGCTGATGCTGTTAAAGTGTTGCACTCAATATGTCAGCAAATTTGGAACACTCAGCAGTGGCCACAGGACTGAAAAAGGTCAGTTTTCATTCCAGTCCCAAAGAATGGCAATGTGAAAGAATGTTCAAAGTACTGCTCAGTTGCTACTCACATGCTAGCAAAGTAATACTCAAAATCCTTCAAGCTAGGCTTCAACAGTATGTGAACCGAGAACGTCCAGATGTACAAGCTGAATTGAAAAGGCAAAGGACCCAGAGATGAAATTGCCAGCATCCGTTGGATCATAGAAAAAAGCAAGAGAATTCCGGAAAAATACCTACTACTGCTTTATTGACTAGGCTGAAGCCTTTGACTGTGAGGATCAAAACAAACTGTGAGAAATTCTTAAAGAGATGGGAATACCAGGCCACCTTACCTGCCTTCCGAGAAACCTGTGTGCAGGTCAAGAAGCAACAATTAGAACCAGATATGAACAATGGACTGGTTCAAAATTGGAAAATTAGTATGTCAAGGCTGTATATCGTCACCCTAATTTAACTTCTGTGCAGTGTACATAAGGCAAAATGCCAGACTAGATGACTCACAAGCTGGAATCAAGATTGCCAGGAGAAATATCAACAACCTCAGATATGCAGATGATACCCTGCTAATGGCAGAAAGGAAAGAGGAGCTAAAGAGCCTCTTGATGAAGGTGAAAGAGGAGAATGAAAAGCTGGCTTAAAACTCAACATTAAGAAAACCAAGATCATGGCATCTGGTCCCGTCACTTCATGGCAAATGAGGAAAAAATGGAAACAGTGACACACTTTATTTTCTTGGGCCCCAAAATCATTGCAGACGGTGTCTGCAGCTATGAAATTAAAAGACACTTGCTCCTTGGAAGAAAAGCTATAACAAACCTAGACAGCATATTAAAAAGCAGAGACATCACTCTGCTGACAAAGGTCCGTCTAGTCAAAGATATGGTTTTTCCAGTAGTCATGTATAGATGTGAGAGCTGGACCATAAAGAAGGCTGAGTGGCGAAGAATTGATGCTTTCGAACTGTAGTGCTGCAGAAGACCCTGTAGAGTTCCTTCGACAGCAAGGAGATCAAACCAGTCAATCCTAAAGGAAATCAACCCTGAATATTCATTAAAAGGACTGACGCTAAAGCTCTGATACTTTGACCACCTAATGTGAAGAGCCCACTCATTGGAAAAGACCCTGATGCTGGGAAAGATGCAGGAGGAGAAGGGAATGACAGAGAATGAGATGGTTGGATGGCATCATCTACTCAATGAACATGAGTTTGAACTCTGGAAGATGGTGAAGGATAGGGAAGCCTGTCCATGGGGTCGCAGAGTTGGACATGACTTAGTGACTGAACAACAACAATGGTCATTAAGTAGCAGGCTGGGTCTTGAAACATCTTTCTACTTTCTTCACTCTGTACCTGATTCTGACATCCGTTGCAAACTAAGGATTTTACTAGTCCCATGCTGTTCCTGCTCTTCGTTTTCAGTGTCCCTAGGCCAAAAGAAATACCTAACAGTTTCCCTAAGTGGTTTAGTCCAAACAATTTAAATGTGTCCTAACAACTTTATTTTAAAAAATAAATGCACAGATTGAAAGGAATAGTTTCTAGTTCTTAAGTTCAGTTCAGTCGCTCAGTCGTGTCCCAGCTCTTTGCGACCCCATGAATTGCAGCATGCCAGGCCTCCCTGTCCATCACCAACTCCCAGAGATCACTCAGACTCACGTCCATCAAGTTGGTGATGCCATCCAGCCATCTCATCCTCTGTCGTCCCCGTCGCCTCCTGCCCTCAATCCCTCCCAGCATCAGAGTCTTTTCCAAGGAGTCAACTCTTCGCATGAGGTGGCCTAAATATTGGAGTTTCAGCTTTAGCATCATTCCTTCCAAAGAGCACCCAGGACTGATCTCCTTTAAAATGGATAGGTTGGATCTCCTTGCAGTCCAAGGTGCTCTCAAGAGTCTTCTCCAACACCACAGTTCAAAAGCATCAATTCTTCAATGCTCAGCCTTCTTCACAGTCCAACTGTCACATCCATACATGACCACTGGAAAAACCATAGCCTTGACTAGACAGACCTTTGTTGGCAAAGTAATGTCTCTGCTTTTGAATATGCTATCTAGGTTGGTCATAACTTTCCTTCCAGGGAGTAAGCGTCTTTTAATTTCATGACTGCAGTCACCATCTGCAGTGATTTTGGAGCCCCAAAAAATAAAGTCTGCCACTGTTTCCACTGTTGCCCCATCTATTTGCCATGAAGTGATGGGACCAGATGCCATGATCTTAGTTTTCTGGATGTTGAGCTTTAAGCCAACTTTTTCACTCTCCACTTTCACTTTCATCAAGAGACTTTAGTTCCTCTTCACTTTCTGCCATAAGGGTGGTGTCATCTGCATGTCTGAGGTTATTGATATTTCTCCCAGCAGTCTTGATTCCAGCTTGTGCTTCTTCCAGCCCAGCGTTTCTCATAATGTACTCTGCATGTAAGTTAAATAAGCAGGGTGACAATATACAGCCCTGACGTACTCCTTTTCCTATTTGGAACCAGTCTGTTGTTCCATGTCCAGTTCTAACTGTTGCTTCCTGACCTGCATACAGGTTTCTCAAGAGGCAGATCAGGTGGTCTGGTATTCCTATCTCTTTCAGAATTTTCCACAGTTTATTGTGATCCACACAGTCAAAGGCTTTGGCATAGTCAATAAAGCAGAAATAGATGTTTTTCTGGAACTCTTGTTTTTCTCATGATCCAGTGGATATTGGTAATTTGATCTCTGGTTCTTCTGTCTTTTAGTTCTTAGTTGCCACAAGTGCATAGTAATGGAATGTTACTATGCACAACAACATCTGTTGAGTACTAGACTTCTCAAGCCTTGAGATGAGATCTGACACCAACTGCACTTCTTGTTTTACATTTATTTTCTGTGGTACCACCAAAGTCTTAGCTTCACAAGGTTCTGTTGTCAATTAAAGAAAAATATAGTGCAAGCTACTCAGTTAAAACTGTGCTCTACTTGATGGTGTATCTGTGATATCTTCCAGGTGTCAGATATCAATAAGTTTTCATTAAACTTTAAAATACCCTGCTGTGCACATATGCATTTGTTACAGTGTCCAGCACACATTTTGGGAGCCAAGGCTGTAGAGTAAGGGTCAGGACAGAAATGGAACTAACTTCATTTACTATGACGACTTTTGTCAGTTTTAATGTCAGTGGTGACTTTTATGGATTAGATTGTGGAAGTATATGGGGATTATAATTAGTACTTCATTAGCATTTTTAGAAATTCATGTGTAATATGTATCAGTATTGTTTTCAGTATTCTCTAATTTTTAAAAAATTCTTGATCACTGAAATTAAATGGCCAACTTCTGATTTAAATTGCTTTTAAAGTCTCAGCATTATGTTTACAAGTAATATCAAATTTTTACCATTTCAGTATCAGTTCATGAAGTTTGACCATCATTTAAGTAATCAAAAATGGAAAATTCTGCAAAAGCAGAAGAACATGAAAAAATCTTTCATAAAGAAGTGAAAACATCATTAGATTCAGAAACAGAGTCATCATTCATTATTAATGAAAATACAGCCTTTCCTGAGACTGGTCTTTCTGCAGAGGCTCCTACTTGTGGGCAAGTAAACACACCAAAAAAGAGAAAAATGGAGTTTGAGGAGGATCTTGTAAAGGAAAGTTCTAGCTGTGGGGAAGACACTCCACCCAAAAAAAGAAAACTTGATGCTGAAATTGCCCCAGAGGAAAAAGGTTCTGGTGATGATGAAGGCATTTCAAGGAGAAGAAGAATAGAAACTGATGGTTTTCCAAAAGATGAACCTGCTGGAGATGGCACTCAGAAAAGGAGAAAAATAGAACTTGAAGATGTTCCTGAAAAGCAAAAGGTATTTTGAATGCATTTTTTAAAATGCATAATGGAATATGTCAGATTGAAATGTGGAGCAGTTATGAAATACCTTTTTTTAAAAACATAATTTTAATAACTTAAGGGTTCTGTTTTTTTAACTTAATTTTTATTTTATATTGAAGTATTATTGATTTGCAATATTGTGTTAGTTTCAGGTATACAACAGCATGATTTAGTTATACATATATCCATTCTTTTGCAGATACTTTTCCCATATAGGTTATTGCAGAATATTGAGTGGAGTTCCCTGTATAGCAGGGAACTTGCAAAGTCCTTGTTGATTGACTATTTTATATATAGTAGTGTGTATATGTTAATCCCAAAGTCCTAATTTACCACTTTCCCCTGCTTTTCCCCTTTGGTAACCATAGTTTGTTTTCAAAGTCTATGAGTTTGTGTCTGTGTTGTAAATGAGTTCAGTTGTATCATTTTTTTAGATTCCACCTGTAAGTGATGTTATATGTTTGTCTTTCTCTGATTTCTCTTAGTATAATAATCTCTAGCTCCATCCACATTACTGCAGATGGCATTATTTCAGTCTTTTTGTGGCTGCATAATATTCCATTGTGTACATCTTCTTTATCCATTCATTTGTCAGTAGACATTTAGGTTGCTTCCCCATCTTTACTATTGTAAAGAGTGCTGCAGTGAACAATGGAGATCATGTATCTTTTCAAATTCTGGTTTTCTTCTCATACATGCCCAGGAGTGGAATTGCTGGATCATATACGAGTTCTATTTTTAGTTTTTTAAGGAACCTCCATACTGTTCTCCATAGGGGTTGTACCAGTTTACATTCCCACCAGCAGTGTACAGGGTTCCCTTTTCTCCACACCCTCTCAGGCATTTATATTTGTAGACTTTTTGATAATGGCCATTTTGACCTGTGTGAGGTGATACCTCATTGTAGTTTTGATTTTCATTTCTCTTGTATTTAGATAAAACTTCTGCTAATGAGATAATTTTAATCTTACTTGGAAATCTTGACTAAACACTTGAAAAGGAGTTTTTATAGTTTGCTTTTTTCTTAGTGTTTTTAAAAAGACATCAGTGTAAGTTTCAAGTGATTTACCTTTTTTCCTTTTTAATTAGGTGTTTATCTCTTTTTTGTGTTTGAAGTGTTTGAGATTATCTCTTAAAATGATAAATTTCTAGATGATACCCACTTTTACATTTCTTTCTTAATGTAATTCCTTAAACTATGTTATTTCCGCTTCTTATGTGAGGGTAGTTACTTGAAGCCTGATATCTAACAAGAGTATTGTAAAGCAAGGGATAGCAAATCATTTTCATCTGGGAATACTATTTTGTGATGGGACCTGAAGTGGAGTCTGCATTATGCAATGAATGAGTAAAATTCTGTTATCACTCCTCAGGAAGAAAGTGGCAGATAAGCCAGGTGTTTGTCATTGGTGAATTGCAAACCTTTTTAATAGAGAGAAGCTTGTATTGTAAACATAGTTTTCAAATTTTTACTAGCAGTGGAACCCTTTTTTCAAGGGAAAATCTTCAACCTTTTACCTATTTTACATACCAGGTGAAACACTTTGGTTGAGCAGAAAGTGGGGGAATCTGAGGCCCTTTACTTATCTGGCATTTTTGTAGAATGCTTAAGGTCTTAGAGAGTACAAATTGAAATTTGAGTTAGGTTAGTAGCAAATAATAGAAATCATTGACACCAAACGTAGACTGTTGTGTTCTCATCTTTTTGTGAATATTAGCTCATGTAATGCCCACAATAATTTTATAATAATATATTTAGTATATTATTTCCATTTTATTTTCTTGTAGGAACTTCATTCACTACTGACATTTACTGAACTGAATAAATCAGAACTCTGGATATATACTGGTTTTATTAACACATTTACACCAAAATTCTATAGATGAAAATTTCTTAGGAGATGTTTTTAAAAATAGGGAACAGGGGAAAATCTTTCATGTGATTATAATTAGTGGGATTTCTGAGATTCTACTACAGCTTCGTGAAGTATACCAATCTCAGTAGTATTTTATCCATATACAGGCCAGATGCTCTTTTAGACTTGTTTATTTCATGTTCAGCTTCTTAATTTTGTGCCATTCTTCTGTTTTCAGAACTTGGAAGAAGGACACAGCTCAGCAGTGGCCGCTCACTACAATGAACTCCAGGAAGTTGGTTTGGAGAAGCGTAGCCAAAGCAGAATTTTTTACCTAAGAAATTTTAATAATTGGATGAAAAGTGTCCTCATTGGTATGTTTGTTTTTTGATTTACAGTTTTGAATTTTTAATTTCAGCTTATGTTTCCTTTTTTTCTCCCTAAGTGGTTAATCATATACAAAGTGACTAGGTCTTTAGTTACTGTTCATTTAATCATCAAACCTTGGCTTTATAAAACCGGAGCCAAAACTGAAATTAGGCCTTTGAGATAAATTATTTTCTTTTTTTTTTTTTTTTTTGGTTAATTATTTTCATATTTACTAATGGCTGACTACATAGATATTAATATGGAGTTATTTAGGTTTTCAGAAGGCAGTGTGCTTTTATATTTAGAATTAAGGTTACCTAGTGCATTGGAGAAGGAAATGGCAACCCAGTCCAGTGTTTTTGCCTGGAGAATCCCAGGGACAGGGGAGCCTGGTGGGCTGCCATCCATGGGGTCGCACAGAGTCGGACACGACTAAAGCGACTTAGCAGCAGCAGTGCTATTAAATAATCTGTTTTACTCTAGTAGTTTTGGAGCAATCTTATATTATTGAATGAAACATTTGGGTTCCATTAAGTTAAGAAAATGGGCAGTGGCATGATTTTTTTATCTCTGGGCCTTTAATGAGTTGGTAAAGGTCATCATTTGTATTGATTGTCCATTGAACTTGTTCTTTTCTTCTGGGGAAAAATAAAGTTTACTTTGAGGATTGATGGAGAAATTCAGCTTTTTGAACATCATTTTTGTCTATGAAAACTCATTTTTGAATTTAAAATGGAAGTCAGTGGAGGAAATTTAATTCTGAAAATATTTATTGCTTTCTTTATCAAATATATTAGTCAGCCACTTACCTGAGATTAGAGAATTTATAAAAGCCAGTAAATGTTGAAGTTTTTCACAAAAAGTTTATTTAGTTTTGGTTTCTGTTTTGTTTTTTTAAAAAGCCAGCCTCAGAAAAAGTGAGAATGCTTTCATAGTTAAACTAAAAAAAGTAATGTGCCATTTATGACTACTTCCTATCGTTTTGACAATATTTTAGTAATTTTATAAAAAATAAATTATCCATCCTGAAAAGTGTTAGGAATGGGAACTAGACTCATTTCAGATACATTTTAATATTTTTCTTTCTCACTTTTGTTTTTAATATTTATGTTTTATTACAAAAACAAGGCTTATTTGATTCTGCTAGTTGTCATCTAGGATAAATGAATAAACTTTAAAAAAAGGGTTTTTTGGGGTTACTATTATGGCATTTTAAAATCTATACTCATAAAATAATCTTTGGACCCTATTGCTAATTTCTCAATTTTTTTCTTCCTTTCTTCATCATCCTTAGTAATGTAGATGACTTATCATTGAATATTTTTCCTTAGTCACTTATTCATGTATTTATTCATTGAATAAATATTTTTAAGTTCAGTCGTATTTTTCACATTGTTAATTGTATTATTTTTATAAACAGGAAAATAGGTAGTTTTTATTATAAAAACACTATGTCAGGCAAAAATGTCAGGCAAAAACGTATCTCTCAGCATATTCCTGATGGTGGTTTCTCCTTCAGCTGTTCCAGCAGCTCTCTTAACGGGTGCTTTGCTGTCTGCACCTGTCTTTCCTGTCTTGCTGTAATCGATGTGCTCTGTGCCAGATTCCTTTGCTGTCTTTTTTTGTGTGTGTCTTCTCAACACCCATTCTTTGCCATTCATTTTCTCTTCCTTGCTGTTTATAGCTAGTGATAGTTGAGTGTGATGCTTGAATGTGATAAAGGTAACTTGAATAATGTTTCATGAAGATTTCCCCTCTCATTAATCTTATTTTGTGGAAATAAAGAGGTTTTATCACTCATGCTGCCTTTTACTCTTTGCATATTACACTGTTTTTTTAAAGATTTATAGCAGAAAGTTAAATATTGAACACTTGTACATCTGTTGAAATCAGTTAAAAATCCTATGAACGGTGAAAGCAGAAGTATTTATACTGAATATTCTAGCAGTCAAAATATTACATAGGAAATAAAAAGCATTAAGCTTAGAATGATAAAGGTAGAATAGATCTAGGATTCAGTATTTTATCCAGTGTTAGAATTGCTGAATATTTCATTGTCTAAGAATATTAATATGCCTTTAACCGATAGTTGAACCATTTGGCTATTGATGTAGGGAGCCTACTAATACCATCCATTAATTATTAATGTGATTTGGTAGATTGAGATAAAAGATTCCATTTTTACTTCAGAGTTTTAAGAATTCTGATGACAGTAAAGAGGTTTATATAGTTTTTTGACTAGTTCTTGTGTTTCTTTTGGAGGTAAGCCTTGAATCTTTTATCAAAACCAAGCTCTTATGATCCCATAATTATTTTCATCTTATTAAGTGTATAAAAAGCCAAACATTTAGCTTTGGAAAGAGAACTACAACAAATTATGAATTAATTTTTCTCTTATCAGGAACAAGTGTTGAGTATTCTTGTATTAATTAGAATTTAAAATGTTTGCTATTGACCTGCCAAGATCGTGCAGCTTTTCTATACTGTTAAACTTCTGTTTAATCAAATAAGAGAAAATGTTTGCTATATAATGTTGAATCAAATTCTGAAAATAACCTTCAAAAACCTGTCTTAGTTTCTGAAATACCAGAGACATACTCTTTCTTTTTTAATGCTGAAGAAGAGTCAAGTTAATTAACTCTTAGTCAAATTTGAAATATTTCCCAAAAGTTATGAATTAATTACATAAATGAATATGTTTATATTACACGTCATGCAGAAGTTACTAGGTTATTAAGGATAACAGTTTATGCTTTAGTAAAAATGGAGAAGAGCATTTATTATAACTTATTTCTCTCTTTTAGGGGAATTTTTAGAAAAGGTGAGACAGAAAAAGAAACGTAATATCACTGTTTTGGACCTAGGATGTGGTAAAGGTGGAGATTTGCTCAAGTGGAAAAAAGGAAGAATTGACAAGCTAGTTTGTACTGGTAAGAGAGATAATGACATGGGAAGGAATGCTTTGTGGTCAGCCAGGTAAATGGAAATAAGAAAGATATATTATGGGCATAATACTGAAATACTGTACCACAAGATGTCTGGGAGCTGCTCATGAGACAGGTGTTTTTTAAATGAGGATTGAGAATTCACTGATGGTGTTAAGACCACAAATGATAGAAGTCATGTCAGACTCCATGTTTGAAGCACAAACTTGGAAAGGCTTTCACTGGTCACAGATAGGACAGCTTCATGAATTAAAAAAAACAGTAATTATAGTGGATTGAAACACATGAAATAAGGGAAAAATCTCATTGTTCAGACTTGGAGGGAGCAAGGAAACTTACTCATTACTCTGTAATGTATAAACAAAGGTAGAGGGTATTTATCTTTTCTAACCCTATATGAACCATATTTCAGCATAACCAAATGGTATTGAAAAATCACAATGAATAAATTTTTCCACCCTTGATGAAATAATGGCTCTAGTTGCAGTCATTAAAAGATGCTGAAGCTATTAGGAGAAAAGTTGAAAGGAACTTAACTGGATTAATCAAGCACCTGAACCTCCCAGTCATTCTTAACCCAGAAGAGGGGCAGGCAGACAACATGTTCCTTCCTGTCTGAGGAGTCATGGAAGCGCACAGCACTGCCTGTGGAGTCATGTTGCCTAAATCGGCACTTCTCACAGTTTCTGGTTTATGACCTCAGTTCAGTTCAGTTCAGTTCAGCTCAGTCGTGTCCGACTCTATGCAGATGACAGCACCCTTATGTCAGAAAGTGAAGAGGAACTAAAAAGCCTCTTGATGAAAGTAAAAGGGGAGAGTGAAAAAGTTGGCTTAAAGCTCAACATTCATAAAACGAAGATCATGGCATCTGGTCCCATCACTTCATGGCAAATAGATGGGGAAACAGTGGAAACAGTGGCAGACTTTATTTTTGGGGGCTCCAAAATCACTGCAGATGGTAAGTGCAGCCATGAAATTAAGAGATGGTTACTCCTTGGAAGGAAAGTTATGACCAACCTAGACAGCATATTCAAAAGCAGAGACATTACTTTGCCAACAAAGGTCTGTCTAGTCAAGGCTATGGTTTTTCCAGTGGTCATGTATGGATGTGAAAGTTGGACTGTGAAGAAAGCTGAGCACTGAAGAATTGATGCTTTTGAACTGTGGTGTTAGAGAAGACTCTTGAGAAGAGTCCTTTGGACTGCAAGGAGATCCAACCAGTCCATTCTAAAGGAGATCAGTCCTGGATGTTCTTTGGAAGGACTGATGCTAAAGCTGAAACTCCAATACTTTGGCCACCTGATGCAAAGAGTTGACTCATTGGAAAAGACTCTGATGCTGGGAGGGATTGAGGGCAGGAGAAGGGAACGACAGAGGATAAGAGGCTGGATGGCATCACTGACTCGATGGACATAAGTTTGGGTGAACTCCAGGAGTTGGTGTGCTGCAATTCATGGGGTCAGTACACTCTTAAAAATGATTAAGGACCCCGGGAAGCTTTTGTGTATGTAGTTACATCTATTGATTATGGAAATTAAAACTGACAATTTTAAAAATAGCTTTAATTTATTACAAGTAAAATTTAGTGAGAAGACTAGCATTTTAAAAGTATTTTTGCAGATTCTTAATTCTGTAATAATAAAAGACAGCTGAATTTGCACCCCTGTTTCTGCATCAGTATGTTGTGATGTGTTATTTGATGAGCAGTGAAATGGAATTATTTGATGTGAAACTCCATTAAATCTATCTTGCACTTTGCCCTGTGAGATTTTGTTCACTAAAATTATGCAAATCTTCTAAACGTTGGCATCAAGAAATCACATTGGTTTAATATCATCATAATCAGAAAAGTCTTTAGTATTGGGACAATGCCCAGCCCATCGTGATAGAAACAGTTTTTTCGGAGTTGTAGTTTTCACTTGAAAGCTCAGGTTTATCATTGGTAACAAATACTATCTGTAGTTTTCACCTTTTTCATTTTGAAGAAAAGGTCTGCCAGATTACCAGGTCTGAATAACCAGTTTGTCTGTCTGTTGTTCTTCAAGTGAAAACAATTTTTGTATAAAAAATTGGCCAGTACAGCTCACAGACAGTCACACCAGTCCTATTCAGATAGACTTCATTATATAACAGAAATGTTTTGAAGATTTTATAAAATTAATGTTCACTGCTTTATCAAGGACATTCCTAAATGAAATTGGCTTCCCTCCTTCCCCTTTTTTTCTTTCTGAGCTGGTTTATAGCAGTGAAAAATATATCAAGAATTACCAGTATCATTGGTGCTCCTACCTGATATTCATGACACAGTATCAACTGTTATTTTTTTGTGTTAGTCACTCAGTCATGTCTGACTCTGCAACTCCATGGATTGTAGCCCATCAGGCCCCTCTGTTCATGGAATTCTCCAGACAAGAATACGGGAGTGGGTAGCTCTTCTGTTCTCCAGGGGATCTTCCTGACCCAGGGATTGAATCTGGGTCTCCTGCATTGCCGCCAGATTCTTTACCACTGAGCCACCAGGCAAGTCCTTAGACTGCAAGGAGATCAAACCAGTGAATCCTAAAGGAAATCAACCCTGAATATTCATTGGAAGGACTGATGCTGAAGCTGAAGCTCCAACACTTTGGCCCCTGATTCAAAGAACTGACTCATTGGAAAGACCCTGATGCTGGGAAAGATTGAGGGCAAGAGGAGAAGGGGGCGACAGAGGATGAGATGGTTGGGTGGCATCATCAACTTGATGGACGTGAGTTTGAATAAACTCCGGGAGTTGGTGATGGACAGGGAAGCCTGGTGTGCTGCAGTCCATGGGGTCGCAAAAAGTCAGACACGACTGAGGGACTGAACAACAACATCCACTGGTGCTTCTGTACCTGCAGTGCAAGTCTCAACACTGGGAAAAAACAAATAACATTTTATTAAGAAAATATAAAAGCTGAGTGTACAGAGTTAGGTTTTATAATTCAAATTGGAATCTAAACTTTCTGCTTTAAACTTTGAATAAGCATTTAAAAATCATGATAGAATTTCTCTGTTGTCAGTACTTATTGAGAAAGTGTTTAATTCATTCTGAAAAATATGGGTCATTTGCATTGGTACAGAAGACTTTATTCTCCCTTGTTTTGAAGGAAATAGAACCTTTTTGCTTTTCTAAGGCTAGATTCCTTGCTAGAGTTTAACAGTTGAGATGAAATCTAGATTGTGCCATTTTTGTGTTTCTGATGTAATGTGGGCCTCTGCTGACATCACTGATGCCCTTTCCCCCTCCAGATATCGCTGATGTTTCTGTCAGACAGTGTCAGCAGCGGTATGAGGACATGAAAAACCGTTGTCGTGATAATGAGTATATTTTCAGTGCTGAGTTTATAACTGCTGATTGTTCAAAGGTATGTGTTTTTTTAGAAGTATGTCTTTATATTTTTAGTTTGAATAAGTGATTTGTTTTAAAAATCAGCTCATTTTTAAAAAATGTGCTTTGAAACATTAAAAATCTTAAGATATGGCATTTTTAATTTCAGCTAGAAATTCCATTAATGATACATTTCCTTAAATGACCCACCAAATACTTCTGGTAATTTTTAGCTTTTAATACTTTTACTTTGGAAATCGTTTGTTGCTTTTCTGTTTGGACACTTTTTTCTATTATTTTGGAATAGATCTGCACTTAGGTTTTGTTTACTTTGTAATTTCTTTGACCGTCTTCCCAACATATCACAGTCTGGTGACACCTGTTTCCGAATCTCTTTGACAGCTGAAGTTCAAGACTATAGAGGCATTTGAAATGCTGAAAATCTCCCCCTTAACCTTTATCTCTCTTTTCTGACTTGTTAGCTCGTTAAATTATTATAGATACCTTTAACTACATGTTTTGTTTGCAGTTGTGAAGGTGGAAAGGAGTGGTAGTATACTGCTAGAAAGTTAGAAACCTTTAAAAAACATTTTGCATTTTTCAAAATTTCCCAGGGACTCTCCGGCAGTCTGGTGATTAGTATTTGGCACTTTCACTGCTGTAGCCCAGGTTCAATCCCTGATTGGGGAATTAAGAGCCTGTTAGCTGCATAGCACAGCCTAAAAAATAAAAAATGTCTCAAAGGCTGGCTTTGTGTTTTTCATAAACCCAAGTATATAGGTCAACATCATTTTACTTTTTTTTCCAGTAAAACCAATTAAAGAATCAGTTCCTTTAAATGTCATATGTTTGTTTGATGTATTTTTAGTATGATTCCAGAATCTCTAGTTTTTAATATTACTATGAAAGTGGGAATCAAATTATATTGAACCAGAAAGAACATTTTTATTATGATCCTTAAGATGCATAATGATAGAGGATAGGTTGGTTGGAGGGCATGTCAACTTTTATTTTAAGGATCCTAATATTAGAAATTCACTAATTATGTTGCAGCCAATTTCAAAATCTTGACCCATTATAATTTGTTTCAGGAACTCCTGACTGATAAGTTTCATGACCGAGAAATGTGCTTTGACATCTGCAGTTGTCAGTTTGTCTGCCATTACTCATTCGAGTCCTATGAGCAAGCTGACGTCATGCTCAGAAATGCGTGTGAGAGACTGAGCCCTGGAGGCTATTTTATTGGTACCACTCCCAATAGCTTTGAATTGATGTAAGTACTTTCATATATTGTGGTTTATAAAATATTGAAAATTAAGCTTATCTTAGAGCAGCAGATATTTATCAGAAATAGAGTTTATAGAAGGGCTGAGTGCTTTGATAATGTATTTGTATAGATAATCTGGCTTTAAGTTAAAAAGTCAGACTTACAGATGAACCTTTAAAACATCTTTGTGTGTTAGTTGGGGACTGATGTTGCATTGAGCCAAAAAGCCAGAGGTGGTATTGCTAGATAAACTCCAGATCAGATGACACTTAACCAGCTGTCATGATAATGAAGCCTATTTCTAGCATAATTTTGTTAGTGAGATTGTTAATGATATTTTAGCATATTGCTTCTTAAAAGTAGCTCAGACCCACTTCACAGCTATCAATTGCATCATGTGTGTTCCCCCCCATATTAAATCTGATCAAAATAAATTTGACCTAATAATAGATTTGATTTTTTGGGGGGGGCGTGTAACTTACAGAAGACGCCTTGAAGCTTCAGAAACAGAATCATTTGGAAATGAAATATATACTGTGAAATTTCAGAAGAAAGGAGATTATCCTTTATTTGGCTGCAAATATGACTTCAACTTGGAAGGTGTTGTGGATGTCCCTGAATTCTTGGTCTACTTTCCATTGTTAAATGAGTAAGAATGTCATTAATCTGTTACAGTTCTCTTTTGGGGGCTTCCCAGGTGGGTCTAGTGGTAAAGAACTCACCTGCCAGTGCAGGAGACATTAAAGATGAGGGTTTGATCGCTGGGTCAGGAAGATACCCTGGAGGAGGGCATGGTAACCCACTCCAGTGTTCTTGCTTGGAGAATCCCATGGACAGAGGAGCCTGGCAGACTACAGTCCACAGAGTCACAAAGAGTCAGACACGACTGAAGAGACTTAGCACATAGCACATTGTCTTTTTGCATAAGAATGAAGGTAAAGGGGGGAAAATCAGTATTTCTACTGGTCTCTTATTTTAAGTGGGATCTTAAGAAGTATAGCCTGAATAATGACAAAACTAAGACTCAACGGTTGGTGCCATAGGTCACTTACAGCCTTACTCATTTAGTTTCTTTTATTCCTGAAACTATTTTATCCTGTAAGCAAGAAAAGGGAGCCTGTTGCCTACAACTTGTGGCATGAAATAACTGACAACTAGAAATAGCAAAGATTTGTTTTTAAGTAACTACTGGTACTTGGGTAACTAAAATTAGTCCTCCCAAAGTAGGGATCCTCCTTTTGACGGGAATAGGTATATTAAAAGTTGTTTTATATTTCACTATAGCTTATGAAATTGTGACTCATGGCAGTGGTGATAGTAAAATCCTGATTCAGGAATGTATTCATGAACCTGAATTCTTAGGAGTCTTGGCAAACCATAACCTCAGGGAAAGCTGAGGTTTCAAGCTTTATCAGGTAGGGCTCCAAGGCCTAATGAGATACCTTGGTCTTGGGGGTTTCCCTGAGAGGAAGTGTGGAAGAGTCCAGTTAAATGTGGGCCATGTCACAGCTGACCAAAGTGTATTTCCTTCTTTTTATTTTTTCTTCTTTTTAAAACAAAGCCTTTATTAACTGAGGAAAAGGTTGAGCTTTATTTTTTTACTTATTTTTAGATGGTGATTATTTATTTGAATTGTGTCTCAGTCAGCTTATAAATTTATGGATGTAGGATTTTCAGGAGTTCTACAGTGTATAAAACTTTTATATAAAATAAAAATAAAATAGGAAAATGAAGTAGCATGTGATTAAACATGGAAAATACTATACACAATTTATAAATCTGAAAGTTAAAAAATTTATATCAGATTTTCCTTATAATTAGCAAACTTCGGGTAAATGTTATGCTTGAAGAAATTAAATGTTTTTAGTATGTTATTTTATATGTTTGTTATGTTAGCTTGGTGCTTTTGGTTGACGGTGATTTGAGTATACCCCAAAAGATAAAGAATGAAACGAAAGTTTTTTTTTTTTTAATGGCTAAGCACACATCAGCAATTTTTTCTGCTTGTATTGCTAATGATGATAAACATATCAAGTAATAAATTGTCACTTTAATTTTCAAATTTTTATAAATTGTTTATCGAGATAGGTATTGTTCGGAGAGACAATCTGAAAATGCATAGGGATCCAAGCCACCTTTGCTGTCTTGTTAATTAGCTTTCATATGCAGACCTATTCAAATCGGTCAGATTGAGTCTCTGTTCTTTGTAATTATGATATTTGTAGATGTAAAGCTCAGTTTCCCTCGTAAAGGCTTATTTTGGATATTTTTTGATAGAAAATGAACTGCCTGGAATAGAAGAGGCTTTATATTGACCTGTGTTGTCTTCCCAAGGGGCCTGATGCAAGTGGCAGGGACTCCTGCCATCCACGCGGCTCTTACCTGCAAAGCTGAGTGGCCCTCTGATGTTCCCTTCGCTCTGTCCCCTCATCTGTCACATCAAGGGTCCCCTTTCAGGGTTTGTCCTGTTCCTCCTCTCATCTTTTATCTGTTGCCTGAAATCGTCCTCAGGTTCCCTTTTGTTGTCTACAGATGCGCAGTAATCTGCTTCGGCAGTTGCACTGGGAAAGATATTACACAGAGCAAAGGGAGACCTAATGTAATTAGGACTTGAGGAAGCCACCTGGGAGAAAGTGACATCTAAGTCAATATCTAAAGGGTGTCTAGTTGGCCAGTTTTGCCTTAAGTGTGCTTGGGAGCCAACGAGGGTTTTAAAAGGACATGACCTGTGCACTTTTGAAGCTTCATCTGACTGCATTTGGAATATTGGTTGAGGGAGGGTAAGAATAAAAGCAGGGAAACAAGCAAACGAAGTGGTGCCACATTGAATGGTGATGGTGATAGAGCAGCCTGGTGGCCAGTGTCGGGATTGGAAGTGGGCTTGTTCCAAGTATGTTTTGCAGGTTAATGGAGAGGATGCAGTGGCGTGCTGAACACTGGGCACAGGGATGGGTGGCAAGGAGAATTAGATGGTTTACTGAAATAGCAAAGACTGGCAGGAGAACAGGCTGGTGGGATTCAGCCCTGCAGGCCTGGGATCGTCCTGGTGGAGATTTCTAGGGAACATGGAGTGAATAGATTTCTAGGGAACATGGAGTGAATGTGACAAAAGCCAGTACTGAGCTGCCACCACTGCTGGCAAGCTGTGTTCATCGGGGAGTGACATCGAGCAAGGATCTGGGCCACTTTCTTCAGAACCATGACATCTGGAACTTGGGAAAAGAGACCTGTAAAAACCTGTGAAGACGCAGTTCAAGACGTAGGATAAAAACTAATAGTTTGTCTTGCCAGGGAATCCAGAAGATGAAAGGGAATATTTTCGTTTCACTTCCTGGCCTGTTTGTTAGGTTACTGGAGTTCCCTGTGACCCAGGGAGATCTAACTGCATGTTTTTTTCAGGTCACTAGGGTGTTGCCCTTCACTTATTTTGCATGGTCCTCTTGTGAATTTGTAAGGTTTTTAGTTAAGCCCAGAAGATGTTACTGTTGTGTAAAGAATTATAAATATTTTGGAAGCCTTTTCATGAATCTTTTTTGGACAGAATGGCGAAGAAGTACAATATGAAATTAGTCTACAAAAAAACATTTCTGGAATTCTATGAGGAAAAGATTAAGAACAATGAAAATAAAATGCTGTTAAAACGAATGCAGGCCCTGGAGGTGAGTATTTAGAAATTGTGTAAAAATCCCAGTTGTTGCAGACTTGTTTGGTTGTTTCTGAGATTCCTTTCAAGGCCATGGACACACTCAGTATTTATATAAATTGCACAGATAACTGGTGCCAATGCTAGACTGTTCAGCACCTAGGACAGAGCTTTAACATGGGCTGTCAGGACTGTCGGCATTTGGGGCTGCTCTGTATCTGAAGCATGAATTTTTACACTACAAGAATAAGCAAATTTATTTCTCATTGGCAAAAATGTGTTGATTTTAATGGTTCCAGAATGGTTTTTTGATTAATAATGATGTGTTTGAGCCTAGTTATAATGATTTAAAATTCACGGTCTGAAACTGCAATTATGTTTGCACCAACCTAATACTTAAAATGGATTAAAAATAATGCTTGAATTAATTTGAATATCAGATATTTGGTCACCATATCTTTAAAAACACAGCATTTTTTTGAGGCCCTTCTTCATATTCTGTGTAATTGTGGAGACGATCTGTATTGGAGGCTGGATGTTTTCCTTCTCTTCCGAAACTCCCGAGGTTCTTTTGACTGAATTTTATTTGTATTATTTCCAGTTGCTGTTTGTACTTCGTGGCGGTTAAGTCACTGTAACATTCAGATGAATGTTTAACTCTTGTGTTGATAACTTCCTTCAGGTTTGAGTTATGGCAGAAAAAACCTTTGCCCAGGAGTCACGGAGATACAGCAGGTGTTTGCTGCCAAGTGGTCTTGGCGGCAATTCAGCACACTGTTCAGTCCCTCTGTGACACTCTGTAATTGTAGATACTCCAGCCATGCTCATTGTTAACCACAGCAGCTTCTTTGTTCAGAGAGGATTCCCTTCACTCCTTTTTTTTAATATTTCAAAAGTATGTGTAGTTTTTATTTCTGAAGTAATACTTAAAGATTATTGTCTCATTTCAGTGATTTAGGGTATTTCATTCTGCATTGTAAATTTCAATGTAACGACTCAACTAGGAATTTCCCTTGATTCCTTAGCCATATCCTGCAAACGAGAATTCCAGACTTGCCTCTGAGAAGGTGGGTGACTATGAACATGCAGCGAAGTACATGAAGAACAGTCAAGTGAAGCTACCTTTGGTAAGGTTTCATTCTTTAACAAGTCTTACAGGAAAATGGAAACTTAAATTATTTCACTGGTTTACAATACTTGGGTTCACTGACTTATAAATCAGGTACACTTTAGCCTATTTCTCCTAAGTTATGACTTTTTATAATTGTAGAATACAGAATAAAATGCACTTTAATGCTGAGAAATGTAGTGCTGTATTTGAGAAAGTAGGATGGGAGGAATGTTCTTGGCCTGGCTTGAGAGTTTTCTTGCTGTATCATTGTATCTTAGCCTGGACACTACTGACTAGCAGTGTTCCGTAGATATAATTCAGGGGCTTATGAACTTAGATGAGGGAAGATGACATCTTCACAGACTTCTGTGTGGAAGTTCACATTTTCCTTAATTATGAATGCTCCACAACCATAGTGGTATTACTAGTTGTAGCTGTGACTTTGTTATCAATAGAACTTATAAATATTTGCGTAACACATTTTTGCTGACATCTTATAGTATTGATGTTTATTTATCACTTCTTCAACATTTATCACTTCTTATTTCCTTAGTTATCAGGCTTGTCACTGTATCTTATTACTTAGTGTCTTTGCAAAATAGCAAGTATGTTACTAAATGCAGTTTAGTTCCTTTGTATGATAGATATTTTGTGATTTCCTTTGTAAAAACACAAAAGTCTTATTCCCTCCTGCAGTATTATTTGATGTTTCAAGATAGGCCTTTTTTCTGCCAAGTTAAAAATGTAAGCTCAGTACTTTTTCCAGTTAGAAATGAATACACTTTTATGCAGATTCACCCTTTGATTGAGAATCAGTGGTTTAGAGAATTGGCAGGAGCACAAAAGTGATGAGAAGATGGCATTAAAAGTTAATCTCATTGATTTATTTTATATTCAGATCACGGTAATATTAACAGTGAATTGTATGTATATTTATAGTGAAGTTAGGGTTTTGGAGCACCAAAACTAATACAATATTGTAAAGTTTAAAAATAAAATAAAATTTAAAAAATAAATAAATAAAATAAAAAGAAAAATAAGTATACGTGTGCTTCTATATTCAATCTGAAATTTTCTTTCTTATTTTTTTTAATTTTAGGGGACCTTAAGTAAATCAGAATGGGAAGCTACAAGTGAGTATATCGTCAGTGTAGATTTACTGACATTTGCAAAGATTGCTTCAAACTGATTGTTAAAATTGGAAGACTTTAGAAATTCTTCTGACACAGATTGTGAGGGGATGATTGTGTTCACACAAAATTCCTATAAATGTCTAGTTCCCCTTGTCTTACAAGGCTGTTCAGTGCCAAAAGAAAGCATATGCAGGGTGTTCCTTAACGTAAACTTTGAGCGTTCTTAAATATTTCCCTTGTCTGCTCGTTACTACAAAGCCATCTGTATTTTACATCTTTACCTCACATTTCTGTTGGGAATTTTGGATTATGGACCACTTCCTTGTGTTTCACTTGGTTGTGGCCTCTCTGATGTTAACAGTGAAGGTTTAGTAAATGCTAAAATGTTCAGTTAGGCAGCACTGAGCAGGATGTCTTGGAGGATGTGTGGTTGGGAACGGCCATGATGTGGAGGCGTTCTGAAGTGAGGCATGCGTGTCTGGCTGAGCAGTCAGAGGCCTGGCCAGTTCTCGAGGTCCCAGAGCCTCCCTGCCAGGGTGATGGTGGTGCCCCATATGGTCACCCTGAGGACTTACAAGGTAGTTCTCATTCTTCGCTTAAATATTTGTTGATTATATTGAAGAGAAAATCAGAGGTCTTCAGAGATGAACACTTTGAATATTGAGTTACATAAAGATTTATGAAAGGGCTTTGGGGGATACAAAAAATAAATACTACCTCTCTGCCTCGCAGTGGAAGAAACATAAATAAGTGACTTCTAGGCAAATTGTTCTACACGTTGAAGTTCCTGTAATGGGGAAAACAGATGAAGGAGCACTCAGTGAAAACTAGAGAAATTGGAAAATAATAACAGATGGTGTTATGGAATGTTTAGCCTGGGCCTGGTCGCTGTTGGAAGCTTTCATGTGTTATGCCTCATTCTGTCCTCACAGCTTCATGAGCAGACTACTGTTAATCATGCCTCTTTTTCACAGATAAGAAATCAGGCAGATAGCTTGGCTAAGGTCAGAGAGCTAACCCAGGTGCTTCACACTCGCAGCCTTCGCCTCACAGAAGCCCATGTGAAAGGAGGAGGAGTCTTAGGACTAGCTGAATGGAAAGAGAGGAAAAGGGAAGACAAGGGCTAACACTTTGAGCTTGTTTGTCTCAGAATATTGTTTCCTTTAGTAGAAATGGGATTGGAAGATATTAGAGACGTCATCTGTGATGAATGTGGGAATGTGTGCAGAAACCGACACATTTCTTTGGCTTCCTTGGAGTGCAGATACACAGCTGCCTTAGCTGTCCTGTCAGTGCCAAAGGGCGGTACAGCAGGATAACCTTGGGCAGAGGTCATGGTGGTGGTGCTGGCTGCAGATCAGGACAGTTTTTTTATACTAAATGTGGACTTTAGTGATACTGTGCAGGTGAATTAGATGCCTCCAGACACTTGAAGAAGGGGGTTAGAGATGAGAAGAGCAATAGGAAAGGATCAGTGGCCACAGGGCAGCCAGGATCATCGTGTCAGGGCCGTCTGCTCTGTGACGAGTTAACACTTTTATAATCTAGAGGGCTTTTTGGGTTGTGCCACAGTCTGAGAAGCTGTATTTTAAACTCCTACTGGTCTAATCATGAGCTTGTATTTCCAGAGCTTGCTGCTCCTCTAGAAGATGCTTTAAATGTGTTGCTGACAAATCAGAAGTGGTTCAAGTTTTGTTTGTTTAAATCCTAATTGAAATGCTGGCACAGAAGGCATTTTATATATAATTAGTGAGACTTCCAGAATTTTTGAGTTAGAAAAGAGAGAAGGTTACTCATTGCTGATCTGAAATCGAGCATTAGTTTTCAGTGACCCTACATCAGAGCAGCTCAGGACAGCCAGGTTACCTGCAGTAGGTGCAGAAGTATTTGGGGTGGGTTTGGCAGGGTTGGTTGTAGACAGAGTACTTGGAATGCAGGGCAAGCTCTGATGCCGAACTGTCCTGAGCCTTAGTACTTGCTCATGAGAGCTTTAGGTTGCTCCACTATCTGACCCTCAAGAGGAATTTACAGTGTTGATGATCATTCTGCCTGTTTTCTGCCCGTCTGTCTGCTCTGCTGCCAGCCATCTTTCATTACTCCTAAAAGACTTGGGAGGTAGTAGATGAGGAGTAAAGAACAGCATGATCAGAGAGGTGTTGGGGAGACTGCCTTCATGCTTCTGTGCAGATTGGATTGAGGGACAGAGAGCTCGAGGATTGGGAGGCCCTTACATGATCTACCATCCTTCGTCTGTCCCCTGTCCCACAGTTGACCCAAGGGGCAAGGCTTCCTTGTCACATGGCTTCTTATCTTGACTTGCTGCTTGAATGTCCTAGTGAACATCCTGAACATGCTTGTGATATCGAGACTTTGTCATCTCTGTTGTTTTCATAACTATAACGTCTGTCAATATCTCAAAAGAAGATACGTTTGCACCTCAGTGATTCAGGATGAGGACCTGCGGGTGCATTTGGATGTTTGAGTGAACACACGTGGAGCAGGAGGCCCAGTTTCAGGGAGCATGCCTTTGAGGCTGGGTGTGTCTCTGCTGGGGTTGTGAGTCCTCAGGTAGCCTTGGCCCACTTTTCTTATCATGCCCTTAGCATTACAGCTGGATAATTGGATGAACTTCAACATGCATGTTGAATTCCTTTACAGTTTTTTTAGGGTTCACCCACCCACAAGTAGCAAACTTAAGAGTACCCTGCACTCACAGTAGTGTAGTTATTCCAGTTAAAATAATTAAATCATAAAGTTTCCAGTTTTCATTTTCTTTGCTTCTATGCTTTTTTCCCCTCAACCCGTCAGTAGAGATTTTAGAGCTGTTGAGTTGGATTGCTCCATGGCTATGATGTCAGAGTATTACAGTAGGTGGATATTTGTTTTCAAGTAAATAGATACGATCCCATATCTACCTAAGTATGACTCACAATTATTGAAGAACTCTTAGAAATAAATAATGGAACTTTTCTTTCAAAAGCTGCTTGAGAATTTTCACCAAATTATGAATAAGACCAAGACTGTTGCCCTGAGGATATAAGAAACAAACCTCTAATTTTATTTGTTTTCTTTTTAGGTATTTACTTGGTTTTTGCATTTGAGAAGCAGCAGTGAGCACGTCACACGTGCAGTGGCACCAGAGCAACTGTGTTCTGTCTTATACAGATTTGAACGGTCCACCTTCCTGAGATCTGACGCCCTTGTTAAATGTAACTATTCTCAGCGGGCTGGATGCTGCTGGAAACGTCAGTGTATAAATGGAACTTTTGCTGTCTGTGACAGATGAACTTTGTGTGTGTATATAAGAATGAGATGGGACCTTTGTCTTTAAAAATCTATTTTTAAGTAATGTTCTAAGAATTCCATTTGCCTCCACTCTGGTAGCTCATAAAAATTATGAAATGACGTGTTAAAGCCTGAGTTCTTTCACCAGTGCTCTGCTTCGTCCAGTGTTTATTTACAGTATTAAACGTATTGCAGTTGTAGAATTGGTGGGAGTGTACTAATTCACAGGGATGTGTGCTCATTTCCGAAGTTTTGTTAAGTGTTTTTCAGGGTTAAAATAATTGCTCTCTGTACAACTGAATGTCAGTGTTCAATATAAGTTTAAAACTAAAATTTACATGGTGATAAAAGTTAATTAACTTTTAACTTAGCATTCTAGCCAGTTATTAAATTTCATTTTAGATAGCAACTAGTTCATTTGCTAACATGATTGAGTTCTAGAACTGGACAAAACATTTCAGATTCCAGCATAAAATTGTTTTGCATTTGGGGGTCTTTCTCATAGGAGTTCCCGATGATAGCAGTTAATGTTTCTAGTTATCAAGGATGTAATTCATTTCTTTACTGAACCAAAATGCTGTGGGTATTTTTCTCAAGATTTAGTGGCCATCTCCCATGTGAACCTGTTTGGACATTTCCCTCAGATTTATATAAGGTGGGGGATGGGGGGCAGGGGCAAGGATCTTCTGGGATGGAGGCGTGGGGCTGGGCCAGTGGGCAGTGTGTGGCTGTGAAGGGAGCTGACAGAGAGGCTTGAGGGATCCTTCTGATGGAGGTCTGGGCCACGGCGCGGTGTGCTGTTGATCCGTTCCCCTCTTTGGCCCAGAAAGAACCAGTACGTGTTCCTCCATCATAGCATTATGCTTGGCGCAATAGGATCTGGTGTCTCATCCCCACTTGAAGTTTGCATTTGCCATTTCAGAACCCTTAAGAGTTGTCAGCCCTGGCTTCTTGCATGACTCTTGCGAAACTGACACCAAAGTGAACTGTTGTCCTTGATTTATCACCACTTAGAAAACTTACCAGTTTTGATATATAGCAAAAAATTTAAAAAGCAAAGCAGAGAATTTATACATACTCTTTTAAAAATCATTTCTTTCATGCATGGTTTTAAAAGACATTTCCTTCTGTGATTATCCAGAGTACTTGTTAAAAAACTGTTGTCTCTTGGTTTGTTTACATGTGTTGATTGTTCATCGTGTTAGAATAGCAGACATTTCAGCTATTAGGTAACACAGGTTACCTCATTTCTGTTCTTTCCACAATCTGTCCATCTCCAGCTGTTACCAGTTTACAAAAATGTGGTGGTCCACCGTAAGTTATTGGAGGAAATAAATAACAGCACTTCTGACTGGTGGCTGCCATTGGCCAGCTGAGGTTTGGTGACGGTGCTGGGAGGTGGGCTTGTGAGCTCTTTAGTATTACGTCAGTTCTGGGGGAAAGTGCCAGAAAGTACTGTGATAGTTTGGTATAGAATGAAAAGCTTCTCTGTTATCATTGTCCTCATGTAGTGATCTCAGTGTATTCCAAGCAAGTAATAAGACATATTTTTAGCTGCCTCCTGCTCTCTCCATTCCATGGAAAATTTGGGTGGAATAATTTGTGGTGGCAAAGCCAAGTGGAAAAGAAGGATAAAAAGGAGCAGAGAGAGCTGGGTGGGCTCTGGAGTCTGAGCGAGCTGGTGTGTGCTCGGAGGTGCTCGGAGCCTCCCCGGAAGGTGTGGCGACCTGGCCATTGCACTTTGCGCGTTTATGACATTGCCTTCCCTGCTCTTCCTCCCTGACATCTCCTGCTGCAGCTAGTGGTGGGCAGTGACTGAAGAAGAACTCCCATCACCAGGGTAAAAGCTGATGGGACTTCCTACACACATTTGCAGTCTAAATATTTGGTGATTTTCCATTCAAGACATGAGGAAACTGTTAGGAGAGGGGGCTTTTCATTATCAGGCCAGTGATGTCAGGCGCTCATGGGAGTGACTGAAGGGTACTTTCAGACCTGCTATTAGGTTTGTCCTCTGAGAATGGAAGTAGAAATGAGGATCAGATACAGCCTCTGTGGAAAGAAGTTGGGAAGAATGGACTGGGAACCTGGCTGGTTGTGTGTAACTAAGAGCAATCAAATGGAATTCTTTGGGCCTGGAATCTAGTAAAGCAAGGGCACCACATGGCCAGTGTGAAGGGGGAGAAACTGGCCATTTCCCACTGCACCAAAAGGGGAGTGTCCTGACCTGCGGCTACAGCAGCCTACCAGGTGGCAACCATGCCCTGAGGCCACCAGGCCTCCACTCCAGTGTAACTCCCCAGAGAAATGTGCATCCAGGGAGAGAAGAATTGATTAGAGGCTGTGATGACTCTTGAGAGCTAGATTATCAGTGCAGGGTTTCCTACTCACCCCTCCCCAAACTTGGAATTCTGAGAAGTATGATTGCTGTCTATGTTCATGTTAATGGTATTTCTAGAGCATCAGAGCAAAGAGGTACAAGTGAGATGGGCTTGGAGGCAGGGTGTGATACGGGTCAGCACAGGAGAGACCGCAGGAGCGTTGTTGGCTGTCCAGCTCTGCACTCCCTTTAGCCCTTTTGGGAACTGATTCAGCCTGTCTTAGCTCATTGTCATTGTGTTGTTTGCTAAGTCTTCAAGTATCCTTCTAATGAGAATTTGGCTTCCTGTGCAAATCTTTGTACGGGGAAGAACTGCCAGTGTAAATATTCAAGCTACTGAGCATGACTTTTATGAACTGACTGTGTTGTCTACCTCTGCCTGAGGCCAGACCCGGGGAACGTGGCCCTGTAATCACAGTTATACCATAATGCCTGTGATACCTACTGTCCCTTTAGTCAAACAGGAAGCATGGGTGTATAATCACTACCTCCCTGATCGACATCAAATGCTGCACATCTGATAGGAAGCTTCTTTGTTTGCCGCCCTCTGGCAACATTATTCCTGATTCTTTGAAGGTAGTTGATACAGTGGCTGCTACACACATTTATTTAGTGATAGACTTATTTCAGCAGATATACACGGGACTGGAGTTGGTTAACAGCCAGCTCTTCACCTCACATCCTTCTCTGTTCCTTTAGCCTGGGCA
Organism: Bos indicus; assembly: GCF_029378745.1. Lineage (NCBI taxonomy): Eukaryota > Metazoa > Chordata > Mammalia > Artiodactyla > Bovidae > Bos > Bos indicus. The sequence goes on from NC_091783.1 coordinate 43,887,180, forward strand.
TGTATGCCTACTTCTCAGTTCAGTTCAGTCGCTCAGTCGTGTCCGACTCTTTGCGATCCTGTGAATCGCAGCACGCCAGGCCTCCCTGTCCATCACCAACTCCCGGAGTTCACTCAGACTCACGTCCATCAAGTCAGTGATGCCATCCAGCCATCTCATCCTCTGTTGTCCCCTTCTCCTCTTGCCCCCAATCCCTCCAGCATCAGAGTCTTTTCCAATGAGTCAACTCTTCGCATGAGGTGGCCAGAGTACTGGAGTTTCAGCTTTAGCATCATTCCTTCCAAAGAAATCCCAGGACTGATCTTCAGAATGGACTGGTTGGATCTCCTTACAGTCCAAGGGACTCTCAAGAGTCTTCTCCAACACCACAGTTCAAAAGCATCAATTCTTCGGCGCTCAGCTTTCTGCACAGTCCAACCCTCACATCCATACGTGACCACTGGAAAAACCATAGCCTTGACTAGACGGACCTTTGTTGGCAAAGTAATGTCTCTGCTTTTGAATATGCTATCTAGGTTGGTCATAACTTTCCTTCCAAGACGTAAGTGTCTCTTAATTTCATGGCTGCACTCACCATCTGCAGTGATTTTGGAGCCCTCCAAAATAAAGTCTGCCACTATTTCCACTGTTACCCCATCTATTTCTCATGAAGTGATGGGACCAAATGCCATGATCTTCGTTTTATGAATGTTGAGCTTTAAGCCAACTTTTTCACTCTCCTCTTTCACTTTCATCAAGAGGCTTTTGAGTTCCTCTTCACTTTCTGCCATAAGGGTGGTGTCATCTGCATATCTGAGATTATTGATACCTCTTCTGGCAATCTTGATTCCAGCTTGTGCTTCTTCCAGCCCAGCGTTTCTCATGATGTACTCTGCCTATATGTTAAATAAGCAGGGTGACAATATACAGCCTTGACGTACTCCTTTTCCTATTTGGAACCAGTCTGTTGTTCCATGTCCAGTTCTAACTGTTGCTTCCTGACCTTCATTTAGGTTTCTGCATTTAGGTATTTAGGAATACCAATCTCTTTCAGAATTTTCCACAGTTTATTGTGATCCACACAGTCAAAAGTCTTTGGCATAGTCAATAAAGCAGAAATAGATGTTTTTCTGGAACTCTCTTGCTTTTTCCATGATCCAGCAGATGTTGGCAATTTGATCTCTGGTTCCTCTGCCTTTCTAAATCCAGCTTGAATTCTGGAAGTTCACGGTTCACATATTGCTGAAGCCTGGCTTGGAGAATTTTGATCATTACTAGTGTGTGAGATGAGTGCAATTGTGCGGTAGTTTGAGCATTCTTTGGCATTGCCTTTCTTTGGGATTGGAATGAAAACTGACCTTTTGCAGTCCTGTGGCCACTGCTGAGTTTTCCAGATTTGCTAGCATATTGAGTGCAGCACATTCACAGCATCATCTTTCAGGATTTGAAATAGCTCAACTGGAATTCCACCTCCACTAGCTTTGTTCGTAGTGATGCTTTCTAAGGCCCACTTGACTTCACATTCCAGGATGTCTTGCTCTAGGTGAGTGATCATACCATCGTGATTATCTTGGTTGTGAAGATCTTTTTTGTACAGTTCTTCTGTGTATTCTTGCCACCTCTTCTTAATATCTTCTGCTTCTGTTAGGTCCATACCATTTCTGTCCCTTATTGTGCCCATCTTTGCATGAAATGTTCCCTTGGTATCTCTAATTTTGTTGAAGAGATCTATAGTCTCTCCCATTCTGTTGTTTTCCTCTATTTATTTGCATTGATTGCTGAGGAAGGCTTTCTTATCTCTTCTTGATATTCTTTGAAACTGTGCATTCAGATACTTTTATCTTTCCTTTTCTCCTTTGTTTTTTGCTTCTCACTGCACTACTAAACAGGTATGGGGCACTCAGCAATACTCTCCCAGGCTGGCCTGGCAAGCCACAAATGGAAAACATGCATACAGTCAGCACCTATATCAAACAATGTTCTCAGCACCGTGGAAGTTCCTTTCTCCCTTTTAGTTGCTGCCTCCCATGGGTAACCACTGTCTGGACTTCCAAGAGCATGGGACAGTTTTGTCTGTTTGGGGACATTTTATGAATAGAATCAAACAATATATTTTCCTTTGTATTGGCTTATTTGCTCAACACTATGTAGATTTCTGTTGCATGTATTTGTACATGGTTGGTTTTCATGACTGCATAGTATTCCGTCACATGAATAAACCACATGTTATTTATCTAATGGATGTTTGGTTCATTCCCAGTTTGGAAATACTATTAACTCATTATTGACTGGGGGATTTTTGCAGAAACTAATAATGCCTGTGGCTGGCCAAAAATTAATTCTGTTATTTGACTAACACTTTATGGGTTGTTACATTCAATATTTAAGCCTGACATACCTGTAAAGCCTTCTCCAGTATGGTGAGTTGTTTTTTTTTTTTTTTCCCCCACTTTCTGTATCAGAGTCAATCACTAAAGTTTTTTGTCTTTTTGTTGGTATAATGATCACATCATGTAAGTCAGAACTATATTCTGAAGAACTGTTATCTTCTGAGACACCAGTATATATGTCTCTTGAATAATCAAGCGAAGTATCTGCATAAAATTCACCAAAAAATTCTTCACTGAAAATTTAGCCACATGTCATTTTTGAAAATTTTCCCGGTAATAAACTTGCATTTATAGTACAAGGTTGAAACAAAAAACTGATGGAGCAAAATGTGAATGATAATGACAATCATAAGTTGTATGATGAACCCCTGATCAATTTTGAGCCCTGAAACGTTGCATGGTGATGTTAATTGTATCACTGTCTTAAAAACTTACTGATAAGTTCTGGGTCAATAACGTTTGGGTAACCAAAGACGTATTAATAAGTCTCTGGTCATTAACGTGTTAATAGTATTGCTTCAGGTGTTCTAGTCTGTGAACTTTGGGGCGTGGGTACTCTTTGCCTCGGAGTGGAATTGCGGGGTCACTGTGCAGACACTGTGCTCAGCTTTGTTGGACTTGCCCCGCGGGTTTTCTAAGTTCCACTTGTCCCACTTTTTCCCCAACTCTCAGTAGTGTCAGTCTTTTCATTTTTTTCTGGCAGGCACATAGCAGTGTGTCACTGGCTTTAGGTTTCACTTTAATGCTTCTTAATGAGATTGTGTATGGATTCATTACATATTCTAATGTATTGTCTGTAGATCATAAGATAAAGTCAAGCATGTATCTGCTGATACTTTCTTAAGTTGACCTGTATTTATACTTAAAAATGTCTGTTTTAATAAGCTTCCCTGGTGGCTCAGATGGTGAAGAATCTGCCTGCAATACAGGAGACCCGTGTTTGATCCCTGGGTTGGGAAGATCCTCTGGTGAAGGAAATGGCAACCCACTTCAATATTCTTGGCTGGAAAACTTTATGGACAGAGGAGCTTGGCAAGCTACAGTCCATGGAGTCACAAAGAATTGGACACAACTGAGCGACTATCATGCAAACCGCACACTCAATGAGACTGGGCACTTTTCATATGCTTGTTGGCCTTTGTCCTCTTGTGAAATGTCTGTTCAAGTTTTGCCCATTTTTCTATTGAGTGGACTGTCTTTTTTGTATATTCTGGATACAAGTCATTTGTTGAATGTATTGTGAGAATATATTTGGCAAAAAGCTCTTCTTTTTTGTTTTTGAATTGTGATATATGCCTTTATATTGAACACCACTTTCAGAGCTCATGTAGTATTTCATTTTATTCATCCATTTCATAATTGTTCATTTTTTAAGTCTGTTTTATGTATATTCATTCACTATCCAGGTTACAGGCAAGGGGCTGGAGATGCAGCACAGATTAAGGTAGACATCACTGCTTGCATGGAGTGTACACTCAGGCCAGCTTCACAGTCCCCATGACATTCCTTGATCTCACCTGTGGATGCTGCTTCCACTTCTGCTGGTGCCTCCCCCTGACCAAAGTAACCAGCAGTCCAAGTGCACAAGAGCCCATCAATGTGATTCGCACTTGTCCACCTCCTGATACAGCAGCTGGCAGGGGCTGAATGGATCTGCCCGTGTTGGAGGGTCTCATGTAGGGGTGTGAATCATCAATGGCTCAACACGGGGACAGTGCCACTGGCAGAAGCAGTCCTGGGAGATACCCCTTGGAAAGTGAGCCCTGGAGGTCGCCATTAACCCCACCACAGAGCCTGTATATTCCAAGTGAAAAGCTCTGAGTTTTAATATACAATTTACTGATATTCTTTATAGTTGGCCTTTTTTGTTTAAGAAATCTTTGTCTACTCCAAGATCGTGAGGGTGTCCTGTGTTTTCATCTAGTCTTTTTTGTTTTACCTTTTACTTTTAAATCAGAAATCTTACTGAGTTGATTTTTGCTAATAGTGTAAATTAGGATTTAGGGTATAAATTTTCTCTCAGATTTCTGGCTGACCCGGCATCATTGATTGAGAAAAACCATCCTTATGACACCAGTTTTCCACCTTTGTTATGTAATAGGTGATCATATATGTGTGAGTTTGTTTTTGGACTCTTCTGTTTCACTCATCAGTTTATATCTTTATAATGGTCTTAATAACAGGATAGGAGTTTCCTGGTGGCACAGTGGATAAGAATCTGCCTGCTGATGCAGGGTACACGGGCCAGGAAGATTCCACATGCCACCGAGCAACTTAGCCCATGAGCCACAGCTTCTGAGCTCATGAGCTGCAACTAAGCATGGGCGCCACATTTCCAGGCTGACCCTGGTGCTCAGAGGAGTTGGCTAGCCCCTGAGTTGCCTCAAGGGCACCTCCCCTAGCATGCTTGTATTAAGTCACTTCAGTTGTAACCAACTTTTAGTGACCCCATGAACTGTACCCAGCCCACTCCTCTGTCCATGGGATTCTCCAGGCATGAATACTGGAGTGGGTTGCCATTTTCTTCTCCAGGGGATCTTCCTGACCCAGGGACCAAACCCAGATCTGCATTGTAGGCAGATTCTTTACCATCTGAGCTACCAGGAAAGCCCTAACCCTAACCCCTTGTCTCCCCAGCCTCCAGCCCAGACTCCTGCAGCCTCCACCCTGCAATGGTGCCTCCTGTGGGGCCCAGGGTCTGCAGTGTGCAACACAGAAGAATCCCACTGGGCCTGATTCACACTCCCAGGGGACGTGGTGGGGCTTCCTCAGCCCTGGGCCCCTCCTACAACCCAGCACCAGGCTGTGGGCAGGACTCCCATTTGCCGAGAAAGGGCAGATCTTGAAATAGAGGATAAGACATAGATGTCTGTACTTTTATAGATCACCCATGAGACGGATACTCTACTCCGAGGATGCAGAGATTTTAATGTGAGGCGACGTTTGCTAAATATTACGCTTTTCTTCTTTCTTCCACTTCATCTCTATTTTCTGAAAATAGAAATTCATGTCAAGATGCTTCCTTGTTTAATTGTTTATCTCAAGGTCATTTACTCCACTAAAGGCTCAGTCACTTCATTTCAGTGGAGAAGGGCTGTCATTTTAAATCCCATTCACATGAATTAGAAGCTATTCATACACAGAGGTCGCTGCTGCTGTTTCTTAGAAACACAAAATTCTTTGAAAACAAACTTCAGAATAGCATAAAACATTTGAAGGAGAAAAGGAAGATCTCAATTCATCCCATTTACCTTTTCTTTATTAGAACCGAGTTTCTTCCATAAGTAGTTTTGGAGTTAGACTTCGAGAACTCTAGTGCCACCACCTCCTAATTGTGTGACCTTGGCCTATGAGTGGATAATACTGAACCTCAGCTTCCACACCTGTAAAATGGGGTAACACCTGTCTTATAGATATTACACATAAGGACACACACATTGTGTGCCTGGCAAATAACATGCATTCAATGCAGTTATCCCCAAATTTGACTGAGCCTAAGGCTAGAAGCTGGAGAAGGCAATGGCACCCCACTCCAGTACTCTTGTCTGGAAAATCCCATGGATGGAGGAGCCTGGAAGGCTGCAGTCCATGGGGTCCCTGAGGGTCGGACACGACCGAGCGACTTCACTTTCACTTTTCACTTTCATACATTGGAGAAGGAAGTGGCAACCCACTCCAGTATTCTTGCCTATAGAATCCCAGGGACGGGGGAGCCTGGTGGGCTCCCGTCTCTGGGGTCACACAGAGTCGGACACGACTGAAGCGACTTAGCAGCAGCAGCAGCAAAGCTAGAAGCTAATTAAAACCACAAAATCCTCCCAGAAGTTCTAATTGAGGTGCCTGCAACCTGTCCATAAGAAGCTCCACAGTAAATCTGATGCTGATGGTTCATAGACCGCTCTTTAGAAATGCTGTTGTAGATCCTAAGTTCCTTGAATGATAAGTCTTCAACTCCTCCACTTGATTAGACTCCCTACCCTGTGACCTCATCATATCCTATTTCTAAGGACTGTTTGTTTATATATAAAATTTTTTCATTTCCCTCCCTACATCCTAAACTAAATTTTTTCAGGTTTAGAAAGGGGATAAGGAAGAAATGTCAGCATAGTGTCTTCAGCATCCAGATTATAAACAGGAGAATTTTTTGTTATTTGGCAGCTGATGTCAGACCTCATTTTCTGAAATGACTTTTCTGAGAAGGAACTTACACAATGGCAGAGATTACTATGAAACACTTAAAGAATGCATTTCTTAGTGATTGAGCAGGATTCTGAAGTACTCACGGCCTAGAGGGGAGACCTGCACCAGGCAGTTCACAGTCAACCAGGAAGGTGTCAGACAGATGTCACACAGGTCAGAGGGCACAGCACCTGGTCCCAGAGGTTCCCAGCAAGAGGTGCTGGCCTGGATCTAAAAGGATGGATAGGAGTTCAGTGGCCACAGGAGGAGAGAAGGGAGGAATTTGGGGTAGCTGCTGCTTAGTCACTTCAGTAATGTCTGACTGTGTGACCCTATGGACTGTAGCCTACCAGGCTCCTCTGTCAATGGAATTCTCCAGGAACAGTACTGGAGTGGGTTGCCATGCCCTCCTACTTCAATACTATGCCTGGATCTAAACGAATGAATAAGAGTTCAGTGGCCACAGGAGGAGAACAAGAAGGAATGTGGGGTAGAGGGAACCCCAAATTTCGTTTTATGAAACAGCAGTCCTATTGTGAAGCCTGAAGTAGCAGGCAGTGAAGAAGCCCTTCCTGAACAAAGCTGGTGAGGCAACTACATGAACAGGAAGGCAAGACTGAAAACCTGCAGATAGCTCCTCCTAGAGCTTGTGGCTAATGTCCCAACAATCATCCAAGTGCCAGGCCGAGAATCTTGGAGAGATGTAACTAACGCCCTCTGACAGGAACACAGTGAGTTCAACCTGCTTATTAGGCTTTATACACTAATAGAAGGAAAGGACTGTCTACTTGAGATTTCTGCTAAGATTCTTAGCTTTATACTGAATCAAAGGATGATTACTGAGTCCTTTTCAAAGGAAAAGTGCATAGGATTTGAAAAATAAGCTTCCCAAGAACTAACAGACCTTGACTCACGCACTGAATGTGAGAACCCACAGACCCTGTCCTGGCAGCCCAAACAAACTTGACAAATAAAATTACCGCCGCCCCCTCCCCCCCGCCCAGCCCCACGTTGAATCCCTGAACCCCAAGCTGTCCCTTTCTTGCCTGTGGACACACAGGGGTGGGTGTGGCATTTTAAGTGTCTGGGCTCTGTAAGCTGTTGGCTCAGGGCTGCCTTGGTTTTGAGGCTTGATATTCAGGGGAGCATGGTCTGAGCATGAATTAACTAGATCGCAGGATCCTGGGTGATAAATTCCACCCAGGGATCTAAACGTCTCACCATGATTCACTGCTGTCGACTCAGCTCTCTCCCCTCCTGATCCTGTTTCACTCCTCACTGCGGCTGCTTCCATCTGCTGCTTGAAACCCTGTAGGCCTTCCTTCTGCTCTTAGAATGAGGCCCAAACCTTCCAGCCAACCACAGGACATGTCGTGACTGGCCCTCCCTCCCCCATGCTGGCCCTGGGGCTGGGAATCACCCCTCAAGTAGCAGCTAGCACCCCAACCAAGGGCCCCCCTCTGGCCCCATGGCTGGGCCCTGCCCCCTGCCCTCAGTGCCTTCCTCCGCCCCTTGGCTTCATGTTCTCCCTGCTGCTCTCCCATGGCCTCTTCAGTCCTGTCCCACCCGAGTTTCCACCTGCGGCATGTGACTGAGTCACAAGAAGACACCAGACTCTGTATGAAGCACAGATGTGGTGAAAAGCCTGGATTCAGGTCCTGCTTTCATCAATAGCTGTGTCACAGTCTCCTTTGAGCCTCGGTTTTCTTGTATGGAAGACAGTGCTAAAGATTTTGACTTCACATGTTGCTGGAGGATTTGCTGAGATTCTAGACCTGTGGACCAGTCACAGGCATTGTAGGCTCTCAACAAATGTTCATAGGAGATTTGGTGCTTGCTTCCTTAGGAGAAGAAATGGCAACCCACTCCAGTATCCTTGCTTGGAGAATCCCATGGACGGAGGAGCCTGGTAGGCTACGGTCCACGGGGTCGCAAAGAGTTGGACACGACTGAGCTACTTTTTACTTTACTTTTTTACTTACTTTACTAGAACTCCACTGTCTAATGCTCATACCTAGTGTACAGGGCTTGTGTGTATTTATAAACCTGGACTTTGGAGCAAGATCTGGGCTTAACAGCTGGTGGCATCATTTCTCAGCCCAGCAGTGCCAGAAAATCCACTCAGCTTCTCAGAGCCTCCGAGTCCACATCTGCAGAGAAGGTGACACGGAAACTGTTTCCCAGGGCTGCTGGGAGGGTCAGATGAGTTGATACATGAAAATGTTTTACACACCTTGGAGTTAAAAAAAAAATCTGTAACCCAACTTCTGTGAATACATGATGCTCTCTCCTGTGTCTCACCCAGGTAAGCTTTGCCTCTGTGGTTGGACTCACAATGGCGTCTAGGGAGCCTCAGCACAGAGATGGCATGTAGAAGAGTTTGCTGAAAATCAAACCCACAATGAGCTATTCCTTCACACCTGTTAGGATGACTGTCATCAAAAAGACAGGAGATAAATGCTGGCAAGAGTGTGGAGAAAAGGAACCCTTTGTTCACGCTTGGTGGGAATATAAATTGATGTAGCCACTGGGGAAAACAATGGAGATTCCTCAAAATATTAAAAAATAGAGCTACCATACAATCCAGCTTTCAAACTGTGGTGCTGGAGAAGCCTCCTGACAGTCCATTGGACTGCAAGGATATCAAATCAGTCAATCCTAAAGGAAATCAACCCTGAATATTCACTGGAAGGACTGTTGCTGAAGCTGAAGCTCCAATACTTTGGCCACCTGATGCCAAGAGCCAACTCATTGGAAAAGACCCTCATGTTGGGAAAGATTGAAGGCATGAGGAGAAGGGGGCAACAGAGGATGAGATGGTTGGATGGCATCATTAGATGGATGGACAGGAATCTGAGCAAACTTAGAGACAATGAAGAACAGGAAGCCTGACATGCTGCAGTCCATGCAGTCATAAAGAATCAGACACAACTTAGCAATTGAACAACAGCTCCTGGATATTTATCCAAAAGAGATGAAATCAGTGTTACATAGAGACATCTGCACCCCCATGTTCAGTGCAGCATCACCCACAATAGCAAAGACATGGAAACAACCTGTGTTCATTGACAGATAAATGGAGAAAGAAAAATATTCCTCACACAGCGGAATAATATTCAGCCGTAATAATGAGATTTTGCCTTTTGTGACAACATGGATGGACTTGGAGGGTATTATACTAAATAAAATAAGTCAGAGAAAGAAAAATGCTACATGATCTCACTGATAAGGGGGAGCTAATAAAGCCAAAGTCATAGAAGTAGCATCAGTTGGTGGTTTCCAAGAGAAGGGGGTGGGGGAAATAGGGATGCTGATCAGAGTACAAACTTCTAGATGTAAGAAGAATAAGTTCTGGTGACTGTCGTTAACAACACTGTACTGTATACTTGAAAGTTGTTAAGAGAGTAAGATCTTCAGTGTTATCAAAAGGTAATTAAACGACTTGATGGATATGTTAATACTTTACTATGGTCATCATTTTGCAATATCTACATGTATCAAATCATCACCTTGTATGCTTTAGTTTACATAAGTCATGTGACAATAATATTTCAGTAAAGCTGGGGAAGCAGACTGATGCTGTGAGCCATGAACATGGACGCGTGCTGCCCAGACCCCTTCAAGGGAGGCCATGCCACCCAGCTGCAGGGGTGGTCAACAGCCTGTGCCGTGTCATTCCCTCCGTTGTGCCTGCCAGACCTCACACCTCTCCAGGGCTGGGGAAGGCTTCTGGTGACCCCCCCAGGCAGAGCAGAGAGGCTGTCTCACTCACCTCTCAGAGCTCTGAGTAGGGTTGACTGAGCTGTGGGCCCACTCTGTAGCCCAGCTGCCCCACCGCTCCCCTCCCATCCCCCCAGGTTCTGAGCCCAGGTGCTTCCTGATGGACCCTGTGGAGTAAACCCCCCAAGTCAGCATCTGGGAACCAGCTGTGCTGCAGGGCATCCAGCAGGTCCCACCCTTGGGCCTCATGGACTGCCCAAGTGTCTCCCCTGTGCCTTTGAATCGATGGTTGTCGCATTGTCCCTGCTTGGGCAACAAAACAGAAGGACACAGGATGCTTCACAGAGGAGGGGCCCCCCAGTGCAGTTGGTGCTCTCAGGGTGCCCTGTGTGTGGTGTGTATGCTGTTATGAGGGAGGAACCAGGAGGCAAGAGCTTAGTCTACATTCTCTCAGCCCTGTTGGCATTGATGGGATCTCTCTCCTGCAAGAAAATGATAAATCCCACCTCATTCAAACTGGCTCAGAATAGGAAATAATTGAAATCTGTCCCCAGTTTACTTAACCAAGCCAGGGTAACCTGAATACCGAAACCTGATAAAGACAGAACAAAATAAGAATGCTGCACACCAAATTTAGCAGCACCAAAACAGTAGGAAACCAGTGACCACCGGGGCTGGTGTGGAGTGAGCCCCATGACTACAAGGGCCCCTCTGGTGGCATTTTCGTGCCGTCAATTTGAGCCCCAACTGTGCTCCTTTCCAGCACTGGGACCTTGGGTTTGCTGCTTTGTGAAATGGGGTGATGGGAGGACCCACTTCCTAAAGCTCCTGTTATGATGAAGGTAACTCATGTGTATGTGTTATTTGCTCAGTTGTGTCTGACACATTGTGACCCCATGGACTGTAGCCCTCCAGGCTCCTCTGTCCATGGGATTTTCCAGCCAAGAATACTGGAGTGGGTTGTCATTTCCTTCTCCAGGGCATCTTCCCAACCCAGGGATCAAAGCCACATCTCCTGTGTCTCCTGCATTGCCGGAAGATTCTTTACCCCCTGAGACATGGGGGAAGCCAATTCATGTACAGCACACACAAAGTCACCAGCACGCAGGCTGGGAGGGCTGCATCTATGGCAGCTGTGCTGTGTCATCTGGATGGTTAATGATCTTTAACAGAAGTCTCCACTTTTACCACTTTACTGGGAAGCCAAAATCTTCTGTAGAGCCCAAGCGATGGAGCATGAGAAACAAGTAAGGGAGGCTTGAATCATCCATTTTCTGTCAATCGTCCCTTTGTGTGTACACGGCTCCACTCTTACCATTCCATCCTGCAACCCTTGGCACAGCCGCAGGACACCAGTGTGTTGGTTCCAACGACTTGGTTGGAAAGGCCGTCTGGTCATATCTCTGACAGCAAAGCAGCCCCGGCTATTTCTACCAGGCCTGGTCCAGCAGGACTGCAGGTTAGTGTTCTAAGTCCCAGAGAAATTGGAGATCCAGAAGTTCTTGCCCAAGTCCAGGATGTTTGGCAAAAGGAAAGTCACTTTTCCCTTTTTACTTGAGTATCAAAGAGGATGAGATGGTTGGATGGCGTCACTAATGCAATGGACATGAACTTGGGCAAACTTCAGGATATGGAGAAGGCAATGGCACCCCACTCCAGTACTCTTGCCTGGGAAATCTCATGGACGGAGGAGCCTGGTAGGCTGCAGTCCATGGGTCTCGAAGAGTCGGACACGACTGAGCGACTTCATTTTCACTTTACACTTTCGTGCACTGGAGAAGGAAATGGCAACCCACTCCAGTGTTCTTGCCTGGAGAATCCCAGGGACGGGGGAGCCTGGTGGGCTGCCGTCTGTGGGGTCGCACAGAGTTGGACACGACTGAAGCGACTTAGCAGCAGCAGCAGTAGCAGCAGGATATGGTGAGGAATAGGGAAGCCTGGTGTGCTGCAGTCCATGGGGTCGTGAAGAGTCAGACACAACTTGGTGACTGAACAACAACAAAATTACATTTGTTGTCTTGGACCTGACCTGTCAGAGTCCTCGAAGGAGGGCTAATCTTGGTCCCACAAGGGGTGGATCAGGCTCACAGCTGAGGGTCGCCACGGTCAGTTCCAGAGAACAGCCATCAGGGGACCAGTGACCGGTGTCCTAGGCTGTCACAGGATCCCATAGTATTTCCATAGTTCAAAGAGGAAGAGACAAGCAGAGTCAAAAAGAACAACCTGCTGGAGAATACATTTGAACACACTTTGGGGGAAGGATTTTCCACAAACAGAAGGTGCAGGTGTCGGCCAGGAGAGGAAGGGCCCTGCTCTGACCACTAGGTGGTACCTCAGGCTGTGACTGGAGAGCAGGGACAGAAGGGGCGGCGGCGGGCAGGAGGCGGTCCTGCGAAGCTGCATAAAGGATGAGCCGCAGGGAGGCTGCAGTGCCTCTGCCACCCAGACCTCATCCTGCGGGGATGGCACTTCCCCCTGGTGCCCAGGCCGAGCCCTGGTCCCGAGTGCAGCCTCACGGCTGCTGTGCAAGAGGAGCCGTGCCAGGGAGACAAGGGAAACGGGTAAATAGCTGCGCTTTCTATTCGCTTCAAGTTGGCTTGAATGGATGCAAACCGTGCCTTACCTGCGTGTGGAGAAGAGCTGGCTGGGGACTCAAACGTCAGTGTGGTGGCCATTATCCCTGAAACCGAACTAGACAAATAACACATAGTGACTCTTGACAATGGAGGTGATGACAGAAATTGTGACTCTCTCCCTAGATATGCTCTGAGTTTGAGGGCAAAGAGAGTTTTGAATATAAATCACGGGAGAGGAATCGGGCAACAGAGGAGGAAAGTATCTTGCTCTAGTTCTTGGTAAATCTAAATGCCTCATTTCTTTGTACTTCGTTTCTGTGGAACTTATACAACTGTCTGTTAATCTGACTCCATGGACTTTCAAACACAGAAGTTAGGGAGATTTTAATTCAGGGCTTCAATTTTAGTGTGTGTGTGAAACCTAAACTTATGAACTGAAGACAGTAACTTTTATTTGTGATTATATTCAAGTTAATTGATCACCTTGGTTACAACCTTAGTGACAACTGTAGGGAAGAATCCTCGGGGCTTAAGATGAACAGGAGTTACCTGTCTGACTCTCTTGAGACCTGCAGGTCCTTCTGGACTCAGAGTCCACTCAGGAAATGTGGGGCAGTCACCGTGTGTGTGGAACCAGGAGACTGGAGAGGTTCTGCAAGTTGTGAGCTGTGGCACTTTTGAGAGTAAGCATGGGCACCAAGATGACAAGAACGAGACTCAAAGTGTCTTGTGCATGCTAAGGTGTCTGATGACTCTGCTAGGAGGGCTGTGGAAGGAGGAGAGAAGGGCAGAGGGGGCCTCACATTAGAGGGACGCTATTCCAGGATCCGGGATCCAGGACGCAGGCACACAGGGCATGTTGCTCATGGTGTGGTTGCTCTCCACATGCATGTACTTCTATAGACTGTTAACCCCTCTGGATCACGAATTAAAACCTGTTTTACAGTGATCTGCTGCTCAGAAGAGGAGCGATGAACTCCTCATTCCACCTGCACTTCTTGGATCTTGGGCTGAACACCACGGATGGCAACCTCTCAGGACTGAGTGTCCAGAATGCATCCTCACTATGTGAGGACATGGGCATTGCGGTGGAGGTGTTCCTGGCCCTGGGCCTCATCAGCCTGCTGGAGAACATCCTAGTCATCGGGGCCATCGTGAGGAACCGGAACCTGCACACCCCCATGTACTTCTTTGTGGGCAGTTTGGCAGTGGCCGACATGTTGGTGAGCTTGTCCAACTCCTGGGAGACCATCACCATCTACCTGCTCACCAACAAGCACCTGGTGATGGCCGATGCCTCCGTGCGGCACCTGGACAACGTGTTCGACTCCATGATCTGCATCTCCGTGGTGGCCTCCATGTGCAGCCTGCTGGCCATCGCTGTGGACCGCTATGTCACCATCTTCTGCGCCCTGCGCTACCAGCGCATCATGACGGGCCGGCGCTCGGGGGCCATCATCGGTGGCATCTGGGCCTTCTGCACCAGCTGCGGCACGGTCTTCATTGTGTACTACGAGTCCACATATGTGGTCATCTGCCTCATCGCCATGTTCCTCACCATGCTGCTCCTCATGGCGTCTCTGTACACCCACATGTTCCTCCTGGCTCGAACCCACATCCGGCGCATCGCCACCCTGCCTGGGCACAGTTCCGTGCGGCAGAGGACTGGCGTGAAGGGCGCCATCACCCTGGCCATGCTGCTGGGCGTCTTCATCGTGTGCTGGGCCCCCTTCTTCCTCCACCTCATCCTGATGATTTCGTGTCCTCAGAACCTCTACTGCTCTTGCTTCATGTCTCACTTCAACATGTACCTCATCCTCATCATGTGTAACTCTGTGATTGACCCTCTGATATACGCCTTCCGCAGCCAAGAGATGCGGAAGACCTTTAAGGAGATTGTTTGTTTTCAGAGCTTCAGAACACCCTGTAGGTTCCCGAGCAGGTACTGAACTAAAAGTCCTTCTCTCTGCAGCTCTTCTCTCCTTCATCGCCCTTATGCCAAGGTGGGTTAGGAACAGTCGGAACTGGAAATTATACCATGCGTTCCCTTCATCTTTTCTCCACCTCAAATCTGTGTCTAAGAGGCAGCTTTTCCCTGATCGGCAGTCGTTGGGTCAAAGGTGCACGTGCCACTTCTCTGCCTTGAGAATGCCCATGACAGTTTCTTACAGCCTGCTTTCCTCCTGCACTTTCTGCCGTTCCCACCCACTTCTGGGGTCCCCGGCACCCTCCATCTTCTGAGTGTGTCCTCAGGGAAGGTGACACTCCATGAGCAAGTCTAAGAATGATGAGCATGGCTTGATCTGGGAGAAAAGCTGTGAACACACTACGGTCCGTGATCACTTTCTGTCCCAGAAGCAGTTCCCTAACTTTTTGTGATGCCCCTGGGAGTTCGGCATGCTTTTTGGGGCAGAGTAGAGCGATTAGATTCTTTCCATTTGAAATTTTCTGTCTAATTGCTGTGGGAATTTTCCATAGCTCTCCTTTCCTGAACTCCTGGTTTCATGGCTTGTGTCCATGATTGTACAGGGATGACATTTCTTTAAGTATATTTCTGTCAATCATGTTTTTGCACTAATCCAGACAGAAAACCTCTTGCCAAACCTCTTGCCACAAACTTTCCCTTACATGGCATGAACATCTTTGTGACTCTTTCTTACTGTCTTATTCTGACTCGGTCCAGAGTTTCCAAATGAGTGTTTTGGGGGCATGCAGGGCCCCGAGGTACCTGCCATGAACACACCCCACAGTCAAGCTATCTTTGACCTTCTCTGACGGGGTCTGTCTTGGAGTCTGAAGCCCTGTCCCTGTACAGTCTGCAGTTTGCAGCCTGACTCCAGAAGTCCAGGTGCCCAGCGCTAGCCCCGCTAAGTCAAATCTTTTCCAGTGCAGAATGGACTAGGAAAGTGGAGTTCAGTCCTAACTCTGCCCCTAATGGGCTGCTGCTGCTGCTGCTAAGTCGCTTCAGTTGTGTCTGACTCTGTGCGACCCCATAGACGGCAGCCCACCAGGCTCCTCTGTCCATGGGATTCTCCAGGCAAGAACACTGGAGTGGGTTGTCATTTCCTCCTCCAATGCATGAAAGTGAAAAGTGAAAGTGAAGTTGCTCAGTGTGTCCAACTCTTCACGACCCCATGGACTGCAGCCTACCAGGCTCCTCCGTCCATGGGATTTTCCAGGCAAGAGTACTGGAGTGGGGTGCCATTAATGGGCAGTGTCACCTTAATCATCTCATTTCAGGTCGCATCTGTGCTGACCCCACAGGGCAGGCATGAAAAAGCGTGAGAACACTTGAAACTCGGAAAGCACCCTGCTGCTGCTAAGTCACTTCAGTCGTGTCCGACTCTGTGCGACCCCATAGACAGCAGCCCACTAGGCTCCTCCGTCCCTGGGATTCTCCAGGCAAGAATACTGGAGTGGGTTGCTATTTCCTTCTCCAGGAAAGCACCCTAGAGATTGTCTATTTATTTTAAAGGAAGGTTGCAGATGGGTGGTGCTAGGAGAGGATGCAGAGGGCTGTCAAAGCAGTGGTCTGGAAGCCAGGAGGCCTGCCTGGCCACGGAGCAGATGTGGGCCTTGGGCATGGCTCTAACCTCTGTGTCCCAGGGCTCTCATCTGAATGGCTTGGTTCTTATGGCTCTGAATTCCATTCTCTTGTCTTTGATGTTAATAGCTTCTCTTTTGTTGTGGATATTCACGTCTAGACTACCCCCAGTGAAGGAATATATGTAAACAAGCAGTGGCCCACTAGGGTCACAGAGTGGTGAGTGTGAGGGTCTCTTGACCAGGAGACCTCCCTGGGCGCCATGCACAAGCACAACCTATAGACATGACCCCCACTCAGCAGCTCAGAGTCCTGGTACCAGCTCAAGTAGGAAAGTGCATAAAACCTATGAATCTTCTAGAAAGGGCAAATTAGCAGGCTGTTGACAGTTGATGTTTGAGGAGGCAACTAACCCTTCAAATGCGTCCTGTCCTTTTAGCTGACATTCCCATGTATACCCAGGGGCATGAGTGAGCTCCATATGACTTGCTGGGAACCACGGGTCTGAGTTATGTGGGTCACATCAGGATCCCCGGCTCCAGGAACACGGGCTTCTCGCTGCCCACCTTGCCTCGGGGGCCCTGTTGCCACAGCGGTTTCGGTGCTCGGCTGTTGTGTCGTTGTTGCTAACCAAATGTGTACTTAGCCTGCTGCCCGCCAGCACTCTCAGAGTGCTAACTGAGGTCACCACGGCCACGATCCCATAGGCAGATCACACTTTAGCCCTCGTGGTTTGCCCTGTGGCTCTGCTGAGGACTCACTCTCATCAGGCTGACTCGCTGCTCTGGGTGGATACTGGCTGCAGACAAGGTCTGACCTTCTCTACAAAGGTCCTTGAGGGAATGCTCAAAGGTCTTGTAATCTCGATATAGTAGTACAGAAATAGCCAAGTGTTCTGACGAGTCTTCACTTGGAAGAAGTATCGGGAATGCAGAGACTCAGTAAATATCTAAATGAGCCTGGAATCCCAGCCCACAGCCCCCAGACCAAAAAAAATCCACAGAACTGTTGTACACTATTGTATATTAACTACTTCTGCTTTTGTAGCAACTTTATTTGATGTAAAAACATGTGTTCAAAAAAAGGTTAATAAAACGGAAAGACCAGACCACCCGTTTTAACTGGCCATTCTGACCTCTGATAATCAGAGGGTCTTGGGTCTTCTATTTGTCAGCAGCTGCTGCAAAATGAGGAGGGACGTTCACTGGTGAGGTGTGATGGTGTTTTCTTGACGGTATTTATCGCCTATAGGATGGTCATTTATCAGTTCAAAATTGTTTAACTCCTGGTAATAAAATTGTACGTGTGACATTATATCCTGTCCAGAATTCTGTCTTTCAGGAAGTATTTTGGTGTTGTTATCTGTTCTCAGTAGGGAGGTAGAGACAGTGCCATTCAGGGATCTCTGCCATTACAGTTTGGGGGCCATGAATTATTTCAAGACTTGTAGAAGCATTGTCCAAAGTCCAAGGTGCTACCTACAACTAAACATGAATTCAGGAGGCACGGATTGTGTGTGCTGTGGAACGAGGGCTGTGGCTGAGTTCTCACAGGTGGGTGGCAGGTGTATGTGGAGATTTCCAGGGAGGGAATAACTCTAAAATGGTAGGTAGTCTCTACATTGGGCCCAGATGTGGCTCCTCTTGATCTGGAGACCAATAAATTGAAAGGTCACCTTATCCGATATTTTTCCTAGTGTAACGATGGTGGGAGAGGGGCCACACAGACATGAACCCCTCCCAGGAGCAGTGAGTAGGAGACTCGGCCTCACCCGCCCAGGGCTCAGTGGCAGCCTGTGGCCAGTGCAGCCCCATTGTTCAGGGCCCACCTTGGCCTGTTTATTTCCCAGGCTTGCTGTACATCTCTCCTTTTTGCCCCCAAGACTTGTTCTTGCTCTCATCTTAAATATGTATGCTTGAGTCTATCCAACTCAGAGGGAGTCATGTTTTTAGTTTCTTTTTCCTGAGCCATTTTGCCCTGCTGAAATACTTACTGGATCTTTCTGATAAACTCTGAGGACTTTATGCTGACAGCTTCCTTGGAGCCACTCAGAGGATTTGTGATGGTGGTGAAAGCCACCCCCTTGATTTAATCCTGTGCCATATCTGAGATTTAATTGATCTACTTATTCAACTTGCTTACTTTTACTTATTGAATCCAAAAAGCTGTATCTCCCCACTCTCAAGCCCCTGACTTCGGATTCTCCTGAAAAAAATTTTTTTAAAGATGGTTTTAGATGCATCATTGATGAATCATATTTGTTTATTTATACACGTGTGGTAAATACACATGACATAAAACCTATCATCTTAACTCTTTTCAGGCCAGCAGCTACAGGGTGTTAGGCGCATTCTCATTGTTGTGCTCTCATCTTGAGTCCCTTTCACTCCTGCCTGTATTCAGGTCACTGTCTCCATAGCTCATCTCCTTGGAGGATCTCATCAAATACAGCCAACTGTAGCCAGTGCACATGACCCCTATTCCCACCTGTCCTTGTATGACTGTGTAGATTATCCAAGGGCCACGCTCTCTGCCCCCACATAACAGGCACTGTCCTCCATGCTCTCTGAACACCCATTTTTGGTTTTGATTCAGCCACTTTGAAGTAACAATTTCCATACTTATCTGGTGGGTCTGGGGCAGGAACTGAGATTTCACCTTTTGAATAACCTCTTAGATGCTGTTGGTCAAAGACTCCCACTTAGAGAACCAAGGTTATTCTGTAGAAGAAACAACTCCCAAGTCTCAGCATCTTAACAAAGGTTTAGTTTTCATCATGTTATGTATTGAGCACACATTAGCAAGGAGTCTCCTAGTTACTTGGGACATAGGACGATAGAAGCCCCATCCTGACACACAGATGTGAGTTCCTATTTCTGCTCACATGTTCACCATCTGTGACCCAACATCAAAGTGAGCTGGAGAAATCAACCCTACTATGGCACTGGAAGGGGTGAGCTGAACGGGGGTAAGCAGTACCTCTCACAAGGCCAGGAGTGTGGCTGGTCAGTGTCTTGCCCTCGAGAAGCTGGCAGGCCAAGAACCACTCTAACAGGCCCTTGCAAGGGCAAGTGCACTCCGTGTAACTACAAATGAACTTGTGTAGCACAAAATTATACTGTGATGTATAACAGGAAATATGTATCTGTTTTTTTTTTTTTTGTCACCATTACTGGCACAGGGCTCTTGGAACCCTCGGAATTTACTAAGCCTTGAGTCTTTTGTTATGTTGATGAGGGGTGTGCTGCGATTCATGGGGTCGCAAAGAGTGGGACACGACTGAGCGACTGAAATGAACTGAACTGAAGGAGCTGGAATCATCTAAGAGGAATCAGTCACAGGTCAAAGGTTAGGACTTTCAGTCCCACCCCCTCTCCCACCATCAGGGAGGGGAAAGCAGCTGGAGATGGAGTTCAGCTGCCGAGGGCCACGGTTTAAATCAATCACTCCTGTGTCGGGAAGCCTCCATCACCCCCTAATGGACAGGGTTCTGAGAGCCTCTGGGATGCAGAACACCTGGAGACCTGGCGGCACCTGGAGGGCGTGGGAGCGCCACACCCCTCCCACACACCTTGCCCTCCTTGTCTCTTTGAGCTGCTGCCCTTGAGTCATAAGGGCACACTCTAGTAAGTAAAATGTGTCTGAGTTCTGTGTGACTTTCTAGAAAGGACAGCTGGAGTTCCCGCTGGTGTGTGACATGGGAGGGGCGCCGTCTCGGCTCAGAGGCTGCCCCCAGGCCCGTTGTGTCAGAAGTGGGCTGGTGCCCAGGACCCATAGGGTGCTGTGTGGAAACACATCTGTCTGTGGGGCCGGGCTGTGCATTCCCCTCAGCAGGACTGACTCCCACAGGTGGGTGTGGGGCCCTTGGGCACGCAAGGGCCACGGCTGGAAGAGCCCCTGAGGGTTAGCGTCCTTTCACCTTCTGTTGTGTAAAAATTGAGGGAGGGAACACGAGAGCTAGTAAAGTCAGGGGAGGTGATCTGTGCGCAGGCATGTTCCATAAGGCCTTGCAGGATGGGGCGGGTCTGCACCGCTGTGGAGAAGAGGGGCCAAGGGATGGGGAGCTACTTGGGTTTATGGTGAAACAGCCTGACTAGATCTAGCCGAAGAGCTTCCCTGGTGGCTCAGGTGGTAAAGAGTCTGCCTGCAATGCGGGACACCCGGGTTTGGGAAGATCCCATGGAGAAGGAAATGGCAACCCACTCCAGTATTCTTGCCTGGGAAATCCTATGGGCAGAGGAGCCTGGCGGCTTACAATCCATGATCGAAAAGAGTCGGACACAACTGAGTGACTAACAAGAAGAAAAAAGAGCTGAGGGAATAAATTGGGATAGAAGAGGAAAGCCACTCAAGTGTGCTGGAAGTTATACAGGGGGGATTATGTGGGCCTTGAGGGCCAAGAAGTATCTATTTTACACTGTTTTATACTTGTCTCCCTAGGGAGACACTGAAAGTTTTTCTTTATCTTCTCTCTTTAAAAATACAGGGCTTGTCAATGAGTTTGAGGGCAAATTCAAGTGACTGCCAGGGGCAGTGGGGAGGGGAGGAGGCTGTCACAGTTGGGTGGGTGCGGCCCGAGGGCCTGGACTAGGTGTGAGCAGGAAGTCAGGCTGAAGGAGGGGTCTCTCTGTCTGATACCCAACTAACTACCAAGCTTTACATAGAGGGACTTGAATTCCAGTTTGCCATTATTGTTCCTATTACCTACCATAGGTTCCTTGAGATTTTGGCAAGGTTTATGGCCTCTGGGTTTCCCTGGTGGCTCAGACAGTAAAGAATCTGCCTGCAGTGTAGATCTGAGTTTGATCCCTAGGTTGGGAAGATCTCCTGGAGAAGGGAACAGCTACCCACTCCAGTGTTCCGGCCTGGAGAATTCCATGGACTGTATAGCCCATGGGGTTACAAAGAGTTGGAGACGACTGAGCGACTTTCACTTTCTGGCCTCTGATTGGGAGCGACTCTTAACTGTCCTTTCCCAGAGACCTTTCAGATTCCAACATCCTGCATCTGTCCCATCCCTTCTTATTCACCCTCCCCTCCTTTTTTCCTTGAATCACTGGGCTCACTTGGAGAACAAATGAACTTTCTAGTTCTAAGGAAAAGACAACTGTGTTTCCCACATGTGGGCTTTGTCCTTGGTAGTCACGTGTGCATTGGAGTGGAGGGTGTGATTCATGGAGGGAGCCTCATCCACAAGGGGCTTCTTGCTTCACTCTACAGCAGCCCTGACCACATGGGCAGAGCTGGACACAAATCACTGGGAATGACAGAGTAGAAAGCAGGCCTTACAGAAACATCCTCTCCCAACCTGTTCTCAGTACCTTTGTGAATTTCTTCCTGTTTATACTTTTTGGCGGTCATTTCCATGGATTTTCAGGAAGAAATGGAGATAGATACTTGAATGAGAAATCGATTTGAGCTGCATTTGTGGCTAGCAGGACTAGCTTCCTGTGCAAAGCAGAAAGGCAGGACACTGCCTAACTGTGGTTCTAGCACAAGCGCATGGCCATTCCCTGGATGAGAGTTTTGCCACCATGAAGTGGGACAGGAACCTTGCCTCATCCTGGCCCCTTGATCATGCTTCTGTTGGCCTCTTTCTTGTCTTGACTCCTGACTAGAGTGAGCAAAGCCATGGTCAGTTCAAAGACCATAATCCAGGGCAGAGGAGAGGGCAGGGTCCCTGAGGTGTCCCCTCCCCCAACAGTTCAGGGGTTAGTGGCCCTTCTAAAGTCAGCAGATGGCAGTGAACATGTCTCAGAATTGAAAGAAAGTGAAAAAGTGAAGTCTCTCAGTCGTGTTAGAGTATTTGCGACCCTGTGTTCTGTAGCCTACCAGGCTCCTCCGTCCATGGGATTGTCCAGGCAAGAATACTAGAGTGAGTTGCCATTTCCTTCTCCAGGGGATCTTCCCGATCCAGGGATTGAACCCAGGTTCCCCGCATCACCGGCAGACGCTTTAACCTCTGAGCCACCAGGGAAGCCTACAGTTCCACTTTTCATCCCACCCTCTGACCAGCAGGTCAAGGAGCTAAAGTAAACCCCAGGGGAGTTCTTCAGAAGCCTCAGTGCTCCAAAGTTGCTCAAAAATAGAGTGCAAATGGCAGTGCTCTTTGTCTTTTAAAGAGTTGTCTTTTTTTTTTAATCCCCAATCACCTTAAATAAGAGTTAAACATTACCATTCTTACCCAAGAAGGGGCAGAAGCCCGGAGAGAGAGATACAAGCTGAAGCAGGAGTGGGATGGGTGGCGGCCAAGGGCAGAGCCAGGCGGCAAGTATGCTGGGAAGGGGGAAGGCTGCCCTGGGACCCTGGGTTCGAAGCTGATGAAGGAGCTCCTGGTCTCCTCTGACAAACATTTGCCCTGTTCTCTTGCACTTCTGTCTCTTCTCTTTCTTAGTGCTTGAGGCTGAGTGTGGGAGAGGGAGTCGGTGGTGAGGGTGCTGGTTTCCCTTGGGGAAACTTGGGGTGGGGGGTGCTTCAGAAAATTCACAGCCACTCACCAACTGGACCCAGGGGACTGGCTGGCTGCAGCGGGGAATCAGCCTGCAGCCTCGTGTTTGCAGAGATAGTGGTTCAGGATATGCTTCCACTCCTTGTTCACACCCACTGGTAACAAACTGGCTCCGGCATTTCTTGCTTTCCCACTTCCAAACGGCTCACCCCACAGCAGCATACCAGCAGGTCCCAGAAACCTCCCTACACATCTCAGAAATCCTCACCGGATTCCATGACAGCTCATGGTGCCGCCTCTCCACCCTCGGTCGTGTCCCTCTGTCCTTGAGCTTTGGTCTCTTGCTCCTGGGCTGGAATTGTGTTTTCTATCCCTGGCCTCCAGGGTTTTGCTTCCTTGGGACATCCACGTTCCACCCTCCCCACCTGGTGGAGACCTGTACATCCTCAGTGTGTTTCGTAGGATTATTTTCTGTTAAACTAATCTTGTGCTTGAATGCTCAGTCGTGTCCGACTCTTCATGACCCCATGGGCTGTAGCCCATGGGATTTTCCAGGCAAAAATCCTGGAGTGGTTTGCCATTTCCTTCTCCAGGGGATTTTCCAGACTCAGGGATCGAACCCACCTCTCCTGCATCTCCTGCTTTGGCAGGCAAGTTCTTTACCACTGAAGATTGGGAAGCCCCAATCTTCTTGCTGACCTCATAAATTCTGAGTCAGGTGGATTAAGTCTGTGACCAGGAGGACCTCACCAACATTAGTGCCACCATTGTGATACCTGGGTTGGGCAGGCCAGGTAGGGGGAACCTTAGGCCTTGAACAAGTAGAGTCTTCTGTTTCCTGGTGGCTCAAGCGGTAAAGAATCTGCCTGCAATGCTGGAGACCCAGGTTCAATCCCTGGGTTGGAAAGATCCCCTGAAGAAGGGAACAGCTACCCATTCCATTTGCCTGGAGAATCCCATGGACAGAGAGCCTGGTGGGCTATAGTCCATGGGGTTGCAAAGAGCCAGAGGGGACTAAGAGACTAGTATTTTCACTTTCCTATTTAAGAGAGAGACTCTGTACATGTTTTCACTACATGTTATTACAGTATTTGCTTTCTGAAGCATTTAATGACTTAGAAAAACACTCAAGATATTTTAGATTAAAAGGAATGAAGACTATGAATCATTTTTTATGGAAAGAATCTATCATATGCACCCCCATAAGCATATTCATGCCTGCACCTACATTGTTCCCACACTACACAGGCATGTCCCAGCCATCTGGCCTGTGCCACACCTACATCCACATCCCTTCCTGCACCCCCATCTACACTCACATCAGCACCCACACTGATGTCCACTTCTCTTTGTAGAACTTGTAGATGCTGCCTAAGCTGCCCCCATTCCCTGCTGGACACACTTTTCTAGCTTCCTCTGCAGGTGGAAGCAGCCATGTGTCCTGTATAGCCAGTGACATGTGGGCAGGTTACCTACAAGCTTACTTCTCAGAACCTCTTTCTTCGCTTCTCAGATGCCAAACACTGAGGAACCAGGGAAGGACTCCAAGTCACAGGGTGTGATGGAGCCACTGGATAGGAAGGCTGGGTTCTAGAATGACCTGCCTGGGTGCGGCAGGTGAGTTGACGGGGGTGTGGGCATGTCTGCTCCCCATGTGGCTCTGGCGTAAAGTTCTGAGGCTCCTCTGTGTAGAAAACCGCCCCCGAGTTGCTCCACGGACGTGAAGGATGGTGGAGGCATTAAGGGCCGGAGATTCTGCTAACGCGGCTGGTGTCTGTCTTTCTGCGGCCTCCCACTCCACCTTCCTCGCTGGTGCTGGTGCCACAGGGAAAGGAGGCAGCAGAGGGGCCCACCAAAGCCACGCGCCCTGTTCCTGGGACCTGGGCCCAGCGCAGACACCCTGGTTGGGGCCGCGGACCCGCGCGCCTGGACTGCGCGAAGCGGCGCAGGTGAGCGGGCGCCAGCGCCTGGCCCGGCCCCACGAGGCGCCTCCCACTCGCGGGACGAGCAGCCGGTTGTTCCCGGCAGAGCCCGTAGATACTCAGAGAACTACTATTTTCTGTTTTTTCATGTTGACTTAAAGACTTCTGGGTTGGTTTCATCTGGAAACATGCTTGATATGTTTGGACACCTGAAGCTTAGATGAGGCGGCTGGGAACTTTCTACCAGTGCGGATGAATTAAGTTGTTTTCACCGCTGTGACTCACCAGCTATGTACTGAGCACTTGCTTCTCTGCTCCCCTTCTTTATTGCTTTCTGTGTTCTTTGCTGGAGCTGAAAATGGAGAACGCGAGAGGGGTGCCAAAGCACTGATTTTTAGGCAACTCTTTGTTATTATTATTGTTTCACTCTCAGACTTTTAGCTTATAGTGGGTAAAGAATCTGCCGACAATGCAGGAGAATAGGGTTCGATTCTGGGGTGGGGAAGATGCCCTGGAGGAGGAAATGACAAACCACTTCCGTATTCTTGCCTGGAGAATCCCTTGGGCAGAGGAGCCTGGCAGGCTACAATCTGTGGGGTCGCAAGAGTCAGAAACGACTTAGACTAAACTACTCCTCTTCCTCCTCAGACTTTGAAATTAGAGATGTAGAAAATATTGATTAAGAAAATCCAGAATCACCTGTTTTCTTTCACGCCTACTATCCCTGCCTTTCCCCGCCACCTCCCTTAAAGTGGTAGAAACCTTTCACAGAAAATACGTGAGAAGTCAGTACACCAGACAGAACAGTAGTATTCCTGCCTGTCCCCCTCCCCCATGCCAAGTTCCTGGGTGAGGAGAACAGTTTTTTAAAATGTGACAAAGAAGGTCAAAGAAGGTCAAAGATTGAATATACTCCCTTGAATTGGTAGGAAAAAAAGAAAACAATAGCAAAAAAGCAATCCAGAGAAAGCTGGTCTCCCTGGAGTCCGAATGCCGCTGAGAGGAGACCCAGGCTGAACTGGACGACTGTACTCCACACCTGTCGCCCACCAATCCCTAAGCCCTCCTGTGCTCAGCAACGGTTCCCTGAGCTTCAATATTCTCATCTGTAAGGTAAATGCAGTTTCTTACACTGTAAAATAGTTCTCCTCTGTGAGTGTAGTTGCGTAAATATAGTAAAACCTAAGAGAATTTGATACATAGAAAGCTGTGAAGTGATGGATATTATAGCAAGGATTCCAGACACAGCTGTTCATCATCAAATGATCTGGTGAGGTCCAGTTAGCCCAGGTTTGGCATTCAGGGAGCAGGAAGGCAGGGACAGACAGACAATGTGTGTCCCAGGGAAAGCCAGAGGCTTTCTTCCCAGTTCCGAGCAGTCCACCAGTTTTAAGCAGACGTTTCTCCTCATGGGTCCAGTGTAGTGAGTGGGTGGGATGAACTGGTGATTGTGACAGGCGGCTTTCCCTGCAGAGCAGAGCAAGCAGCCTGGGGAGGGAAGAGCGTCTGCAGTGGGCCTCACACAGGGGCCAGATAAGGGATAATTGCAGCTGGTGTTTAGGTGAGTCATCCAAGGGGCAAAGCCAAGAAGACAAGGTACGGAAGACAGCCTGCTTACTGGATAACCTTTGCTGTAAATGTCAGCCAGAAAATTCTGTCAGATCAATAGTGGTGGTAATAATGGCTTTTGAAAGGAATGCGAAGGGATTTCATTGCTAGAAGTGGCTTGCCTGTCTTGTTTGAATGGGAAGCCTTGAGACCCAAAGGCTGACGAAGGGGTGTTGTGGCTTCGATGTGGGCCTGGGGGCCTGTCCTCTGGCCTCACAGGTGGCGAGGGAGGGGGGGCACCATCACAGCTTCCCCATGGAGGCGGGATCCCAAGCCCCTTTGAGTCACTCTGCTGGGGCTTCTGGGAAATGATGGCTGATTCTCAGTGAGAGTGAAGTGGGCTGCCCGGGGCTGAGCAGGGAACAGAATGAGACGCAGGTACTGCAGGGACTGACAACTGAAGTTGTGGGCAAGCCACAGGGACACAGACCAGAGGGCCCAGGATGTCAGTCGGCTCTAGCTAAGCTCAGTGGGCAAATGCCTGCCTCCATGATTCCCTGAAACCTACTGGGAGGAGGCAGGGCCCAGGCATGAACCCAGAGAGTCTGATGGTGCAATAATGGATAAAGCAGTGAATTGAAACAAATCTGTCTGCAAAGAACCAGATTAAATGGTTACACTGGGTATATTAGACAGTAAGCATGGTAATCATGCAATTAGACATTAAAGTTAGTTAAAAAGAAATAAAATTATAATTTCGACATCAGAGTATTGTGAAATATAACTGTGAAATACTGGATCCGTGAGGCAGAAAACTCTAGAGGAGAAGGAAAATCTATTGTCTATATCCCTATTTTTACTCCTTCCATTTTTCTTCCTTCTAGCTTTCCAGGATACCCTATTTTATCATTTCCTTCTGTTTAGAGAATTTCAGCCATTATTCCAGATTTACTGGTGACAACTTGTCTTAGTTTTCCTTAAATGGAGACTGTTGATTTTGCCTTCTAAAGGATATTTTTGCTGGATGTAGGGTTCTGAGCTGAAAGTTTCTCCCCCCACCAAAAGTTAAAAAATATTGTGCTGTTCCTTTTGACCTCTAACTTTTTCTGATTAGTAATTCTTATCACTCAAATTGTTTTTTTTTTTTCTAATAGGTGAAATATTTCTCCCTTGCTGCTTTCAAGACCTTCCTCCTTTTCTTTTCTCCTTCCTTCCTTCCGTCTCCTTCCCTCCTCCCTCCCTCCCTCCCTTCCTTCCATCTTTAGTTTTATAGACGATTGACTGTGATTTGTCTTGGTGTGGGTTTCTTTAGGTTTATCTTGTTTGAGATTTGCTCTACTTCTTGAATCTGTTGGCTTATGTGTTTTGTTACATAGGAAGTTTTCATCCATTATTTTTCAAGCACTTCTCAGCCCCCTTTTTTTCTCCTTTTCCAGTTCTTTGACATGAATTTTAGATCTTTAACTATGGCCCCACAAATCTCTGAGCCTCTGTTCACTTATTTTCAGTCTATTTTTCTCTCGTTCAGATTGGGTAATTTCTATTTTCTATATTAAAGTTATCAGGTTGTTTCTCCTATCTCTTACAGTCCACTGTTGGGTTCATCATGTTGAGCTTTTAAAAAATTTGGTTATTTTACTTTTCAGTTCTAAAAATTTCATATGGTTCTTTATGTCTTTTTTTGTGGAATTTTTTTTTCATTCGTTTCAAATGTATTTGCAATTCATTATTTAAGTATTTTTATGATGACTGCTTTAATATATTTTAAAAACAATTCTAACAACTCTTAATATCTGTTGATTATCTTTTTTTCACTCAAATTGAGGTTTCATGGTTCTTGGGATGATGAGTGATTGGAATTGAAACCTGGATATTTTGGGTATTATTTTATGTGATTTTTAAAATTTTATGTAAACCTTCTGGCATAAATAAGTATTGAGCTTGACTACTGGTTTTCTCTAATGCTGCCAGCAAGGAAGGAGGGGAGGCCCTGCCTCCAGGTGATGGTAGAATTCCAGATTCTTCACTAAGCTTCCCCTGACCTAGGGAGAGCCTTCTATTTATTCTGGGTGTGGGTAAGAGTTTTGATTCTGATGATGCCACCCTGACATGTATGTGTAGAGTGTCTCATTAGTGCCCCTTATGTGGTATCTGAGAATACCAGGTTATGGGGGAGGTTGCCTCATTACTAATGGGCAGTGGTGAATGTCTACAGTAGGCCTACTCTGATGCTACTTTCTTGATGCTTGGTGAGGAGTAGTCCAGGATGCCTGTGTGATCTCCACAGGGGAGAGGATGGAGGCTCTTTATTGCCTGGTAGGGATAAAATCTCTGGCTCATAAGTTTTTTTCTGTTTTTTTTTTTTTTTTTTTGCTTGAGTAGACCAGATATTCGGAGGAAGCAATGGCAACCCACTCCAGTACTCTTGCCTGGAAAATCCCATGGATGGAGGAGCCTGGTGGGCTGCAGTCCATGGGGTTGCTAGGAGTCGGACACGACTGAGCGACTTCACTTTCACTTTTCACTTTCATGCATTGGAGAAGGAAATGGCAACCTACTCCAGTGTTCTTGCCTGGAGAATCCCAGGGAGGGGGGAGCCTGGTGGGCTGCCGTCTATGGGGTCGCACAGAGTTGGACACGACTGAAGCGACTTAGCAGCAGCAGCAGCAGACCAAATATTACCTAAATTTTTCCTTCTTGCTCGCCTGTCCTCTTCCTTGTCCTTTGACTAGAGATATCAGGCCTTTGTGGATATGTATGTGTGTGTTGGTCCTATGACCACTGGAACTTTCAAGCTGCTAGCTTCAGCTCACATCTGGGAATTTCAGGGCAGAGAGAAATATAAATAACAAAAACAACCATCATTGTTTACAACAACTATCATTGTGCTGTTCATTGGGCCCCAACAATATCTAGTTGATTTGTTTTCTCACCACCTTTCAGAATTGTATGTTTGTATTATGCCTCACTTCTAGTGGTTTTAGTTGCAGTTAGCAGAAGGAACGAGGAAAAGTACATCTACTCTATCTTCCCAGAATGAGAACTCTACAGCATGCTCATTTCTATGGCATCTCACTTTTTATCTTGTAATATTTTTTCTTATAGTTTGTTTTTCTAGTTTGATTGCTCTTTTCTATGCTTATTCTTTACATGGTATGTTTCTATCCATTTTCTTTTAACATACATGTATTTGTAAATTCAAGAGATTCTCTTCTTATCAGACTATAATTGTGTTTTACTTTTTATATGTTCTGATCACCTCTGCCTTTTAATTGATATGGCTAGTTCATTAATATTAAATATAAGTACTGATATGTTTTTAATCAGTATTACCATTTAAAGATTTTATGTTCATTCTTTTTTCTTCTACTGCTCTTCCTTTTGCATCTTCTTTTGGATTATTGAGTATTTTAAAATGAATTTCATTTTAGTTTCTTTATTCACTTTTTAGCTCTCTTTGCATTATTTTTTCAGTAGTTGACTTAGGGATTAAATATACATCTTTAGCTTCTAACAATATATTTAGAGCTAATGTAGTATCATTTTAGAGAAATGTAGCAGCCTTGCAACTATAGAAGTCCATCTACCACCCCAATCCTTTATGTCTTAGCTATCCTGTGTATTCTATTCATATATAAGTCTGGCAAGAAAATGTTATATAAGTTTTCCTCTAAACAGTCATGTATATATTAAGTAAACTAAGAGAAAGTTGTTATTTATATATACTCACACATTTACAATTGCAAATGTTCTTTGTTCCTTCTTGAAGCAATGCACTCCCTCTGATATAATTTCCCTGTACTCTGAAGAATTTCTTTTGGGAATTCTTATAGTGCATTTCTGTTGTTGAAAAATTCTCTAAAGTTTGTTTTACTTGAAAATGTCTGTGTTTTTCCTTCATTTTTAAAAGAAATTATTTATTTTTCTTTTAATTTTTGGCTGTGCTGGATCTTTGGTGGTGTGTGCGGAATTTCTCTGGTTGCGGTGATGGGGAGCTACTCTTGGATGTGGTGCACGGGCTTCTTATTGCGGTGGCTTCTCTTGTTGTCAAGCATGGGTTTAGTTGCTCCTTGGCATCTGGAATCTTCCTGGACCAATCCCTGGGCCCATGTCCCGTGCATTGACAGATTCTTTTTTTAAAGTTTTTGAACTTTAATTGGAGGATAATTGCTTTACAATGTTGTGTTGGTTTCTGCCATTCATCAACATGAGTCAGCCATAGGTATATATATATATGCTCCCTTCCTCTTGAACCTCCCTCCCATCTCCCATCCCATCTCTAGGTTGTCACAGAACACTGGGTTGAGCTCCCCACATCACACAGTAAATTTCCTCTGGCTATCCAACTTTACATATGGTAATGTATATGTCTCTACGATACTCCCTCAATCTGTCCCACCCTCTCCTTCCCCCATTGTGTGCACAAGTCTGGCAGGCCAAGTCTTATCCACTGTACCACGAGGGAAGTCCGCTTCATTCTTAAAGAATATTTTTACTGGATATGCACTTCTGCATTGGCAGGTTTTTCTTTTGGCAAACTTATAGGACGTTGTGCAACTGTCTTCCTGCTCTCATTGTTCCTGATGGTGAGTGTATTGTTATTTGACTCATTGTTTCTGTCTGTGTAATGTGTTCTTTTACTCTGTCTCCTTTGAAGAGTTGTCTCTTTACTTTTCAACAGGTGACTAGGATGCAGCTAGATATGGTTTTCTTAATATTTCTTGTTTGGGTGTGCTGAGCCTCTTGGAAATTTAAATTGATGCCTTTCTCTAACTTTGAAAAGTTTTTGGCTAGTGTTTTTTTTTTGTCTGCCCAGTTCTCTTTCCTCTTCTTGTGGTATTTGAATTACCTATGCTAGACCTTTGAATGTTGTGTAACAGGTTCCTAACGCTCTATTCATGGTTTTACAAACATAGTTTTTTTCTTTCTCTTTCTAAATTGGATGATTTCTACTGACACAGTTGTTTTGTCCTGAAGTAATTGATGACTGTGCCGGGTCTTTGTTGCTGTGCATGTGCTATCACTATTTGCTGTACGAGTTGGGGTACTCTATCACACTTGCGGCGCGTGGGCTTCTTACTGTGGTGGCTTCTCTTGTTTCGGAGCAAGGCTCTAGAGTGAGCGTGCAGGCTTCAGTGGTTGCAGCATGTGGACTCAGTAGTCGTGACTCATGGGCTCTAGAATGTAGCGTCAGTAGTTGTGGCACATGGGTTTAGTTGCCCCAAGGCATGTGGAATCTTCCCGGATCAGGGATCAAACCCATGTCCCCTGCATTGGCAAGTGGATTCTTAACTGCTGGACCACCAGGGAAGTCCTGACATAGTTTCAAGTTTATAAACTCTTCTGCTGTCATCTCCACTCTACTACTGAGCCCATCCAGTGAATGTTTCATTTTAGATTTTGTATGTTTTATTTCTGAAACTTCATTTTTATTTTTAAAATTGCTATTTCTCTAATGATATTTTCTACCTTTTTGTTCATTCATTGTGCATATATTTTCCCTTACGCCATTGAACATTGTTTCAGTAGCAGTTATAATGTTTTTGTTGATATTGACAACATCTGAGTCATCAGGGTTTGATTCTGTTGGTTGAATTTTTCCTTGAGTGAGGATAAACTTTCCTAGTTTATGTATTGATTAATTTTGAATTCAATTCTAGAAATTGTAAGTATTATGTTGTAGAAACTCTGATTTTTTTATATGCCTCTAGGAATTTTGATGGTTTTATGTAGTATGCAATTGTCTTGTAAACCCTTTATCACCTATAATGCCGAGAGTTCAAATGCCAATTTAGTTCTTAAACCTTAATGCAAAGTGTGTTGAGTCTGCCGTCTACATGCTTGGTTCAGGAGTCAGCCAGAAACTTGGGCAATGTTTGTCCACAAGATTAAGGCCTCCTTTTTTCTGGCTTATCCTCTCCGAGACACCTCCCTTCATTTTCTGGCAGCTTTGGTGGCCTTGTACCTCAGGCAAGAAAGATGGTGGACTTTATAAGAGAATTTTAATCACCTTGCACTGCACTGAGGCTCTCACCTTTCAGCTCAAAACTAAAAAAATAGAGACTCACCTATGTCTGTCCCTTCATTCAGGATGTAACTCTTCTCTAAAACTTCCCTGCTTTTGTTCACTTTTTAGAGCCCTGTGTCCAGAAGTTAAAATTGCGTCCAGAATTTATACTGCTAAAGGGTTGGTTTCTAGGAACCTGCTCCAGCATACCTGTGGAAGTCAAGGCTTTATTTTAAATATGTCTTAGGATGTTTGAAATATTTTTTGTTTTTATAAATAAATAAAAATAAAAATAACAATAAATATTTTAAATTTATTTATTGCAGAGATAGAAGTATTTATCTCTGCAATAAATTTGGTCACAACCTAAGGTTAAGAATTGGTAGCTTAAACTCTCAGATCCTTGTTTAATTATCTGAATAAAAGAAAACACACCATTAAACCTGAACTGCCAAGCAACTAACAAAAAAAAAAAAAAAAAGAAATAATTAAAAAAAAGCATGCTGTCATTTAACTATCTATTCATCAACTAATGTGTTATGTATGGTAAGTGCTTTAAATGCATTATCTCATCAAGTCCTCACTAGATCACTGTATAGGCTTGGGACGTGAATCTGAGTGAACTCCGGGAGTTGTTGATGGACAGGGAGGCCTGGTGTGCTGCGATTCACGGGGTCGCAAAGAGTCGGACACGACTGAGCGACTAAACTGAACTGAACCCTTACAGAGGTAGGTACAGTTTATAGATGAGAAAAAGGGCTTTGAAGACCTTCAGTATTTTCCCTAGGCATGAATCCAGCTCTTTCCGACTCCAGAAACTGAACTTTTAAGCACTAATCAATGTGCCTGCTAGGATAATTTTTAGGAGTAGAAACTAGTGAAAGCCGTACAAAATAATTTGTAAATATATAGCTGTAGTGACAATGTATCATGGAAATACTTAGAAGGATGCAAATAGTTATCAGGAAAGCACTCAGGATTCCTAGAACTAGACATTTTCCTTTGCCATGGTTATGTAGATGCTGAAAGCATGATTTTTAGATCTAAATTCTTGCTAATTGTTATGATGAGTTTAGAGATGGCCTTTTTGATTGTGAGTATATTTAAGTATTTGGAATTAGAGATTAAGAGAACAGGGGATGTGGGCAGGCCCTTTATAGTGAGAGAATCAGAAGAGGAAGCATTAAGTTGTGCTGTGCTTACTCAGTTGTGTCCGACTCTTTGTGACCCCATGGACTGTAGCCCACCAGGCTCCTCTGTCCATGGGATTCTCCAGGAAAGAATACTGGAGTGGGTTGCCATGCCCTGTTCCAGGGGATCTTCCCAACCTAGGGATCGAAGCTACGTCTCTGCATTGTGGATGGATGCTTTACTGTCTGAGCCACCAGGGAAGCCCAAGAATACTGGAGTGGGTAGCGTATCCCTTTGCCAGGGGAACTTCCCAACCCAGGAATCGAACCAGGGTCTTCTGCATTGCAGGTGGATTCTTTACCAGCTGAGCAACCTGGGAAGCCCAAGCACTAAGTTAAGCAGCAGCATTTCTACACTGTGGTCAGAAGGCTCTGCCCATTTGTCTGACACTGGAGTAATAACAACAGTGTGTGTATGTTCAGTCACTTAGTTGTGTCTGACTCTTTGGGTCCCCATGGACTAGAGCCCTTCAGGTTCCTCTGTCCATGGGGTTTTCCATGGCAAGAATACTGGAGTGGATTGCCATTTCCTCCTCCAGGGGATCTTCTCGACCCAGGGATCGAATTCGTGTCTCCTGCATTTCAGGCAGATACTTTACCAAGGCCCATGATGATAATAATAATAGCAATGACAATGACAGTAGACACTAACTTTTATCAAGCATTTAGCATGCTCCAAGCATAGTACTAAACTTGTATTTTAAAATTTATTTCTCACAGAATTCTCTGTGACAGGCAGTACTGTGGTCCCTGTATAGCTGGTGGAATGATGAAACCTTACTGAAGTTAAATATCTTGTTCAAGGTTATATAAATAGTACATATGGAGCTGGGATTAGGACTCAGTGATGTGGATTTTGAATCACTCTCACCTCTCCTAACAGTGCTTTTCTATCTGTAAAAGGAAGTTCTTGCCACTTCTAGACATATTCTATGAATTTATTTGATCAGTGTTTTAGCTTTGTTAGTATTGGGACAATTTTCAGTGATCCTAGCACTCCTGGGTTGGATATCATCAAAAAGGAAAGAGGAAGGGAGCCCAAGAGGAGTTTTAGCACTCTTCAGCAAGTGCTGCAAGACATCCTGCTTAAAGTCTATATGACGTCATAGTCTTTTCCAACAAACTCCAGACTGCTAAAACCTGCAGAAAACAGTAAAGGATTAACTGCTGCTGCTGCTAAGTCGCTTCAGTCGTGTCCGACTCTGTGCAACCCCAGAGATGGCAGCCCACCAGGCTCCCCCGTCCCTTGGATTCTCCAGGCAAGAACACTGGAGTAGGTTGCCATTTCCTTCTCCAATGCATGAAAGTGAAAAGTGAAAGTGAAGTCACTCAGTCGTGTCTAACTCCTAGCGACCCCATGGACTGCAGCCTACCAGGCTCCTCCATCCATGGGGTTTTCCAGGCAAGAGTAGTGGACAGATAAAATGAAGACTTTTAACAGATTTAAAGCTCATGGGATTTGTTACCTCAGATATCATATAGCTTCTACTAACATAAAACTTTCTTAAGGAATTAAATTAGGTACATTTATTAGTATCCTAATGGAAGCAAGAGACACTGTTCTGGAGTCTACTTAATTTTTGTAGGTCCTCCTGCTCTCTGCCTTCCTTATTTTCACAGAGTTCTGGGGAACTTGGTCAGTCTGACCTGAGACATTAGGGGATGTGAAGAAAGATGTACTTTTACTGCATGGGAAGAAAGATGTACTTTTACTGAACGAGAATATACATGTGTTTAGAGTCTCTTAACAGCAGCAGCAGCAACATACTGTCAGAACTTTTAATTATAGTACAAACTGTACTTATATGGATAAAGAAGCATACATGTAGATTTGCAAAGAGGAATAACTGGATTAGTTTCTCAGAAATACTTTGCAAATAACAGATCTTAAATATACATGTCAGTAAAATAAATAACAGTAGTTTGCTGTTTCTTTAATGATCATGTTGTAATATCAGTGGGATATTGTCATCCTGATTGTGAGAATTGCTAGCTACAAACTGTTGCATGTGTAGTAATATGGATCTGCACAAAATAGGTTTTAAAAATCACTAAATATACATAGAGGAGTAGCCAACTAAATAGCCCATGTATAATTTCTTTTCCTTTATTTTAAAAAGAATATTTATGGGATGCACATACCTTTTGTTGTTGTTGTACCATGCAGCTTGAATGATTTTAATTCCCAGACCAGGGGTTGAACCTGGGCCCCAGCAGTAAAAGTACCCAGTCCTAACCCCTGGACTGACAGGGAATTCCCTGGAAAGCATGTGCCTTGAGTTTTTATTTTTTGGTACTGTTCTCATTTCTCATAAAATTCACTAAAGGTCATTCATGAAATATAAATTAAATTATACCTTTAAGGTAATTTCAAGTATGTAAAAATATAAATCAAAATAAATATTTTCTAAAACAACATATTTTAGTTTTGTAAATATGTCCATGGTTGCTATAATACATATTGATCTTCATTTGAAGTTTGGAAAGATAGCCCAGTTATTAAAAATTTATTAATCTGATGTACATTAATAAAGGAGGAAAAAATGATCATCTGAAAAAGCATTAAATAAAATTCAATATTGATCAACGATAAAAATACTGTTAGGAAAGTGGCAGGAAAAGAATATTTTTAATTTGATAAAAGTTAGTTTTCAAAAGTAAGCATATTGGTGAAGTTTTTAAAGCTTATCTATTAAAGTGAAGAAAAGTATAAGGAATTCCTCAGTCTTTGCTTCTTTTCACCTTTGTCCTGGATGTTCTCTCAAGAGAAATAAGAGGAGAAAGGGGTATTGTCATTTATTTGGTGAGGGGGAAGGATCAAAGAAGGATTACTGGAGGATGGAGGTGCAGAAGACACTGGGTTTCGGCTTCAAGTGAATTATTGACCTTTTGGATACCTACCCCAGCAGCCTCCCCATTAATTCTTGTGTTTCCCTTCTGCTTCTTAAGCTCCTGCCCTCCCCACACCGAATACTCTACCCATCACCTGACCAGCAGTCCTGTTTATGGCTAGCTTCTCCTCTCAGCAGCTCAGGGAAACTCTGGGGGCCAAGAAGTGCCTCTTCCCAAGATACCATCCCTCTTGCTGGCTCCTGAGCCGCTCA
Organism: Bos indicus; assembly: GCF_029378745.1. Classification (NCBI taxonomy): domain Eukaryota; kingdom Metazoa; phylum Chordata; class Mammalia; order Artiodactyla; family Bovidae; genus Bos; species Bos indicus. The sequence continues at coordinate 43,923,787 of NC_091783.1, forward strand.
GTGCTGTGTACCTGCAGATCTGGCCTCTGTCCCTTCCATCGCTCATCCCTGTAAATTAATCTGTGACTCAGCAAAGACTTAGGATCAGAATCTGCTTCTTCTTTAAGCTTTGTCTTTAAAAACAGATGAACCTACAATTTATGTTTCTTTTATCCTGCTGGGGATGCCACTTGCTAGTATCTGGCATCTTTCCTGTGGCTCTAGTAGGAGGAAATTCTTCAGTGATGCTGTCTGCCTCAGATTCATCTAGGGAATGAGGTTAAATGTTTTTCACCAGTCTCTGGCTTGAGTCTCCATAATAGCTCTGTCTTGAAATGTTGTTTTGGTCTTGGTTTCCCTCATAATCCAAAAACCTGGTGAACACACACATTCTCTACTTAAAATGCATTTTGGGACATGTCGACTTTTTTCGTTTACCTCTGTGTTTGGACAGGTATGGGCTTCCTGTGTGGTGCAGTGGTAGAGAATCTGCTTGCTGATACAGGAGACACAAGAGATGCAGGTTCTATCGCTGGGTTGGGAAGATCCCCTGGAGGAGGAAATGGCAACCCCCTCCAGTATTCTTGCCTGGGAAATCCTACAGACAGAGGAGCCTGGCGGTCTGCAGTCCATGGGGTCTCAAAGAGTTGGAAACGACTGAGTGACTGAGCACACGCACACTGGACAGATTCACAAGGGTTGGGTATACCTTCTTCATTTTGCCGCAGTCTTCCTCTGGCCTTTATTTATTCCTACATAAGAACCAAATGGATTATATATTTATTTCCTCCTTTGAAATTTATGCTTCTAAAGCATAAGGAGTTTTAACCAGGAAAATACTTTAAAGTCAGTGGGATGCTGAGTTAGCCAAGAAGACTAATGGAGAAGCTTCCTTTATTATTGGAAACTCAAAGCTGGTTATTTGACTATAAGATGCATCCTGCCTGCTTGTAGAAAGACTGGAGATGGTACACAACAAAGCAGGTGGGCAGAAAGGAGAGCAGGCGGTAGGCAGCAACTAATTGGCACCTTTGGCTTACAAAAACCCTGTAGTCCATACCCTGAGTGCTTGTCCTAGCACTTAGGAGAGGCCACCCTGTGATGCTGCTGCTGCTAAGTCGCTTCAGTCATGTCCGACTCTGTGCGACCCCATAGATGGCAGCCCACCAGGCTCCCCCATCCCTGGGATTCTCTAGGCAAGAATACTGGAGTGGGTTGCCATTTCCTTTGCCAAGTTATCTATAGAAGAGCAAACTTTTCCTTAGCTCAGAGTTCTCACATGTGTATTGCTGTATGTGCTTTGTATTCTGGCCTTTTTGGTAATTATTTTGCCTCTCTAAGCTATAGAAGTTGTACCCTATAGCAAGGCTGTTCACGTGGAATTGAGCTATTACAACAAGAGTTAGTGGAATTATCCTCATGCTCTAGGGAAGGGGAGGACAGTTGGAGTCCTAGTGTTGTTGGTCTGTCACGCTACTCTGTCCCTGACAGTATATCCCTGTGGCTCCTAAAATCAGGGACCAATCATTCTACTGGTAACAGTTGCAGATAACCATCTTTTTGAATGCGACCCTGAGCTCTGGGCTCCGAAAGGCATATATGAAGGGGTCGATGATGGCATTACACATGATCAACACACCATTCACCTGGAAGAGGGACATGTAGCAGGCACAGTAGGGGTCAGCTGGGCAGAATGTCATCAAGAGGACATGAAGGACAAAGGGTGCCCAACAGAAAATGAAGACCCCGAGCAGGACAGTCAGTGTGACGGCCCCTCTCATGTTGGCTTTGGGAAGGGAGGGGGTCCTCCTGGTGTGGGAGCGGGCCAGCAGGAACATGTGCACGTAGAGGCACAGGATGAAGGCCAGCATCAGCGGGAACAGCGCTGTGAAGGCGATCACTGTGGGGACGTGATGGGAGAAGGTCACGATGGTAATGCCACTGCCTGTGCAGCCTGCCCAGAGGACCGTCAGGATGACGAGGGCACGGTGCGGGGTCATGATGCGGTGGTACTGCAGAGCGTGGAAGATTGTGATGTAGCGGTCAGCGGCGATCACAGACAGGCTGCAGATGGAGCCGAGAAGGGAGAGGATGAACAGGGAGTCCACCACATCATCTGCTGTGCTTTCAAAACTGCCTCGAGGCTCGAGGTAACCCATGTTTTTGAACATGATCAGAACGTTTTCCAAAATCTTGTACAGGCTCCCCAGCATATCGGAAATAGCCAAGCTGCAGATGAAAAAGTACATGGGCGACTGAAGACTCTTATTCTTGGCCACAGCCAGAAGGACCATCAGGTTCTCCAAAACCCCAACAATGGATACTGTGAAAAATATCTCTTCTGGCAAAATCACAGCAGGACAGTCTGAGTTATTTCTTGCTGTACTGTTGATGTTTTCATACAGATTGAGAATGTGTTTCATCTTTCCTGTGTGCAGTTAAGACAGAAACGTTACTGGAACTTGACAGGAAACTTGATTGATTCTCCAGAATCTTTTCTTCTTTGTAGTTCTTGCTGAAGATCTGAGGTAAAAAAGTATAGGTAGGAATATTAGTTACAAAATAGATCACAAAATAAAAACAAGCCATGATACCTTTGAGGAAGCTCTGTTGCCTCTGCAAAATACAATGGTGGAATATTTAAATAAAATAATTTATTGGACCCTCATCTTTTAAAAAATCCTTCCTAAATATATATTTTTAAAATTGAAGTATAGTTGACTTAGAATGTTGTGTCAGTTTCAGGTGTACAGCAAAATGATTCAGTTATACATGTGTGTATACATGTATTTTTTCAGATTCTTGAATGTAGTTCCCTGTGCTATACAGTAGATCTTTATTGTTTATTTTATGCATAGTAACATATAGCTGTTAATCCCAAACTCCTTTTATCCTTTCCTTTCTTTCCTCTTTGGTCACCATAAATTTGTTTTCTATGTCTGTGAGCCTGTTTCTGTTTTGTAAATAAGTTCACGTGTTTCATTTTTTTTTTTTAAGATTCCACGTGTAAGTGATATATTTCTCTTTCTAACTTAGTTCACTTAGTATGACAGTCTCTATGTCCATCCATGTTGCTGCAAATGACATTATTTCATTCTTTTTAATGGCTGCATAATATTCTTTCTTTCTGTGTGTGTGTGTGTGTGTGTGTGTGTATAACACATATTTTGTATCCATTCATTCATCTGTCGATGGACACTTAGGTTGCTTCCATGTCTTAGCTGTTGTAAATAGTCCTGCTATGAAGATTAGGGTGCATATTTCTTTTTAAATGAGAGTTTTCATCTTTTCCAGATATATGCCCAGGAGTGGGACTGCTGGATCATATAGCAACTCTATTTTTAGTTTTCTAAGGAACCCCCAATTCCCACCAACAGTGTAGCAAATGATTGTGGCTGTAACAACAGTCACATGGGGGTAACTGGCAGATGCCCTTTGCAAAAGAAAAGGGAACATGGGCGACTATAAAATGAGGTTTTTTTATACTGATTATTGTCTTTGGCCAGAAAATGTGAAGTCTAATTTTCATATTTTTGCAGGGCTCTGAGAGAAAGGAGAAGGCTTTTTCACTTGTGAAATTCCTGTTACGTGCCAACCAGCACTATGCCATGTGCTATGCGTGGCATCTCATTTTAATCCTCTTGTCAACAATACAGGTGGTCCTGTTGCCCCCAGTTTGCACCTAAGGAATTGGGGTGGAAAGGCCAAGATACTGAGAGTTAGGATTTAAATCAAGGTCTCTTTGGCTCCAAAGATGAATATCTGCTAAAATAAATCACTTATCTTAGTGCTTCTGTAAGTATTCACCTGATAAAGAAATTTTATCGGCTTTAGTAGAAATGAAAATAAAATAAGTTAAAAACCTGTGTATCTGACCAAGTCAGATATAACTGACCAAGTTGTTTTCCCAGATCTCTCTAGAAGATTATATTAAAGAAATTCAGAGGAGAGTGTGGCCCCACAATCCCCTCCTTTAGTTCAGGAGGGAGGCAGATGGCATGAGGCCTTGAGTAAAAGCGCTGCAGGCGTCCTGGAGACAGTCAGCAGCCCGCATCATACTCTCTGTGCTTTGGGGTTGTTGTATGGCTTCTGGGGAGAATGGCCGGGGAGGAGGGTAACAAGGCTTATTTTTCTGTTGAGTGAATGAGTGGTTTGTATCATGTGGCTTTTCCAGTTGATGGAGTTTTAAAATCCAGACTTCAGAAAGAGCCAGTGCGGAACTGAGGTCTGGGTTCCCAAATGACCCCCTCCTCTTGAGATTTTAGGAGTGGCTTCCCAAAAGTCACATCATTAACATAACAAGAGACAACTTGGTTGTTCTCCTCACTTAGAGAATTCCAGCGATCTTGTGAACTCTGTGCCAGACAAGAGGAGGCAGACCGCATATGTGCCTTCTTATAAATCATAATGCCACAGTGCCACAGGGCTCCTGCCTGCATCCCAGCTCAGTGAGGCCCTCTCCCCCCGTTTTCACTAGATGCATGTAACGTTTTGACTTCATTTTTGAATAGGTACTACTGTCATATATATTTATATATGTGTATTTGTGTGTATGTAGAGATACACGGAAATATTAGAGTCTCCCTCCCATCCCATCATCTTGTGTGCCCCGTTACTACTCCTCAAAGAAGTGGCCAGTATTCTTCTGGAGTTTCTTTATGCCCATAAAACAATAGGAGTGTGTACATCTTCTCCCAGTTGTTAGGGTTAAAGGGAGAGGCAGCAAGAGCAGCAAGGAAGTCTTCAGGCTGTGAGGCAGGCCCGACTACTGGGGCAAAGAAGAGGAAGAAAGGGGGACTGAGTAGGCAGTCTCTCACCACAGCACAGCTCTGGCAAGTTTTGAGCTGGTCAGTGGAGAGTCCTTGAGTCAGCTGCCAATTAGAGGAGTCCTAGCTCCTGCAGAAGTAGACTGAGCCCAGTCATGGACTGGGGGCAGCTGGTAGGAAAGATGCTGGGGATCCAGACACGGAGCACTGTGTTGCAGGGAGAAAGCCAATTCTGGCTTATGTTGGAAACTGTTTCTTTGACTTGCTTTTCATTGCTTTTATTATAATCATACTCAGTGGCTTGCCTGGAGGGCCCTGCCCCTCTGCTGGACTGTAAACTACATTGCCTTTGTTCAGTTTGTGGAGAGATAGTTTGTCCCTGCCCACCTGTGAAAAGAAGAGATTAACACATCCCTTCTAAAGACTGGCCACTCCCTTGGAGATGTTTTGCCAGACTGAAGACCCTTTCACTTTACTTCCCCATTGCATCTCCTTCTCTATTCTGCCTTTTGACTTTAGTTCCTCACTGCTTCTGATGTATCAAAGAACCTGACATCCAGACCCCAGTAAGATGCTTACTTTGAGGCACTAGCCTGTCACCTTCTCGGTCTGCCAGCTCCTCGATTAAATCTCTCCCTTGCCTCAACCCCTCGTCTCTCACATTCATTGGTCTATGGTGTGGCAAGCAGAGTGGGCTTGATCTCAGTAACACTGGGCACCAGTCAGCCCATTTCTGGCCAGCAGGATACCCCCTGCCCTGTGTGTTCAGTGGTTGGTATATTATACCTAGTGTTTTGTACCTCATTTCATCTTGGACACTTCGCACAAAGTAGATGGATCATTTTCTCATTCTTTCTGCTCCTCATTTTTCCATTTTTAAAAAAGCTGCCGCTAAGTCACTTCAGTCATGTCCGACTCTGTGCGACCCCATAGACGGCAGCCCACCAGGCTCCCATCCCTGGGATTCTCCAGGCAAGAATACTGGAGTGGGTTGCCATTTCCTTTTCCAATTTAAAAAAGCTACTACAAGGTATTCCATTGGATGGATATGTCCTGAGTTATTTCATCTGTGTTTTGATAGTCACTTGGGTTGTTTCAAACATTTTGCTGTATAAAGAATGCTGTAATGAATAATCATGTAAGATTTCATGTGCCTAGTGAGTTAGATAAGTTCACAGAAAAGGAATTGTTGAGTGAAAGTATATATGCATGTGAAAGTGTATATGCATCAGTATATGCACAGATACGGAGAATGCGATGGCACCCCACTCCAGTACTCTTGCCTGGAAAATCCCATGGATGGAGGAGCCTGGTAGGCTGCAGTCCATGGGGTCACGAAGAGTCGGACACGACTGCGCGACTTCACTTTCACTTTTCACTTTCATGCATTGGAGAAGGAAATGGCAACCCACTCCAGTGTTCGTACCTGGAGAATCCCAGGGATGGGGGAGCCTGGTGGGCTGCTATCTATGGGGTCGCACAGAGTTGGACACGACTGAAGCAACTTAGCAGCAGCAGCAGCATGCACAGATAAGGTCAAACTGCCTCCCTGGAGGGTTGTACCAGTTTACATCCTTACCAGTGGTGCGCTGCCCCACCTAGCCTCCTTAATGAAGGAGGCTTATTGCCAGTGAAACAGCTGGTAGGTTTTGGCTTGGGCAGGCTCCCTACCGTTCCTGTGCTCTCAGGATGCTTGGGCCTTCTGGTCTTAGCTTCCTACTTCTGTCCCGGTGCCCACAAACACACCAGACGTACCTTCTCCTGATAATGTGGCTGAGAGAGACACCCACCATTTCCTCCTTGGGTACAGTTCAGTTCAGTAGCTCAGTCCTGTCTGATTCTTTGTGACCCTATGGACTGCAACACGCCAGGCCTCCCTGTCCATCACCAACTCCCAGAGCTTGCTCAAACTCATGTCCATTGAATTGGTGATGTCACCCAACCATCTCATCCTCTGTTGTCCCCTTCTCCTCCTGCCTTCAATCTTTCCCAGCCTCAGGGTCTTTTCCAATGAGTCAGTTGTTTCCATCAGGTGGCCAAAGTATTGGAGCTTTAGCTTCAGCATTGGTCCTTCCAATGAATATTCAGGACTGATTTCCTTTAGGATGGACTGCTTGGATCTCCTTGCAGTCCAAGGGACTCTCAAGAACACCACAGTTCAAACAGTCAATTCTTCTTGGGTACAAACTGTCCTTATTTGTATTTCTATTTCTTGGTCTTAAAGTCAATAAGAAAAAGAGTAGAAAAACTGAGTAGTAAGACAAGCTAAAGATGACCCAGTAAAAAAAGAAGAGATAAAAAATTGGAAACAACAGTAAAATCTTAAAAACCAACATGTAGGCTAGGTTTTACATAAATTACAAGTAGCCAAAATGAGGGTGTGGTGTGGGAATGGGGCAGGGCGGAGGATGTAGGTTGGTCTGGGAGCTTCTATCTCCCCAGGGGAAAGCTCAACAACCTTCCCTTCAGCCTGCACCCAACTCCGCTGAGCACTAGCAGTTCCTGGCAGAAGTCCGGGTAGCAGTCAGTAGGAGTATGTGTAACCAATCAGCTATCTTGCCATGGCAGTTCCCCAGTCACCTTGAGGAGCTGAGTGCCTGCCAGTTCATACCTTCAATCCCAGAAGTTTGACTTGAATAGGGCAGAGCACTTTGAAGGACTTCTTATAAAATTGAACAAGTGAACAAATTGAAAAGATCTGCTTATTGTGAGGGACTATGTAAGTGATGGAACTGTGCAGTCTGTGTGGCTGGGATCCCACTCCCCAGTGTCTCCCCCTGTATACACACGTCCACCATGGGCCCTTAGCTGGTGCTTTTAAGACACAAGGACTGTTAATTGCTGTGGACTGGTTTGTGAAGGGTTTGCCTGCTTTCTTATTTGCAACCTTCTGGAATTAATGTATTTGTATGACTGACAGATGGCTTGAAGGATGCATGTTGGGCTGTGGTGTGTGGGGTGGTGAGGAGTCTGAAGAGTGCTGAGATTGATACTAAAATCAGAGAAGCTTTCTCTCCCACTGTGCCATTGCTTCTTGTAGAATCACCTGAAGCACAGAGAACTTTCGATTTGAAATTGCTAGCTCTAGAACAACAGACTGGTTCCGCATTGGTAAAGGAGTACATCAAGGCTGTATATTGTCACCTTGCTTATTTAACTTATATGCAGAGTGCTGCTGCTGCTGCTAAGTCGCTTCAGTTGTGTCCGACTCTGTGCGACCCCATAGACGGCAGCCCACCAGGCTCCCCCGTCCCTGGGATTCTCCAGGCAAGAACACTGGAGTGGGTTGCCATTTCCTTTTCCAATGCATGAAAGTGAAAAGTGAAAGTGAAGTTGTTCAGTCATGTCTGACTTCTAGCGGCCCCATGGACTGCAGCCCACCAGGCTCCTCCATCTATGGGATTTTCTAGGCAAGAGTACTGGAGTGGGTTGCCATTGCCTTTCATGTGAAATGCTGGGCTGGATGTAGCACAAGCTGGATCAAGATTGCAGGGAGATATAGCAAAAACCTCAGATATGCAGATGACACTATTCTTACAGCAGAAAGCGAAGATTAACCAAAGACCCTGTTGATGAAAGTGAAAGAGGAGAGTGAAAAAGCTGGCTTAAAACTCAACACTCAAAAAATGAAGATCATGGCATCTGGTCTCATCACTTCATGGCAAATAGATGTGGAAACAATGGAAAAAGTGAGACTTTATTTTCTTGGCTCCAAAATCACTGCAGATGGTGACTGCAGCTATTAAATTAAAAGACAAGTGGCCTGCGCCTTGGAAGAAAAGCTATGACCAACAGACAGTATATTAAAAAGCAGAGACATTATTTTGCCAACAAAGGTCTGTCTAGTCAAAGCTATGGTTTTTCCAGTAGTCATGTATGGATGTGAAAGTTGGACCATAAATAAAGCTGAGTGCCGAAGAATTGATGCTTTTGAACTGCGGTGTTGAAAAAGACTCTTGAGAATCCCATGGACTGCAAGGAGATCCAACCAGTCAATCCTAAAAGGAAATCAGTCCTGAATAATCACTGGAAGGACTGATGCTGAAGCTGAAGCTCTAATACTTTGGTCACCTGTTGTGAAGAGCTGACTCATTAGAAAAGACCCTGATGCTGGGAAAGATTGAAGGCAGGAGGAGAAGGGGATGACAGAGGATGAGATGGTTGGATGGCATCACCGACACAACGGACATGAGTTTGAGCAAGCTCTGGGAGTTGGTGATGGACAGGGAAGCCTGGTGTGCTGCAGTCCATGGGGTTGTAAAGAGTTGGACATGAACTGAACTTAACTGAACTCTGGAGCCTGATCAGTATTTAAAGGGAGCAGCAGAACTGAGTTGCTGAGGCAGAAGGGCCTTGGAGACACCTAAGCTTGTTAGGTGTGCTGCTGAGAATGTTTTCACTGAGTTTTTTTTTTTGGGGGGGGGGGGTTGTTTTCCCCATCAATTGGTAAAAAAGGTTTTTGTATTATTTATCATAGCTTTTGCTTCCCCTTTCCCCTTTGAGGTAGCAATAATCTCACGTAGTCTCAACTGTCATTTGGCTGTCCTTACCATTTTTATTTACTTTGGAGTTTGATATAAACATGCTGTCTCACTGGCCAGGGGAAACTCAGATTACTAACAAAGTAGGAGATTTTGAGTGTTATATATACAGCTAAATGAGTATTGATTTTTTTCTCAAATTATATAATACAATGCAAATAAAGATTAAAAGACACAGTCACTGAAGTGGAAAGGCTGAACCTGTAGGATATTTAAGTCTGGTGCCTTGTTTAACTATATTCCACAGAAGTGGTTCACTTTTCTGGTGAGAGAGCTGGATATGTTCATAAGAGTACAGTTGACGATGCTCACTAGAAGGATTGCCTAGAAAGTGTTAAATCTGATTGTGACCAGGTGCTTCACCTCTGGAGGAGTTCAGGGTTTCGGTGATGATATATCTTTGTGTATTTATCTTTCTCTTTAAAACAATTTCTAATGTTCTTTGAAAATTTCCAATATTCTTGGAAGGGAAATCTGAGAAATAGTGGTGTGTGTGTGGGAGTGGCAGGGGGGAAAAATGATATATTAAGATCAGACTAAGGTTTGATTTTAATTAGAGACAAATGACCTCCTTGGTTCTACTATAGAGTCCTATATCTGGTTTATCCTAAAAATATAAACATTTTGTGAAAGTTAATTTTGTTTTAGTCTAAGAGAAATAATCATCAAAGTCAAGAAAAAGCATCAAAGATATAGATGTCCTTAAACCTTATCCTCGGAGAAGGCAATGGCACCCCACTCCAGTACTCTTGCCTGGAAAATCCCATGGACGAAGGAGCCTGGTGGGCTGCAGTCCATGGGGTCGTGAAGAGTTGGACACGACTGAGCTTTCACTTTCACTTTACACTTTCATGCATTGGAGAAGGAAATGGCAGCCCACTCCAGTGTTCTTGCCTGGAGAATCCCAGGGACAGGGGAGCCTGGTAGGCTGCCGTCTCTGGGGTCGCAGAGAGTCAGACACGACTGAAGCAACTTAGCAGCAGCAGCAAACCTTATCCTATTCAGTTCCTACACATGCACATGGGAACAAGACTCCTTAGTTCAGAGTTTCTGCATTAGGTTTGGGTCATACATGACATTATGTGCAAATAACCCAACCCAGAGCCATCATGCAGTGTGGGCTCCATCAAGAAGTTCTCATTGTCTACAGGATAAAATCCCATTATTAAGTCACTTGGCATGTCAGGCTATCTACACTGTGTTCCAGGCTAATGTTTTTTTGCCATATTCCCCAGTATTCTACATAGAATCCATATTCCAGCCAGCCCAGGTTTCTTATTGTCTCCAGGAAGTTTAGCACATTTTTGCCTTCCACATTTTTACTACTGTTTTCCTGCTAGAATTCCCCAGTCTCTCCTCTGTCTAAATCCTGCTTTTGTTTTAGCCCCAAGTCAAGACCAAACATCTTGCGTGTCTCCATGCCACTGACCCATATGACCGCTCTGCTCTCATGTCCTGAAGCGTGGTTTGTTCTTGTATTTAGCGTGCGGTGCCCTCTGCCTGTGTGAAAGATCAGCTTCCGGTGTTTGTGTTATGTCTGCTGAGCAGCAGGTAACCCCTTGGCGGGGCTGGCAGGTTCTCCTTCCTCCTCTCTGATCCGCTCTAGTGACTCACTGAGATGTCCAGGAACTATTTTTGATGTGTTTGTTAGAATGTGAATGTCATCAATCGAATAATTAACCGTTTGTATTTCTAGAAAGATATGTTTGGGAGAGATATATAAAATGTGCAAGGAACAAGAGTTAGTGGTTTTATTTTTTCATTGGCAGACAAAATTTCAGTTAGAATTTGTGGGAAAATGAGCACTTCTGCTAAAGATTAATTTCTTGGTGTCTTTTTATTTGAAGTAGTGCCTGTAAAATGAGCAGCCTTGCTCTCTTAGAAAGGGCAAGGGATTCGCTTCCCTGGAGTCCAGGAACACGGCTTTATCTGCAGGAGCATGTGAAGGGCCAGAGTTCTCCTGGGCAGTAAAAGCAGGAAATAATGAGACCTTTGGTGCAGGACAGAAAGGAAGAGAGGCTTTTTCTTAGAAGGGGAAAGTGAGTAGCCTTTGTCAGTAGAAAGGAGTTGAAATCAGACCTCTTATTTGAATGTCAGGAAGGAAGAATTGCCTAACCTCTGAGAATGTCTGCTCTCAGTAAGGGAAAGAGACTCTGGACAGTCCTCTTGAAAGAGAGAAATGAACATCAAATCCAGTTTTGTCCCAGAACTCCAAGGTGGCTAGTACCCTGGGGTGGCTGTGATGGGATTAAAAGTACTGAGGACCATAGGTCATGGTCTGGCAGTCCCTTGAGGCAGGCTCTGCCCTGGTTGTGCCAGGAGCTATGCCCATCTGGGCCAGCTCCCCTGTGAACAGTGGAGCAGTTCCCAATGTCGGCACCAGGTGGCAGTGAGGAGTCCAGACAGCACTAGATGGACGCATGCCAGACTCCTGGCTCAGTTCTGGAGTCCGTAAACCCTGGGATTACAGAACATCCAGAGTAGGAGACAGCCCAGAGGAAGACACTGGCCTTTTCCCCCTACATAGCAGGTTTATGCTTGAATATATAATCTGAATATTAAGACATGTGACTGTTTCTACCATTACTTTGTTGCACAACCCATACTGGTTATATGAGGTTCATTTTAAGACATGACTTCTATGAGATACTCAGGATAAAAAGCACTGATCATTCTATTGAGTAAAACTTAGGAAATACACCCTGATCAAAAAGTGTAAGCCCCTCCCCCCAAAGGGAAAGTGAAGTTGCGCAGTCGTGTCCGACTCTTTGCGACCCCATGGACTGCAGCCTACCAGGCTCCTCCATAGGATTTTCCAGGCAAGAATACTGGAGTGGGGTGCCATCGCCTTCTCCCCCCAAAACAAACGAACAAACAAACAGAAATAGAGAGAAAAAGACAAAAAAGTGTAAGCCCATTGTTATCATTGTAATTTCAGATCCCCTGGTTTCCATTTGGTGCAAATCAAAAGGTGGTCTGGTGAGGTGAGAAAGGCTTCTCCTGGAAACAGGTCAGTCCGTTTTCACTTGAGTACTTGGTACTCCTTTTCATACAGGAGAAGATACTGATATTGGGTTGGGGTGAAAGTTGGAGGGGGAAAAGAAATACATGGTTAAAGCAAACAGTTTTCTATTAACATTGGAGCCTAACTGACTAATGACACTTGAGACAAGTGAAAAGATGAAAAAAATAGTTAGAAATGAAGGTGTTTGGGGAGGGAGGTGGGAGGGGGGTTCAGGATGGGGGACATATGTAAACCCATGGCTGATTCATGTTAATGTATGGCAAAAACCACTATAGTATTTTACAGTAATTAGCCTCTAATTAAAATAAATAAATTAATAAAAAAAGAAATGAAGGTGTTGTGAAAAATCATAATCACAGCTGATTTATTTGTTTAAATAAATATAAGGTGTTCAAAATCTAGGTACTGACCCTTAATTAGAAAGTGTGTTATCACGAAAAAATCTAAGGATCCTAGTCACACACCCTAACCCAATAGAAGGTGACTGATAGAGTTCCACTGTGACACTCTGCCTTTAGGATCTGGCAACCTGACCAATCTGACTCAATGGCTCTGAACATATTGTCAATGATAGGAACAAAGATGTACATACAATGATGCTCACAGTATATACACATTTTTCAGTGGAAAACTGAAAAACCATGTAAATAACTGGTGACCTTATAAATAATTATAAACCAATTATAACCATATAAATAATGGGTTAAATAAATTCTGGCAGGCCCATAAGGTAGACCCCTCTTCTATGGTTAAAATCATGGTTCAGTGGTGCAGAGTGTATATATATATATATATGTATGTGTGTATATATATACACACACACTGATGCAAAAGCATCGAAAAAATCGAAAAATCCCTGAAAAATGTTTCAGACTTTATTTGGGTGATGGAGCTTGGATATTCTTAAAAAAATAAGCCTTTTATTTTAGAACAATTTTGTATTCATGGAAAAGTTACAAAGATAGTATAGAGAGTTCCCATACACAGCACACTCATTTTCCCATGTGAGGCCCCACATCAGACTTCCCAACCTGGGGATCCGGCAAAGGGACCAGGAATCCCCAGGGAATCTGACTCTGAAGGCCAGTGGGGTTTGATTACGGAACTTCCACAGGATTGGGGGAAACAGAGACTCTTGGAGGACACACACAAAACTTCGTGTGCACCACAACCCGGGGGAAAAAAGCTCTGACCTCAGCGGACACTGAGCCAGACCTGCCTGGGAGTGTCTGAGGATCTTCTGTGGAATGTGTGCCAGCAGTGGCCTGATGTGAGGACAGGGGCACTGGCAACAGCAGTCCTGGGAGTCGTATGTTGGCATAAGTCCTCCGGGAGGTCACCAGTAGCCCTACCATAGAGCCCTTAGACTTCAGGACTGGGTTGCCACAGGCCAAACTACTAACAGGGAAGGAGCACAGCCCTACCCATCAGCAGACAATTGGATTAAAAATTTACCCACCAGAGCAAGACCCAGTTTTCTCCACAGCCAGTCCCTCCCATTAGGGAGCTTACACAAGCCTCTTATCCTCATCCTTTAGAGGGCAGACAGAAGAAGCAAGAGCTACCATCCCACAGCCTCCAGACCGAAAAATCACAATCACAGAAAAACTAACCAAAATGATCACATGGATCACAGCCTTGTATAACTCAGTGAAGCTATGAGCCATGCCACGCAGGGCCACCCAAGATGGGCTGGTCAGCCATGGATACATGGATACTTATATTTTAGGTTATAATCTAGTATTATTTTACTTATTTTGTTGCTGATATCGTTCCTACTTCTTGCAGTTGGCACATGTCCTTTGAACATGCCCTCACCACTGTGATTTTTTGGAACAATTATTTATCTTTTGCACTACACAGTGTTCCCAGCTCACTTTTGTTATTTTGTGCCATCATGATGAAATGAGCCATTGTTCTGAGAGGATCACTGACTCCTTTTATTGGAAAATGGTGTTAAAAACCGAGATCTGAGGGGTAAAGTGTGTGTTGTTTCTTGCATGCTGCTGCTTCTAAGCCCTTCCTACTCAGAGCAAGGAGACGTGTGTGTACACTATCCATATGTGCACACACCTCTGCAAATACTTCTCTCTCTACCCATGTCTATATGAAGATAAGCATGAGCTCACCCTGAAGTTTCCAGCTCCAGTCTGTTGCCATGTGGCTCCTTCCGGCCTCCTCTCCTTACTTATGTGTAACCTCCTGTTCCAACAGCGAAGAACCAGCTCCTGCTGTGTGCAGGGCATCTTTTAATTGTTGGGTCCAGGTGCACACTTGCAGGTGCACCACAGAAACACTTGCAGTGGTTTTCAGAATCAATAGCCCACATCCTTGTGGTGAACTGTGTCATCTAGAGAGCAGATTGCCTGTATCTTACCATTTTCACTCATTTTCAAGGTCACTTACATTAGCACCTTCCCCACACCCCATGCATTGAGATTTTTTCATGTATTTATGATGGTACAGTCAGATTCTTTGCTTACGTTGCATTCTGAGATGGTCTAACTTCCAAAATGATTTTTCAAAAAAATTTTGAAAACATAAGATTCACAGTTTATGCCATAAATTTCTATAGGTTTTGACAAATGCATGGTGTCATATATTCACTATCATAGTATCTTACGGAATAGTTTCACTGTTCTGTGGTACAAAAATCCTCTTGTACTACATCTATTCACAGCCCTCAGTCCCTCTCCAAACCACTGGTAACATCTTATCTATTTACTGTCTTGTTTTCCTTTTCCTAGAACATCATATAATCAGAATCATACAGCAGCTGGCCTTTTCAGACTGGCTATGTCACTTAGTAATATGCATTTAAGTTTCACCCCTGTCTTTTTTAGGCTTGATAGCTAAAAGATAGTTCAAGGACTTCTTGGTTGTTTCCAGATTTTGGCAATTATGAATGAAGCTGCTATAAATATCCATGTGCAGGTATTTGGGATGAACGTGAGTTTTCAGCTCATTTGGGTAAATACCAAGGAGCCCAATTGTTGGATCATATGGAAAGAGTCTGTTTAGTTTTGTATCAAACCAGCACAGTGTCTTCCAAAGTGATTGTACCATTTTGCATTCCCACTAGTGAGGAATGAGATGCTCCACAGCTTCACCACCTTTGGTGTTGTCAGCATGTTGGATTTCAGCCATTTTAATAAGTGTCTAATCTCATTGTCATTTTAGTTTTCATTTCTCTAATGATAAATAGTGATGAGTATTATTTTCTATGTTTATTTACCATATGTAGATTTCCTTTGGTGAGACATCTGTTCTTATCTTTTGTTCATTTTAAAATTCTTTGTTTTCTCACTGCTGAGTTTACTATTTCCTTGAAGATTTTGGGGAAAATAGTCATTTCCAATATGTATTTTGCAAGTATTTCTCCCAGCACCACCTGTTGTAAGATCTATCCTTTTCCCTTGGGTTGCCCCCACACTTTTGTTGGAATGAGTTGGTTTCGTTTGTGTGGGTCTGTTTATGGGCTCTCTATTTGTTTCAACTGATCTTTGTCTATTCTTTTGTTTTGATTTCTGTTGCCTTACAGCTTTACCTAGCTGTAAGGGATTTGTTGTCTACTGTGTGGAGAAGGCAATGGCAACCCACTCCAGTACTCTTGCCTGGAAAATCCCATGGACGGAGGAGCCTGGTAGGCTGCAGTCCATGGGGTCGCTAAGAGTCGGGCACGACTGAGCGACTTCACTTTCACTTTTCACTTTCATGCATTGGAGAAGGAAATGGCAACCCACTCCAGTGTTCTTGCCTGGAGAACCCCAGGGATGGGGGAGCCTGGTGGGCTGCCGTCTCTGGGGTTGCACAGAGTCGGACACGACTGAAGTGACTTAGTAGCAGCAGCAGTGTGGAGCTCAAAACATGTGATTAGCATTTTGAATTAATATTCTAACGTATAAAAGAGCAAACTCCCCAGTACATCAGCACTTCCTTAAAATTTGTACTTTAAAAGCAGTTTGATTTCGCCCAGCTTCTCTCACAATTGTCTCTATGATAAAGGTCAGAGAGAATGCAGGGTGAGAGAGGTTCTCCTTCAGTGCTTCAGTTAAGTATGAGGGCAGGTTCTACTCCTGTGCCCTGCTCCAGGACCCATTTCATAGATAAGAAAACTGAGGTTCAGAGATGAACTTGCTCAAGGTCTTCCAGCCACTAAATCTTGCTCCAGGGCTCCACATGCATTGCCGGCACATTGGCAAGTGCATGTGGAGCCATGAGTGTAAACTGTCTTCTGAATTTTAGTATCATTTTAACATCAGCCACACTTTTTGAGATGACACTCATGCCCTTTACACACCTTATCTCTCAGCTCCCGGGGCCCCAGGGCCATCTGCCCCCACCCAACAGAGCCTCCTGGAAACCCTGCCCCTGAGCTGCCTTATCTGTGCTCCCACCGCCTGGTCTTACTCCCTGGCCTCAGACCCCAGCACAGACCTGCCCATGTTTGTACAATGTGGCCTTTAAGTGTGTAGGTGGGAAACATGCCTGGAAAACTAGTGAGATGAAGGTAGATTGGCTTTTTTCTTTACACTGAGCTGCCTGGGGTTGCCCAGAGGGGTGAGAGGGCGATGGTGTTGAAAGGGAACACCCCTACCCTCACACCAATCCCCAAAACCCAGGACACTGAAAAAGTCAGGGTGCTCCAAGATGTCCCCTCCACTCGCTGGAGGTGTCCTGCCCTCTCTGCTGGGGCCCCCCTTCTCTGTGTTCCCACAGAGAATAGCCCCAAGAGGGCTCTTCTTGAGGACTGAGTGTGACCTGCTGTCCCAGCCACAGTGGGCTAGTGGCCGCAGACTGGCTCCTCGGTGTGAGCAGCCCTTTCCAGTCAGTGCGTGAGGCTCATGACCAGTCCTCTGCCCATCCTGATCCTGGTCAAGGCCCAGCTCTCAGCGTCACCTCGCATCACTCTCTTGGTTTTTCCCCCCTTGGCTTTGCATGTGTGCCTATGTGTGTACAGGAATATGCGTGTGTATACATGTGTGTGTGTGCATGTACATGTGTGCGTAAGTGTGTGTGTTTAGGAGGAGGATGAATAGTAGGATTATCTCAAGGCAGTTTACGGAAATAAAAATAGGACGACTCGCTGTTTTTATAAAAAGACTGGGCCATCCTTTCTGGAGAATTCTTTTCCCCCGTGACGGAGCCAACTGAGCAAAGAGTCTCAAGTCTGTAGTGGGTGCATGGCTCTCCAAGTGATTAGGGCTTTGGAGGAGAATGGGATCAGGAATGTGCTTTTAACTCTCGTTTATCCTACACCCTATATTTTTGCCAAGGAAGGCAGAGGACCATTGAACTAACAGATGGGAAAGGCAGAGTGTTAATTGCCCCAGATCACAAAAAGTCCACATGTGAATGTCGATGGCAGAGATGCTTAGGTGCTAGTGCCAGAGTGAAAACAGAAGGTTAATCAGGTAAAAGGGTGACTCTCCAGGGGTAGAAGAAGCATGACTTTTCCCACTCATAATCCCATTAGGAAAACCTGCCTGTCGTCCTTGACTAGAGCTCGATGATGATTTAAAACTAAGACTTTAGAATAAATTCATCAGGAGGGAAATTGGATTTAGTTTGATACACACATTTGTTGTTACAGTTTAATTAGAAAATAATGTACTCCACATGAGGATGAAAGACCATAATTCGAAAGATGAGCTACTAGGAATTCTGAATATAATCTTTTCTCAAGGTTTTTCCCTAACTGCTCTATTTATGAGTCCAAAGCACTCAAGAACCTGAGAAATTAGTAAAAAATGTACTTACCTTCTGCTCTGAAGCAGGAACTTTCTGGCCGAGATGACTGAGACTAAATGAGATTTGAAAGAAAAGCAAGAGCAGGGCCTTGGGCTGGGAGGTGCGGAACAAATGCATCACTGGAGGGACAGTTGTTTGTTATCATAACCTTGGATAAATGTCATTCGAAAGGCACTGCATACTTCTGGTAATGTGAAGTTGGGAGAAATGGAAAGAAACGGTTAGATTTAGACACAATTTCCATGGGCTTAGCTGGATAAGGGTGCTTCCAATGTTCACGACAAGGTTTATGGCAGACTGCAGAACTGTGACCTTGCTCATTTTTAACGTCATTTTTGGTTAGTTTTCAACCAAGGAATTCAGTAAAGTTGGATTTTGAGGAAATGGTTTTGGAAGAATTTGTTTTAAAATCTTCATCAAACTACTCAAGACATCTCGCAAATACTTACCTTGTTAATCTCATTAAGAAGAGAGGAAGTAACCCATCATCTGAGTTTCACAAGATTGAACAGTGAGCCGGGCTGTGTGCCCAAGGCCCGCGGAGCATGGGCCACCGCAAGAAGAAAACCTCGTGTGCTGCCAATTCTGTCATTAAGCTTCACAGAAGCCACAGTCCAGAGCCCATTATTCTCAGCAAAACTGTTTAATTTTAGATACAATGTTGTTGGCTTTCTGTTTGCCAGTGCCTCCAAGGGAAGACTACTGTTGCTCCCAGGGGCTGTGGACCTGAGTGTTTAAATGCAGCGTGGGTGGGGCCAAGTCTGGGTGGACCTGGGGCTTTGGGGCTGAGTCCAAATTAGTGGCCGTTTCTGAAAATATCAGCTCTAGCTTCAAGCTGAACAGTGTCCCCACATGGGTGGTCTGGGGAAGACTGAGGACAGAGGACCGAGTTTGATTTCCCAACTGGGGAAACATTGTTATAAACTGCCTTTCCTCTTCTGTCCCTGAGGCAAAGCATGTTCTCCTGAGTGCTGCCAGCACCAGGGTCACTCCAGTCCAGTCTAGGCGTGTTTATGGACAGTCGTGGGTCCCACGATAGACCCTGGGGCCCACAGGAGGCTGTTCTGAGGGCCTCTTTCCCACTAGAGCCACACAGTTGAACAGTATGTAAGAGCAGGGCAGCGTGTCCAAAACCATCTAAGAAAGAAGAGACACCTGTCCTCAACCCTCAGACCTGCAGTTTCACCGAAAGATCTGATGAGCTAGTTGGGAAAGCTGGGGGCCTGCCAGCTGTCTCCCCACCTTCTCTTCTGCAAGGAGCCCTCCACTCTCCCACCCCTCACGCTCCTCTCCTGAACTCTTCTGGCATTCCCACATCCCTCCCAGATTCCGGAACTTCCCTGAGACAGGGAGACACCCAGGGTCTTGGAACGGAATCTCTGTCAAATGAGCTGAGTGAAATGACCGTTTACAGTGTGTGTAGTAAACCGTGGGGAAGCACAGGGCCTGGCGACAGGCACGCCTGCTGCAGCCCCAGGTCTGAGGGCTGAGCAGAGGGCGAGGTGACCCCACCCCCAGAAGGTGACCCCACGGGAGGAGCTGGGAGCGCACCAGTCCTCCACCTTCCTCCCTGATCTGCTCCGTGGGGAACGAGCAGGGCGGTTTGCAGAGGGGTCAGATGTGTGCCTTCGGCCAGACAGGCTGGCCTCCCAGCACTGCTGCTGCATCTCAGCCCGGTCTGGGGGCTCACTTGTCTTTTTCGGTGCCACTTTCACTCAGTGTGTCTGCCTCTCTCGCTTTCATCACACAGCAGGAGGCGGTTCTGTAGCAAGAATGCACTGCAGTCCTATAGCTTAACATCACAGAGGTCACCTGAGAGGTCTGCAGCTGGGGCCAGGGTGCTTTCTGCTCCTGAAGGACGTTTGGGGAGTGTTCATGCTTGAGCCACACAGCCTCCCAGGGTGCTCCCTTTGCACGTGTCTGAAATGCTTCTCTTAGTGCTACCTGTATTTGCCTGAGAGAAACAATTCCTACCAGAAAACACAGCCTACCTGTACTATTCTTTACACTGAAGAACAATACGGTTTCCCAAACTTAAGGACACAGGGAACTACTGGGGAAAGCCTGGCTCTGGCGTGGGCATCTGTTAGTTGCTTTCAGTTTTGGCTTTTACCCCAAAAAGGGAAATGTAGGTTTTGGCTTTGCTTAACCCCATGGACGGAGGAGGCTGGTGGGCTGCAGTCCATGGTGTCTCTAAGAGTCAGACACGACTGAGCCACTTCACTTTCACTTTTCACTTTCATGCATTGGAGAAGAAAATGGCAACCCACTCCAGTGTTCTTGCCTGGAGAATCCCGGGGACGGTGGAGCCTGGTGGGCTGCCCCATGGGGTCGCACAGAGTCGGGCACGACTGAAGCGACTTAGCAGCAGCAGCAGAGCAAGTCCAGGTGCTCAGGGCCAGTCACTATGGCTTTTAATAAAAAACCTCTCACAGATCCCAGACCTCAGAGCTGGAAGGGGACCCAGAGGCCCTTTAGTTTAGAAAGGTTGATTTGCAGATAAGGAAACCAAGGCCAGGGGGAGGTGAAATGCTCTTCCAGAGTCCTTCGGTTAGGCCTCTGTCTTTCATACCTAACACGTGTTTGATCAGAGGCCCAAATGTAAAATATCAAATAATATCAACTACTAAAAGTAAACTATACAGCTACCATTCCACAATGCTGTTTGGAGGTTTGGCTCCTTCCAGACCCAGTTCCTGCTGGGGTTTTGTAACCCCTGTTCCCAGGGCTGCTGCCAGCCTCCGAGGGCTCCGAGCTGCTGCCCCCGGCATCTCACCTTTGCCTCAGCCTGTCGGTCAGGCCTGAGCCAAACTCTCCTGCTCTGCCAGGAGCAGAGGGCGCACAGAGAGGCCTCACCCCAGCAGCACAAGGCTCCTGTGACAGGACACAAAGCTTGGGAAGAGCAGAATGAAAGCAGGAAAGCTCAGTTCATCAGCCAAGCTGCACTGTTTACTTACTCGTTTGTTGAGAGCCTCCTATATGTACCTGGCAGTGTTGCTGGTGCCGGCAGTTCACGATGAATACACACAGTGGCCCCCTTCGTGGAGTTTCTGCTCCAGGGCTGGTTGTCTTTACCTGGAAGACTCCGCTGTCTCTCCCTCCTGCCTGACACCACTTGGGGTGGGAGTGGCCCTCAGGGTATACTCCTTTATGTTACACTATCTGCAGCTGGACCCGTGGCCTCCTACGTTTCTTTTATTTTCGGTGAGTCAGAGAAAAATAGACAATCTCCTTGAACAACTAATAAAAATCTGCCTAAGAAAACCCCTCTGCTTGGTTCTGTCAAGCATGACCTGGAAATGTGTCCAGGATGCAGGGATCTGGCCACCTGAGTCTCCCAATCCCTCTAGTTGGTCCTGAAGCTTCAAGAACCTCAGCTGTAGAGCTGCTTAATCCCTCCTGTCTCCTCCATGTGCCCCTCCCAGGCCTGGGCTTCTCATTAAGTAACCAAGGGAACCACTGAAGTGCTTCCCAGAGAAGAAAAATTACTCTCAGCAAGTGCAAGGGAGAAAAAAGAAAGAAATTGTAAAATTTCTTACTTTTAGAAACATGCTGTTCGTGTATTTTTGAAAATGGCTATCAAGGTAGATATCAAATTGCATAGTATTTAGACATTCCTGAATATAAGTGATGGGGCTTCCCAGGTGGCACTAGTGGTAAAGAATCCACCTGCTAATGCAGGATATGCAAGAGACACGGGTTCAGCCCCTGGGTTGGGAAGATCCCGTGGCAGAGGGCATGGCAACCCACTCTAGTATTCTTGCCTAGAGAATCCCATTAGTAATATAATCATTTTTAAATGACAAAGGAGCCTGGTGGGCTATAGTCCATAGGATTACGAAGAATTGGACACAACTGAAGTGACTTATCATGCACGCATACATGTTCCTTACATATGTGTGCAGTTACTGGACAACCTAGGATCTCTGAGGTAATGAGATGGTGTCTTAGATCAGTGGCATATTTCTTCCAAGGCGTGATGAGTGTGGTGGCACACCCCATGGGAGTGTTTGCAGTTTGCTGTCATTACTCGTGTCCTGAGAGAAGTGAACATCAGGGGACACAGTATGGTTTTCACAGGAGGTGACTGGGAAGGAGGCTGAACGGGTGTGGAGAGAAGGATCTGAAAGAAGGGCCACCAGCAAGGAGCAGCCAGCAGCAGTACATATGGTTTGCTTATGTTTGTACTCAAGACACTCATCTAAGTGTGCACAGTACACACACGGGGTGTGGTGAAAGATACGACAGGCAGAAAGAGGGGTGCACTGAAATAATGGGGGGTGTTGCAGAGGATGGAAAGGGCCACCAGGGAGAGGAAGTGTTAGGGGAAGCACGCTGATTGAAACCTCCCACCCTGGCCAGGCACCATAGTAACCATTTGCATGAGTTGTTTTACGACAGGAGGTCCTGGTAAGGAACAGGGAACTAATAAGCCTCCACCAACCAGAAGAGTTCGGGAAAGGTCAAAAGGAGACACCACCTGTCCAATCACCTCCCAGAATCCTCCTCTCTGGCATCCATCTTGGCTGAGTGATGCGTGCGCTACCAGGAAAGACTCTGAATTAGAATGATTGGTCAAAGACCACCCGGAAACTAATCCCATCACCATAAAACCCGAGACTGCGAGCCACACGGCAGAGCTGTTCTCCTGGGTTCCCTTACCCTACTGCTCTCCACTCGGGTGCCCTTTCCCAATAAAATCTCTTGCTTTGTCAGCACATGTGTCTCCTCAGACAATTCATTTCTGAGTGTTAGACAAGAGCCCAGTTTAGACAAGGGGGCCCTGGAAGGGGTCCCCCTTCCTGCAACAGAAGGAGCAGGGACAGAACACAGCCCTGGATCACACGGAGAGCCCAGTGGCCCTGAGCTGCACACCTTGGGCCAAGGGTTGAGGCTGGACAGAGCTTGGATGGCAAAAGTGGTCACTGAAACACTTGATGAGAGAGTGTGGTGATTCTTCTTGCATTTTAAAACAAAAACATAGCTAACACCATTCCTGTCTTGTCACCCTACTTCACTGTAGTTTTCCTTGGTAACAGTGCGGTATAATACAGAAACGACCACAAAAACAAAAGTTGGCCTAACAGATCATCATATGAAAATGTTAAGTCTTCCTTAGTTTATGGCAGTGACAAAATTTCAAGAAGTGCAGCTTTCTACACACATTGCAGCACATCTGACATTTTGTGTTTCTCATCTGCGGGTCAAGATGGCTTTTTTCTCAAGGATCACCACACTTTGAAAGTGAAAACCAGGAACAAACTGGTTACTACTGTGAACACTTTTTGTACGTAGTAGTTCAGGAAACATTTTGAAACCTTGACGTAGACCCAGATCTTCTTGGTTTTAAAAGTGCGGTGTCGTACTTTGGTACTGCAGCACCTGGCTGAGCTGAACTGTGTTCTGTTTATTGTGTGTTGCAGTTCAGAGTTTTTTCTAACAGAGAAAGCTACATGGAACTGAATGGGCAGAAGCAGGCAGGGTGTCATGTTCTGAAGGTCATCTTGGCTTGTCTCTTCCACGTGGGGTCAGGTCCTCTTCCTGGTTGCTGGTCTTGCTCTCCTCCAGTGACCCAGGCACACAGTCAGGTTAGCTGTAGAAGCCAAGCTGGCCTCCCTCCTGCTCCCTTTGGTGACCTGCCCTGGCAGCCTTCAGGAGGGCTGCTTGCGACTTCACTCCGATTTTTGACTCTCCTTCAGATGCCTACTTCTGCAGTTTTTTCCTGCAATTCTATAGTCTCTTTTTACAATGCATCTCTTATTTCATAATACTCCATGATACTCATAATGGCTTTTCATCTCTGATTTAAGAATTTGGTAGCTGAAAATGAGTGCTCACGTAACAGAAGCCTTAAAAAGGTAGCTTTGGGTCTGAGTGGTGGACAGAGAAAGTTTTCAAAGAGACTATTAAGGACAGGGAGGAAATTTTTATAAGAAAAATGGGAAAAGAAGACCCATGCTCTATGATGGTGGATCATTGGCTGAAACTGTGCATGTGTGCTAAGTCACTTCAGTCATGCTCCATTCTTTGTGACCCTATGGACTGTAGCCTTCCAGGCTCCTCTGCCCATGGGATTCTCCAGACAAGAATACTGGAGTGGGTTGCCATGCCCTTCTCTAGGGGATCTTCTTGACCCAGGAATCCAGCCTGGATCTCCTGCCGTGCCGGCGGATTTTTTACCACTAGCACCACCTGAAACTGTGAGCCTCAGCAGCAAGGAAGTTAGAGTAGATGGTGAATGAACTCATGGATGTGACTAAGGAGGAGTTTGAAAATGCTCATCAGCATTTTCCTTTCATCCAGCTCCTTTCAGGTGTTTGTAATAAAGTATGGGGACAGCTGGATGTGCAGAGGCAACTATTTAATTTTCAAGCAGAGTTTAGAGGAGCCAGGGTTTACTGTATTGGAAATAAAACAGTTTCTCGTGCTCAGATAGACAGGGAAGCCTGGTGTGCTGCAGTCCTTGGGGTCGCAAAGAGTCGGACATGACTGTGCAACTGAACTGATACAAATTTAAAAAGAGGTTTCTTTTAAAATTCTGTGTTGCCATGATGATCCCTGGTTCCATCTGAAGTTAACTTTATTCAAACCTTGAGCTAACCAATGCATTTTTCTTATAGAAATGTTTGTCTTAAGCTATGTTAATGAACTATGTATTTACCCTAGACTCTGGCTTCAAGTAGGTTCTCGCTAAGACTCAGAATCGACTTGACAAACCAGTATGTTTTACTCATGCAAATGTTCTCATAAGCTATGTTAATAAGACTGTATTTGCTTGGAAACCTGCCTTTCTTTAAGATTCGTGTCTATCACTGTATGGCCTTGGACAACTCACCTGGTGCCAGTGTTACCTCAAAATGCATGTTGTGGGTGAGGGGCCTGGTGCCAGTCTCTGAGTTTTGAAACATTTTCTTTCTTTCTTTAGCAGACTGCTAGTAGCTATATCGGAGAAGGCAATGGCACCCCACTCCAGCACTCTTGCATGGAAAATCCCATGGACGGAGGAGCCTGGTGGGCCGCAGTCCATGGGGTCGCTAAGAGTCGGGCACGACTGAGCGACTTCACTTTCACTTTTCACTTTCTTGCATTGGAGAAGGAAATGGCAACCCACTCCAGTGTTCTTGCCTGGAGAATCCCAGGGACGGGGGAGCCTGGTGGGCTGCCGTCTATGGGGTCGCACAGAGTCGGACACGACTGATGTGACTTAGCAGCAGCAGCAACAGCAGCTATATAACATCCGGCTAAAGACTAGCAGGGGGGTACTCTTTCTGCCCCCTTCTGATGTCTATGTCAGAAGCTTTCTCTGTCTCTTTTATACTTTAATAAAACTTGATTACACAAAAACTCTGAGCGATCAAGCCTCATCACTGGCCCTGGATCCGGAGGCCAAGAATCCCGGCATCTTTTGTGGTTTAGCAACAATGTCTCATCATGTACCCTAAAGCTTATAGTTATGAAACTTTCAATTATTTTTTTAATAGTAAAAGAAGGAATGAGGAGTAAATATGGGAACTAGCATAAATATTAATTGTCAATTGCAAATGCAGGGACCATTCACCAAAAGTGTGGGGGAACTCTGGCCTTGGCAGCAGGCTGGCGACAGTGACAATGTGAACATTTGGTAAATTCTTTCATAGATGGAAAATTTCCCAGGCTAGCTGCGGGTCTAGAGACCCTGGAGACTGGGGATAATAAGGGTGCTGCAGGAGGTGTAGTTATGCACAGTCTCCCTGTTTTCAGGTGCAGATGTGGTTAAAGAATCACTCACCAAACCAGCGCTCACTGGGATCTGTGTACCAGAGATTGTGCTTGGTGTCAGGGTGCAATTGTTCTCTGCCCTCAAGGGTTCACTGTCCAATGAGCTATAAATATATCAGTTTTTTCTGTGCAGTAAGAATGATATTTAAATGTATATAAATATTTGATAAAACAAACGCCATGAACAGAAAATACTGATTGCTACCTGAATATTGTTTTTAGAGCTTGAGGATTGATTATCCTATTGTCATTAATCATCTTTTCTTACTCTATCTCCCTCCAGCCATGTAAGAGACTTTCTACTGAAATTTTCCTTTTTTCTTGTTTATTCTTCTTGTGTATTAAAATAATGGACAATTAATGCCCCAAGGTACTCCTTGTGTGTTTATGGGATGGCTTGAAGGAGGCAGTATGGAGTGTGGGGGCACGCATGATGGTGAATTTTGGGGTTTGGAGTGATGCTAATTGGTTTAAAAATATATTTGTGCAACTAAATATTCGTGAGAACTCGGACAGACTACTTCCTTCTCTAAGCCTCAGTGTTCTCACCTATAACATGGAAATGATAGTAATAGTCTTATTATTAAACAATAATAATAGATCTCCTAGGGATGTTGTGAGGAGTGAAGAAAATAGGTCATGTGATGGGTTTGCAATGGTGTCTGTTGTAAGCAACCCATGGGTGTTCACCCTTTTAAGTATATGAGCTGCCAAAGCGAGCACAGATGTTCACCCTTTTATATGTGCAAGAAAAATATAGGAGGCAACAAAGAGAACTTTGGTAAAATAAGGAAGTTTGGTGGAAAATTAAAATATTTTAAAAAGACAATTTACGATAAAAGATATAGTTTTAGAAACTATAGCATATTAAATCATGAAGTCTCTAGAAAAGTTCAACCATTTCATTTATAAGCTTCAAAGAACTTAGAGTGAGAAGCCCTCAGTCTTAGAGGTGGTGAGGGCAGAGCTAGAACTTAAGTGGTGCCCAGGTTCTAGATGACCGTCATTATCTCCCACCTGGTCTGTACTGCCAATTCTAAAGGGATGCAACACGGGACCATGAGATGAGAGGTTCCACTGCTGTGTACGGGCCTCCATGGTTCAGTACTGGGTGCTGTGGCTTGTTATTCTCTGCTTTACCATGGCTACTTTCTGATGGTTGGCCTGGAGAAGGAGAAGGCTCTGGAATGTGAGCTCTAGAACTGTAACATGTTACTTAGAAGGCAACTGAAATGTTGACAGATTTTCAGGAAGCATGTTTAGAGTAAGTTGTATCCATAGGTGATTATGTTTTCTGGAGACCCTCCATTCTAGTAATAGATAAATACTGTGCTAATGTGACCAGCCCTAAAAATCATGTCTCAGAGGCCTAGAGGTTTAGGGGAATGCGATATATTAAGATTATAATTATGTAGATACAATAAGTAACAGAAAGGTACCATATACTATAATCCTATGGCAATTTTAGGGAATTAGAATTCAATAAAAGTTAGGCTTCCCTGGTAGGTCAACTGGTAAAGAATCCGCCTTCAATGCAGGAGACCTGGGTTCATTGGGTTGGGAAGACCCCCTGGAGAAGGATAGGCTACCCACTCCAGTATTCTTGCTTGGAGAATCCCCATGGACAGAGGAGCTTGGTGGGCTACAGTCCACGGGGGCACAAAGAGTCAGACAGGACTGAGTGACTTAGCACAGGCTGTATATCAATTATCTACTGATGCATAACAAACCACCCCCAAACTCAGTGCCTTAAAGCAATAAATATGTGTTGTGGAGGGGGCTTCCCAGGTGACACTAGTGGTTAAGAACCCGCCTATCAATGCAGGAGACATAAGAGATGCAGGTTCTATCCCTGGGTTGGGAGGATTCCCTGGAGGAGGGCTCGGCAAAAACCACTCCACTGTCCTTGCCTGGAGAATCCCATGGACAGAGGAGCCTGGCTGGCTACAGTTCATAGGGTCACGAAGAGTTGGACACGACTGAAACGACTTAGCTTACACACATATGTCTATTCAATACCACATGTAATACACATTTATTTAATAATAAACTCTTAAATTGAAGAAAGTAGGGAAAACCACTAGATCATTCAGGTATGACCTAAATCAAATCCCTTATGATTATACAGTGAAAGTGAGAAATAGATTTAAGGGACTAGATCTGATAGAGTGCCTGATGAACTATGGAATGAGGTTCATGACACTGTACAGGAGACAGGGATCAAGATCATCCCCATGGAAAAGAAATGCAAAAAAGCAAAATGGCTGTCTGGGGAGGCCTTACAAATAGCTGTAAAAAGAAGAGAAGCGAAAAGCAAAGGAGAAAAGGAAAGATATAAGCATCTGAATGCAGAGTTCCAAAGAATAGCAAGAAGAGATAAGAAAGCCTTCTTCAGCAATCAATGCAAAGAAATAGAGGAAAACAACAGAATGGGAAAGACTATAGATCTCTTCAAGAAAATTAGAGATACTAAGGGAACATTTCATGCAAAGATGGGCTCGATAAAGGACAGAAATGGTATGGACCTAATAGAAGCAGAAGATATTAAGAAGAGATGGCAAGAATACACAGAAGAACTGTACAAAAAGATCTTCATGACCCAGATAATCACGATGGTGTGACCACTGACCTAGAGCCAGACATCCTGGAATGTGAAGTCAAGTGGGCCTTAGGAAGCATCACTACGAACAAAGGTAGTGGAGGTGATGGAATTCCAGTTGAGCTATTCAAATCCTGGAAGATGATGCTGTGAAAGTGCTGCACTCAATATGCCAGCAAATTTGGAAAACTCAGCAGTGGCCACAGGACTGCAAAAGGTCAGTTTTCATTCCAATCCCAAAGAAAGGCAATGCCAAAGAATGCTCAAACTACCACACAATTGCACTCATCTCACACGCTAGTAAAGTAATGCTCAAAATTCTCCAAGCCAGGCTTCAGCAATATGTGAACTGTGAACTTTCTGATGTTCAAGCTGGTTTTAGAAAAGGCAGAGGAACCAGAGATCAAATTGCCAACATCTGCTGGATCATGGAAAAAGCAAGAGAGTTCCAGAAAAACATCTATTTCTGCTTTATTGACTATGCCAAAGCCTTTGACTGTGTAGATCACAATAAACTGTGGAAAATTCTGAAAGAGATGGGAATACCAGACCACCTGATCTGCCTCTTGAGAAATTTGTATGCAGGTCAGGAAGCAACAGTTAGAACTGGACATGGAACAACAGATTGGTTCCAAATAGGAAAAGGAGTACGTCAAGGCTGTATATTGTCACCCTGCTTATTTAACTTCTGTGCAGAGTACCTCATGAGAAACGCTGGGCTGAAAGAAGCACAAGCTGGAATCAAGATTGCCAGGAGAAATATCAATAACCTCAGATATGCAGATGACACTACCCTTATGGCAGAAAGTGAAGAGGAACTAAAAAACCTCTTGATGAAAGTGAAAGTGGAGAGTGAAAAAGTTGGCTTACAGCTCAACATTCAGAAAACGAAGATCATGGCATCTGGTCCCATCACTTCATGGGAAATAGATGGGGAAACAGTGGAAACAGTGTCAGACTTTATTTTTTTGGGCTCCAAAATCACTGCAGATGGTGACTGCAGCCATGAACTTAAAAGACGCTTAGTCCTTAGAAGGAAAGTTATGACCAACCTAGATAGCATATTCAAAAGCAGAGACATTACCTTGCCAACAAAGGTTAGTCTAGTCAAGGCTATGGTTTTTCCTGTGGTCACGTATGGATGTAAGAGTTGGACTGTGAAGAAGGCTGAGCGCCGAAGAATTGATGCTTTTGAACTGTGGTGTTGGAGAAGACTCTGGAGAGTCCCTTGGACTGCAAGGAGATCCAACCAGTCCATTCTGAAGGAGATCAGCCCTGGGATTTCTTGGAAGGAATGATGCTGAAGCTGAAACTCCAGTACTTTGGCCACCTCATGCGAAGAGTTGACTCCTTGGAAAAGACTCTGATACTGGGAGGGATTGGGGACAGGAGGAGAAGGGGACGACAGAGGATGAGATGGCTGGATGGCATCACTGACTCAATGGATGTGAGTCTGGGTGAACTCTGGGAGTTAGTGATAGACAGGGAGGCCTGGCATGCTGCGATTCATGGGATCACAAAGAGTCGGACACGACCTAGCGACTGAACTGAACTGAACTGAACTGAATGCACACTGCTGCTGCTGCTGCTAAGTCGCTTCAGTCGTGTCCGACTCTGTGCGACCCCATAGATGGCAGCCCACCAGGCTCCCCTGTCCCTGGGATTCTTCAGGCAAGAACACTGGAGTAGGTTGCCATTTCCTTCTCCAGTGCGTGAAAGTGAAAAGTGAAAGTGAAGTTGCTCAGTCGTGTCCAACTCTTAGCGACCCCATGGACTGCAGCCCACCAGGCTCCTCCGTCCATGGGATTTTCCAGGCAAGAGTGCTGGAGTGGGGTGCCATTGCCTTCTCCAGAACTGAATGCACACAGAAGGTACTTAAAACACTTGTTGATTGAAAAATGAGTAATTCTTGTATCCTGAGATGGAGGGGAAGGCAATTTTCCTATTTTTAGGACTGTCTAGGTTGTACCTCCTAGAGGGGTATCCCTGAGGCCACTGTCCATGTCTAAGAGCCTTCTAGGACTGTTCTGTGGGGCTGTTCTGCTCCTGTGGTCTCCACGGTTTCTCCCCCATGATGCTTCCTCCGCTTTCTCAGGGACACTTTGGATGTGCGTAGCTGGAACACCTTACCTGTCTCCCAGCCTGACCCAAGTTTTTCCCTCTTCATTGTGTCTCCTTTGGAGGAACCATGTGAAATCTGGGACTTGAACTTGCAGCTGCTCTCCATCTGAGGAGGATGGGGTGGCCCTCTTGGCGGGCTGTCACACTGCAGGACAGCTCCAGCCTCCCTGGGCTTCTCAGGACTGTGTCCTGGGGTTCAGGGCCTCCTCTGACAAGCTCTATTGACAGCAGGCACCTTTGAAACCAACAGTGGCATGTGGTAGCAGGCTTTATCTGCTAAATGTAATTGGTTTAGTGCCGAGGTCCAGCCCCGGCTGATCCAGGGTATTCAAAGGGGAGACGGAGTCGGCGACTATTTACATATTTATCAAAGATATAAAGAGTAATAGAATGAGGATAGCTCAGTAGGAAAATTCAGTGGAGAAAAGAGGCTGAGTAGCTTGGTTTACACAGGAGACCAATAAAACTTCAAGACAAGAAGTTTGCACCACTTACGTAGGCCACAGGCATCCTTCTGTTCTCCCGAAGGAGAGGAGACACTGAGGCTTCCCCGGTCGGATCTTAGAAGCCCAGGCATAATTAGTAAGCATGGTGGGTTCCGCGCTCCAGATGGAGACTCAGCTGGAAGTTAAAGGGAAGAATGACATGGGGAGACCAAGCGTTGGTGAGCAAGGCCCGTAGCTTTATTTTTAACAGGGGCTTTTATACCCTAAGTTACACATAGAGGATAGTAGGGGATGCAAAGTCAGCAGTTTTTGATTCTTATCAAAAACCAGGGTTTCTTTCCTGCAAATTTATCGTATACAAATGGTTTAGGTGATTTACATCATCTTCTGGCCAGAAGGCCTGTTCACATTTTATGACTCTTGACAAGGACTTATCAACAAAGACTTATTTTCTCTAAGAGTAATTATTTTAAGGTTTGGCGCCATCTTCCGAAGATAAAATTGCATTCCTATAGGGTGGATGTGTAATGGGTTTACAACAAAAGAAAGAATTTATTACCTTAAGGGTCTAAAGTTACTAACACCAAGGCCACTACTTATTTTTTCTACATACCAACTATATTAATTAATACATATTCAAGGATACGATTCAGGGGATGTGGAAACTTGGCAACAAACATTGGCTCATCAATGAAATCTTTTACTAGTTTTATTCTGACAGTTTCTAGAGGCTCTAAGCTATTTGAATATCTTAAGCTTCCCGTGCCTCTCAAGGCTGGGAGACTGTAAACAATCTTATGCATAGCTGTAGGAGTCCGGGTAAACTTCTCAGGCGAGTTAGAGAGCCATCTGAGGGGTTTGGATTTAAACACTCCTAATTGCCCAGAAACTTTATTAATTGGAGCTGTAAGTTAACTCTTTGACAGAGAGAGCGAGATGGTCGTGGGGGACAGCCCCCAGTAAAGTCAGAGGTGAGAGCACAAAGCAATAAAGTAGGCAGACTCTGGTTTTTGGGGGGAAGATGCTCGAGAATATCCAGGGGGACTCCTGAGGCTCGATCCCGCCTTTGCGTATGCCGAGCCTCCTTCCTCATGACCTTTGTCATGAGTGGAATGCCTCACCGGCTCCCGGCAGTTTAGGGTTTCAGTGTGTCATGCCCGAGCCTTGGAGGCAGTGCAGATGAGCCAGTGTGAACAGGGGCAGAGGACATGGCCTGAGGTGCCAAGCTGGGGGTGGGGATTCCCCCTCTCCCACCCCTAGATCAGCAGGGCTCATGTGCATCCTGACTGGAAGGGCTTGCTGATAAGGGCAGGTTTGGGGCTGGTTCCGAGACTGCTGGTGAGCAGGACTGGTTGCCATAGCCACCGGCAGGGCTGTGGGCAGGGTGGACTGAGTCTGGGTTGATGAACAGAAGTCAGGGCCTGCAGAGGGCCTGGCAGGGTCTGGGCTGGGGTTTGAGACCAGCCTGCAATATGCCTCCATGCTCAATAGAATCTTGCAGCCAACTGTGTTTTCATTTGCTGTGTCTAATTGCCTTCCTGCGGGAGGGTTCTTGGCCTCCCAGGGCAGACCTCCAGGGAGGTTTCGGGAGCTCACATACCAGGCCAGCTTCTCCATGTCAGGCGGGTTCCTGGTGCTGATGGCTCTGGCTGGCCTGACCTGCAGGACGGTGGAAGCCCAGAGCCGTGGTCACAGGCATTGCCATCTTCTGCTTGTCCCGTCCCTTATCCGGGGCCACAGGCATCACAGCTCCGAGTTGTGTGAGGGCACATTCCAGACCACGTAGCTGGAAGGACAGGCCATGGTTGGCAGCTTAGTCTTGAGGAGAAGGAACATGTTCTGGAGGCAAACGTGGTGGGGGTGTCCTCCATGTCTCCTCTCCTCTTCCCATGTCACACCCTGATGACTGTCTGCGTCATGAGCAGGAGACCTGGGTGGTGGGCTCAGCTGAGTTTGCTGCTCTGCAGAAGCCTACCTTTTCCACATTTTCCCTCTGATTTACTGGCAGACCAGGCAAGACTCACTTTCCACCTCTAGTCAATTAGTACAATTGGATGACATGCTGGAAGTTGTGGCTAAAACTCAGCATTTCAAAATTCTCACACCTTTATTCTCTAATCCCTTCCATCTAAAAACCAGAATTCTGATTAGCTACTCTATTCCTCAGATGCCTACCAAGGTCAGCCTGAAGGCTGTCCTCGGGCTGTCTGTCCCAAAACACCTGGTTGCACCAGGAGTCTCAGCTCTCACAACCCCAGCTCAGGGCCCCGCTGAGGTTTACCGGGTTGGACTCCTTCCCCAGGTGGCCCTGCCCCCATTGACTTTCATATCCATTGTTTGCACCATTCTGAGATGCGTGTCCTTTCTCCTGGGGTTTGAAGCTCCTGTTCGGCCGTCTACACTGTCTGCTTGTCTGAGACCATTCCTGGACCCACCAGTTCTTCATTATACCTCCCTGAACTCTGACCAGTGGGGGAGGTGTCGTCCCTGTGCCAGCGTCCAGCCCCCTATACCACTGCCTGGGACTGTTATGAGAGAAGGTGGCCTATGCACAGGAAGGCCTTGCTGCATTCTCGGCATGGGGCTCAGTGCTTTGCCTTATTTCATGTGGTGCTCCTCACAAACCTGTGAGGTTGTTACTGTTCAGATCTTTATTTACAGATAAGGAAATGGAGGCTTTAGCAAGTCAAGGAACGATGCCCAAATCACTAACCATCAAGTCATAGAAAAATGAGACTTAAATCCAGACCTGCTTCATCCTGGAAGTCCTAATCTCAATCTGTGTTTTCATGGGACCCCTGGCAGAGAGGTCAGCATTGTGCTAAAGCTTGGTCAGCTTCCTGGAGGTGGCAACTCTTACTTTCACCTTGAGTTTACCTCCAGCCTCGGGCACCGAGAGGGGCTCTTGTCCCCAAACAGAGTGAAGCAGAGTGATTGCACACTTCTCCAAAGTTCTTTCCTTGTTGCCAGGGAAACCTTCCTGCCTGCTCCTTGCTTGCTTCCCAGCAAAGGAAAGCTTCCTTCCTGCTGGTTCCAGGTGTCCTAGGTAAGCACTTTCTCTTTGTCAAGTGCGTAGATCTTAGGACCCCCACCTCGGCCTTTATTCTGTTTACACATCAAGGAAGGGTTTCCCTAGACGCTGCTACGTGCTTCTTGGTATTTGGCATTTTGTATTGCTTTTACTTAGTAGCATTTTAGAATCCAGAAACTGAAAGGGTCACCCACGGCTGCCCACTTTCAATCTAGTTTGGGCTTTAGAGCTATGTTATGGGACTAGGAGCACATATCTGTGTGCCTGTTTGTATGCTGGTGTGAAGAAAAGAAAAATACAAGAAAAACAAACTATTTTGGGTAAAGGCAATGCTTGCCTCTAATATGTTAAAGATGTGATTCCCTACCCAGCTGTCTTAGTTTTCCTCCCAAAGGCTTTTTTTGTGCCGAGCCCTAAAAGCATTTCCCAGAGTAATCAAAGCTCAGGACCACGTTGTATGGAGCATGTGAAATGTCATTAAAAGAAGGTGACCTTGGAGTAGCCAAGCTAGTTAAGAGAGTTTAACTGAATGGAAATGTATATTGAAAGACAAATTGCCAACATCCATTGGATCATTGAAAAAGTAAGAGAGTTCCAGAAAAACATCTACTTCTGCTTTATTGACTATGCCAAAGCCTTTGACTGTGTGGATCACAACAAACTGGAAAATTATTCAAGAGATGGGAATACCAGACCACCTTACCTGCCTCCTGAGAAATCTGTATGCAGGTCAAGAAGCATTTACAGTTAGAACTGGACATGGAACAACAGACTGGCTCCAAATTGGGAAAGGAGTACGTCAAGGCTGGTAATTGTTATCCTGCTTATTTAACTTATATGCAGAGTGCATCATGCAAAATGCCAGGCTGAATGAAGGACAAGCTGGAATCAAGATTGCTGAGAGAAATATCAATTACCCCAGATATGCAGATGACAACACCCTTACGGCAGAAAGTTAAGAAGAACTAAAGAGTCTCTTGATGAAAGTGAAAGAGGAGAGTGAAAAAGCTGGCTTAAAACTCAACATTCAGGAAACTAAAGAGCATGGCATCCAGCCCCATCACTTCATGGGAAATAGATGGGGAAACAGTGGAAACAGTGACGGACTTTATTTTTGGGGGTCCAAAATCACTGCAGATGGTGACTGCAGCCATGAACTTAAAATACACTTGCTCCTTGGAAGAAAAGCTATGACCAACCTAGACAGCATATTAAAAAGCAGAGACATTACTTTGCCAAGAAAAGTCCATCTAGTCAAAGCTATGGTTTTTCCAGTAGTCATGTATGGATGTGAGAGTTTGGACTATAAAGAAAGCTGAGCGCCGAAGAGTTAATGCTTTTGAACTGTGGTGTTGGAGAAGGCTCTTGAGAGTCCTTTGGACTGCAAAGACCCTGATGCTGGGAAAGACTGAAGGCGAGAGGAGAAGGGGATGACAGAGGATGAGATGGTTGGATGGCATCACTGACTGAATGGACATGAGTTTGTGCAAGCTCTGGGAGTTGGTGATGGACAGGGAAGCCTGGCATGCTGCAGTCCATGGGGTTGCAAAGAGTTGGACACAACTGAGCGACTGAACTGAGCTGAGCCTCTGTGAAGTGTAACTGAGGGATTAAGCCAAACAATATTGATAGATGACAAAACTGAGAACCTATTGTGTGCAAAGTTTGTGGGCTGGAGACAGCATTAAGTCCTGGGGAAGAAAAGCAAGGGTCTTATACTCATTTTATACACACTGGCTTGTGCAGATAAAGGATTCTGGAGGGGGTGCAGATCAGCTTAGGGTGGGGTTGTTAGAAAGGTTTCAGGAAGGCAAGAGCAGGCATGGGCTTTGAAGGGTGGAAAGGAGGCCAGAGAGCCGTATGGTTATACCGGAAGCAGGGCAGTGGGAGGAGGGGAGGGGGCTGAGAGGGCTTCATGCTGGGGGATGGGCTGCAAGGGCTTCATCACCCCAGAGATGTTTTGTGAAGTGCCACACGGATGTGTGTGTGTGTGTGTTCTCCTGGGAGCCGCCCAGAGTGTTCATCAGATTATCTGGAGATCAGTCTGTGGCTCAGAAACACTAAGAAACATGAGTTATCTAGGATCTGGTTCAGGATGTCAGCGTAGGAAATTCTAAACCCACTTCTTCCCACAGACTCATCAACGCTAAGCCGATAAGTTTTCAGAGGAAAACTTTCCTCTGAAAAAACCCCCAAAACAAAAGCAGAGTGACACTTCCACATTGGGCAAATGAGAGGGAAAGCACACAGAAGTGGGCAGGAGGGGCAGACACCACCTACCCCCCGACCCCACCCGTGGCCCAGCGACTCACGGCCATGAGGGAACTCAAAACCCAGAGTTTCTCCCCGGCAGCCAGCTGTTAAGACCTGTTCCTGAGAGACGAGCCCCCAGTGTCTGGGTTTGAAGACTGACTGGAGGGGCCGGGTGAACAGAGGAATGGCTTTCCCAGGCTGTGTGCTGAGTGCCTCCCCCGGCCCAGCACAGAGGCAGCCGCCTGAACAGGGCCCAGTCGTGTTGCTCACAGCGTAGGTCTGTGGCGCAGGGGCCTGGTAGGATTCTCTCCAGGAAGGGGAGCTGGCGGGCGCCCTTGTTTTGTCTTTGTTTTCCTTTCTTATTTTCCTCGCCTGTGATACCATCCCTTTTATTCCTAGTTTGCCTGGGAATGGATGTTAAATTTTGTCACAGGCTTTTTCTGTGTCAATTGAGTTGATCATATAGTTTTCCTTTTTAAGTTTATTAATATGGTGGATTATATCGATTGATTTTCAAACGTAGGAGCAGCCTTGCCTTCCTGGAATAAACCTGAGTTGGTTATCTATCAAACCCGAATTGGGTAAATTGTGTTATCCTTTATGTACATTGTTGGACTCAGTTTTCTAATACTTTGATGAGGATTTTTGTGTCTGTGTTTATTTTGTTTTGCTTTTCCTTATAATATTGCTCCCTGGTTTTGGTGTTAAAGTCATGTGAAAGTCACTCAGTCGTGTCCCACTTTTTGCGACCCCATGGACTATACAGTCCATGAAATTCTCCAAGCCAGAATACTGGAGTGGGTAGCCTTTGCCTTCTCCAGGGATCTTCCCAACCCAGGAATCAAATCAATGTCTCCCACACTGCATACAGAGTCTTTACCAACTGAGCCACAAGGGAAACCCAAGAATACTGGAGGGGGTAGCTATATCATAAAATGAGTTATGAAGTATTTCTTCCTTTTTTATGCTCTGGAAAAGATTTGTGGAATTAATACTATTTCTACTTTCAGTGCTTTGCAGAATTCACAAACAGCATTTCTTTTGTTGGAAGATTCTCAACTATGAATTTAATTATTTAATAGACATAAGACTATTCAATTTACTCTTTCCTTGATTTTTTATTTATGTCTTTCAAAGAATTGATCCACATCATGCAAGTTTTTCAGTATATAGTCATTTGTATATTCCTTTATAACCCTTTTAATATCTGAGAAGATTGTAGTAATGGCCTTCTACCTTCCTGATATTGGTGATTTGAGTTTTGTATTTTTTCTGTCTGGCTAGAAGTTTATCAACTTTATTGATTGTTTTCCTTAAAAGAAACTGCTTTACTTTTTAGTGAAATTCTCTATTATTATTGTTTTCAATTTCACTGGTTTCTAATTTCATCTTTATTGTATTCTTCCTTATTTTGTATCCAGTCTTTCTTCTCTGGTTTCTTAAGGTAAAACCTTAGATTTCTGATTTTGAGAACTTTAATATTTTAAAATAAGCATTTAAAGTAATAGATTTTGCTTATCAGTTCAGTTCAGTTGCTCAGTCCTGTCCGACTCTTTGCGACCCCATGAATCGCAGCACGCCAGGCCTCCCTGTCCATCACCATCTCCTGGAGTTCACTCAAACTCATGTCCATTGAGTCAGTGATGCCATCCAGCCATCTCATCCTCTGTCGTCCCCTTCTCCTCCTGCCCCCAATCCCTCCCAGCATCAGAGTCTTTTCCAGAGAGTCAACTCTTCACATCAGGTGGCCAAAGTACTGGAGTTTCGCTTTAGCATCATTCCTTCCAAAGAACACCCAGGAATGATCTCCTTTAGAATGGACTGGTTGGATCTCCTTGCAGTCCAAGGGACTCTCAAGACTCTTCTCCAACACCACAGTTCAAAAGCATCAATCCTTCAGCGCTCAGCCTTCTTCACAGTCCAACTCTCGCATCCATACATGACCACTGGAAAAACCATAGCCTTGACTAGACGAACCTTTGTTGGCAAAGTAATGTCTTTCCTTTTCAATATGCTATCTAGGTGGTCATAACTTTTCTTCCAAGGAGTAAGCGTCTTTTAATCCCATGGCTGCAGTCACCATTTGCAGTGATTTTGGAGCCCCCAAAAATAAAGTCTGACACTGTTTCCACTGTTTCCCCATCTATTTCCCATGAAGTGATGGGACCATATGCCATCTTTGTTTCCTGAATGTTGAGCTTTAAGCCAACTTTTTCACTCTCCTCTTTCACTCTCATCAAGAGGCTTTTTAGTTCCTCTTCACTTTCTGCCACAAGGGTGGTGTCATCTGCATATCTGAGGTGATTGATATTTCTCCCAGCAATCTTGATTTCAGCTGGTGCTTCTTCCAGCCCAGCGTTTCTCATGATGTAGTCTGCACAGAAGTTAAATAAGCAGGGTGACAATATACAGCCTTGACGTCCTCCTTTTTCTATTTGGAACCAGTCTGTCGTTCCATGTCCAGTTCTAACTGTTGCTTCCTGATCTGAATAGCTTTAGGTACTGCTTTAACTGCATCCCATTCTTCACTTCAAGATATTTTCTATTTCCTGTTGAAATTTCCACCTACACTCTAAATGTATTTAGTAAATACATGTATTTAATACATTTACTACAATGTATTATTGTTACATAATTATATAATACAATGTATGTATTATTTACAAGTGTGTTATAAATAATTTCCAAGTATTTGGGGGAATATGTCAGCTTTCTGTTACTGATTTCTAGTTTAATATCATTATGCTAAGAAAACTTACTTTATATGAATTCTAGTTTTTAAAACTTCTTAAGATGTTTATTTTAGCCTCAAATATGGTCTACTTTGATAAATGTTCCTTGTCCTTACTTGCTTCTAATTGTTATTTCCATTGTGGAGAAAGGAGTGTTAAAATCTAAAATCATCATTTTGTTTATTTCTCCTTTCTACTTCTTCAGATTGTTTCATGCACTTTGAATTGTTGTTAGGTGTGTGTGTGTTTACATATATACGTATATATATATATATTTTTTTTTTTGACTGTGCTGGGTCTTCGTTGCTGTGCGGGTTTTTCTTCAGTTGGGGCAAGCAGGGGCTGCTCTCTAGTTGCAGTGTGCAGGCTGCTCACCGTGGTGGCTCCTCTTGTTGCGGAGCGTAGGCTCTGGGGCACACAGGCTTCAGGAACTGTGGTACGTGTGTCCGGTTGTTGTGGCTCCCGGGCTGTATAGCACAGGCCCAATAGTCGTGGCACATGGGCTGAGTTGCCCCTTGGCAGGTGGGATCTTCCCGAATCAGGGATTGAACTGGTGTCTCTTGCATGGGCCGGTGGATTCTTTACCACTGAACCACCAGGGAAGTCCAAGTATTTAGGATTGTTTGTATATTTATAAATTTAGGATTTATATTTAATATATTTAGGATTGTTATGTATTTATAAATTTAGGATTTATATTTAATATATTTAGGATTGTTATATATTTATTTATATATTTAAATATTTAGGATTGTTATATCTTCCTGAAGAAGTAATTTCTTTATGTAATATCCCTCTATATCCCTCATAATAATCCTTTTTCTGTACTTACTTTGACATTAATAAAACTACTTGAACTGACTTTTGGTTAATATTTGCATAGTAGACCTTTTCCATCCTTTACTTTTAACTTATCAATGTTCTTATTTTAAAGGTGGATCTCTTGTAGAAAGTAAGTAGTTTTGTTGTTGTTGTTGTTGTTATTAAGTCAAATTGTCTTTTAATGTCTGTGATTATTTATATGGTTGTTTTAGTATCTGCTGTGTTTATTTATGTGAATGTGATTATTTATATGGTTGTTTTAATATCTGCTGTATGTTATCTCAGAGAAGGCAATGGCACCCCACTCCAGTACTCTTGCCTGGAAAATCCCATGGATGGAGGAGCCTGGCAGGCTGCAGTCCATGGGGTCGTTAAGAGTCGGGCATGACTGAGCGACTTCACTTTCACTTTTCACTTTCATGCATTGGAGAAGGAAATGGCAACCCACTCCAGTGTTCTTGCCTAGAGAATCCCAGGGACGGGGGAGCCTGGTGGGCTGCCGTCTCGGGGGTCACACAGAGTCGGACATGAGTGAGGCGACTTAGCAGCAGCAGTATGTCATCTATGCTCCATATCAAATTACCACAAATTTAGCAACTTAAAATAATACCCATTTATTAGCCAGAGTTATGTAGGTCAGAAGTCTTGGCTGAAATCAAGGTGTTGACTGGGCTACATTCTCACCCAAATTCTTTAGTGAAGAATCTCTTTCCAAGATCATTTAGGTTGTTGGCAGAATTTCATTCCTTGCAACTGTGGGACTAAAGTCACTCTTTCCTTATTGGCTCTCAGCTGAGGGCTGCTCTCTGCATTGAGAAGCTGCCTCAGTCCCTTCTGACAAAGTTCCTTTCATCATTACAGCCGCCAGTGGAGACTCCCTCCAGTGGAGACTCCCTCACGTAAATATCTTCAACTAGGAAGAGCCCCATCCCTTTAGAGAGTTCATCACATTAGGTCTGGCTCATGGACGATAGGCTCCCTAACTTGGACATAACTGATTAAAGATACTGAAACATCAACAAAATCCCTTCAAGCGGCACCTAGATTACTGTTTGATTGAATAACTGGGAGTAGGTATATATATTATAGGAAACAGCAATCTTGAAGGGGGTTATCAGAATCCCATCTGCCACACTTAGCATCTTATAGCTCTTTTCTCTTTGTTACATACGTCCTTCTCTTTCTGATCTTTTTCTACCTTCTCTTGGGTTGTTTTTTAAATTCTACTTTATTTTCATTATTGGATTATTGTTTGTATCTCTTTAAACATTTTTAGTGCTAAACCCTGGAGTTTACAGTATACATATTTTATTCAGTAAACCCACCTTCCAATAATATTATACCATTTTTGATATACTATAAGAATCTTACAGGGGTACTTTTCTGTTTTCTGTCTCTCAAGCTTTGTTATTATTGTCACAACTTTTACTTCTGTGCATCATATAAACACACAATGCATTACTACTATTTTTTGTTTTAGACAATTGTCTTTTAAAACAAAAATAAGATAAAAATAATTTTATTTTACCTCTATTTATCTCATTTCTAGTGCACTTCATCCTTTTGTAGAGATCTAAATTTTCCTCTGAAGTAATTTGTCTTCAATCTGAAGAACTTTTAACATTTCCTGTAAAGTAAAACAACTGGCAATAAATTCCCACAATTATTGTTTGTTTGAGGAGATGGTCCCTATTTCTCTTTCATTTTTGAAAGTTTTTTTTTGGGGGGGGGATATAGAAATCTGGGTTAACAGCTTTTTTCTTTTCAGTACTTAAAAGATGTAATTCCATTGTCTTTAAAGTTGCATGGTTTCTAAAAAGAAGCCTTAAATTCTTATCTTTGTTCCTCTCTGTGTAATATGTCACTTTCTTTGCTTATTTCCAAAGTTTCCTGTCCTTTAATTTTTAGAAATTTGAATAAAATATGCCTGCTATTTATCTCTTGGGTTTATTATTCTGTTTGTGCCACTAGCTATTTTCTGAGGTTCTTGTGTCTTTGGTTTGACATCTATTATTAACTTTGAAAAATTTGTAGCCAGTATTTGTTCCAGTATTTTTCCTGATCCATTTTGTCTTTCTCTTCTTCAGGATTCCATACTTGTATGTTTTACTGAATTGCAGCTGAGGAACCCTGAGCCTAGGGAATTAATCACTTTGTGGTGAGAAGTAAGCAAGATTGTTCTTTGTCTTAAAGGGAGACGTTACCTTATCTCTTAAGGTTTTTTGGCTATAGTCCCAGGTCTTTGGAGAAGGAAATGGTAACCCACTCTAGTGTTCGTGCCTGGAGAATCCCATGGACAGAGGAACCTGTCAGGCTACAGTCTTTGGGGTCGCAAGAGTTGGATATGACTTAGCGACTAAACCATCGCCTGCCACAGCAAATGGCCTGGGTAAAGAGTGAGCGAGACCTTGCGTTCTTGGCACTGTAGAACAGGTGAAAGCACAAGAGACCAGTGAAGACTGGGGCTGTCTGTCATCCTCCCTTTGATCCTATAGCACCTTGGCTTCTGTCCATCAGAATTGATTGTTAAATTTGGTTTGGATAATCATGACACTAATTTGGTTAAATCACATGGGCAGTGCAGCTGTGACCATTGCACCTGACACAACTCTAAGGCCACTTGAGAATTAGGATAAACATATGAACTTGTATCAGTCATGTTGAAACAAGGTTAGGCTTTTCCATATATTTGTACATATATGAGAGGGATCTTCATTTGAAAGCTGCCACTGATAGCAGATGCAATACTGCCTTCTCCTTGCCTCTTAGAGGCTTCTGAAGCAACATTCCTTAGGAAAATAAAAAATTCTCTGTGAAGTCCTAGAGCTCCCAGTTTAGTGTGCTTGTAAGCATGCTGCAAACTTCAGGGTGAGTCTGTAGGTGCGTGTGTACTCAGTTGTGTCTAACTCCTTGCAACCCCATAGACTGTAGCCCGCCAGGCTCCCCTGTCTATGGAATTTTCCAGGCAGGAATATTGGAGTGGGTTGCCATTTCCTTATCTAGAGGATCTTCCTGACCCAAAAATCAAACCTGCGTCTCTTGCATTTCATTGGCAAGCAGATTCTTT
The DNA here is from genome assembly GCF_029378745.1 of Bos indicus. NCBI lineage: Eukaryota > Metazoa > Chordata > Mammalia > Artiodactyla > Bovidae > Bos > Bos indicus. The sequence continues at coordinate 43,966,678 of NC_091783.1, forward strand.
ACCATCGTGCCACCTGGGAAGCCCAGGTTGAAGTCTATAGAGTTGGCATTTTTGGAAAAATGTAAGGGCATTAAAACTACAGTGTGTTTTTCTTTCTTTCCTTCTTTTTTTTTTTTTTTTTACACTTCTTTGGCACTAATTGAATACAAGTTATATTCTCTCATGCCTGTTGGTTTAAATATTTGCTGGTTATTCAGAATTAATATTCTCTCCAGGGAGCTGTAAAAAATTACTGGCATTGAGGCAATTGTGGTGGGGTTTGCTGGCAAATTTATCTCTGTATTGCATGTATTATCGGTGAGTATCTCTATCTCGGTCTATCATCCATTATGTTTGTCTATCAATCATCTGTCTGTCTATAATACTATCTCTTGGCCTTTCAATGACTTGCTTTCTTAGTATTCCTTCTTTCTTTTCTGCCGAGAATGCTAAAGTGTACAAAATTTTTTCCTTTGGAGACTTGAAATAGAAACCTTACTCAGTTATTTGTTTTCTGTGCTTGACCAATCCTGAGGGGGAGGGTGTGCAGGGTTGGGGAGGGAGTGTGTGCTTGAGTCCTGGTCCTGGAGTCCTTGCCTCTGAGCCTTAGTGCCCTCATCCAGAGAATGTGGAGAGTCCATATACTCAACTTTTAGCCTTGTGACATGGATTGAATATAATCCATGTAAGTACAATTTTTGGAAGATAGTTAATACTTAGTAAATATAATCTTTTATAATCATTATCTTACTGTCATTATATTTAAGTCATGGATAAAAGAACAGTGAACAACTATTTGTTGTAGGATGAGAGAAAAATGATATGACCATTGGTCAAATGGATTATCAGTTCAGTTCAGATGCTCAGTTGTGTCCAACTCTTTGTGACCCCATGGATTGCAGCACACCAGGCTTCCCTGTCCATCACTAACTCCTCGAGCTTCCTCAAACTCAGGTCCATCAAGTCGGTGACGCCATCCAACCATCTCATCCTCTGTTGTCCCCTTCTCCTCCTGCCCTCAATCTTTCCCAGCATCAGGGTCTTTTCCAACGAGTTAGCTCTTCGCATCAGGTGGCCAAAGTGTTGGAGTTTCAGCTTCAGCATCAGTCCTTCCAATGAATATTCAGGACTGATTTCTTTTAGGATGGACTGGTTGGATCTCCTTGGTGTCTAAGGGACTCTCAAGAGTCTTCTCCAACACCAAAGTTCAAAAGCATCAATTCTTTGGTGCTCAGCTTTCCTTGTAGTCCTACTATCCCATCCATACATGACTACTGGAAAAACCATAGCTTTGACTAGATGGACTTTTCTTGGCAAAGTAATGTCTCTGCTTTTTAATATGTTGTCTACGTTGGTCATAGGTTTTCTTTCAAGGAGCAAGCATCTTTTAATTTCATGGCTGCAGTCACCATCTGCAGTGATTTTGGAGCCCAAGAAAATAAAGTCTCTCAATGTTTCCATTATTTCCCCATCTATTTGCCATGAAGTGGTGGGACTGGATGCCATGATCTTAGTTTTCTGAATGTTGAGCTTTAAGCCAACTTTGTCACTCTTCTCTTTCACTTTCATCAAGGGACTTTTTAGTTCTTCTTAACTTTCTGCCATAAGGGTGTTGTCATCTGCATATCTGAGGTTATTGATATTTCTCCTGGCAGTCTTGATTCTAGCTTGTGTTTCATCCAGCCTGGCATTTCACATGATATACTTTGCACATAAGTTAAATAAGAAGGGTGACAATATACAGCCTTGACATACTCCTTTCCCAATTTGGAACCGGTCTGTTGTTACATGTCCAGTTCTAACCGTAAATGCTTCTTGACCTGCATACAGATTTCTCAGGAGGCAGGTTAGGTGGTCTGGTATACTCATTTCTTAAAGAATTTTCCTCAGTTTGTTGTGATCCACACAGTCAGACTTTTATTTAGTCAATAAATAAAGCAGAAATAGATGTTTTTCTGGAATTCTTGTGCTTTTCTGATGATCCAGCGGATGTTGGCAATTTGATCTCTGGTTTCTCTGCCTTTTCTAAATCCAACTTGAACATCTGGAAGTTCATGTTTCATGTACTGTTGAAGCGGGGCTTGGAGAATTTTGAGCATTACTTTGCTAGTGTGTGAGATGAGTGCAATTGTGCAGTAGTTTGAACCTTCTTTGGCATTGCCTTTCTTTGGGATTGGAATGAAAACTGACCTTTTCCAGTCCTGTGGTCACTGATGAGTTTCCCAAATTTGTTGGCATATTGAGTGCAGCACTTTCACAGCATCATCTTTTAGGGTTTGAAATAGCTCAACTGGAATTCCATCACCTCCACTAGCTTTGTAGTGACGCTTCCTAAGGCCCACTTGACTTTGTATTCCAGGATGCATGGCTCTATGTGAGTGATCACACCATCTTGGTTATCTTGATCTTGAAGATCTTTTTTGTATAATTCTTCTGTGTATTCTTGCCAGCTCTTCTTAATATCTTCTGCTTCTGTTAGGTCCATACCATTTCTGTCCTTTATTGTGCCCATCTATGCATGAAATGTTCCCATGGTATCTCTAATTTTCTTAAAGAGATCTCTAATCTTTCCCATCCTATTGTTTTCCTCTATTTCTTTGCACTGATCACTGAGGAAGGCTTTCTTATCTCTCCTTGCTATTCTTTGAAACTCTGATTTCAAATGGGTATATATTCCCTTTTCTCCTTTGCCTTTCAGTTCAGTTCAGTCACTCAGTTATGTCCAACTCTTTGTGACCCCATGGACTACAGCATGCCAGGCTTCCCTGTCCATCATCAATTCCCGGAGTTTACTCAAACTCATCTCCATTGAGTCGGTGATGCCATCCAACCATCTTATCCTCTGTCATCCCCTTCTCCTCCTGCCTTCAATCTTTCCCAGCATCAGGGTCTTTTCCAGTGAGTCTGCTCTTTGCATCAGGTGGCCAAAGTATTGGAGTTTCAGCTTCAACATCAGTTCTTCCAGTGAACACTCAGGACTGATTTCCTTTAGCATAGACTGGTTGGATCTCCTTGGTGTCCAAGGGACTCTCAAGAGTCTTCTCCAACACCACAGTTAAAAAGCATCAGTTCTTCAATGCTCAGATTTCTTTATAGTCCAACTCTCACATCCATACATGACTACTGAAAAAACCATAGCCTTGATGAGACGGACCTTTGTTGGCAAACTAATGTCTCTGCTTTTTAATATACTGTCTAGGTTAGCTTCTCTTCTTTTCTCAGCTATCTGTAAGACCTCCTCAGACAACCATTTTTCCTTTTTGCATTTCTTTTTGTTGGGGATGGTCTTTATCACTGCCTCCTATACAATGTCATGAACCTCTGTCCATAGTTCATCAGGCACTCTGTCTATCAGATCTAATCCCTTGAATCTATTTGTCACTTCCACTGTATAATCGTAAGAGATTTGATTTAGGTCATACATGAATGGTCTAGTGGTTTTCCCTACTTTCTTCAATTTCAATCTGAATTTGGCAATAAGGAGTTCATGATCTGAGCCACAGTCAGCTCCCTGTATTTTTTGGTGACTGTATACAGCTTCTCCATCTCTGGATGCAAAGAATATAATCAATCTGATTTCGGTATTGACCATCTGGTGATGGCCATGTATAGTGTGTTCTCTTGTGTGTTGGAAGAGGGTGTTTGCTATGACCAGTATGTTCTCTTGTCAAAGCTCTGTTAGCCTTTGACCTACTTCATTCTTTACTCCAAGGCCAAATTTGCCTGTTACTCCAGGAATCTCTTAACTTGTTACTTTTGCATTCCAATCCCCTTTAATGAAAAGGATATCTTTTTGGGGTGTTAGTTCTAGAAGGTCTTGTAGGTCTTCATAGAACTCTTCAACTTCAGATTCTTCAGCATTACTGGTCAGGGCATAGACTTGGATTACTGTCATATTGAATGGTTTGCCTTGGAAACAAACAGAGATTATTCTGTCATTTTTGAGATTGCATTCCAATACTGCATTTTTAACTATTTTGTTGACTATGAGGGCTACTCCATTTCTTCTAAGGGATTTTTGCCCACAGTAGTAGATATAATGGTCATCTGAATTAAATTGATCCATTCCAGTCCATTTTAGTTCACTGATTCCTAAAATGTTGATGTTCACTCTTTCCATCGCTTGTTTGACCACTTCCAATTTGCCTTGATTCATGGACCTAACATTCCAGGTTCCTATGCAGTATTGTTCTTTACAGCATTGGACTTTACTTCCATCACTAGTCACATCCACAACTGGGTGTGTTTTTTTTGTTTGTTTTTTGCTTTGGCTCTGTCTCTTCATTCTTTCTGGAGTTATTTCTCCCCTGATCTCCAGTAGCATATTGGGCTGGGGAGTTCATACTGACCTGGGGAGTTCATCATTCACTGTTCATTTTGCTGTTCATTCACTGTTCATTCACATCATTCATTTTGCCTCTTCATACTGTTCATGGGGTTCTCAAGGCAAGAATACTGAAGTGGTTTGCCTTTCCCTTCTCCAGTGGACCACATTCTGTCAGACCTCTCTACCATGACCCATGTGTCTTGGGTGGCCCTACATAGCATGGCTCCTAGTTTCATTGAGTTAGACAAGGCTGTGGTCCATGTGATCAGTTTGATTAGTTTTCTGTGATTCTGTTGGCCCTCTGATGAATAAGGATCAGAAGCTTATCGAATCTTCCTGATGGGAGACACTGACTGAGGGGGAAACTGAGTCTTGTTCTTATGGGTGGGGCCATGCTCAGTAAATCTTTAGTCCAATTTTCTGTTGATGGGCGGGGCTGTGTTCCCTCCCTTTTGTTTGACCTGAGGTCAAACTATGGTGGAGGTAATGAAGATAATGGAGATAACGGTGACTTCCTTCAAAAGGTCCCATGCATGCACTGCTGCACTGAGTGCCCCCCGCCCTGTAGCAGGCCTCTGCATGCCTGCAGCTGACCCACGCCTCTGCTGGAGACTCCTGGACACTTACTGGCAAGTCTGGGTCAGTCTGGGTCGGTCTGTTTTGGGGTCACTTGGTTCTGGTGCGCACAGGGTTTTGTTTGTGCCCTCCAAGAGTCTGTTTCCTCAGTCCTGTGTAAGTTCTGTTGGCTCTATGGTGGGATTAATGGCAACCTCCTCCAAGAGAGCTTATGCCATATCCAGGTCTGCTGTACCCAAAGCCCCTGCCCCTGCAGCAGCCCACTGCTGATCCGCTCCTCCACAGGAGACACTCAAACACAGTTCTGTCTCAGTCTCTGTGGGGTCTCTGGGTCCTGGTGCGCACAAAGTTTGTTTGAGCCCTCTGAGTGTCTCTGGCGGGTATGGGGCTTGATTCTAAACACAATTTCATCCCTCCTACCATCTTGCTGGGTTGTTTGTTTCTTTTGCCCTTAGACGTGGGGTATCTTTTTTTGGTGGGATCCAACATTTTCCTGTTGATGGTTGTTCAGCAGAGAGTTGTAATTTTGGAGTTCTCACAGGAGTAGATGAGCGCATGTCCTTCTACTCCACCATCTTCCTCTGCCACTCTACGGACTATAAGAAGTTTTATAAATGGGGATATGCAAGGTGGATGGACAAGCTTGTGCTGACACAGTTGCAAGGAGCTTGTACCTCCAGAAATAGTCCTTGGCCACTAATAGTAATACCAAAGGGCTATGGCTCCTCCTGGTGGTTATTTCAAGGATGACACGCGTCGCTGTCCGACTCTCTGTCATGACTCTTAAGTCATGTCTGACTCTTTGCGACCCCATGGACTGCAGTACTCCAGGCTTCCCTGTCCTTCACTATCTCCTGGAGTTTGCTCAAACTCATGTCCTTTTTAGGATGAATCCCCCGATTATTTATTTATTAAATAACTTATGTAATTATTTATTCAGTGAAAAATAAGAATATTTTCAAGAGAAAAGAGAGAAGTATAATATTTATTATATAAAATATCATGAGACTTCCCTGGTGGTTCAGTGGTTAAGAATCTACCTGCCAATGCAGGGGATCCAGGTTTGGTCCCTGGTTGGGTGGGGAAGATCCCACATGCTGAGGGGCAACTAAGCCCTTGGGACACAACTACTGAGCCTGTAGAGCCCGTGTGCTGCAGCCACTGAACCCACATGCCACAACTGTTGAAGTTCACATACCCTGGAGTCTGTGCCCTACAACTAGAGAGTTGTCCCTGCTTGCTGCAACCAGAGAAAGCCCTTGTGCAGCACTAAAGACCCAGCACAGCCATAAATAAGTAAGGAATAATTTTTAAGTGATTTTTTAATTGGAAAAGTTGAAATGATTATTACTACAACTTAAAAAAAAATCATTTCTTATTAACTTCCATGACGTATTTGGACAATTCCTTATTTATATTTTAAAGGGAAATTTCAAGTATTGTGGAATTTTCTGTGACTCAATTTACTGATCCAGTGTTCCACAGCAGAATCATCAATGAGGCAATCCGTGAAGATTCCTTAAGAGCAGATTTTCCTGCTGTCTTTGGAATCCAGCACTGCATGTGTAATGGAACCAGTGGAATTCCCAGTCCTGTACAACAAGGCAATTTCCTCATAGAATGGCACATGGCTGTCAAGACAGAGTGGCAAAATCTTCTAGGGTGGGTCAATGGTTTTCTGAATTTTTTGTGTCTGTTGGTATACACGATCAGGAGCCAAGGAGGAACTTTGCCTCTTTTCTTTGTAGCAAAGAGCAGCTTTGATTGGTTATTAAGCTGGAATGATCAACTAAGGGTTGCCATTAGAGAAAAGATCCCCCTGCTGAATTATAGCATCATAGGAGAAGGCAATGGCACCCCACTCCAGTACTTTTGCCTGGAAAATCTCATGGATGGAGGAGCCTGGTAGGCTGCAGTCCATGGGGTTGCAAAGAGTCGGACACGACTGAGCGACTTCACTTTCACTTTTCACTTTCACGCACTGGAGAAGGAAATGGCAACCCAATCCAGTGTTCTTGCCTGGAGAATCCCAGGGACAGGGGAGCCTGGTGAGCTGCTGTCTATGGGGTCGCACAGAGTCGGACACAACTGAAGTGACTTAGCAGCAGCAGCAGCCTGGCATGAAAAGCAATGTGTTGTTTTCCTGGGGACAGAAATGTTTGAAATGCTGAGTTTCTTTTGAAAAGAAGAGCAAAGTTCAGTTGAAAAAGCTGACAGCCATATTTCTGAGAAGAAACCCTAAGGGTGTTCAAGGAAAAATATTACAGTGATGCAATCTCTCTCTAGATGCAATCTAGAAAACTGGCCTGACATATAGAAAGGAAGTCTCTAGAAAAGAACAACATGCATTGATGACATTAACTACAGGATGAATCCACATTTTTAGACCCCAAATATTTCAACAACCTCAGATATGCAGATGACACCACCCTTATGGCAGAAAGTGAAGAGGAACTAAAAGAGCCTCTTGATGAAGGTGAAATAGGAGAGTGAAAAAGCTGGCTTGAAACTCAACATTCAGAAAACTAAGATCATGGCATCTGGTCCCATCACTTCATGGCAAATAGATGGGGAAAAGTGGAAGCAGTGACAGATTTTATTTTCTTGGGCTCCCAAATCACTGCAGATGGTGCCTGCAGTCATGAAATTAGAAGACACTTGCTCCTTGGAAAGAAAGCTATGACACACCTGGACAGCATATTAAAAAGCAGAGACATCACTTTGCTGACAGAAGACCACATAGTCAAAGTTTTTGGTTTTTCCAGTAGTTATGTACTACGAATGTACATAATGTACATAAGAGCTGGACCAGAAAAAGGTTGAGTGCAGAAGAATTGATGCTTTTGAATTGTGGTGCTGGAAAAGACTCTAGAGAGTCCCTTGGACAGCAGGGAGATCCAACCAGTCAATCCTAAAGGAAATCAACCCTGAATATTCATTGGAAGGACTGATGCTGAAGCTGAAGCTCCAATATTTTGGCCACCTGATGCAAAGAGCCAAGTAATTGGAAAAGACCCTAATGATGGTAAAGATTGAGGGCAGGAGGAGAAGGGGATGAAAGAGGATGAGATGGTTAGATAGCATCACTAATTCAATGGACATGAATTTGAGCAAGCTCTGGGAGATAATGGAGGAAGAGGAGTCCATGGGGTCGCAAAGACTTGGACACAACTTAGTGACTGAACGATAACAACTTTGCGTGTGTGTATTAGTTGCTCAGTCGTGTCCAACTTTTTGGGACCCCATGGACTGTAGCCTGTCAGGCTCCTCTGTCCATGGACTTCTCCAGGCAAGAATACTGGAGTGGGTTGCCATTCCCTTCTCCAGGAGGTCTTCCCAACCCAGGGATTGACCTCGAATCTCCCACATTGCAGGCAGATTCTTTACCATCTGAGCTACCAGGGAAGCCCATAACAACTTAAACATACCCAAATCTATCCAGTTGAATATTAAGGGATATTTGAGCTGTTTCCAGCTTTGCTATTATGAAAATGGATGGAACGCAAATTGTTTAAAAAATAACCATTTTTTCAAAAAGTCAGCTCCCTCCTGATGAATCTCTCCCTGAGACACGGCATGTTTCTTGTGAAGTGGGTCTGTCCTGGCCTCTTTGTTCTGCTCCATGGTCTCTACTTCTTGTTCCCTGTACAATCCCACATCACCTTTAACATTATAGCTTGGGAATAAACTTTCTTTATCTTTTTTTCTTCTTTTTTAATCATTGAAAGAAAGTCTCTAATTTTCTATTTTTTTGTGGCACGAGCCTCATGGTATAAGTTAGGGAGTCTCTGCTGGAATTTACCCCTAAAGCAGTATGTAAAGTTTTAGATTTCCATATCCTCAGATGTAAGACAGCATATGAAGGGGTGGACCGAAGTTTCAGGGGGGCAGTATTTTAAAATGTCTGCTTGAGGATGCATTTTCTAGCCCCTTGGAAGTAGGAATATGTCAGAGATAAGTTGCAGAGACAAGGGGCAGGATGGGTGCCGTCTCTTGCTGAGATAATCCCTGTGTTCTATAAGCTTGGAGAAGGAAATGGCAGCCCACTCCAGTATCCTTGCCTGGGAAATCCCATGTTCGATCCCTGGGTTGGGAAGATCCCCTGGAGAAGGAAGTGGCGACCCACTCCAGTGTTCTTGCCTGGAGAGTTCCACAGACAGAGGAGCCTGGCGGGCTACAGTCCATGGGGCCGCAGAGTCAGACACGACTGAGCGACTTTCACTTCACTTCACTTCTGTAAGCTTTGGGCAGGCTCTCCATCTTTATGACTGAGTTGTTTCACTCTGATCCTCAGCGTGCACACTTGGCCCGGGTCAGTGTGGACCTGTCCAGGGCTCTTCTAGGTGGTCCTCTGAGGGGCGAGGCTGTGACCCGGCCCCCCAAGATGATGTGCACAAGCTGTGTGTATTAGATCTCACAAAAAGTGTGGGAAACCTTTCATGTTTTTCTCCCATTGCTGAGTTTCATGGGTTATCATCAGACTTTCCAGAAAGAGAGCCTATGTAATGATGTTTAATCTCAGATATTTTGCACTTGGAAAATAAAAATTTCCAGATGTTTTTCATTAAATCTAAAGCTACTGCCAATTAGTGTGCTTAAAAAAGATAAATATCCTTTGTTCTTGTTTTAATTTATTGTGAAACATTTTATTACAAAAACACCTTTGGATTTGATTTTAAAAAATAAAGAACAAGGAGAAAATTAGGAAGTCAAGTTGGTTAGAAAAGCTTTTGAGCTTTCTAAGTGATATTTCTCAGTATGTATATAACCTGATGAGGGAGAGAAAAAAACATCCACAGAGATGTGTAGCAAAGGTGCTTAATTACAAGAGGATGCAGACCATGGAGGCTGGGTCATGTGACATGGTAAGGGTGGGAGCCTAGGATGAATGGAATCCAAGTTGGGAAGGAAAGTGTCCATATAAAACCCACAGAGACAGGGGACTGTGCTGCAGGCAAGAACACAGCGTGCCCACCGTTTCCCCTGGTTCACGTCCCAGGCAAAGAAAGCAACCAGTTTTCTTACAAAATGACTAGATACTTTCCCTATTTGACAACAACATCACCACACAGAACCTCTTCACAAGTTTTTAAAAGAACAAATAATAGATATGCACTACAGTGGAAAAGGTTTAAATGAGACAGCAGCAGGAAATGCCACACTAACCCTGCTTCCAGCTGCAGCAGGTCTGGCTGTTCTGCTAAAACAGTTATAGCCCAAATGCTGAGTTTGGCAGATCTTAAGAAGATACCACTCATCACAAGGTAGGATGAAAAGCTTTGCAAAACCCAGTGAGCCAGCACTTGAATCAGATGGTGTTCTTTGTTTCATTTTTGAGCAGGTATTGTGAAGAAGTGTCCCACCAGGGAGGGTGTCCCTCCTCCTTGATGCGTGGGGAACACTGAAGGGCAGGTGCTGTTCTTTTCCAGCACTGGGTTGTCGGCTTGGTTCCGAATTTCATTCTTGGTTTCCAGCAAGTTCATCTTCTACTTTTTACTAGGTCTCATTAGTAGTATAATCACTCATTTACTGAGCCTCCATCCTTATTTCTGCCTAATGAGCTTTTCTACCTGTTCTAATTTCTGCCTTTTTTTTTCTTTCAGTTTTGTTTGTTTTGTCTACTTTGTGTATTTTGACTCCCCTCTGAAGCTGGTGTATTATTCCTGGAATTGAAATGCAGATAAAGATAAGTATACTTATAATGGAAGAAGTCACAGTTGAGCTAAAAGTTCATATTTTAATATTCTTGTCACAGAAACAAAGCTTGGTCACAGTTAGAGAAAACAGTTTCATATTATTTATGGTAAAGCTGCAGGAATATGGGCATCAGTGAGATTTGCTATCAGAAATCACCTCTTTCCTCTCTCTCATCACCCCTCTCTCTCATCTTCCTCTCTTGGTTCCTTCTTTCTTTCCTTCTTTCAATACAGTGGGATGTGGTTTGATTGCTAGATTTCCACTTTGGTCTTGTCATAATGATCAAGTCATGAGAAGATTGAACAAATCTGCCTAGTTTATTAAAGATTAATTCTGTTGAAGATTTTTCACAAAATTAAAGCCACATAACCAAACAAAATGCAAAATAAAACCATAGCTCTGGCATCACTGCTCTGTTTGTATCTATACTTAAAAAAAAAATCTTGTGACTAGAGCTCCTTTTGCAGCACACACCATCATCTATCTGTATATGTTGTTGCCATGTTAATGGGCTGTTGTGACGTTTATATAATAAGGGGCACAATTGGTGGATGGTTTTCTTAAACACAGGGAGAAATCTCCAAGTATTTTCCATCTGTTCCTGGAAATGTCTAATCTTCCTTGGTGACTGCTTTTATGTATCAGTTGTATGGATTTATTAATGTCAGCCTTCTACCAATAAAGGATCCTTTTTCATTTGTGGGCTGTCAAATTAGGTTAAGTGTGGAGGACCAGTTAACCCCATGACCAATTCCCAAAGGAAATGGATGCCATGCTATAAGTTACTTGTTGGTTGAGAGTATTCTTCTGTAACATGGAAAATAACATACAATTGGAATGGTCGTCTTTAGAAACCAACACTGTAATTGGAGAAAATTTCAGAACACCCTCAGACATTGTGATAATTGGAAGGTTGATTGTGGTTAGCTCCATAACACTTAGAGCATAGAAATTGGGTCAAGCATCATGTGAGCTAAAAAGTGCTCCTAGCTGACAGAGGAGCAAAATTTATTCATTGCTTATTCCTGAATTACTCTCAACATAGTTCAAAAGCACTAATAGTTCAAAAGCATTAATTTTTTGGTGCTCAGCCTTCTTTATGGTCCAACTTTCACATCTATACATGACTACTGGAAAAATAAACTTTGACTATATGGACCTTTGTCAGCAAAGTGATATCTCTACTTTTTAAAACACTGTCTATGTTTGTCATAGCTTTTCTTCCAAGGAGCAAGTGTCTTTTAATTCATGGCTTCAGTCACCATCTGCAGTGATTTTGGAACCCAGAAAAATAAAGTCTCTCACTGTTTTCATTGTTTCCCCATTTTTTTGCCATGAAGTGATGGGACTGGATGTCATGATCTTAGTTTTTTGAATGCTGAGTTTTAAGTCAGCTTTTCCATTCTCCTGTTTCACCTTCATCAAGAGGCTGTTTAGTTTCTCTTCACTTTCTGCCATTAGGGTGGTATCATCTGCATATCTGAGGTTATTGATTTTTCTCCCAGCAATCTTGATTCCAGCTTATGATTCATCCAGCCTGGCATTTTGCATGATGTACTCTGCATAGAAGTTAAATAAGCAGGGTGACAATATACAGCCTTGATGTACTCTTTTCCCAATTTTGAACCAGTCTGATGTTCCATGTCTGGTTCTAACTGTTGCTTCTTGACCTGCATACTGGTGTTTCAGGAGACATGTAAGGTGGTCTGGTATCCCCATCTCTTTCAGAATTTTCCACAGTTTATTGTGATCCACATAGTCAAAGGCTTTAGCATAGTCAATGAAGCAGAAGTAGATGTTTTTCTGAAATCTTGCTTTTTCTATGATCCAACAGATACTGGCAATTTGATCTCTGGTTCCTCTGCCTTTTTGAAATCCAGCTTGTACATCTGGAAGTTCTCAGTTCATGTACTATTGAAGCCTAGCTTGAAGGATTTTGAGATATTTAAAATCCTAAAAGATGGTGCTATTAAAATGCTGCATTCAATATGCCAGCAAATTTGGAAAACTCAGCAGTGGCCACAGGACTGGAAAAGGTCAGTTTTCATTCCAGTCCCAAGAATGGCAATGCCAAAGAATGCTTGAACTACCGCACAATTGTGCTCATTTCACATGCTAGCAAGATAATGCTCAAAATTCAAGACTAGACTTTTAAAAATGATACAGTCTAATAAAGAGGTGGATCATTCCCTTGTGGGTTTATCTTGCTTTCTTACTGATTCATCTCATGTTGGAGATGTTTTTCCATTTATTTTGCTTTTATAAAGGACCTAACACAAGCAGCAAACCTTTCTTCTCTATTACTCTTCTCTGAGTAACCCAGCTCTCTAGCTCCTCCTATGAATTGTCTAAGTAACCTTATAGTGGATTTGGGGGGTGGTATGAACCCCTGTTTCCTGCGTAGTCCAGATTTCCTAAACTTGTAAGAGCTATCTTTGCCCCTTCTGCCTTCCTCAAACACGAATTCTTTCTAGATGCCCAGAACCTGCTCATTGCTGGGGATAAAGTGGCCTATGGACACACGTGTTTATAAGTAACTGTCGTCTCCCGCGTTGTAGGCAGATGCTTTACCATCTGAGCCGCCAGGAAAGTCCATAAGTAACTGTAGGATTATGATATTGTGATTTTATAGTAATGAATGTATATTGGTTTTTCTTCACCTCCTGACGCAGGGCTCCTGAAATCCTTTTAATTTCCTGAGAGGAGCTTCTTTTGTTCTAATGAGATGACTCTGGGTAGGCTCCTGGATAACTCCAGGGTGAGGGCTGCTCACCAGAAAGCCTGACCTGGGATTAGAAGCTTGGGGTTTTCAGCCCCACCTCCACCCTCCAGGAAGTGGGAGAGGCTGGAGACTGGGTGAATGTCATGCCCACCTGAGGAAGCCTCCCCAACAGTCCCAACGGGGGTGGGGATGGGAGAGCTTCCTTGCTGTGGACACTTCCACGTGCTAGGAGGGGGACACCAGCTTCATGGGGACAGAGCTGCTGTCTTAGGACCCTCCCAGACCTCACCCTGGGGACACTGCTTCACCTGGACACTATATGCGTCCTTTATCACATCCTGTAACAGATCAGTAAACATTAAGTTGGCATTTCCCTGAATTCTGTGAGCTGTTCTAGCAAATAACTGAGTCCAAGGGGCAGGAGGGCATGGGAACTTCTGGTCTGCAGTCAAGTGGGGCAGAGTGTGGGTCACCTGGGGACCTCACAGTGATTACCACCTGAAGCGCGCTGTCTCATGGACCTGAGCCCTTACCCTGGAGGACACGGGCTCTCCAGAAGAGTGTCAAAACCGAGTTAAATGGTGGGATGCCGAGCTGGCATCACACGTCTGGTGTCGGGGGTGGTGGGGGGTGAGTGTGTTCACAGAGCAAAGGAGACTCAGTAGGGGGAAAAAACTGAGGATTTTTCTTTTTACAAGGATAGGGTGAAAAAATGCTTTTAAAAAGCTGTGAGAGCCACAAGAGCACGTGGCAACAGTTTCTCCAATGGATTTGTTAATGTCAGTGTTAAAAATAGGGACATTTGGAAATTAGCTCTGAGGTACTTAATTTTACTCAATAGAGAAACTGGCTAAAATAGTCTAGCTTTAGTAGCCTTTCAGATTTTTCAACAAGATCACTTTAGCCCTCGTTTGTTGGTTGGAAAATCCCACACTTTATAGGAAACTCAAAACAGAAAGCAGAATTTTCTCGCAGTAACATCCCTGTTGCATTTTGCAGAGAAACACTGGTGTGAATGTGCCTAAAGCCCAGTGAGTCCGAGATGGGAATGGCCGGCCCAGGTCCTCGTCCCTCTCGTCCCTTCAGCCCCATGCAGGCCCATGTTGGACCGCTCATCTCACCTCCCAAGGGCTGACTCAGTGTCACCGAAAAGGAAGTTTTGTGAGTATTCAGAATAGCAACAGAAAACCCATCTCCTCAGCCAGTGTGTTTTTTATTAACAACATGTCCTATAACAAATCACATTTTTAATGTTTTCTGCCTAAATCGTATATCATGATAGTATTTTGATAATATTTTGCCCTTTTCAGGAAGTGATAAAAGTTCACAATAATAAAAATAGTAGAGATACATCAAGTATTTTTCTTACGTGTCATACAAATTTAGAAAAGTGGAAGAAACGAAAACAAGAAAACCCAATCATTTATCACTCGCAGATAAACCCAAGGCTATCTTTCCATATATCCTGTTTATGTAAGACTGTATCTACATTTTTGTTAAAATAAAAATGGACAACATGTACTGTCTTAAAATACATGTTTAATATTTAGGATACTGGGTTCATCTTTCCATACCATCCCCAATCCTTCTGTAGAACCATTCTAGGCTGCCTCCCGTGCCCTTTGTCACCATTTATTAACTGAGCCTCTTACTGTTAACATGCTTTGTTTCTCATTATTCATTATTAGAAACAGTGATTCAGTTGCAAAAGAAACTTTTGTACTCTTGTGGCTTTTGAATTTGTAAAAGAAAATTAAGAAACTGACTAAAAAAACAGTTTCATAGCATCAAAGCAGTAGACTCATTTGTAGTTGGATTGAATAAAACAAAAATTTCAGTAGTTCATCAGAGCTCTGGTGAGAGTAAATAACATGAGGTATTAATTTTGTTCCAAAAGCCTGGAATATTATTACAGTTTACTTGTAGTTAAGAAAAGTAATTTAGAATAATAGTAGCATTATATCACAATAGCACATATAGTGCGAATCACATATCTAATGTACGTAATACTAGTGTAACTGGTATTTATGAATATCCTGGAAATTTGCTATAATGCCTTTTCGTATTGTCAGTCTTTAGGTTCAACAGCATCTAAATTCTCTCAGATTCAGTCTTGAAAAGAGATACAAAAGAGAGCAGTATGGTGCCTCTTTTCATGTGCCTGTTGTCTTCCTGTATATCTTCTTTGGAGAAACATTGGGTTGCTGTCTTTTGTTGTGGTGGTTATTGAGTTGTAGGAGCCGTTGTTGGTCACATCATTTGCAAATATCTTCTCTCAAACAGAAGATATTTTTGTGCTGGGACCACTGAATACCCACATGCAAAAGAATGAAGTGAGACTCTTACCTCACCCCATATTCAAGGTTAGCTTAAAATGGGCCCAAGGCCTATATATAAAAATCAACATTATAAAACTCGAGAAGAAAACATGAGAGTAGATCTTCATAACCTTGGATTTGGCCATGATTTCTTAGACCTGATGCCAAAAGCACCAGCAACAAAAGACAAAATAGGTAAATTGGACTTCCTCAAAACAAAAAATTGATGCTTTTGAACTGTGGTATTGGAGAAGACTCTTGAGAATCCCCTGGACTACAAGGAGATCCAACCAGTCAATTCTGAAGGAAATCAGTCCTGAATATTTTTTGGAAGGACTGATGCTGAAGCTGAAACTCGAATACTTTGGTCACCTGATGTAAAGAACTGACGCATTGGAAAAGACCCTGAAAGATTGAAGGCAGGAGGAGAAGGGGGCGACAGAGGATGAGATGGCTGGATGGTATCACCGACTCGATGGACATGAGTTTGAGCAGGCTCTGGGAGTTGGTGATGGACAGGGAAGCCTGGGGTACTGCAGTTCATGGGTCCTAAAGGGTCAGACATGACTGAGCAACTGAACTGAACTGAACTGATAAAAGGAGAAAGGAAAAAGATAATCTACCATCCAAAGTGGCAAGGCTGTTGCAAATCATATCTCTGACACAGGTCTATAGCCACCCAGCCCATGCCCCTGCTGGTGCAGTGGGGTGCCTGTGTGGCCCCTCCTGTCCCAGGTGATGAAGGGACTGCAGGTCCCATAGCACCCGAGGGATGGTCATCCTCCTCTGCACCCTTGGGGAGTGAGTGCTGGATTGCTTTGAGCCCAGATTCCTTCTCATCACTGCCCTCAAAGGCTGAGCACTTCAGTATGCCTCCAGAAGAACACAGAGTATTTATAGGTCTTTGAAAATAGTCTTCACTTTTCTTCATGATCTTACCATATGATCCAGTCCTTGAATTCCTTGGTATCAATGCTCAAATGAGTCAAATGCTTATATCTGCACATAAAGGTGCTCCTGGACACGTAGGGCAGATTTGTCCATCACCGGCAGAACTTGGAAGCAACCAAGATGTTTTTCAGAAGGTGGATGGGCATAGAGATTGGGCTCTATCCATTCAACCGAATGGTGCTGAAAGGCATGGAGTCTTGGCAAGACAAGTGGGGCACCTTAACATATTACTCATAGAAAGAGGCCAGTCTGGGAAAGGGGCAAAGCTTGGTTACCAATAACATATGACATTTGGTAAAAGGCAAACCATGGATAGGGTGCAAAATCAGTGCATAGCCAGGAGTTTGTGGCAGGGGTGAGGGGTTGGGGGTAGTAAATGGGTCAAGCATAGAGGAATTTTATGGCAGGGAACTGTAGGGTATGATACATTCATGGTGAGATACATTTGTCAAAACCCATAGAATGTATGACACTAGGAGTGATGTGTAAATGCTGGACTCTAGTGATCATGATGTATCCATGTGGATTCATGGATACATGAATGTTGGAGGATAGTTGGGATGGTTGAGCGCCTGTGTGGAGGGGGTGGGGTGGCAGGGTGGGAGAAGCAACGGCAGCGCTGGGGGCACACAGCCCCTTTCTGTTCTCTGTCCAGTTTCACTGTGAACGCAAAACTTCTTTAAAAAAGAAAAAAAAGCCTATTTAAACCAAAAAAAGTCCCAATAGTATTCCATGGCTGCTCCTCTTCAAGTCCTCAATTTGGCTGGGCCACTTGAGAGTTAAACTTCAGCAGATATTGTCATTTAAACCTGCACCCTTTCCAAGTTTCATCTGACATCTACTTTTTAATCTCACTGCACACTTTTCTGTTTTTTAAGATAGTACTTTTTCTTCTTTTTAAAATTTATTTTAAAAGTTAATTATTTTTTGGCTATACTACACATCTTGCAGGATCTTAATTCCTCAACCAAGGATTGAACTTAGTCCCTAGCAGTGAAAGCACCGAGTCCTAACTGCTGACTCACCAGGAGATTCCCTTTCTCTCCCCCTACCATTTAAAAAAAACTGCTTTATAATTGACGGGCAATATTATATTAATTTTCTGGTACACAACATAGTGCTTCTATGTTTTTATGCCTTATAAAGTGATCACCAAGATAAGTCTAGTTACCATTTGTCACCAAACAATGTTATTACGGGGTCATGGACTCTACTCCTGAGTCTGTACATTACATCCCTGTGACATTTGTTTTATAACTGGAGTTTGGTATCCCTTAACCTTTCTCACCCTTTGCACTCATGCCCCTATCCTTCTATCTTCTGTCGGCCACCAGCGTGTTCTTGGGATGAGTCCATTTCTGTTGTGTTTGTTCACTTGTTATATTTTGTAGTTTCTGTGTACAAGTGACATCATAAGGTTTCTCTTTCTCTGTCTGCTGTATCTCACTTAGCACGATACCCTCTAGGTCCATTCATGTTGTTGTGGTATCATTATTTTTTTGGTGACTGAGTCATAAACCATTGTGTATGTATATGAATACACACATACACATATATCTGTGTATATATATATATGAAACTTCTTTATCCATTTGTCAGTCGATGGACATTTTGGTGGCTTCCATGCCTTGGCTATTGTCAGTAAAGCTGCCATGAACATAGTGGTGTGTATATCTTTTTGAATTTGTGTTTTTGTTTCCCTCAGAAAGATATCCCAAGTGTGATTCCTGCATCATTTGGTAGTTTTAGTCTTAATTTCTTGAGGAACCTCTGTACTGTTTTCCATAGTGGCTGTACCAGTGAACATTCCCAACAAAATGCATGAGGGGCCTCCAAATCCTTGCTACTACTTGTTATTTGTTGTGTTTTGGATGGTAGCTGTTTTTTAAGGTGTGAGGTGATAATCTCATTGTTCTTTTGCTGAGCATTTCCCTAATGATAAGTGATATTGATGATAGTTTCATGTGTCTCTTGGCCAGCTGTTCATATTCTGGAAAAATGTTCAGTTCCAACTTTTAACTGGATTTTTGGTTTTTGGAGGCTCAGTTGCGTGAGTTCTTCATCTATTTTGGATATGAACCCCTTTTCAGATATATTGTTTGCAAATGTTTTGTCATGTTCAGTATGCTGCCTTTTCATTTTGTGGATGCTTTCCTTTGCCATTGAAAAGCTTTTCAATTGAATGGAGTCCCATTGGTTTATTCTTCTTTTGTTCCCCTTGCTTTGGGGGACAGAGCCAGAAAATATTGCTAAGACTGATGTCAGAGTGTACTGCCTATGTTTTCTTCTAGGAGTTTCATGGCTTCAGGCCTTACATTGAAGCGTTTGATTCATTTGAGGTTGCTTTTGTAGATGGTACGAGAAAGGATTCCAGGTTGATTCTTGTGTATGCAGCTGTTGGTTTTCCCAATACCGTTCATTGAAGAGGCTATCTTCCCCCCATTGTATAGTCTTACCTCCTTTGTCATAGATGAATATATGCATGTGTTTATTTATGGGCTTTCAATTACGTCCCATGAACCTAGACAATACTTTTGTCCCAATAGCATACTGTCGTTATTATTCTAGATTTGTAGTACAGTTTGCCATCAGGGAGCATGATATGTCCAACTTTGTGCTGCTTTTTGTATTGACCATTCAGGTTCTTTTGTGTTTTCTGTCACATTTTAGAATTGTTTGTTCTAGTTCTCCATAAAATTCTATTGATATTTTGACAGGAATGGCACCAAATCTCTAGATTGCTATGGGGTGTGGAATCATTTTAACAATACGAATTTTTTCAAATCCAGGAACACATTATATCTGTCCATTTGTTTGTGTTATTTCCAATTTCTTTCTTCAGTGTCTTCCAGTTTTCCAAGTATAGGTCTTTTACCTACTGGTTTAGATGTGTTCCTAGGTATTTAATTTTGTTAATGTCATTGTCAATAGGATTGTTTGTCTTAATTTCTCATTCTGATTGTTTGTTGCCAACGTATAGCCACGTAATCGATAAAAGCAGAGACATCACTTTTCCAACAAAGGTCCATATAGTCAAAGTTATGGTTTTTTCAATAGTCATGTATGGATGTGAGAGTTGGACCATAAAGAAGTCTGAGTGCCAAAAAACTGATACTTTCAAATTGTGGTGCTGCAGAAGACTCTTGAGAGTCCCTTGGACAGCAAGGAGATCAAACCAGTCAATCCTAAAGGAAATCAGTCCTGAATATTCATTGGAAGGACTGATGTTGAAGCTGAAGCTCCAATACTTTGACCACCTGATGTGAAGAGCCGACTAATTGAAAAAGACCCTGATGCTGGGAAAGATTAAAGCAGGAGGAGAAGGGGGCAACAGAAGATGAGATGATTGGATGGCATCATTTCAATGGACATGAATTTGAGCAAACTCCAGGAGATAGTAAAGGACAGGGAATCCTGATGTGCTACAGTCCATGGGGTTGCAAAGAGTAAGATATGACTTAGTGACTGAACAATAACTACTTTGTGTCTTGCAACTTAACTGAATTTTCCAATGAGTTGTATTTGCTTTGGGGAGTCTTCCTAAGGATTTTCTATATAAAGCATCTACAAACGGTGAGAGTTTTACTTTTTCCTTTGCCATTGGATTCTTTTTCTTATTTAGTTACTATGTCTAGGACTTCCTACATCATGTTGAATGAAAGTGGTGAGAATGGCCAGTCAGTGTTAGAGTTGGGTTTAAGCATAACTGGCCCTCTTTTTCTTCCTCCCTCTCCATCTCTCTGAGGCTTCCAGGAAGGACAGGACTGGTCCAGGGTCACACATGACTCAGCAAGGTGAACTGTACCATTATTCCTGTGCCCCCACCCCCCCAGGCTTGGGCATAGTTTTGTGTATCATGTATCTTCTTTGACCAGGTATCCACTTAGAGCTTTCCTATTTTTTTCTCTTTCTTTTTTATTTAAAAATTTTTTAAAGTGTGATAATACATTTATAGGAGACTTGGAAAATACAAAACAAAGTTACATATAGTTCAACTATATATTACAATTATTTTTTAAGTAGATAAATTCAGATTTTTAGTTGGAGTTTCAATATCAAACTCTCAAAAATTAATAGCATGAATATACAGAAAAGTAGAAGGGTATAGTAGACCTTAAAAGCACTATGAACCAACTCAACATAATTAAGATTTATAAAATTTTCACACAACAGCAGGGTACAAATTCTATTTAAGTTCCCATAAACTATAAACCAGGAGACATTGGAACATATCCAGGGCCACAAAACAAGGTACAAAAATTTCATGATTTTGTATTGAAATCATACAGAGTCTATCTCTTATCATTGTGGAATTATGTTAAAATCATTATCAAAAGATATTTGAAAATAACCACATATTTTCAAGTACAATGTTACAGTTACCAAGAGAGATCTTTGACTTAGCCATTGAATGCTGGGGCTAAGTCGCTTCAGTCGTGTCCGACTCTGTGAGACACCATGGACAGCAGCCCACCAGGCTTCTCTGTCCACGGGATTCCCTAGGCAAGAATACTGGAGTAGCCATTGAATAGAGCTTTCCTATTTTTAATGGGGTTGCTTGTGTTAGAGTTCTTTGTATATTTTGAGATATTTGTTTGCAAATATTATTTGATATTTTGTTTGCAAATATTTTTTCCCAGTTATATTGTGCTTTTGATTTTTTTGAACAAGGTCTTTCATACAGTAGCAATCTTTAATTTTAGTAAAGCCACAGAATCCCTTGTTTTACTTTCTGATTGCTTTTTTTGTGTTGTGTTTTAAAACTACAGAGCTTGTGATGTACATGACCAAACCCAAACTCATGTCAATTTTCTTTTATATTTTCTTCTAGAATTTTGAATAGTTTTGCATTTAAAATTTGTCTATGAATAATTTGGGGCTTCCCTGGTGGCTTGGTGGTAGAGAATCTGCCTGTCAGTGCAGGAGACGTGGGTTTGATTCCTGGGTTGGGAACATCCCCTGGAGGAGGAAATGGCAACTCACTCCAGAATTCTTGCCTGGAGAATCCCATGGACAGAGGGGCCTGGGGGCTGTAGTCTATGGGGTCACAAAAGAGTCAGCCATGTGTTAGTGACTAAACAACAACAACATGAATACTTTTGAGTGCATTTGGTGTAAGTTGTAAAGTTTGTACCTACATTTATTTCATCCCATATGGTTTCCAATTCATTGCTTTTAAGTTTTAGAAAAGTTTTGGGTTATTGTCTCCATTTCAGTTCGAATTTCCACAGTTTCAGGGATTCAGCAGTTCTACCTGCAGGAGGGCTGTCTCCCATGAAGTGTGAGGGAGGCATGGCCTGCACCTCCCACACTGACCACGGGGCGGCGCTGACCCACAGCGCTTCTGCTTTCCGGTGGATTTGGCTCCCAGCGCAGCTGAGAGGCGGAGAAGGCAATGGTAACCCGCTCCAATGATCTTGCCTGGAGAATCCCAGGGACAGGGGAACCTGGTGGGCTGCCGTCTATGGGGTCTCACAGAGTCGGACACGACTGAAGCGACTTAGCAGCAGCAGCAGCAGCTGAGAGGAGCTGTGTCTTCTGAGGCACCGCAGGGCTTCCATCTGGAACTCCCGGGTCAGCTTCTCTGCCGACAGGAGCTCAGTTCCCTTAGGACTCCCTGGGGTTTTGGCCTCAGGGAGGCCAACACGGGGCTGCGTCCACGCCGGGTCGTTTGTTGACGACCCAGGCAACCCGGGGAGGAAAAGGTGAGGAAAACGGAGAAGTTTGGAGAGACGTCTTTGTGTGAATGACTGCTGTTCTCAGTCGATCCAGAGAGACTTGGTGTGGAAAGCTGGGTTTTTCGTCAGTTTTGTGTGCAGCGTAGATGATGTCTAAGTTCTTTCTTTGGTATGTGGTGTCCAGTTTTCCCAGCACTGTTTATCCTTCCCCTTGGTGAGTCATTGGCCTCGTTGTCAAAGATTAACAGACCCATAGTGTGGGCTGAATTCTGGGCTGTCTGTCCTGTTCCTCTGGGTGGTGTGCCTCTTGTGCCAGCTGCTCACAATTTTGGTGACTGTAGCTTCACCAAATGCAGTGTGAAGTCTGGGAGGGAGATACCTCCTGCCTAGTCTCCTTTCTCAGGGTCCCCTTAGCTCTTTGGGATCCTTTGTGATTCCACACAAATTTTAGAAGGATTTGCTCTTTTTCTGTGAAAAATTTCATTGGAATTTTAGGAGGGCTTGCCTTCACTGTATACTTTGGGTAGAATGGACATTTTAACAATACTAATTCTTGCATTTCATGAGCAGGGGTATCTTTCCAGTGATTTGTGTCTTCTTCAATTTATTCATCATTGTAAAATTTTCAGTATGCAGGTATCTAACATCCTTTGTTAAATTTATTCCTTGGTATTTTGTTCTTTTTGATGCAGTTGTAAATAGTTTTGGTTTTTCTCTTTTTGATGGCTCAATATTAGTGTTTAGAAATGCAGTTGATTTGTATATATTGATTTTGCATCTTTACTGAATTCATTTCTAATTTTTTTGGTGGAATGATGTGGAAGATTGGAATTCCAAAACTCCACTGTTTCTACCACATCCAGGTCATCCACAACACAGAGAACAGCGGCTCCTAAAATGATTTTCCCACAGTGCCTCTAAATTCCATGTGGACTTCGGGTGAGCTGGATCTGGGTATGTCTTGGTCTCTATCTGGAGGTTTGATGTGGTTTTTCTGGAATGGTTTTGACATGGTGTTTTGAAAAGTAATTTACTAGTAATTTCAAATGTACAGACAACTTTACAAACATAAAAGCAAATTTTGTACTTGATTAAATATATTCCTAAATATATATGTTGACATTATTTAAAGTGGAATTGCTTTCATAAATTCTTTTTCAGATTATTTATTACTATGTACATGTATAAGATAAATGTTTATGAATTGATATTTTTTCCTGTAACTTTGCTGAATTAGTTGATTAGTCAAATAATTTTTTGTTGTTTTAGGAAGTTTTATCTGTAAGATGGTGTGATCTGTATTCTGTGAATTGATATAGTTTTAATTTTTCCATTCACACATTGAAAATTTTGTTTCTTTCCTTAAAACTCTAGGTTGAACTTCCAGGACCCTATTGAGTAACAGTGGTGAAGGTCAGCTTCCTGGCCTTGTTCTGATTTCAGGAGTAAATCTTTCAGTTTTTAACACTGAGCATGAAGTTTGCTACAGCTTTGTATATTATTCTTTTTAATATTGCACAAGTATTCTTTTATTCCTACTTTCTTGAGTGTTTGTGTCATGAGATAGCATTAGGGTTTGATTATAGTTTCTTCTGCAATAATTGATATGATAGTCTGTTTTTACATTGTGCCCTTACAGTGGTTCACTGCATTGCTTAGTTTTAATATGTGAAACAACCTGACATTTGTGGTGTCGAGATACTTGATTATGGCATCATCCATGCAATGTTCTGTTGGTTTCATGTTGCTCCAGTTTTGTGGAGGATTTTTGTGTTCATCAAGTATGCTGGTGTGGTTTTAGTTTTCTGAAGTATTTGTGTGATTTGATTAGATTTTTCTTGGTGTTGGTTTGGAGGGTTGACATCAGGGCTGGGAGTGGCGTGAGAGCTGGGTTATGGGTTATGGTTGCCGTTATGTGACCCTGCACATAGCCACCAAGGCTGCCTTCCTGTGACATACCTGTCCTGCCAGCTCCTGCCCAGCCCTCTAGAGACTCCTCACTCCCCAGAGGGCAAGGGTGACCACCCCCATTGGCATGCCTCTTGCCTCTGCCTGTCCATCCATCCTCCCTGAGTCAGGACACCACTTCCTCCATGAGGCTCCTGGATTCCGGCCTTGGAGCATCCTTCCCTCCCCCACATGTCCCCACAAGCTGTGTTGACCCCCAGGGTTTGTTGCCTCAAGAGGCCCCAGGATCACGGACTCCGCTGGGTTGAGATGAGGTCACTGACCTGTGTGTGAGGAGGGAGCAGAACTCACGGAGGAGAAGGCAAGATGAGAGCAAGAGACAGAGACAGGCAGGGAGAGACCGGGGGCTGATTGACCACAGAACCTTCAAGAGGAGCCGGTGCCCAACACCTGGATCTCGGGCTCCAGACCTGAGAACAAGCATCCCTTGTTCCAATACCCACTTCCCCCAGGGTCTGGTATGTGTCATGGGGGCTCAAGAAACAGATATCTGGTCTGTGGGGGAGGGACGCTGTGCTTGTTGAAACCCAGGACGGTCACTGGCCGCTTCCCCTCTAGACATAACCCGCACTCTTCCTGGGGGAGGAACCCAGGGTCCAAGAACCTCCTACTCATCCCTGTTATGGCTACCTCTCCCCCAACCCCTGCCGCCGGGCATCTCAGGCCTCAGCAAGGAGCCACAGCATTGCAGTGACTGCAGCAGTTGGCTGCAGGCCACCCCATCCCACCTCCTGACCTGAGTGTGGCCATCTGAGTCGCTCCCTGCGACCCAGGTGCCTAGTTTCACAGGACAGGTCCTTTCCTGGAGGGGGGCATCCAGTGGGCAGTGGTGACTGAAGCCTGTGAATCTGGCCAGAAAGGTCCTCCCCAAGAGCCCAGGCGCAGCTGGGCCCGAACAGATCCATCCCTCCCCTTCCGTACCCCTCGGAGTGAGGATAAGGCCCTAGTGACCCCCAAGAAGAGACATGACACCCAGAGGACTCGACCATCCACAGACCAGGGACTGAGTGTCCACCTCACTCCCTCAGAGAGAGCAGTGTCTTCACGAGGGCTGCCAGACTGGCCCGTGTCCCCACAAACATCCAGCTTCAGGGAACCAGGCAGCCAGAAAACCGCCTTGGGCAGGGGGCGGGGGTAGGATGGGCTGTGTTCATAGATCCCGCCTTCGGGAAGGAGGGCCGGCCTCAGGGAGGACGGACGGGCTCCCTTGCCGAGCACTCACTGACCGTCCCACTGGCGTCACCCTGACCCTCTCCCGCTCCCTGTGACCTCACCGCCTCTTTTGGAAACCCTCCTCTGTAGGCTCCAAGTGCCCACACTTACCACCTCAACCCCATCTCTCTCCATCTGCCCTTTTCCCGCACCGGGTGAAGAGGAGTGGGAACACCTACACTGTTGGGTTCAGCAGTGTGGACGGGCTTCCCTTCTCTTCCTGGCTCGCGTCTAGCTGGACTCCGCGTGGTTCCCAGGGGTGCGGGGCTGGGTGCCTCCCAGCAGGGAGCAGCCCTGGCACTTGTGCCTGCAGCGCCACCTGCTGGTGTCTCCATCCTCCCGTTGGGCACAGTCTTCCCCCTCCCTCTCTACCTGGGATTATCTATCTCCTCGCCGTTGAGGGATCAGTTTCTTGCCCCCACCCCCTTCACCTCCAGCTCCACACCCCTCGTCCAGAATCAGGGATGACCCAGGACCCTCCCTGGGCTCCCCTTCCTGCCCACCCTTGGTCGTGTCCTCAGTCACCTGTGCTTAAGGGTGAGGGTTCCCTCCAGATGCTCCTAAACGCTTCACCCCAACATCCTCCCGGGGATTGGCCCCGGGTCATGTAGGGTCGGTCCACCCTCACCAGGCTCCGACTGCATGAGGAGGGCAGGCATCAGGCCTGCTGCATGCACTGCTGTGCCTCCCTCTGTATACGCAGTCATGACCCTGCCGCAGGACATGGGAAAGGCAGCCCTCCCCTTTGTGGGGAGATGTGACTGACCACAGGGTGGATGTCAGCTCTCGGCTCAGGGCAAGGGCAGCCGGGTGCTCGCTCCTGGGACCCTTTCCAACCCAACCTGACCCTGAGCAGGCTTTGTTCCCTTCCTGTTGTCCCTCTGTTGGCCTCGCTCTGTGAGCAGAGCAGGGCAATGTGGTCAGGGGTCACAGGCTGAGGCACATGGACTCTGGCTGACCCATGTGCTCCCCTGCTGGCCACATGGATCGGGCGCTGCACTGGGGCCTGTTTGGTGTGGGGTCATCTGCCTGCAGAGAGGCCATGCCTCTGCTCTTGGCTCCAGAGTTCACCTTGAGTCTGACAGGCGTGTCCCCGGCTCCCTGGGCCTTGCTCCAGGCTGCTCTGTGCTGATGGCGTGGTGTATGGTGGGGCTTCCTGAGTCTCCCGTGGGGGTTGGAGGCCAAGGTTGGGCACGTCGTGGCCCCACGTTGCTGTGACAGACCCCAATAAATCCCACACCTCAGGACTCAGGTGATCTTCCTGAGCTGCCACAGCCAAGGAGGATGGACCCTGCTCCACACCTCTGTCCTCACTGAGTTTAACCTGCATCCTTCATCATAACTAACCCCAAGTATAACAGCTTCAGAGACTTTTGGGAGCCTCTAAGAAAAGCAGCTGGGAGGGGGTCTCTGGGACCTTGACTCTGCAACTGGGGTCAGAAGTGGGGGGTCTTGGGTCCCTGGAATCTGAAGAGCCCCTCTACCAGGGGAGGGCCAGGAGACCCCAGGTGGTAGTTAGCTGAGTCCAAGGCCCTCCTGGGTATGAGGCATCCTAGCCCCTTGCATCACCAAGAGGCTGGCTCCCTTCTCCCCCCAGCCCACAGGCCTGGTCCTTGCTTCTGAGAAATTTCCTAGGGTGGGGTCCTGGTGCTGCAGGTGCCCCCATGCTGTGGCCTCCTGAGTCTCCAGGGAGGATAAGGAGTGAGAGAAGGCTTGTCCACAGAAAGGGAGCTTCTGTCAGAACAGAGCCTGGGGCTGCCGCACCCCCACCTCCAGAAGCCCTGGGTGCATGGGGCAGGATCATGAGAGTGAGGCTCCTTCCCCTCCTGAGACATGCAGGACACATGGGACGCTGTTCACTGGACTCAGGGTTAAAACCTCCCGTGCAGGCCTGTTGGGTGAGAGACACCATTTAAAGACTGTTAATGGGGTGGAGTGGGCTGGGGGGGTGAAGCTGGGGTGGGGCAAGTTGGAAAGTCACCCGAGGACACGCTGTCCCTGCAGCGACCCCCCAGGTAAGCCCAGGTGGAGGTGGACCCTTCTAGTCAGACACCTCACAGGTCTGGGCCCTTGGGGGACAAGTATCCAAGCATCCCCAGTTCTTGTCTACACCTGCTGCAGTCAGGGCCAGCTCTGTCTTCATCTTCTTTTTTATTAATATTTTATTTGCATTTTTGGAGAAGATTTAGTGTCGTAAGAAACAGTGATTTTTTTTTTTCCCACACAAAAGTTTTAAAAATAGAGAATCTATTATCTTGGAAGAATAGAAGAAGTCTCTTTGCAAGCAAGGAGCAATTCAGATTGGAGGAACTAGTGAGGCAAGTTGTATGCAGGAAGTTCTGATTAATCCAGTTGTAGGAATAAGATGAATGTCTTCTTGTCTAGTTGTGTAAAGCTCCTAATGGGCTGTTTCAGCTCGACACTGGTAACACAACCAAGCCTCTAGGGTCCCATGTGTTGTGGACACAGGGCTGACTCACTCTCCAGAAGGCTGCGTCTGTTCACAGAAGCCACAAGCAGCTCCCAGGCGCCCCAGTCCTGTCGTGACTCTTGAGGGCACAGACCTCTGCTCTCTGTCTGCTTCTGCTCCTGCTGGGCGGAACTCTGCTTGGTCTCTCCACTCTGCTGACCGGCTCCTTAACTCTGGGTTTTTGTTTATGTGCAGGTGGATCCACGGCTTGGCTTCTGTAGACTTCTTAGCGCTGACCTGGATGGGACAGAAGACGGTTGATCTCCAGGCCTGGAGTCCGAGCCCGCCACTGCCCTGTCTTCTTCATGGCCAAGTTCTCACCCCTCCCTCTTGGGGGCCAATGGGATGGGGTGTCCACGGCAGGAGCAGGAGTCCATGACTAGATGCGGGTGCCCACACCAGGACTGGAGGGTCTGTCGGGAGCTGGAGGCCCCGGGGCAGGCAGGAGGGCTCCCACCGATCTTGTGGGTCCACACATCACAGATGTAGGCCCGCACACGGAGCACCAGGCTATTGATGGGACCAGTCCAGCCTGTGCAGGTGCCTGACCACCAAGTGGTCAGTACAGAATGTGCACAGGGCGCTCTGGCAAAGCTCCCACACTCCCGGGAGGACACTCAGCATGGTCCCTGGAATCACTGGGAGGTCAGCCTACAGGGTCCCCCACCCAGCCTAAGTTACAGTAAGAAACAAAAGACGCCTCCGTGCAGGAAGACAGAATGTCAACAGACTGAACAGTGTCCTGAGGAAGGCAGGCTGGTGTCTGGGAACTGGGTGCTATAGTGGGGGTGAATGGGGGGGCTCCCAAATGCTATGTCCATGACATGACCCCAGAATCTGTGAATGGAACCTTATTTGGAAGTAGATCTTTGCAGGTATAATTGATTATAGATGTGGAAATGAGGTCATCCTGGATGGGGGTGGCCCTAAATCAAAGAGGGCATCCTTCTAACAGATGTAGACACAGAGGAGACACCAGGTGAAGATGGAGCCAGAGATGGGAGGGAGGTGGTCATAAGCCCAGGGACGCCTGGAGCCCAAAAAACTGGAAGAGGCAGGAAGGACCCTTCCCTGGAGCCTCTGGAGGGAGCGCAGCACTGGGGTACCCTGACCTCAGACGTCTGGTCTCCAGGACTGAGAGAGGACAGGCTTCTTTTGTTCTGAGCCTCTGTGTGTGCTCATTTGTCACAGCTGCCCCAGGAAGCTCATGGAGCTGGTGAGAAGTGCCCTGCCCTGATCTAAAGCCTCCTTCCCATTAGGGGCAGCCCTCTGCACCTATGCTGTTTGCACTAAACACGAGGTTCACAGTTCACACTGAGCCTCAGCTCTGCTTCTGGGCACTGGCATTTGGAGGGTGAGGGCAGACACCACCACGTGACGAGCCCCCGCTGGGTGCCAAGTCTCTAGTGAGCTTGCCTGGGGGACAGGGGTCGGGGGTGACTGTCAGGGTTCTGCCCTTCATCACTGGGGGAAGAGATACCCTAGACACCCTCGAGGGAGGAGGGGCATGAAGGGTCGTGAGTGACTGGCTCAGGGCCCCTCCCAGCCATGCATCCCCACTGTGCCCTGAGGCCTGTCTCAGCTGTGAGCACACCAGCCTGGAGCCTCCCAGCAAGTCCCCGAGGTGAGGTAGCCCAGCAGACCCACCCCCTTCCTCCATGTCTAGCAGGAGGGACATCCCTTCTCCTTGCAACTCCAGGAGCCAATCTGCAAGTGGTTCTCGGGTTTGCAGGCTGAGCCCCTATTGCTGTGCTCCCCACATGAGCACCCAGAGCAAACTGTCTGTCCTGCTGCCTGAATGCCCCCCTCCCTCCACTCAGTATTGTCAGGAATGGATCAGGTGTTCTGTAGCAGCGTCTGAACCCTCCTATATTAGGGGTGTCCTTGTTCACAACCTGTCTCATTGTAAGTTGATTTTACTGTATTATTGATGTAGGAGATAGATGGGCTCCAGATTAGACATTTATAACTGGCCTCCTGTTTGCATGTCACGGCACACAAAGAAGTGGGCTTCAGGGTGAATACTTAACAACTGTTAGCTTTTCTGAGAGGAGAGAGGTGGGCTTCAGTCTAGGTATTTACAATCAGCCTCCTGGTTGCCCTCCGAAATGGAAGTAACAACAGAGAGTAAATAGCCATTGTTTGTCTCTTGTAAACACCTTACGGTAATAGTCAAGGTAAGGACAGAGAAGGGACAAAATCCTGTATGTGTAAAGGATTCAGGGATCTCTGCCCCTCACTCTTTTGGGACAAGGGAGACACTACACACGCACAGAAAGGCTTCTTGTGGCTCAAAACTCAAGAGATAATGCCAGGCCATGAGGAGTCTTGCTCCTCCCAGAAATCTTCACTTCAAGATCCATCTTGGCTGAGGGGTGAGTGTGCACCCAGGGGTAGGTCCCAGGGTAGGTCAGGTGTGGGAAAAGAAACCAGGTAGTTGGCCTGAAGGAAGACAAAGACCCGGAAGAAGTTCCTGCTCACTAGGGGGTTTGCCCACACCCTTTCTCTGCTGTGCTTCTCTCTTAACAAACCATTTCTCTATGTGCTGTCCCACTTGTTGTTTTTCTACGTCTCTAATAATTTTATACCTGCATTTACAGTTTCTGCCTCTGTGATAAATATATCTTTCACTGGGGGCAAAGATCCAGGGAAAAGTAGCTTCTAGCCTTTAGCCCTTGTTGGTCTGGTGGCTAGGATTCCTGGTTCCCATCCAGGCTTTCCAGGTTCAATTCCTGGGCAGGGAATTTAAGATCTCACTTCATATCACCGCTTGCTGCTAACTCAGTCATTAAGAGACACACCTCCTGGTGGCCATGACCCAACATGAAAAAAAGTGAAAGTGGAGTCGCTCAGTCACGTCCGACTCTTTGTAACCCCATGGACTAGCCTGTACCAGGCTTGTCCGTCCATGGGATTTTCCAGGCAAGAGTACCAGAGTGGGTTGCCATTTCCTTCTCCAGGGGATTTTCCTGAACCAGCAATCCTGCCTTGCAGGCAGACGCTTTACCCTCTGAGCCACCAGGGAAGCTTCATAATCCAACATGAAGAACCAAAAAAGGTAAAAAGGAGGTGGCACCCCACTAACTTGGAAAAACCCTGCCCTTCCCTCAGACGTACCTGCCTCTTCAGCATTAGTCTCACTCCTCTTCCCTTTGTCTTTACTGTTTAAAATCAAACCACTTTCTCCAGGTGGGCAAGAAGTTAAGCTGGGAACTTAGTTCCTGCTTCTCTGTTCTTTGGCCACTGAATAAAGCCTGTGCTGTGTTTGTCTCAGCCTTGATTTCATAATCACCTACTTGAGCCTGAATGGAAAAAGGAAACCCTCCCTGTCGAGACAGAGACCCCCTAGCCAGGGTAGGGCCTGAGCAGGGTCCCTAGGACTTAACTTGGTGACAGCCTGTGAGGGGACGGTGGTATCTGCCTGGGGTGAGTGGAGGGCACCCACAGCTGCAGCACTGGCTCCATTTACAGTCTGACTTGGTGACACTGGCTGCGCGTGTCCAGTCAGGAGGGACCCAGAAGCAGCACTTGGAGCCAGATCAGACATGCCTTTTCACAGGCTGTGGACGTACTGGGTTTTAAGACTCTGTATCTAGAAAATAAACTGAGCTGCTAGAAGCTGATGTGTGTTCTGGACTTGAAATCCACGTGCAGGGCAAAAGTTCCCACTGGATCTTGACTTGGAAGCTTCTGCACAGGTGATGTCTGCATCAGTGCTTCTTTGCCAAGTCCTCCAGGCCTCCTTGGTGGGCACAGTGGGACCCACACTCCATGGGATCCCCAACCCAGAGCCTGAAGGGCCAGTGCTGGCAGGGCCTGGGGACGAGAGTGGTCACTCCACCAACACTGCTCAATTCCTCCTCCCCGGGGACCCAGGAGAGGCAAGGCCGATAGCACAGGCCAAGCTTGATGCACTTCTCCAAGGGGGCCCCCAGGCCCTGCTCTGCTTACTCAGGCCCACTGTCTGCCCCTCCTGGTGCCCAAGTCCCACAGATTCACATTCCTCGTGTGGACATCCAAGTATACATACAGGTTGCCCCATGTCCCCTTCCCACACGGGACAACCCCCCTGCTCCCCCCGGCCCTGCTTCTCCCTAATGACGGCCTTCTCCTCGCTTGTTCTGGGTGGGAAGAGGGCCGAGGGGGAGGCTGATTTGTCCTGACTGCTTCCTAGGGGCCCAGAAACAGGACTCGGGGAACACGAGGGGCTGCTGGGCCTTGAGGTCTGGATGCTTCTGGGTGTGGGATGAACCACCACTGCCCCCTGGAGCCTGCTCCCTCTCAAATTCAGGAAACAGGAGGACCCACCAAACTGACCCTATCCCGGGCTCTGCTGCAAGTCTGCTCACATTTGCTCTCTGGATCCTGAAGACAGACCTGTGAGAAAAGGCCTGTGAGTCCCATACTGATGGTGTTCTGTGGAATTTCCACGAGACCTTTTTCTGCCCTGTTCTGAGCAAATTACTCATCAATCCATGCTACCATCACCCCACAAGCAGACTGGGAGGCTGAGGCTCTGAGAAGCCAAGTAACCCACCCAGGACAGACTGAGGCCACAGAGTGGGGTGTGTGCCCATTGCCCACCCAGGTGACTGTCCATTCACAGCACATTCACATTTCTCACTTCTGGGGCCCAGCTCTCTGAGCCTCCTTTAGGGGGATTCACTTACTTCCTTTTACCAGGGCTTGTCTCACATCCTGTCTCTGGGATCATCCATGAGGCTTGTCACTCTGAAGCAGGGTTGAGTGCTGGCCCGAGGTCACAGGTGGGAGGCCTTACACCAAGGCCATGGAAAAGGATCCCAGAACCAAGGTCACCTCTGAAGCTGGCTGAGCCCCTTTGTAACTGTTGGCAAAAGCCCCTGATCATCACTAAGAAGCTTCCTGACTTCCAACTAGGCAGATGTCCACTCCAGTAAACAGCCTATAGTGCCCCAGCCAATCACCTAACGCCAACCTTCCAGCAGGAATTTTCTTTGTCTTGAGACTATGAAAATTGGATACTAACCCACAAAAATTGTCAGCTTTCCCTGGTCTGTCAGGTCAGCCCGCTGCGCTCTTAGTGCCCGCTTTATCTCTGCTCTCTGTTCTTAATAAAAACTTACTCCCTTCTGAAATGCTCTATGTCTGGAAATTCTTTTCCAACTCACCCTCAGACTGCTTCAACAAGTCTTACGTCACCAGGGCCACTTTCCTGGATCATACTCAGCACCTGTTTGTCCACTCCCAGTTCAGGCCAGAAAGGTCCGCTTGGGCCCTGAGCCCCCGGCTCTGCCTGGAGCCCTCTCCCCTCTGGTCTGGCCCTTCCCAATCATGTCCCCTGCAGGGTCACCAGGAGCTCCCAACCACCCCTGGGCAGGCTGTCTGCTGTGTCCTGGGGAGGCCTCTCTGGTGTCAGGTGGAAGGAACAAGAGGTACCCGTGAGGCCACCCACACCAGCACAGGAACCAGCACGCACCTACTGACTTCTTCACTCTGGATGGGCCCACGTGGAGTTCAGGGGCACCCCAGCATGTCCTTGCTCTCATCCCAGTGCTGCCCATGGGGGAGTCGCTAAGCTAACTCTGTGCTGGGTACACAGAGGGGATGCTCATTCACACACTCTTCCCAGGAGCACGGGGTTCTCATGGGCAGACTCCTCTAAGGATATGGGGCTTACCTGGGCAGGTACCCCTGCAGGGCTCAGCACCCAGGAACCATGCACAGAGCCCTCATTGCAGAGCACCCCCAGCTTACCTGTTGGACAGATCTGATCTTGAGCCCCTCAGAGCAGGACCTGAGGTAACAAAGAGCGGCTTCTGGACAGGTCTGTGACCCCGGGCTTCACTGTGTGCGGCCTCCTTCCAGCGGGTCTTCCAGAGGCTTCCATAGCACCTGGGCACTGGGCCTCTATCTCCACCCACCACCCCTCCACTCCCTGACCCCTAGGTTCCTCTCATTAAGAGACGGTCTTCTTGAAATTCTCTCCCACTTGTGGGCCAGATAAAATGATTAGAAAACAAGCCAGAGCTGTGTCCCTGTGTCCATCCTGACCCATAGGACCCACACCTGTTCCTGGAAACTTGGCCGGCACACAGAGGCCCATTTTCTGAAACCACGAGCCTGGATGGGCAATGATTGGCTTACCTGGCCAGCCCGCCCTTTACACATGTGCCTGAGTTGAGGTTTATATATACCCCCTCGAGGCAGCAAGAGTGCCTGCAGCTGTACTCGACGCCATCTTCTCTGCCATCAGAAGCTGCGGGGCTGGCCTGGCGAGAGAGAGAGTGAGAGGCTATGACG
This sequence comes from Bos indicus, assembly GCF_029378745.1. NCBI lineage: Eukaryota > Metazoa > Chordata > Mammalia > Artiodactyla > Bovidae > Bos > Bos indicus. The sequence goes on from NC_091783.1 coordinate 44,000,858, forward strand.
TTTCGGGGGGTCCTGTCTGCGTAGGGCTCTGCTGGACCTTCCACAGGAGTTGCTAGGCTGCCACTTGCTAAGGAAGAGGATGTGTCGCCTGTACCTGCTGTTGGAAGTCTTCCCAGGCAGAGGTGAGGAAGCAAGAAAACAGGAGGGGTAACTCAGGTAGAAAAATGGAAAGCTTCCAGAAGAGCATCCAGGCCAGGACTGTCCTGCCTGGCCTGCAGGAGCCAACTCGGCAAGGGTGCTGTCGCTGGGGCAGCTCCAAGCCCTTTCCTCCAGCCTTTGAGGTCTTTGCACATATTCGAGTGTTTTACCTGGGAAGGGTGGAGGAGGTTCAGAAGCAGCTAGCCTGGGGGTCAGCCAGCATTTACTTAGAGATGCCTTTGTGGGGTCTCCCAGCTTCCCACTGAGGACATTCCTTGGGAGTGGGGAGGGTGAAGCGGGGGTGGGAGGGTGAAGGAGGGGGTGGGGAGGGGCTGGCTGCTCATGAGTAAGTCCCCATCCCTGACCCTCTTCAAAATTTTTATCGGTGTAGCAAGCGTCCTAACTGGGTTTTCACCTGTGTAACTGGTGGGTTCTTATTGAGCAATGTGAACAGTGACATTAAATGTCCTCAGTCAGGACTGAGATGTTATACCACATGCACGGATGTAAGAACCTGGGGAGGCGTGTGCAGCCAATGCCCCTAGGGACAGGCTTCAGACTTGACTGCTCAACATTCTGGCGTCCAGCCACTGCTTTAGGATTTTGGTGGGAGCCCGGTGCTGACTCCAGGTGTGTTGTATTCTGGCCTCCTCCTGCCTTTAGTGAGACCCACACTTCTAGGATCCTACAGAGCAGGGTCTGTGTGACTGCTCTGTGGCTTCTCTAACAAATGACCACAGTCTTGGTGATTTGAAACGGTAGGAGTTCATCCTCCCTGAGTCCTGGACACCAGACGTCTGAGATCATGGTGGTGCAGGGTTGAGGTCCCTCTACAGGCTCCAGGATAGAATCCTTTCCACCTTTTCCAGCTTCTGGGGCTCCAGGAGTCTCTGGGCTTGTGGCCCCCTCCCTCCCATCTCTGCCTCCATCTTCACCAGGCCTCTCCTCTGTGTCCTCTTTTGTTGCTTATAAGGACTCTTTTAATTGGATTAAAGGTCACCCTAACCCTAGATCTTTACTTGACCTTAACTTGAGATCCTTAACTACATCTCCAAAGACCCTTTTCCCAGATAAGGCCCTGTTCACGTGTTCTGGACGGGGGCACACCTTTTGGGGCCACCATTCACCCCATTCTCTGTGTATAAAATAATGCTCATTTTAGGAGACCACCAGAGTCCCATATAGACTGGCACAGACAGTTGGGAAGATCCCCTGGAGAAGGGAAGGGCTACCCACTCCAGTATTCTGGCCTGGAGAGTTTCACAGACTCTCTAGTCCATGGGTCTCAAAGAGTCAGACATGACTGAGTGACTTTCACTTTCACTGAAGAGAATGAGGACCTTGGAATCACCTGGAACAGATCAAGGCCTGGCTTATCAGGGGAGGGGAATCACAGGGAGGAGAGGGTCATGGTCTTGTTTAGGCTTCAAAAAGACCATGTTGGGGTGGGATGTGAGATGCATCGGGGCAGGGACCTTTGTCAGGGCCTGATGGAGGGATTAGGCTTGGGCCAGGTCTTTGCATGTAGAGGGGAACTGGTGTGGAGGTTGGCCATATGCTCTGGAGGAGGAGCTGACAGTCACTGGGGCACAAGGAACTGGGAGCCTGGGAGGCCTCCATGTTACTGAACCAAACTTGAGTCTACATGCCTGAGTGCAGTAAAGCCAGTCTCCTGACACAAGTTGGGGTGAAGGAAAGTGCAGCATTAATTGTAAAGGCACCAGTACGTGGAGGACAGATGGCTCATGCTCTAAACCCTGAACTCTCCCAAAGGTTTCAGCAAAGCAGTTGTACAGGCCATATGAGGGAGGTGATTACAGAGTATGTGATCTGCTGGTGCACAGTTCTCTGGTTGGTCAGGTAACAGGTGGCTAAAGTCAAAAATTCTCAGGCACTGGAAGCTCTGGGGACTACATGTTCGTGCTCGTCAAGTAGTTAACTTCTTACGTTTGGTGGGGGTTTTAGCATCTATAAAACAACTCAGGGTGTGTGCATCAGATACTGTTACCTCTGTACTTCAGAGAGGAGCTGCAGCAGAGGATACGGAATGGGGTCTGTCCTGGGAGGGCTCCACAGGCTCCTGCTCGGTTATACCAGGTGTCTGGGCTCAGCAGATGGGGAAGGTGGGGATGCCTCCTGAGTGTGGGGTGCAGCAGGATCACAGTCCTCTGAGGGGCCTGTTAGCCCCCACGGTGAGATGGGGAGGCAGTGGATGGACAGGTGCATCTGGCCTGGGGGAGGGATCCAGGCTGGAAATGTCACTGGAATCATCGCAGGGAGGAAGAGGAAAGGCCAGGAGGGGGCAGGTGGGTTATAGCACTGATGTGCAGGTGATGGTGGTCCTGTTGGAAGCAACTCAGAGCCAGAAAGAGTGGCGGTCAGGGGCTCAGCTCCATTCCCTTGTTTTTTTGCTTATCTGTAACTTCCCAGTCCTACATGAGGAGCCTGGCCCCCACCATCTGCTGTTTGTCAGTTCATTTCTCCTCTTCAGATTGCATGTACAGTGGTCTCAGAAATGCTAGCTACCACACTCTGGAAAGAACTCCATAAAATGAAGCCCACTGTTTATGTGCAGGCCATTTTGCCTTTTGTGTATAGATTGCATTCATTTCCAAAGTCAGCACATTTTGCCCCATCTCCTACAGTGAGATTTTTTTCTGAGCGTTTCTAATACAGTTGGGTTCTGTTGCATAGTGTATTCCATCCTGTGACACGCCTACACTTTAAATAACTAAACTTGAATAGATTATGACTGATTCCTTGGGCTATACAAATCGATGAGCATAGATAAAGGCATAGTGACAGGTGTCCATCCTAAAGCATCACAGCGAGTACTTCAACCCCCTTCAGCAGATGATCTTATCATCTATGTAGCTTAGCTTTTCCTAGAATGTCATAAATGGGGTCATACTGTGTGCTGTCTCTTCAGACTGGATTCTTTCACTAAGCAATATGCATGTGAGATTTAACCATTTCTTTCAAGGGTTAGCATATTAGCATATTCAAGGGTTGGTGATTCATTCCTTTCTACTGCTGAGTAATACTTCACTGCATGTGTATGGGAGGAAAAACAATTTTCATTCTGCTCTTCCATAATAAAAGGGCTTCCCTGATAGCTCAGTTGGTAAAGAATCTGCCTGCAGTGCAGGAGACCCTGTTTGATTCCTGGCTCAGGAAGATCCATTGGAGAAGGGATAGGCTACTCATTCCAGTATTCTTGGGTTTCCCTTGTGGCTTAGCTGGTAAAGAATCTGCCTGCAATGTGGGAGCCCTGGGTTCAATCCCTGGACTTGGAAGATCCCCTGGAGAAGGGAAAGGCTATCCACTCCAGTATTCTGGCCTGGAGAATTCCATGGACTGTATATTCCATGGGTCACAAAGAATCGGACACGACTGAGCAACTTTCACTTTCCATAATAAAAGACAAATTACCAGGAGAAAAAACAGAATCATACGTGCTGTATGCTTCTCTGGTGGCTTAGTAGTAAAGAATCAGCCTGCAATACAGGAGACATGGATTTGATCCCTGGGTTGGGAAGATCCCCTGGAGAAGGAAATGGCAACCCACTCCAGTATTCTTGCCTGGGGAATCCGATGGACAGAGGAGCCTAGTGGGCTACAGTCCATGTGCTCGCAGAGTTGAACATGACTTAGTGACTACAACAACAACAAATACCTCCTGTATACAAGGGAGCTACCAAAGAAAATTGAGTCATTCCCTGAAATGTCCTAAGCCATCACCTTAAATACCATCTTCAGCTAAAAACTGAAGTAAGACCTTATGGGATAAGCCAGTTATGGAAGATTTTCATGAAAAATACAGTAAAGAAGGGTATGATTGTTTGCAAATTTAAGCCAGGACCTCTTCATTGATAAGTTGAGTCCTTTTATTTCTGGTGCAAATAGGGACAACCCTTAAATGCAGAGATTTCTCTGTAGATGTCCTTCACAAAAGGCAATTGCTATTTAGATTCCTGAGATTCCTCCCCGGTACCCGCTGCCCCCCAACCAGCAGACCTAAGAAATCCTCACACCAGAGAGGCATATTTTGGGATGGCATATTCTACTTGCCTTGACATGGATATACCCCAATTTACTTATGCATTCATCTATTGAAGGATGTCCTGATTTCTTCAAATTTTTAACTGTTATGGATAGTGCTGCTGTGTGTAAGTCCATCTTTGTTTGCATTCGGGCATAGATTTTTCAAAGGCATTCCCTAAATACTGGAAGTATGATTGTTGGATCCCAAGGTCAGGTTTGTTTAGCTTTGGAGAAAACTTCCCATTTATGTTACAAAGTAGCTGTCATACATCCCACCAACAGTGAGGGAGTGTTCCTGTTGTTCCTTACCCTCCAGCAATTGGTATTGTCTTATATTTAGAGCTTAGTCCTAATTTGTGTGGTGTGATATCTCATGATTTTAATTTGTAATTCCTAATGGTGTATGATGTTGAGCATGTTTTTATTTTTTACTATCTGTATATCTTTTTTTTTGGCTGGGTATCTGTTCAGATCTTTGCTCATTTTCTATGGGATTTTCCAAGAGGTCTTTGTCTATTTTGAGTCCAAATCCTTTATCGTATATAAATTTTGCAAATACTTCTCTACCAGTTTGTGGCTTGTCTTTTGATTTTCTGAATAAGGTCTTTTAGGATTGACATCTTTAATTTTATAAAGTCTACAATATTTTTCTTCTATGGACTAAAGCTCGTGTGTTAAAACTCAAAGCTTATGATATACAGGTCAAACCCATGATCATGTAGGTTTTCTGTTTATGTCTACAATTTTGATAGTTTTGAATTTTAAATGTCTATTAATAAATCTGAGTGATATTTATAGGGCATTTCATCCCAAAACAATGAATTTCACCTTTTTCTCAAGAGCACACAGAACCTTCTCCAGAATAGATCACATCCTGGGCCATAAATCTAGCCTTGGTAAATTAAAAAAAAATTGAAATCATTCCAAGCATCTTTTCTGACCACAATGCAGTAAGATTAGATCTTAATTACAGGAGAAAAACTATTAAAAATTCCAACATATGGAGCCTGAACAACACGCTGCTGAATAACCAATAAATCACAGAAGAAATCAAAAAAGAAATCAAAATTTGCATAGAAATGAATGAAAATGAAAACACAACCACCCACAACCTGTAGGACACTGTAAAAGCAGTCCTAAGGGGAAAGTTCATAGCAATACAGGCATACCTCAAGAAACAAGAAAAAAGTCAAATAAATAACCTAACTCTACACCTAAAGCAACTAGAAAAGGAAGAAATGAAGAACCCCAGGGTTAGTAGAAGGAAAGAAATCTTAAAAATTAGGGCAGAAATAAATGCAAAAGAAACAAAAGATACCATGGCAAAAATCAACAAAGCCAAAAGCTGGTTCTTTGAAAGGATAAACAAAATTGACAAACCATTAGCCAGACTTATCAAGAAACAAAGGGAGAAAAATCAAATCAATAAAATTAGAAATGGAGAGATCACAACAGACAACACAGAAATACAAAGGATCATAAGAGACTACTATCAACAATTAGATGCCAATAAAATGGACAACGTGGAAGAAATGGACAAATTCTTAGAAAAGTACGACTTTCCAAAACTCGACCAGGAAGAAATAGAAAATCTTAACAGACCCATCACAAGCACGGAAATTGAAACTGTAATCAAAAATCTTCCAGCAAACAAAAGTCCAGGTCCAGACGGCTTCACAGCTGAATTCTACCAAAAATTTAGAGAAGAGCTAACACCTATCCTGCTCAAACTCTTCCAGAAAATTGCAGAGGAAGGTACACTTCCAAACTCATTCTATGAGGCCACCATCACCCTAATACCAAAACCTGACAAAGATCCCACAAAAAAAGAAAACTACAGGCCAATATCACTGATGAACATAGATGCAAAAATCCTTAACAAAATTCTAGCAATCAGAATCCAACAACACATTGAAAAGATCATACACTATGAGCAAGTGGGCTTTATTCCAGGGATGCAAGGATTCTTCAATATCTGCAAATCAATCAATGTAATATACCACATTAACAAATTGAAAAATAAAAACCATATGATTATCTCAATAGATGCAGAGAAAGCCTTTGACAAAATTCAACATCCATTTATGATTAAAAAAAACTCTCCAGAAAGCAGGAATAGAAGGAACATACCTCAACATAATAAAAGCTATATATGACAAACCCACAGCAAACATTATCCTCAATGGTGAAAAGTTGAAAGCATTTCCTCTAAAGTCAGGAACAAGACAAGGGTGCCCACTTTCACCATTACTATTCAACATAGTTTTGGAAGTTTTGGCCACAGCAATCAGAGCAGAAAAAGAAATAAAAGGAATCCAAATTAGAAAAGAAGAAGTAAAACTCTCACTGTTTGCAGATGACATGATCCTCTACATAGAAAACCCTAAAGACTCCACCAGAAAATTACTAGAACTAATCAATGATTATAGTAAAGTTGCAGGATATAAAATCGACACACAGAAATCCCTTGCATTCCTATACACTAATAATGAGAAAACAGAAATTAAGGAAACAATTCCATTCACCATTGCAACGGAAAGAATAAAATACTTAGGAATATATCTACCTAAAGAAACTAAAGACCTATATATAGAAAACTATAAAACACTGGTGAAAGAACTCAAAGAGGACACTAATAGATGGAGAAATATACCATGTTCATGGATTGGAAGAATCAATATAGTGAAAATGAGTATACTACCCAAAGCAATTTATAGATTCAATGCAATCCCTATCAAGCTACCAACAGTATTCTTCACAGAGCTAGAACAAATAATTTCACAATTTGTATGGAAATACAAAAAACCTCGAATAGCCAAAGCGATCTTGAGAAAGAAGAATGGAACTGGAGGAATCAACCTACCTGACTTCAGGCTCTACTACAAAGCCACAGTTATTAAGACAGTATGGTACTGGCACAAAGACAGAAATATAGATCAATGGAACAAAATAGAAAGCCCAGAGATAAATCCACGCACCTCTGGACACCTTATCTTTGACAAAGGAGGCAAGAATATACAATGGATTAAAGACAATCTCTTTAACAAGTGGTGCTGGGAAAACTGGTCAACTACTTGTAAAAGAATGAAACTAGAACACTTTCTAACACCATACACAAAAATAAACTCAAAATGGATTAAAGATCTCAACGTAAGACCAGAAACTATAAAACTCCTAGAGGAGAACATAGGCAAAACACTCTCTGACATACATCACAGCAGGATCCTCTATGACCCACCTCTCAGAATACTGGAAATAAAAGCAAAAATAAACAAATGGGACCTAATTAAACTTAAAAACTTCTGCAAAACAAAGGAAACTATAAGCAAGGTGAAAAGATAGCCTTCAGAATGGGAGAAAATAATAGCAAATGAAGCAACTGACAAACAACTAATCTCAAAAATATACAAGCAACTCCTGCAGCTCAATTCCAGAAAAATGAATGACCCAATCAAAAAATGGGCCAAAGAACTAAATAGACGTTTCTCCAAAGAAGACATACAGATGGCTAACAAACACATGAAAAGATGCTCAACATCACTCATTATCAGAGAAATTCAAATCAAAACCACTCTGAGGTACCATTTCACGCCAACCAGAATGGCTGCGATCCAAAAGTCTACAAGTAATAAATGCTGGAGAGGGTGTGGAGAAAAGGGAACCCTCTTACACTGTTGGTGGGAATGCAAACTAGTACAGCCACTATGGAGAACAGTGTGGAGATTCCTTAAAAAACTGGAAATAGAACTGCCTTATGATCCAGCAATCCCACTGCTGGGCATACACACTGAGGAAACCAGAAGGGAAAGAGACACGTGTACCCCAATGTTCATTGCAGCACTGTTTATAATAGCCAGGACATGGAAGCAACCTAGATGTCCATCAGCAGATGAATGGATAAGAAAGCTGTGGTACATATACACAATGGAGTATTACTCAGCCATTAAAAAGAATACATTTGAATCAGTTCTAATGAGGTGGATGAAACTGGAGTCTATCATACAGAGTGAAGTAAGCCAGAAAGAAAAACACCAATACAGTATACTAATGCATATATATGGAATTTAGAAAGATGGTAACAATAACCCTGTATACGAGACAGCAAAAGAGACACAGAACAGTCTTTTGGTTCTGTGGGAGAGGGAGAGGGAGAGGGTGGGATGATTTGGGAGAATGGCATGAAACACATATAATATCATATATGAAACGAGTTGCCAGTCCAGGTTCGATGCACGATACTGGATGCTTGGGGTTGGTGTACTGGGATGACCCAGAGGGATGGTATGGGGAGCGAGGAGGATTCAGGATGGGGAACACATGTATACCTGTGGTGGATTCATTTCGATATTTGGCAAAACCAATACAATATTGTAACGTTTAAAAATAAAATTTGAAAAAGAAAAAAAAATAAATCTGAGTTTGGTGTCTACATTTCATTCTCTGTTTCAAGTTAATTGTTCCTTAACATTCATTCTCTACTGTTTCAAGTTAATTGTCTCCACTAAGCTGTGCATGCCTGAGTGAGGGAGGCTTGATCTCCAGTTCTCATTGGCTGGCAGGGAACAGGAGCCCGCCTCCCTGACCTTCCCCGACTCCAATGGGAATTCCCTCTCTGACAGAGCACCTGGCTGGGTGTGGCCACTGACAGGACTATGGTCTCCTCAGGACCCACTGGGGTTTCATCTTTGGGACATTGTGGGGTTCAGTTCAGGCTGACAGGAGTCTGGTTTCCTCAGGACTTACTGGGATTTCAGCTTTGTGGAATTTGTGGGGTTCAGTTCAGGCTGACAGGAGCCTGGTTTCCTCAGGACCTGCTGGGGATTCAGCTTTGGGATATTGTGGGGATCATTTCAGGCTGATGGAGTCTGGTCTCCTCAGGACCTGCAGGGAGATGGTGCCCTTGAAGGAAAAGGTGAGTAAAATTGGGGAGGAGGTTTCTGTGTGTGTCTGTTGTGGAGTGTGTCTGTCTTCAGAGGACCCAGGACCGTCAGGGCTTTATGTGGAAAGTCATGGGCTTAGTCAGTTTTTGTGATATACGACAGTGTCCAGTGTTGTTCTTTGGTGTGTGGTGTCCATTTTCCCCAGCATGGCTTATTGAGGGGACTGTCCTTTTCCTTCAATAAAAGGGAGTGTATGTACTTGGCTCCTTTCTTGTGAATTAACTGACCATGTGCCTGTAGGTTTATTTCTGGGCTCTCTTATCTCTGTGCCTATTTCTGTGCCAATTCTACACATCTTGTGGTGCCTTTAAGTGCGTAATGTAGATTGAAGTCAAGGAAGGAGATGACACTAGCTTGTTCTCCTTTCTCAGGGTCACTTTGGCTCTTCTGGGTCCTCTGTGGCTATACACAGATGTTAAGGTTGTTTCTGTTTCTGTGAAAAATGTCATTGAAATGTTGGTAGTGATTGCATGAATGTGTATGTTGTTTGGTTAGAATGGATATTTTAATGGTATTTTCACCCACAAGCATGGGAGATGTTTTTGTGTCTGTTCAGTTTAATACATAAATGTCTTGTAGTTTTTAGCTTCAGGTCTTTCAAATCCTTGGTTTAATTCCCAGTTTTGCGGGGAGATGTAGTTGTAAGTGGGATTATTTTCTTGATTTTTCTGAATAAGATCTTTCAGAATAGATCTCTTTACTTTTACAAAGTCCACAATATTTTTCTCTTGTGGACTGACAGCTTGTGTGTTAAAACTCAAAAGTCATGATATATAGACCAAACCCAAGGTCATGTATATTTTCCGTGTTTATGTCTACAATTTGACAGTTTTGAATTTTAAATGCTTGTTAATAAATCTGAGTGATTTTGGTGTCTACATTTCATTCTCTAATGTTTCAAGTTGATTGTTAAGTATTTGGGAGAAGTTTTCAATACTTAGCTCTATTTCAGTTTGAATTTCCATAGTTTAACGGAGCTAGCAGAACTGCCCTCAGGGGGCGGACTCCACTAGGCTGTGAGGGAGACTTGCTATCCATGTTCTCATTGGCTGGCAGAAGAAGAGGAGCCTGCCTCCCTGACCCTACCCTGACCCGCAGGGGAAATTCCCGCTCTGACCAAGCTCCTGGCTCTGGGTGGCTGCTATCAGGAGTCTGGTCTCTTCAGGACCCATTAGGGCGTCAGCTTTGGGACATTGTGGGGTTCATGCTAATGAGAATCTGGTCTCCTCAGGACTTGCAGGGAGGTGGTGCAGCTGAAGGAAAAGGTGAGTAAAATTGGGGAGAAGATTCCTGTGGGTGGCTGATGATGAGGGTGTCTGTCTTCAGAGGACCCAGGACTGTTAGGGCTTGATATTGAAACTTGCGGCTTTTAGTCAGTTTTTATCTGTGGTAAAGGATGGTGTCCAAGTTGTTCCTTGGTGTGTGGTGTCCATTTTTCTTAGCACGGTTTATTGAGGGGATGTCCTTTCCTGGGTGTATGTTCTTTGCTCCTTTCTTATGAATTAACTGACCATGCTCCTATAGGTTTACTTCTGGGCTCTCTATCTCTATGCCTGTTTTTGGGCCAATTCCACACTTTGTGGTGCTTTTAGCTGTGTTATGTAGATTGAAGTGAGGGAGGAAGATGTGTCCAGGCTTTCTCCTTTCTCTCGGTCACTTGTGGCTCCACACAGATGTTGATTGTTTTTGTTTCTGTGAAAAATGTCATTGAAACGTTGGTAGTGATTGCATGAATGTGTCTGTTGTTTTGGTTAGAATGGACATTTTAACGGCATTTTTACCCATGAGCCTAGGATATCTTTTTGTGTCTGTTCACTTTAATTGATGAAGTCTTGCAGTTTTTAGCTTGTGGGTCTTTCAAGTCCTTGCTTAAATTCCTTGTTTTGCAGGTGATGCAATTGTAAGTGGGATTATTTTCTTAATTTCTCTTTCTGGTAGTTCATTATTAATATAGAGAATCACAAATGATCTTGCAATTTTACTGATTTTTTTTTTTTTTTTTTTGGCCATGTGACTTGACTATGGGATCTTAGTGCCCTGACCAAGGATCAAACCCATATCCTCTGCAGTGGAAATCCAATCTTAACCACTGGACTTCCAGGGACTCCCTGAATTCATGTTTTAGTTCTGACAGTTGTTTTGGTAGTTTTATGTGGAAAACTAGAATTCAGAAATCTCATGATTTTGGCTCTATCAGGGTCACATAGCACCCAAAACTTGGTGGCTACTAATATACCCTTCCTATGGTGACTTAAGGAAATGGCAATCCACTCCAGTATTCTTGCCTGGAAAATCCCATGGACAGAGGAGCCTGGTGGGCTACAGTCCATGGGGTCGCAAAGAGTCGGACACGACTTAGTGACTAAACCACCATGGTGACTTATAATACCATGTGGACTCCTACAAGGCAGTTAGCATCACCACTTCAGTTGAATTTGGTCTGGTTAAGTCTTGGCCTCTATTGCAGTGTTTGATGTCATCTCTGATTTTCTGACATGTGACTTACATGGTTTATTGAAAGGTAATTTACTTTTTAGCAAATTTCAAATGTTTCAGCTTTAAATAGCAGTACAAATTTTCTGCATTCACACTAAAACTGCAGTGTTTAACCCAAAACAAGGGTCACTTTCCCAGGTAACCAACATGTAACCCCTAAATGGGAGATAATTATGGTTTCCACATTACAATCCTAACCACAGGACCACTTCAACTTTCACCAGCTGCCTAAGCTTTGTGCAAATATCTTTCTCTATTCTAATGCAGTTTTCTTTTTCTGGAACCATCGCTGGGGCTTTCCCACATGTTAAAAATCTTCATGGATTTAAAGTGTGACCTGGGTGGCTTTTTCTGTATGGTTTCTTTCACTGAGGATGTTTTCAGTGCTTTTCCATGTTGTCACATGTATCATTTTTGTTGTGATTAAAAACATAGACCATTTATCATTTGAATCATTTTATGTATGCACCTCTGTAGCATTAACTGCATTCACATTGTTGTAAAAATGTCCTCACCATTCATCTCCAGAATCTTTTCATTTTCCCCAAGTGACTCTGTAACCGTTAAACACTAACTAATAACATAATGGGTATTATGCTAGCTGAGGTGAAATGTGGGTTGAGGATTATCAGGGTTGCCATAATAAATAAGGATAGTTTTCCTTCTAAGCATAATAGTGAAGTGAACCCGCTCAGTCGTGTCCGACTCTTTGCGACCCTGTGAACTGTAGCCCGCCAGGCTCCTCTATCCATGGGATTCTCCAGGCAAGAATACTGGAGTGGGTTGCCATTTCCTTCTCCAGGGGATCTTCCCAAACCAGGGATCAAACCCCTGGATCAAACCCGAGTCTCCCGCATGGCAGGCCGATGCTTTATCCTCTGAGCTGGGATTGGTATATTAGTAATCCTAATACCTTTATTAGGATTGTAAATTCTATGATAATATTTATATAGACTAAAGACACTTGGGCATTATGAATTTAATCATATAATGAGTCAAAATCATTTTGTTTTAAACTAAACATCATTCAGTTCATTCTAACCCTTTTTGGGTTCATTCATAGGCTAGGCTTACTGCTAATAATAGAATTAGGAAGAGGGCTATGATAAGTATGGTGTTTATATTATTTGTGATGGCCAAGGACGAGGTAAAAGAAGTGCAATTTCTAGATAGAAGAGGAGGAATGTGATGGCTAGGAAACTTTTATGGAGAAGGGAAGATGGGCTGATCCTATGGGGTCAAATCCACATTCATAGTGGCTTGTTTTTTCTGAGTAAACAGTTGGGGGAGTCAAAATGCAATAATAACAATTAATGTGGCTACAGTTAGATATGTCAATAGTGTTAATATTAAATTAATTATTTTGTTTTTGGTTGTACCAAAACTAACTGACTGGAAGTCAAAGGTATTGTTTAATCCTAAAAGAATATGAGCCTCAGAAACAGATAGATACATAAAGGAATAATCATACCACATTTATGAAATAACAGTATCAGCAGATTCAAAGTCAAAATGGTTAGATGTAAAGTGAAATTTTAATTGGCATAAGCAAATGACAAAGGTTGATCCAATAAATACATGTAATCCATGAAATCATGTGGCTATGAAGAAAGTCAAGCCATATACTCAATCTGAAATGGTAAATGATGTTTTGTAGTACTCTGAGGCTTGCAGAGGTGTGAGATAAATGTCAGGATGATTGTGATTTAAAAAAAAAAAAAGCTTGAAGTATATGCTTTTCATTTCCTTCTGTGAGGCTGTCATGGACTCAGATGATTGATACCCCAGAGGCTAATATTACAGAGGTATTCAAAAGTGGGACTTCTAAGAGATTGAGAGGGCAAATTCCTGTAGGTGGTCAACACCTGCCTAGTTCAGGTGTTGAAGTGAGGCTTGAGTGATAAAAAGCCCAAAAGAAGCCTGTAAAAATTCGACTTCTGAAATAATGAAAAGAACTATTCCATATCAAAGTCCTTTTTGAATAATTGGTGTGTGATGACCTTGAAAAGTACTTTCTTGAATGATATCTCATCATCAATAATATATTGTAAGAATATTAGTTAATAGGTCAAGTAGGAGTAATGTTGTTGAGTTAAAATGAAATCATATTAGACCCGATGTTATTAGAAGGGCTGAGAAGTCCTTGTAAGTGGTCAAGGGCTAGGGTTTACTATGTGATAGGCATAGGTTTGGTGGATCATGATGTGTTATCAAGTAAATAAAGGCTTACTAACAGTATAAACACATAGGCTTGAATTATAGCAACAGCAAATTCAAGAATGGTGAATAAAGCAAGGATAATAAATGAAATGAGGGTGGTGCTGATGCTTATTAGTGTCAGAGTAGTTCCTCCAATTAGGTGAATTAGCAAGTGTCCTGGTATAATGTTGGCTGTTAGTCGAACAGCTAAGGATACTTATTGGATAAATAGGCTAATTGTTTTGATACTAACTAGTATAGGGATTAAGGAGATTGGAGTCCCTTGAGGTAAAAAGTGGGCTAATGATGCTTTAGTTTTATTGCAAAATCTCATGACTGCAGTTCCTGCTCGTATGTCTAGATTTATTGATAATTTCGTAGTTGGTGTAAATGAGTGTGGTAACAATCCTAGTAAATTTATTGACCCAGTAAATGCGATTAATATTAGTGCTCAAGTTTGTTCTTTATGATTATGAATGTTTATTATTTGCTTTGATGTAAGTTGGACTAACCACTGTTGAAAAGATATCAGATGATTATTAATTTGTTGGTTAGATGTTTGGAAAAACATGCTCAGAAATATAATGATTAGGATGACAATAGGGAGTCCTATAATTGTTGGGGTAATGAAAGAGGCAAATAAATTTTCATTCATTTTACTTCTCGAGGGGTGTTTTGTTTTTGTGTTTTTGTAGATGTAACTTCTGGGTTTGAGTAATTGTATTTTGAAAATTTTAATTGAAGTATAATAAATAGGATGAGGAACATTGATAAAATAGTAATAAATCATGTTGATGTATCTAACTATATGGCATACCATTAAGGGGACTATTATTTCTCAATCTCCAACCTAAAAGGTTAGTGCTAGCTTAGCTTCTTAATGAATCTATAGTATTGTTGCAGATCATTTTTCGAAGTGTTTTAGCAGTACCAATTCGAGGAAAATTGGTATAAAACTATGATTTGACCCACAATTTTCTGAACATTGTCCATAATACAGGCCTGATCGGGTTAAGAGTTGCTTGATTTAGATGCCCTGGGATTGCATCTGTTTTTAGTCCTAGAGAAGGCACATCTCATGAGTATAGCACATCTTCTGAGAAAATTAACATTCGGGTAGCTATCTCTTTAGATAAAACGACTACTTCTGATAGTCACAATTCTCCTGGCTTTAACTCTGATATTGGAATTATATTGGAGTCAAAATTCAAGTCTTCATAATCTGTATATGCGTAGCTTCAGTATCATTGGTGACCTATAGTTTTTACTGTAAGGGATGGATTGTTAATTTTGTCTATTACGTATAAACTTTGTAAGGATAGTAGAGCAATTAAGATTAAGATAATAGCTTGTAAGATTGTTCAGATAGTCTCTAATTCTTGTGTGTCTATTGTGCTAGTGTGTGTGAGTTTTGTTGTCAGCAAAAGTGAGATAATATAAAGTACTAATGAACTGGTTAAGAAAACAATTACTAATATGTTTTCATGAAAGTGTAACAATTCTTCTATGGTGGCTGGTGTTGCATACATCCTTTATAAAAATTAACTTAAAATGGACCTAGGCCTAAGTGTAAAATACAGAGCCAGAAAACTCTTAGAAGGTAACATAGGAGAAAATCTAGAAGACCTGGGGTTTGGCAATGACTCTTTAGGTACAGCGCCAAAAGCACAATCCAAGAAATATATACTATATAGGTTGAGCTTCATTCAAATTAAAACACTTTGTTCTGTAGAAGACACTTTTGAGAGATGAGATGACGAGTCACAGACTGGGAGAAAGTATTTGCAAAAACATATCTGACAAGAACTATATCCTGAATATCTTTGCCCGTTTGCTGTTGTCAGTATTCTAGAGTTTGACTTTCTAATAGGTGTGGAGTGGTATCTCATTATGTAAATTTACACATTTCTGATGATATATAACTTTGAGTTTCCTTTCATATGCATATTTTTCATCTGTATGTAGCCTTTGGTGTGGTGTTTGTTCAGATCTTTTGTCCATTCTAAAAACTAGATTGTTTCATTATTTTGGGGATCTAAGAGTTCTTAGTTTTTAGAATAGACAAAAGATCTGAATAAACACCTCACCAAAGGCTACATACAGATGAAAAAGATGCATATGAAAGGAAACTCAAAGTTATATATCATCAGAAATGTGTAAATTTACATAATGAGATACCATGCCACGCCTATTTGAAAGTCAAAATCTAGAATACTGACAACAGCAGACTGGCAAAGATGTGGAGCAACAGGAACTCTCATTTTTTGCTGTCCTATTTTTCCTGAGAACAAGAAACATGCTTCTCTTTCTTTCTTCTTATTGTAAAGAGGTAGTCCCTGATGGCTCAGATGGTTAAGAATCTGCCTACAATGCAGGAGACCCAGGCATGATCCCTGGGTAGGGAAGACCCCCTGAAGATGGGAATGGCTACCCACTCTAGTATTCTTGCCTGGAGAATTCCATGGACAGAGGAGCCTGGCAAGCTACAGTCCACGGGCTCACAAATAGTAGAACCCCATGGTTGTTCGACTATTTGAGTGACTAACATTTTCACACTAAAATATAGTATAGTGCTTAAACAAAAGAACTTGGGGGTCAAATTACATAGATTTGAATGCCAACTTGAGCACTCCTTAACTGCATTATGTTTGGCAAGTCATTTAACTTTTCTCCTCATCTGACAGATGAGGACAATAAAATCTAAAGCAGAAAGTTGTTGAGAAAAGTAAGAGTTATAATAAATACCTTAGCTTTATTATTGCATCCCTGCAGTTGGCCAGTGTTACCTCCCCAGGAAGACTTAGAAAGTAATTTTTCTTTCTTGGAAAAGGAAAGGTCTTGTCTTCTGATTAAAAAAAGATTATACACATGTGATAAGAAGCATTTGTAGGGTAAAATGTTGTCTTGTAGCCTTGAAGTCATATTAGAGTGAAGAATTTTGCTACCTTCTTTTCTAACTCTGAAACTTTGCTCTCTCCTGAAGATTTGAAAACATTAAAGTCCTCATAATCTAGTGTGTTCTTCCCAACCCCAAAATTGTTCAAATTTTTTCTTAATGATCTGCTCTTGCAGAGAAAAAAATCACATGTTTAGATTTCATCGAGTGGATAGATATGGTTGTTCTTAGCTATGACTGATAGAAGTAAGAAAATAGTGGATTATGAAAGGAAACTTTGAAGTCATAAACAGATGGAGGTATTTTATAAAAAACCATGTACTTCCTGTTTCCAAACTCCAGGACACTAATTTAGATCTCAGGTGGCTGTGGGCAGATATGATAGGGAGAAATATGATCCTAGAGATAGAACTTAGCAGAAAGGACCAGGACAGGGAATGAGGAGGCTCAGACACCAGTGTAGCTTATGCTCTGCATTAATCAAGTGGTCTCAAGCAACTCATGTCAGTTCTCTGAGTCAGAGATACATTAAGGCTGGATTTCTGGGAGGATTAAATCATAATGTAATGCACATAGACATGACTTGAAAACTGTACAGAAAAAATTTAAGGCAATATTATTTTTTCTTTAAGAACCTATTTCTTCCTATCTAAAAAATGGGCAGAGGTAATTTTTTTTTTTAACAGAATATGCCTTCTCTGTGTGAGACTAAACTACTATTACTACTATTATAACAGTTATAATTCTTGTTTTCTAACTTTCAGATTCCTTTTCTATATGTTCACTCATTCTGCACATGTCCTACATGCTTTCTGGCCCCCTAGCCATCACACATATAGCAGGAAGTTAGTTATCTGTTTAGTTATCTGGCTTCCCTGGTGGCTCAGAGGTTAAAATGTCTGCCTGCAATGCAGGAGACCTGGGTTCGATCCATGGGTCGGGAAGATCCCCTGGAGAAGGAAATGGCAACCCACTCCAGTATTCTTGCCTGGAAAATCCCATGGATGGAGGATCCTGGTGGGCTACAGTCCATGGGGTCGCAAAGAGTCAGACACGCCTGAGTGACTTCAATTAGTTATATCATCTAATTATGTTTAGAACATCTTCAAAGGGAAGATTTACATAGAACCACTAACTTTTAATCTACTCCAATCTCTTTGCATCATTACCCTCCAAATCCTGAAAGATGATGCTGTGAAAGTGCTGCACTCAATATGCCAGCAAATTTGGAAAACTCAGCAGTGGCCACAGGACTGGAAAAGGTCAGTTTTCATTCCAATCCCAAAGAAAGGCAATGCCAAAGAATGCTCAAACTATTGCACAATTGCACTCATCTCACACGCTAGTAAAGTAATGCTCAAAATTCTCCAAGCCAGGCTTCAGCAATATGTGAACCGTGAACTTCCAGATGTTCAAGCTGGTTTTAGAAAAGGCAGAGGAACCAGAGATCAAATTGCCAACATCCGCTGGATCATGGAAAAAGCAAGAGAGCTCCAGAAAAACATCTATTTCTGCTTTATTGACTATGCCAAAGCCTTTGACTGTGTGGATCACAATAAACTGTGGCAAGTTCTGAAAGAGATGGGAATACCAGACCACCTGATCTGCCTCTTGAGAAATTTGTATGCAGGTCAGGAAGCAACAGTTAGAACTGGACATGGAACAACAGACTGGTTCCAAATAGGAAAAGGAGTTCGTCAAGGCTGTATATTGTCACCCTGCTTATTTAACTTATATGCAGAGTACATCATGAGAAACGCTGGACTGGAAGAAACACAAGCTGGAATCAAGACTGCGGGGAGAAATATCAATAACCTCAGATATGTGGATGACACCACCCTTATGGCAGAAAGTGAAGAGGAACTCAAAAGCCTCTTGATGAAAGTGGAAGTGGAGAGTGAAAAAGTTGGCTTAAAGCTCAACATTCAGAAAACGAAGATCATGGCATCCGGTCCCACCACTTCATGGGAAATAGATGGGGAAACGGTGGAAACAGTGTCAGACTTTATTTTTCTGGGCTCGAAAATCACTGCAGATGGTGATTGCAGCCATGAAATTAAAAGCCGCTTACTCCTTGGAAGGAAAGTTATGACCAACCTAGGTAGCATATTCAAAAGCAGAGACATTACTTTGCCAACAAAGGTTCGTCTAGTCAAGGCTATGGTTTCTCCAGTGTCATGTATGGATGTGAGAGTTGGACTGTGAAGAAGGCTGAGCACCGAAGAATTGATGCTTTTGAACTGTGGTGTTGGAGAAGACTCTTGAGAGTCCCTTGGACTGCAAGGAGATCCAACCAGTCCATTCTGAAGGAGACCAGCCCTGGGATTTCTTTGGAGGGAATGATGCTAAAGCTGAAACTCCAGTACTTTGGCCACCTCATGTGAAGAGTTGACTCATTGGAAAAGACTCTGATGCTGGGAGGGATTGGGGGCAGGAGGAGAAGGGGACGACAGAGGATGAGATGGCTGGATGGCATCACTGACTCGATGGACGTGAGTCTGGGTGAACTCCGGGAGTTGGTGATGGACAGGGAGGCCTGGCATGCTGCGATTCATGGGGTCGCAAAGAGTCGGACACAACTGAGTGAGTGATCTGATCTGATATTCCCCTAGTCTCAGTATTAAGCTTCCCTTGTGGCTCAGCTGGTAAAGAATTTGCTTGCAATATGGAAGACCTGGGTTCGATCCCTGGGTTGAGAAGATATGCTGGAGAAGGGAAAGGCTACTAGAGAATTCCATGAGCTGTATAGTCCATGGGTTCCCAAAGAGTTGGACATGACTGAGTGACTTTCACTTTGGAGAATCCCAGGGATGGCGGAGCCTGGTGGGCTGCCATCTATGGGTTCGCACAGAGTCGGACATGACTGAAGCCACTTAGCAGCAGCAGCAGCAGTAGTAGCAGCTCAGACAGTAAAGCACCTGCCTGCAATGCAGAAGACCTGGCTTTGATCCCTGGGTCAGAAAGATCCCCTGGAGAAGGAAATGGCAACCCACTCCAGTATTCTTGTCTGGAGAATTCCAAGGACAGAGGAGCCTGGCAGGCTATAGTCCATGGGGTTGCAAAGAGTTGGACACGACTGAGCGACTAACACACAAACACACAATCTCAGTCTGCTGCCTGGAGACAACTTGGAGACATCTAACCAATGATTTTGCCTGTCAAAAAAATATTTGTGTAGCTGGATTGGTTGGTAACTCTGGATGCTTCTAATGTTCTAATATTCTGGGTGCCAGAATTGTGTCAGGCCTGAAAAGTCGCACCAGAAGAAGCCTGCTCCCCCAATGCTGTGCAAGATTTCTTTGCTTAAGTCCCCAAACAGCTCTTCTTCTGCCTGAATCTCACAGATTTTATCTTGAACAGATCCCACTATCCTTCTCTCCACTGTCTTTTCATGGAAAACAAAGCTTAAAAAACTGATAGAGAATAGACATTTTATTTCCTCTTAGTTTTGCTTTTTCTTTACATTTCTATACTCTGCCAATTTTTTAAACATAACATACCCCATGCATATTAAGGAAAACAGACACTTGAGAACAGAACTGCTTTGGGAGAAAAGTATATTGTTACACTAATAGTAGAAAAGCCCAAAATATTTTGTTATAAACATGTATATCATAGATACAAATATACATACACAATTATACTCAAGAAAGGTGATTTTATTATTATTTTTTTCTTTAACTGGTGTAATCTCCCTCACAAGCCCCTTCCTTCAATCCTCACTCCACTTAACCAGTCTTCAAGTCAGCTTGAATTTGTTCATTAATGATATTCAAATTAACCCTGGATTAAATGATTTATTTGTTAAAATATTCAATGAATTCAGAATTCTTTTCTTACTCATAGCTTGTTTATTGTTTAATATTGTTTCTTTTTGTTTGATCAGTGCTCAACCTTTTGGATTCTTCTGCTTTCTCTATTTTTCAAGATGGCAACTGGATATATGAGAAAGTCAGGTACCGTTCCCGCACCCCCACCACCACCCCCCAGGCAAGATGAAACCACAGGTCTGGGTGTTTCCTGAATCATTTATGGTATTTGTGTTGCACCTGGTCTAGTCCTGTTCCTATTGAGATGACAAGGTACAATTAATTGTTTTGGTCTTTAGAGGTGTTATACTCAGTTCAGCAAACACAACCATTCAGTGGTAATCACTTATCAATTTCTTTGTTAAGGATGTTTTCTCTGAATATAGAATTCTGATTGACAGGTTTTGGCATTTAAAATTATTTCAGATATTATTTCATTGTCTTTCTTTCATTTATTTTATTCTTCCTTTTTTTCTCTCCTTTATTTCCTCTCTTTTTCTTTCTGCCTACACCACCTTGCCCAAGATATCTTTATATTTTTATAAAGATCACCATGCTGCTGCTGCTGCTGCTAAGTTGCTTCAGTTGAGTCTGACTCTGTGCAACCCCATAGACGGCAGCCCACCAGGCTCCCCTGTCCCTGGGATTCTCCAGGCAAGAACACTGGAGTGGGTTGCCATTTCCTTCTCCAATGCATGAAAGTGAAAAGTGAAAGTGAAGTTGCTTAGTCGTGTCTGACTCCTAGCGACACCATGGACTGCAGCCTACCAGGCTCCTCCGTCCATGGGATTTGCCAGGCAAGCGTACTGGAGTGCCATTGCCTTCTCCAAAAGATCCCCATATTATCGTGGAAAATGCAAAGTCAGCACTGGGAAGTATGTTTGGAGAAAAAAAGAATAGAAGAAAAATTGAAAAGATCAATTTTTCACTGGAGAAAATAGTTCAAATGGAAATACTTGGTTTGGTATAGGTAGCAAGAGTAAACTTAAGGTGGGATTTTCATTTTGCACCAATTCCATTAGAGTTTATGAATTCCAAGTCAGCCTTAATTCCAAAATGTGAACTCATTTGCCTCCAATAGACTTCTGAATATCATGGTTATTGGATGAAAAATGAGGAGGCCAAGAATATTCTGACTACAGTCTTGTTTTATTTTTACTCCCCACACTTCAGAATTTTGATTCTTTAATCTCTTTGCAATAATCTTTTTCCAATATGGAATTTCTTATGAAAAGTGAATGGACATAAATTGCATAATGCATCATTTTTTTCTGGCTGTTTTCAAGATTTTATTTTCTTATTTTTGGATCCCAATAACTTGATTATGTTATATCAAGGTATGATGTTCTATATGCTTATCCTGGTTTAATTTGATGAGCCTCTCAAATCTATATATTTATGTCAATGCCAAAATCTGGGAAATTTTTGGTCCTTATTTCATCAGGTATTTTTCTGTCTCCTCCTCTCTATTTAATTCTGAAAAAGTGAAAGTGTTAGTTGCTCAGTTGTGTCTGACTCTTGGCGACCCCATGGACTGTAGCCCGCCAGGCTCCTCTGTCCATGGAATTCTCTAGGCAAGAATACTACAGTGGGTAGCCATTCCCTTCTCCAGGGAATCTTTCTAACCCAGGAATAGAACTTGAGTGTTCTGCACTGCAGCAGGATTCTTTACCATCTGAGCCACAAGGGAAGCCCATCAATGCAGAAGACCTGGGTTCCATCTCCTGGGTTGGGAAGATGGCCTGAATCTGACATAACTGAATGATTAATACATGTTTTCTGAAGTGCCTCTGAATACATGCATTTTAAATCTTTTTATATTATTTCATGAGCTCTTGAAAAGATTTTTCTTTTTTTGAACAGTTTTTTTCTCTGTTCCCTATACTAAGATATTTGAGTTCATTCATCATCAGATTAAAAAACTCAGGAAGGAAATCTTTTTCCTTCTTCTCTTCTGAGTTCTTTGGCTGATCTAGTAATTAAATTGACATAAAATAGATTAGTAGGAGAAAAACAAATTTAATTTTGTGTTTATGAAATTCTGATGGATATGAAATCAAAGAGGTGGCCAAGGCAGGTAGACTTCATACCTTTTAGACAGAGAAACATTTATTTATGAAGATTTAACAGAACAAAGGAGTTTGGGGCTGCAAACTAATAAAGAAGTAACAAAATTTCTTTATATGGCCTTCTTGGCCTTGAAATCCCTCTCTGGTGATAAGAATGCTTTCTACTTTCCAGGTATAGGGAGGATGCTATCACATGTGAAATTTATTTCTTCCTTTCAAGGGACAAAAAAGGGTCAGAGTATCCTTGCCAGTTGTTTCTTAAGTAATTCTGATTCAAAATAATCAGTGTGCCAAATTGGTAGCCTTTCACGTGGGCTATGCTGCTCTCCTTCAGTGTCCATGTCATTCATGTGTCAGACGTCAGCAAGAGATCTGGAAAGAATGTACACAAAATTTGGAGATTGCGCTCTCTGGTTATCCCCTTTCCTGGATTTCCAACAGCAATTTCTGTTGGCTGTTGCTACCTTTTATTTTATTCTTTGTGTTACACACCAGAACAACTGTATTTTCTGAGTTTTATTTACTTCATATGGTGCAAACTGAGCCTACTCTCACTGTAAAAACTATGAAACTATAAAATTTATCCAGTGTGTAGCCCTCGTGCATTATTTGGCTGTTTTTGGTAACTCTTTCGTGTTTCAAGTAGGTTTTGTTTTATGTGTGTGTATTTTTCTTCCAGATTTTACAGTTGTCAACAAGACATTTGGACCTATAAAAGCCATTTATTTATATTGGGAAAAATATACTAACTTAGTATTTCAACTATTCCTTATCATCTTATAATGTCCTCTAATGCTGTTGTTTTTTTATTATTTTTCCTGTGGTTATTCTTTCAGTTTAATTAAAATACATATTCTGTATTTAATTTTACACATTACATATTCTGTATTTAAAATACATAACTGTGTTTAATTAAAATACAGTTTAAATAAAATGCGTGCGTAAAATACGTATTTATCCCATCTAGCGGTCTTTGAAAGTTTGGATTCAGATTCTTTGACTTGAGTTTTTGCACTGACCTTTTTTTTTTTGTTCTATTAACATGATATGTGCTTTTATTTAATTCTCATATTCATTTTTTTCCCCTAAAACATTTGGATGGTTGCCATGCTCTTGCTTTATTTTTTCAAAATTTGTTTGGGTAATCCAAGATAATATCCTTAACTTTAGGAAATCTTTGTATTATGTCCCAAGCTTTAAATTGAGGTCTGGAATAATTTTGTTCACTCTAAACTTTTAAACCTGAGAATGAAAAAAAAAAAAAAAAAATGAGAGGTACATTCCACTAGGGCAGTGTGCAGCCTTTGTCATAGAGCCTGGCGTGTGCTCTCTCTCTCTCTCTCTTTTTTTTTTTGGGTTCTCTTCTCAAGTTTGTCAATGTTTTTACTGGGATTCATCCAATGAGGTGTAGAGTAAGAAGAATATCATCTAATGGGATGGGACAATCCGATCTTGTAGATTATTCCACAACTTTACTGTAAAACACTGAAAAATGGAGAGTCCTAAAAGATTTTACTACTTCTGATAAGATCACAGGAAGTATAAGTGAAACAATTCTACTCATTCCACTGACTGTGTCAACACATCCATTCTACTTAATTTCAATTTGGGAATTATTCATGAGCGGTCTCAGGATTTTCTTGATTTCTTCAGTACTTTTTCATGGGGATAGAGGGAGTAGGTATAAGATGCATAGTTGTCTAAGCTGCACCTGAATTTTCTATTTCCTAGGCTGACACTTTTAAAAGTGAGTTGTATGAGGTATGATGTTATTTGGTTATGTAGGGAAATATAACTTGCCACTGCAGAGTGAGTCTTTTTGGCTTGAGAAATATTTTGGATTGATTGTTTCTAAGAAACAGCACACTCGGGAGGTCTTTCTATTACCTCCTCCTTAACTGCCTTAAATAATTTAGATATAGGATCTGTTCCAGGAAGAGCACTATGGGATAAGGGTAGTAGGGGGAACTCAGCAGGGCCTGGAGACCAAAGTGCATCCTGTACCCCACTGTCTCTGTATGGCATAGTAAACATTTGTTTACCAAACATTTGTTTTTCATCTCCATGTAAATTTCCTTTCTCTTCTTTGAAGTCTCAAACCCCTACCTCCTCTCCTCTAAGGTAGCACATAGCCTCAATTGCCAAACTTGTCCTTGGGATTCATATTCTTGTGGAGCTCTCATACATATGTAACTAATTTTTTTTTTTTCCCAGTTAATCTGACTCATGTCAGTCTAACCTAGAAAGGATAGAGGAAAAGTTTTTTTCTACTCCCACAGTTGCTTTTGACAATTTTTTTCCTGATTTAAATTTTTGTTATTTTGGTTGTCAATCTGATAAGATATTGAAGGTAAGGGAAGAGGAAATTGTGGGTTTTCTATCTGCTTTCTTATCCATAAACATTTTACCATGAAATATTAACTTGACTTTCTATCTTGAGATTTTTTCTCTCCTTGAGTAAAATCCTCCAATGTTTTATCTAAGGGATTCTAATCAGTTCAGTTCAGTCGCTCAGTCGTGTCCAACTCTTTGCGACCCCATGAATCGCAGCACGCCAGGCCTCCCTGTCCATCACCAACTCCCGGAGTTCACTCAGACTCATGTCCATCGAGTAGGTGATACCATCCAGCCATCTCATCCTCTGTCGTCCCCTTCTCCTCCTGCCTCCAGTCCCTCCCAGCATCAGAGTCTTTTCCAATGAGTCAACTCTTTGCATGAGGTGGCCAAAGTACTGGAGTTTCAGCTTTAGTACCAGTCAGTCCTTCCAAAGAACACCCAGGACTGATCTCCTTTAGAATGGACTGGTTGGATCTCCTTGCAGTCCAAGGGACTCTCAAGAGTCTTCTCCAACACCACAGTTCAAAAGCATCAATCCTTCGGTGCTCAGCTTTCTTCACAGTCCAACACTCACATCCGTACATGACTACTGGAAAAACCATAGCCTTGACTAGACAGACCTTTGCTGGTAAAATAATGTCTCTGCCTTTGAATATGCTACCTAGGTTGGTCATAACTTTCCTTCCAAGGAGTAAGCGGCTTTTAATTTCATGGCTGCAATCACCATCTGCAGTGATTTTGGAGCCCCCCCCAAATAAAGTCTGACACTCTTTCCACTGTTTCCCCATCTATTTGCCATGAAGTGATAGGACCAGATGCCAGGATTTTCGTTTTCTGGATGTTGAGCTTTAAGCCAACTTTTTCACTCTCCTCTTTCACTTTCATCAAGAGGCTTTCTGCCACAAGGGTGGTGTCATCTGCATATCTGAGGTTATTGATATTTCTCCCAGCAATCTTGATTCCAGCTTGTGCTCTTCCAGCCCCGCGTTTCTTATGATGTACTCTGCATATAAGTTAAATAAGCAGGGTGACAGTGTACAGCCTTGACGTACTCCTTTTCCTATTTGGAACCAGTCTGTAGTTCCATGTCCAGTTCTAACTGTTGCTTCCTGACCTGCATATAGGTTTCTCAAGAGGCAGGTCAGGTGGTCTGGTATTCCCATCTCTTTCAGAATTTTCCACAGTTTATTGTGATCCACACAGTCAAAGGCTTTGGCATAGTCAATAAAGCAGAAATAGATGTTTTTCTGGAGCTCTCTTGCTTTTTCCATAATCCAGGGGATGTTGGCAATTTGATCTCTGGTTCCTCTGCCTTTTCTAAAACCAGCTTCATGGATTCTACTATGCATGTTTAATTTTATCACTGTGTGTTCTCAGTTGCTTAGTCGTGTCCAACTCTTTGCCAACCCATGGACTGTAGCCAGCCAGGCTCCTTTGTCCTTGGAATTTTCCAGGCAAGAATACTGGAATGAGTTGCCATTTCCTTCTCCAGGAGATCTTTCTGACCCAGGGATCAAACATGTTATTTGCATGAGTATTGTTGATTCACAACTACTATTAAGTGACACCTAATGAAAGATGGCCTATTAAATATCATAAATAAAACTTTTAAAGAAAGTGTCATTCTTTCCATGTATTAATAGAAACCTAGACTATGTGCACTAAACCAACTAACAGCCATGTTTATTGACATATATTAAAAACAAAAACAAAAACACGGGATATACTGAAGATACAGATACAAAGAAAGAATTCTGAAAAGATTTGGGTCTCTGAATGGGAGCATCCTATAAAACCAGCTGGCCCTGTTAGGTTGTCATTTGGTTCCATGAGTTAATAAATGAGCTCTGCACATAAGCTATTTATATTCAAGTTTCCTTTATTTGCAACCAGAGTGACTACCTTTGACTACTTCTCTGATGATATACTTACAAACTTCCAATGTTATTGCACTATATTATCATTCTGTTTGTCATAGTTTGATAATGAATCTATTAAGAATATGTCCTCCTTTTCCAATTTGTATTCCTTTTATTTCTATTTTTTCTCTGATTGCTGTGACTAGGACTTTCAGAACTACACTGAGTAAAAGTAACAAGAGTGGGCATTCTTATGTTGTTCCTGATCTTAGAAGAAATGCATTTGATTTTTCACCATTGAGCATGATGTTAGCTGTGGGTTTGTCATATATGGCCTTTTTATTATGTTGATGTATATTCGCTCTATGCCCACTTTCTAAAAAGTTTATTTTTTTTTATCATAAATATGTGTTGAATTTTATTGAAAGCTTTTTCAGTATCTATTGAGATGATCACATGGTTTTTACCCTTCAATTTGTAAATGTGGTGTATCACATTGATTGATTTGTGGATATTGCAAATGATGCTACTGGCAAGGAACTAATTTCCAAAATAACAAACGGTTCATACAACTTAATATTGAAAAACAAACAACCCAACCAAAAAATAGGCAGAACACCTAAGTGGACATTTCTCCAAAAGAAGATATACAGATGGCCATCAGGCACATGAAAAGATGCACAATATTGTGAATTACTAGAAAAATGCACATCAAAACTAAAATAGAGTATCACCTCACACCATTTTTTAATGGTCACCATTAAAAACTCTATAAATAATAAATACTAGAGAACTTGTATAGAAAAGGGAAGCCTCCTGCACTGGGTTGGTGGTAATGTGAATTGATCTAGCCATTATGGAAAAAGAATATGGAGATTTCTTCCTTTAAACAATTAAAAATAGAGCCTCCATATGATCCAGCAGTTTGACTCCTGGACATATATCTGGAGAAAAACATGGTTCAAAAGGATGTAAGATGGAATATTTTTCAGTCATAAAAGAATGAATAATTGTTTTGCAGCAACATAGATGGACCTAGAGATTATTAAGTGAAGCAAATCAGACAAAGGCAAGTATCATATGATATTACATGTATATGGAAACTAAAAAAATGACAGAAACTTATTTACAAAACAGAAATAGACTCACACACATAGAAAACAAAAACATAGCTACCAAAGCAAAAAGGGGATGGGGGAGAAATAAACTAGGATTTGGGAATTAGCATATACATGGTACTATATAAAAAAGAGATAAATAAACAGGACCTATTGTGTAGACAGGAATATGTATTCAGTATCTTATAATCTACAATGAAAATCTGAAAAAGAATCTGAATCACCTTGCTGCACACCTGAAATTAATACATTGTTAATTAACTATACATCAAAAATCTAAGACAAAAGCAAAATGAAACAACAATAAACAACAGGTCTTTGCTTCATTCATATTAATTTCTCCAGAATTTAACACATTAAATTGAATTTCCAAAATAGTCTCTAGCCTTTAAAATTGTTACTGTTTTTCTCAGCTGGTAAACTGTATTCATGCAGTTTAGTTCAGTTCAAAATATATTTTTATTATATATGTGCTTAGTCTGCCATATGGGTGGTGTCATCTACATATCTGAGGTTATTGATATTTCTCTCACCAATCTTGATTCCAGTTTGTGCTTCATCCAGCCTGGCATTTTGAATGATGTACTCTGCATGTAAGTTAAATAAACTGGTTGACAATATACAACCTTGACGTACTCCTTTCCCAATTTGGAACCAGTCTGTTGTTCCATGTCTGGTTCTAACTGTTGCTTCTTGACCTGAGTACAGTTCTCTCAGGAGGAAGGTAAGTGGTCTGGTATTCCCCATCACTTTTAAGAATCTTCCAGAGTTTGTTGTGACCCACACATTCAAAGGTTTAGCATAGTCAATGAAGCAGAAGTAGATGTTTTTCTGGAATTCTTTTGCTTTTTCTATGATCCAACAGATGTTGGCAATTTGATCTCTGGTTCCTCTGCCTTTTCTAAATCCAGCTTGTACATCTGGTGATCTATAATAAGACAGTGAAGTTATCTTGTTAGTTCATCATATGGATTTTTTCAACTAAGGGAGAATGAAGCAGGAAAAAGAAACTAGCTCTCTGAGATGAAAAGCGGCATGAGAATTAGACATAATTGTATTAAAGGTAAATTTCCTTACGTTCAGAGTTTCCCCTTAGAAAGTATTATGTCAACAGTGATATTTTCTGTCAAAAGGCCTTAGAAGAGCACATTCCAGCACATTGGAAGCTCACCACCCAATAATAGCAGCTGCTATTTGGTGAGTGCACAGAGTGTGCCTGTCTTTGCTATTCATCCAAGGACAGACTTGCAGTTAATGAGAGATAACTCTCATTAACTCTATAAGGAAGGAATTATTATTACCCTCATCTCTTTGATGATGAAGCTGAGTCACAAAAGTGTTAGATAACTTAACTCAGGTTTATATACCCGGAAGAATACGGAGCTGGAATTTGAGTTTAGAAAGTCAAAGACTGTTAAGAAATTCTCTAATTTAGTTAATCTTAGTAATTCTCGCAAATACATTCATACAATCACCATCCAAAGGGGGAAAAACTTAGCTAAGTTAAATACTTATGAATGAAGAGAAAGGGTTTTCATACAGTAAGATATTTAAAACTGGAACATATTGAAGACATACTCAGGTATGAATGGACTTCAGAAAAGATGAATTTTTGAATGAGGCCTGAAAATGAAAGTAAGTCATTAGATATGAAGGGATCAAGAACACAAAGTACAGTTCCATTAATTTGAACCGCTAATCTTCCACTTGAGATGTTTTCTCCCCATCTCTCTATTTTTCAAAATTTGGTTCATTTGTCAAGGTCCAATTTGAGAATGTGGCTACAAACCCCACAATCAGTTTGCTGGTGATGTTAACCAAGTCAAAGAACATAGGTGTTCCCAGTTACAGAAGGATTTGTGGTTAGGAGTAGAGGAGCAGACACTCTCAACTGATAAACCAACATCACTGCTTCCTGGCAAATAGAGTCCCACTTTTGTCCAGGGATATAAGATACACAGTACTAGCGGAGACAATTTACTTTCCCAGATGCCTTAGTGTTAAGGATGGTCATGTGGCCAAGTTATAGCCAATAAGATATAAGAAAGCATCTACTGCTTGTTCTGGATATATTTTTTGCTTTTTTATTGTGGCAGAGAGAAAAAGACACTTGGACCTGACATTACTATTTTCCTCTTTTCTTGTCCTCAAGACAGTTGCTATACCAGAGATGCAGCAGGCATATTTTGACAGTTAGGCAAGAAAAAGTTCCCAATATATTAACAATTGCAAAAGTAAAACAAAAATCTTGCATTGTTGATGGAACTGTTGAACATTTGAATTAATTCCAGCAATTTTCCCGGCTTATTTGTAATGGAGACATACTACTACCCTTGTACAGCTTTTTAGGCCTTGTTTAATATTAGTATTAACTGAAGCATTTCCAGCTTTATTTTCAGAGGTCTTAAAATTAGACTGAGGAAAAGTCTGGGGCTGCAGAAAGTTGTACCAAGAATGCTATGAGGGATAGGTGAAGTGTAAAATTGTGGGGCACTGAGAATCGTAACTAAAGAGCCTCTTGATCAAAGTGAAAGAGGAGAGTGAAAAAGTTGGCTTAAAGCTCAACATTCAGAAAACGAAGATCATGGCATCTGGTCCCATCACTTCATGGGAAATAGATGGAGAAACTGGAAAGAGTGGCTGACTTTATTTTCCTGGGCTCCAAAATCACTGCAGATGGTGATTGTAGCCATGAAATTAAGACACTTACTCCTTAGAAGGAAAGTTATGACCAACGTAGACAGCACATTAAAAAGCAGAGACATTACCTTGTCAACAAAGGTCCATCTAGTCAAGGCTGTGGTTTTTCCAGTGGTCATGTATGGATGTGAGATTTGGACTATAAAGAAAGCTGAGCGCTGAAGAATTGATGCTTTTGAACTGTGGTGTTGGAGAAGACTCTTGAGAGTCCCTTGAACTGCAAGGAGATCAGTCTTGAGTGTTCATTGGAAGGACTGATGTTGAAGCTGAAACTCCAATACTTTGGCCACCTGATGCAAAGAGCTGACAAATTGGAAAAGACCCTGATGCTGGGAAAGATTGAGGGCAGGAGGAGAAGGGGACAACAGAGGATGAGATGATTGGATGGCATCATCGACTCAATGGAGAAGAGTTTGAGTAAACTCCAGGAGTTGGTGATGGATAGAGGGGCCTGGCTGGAGAAGGCAATGGCAACCCACTCCAGTACTCTTGCCTGGAAAATCCCATGGACAGAGGAGCCTGGTAGGCTGCAGTCCATGGGGTCGCTAGGAATCAGACACGACTGATCGACTTCACTTTCACTTTTCACTTTCATGCATTGGAGAAGGATATGGCAACCCACTCCAGTATTCTTGCCTGGAGAATCCCAGGGATGGGGGAGCCTGGTGGGCTGCCATCTCTGGGGTCGCACAGAGTCGGACACGACTGAAGCGACTTAGCAGCAGCAGCAGCAGGGAGGCCTGGCATGCTGCGGTTCATGGGGTTGCAAAAAGTTGGACATGACTGAACGACTGAACTGAGAATCATACTGTTTACCCTAACTTCATCCATTTGTAACAGTTACATGTTAAGTTTCTAATTATGAGTTTAAAGACAAATTTCACATAGTAGAAAAAATTTAAAAGCTTTTATCTGGTTGATTTCTAACTTCCCTTTCAGTTTTAAAATACCAATTTCTGAATTCTTTCCTGAAAATTTCCCTAATAACTCAAAATGATACTTATTTTTGACAAGTCAGGGTTCTTATTTTCTATATTATCTTTTGACAGCTTACTCGGGCAATTTACAATTTACATTACACATAATGCCTAGGAAACTTTTATTTGTTTCAGTTTTGTCTGTAGGTATTATCAGCTATAGAGTTTGAAATACCTCTAAGAATGTGGTAGAAGTCCTGTACATATACATGCATAGCAGGGGTCTGATACATGTGCATTCAGTTGGATTATATGCCATCAGACAATCTCTGATTCTTGTTACCTCCACCTCAGAGATTTCAGGTTACACTATTCATCACATTCAAAGTACAGTGAATGAAAATTTCAAACATTTGAGGGGTACATTTTCCATCATAAAGACCTTATCATAAAGTTAGAAGGGGCTTCTTTTTGATGAAAAGCACTTCTTTACATTCATCTTCATGTAAGCTTCTCTCTACCATTAGTCTAATCTTGCATTTATTTCTGAAATGAAGTTGAAGCATGTAGTTGCTAGGATTATTCCAGCCTACTGTTTTTTTTTTTTTTTTCCAGATTGCAGAATTAGTATGTCATTTTTCTTCATAGCTTCTGATTTAATTTCTGTTAATGTTGCTGATCATTGGTTTCACAATGAAATTCATTTCAGTGAGTTAGTGGGTTTCCACCTTTACACTGATAGCACAGAGTATCTGCAAGAAGCAAATAAGCAAAGAAATTGATATGCTATGTAAATAGCTTTCACACAGCATTTTATTTTTTATTACTGAGTTGATACAAGCACAACTTTGTGTGGGTCAACCTGTTCATGCTCAGTTGCTCAGTTACTCAGTCACGTCCAACTCAGCAACCCATGGACTGTAGCCTGCCAGGCTCCTCCATCCATGGGATTTCCTAGGCAAGAATATTGGAGTGGGTTGCCATTTCCTTCCAGGGATCAAACCCATGTCTCCTGCAGCTCCTCCATTGGCATGAGGATTCACAGTAGAGATAATCAATGATACAATTTTGCAAAAGATGCCCAACCAGTAGCAGGAGAGGCTTCTGATTTTAGAATTCAAGCTTTCACTCATTTGTGTATTTGAAGATTGTTTATGGAAAAAAGAAAAACTTTGCATGGCGCAGAGAAGATAGAGGTTTACAAGATAGTTCCTGACCTCCAGAAACATACAAAGAAAAAGAAAAATAATAAAAGTAATCTGTGTTTAGCACAGTTATGACCCAAGGGGGAGGTTCAATAAAGATGAGCTAAAATGGTTATTAGGGGCAAGAAGAGGTACCCTTCCACCCAGCCACTGAAATCCACAGATGCTCTCAAGCCTTCTTTCCAAGTACTTGTATGTGTGTGTTAAGTTGCTTCAGTTGTGTCCAACTCTTTGCAACCCTATGGACTGTAGCCCACCAGGCTCCTCTGGGATTCTCCAGGCAAGAAGACTGGAGTGGGTTGCCATGCTCTCTTCCGGGGATCTCCTGACCCAGGGACTGAACCTGTGTCTCTTATGTCTCCTGCATTGGCAAAGTGGGTTCTTTACCACTAAAACCACCTGGGAAGCCCCTTTCAAAATATAAGTGCTCATTATTTCAAAAGCAGCTCTGACAAGTATGTAACTTGTTTCTTATATTTTTAGAAAATTAGAAGAGGCTAATTAAACAGAAGCAGAGACATTACTTTGCCAACAAAGGTCCGTCTAGTCAAGGCTATGGTTTTTCCAGTGGTCATGTATGAATGTGAGAGTTGGACTGTGAAGAAAGCTGAGTGCCGAAGAATTGATGCTTTTGAACTGTGGTGTTGGAGAAGACTCTTGAGAGTCCCTTGGACTGCAAGGAGATCCAACCAGTCCATTCTAAAGGAGATTAGCCCTGGGATTTCTTTGGAAGGAATGATGCTGAAGCTGAAACTCCAGTACTTTGGCCACCTCATGCGAAGAGTTGACTCATTGGAAAAGACTCTGATAGTGGTAGGGATTGGGGGCAGGAGGAGAAGGGGATGACAGAGGATGAGATGGCTGGATGGCATCACTGACTCGATGGACCTGAGTCTGAGTGAACTCCGAGAGTT
The DNA here is from genome assembly GCF_029378745.1 of Bos indicus. NCBI lineage: Eukaryota > Metazoa > Chordata > Mammalia > Artiodactyla > Bovidae > Bos > Bos indicus. Next base: position 44,034,499 of record NC_091783.1, read on the forward strand.
GGTAATGGACAGGGAGGCCTGGCGTTCTGTGATTCATGGGGTCGCAAAGAGTCGGACATGACTGAGCAACTGAACTGAATTAAACAGAAAGGGGAGAGTGAACAAGCACACAGAAAAATAAGAAAGGGGAAAAAAATGAAAGACTGACGGAAACTGTCAAAAATTATAAAAGTGCACATACAATAATGATGGACATATACAAAACCCCATATTATTCAGAAGTTTCTTAGTGTGAAGCATGAAGAATGCATAGCTTAGGAGCCTGCACAGTAGAATGTAAGAGGCATACAGAATAGACAAGAGTCAAGTAGCATTTGAGCACTAGGTTTTCTTCACATGTTTATGTCACTCACTCTTTACAAAGACCCTGCTGAAGTAGCTTGTTCTTGTTAACAAATGAAGAGAGAAAGGATTCAAGTAATCAGGAAGCATATTCAACATAAATCATGTATCTGAAGTTCAAGATGTTAATTTAAATATGTAATTTTGATTACATCTTTGAGTTTTAGAGCTGGTTTGGAACGAATTCATTGAGGGTATATATGCTTGTAAATCTGTAAATAGAATTTAAAAGTATCCTAATGCTCTAATCTTCAGGTCAGTTCAGTAATTCAGATGTGTCTGACTCTTTGCAACTCCATGAACCGCAGCACGCCAGGCCTCCCTGTCCATCACCAACTCCCGGAGTCCATCCAAACCCATGTCCATTGAGATGGTGATGCCATCCAACTATCTCATCCTCTCTCATCCCCTTCTCCTCCTGCCCTCAATCTTTCTCAGCATCAGGGTCTTTTCCAATGAGTCAGCTCTTTGCATCAGGTGGCCAAAGTATTGGAGTTTTAGCTTCAACATCAATCCTTCCAATGAACACCCAGGACTGATCTCCTTTAGGATGGACTGGTTGGATCTCCTTGCAGTCCAAGGGACTCTCAAGAGTCTTCTCCAACACCACAGTTCAAAAGCATCAATTCTTCAGTGCTCAGCTTTCTTTATAGTCCAAATCTCACATCCATACATGACCACTGGAAAAACCATAGCCTTGACTAGATGGACCTTTGTTGGCAAAGTAATGTCTTTGCTTTTTAATGTGCTGTCTAGGTTGGTCATAACTTTCCTTCCAAGGAGTAAGCATCTTTTAATTTCGTGGCTACAATCACCATCTGCAGTGATTTTGGAGCCCAGAAAATAAAGTCAGCCACTGTTTCCCCATCTATTTGCCATGAAGTGATGGGACCAGATGCCATGATCTTAGTTTTCTGAATGTTGAGCTTTAAGCCAACTTTCTCACTCTCCTCTTTCACTTTCATCAAGAGGCTTTCTGCCATAAGGGTGGTGTCATCTGCATATCTGAGGTTATTGATATTTCTCCCGGCAATCTTGATTCCAGCTTATGCTTCCTCTAGCCCAGCGTTTCTCATGATGTACTCTGCATATAAGTTAAATAAGCAGGGTGACAATATACAGCCTTGATGTTCTCCTTTTCCTATTTGGAACCAGTCTGTTGTTCCATGTCCGGTTCTAACTGTTGCTTCTTGACCCGCATATAGGCTTCTCAAGAGGCAGGTCAGGTGGTCTGGTATTCCCATCTCTTTCACAATTGTCCACAGTTTATTGTGATCCACACAGTCAAAGGCTTTGGCTTAGTCAATAAAGCAGAAATAGATGTTTTTCTGAAACTCTCTTGCTTTTTTGATGATCCAGCAGATGTTGGCAATTTGATCTCTGGTTCCTCTGCCTTTTCTAAAACCAGCTTGAACATCTGAAAGTTCACTGTTCATGTATTGCTGAAGTCTGGCTTGGAGAATTTTGAGCATTACTTTACTAGCATGTAAGATGAGTGCAATTGTGTGGTAGTTTGAGCATTGTTTGGCATTGCCTTTCTTTGGGGTTGGAATGAAAACTGCCCTTTTCCAGTCCTGTGACCACTGCTGAGTTTTCCAAATTTGCTGGCATATACTTCTAATCTTACTAGAGGTAAATAGTCCTAGAGAACAATTATTATGGCCACATTTAAATACCTAAATGTGTATTTAAATTCAATATATTTGTTTAAATACATAAAGAAACCAAAACTTTTCTTCAAGGTTAGTATGTCAAATGTGCTACTGATGATTCAAGAATAGAAAATCCTGCTAATTTCATTCCTAGATCCTTAGGACTCAGTAGAATTCCAAATAACAGCTTAATATTCAATAAGCATGATTTAGAAATGGTTGATTTTACATTCTTTTTTTTTCCTTTGGTTTGTTTGTTGCCATACCCACTTGTTAAGGTAATGAAAAGTGATCTCAGTAGACTCTTTCTCTCTGTTCTGCTCAACTACTTCTTCTTCTCTTTTCTCCTCAGACAGATCATTATAATATTCTTTCTCCATGTCCTATTCATCAGTTTGGTCATAAACAAACACTTTCTGTTCCAATGACTTTTCTGTATCAGAATTCCTCAATATGATGAAATTAGAGTCAAGACATCCTCCACATTTCTGATATGCATGGTAAATAATATAACCCTTAGTTATTCTCTTTGTACCCATTCCTTTGATAAAGTTTACCCAAAATAATTTATCTCAGTGTTTTTAGCATGATATAACAAAATGGCTCTTTTTACATAATATGCTTTTAATGGTCCAATTTTATTAGACATTGAAATTCAAGGTTACTGTGTTTTGATCTCCTTTATTTTCATATTTTATCTAATTTATTTCTGAGTATCTTGCAGTGGTATTTGGACTGCTTGTACTTCATATATACATCTTAAAAGCCCCTAGAAGGAGTCAGGGACACCCTATCTTCATGTATTTGTTGTTACAGTATTTTAATATGTATTTACAGCATGTGTTATGGTCATTAAGGTAAGCTGTACTATTTATAAATTTAATACCTTGGACAATTTCCTTGGCATTTCCAAGTCTCAGGATTTTCATTTATGGAAAGGGAATAATAATACTTACCTCATGGCCGGTCATAAGATTACATGGCATAAGTTATTTAAAACAGATACTGAACTCTCAATAAAAGAGTATAGTAAGTACCCTACATGCAAACAAGCTCCATTCCTAGAGAGCATTTGTAAGTCCAATTTATTCTGTAAGTTCAACAAAATTAGCCTAGGCACCCAGCTAACACAATTGGCTATATTGTAATAGGTTTATAATACTTTTCACACAAATAATACATAAAAAAAACAAAAAAATAAAACATTTAAAAATCTTAGAGTACAGTACCCTGAAAAGTACAGTAGTACAGTTCATCAGCTGGTATACAGGAGCTGGCATTGAGTGAATAGGCAAGAAGAGTTACTGATTGGAAGAGGGACAGGAGGAGGGAGAAGTAGAGCTGAAGAGTCATCAGCAATAGGAGATGGGGAGAGCAAGCTACAATTTTATTCACACCTGACATTGATGGAATGTGGGCTCACATCTTTGAAAGTTTGCAACTTGAAGGTTCATATTAGGGGACTTACTGAAAACATTAATTTTGTAACAGTTTTTGTTATGTTTGAAAGGTTGTTGTTGAATCATGGAAAGACGCTGGGATTCTTGGCCTCCGGAGGAGAAGAATTCAATCCGGGGCCAGAGACGAGGCTTGATCGCTCAGAGTTTTTGTGTAATAAAGTTTTATGAAAGTATTAAAGGAGATAGAGAAGCTTCTGACATAGACATCATAAGGGGGTAGAAAAAGTACCCACTTGCTACTGTTAGCAATGGAGTTATATACTCTCCAATGAATCCAAAGAGTGTCTGGAGGTTATAAAGACCTCACTAGACCTACTCCCATAATTTACATTTTAAGATAACAGAATTAGCCAGAATGTTTAGTCCAGAGACTGCCTTCAGGCAGGATACATTATTGTTAGTTCAGTTCAGTCGCTCAGTCATGTCCGACTCTTCGCGACCCCATGAATTGCAGCATGCCAGGCCTCCCTGTCCATCACCATCTTCTGGAGTTCACTCAAACTCATGTCCATCGAGTCTGTGATGCCATCCAGCCATCTCATCCTCTGTCGTCCCTGTCTCCTCCTGCCCCCAATCCCTCCCAGCATCAGAGTCTTTTCCAGTGAGTCAACTCTTCGCATGAGGTGGCCAAAGTATTGGAGTTTCAGCTTTAACATCGTTCCTTCCAAAGAACACCCAGGACTGATCTCCTTTAGAATGGACAGGTTGGATCTCCTTGCAGTCCAAGGGACTCTCAAGAGTCTTCTCCAACACCACAGTTCAAAAGCATCAATTCTTCGGCGCTCAGCTTTCTTCACAGTCCAACTCTCACATCCATACATGACCACTGGAAAAACCATAGCCTTGACTAGATGGACCTTTGTTGGCAAAGTAATGTCTCTGCTTTTCAATATGCTGTCTAGGTTGGTCATAACTTTCCTTCTAAGGAGTAAGCGTCTTTTAATTTCATGGCTGCACTCACCATCTGCAGTGATTTTGGAGCCCCCCCAAATAAAGTCTGACACTCTTTCCACTGTTTCCCCATCTATTTCCCATGAAGTGATGGGACCAGATGCCATGATCTTAGTTTTCTGAATGCTGAGCTTTAAGCCAACTTTTTCACTCTCCTCTTTCACTTTCATCAAGAGGCTTTTTAGTTCCTCTTCACTTTCTGCCATAATGGTGGTGTCATCTGCATATCTGAGGTTATTGATGTTTCTCCTGGCAATCTTGATTCCAGCTTGTGCTTCTTCCAGCCCAGCGTTTCTCATGATGTACTCTGCATAGAAGTTAAATAAACAGGGTGACAATATACAGCCTTGACGTACTCCGTTTCCTATTTGGAACCAATCTGTTCTAACTGTTCTAACTGTTGCTTCCTGACCTGCATACAGGTTTCTCAAGAGGCAGGTCAGGTGGTCTGGTATTCCCATCTCTTTCAGAATTGTCCACAGTTTATTGTGATCCACACAGTCAAAGGCTTTGGCACAGTCAATAAAGCAGAAATAGATGTTTTTCTGGAACTCTCTTGCTTTTTCCATGATCCAGCGGATGTTGGCAATTTGATCTCTGGTTCCTCTGACTTTTCTAAAACCAGCTTGAACATCAGGAAGTTCACGGTTCACATATTGCTGAAGTCTGGCTTGGAGAATTTTGAGCATTACTTTACTAGCATGTAAGATGAGTGCAATTGTATGGTAGTTTGAGCATTCTTTGGCATTGCCTTTCTTTGGGATCAGAATGAAAACTGACCTTTTCCAGTCCTGTGGCCACTGCTGAGTTTTCCAAATTTGCTGGCATATTGAGTGCAGCACTTTCACAGCATCATCTTTCAGGATTTGAATAGCTCAACTGGAATGCCATCACCTCCACTAGCTTTGTTCATAGTGATGCTTTCTAAGGCCCACTTGACTTCACATTCCAGGATGTCTGGCTCTAGGTCAGTGATCACATCATCGTGATTATCTGGGTCGTGAAGATCTTTTTTTATAGTTCTTCTGTGTATTCTTGCCACCTCTTCTTAATATCTTCTGCTTCTGTTAGGTCCGTACCATTTCTGTCCTTTATCAAGCCCATATTTGCATGAAATGTTCCCTTGGTATCTTTAATTTTCTTGAAGAGATCTCTAGTCTTTCCCATTCTGTTGTTTTCCTCTATTTCTTTACATTGATCACTGAGGAAGGCTTTCTTATCTCTCTTGCTATTCTTTGGAACTCTGCATTTAGATGCTTACATCTTTCCTTTTCTCCTTTGCTTCTCTTCTTTTTGCAGCTATTTGTAAGGCCTCCTCAGACAGCCATTTTGCTTTTTTGCATTTCTTTTCCATGGGGATGGTCTTGATCCCTTTCTCCTGTACAATGTCATGAACCTCCGTCCATAGTTCATCAGGCACTCTGTCTATCAGATCTAGTCCCTTAAATCTATTTCTCACTTCCACTGTATAATCATAAGGGATTTGATTTAGGTCATACCTGAATGGTCTAGTGGTTTTCCCTACTTTCTTCAATTTAAGTCTGAATTTGCTAATAAGGAGTTCATGATCTGAGCCACAGTCAGCTCCTGGTCTTGTTTTTGTTGACTGTATAGAGCTTCTCCATCTTTGGCTGCAAAGAATATAATCAATCTGATTTCGGTGTTGACCATCTGGTAATGTCCATGTGTAGAGTCTTCTCTTGTGTTGTTGGAAGAGGGTGTTTGTTATGACCAGTGCATTTTCTTGGCAAAACTCTATTAGTCTTTGCCCTGCTTCATTCCGTATTCCAAGGCCAAATTTGCCTGTTACTCCCGGTGTTTCTTGACTTCCTACTTTTGCATTCCAGTCCCCTATAATGAAAAGGACATCTTTTTTGGGTGTTAGTTCTAAAAGGTCTTGTAGGTCTTCATAGAACCATTCAACTTCAGCTTCTTCAGCGTTACTGGTTGGGGCATAGACTTGGGTTACTGTGATATTGAATGGTTTACCTTGGAAACGAACAGAGATCATTCTGTCATTCTTGAGATTGCATCCAAGTACTGAATTTCAAACTCTTTTGTTGACCATGATGGTTACTCCATTTCTTCTAAGGGATTTCTGCCCTTAGAAGAAATAACATGAATAGCCAGGTTTAATCCAGAGAGTGTCCTCAGGCAGGATTCATAATCCTAAGGAATGTAGAGGAAAAAAAAGTTTGTCCTTTCTTCCTCCTTGAGAATTCCAGACCCCTCTGTCCTTGAGGACCCCTAGACTTCTTATCACCTACCTAGGAAATGACTCTCTCAGTCTTGCCTGGAGAATTCCATGGACAGAGGAGCCTGGCAGGCCATATTCCATGGGGTCGCAAAGAGTCGGACATGACTGAGCAACTAACACACTGGAACACAGCACCTGGGCTTCCCTCATGGCTTAGGAGGTAAAGAATCCATCTGTAATGCAGGAGACCCAGGTTTGATCCCTGGGTTGGGAAGATCCCCTGGAGAAGGGAGTGACTACCCACTCCAATATTCTTGCCTGGAGAATTCCACAGGCTGCAGTCCATGGGGTCGCAGAGTTGCACATGACTGAGTGACTAACACACACACACCACAATACCTAAAATAAAATTCTCAAAGATCTTTTGATGATGACAAAGTCGTAAGAAAGATTAAAAATTCCAATCCTTGTTCCTTTCTGTATTAATTAGTAATACAGTTTCAATTCCCCAGAAAACTCCACATTTGTTTTTGAATTTTGTGTGATCCAGTCGGCTCACCAAAAACAGTGGTGACATAATTCAGTTCATTTTTCCTCATTTCACACTCCAGTCTCCTGCCTCTTCTAACTCCTCAACCCCAGTTGTTCCATAACACCCTGAAATTAAGGTAACTTCCAAGAAACCCCAAGGAAGTACTCCTTCTCATACATCAAGCATAAAAAAGGTGGTAGGTTTATCATCAAAAAACATCCACTTGGTTTTCAGCTCTACCATAAGTCAGCTCTGGAACTTTAGATAAGACTGGTAGCCTCTCTGCACCATAGTTTATGTAATGGCAAAATGGGGTAAAAATTCCCAATTTTCTCACAAGAAATTTGTAAAGATTGAATGCAATAAACATTTTATTTTTGTTTATGAATACACTTGACATCTATGATGATGCCTAAATGTTAGGCATTCTATTATATTTAATGCTCCAGATTATGTCTTTGTGAATATTTATCTTTTGAAATGACTCACTTCTGTGTGCATTTCTTCCGTCTTTGGTTTAATTATTTTTATGATATAGCTATCTAATGGTGTTATTAGTGTTGATTGGTACTTAATTACTTAATGATTGATAATGCAACCTAGGTGGAATATTTGGATTTTAATGGAAGGCTTCAAGGTACAACTGTGCCTATCAGGATGGGATCTAGCGAAAATAAGAGTTGTCTCTGAACTCATATCAGAAAATTCTGGGAAATATATTTGACACAGGTTGGCCTTTTGTGTCATAACATAGTTTATTGTCAGCTTTCTTTAGGCAGGGATGACTCCTGACTTAGCATAAAAATTAAACCATTCTTCCTTACATTAAACTTGCATCTATAAACTGGGAAAAGAAGCAGTTTTGATTTCATGGTTTTATATATATGTTAGATGGATTAAAAGGCACACTGCATCATGAAACAGTGAGGAGAGGTTGAATTCAAGTCAGATTTAGATGTGAAATTAAGAAAAAAATAGGTTAGCAGTTTGGTACATGGCACCTTATCCGCACACATACACACCTTATGAATGTGTTAATAGAAGTGTGTCTATTAGCCTCCTTAACCACTAGGGGTCAGAATTACACAGGACACTCACAGAAAATGGTGCACCTGAACGGAGCGACCAGAAATCACCATTTGGAAGCGGTTTTGAGCATTGTGGACAGAGAACACTGAGAGAGCATTTACTATATGCCTGCCAGGTCTAATTATATGTTAAAGGGTAAGAATATGCAACTGGCACATTGACTTGCTCAGTCTATTTTTCCAGTCTTAATTTTCTCTATTCCCTCATAAGATACTGCTTAAGAAACTTTCCCCAACTTCAGAGGTCAGATTTCTGACTGCCACCATGGCAGGACAATTAGACATTGATGAACTTAAAATCTTCTGTGAGGAATACAGTTAAGAGAAGAAATGTGTATGGTTAACCTGTGGAAAACCATTATAAATATCAGGTACCTTCCCAGAAGCAAAATAATATAACAGTATAGAAAAAAAAAAAAAAAGGAAAATGTCAATGCTTTTTTACACAAATAATAGTAGACAGAACTATACATTTCTATTATTTCTTGGCTCATTAGAAGTTTTTCATGATTGCTCTATAGTGTTAAAGAGGTCAATATAAATGTTTTTTAATTGTTGCAAATAGATAAGACATGAAGACATGAGGCATATTTGTCTGCCTGATCCTTAGTATCTTTTAGTATTGGAGAGCAGGCCCTTCTTGTTCCTCAAATTCCACTATGTGCCCTAATACCAGCCCTTCCAGGTTTCCTCTGTCACCTTTCTGCATTGTTTCAGCTCTTAAATAACCAGTCACAGAGAGTTCTTGTAGGATCTGAATTTGTTCCCCTCATATTCCTTTTCCTTTTTAAAGCTTTTTGGTAAAAATCAAAATTTTTGACATTTGCTTTATCTCCTTTTTCTATTAGCAACCAACAATTTCCTTTTAATCTAACTGTACTCAAATGAATCATATTTTGTGTATATAGTATACAGATTTTGTATATACAGAACAGTATTCACAGTTGCCAGAAAGTTGTTCAAATATAAATTCACATAAGCAATTTGGTGGAATTTGTGTTTGGTAGTGAATATATAATCCTTGGAGGAGGAAATGGCATCCCACTCCAGTATTCTTGCCTGGAGAATCCCATGGACATAGAAGCTTGGCTAGCTATAATCTATAGGGTCATGACACAACTGAAGTGACTTAGCACACACACAATGAATATATAATAAATATACTTTATTTTACAAGTGCATATTTATAAAGTTCATTATATAAATGGCTGAGGAATTGGTTAAAGGCATTTACATCTCTTTGGATAAACATAGGACATTACAGAAATAATTAACACAAAAGGGACTTCATTTGTACAGATATAGAGGCAATGAGGTAGTATGAAATATGCACAGATGGTAGCAGAGCAAATACATAGTTTGTGTTTAAAAATCCATAATAAAAAAAGAATCTCTGAAAATCGCTGACAAAGAAAATGATTAAAAAAGAAAGGTAGCCCAATAGGAAAAAGGACAATGAATGTAAAGGCAATTTATAAGACAAAAAATGCTAAGGTTAATGTTGGGCAAATTCATTGGTAATTGAGAGATGAAAATTAGAAAAGCAATTAAATATAATGTTTTTGTATGACTTCAATTAAAAGCAAATACTTATCAAAAAAAGTGTATCTTGTACTTCTTCCCCCAAGGTAACTACTTTTTCAAGTATGGAATTTATTCTTCTGGATATTTATCTATGAACAAATAGATAATACTGAGATCCTTGGATTTGTGGTGATGGTAGCTAGTTTTATTTTTCTAAGGAGAAAGGCTCTATTAGTTTTTTTCTTGTACAGGTTATAGGAGTCTTTTCCTAGGGGTCTTTTTATGTAAGTCAATTATATTTTCTAAAATTATAAACATAAATGTATTTATAATTTCATTAACCATTCCTTTATTGATGGGTTTCCATGGTAGCTCAGACAGTAAAGAATCTGCCTGCAATGCAGGAGACCAGTGTTCGACCCCTGGGTCTGGAAGATCTCCAGGGGAAGGAAATGGCTGCCTGCTCCAGTATTCTTGCCTGGAGAATTCCAAGGACATTAAGCATCTCTATAACTTAAAAAAAATTATTTAATTGGAGGACACTTTCTTTACAACGTTGTGGTGGTTTTTGCCATACATTGACGTGAATCACTCATGGGTGCACATGTATCTCCTCATCCTTAACCCTCCTCCCACCTCCCTCCCCACTCCATCCCTCTGGGTTGTCCCAGAGCACTGGCTTTGAGTTCCCGCTTCATGCGTTGAACTTGCACTGGTCATCTATTTTACATATGGTAGTATACATATTTCAGTGCTATTCTCTCAAATCATCCCACCCTTACCTTCTCCCACATAGTCTGAAAGTCTGTTCTTTACATCTGTGTCTCTTGCTTCTTTGCATATAGGATCATCATTACCATCTTTCTAAATTACATATGTATACATTAATATACAGTATTGGTGTTTCTCTTTCTGGCTTCACTCTGTATAATAGGCTCCAGTTTCATCCACCTCATTAGAACTGACTCAAATGTGTTCTTTTTTTATAGCTGAGTAATATTCCATTGTGTATATGTACCACAACCTCCATTATCCATTTGTCTGCTGATGGACATCTAAGTTGCTTCCATGTCCTAGCTATTGTAAACAGTGCTGCAATGAACATTGGGGTGCATGTATCCCTTCCAATTTTGGTTTCCTCGCTGAGTATGCCCAGCAGTTCTATTTCCAGTTTTTTAAGGAATCTCCACACTGTTCTCCATAGTGGCTGTACCAGTTTGAATTCCCACCAGCAGTGTAGGAAGATTCCCTTTTCTCCATACTCTCTCCAGCATTTATTGTTTGTAGACATTTTGATGGTGGCCATTCTGACAAGCATGAGATGATACCTCATTGTGGTTTTTATTTGCATATAATGTTTTATTATAACACAACATTGAAACAATTTTTAATGCATTGTCATCTTAGATAAATTTTTCACCCTTTTAATATTGCCAATAAATGTAAATAATTGATGATGTCTGGGATGATATGAACATAGGCAAACAAATATCTTCTTACACAATTGTGTGCATGTGTGCTAAGTTGCTTCAGGTGTGTCTGACTCTTTGTGACCCTATGGACTGTAGCCTACCAGGCTCCTCTGTCCATGGGATTTTCCATGCAGGAATACTGAAATGTGTTGCCATGCCCTTCTCTAGGGGATCTTTCTGACCCTGGAGAAGGGATCAAACCCATGTATTCTGAGGCTCCTGCATTGCAGGGGGATTCTTTTATCGCTGAACCACTGGGGAAGCCCCTTACACAGTTATGGGAGAATAATTAGTAAGAACTTCTTTTGATGGTAATTTGGCAATATCTAGAAAATAACAAAATCTTGAAGGGAAGCACACAAAACTTTTAACTAAGTTTTTTTTTTTTTTTTTTTTTTCTGGGAAGAGGAGTTAGCTTACAGAAGATGGAATAATTTAGAAAGAATTTAATATTTTACTCCATATAATGCCATATTATTTGAATGTTTACAACAATTATGTATCCCTCTACAAATAAAATAAGAACTAGGAGAATTCCATGATCAAATACCCTTTCATCTCATATACTATTTTGCCCTCTTAGACATTTAAAATGCTCATTAGCACATTTAAGCGCTGTTAAGTCTAAAGTTAGTGAAATACTATGTCATTTATCCAAATTGTTCAGTCACCAAGTCCTGTCTGATTCTGTACAACCCAACAGACTGCAGCACACCAGGCCTCCCTGAGTTTGTCAAAGTTCATGTCCATTGAATTGGTGATGCTAGCCAAACATCTCCTTGTCTGCTGCTGTCTTCTCCTTTTGCCTCCAATCTTTCCCAGCATCAGAGTCTCTTCCAATGAGTTGGCTGTTCCCATCAGGTGGCCAAAGTATTGGAACTTCAGCGTCAGTCCTTCCAGTGAGTATTCAGGGTTGATTTCCCTTAGGATTGACTGATTTGATATCCTTGCTGTCCAAGGGACTCTCAAGAGTCTTTTCCAGCACCACAGTTCGAAAGCATCAGTTCTTCAGTGCTCAACCTTCTTTATGATCCAACTCTCACATCCATGCATGACTACTAGAAAGACCATGGCTTTGACTATTTGGGCCTTTGTTGGCAAAATGGCGTCTGCTTTTTAATGTACTGTCTAGGTTTGTCATAATCTTCATTCCAAGAATTGAATATCTTCTAATTTCATAACTGCAGTCATTATCTGCAGTGATTTTGAAGCCCAAGAAGAGAAAATTTGTCACTGTTTCCACTTTTTCCCTTCTCTTTGCCATGAAATGAGGGGACCCAAAGCCATGATCTTAGATTTTTTAATGTTGAATTTTAAACCAACTTTTTCACTCTCCTCCTTTACCCTTATCAAGAGACTCTTTAGTTCCTCTTCACTTTCTGCCATTTAGAGTGGTATCATCTGCCTATCTGGAGGTTATTGATATTTCTCCAGGCAATCTTGATTACAGCTTATAACTCATCCAGCCCAGCATTTCACATGATGTACTCGGCATATGATAAGTTAAATAAACAGAGTTGACAATACAGAGCCTTGTTGTACTCCTTTCTCAATTTTGAACCAGTCAGCTGTTTCATGTAAGGTTCTAACAGTTTTCTTCTTGACCTGCATACTGGCTTCTGAGGAGACAGGTAAGATGGTTTGGGATTCCCATCTCTTTAAGAGCTTTCCACAGTTTGTTGTAATCTACACAATCAAAGACTTTTGCACAGTCAATGAAACAGAAGTAGATGTTTTTGTCTGGAATTCCTTTGCTTTCTCTATGATCCAACGGATGTTGGCAATTTGATCTCTGGTTCCTTTGCCTTTTCTATACCAAGGTTGTACATCTGGAAGTTCTTGATTTATGTACTGCTGAAGCCAACTTGAAGGATTTTGAGCATAACTTTACTAGCATGGGAAGTGAGCACAATTGTCCTGTAGTTTGAGCATTCTTTAGCACTGAACTTCTTTGGAATTGGGATGAAAACTGACCTTTTCCGGTCCTGTGGTTACTGCTTGGTTTTCCAAATTTGCTGATATATTGAATGCAACACTTTAACAGCATTGTCGTTCAGTATTTGAAATAGCTCAGCTGGAATTCCATCACCTCCATTAGCTTTATTCGTTGTAATGATTCCTAAGACCCTCTTGACTTCACTCTCCAGGGTGTCTAGCTCTAAGTAAGTGATCACAACATTGTTATCCAGGTCATCAAGACCTTTTTGTAAATTTTTTCTGTGTATTCTTGCCACTTCTTAATCTCTTCTGCCTCTGTTAGGTCTTTAAATTTTCTGTCCTTGATCATGCCCATCCTTCCATTAAATATTTCTTTGATATCTCCAGTTTTCTTGAAGAGATCTCTAGTCTTTCCCATTCTATTGTTTTCCTCTATTTCTTTTCATTGTTCATGGAAGGCCCTCTTATCTTTCTTTGCTATTCTCTGGAACTCTGCATTCAGGTGGGCATATCTTTCCCTTTCTCCCTGGCTTTTCACTTCTCTTCTTTCCTCAGCTATTTGTAAAAGGCTCCTCAGACAACCACTTTGCTTTCTTGCATTTCTTTTTCTGTGGGAAGGTTTTTGTCTACTGCCTCCTGTACAATATTATGAACCTCTGTCCATAGTTCTTCAGGTACTCTATCTGCCAGATCTAATCCCTTGATCTATTTTTAACCTTCACTGTATAATCGTAATGGATTTGATTTAGGTCATACATGAATGGCCTAGTGATTTTCCTCACTTTTTTAGTTTAAGCCTGAATTTTGCTATAAGGAGCTGATGACTGAGTCACAGTCAGCCCCAGGTCTTGTTTTTTGTTGACTGTATAGATCTTTTTGCCTTTTCATACTGTAAAAAGGTGTTGCAAAAGGCAGAGGAACCAGAGATCAATTTGCCAACATCTGTTGAATCATAGAAAAAGCAAAAGAATTCCAGAAAAACATCTACTTCTGCTTCATTGACTCTGCTAAAGACTTTAACTGTGTAGAAACTGTGGAAAATTCTTAAAGTGATGGGAATACCAGACTACTTTATCTGCCCCCTGAGAAACCTGTATGCAGGTCAGGAAGCAACAGTTAGAACTAGACATGGAACCATGGACTGGTTCAAAATCTAAAAAGGAGTATAAGGCTGTATTTTGTCAGCCTTTGTTATTTGTTATTTGTTATTTGTTAAATAAGGCTTATTTAACTTGCGTGCAGAGAACATCATTCAAAATGCCAGGTTGGATGAAGCACAAGCTGGATGGAATCAAGATTGCCAGGAGAAATATCAATAACTTCAGATATGCATATGGTACCACCCTTATGGCAGAAAGTGAAGTGGAATTAAAGAGGCTCTTGATGAAGGTGAAAGAGAAGAGTGAAAAAGCTGGCTTGAAGCTCAACATTCATAAAATGAAGATCATGGCATCTGGTCCTATCACTTCATGGCAGAGAGATGGGGAAACAATGGACACAGTGACAGACTTTATTTTCTTGGACTCCAAAATCACTGTGGAAGGTGACTACAGCCATGAAATTAAAAGATTCTTGCTCCTTGGAAGAAAAGCTATGACAAACCTAGACAGCATATTAAAAAGCAGAGACATTACTTTGGCTACAAAGGTCCATATAGTCAAAGCTATGGTTTTTCCAGTAGTCATGTATGGATGTTAGAGTTGGACAATAAAAAAAGGCTGAGCACCAAAAAATTGATGCCTTCAAACTGTGGGGCTGGAGAATACTCTTGAGAGTTCCTTGGACAGCAGGAAGCTCAAACTAGTCAATCCTAAAAGAAATCAGTCCTGAATATTCATTGGAAGGAATGATGCTGAAGCTGAAGCTCCAATAATTTGGCCACCTAATGAAAAAAGCTGGCTCATTGGAAAAGACCCTGATGCTGAGAAAAATTGAAGGCAGGAGGAGAAGGGGTTGATAGAGGATGAGGTGGTTGGATGGCATCACCAACTCAATGGACATGAGTTTGAGCAAACTCTGGGAGTTGGTGAAGGGAAGGGAAGCCTGTGTGCTGCAGTCCATGGAGTCGCAAAGAGTCAGACATGAAGGAGTGACAGAGCAACAACAACAATAGATCTCCATCTTCAACTTCAGAGAATATAATCAATCTGATTTCAGTATTGATCATTTGGTGATGTCCATTTGTAGTGTCATCTCTTGTGTTTTTGGAAAAGTGTATTTGTTATGACCAGTGTGCTGCTCCTGCTGCTAAGTCGTTTCAGTCGTGTCTGACTCTGTGCGACCCCATAGATGGCAGCCCACCAGGCTCCTGTGTCCTTGGGATTCTCCAGGCAAGAATACTGGAGTGGGTTGCCATTTCCTTCTCCAATGCATGAAAGTGAAAAGTGAAAGTGAAGTTGCTCAGTCATGCCCGACTTTTAGTGACCCCATGGACTGGAGCCTACCAGGCTCCTCTGTCCGTGGGATTTTCCAGGCAAGAGTACTGGAGTGGGGTGCCATTGCCTTCTCCGTATCCTCTTGGAAAAACTCTGTTGGCCTTCACCCTACTTCATTTTGTACTCCAAGGCCAAAACTGCCTGTTATTTCAGGTATATCTTGACTTCCTACTTTTGCATTCCAATCCCCTGTGATGAAAAGGACATCTTTTTTTGTGTGTTAGTTCTCGAGTCTTGTAGGTTGTTCTATATCTGGTCAGCTTCAGCTTCTTTGGCATAAGTTGTTGGGATACATAGACTTGGATTACTGTGATATTGAATGGTTTGCCTTGAACTGAGATCTCTCATTTATGAGTTGCACCCAAGTACTGCATTTTGGACTCTTGTTGATTATGAGGGCTATTCCATTTCTTCTATGGGAATCTTGCCCACGGTAGTAGATATAATGGTCATCTAAATTAAATTAAACCATTCCCATTCATTTTAGTTCACTGATTCCTAAGATACTGATGTTTACTCTTGCCATCTTCTGCTTGACCACATCCAATTTACCTTGATTCATGGACCTAACCTGGAGAAGGGAAAGGTTACCCACTCCAGTATTCTGGCCTGGAGAATTCCAAGGACTGTATTCCCCACTTTTTGATTGAGTTGTTTGTTTTTCTGGCATTGAGTTATATGAGCTGCTTGTATATTTTGGAAATTAATCCTTTGTCAGTTGTTTCATTTGCTATTATTTTCCCCCATTCTGAGCACTGTCTTTTCACTTTGCTTATAGCCTCCTTTGCTACGTAAAAGCTTTTAAATTTAATCAGGTCCCACTTGTTTACCTTTGTTTTTATTTCCATTACTCTAGGAGGTGGGTAATAGAGGATCTTGCTTTATGTCATTGAATATTCTGCCTATGTTTTCCTCTAAGAGTTTTATAGTTTCTGGTCTTACATTTAGGTCTTTAATCCAGTTTGAGTTTATCTTTGTGCATAGTGTTAGGAAGTATTCTAATTTTATTCTTCTACATGTAGTTGTCCAGTTTTCCCAGCACCATTTATTGAAGAGCTGTCTTTGCCCTATTGTATATTCTTGCCTCCTTTGTAAAAAATAAAGTACCCATAGATGCATGGGTTTATTTCTGAGCTTTCTTTCTATCTTATTCCATTGGTCTCTATTTCTGTTTTTGTTCCAGTACCATAGTGTCTTAATAACTGTAACTTCGTAGTATAATCTGAAGTCAGGAAAGTTGATTCCTCCAGCTCCATTCTTTCATTAGTGTCTTAAATTTTCTATGTACAGTTCTTTTGTCTCCTTAGGTAGGTTTATTCCTAGATACTTAATTCTTTTTGTTGCAGTGGTGAGTGGGATTGATTCTTTAATTGCTCTTTCTGATTTTTCATTGTTAGTGTATAGAAATGCAAGTGATTTCTGTGTATTGATTTTATATCCTACAACTTTGCTAAATTCACTGATTAGCTCTAGTAATTTTCTAATACTATCTTTAGGGTTTTCTATGTACAATATCATGTCATCTGCAAACAGTGAGAACTTTACTTCTTTTCCAATCTGGATTCCTTTTATTTCATTTTCTTCCCCTATGGCTGTAGCTAGGACTTCCAGAACTATGTTGAATAATAGTGGTGAAAGTGGACACCCTTGTCTTGTTCCTGATCTTAGGGGGAATGCTTTCAGTTTTTCACCATGGAGAATAATGTTTGCTGTAGGCTTACGATATATGGCCTTTACTATGTTGAGGTAGGTTCCTTATATGCCCATTTTTTGAAGAGTTTTAATCATAAAGAGGTACTGAATTTTGTTAAAGGCTTTTTCTGCATCTATTGAGATGATTATATGGTTTTTATCTTTCAATTTGTTAATATGGTGTATCACATTGATTGATTTGCATTTATTGAAGAATCCTTGCATTCCTGGAATAAACCCAAATTAATCATGGTGTATGAGCTTTTTGATGTGTTGTTGAATACTGTTTGCTAAAATTTTGTTGATTATTTTTGCATCTATGTTCATCAGTGATATTGGCTTGTAGTTTTCTTTTTTTGTGTTGTCTTTGCTGGTTTTAGTATCAGGGTGATGGTGGCCTCGTTCAATGAGCTTGGAAATTTCTTTCCCCTGCAATTTTTTGAAAGAGTTTTAGAAGGATAGACATTAGCTCTTCTTTAAATGTTTGATAGAATTCTCCTGTGAAGCCATCTGGTCCTGGGCTTTTGTTTTTGGGGAGATTTTTGATCATAGCTTTCATTTCAGTGCTTGTAATTGGATTCATAATTTCTATTTCTTCCTGGTTCAGTTTTGGAAGATTGAACTTTTATAAGAATCTGTCCATTTCTTCCAGGTTATCCATTTTGTTGCCATATAGTTGTTCATAACAGTCTCTTATAATCCTTTGTATTTCTTCATTGTCTGTTGTAACCTCTCCTTTTTCATTTCTAATTTTGTTGATTTGATTCTTCTCTCTTTTTTTCTTAATGAGTCTGGCCAAATGTTTGTCAATTTTGTTTATCTTCTCAAAGAAACATCTTTTAGTTTTATTAATCATTACTACTGCCTCTTTCATTTCTTTTTCATTTATTTCTGCTTGAATCTTTATGATTTATTTCCTTCCACTAATCTTGGTGTGTTTTTTTCTTCTTTTTCCAGTTGTTTAGGATGTATAGTTTGGTTGTCTAATCAACATTTTCTTATTTCTTGATGTAGGATTTTATTGCTATAAACTTCCCTCTTAGAACTGCTTTTGCTGCATCCTGTAGGTTTTGAGTTGTTGTGTTTTCATTGTCATTTGTTTCTAGAAATTTTTTGATTTTCCTTTTTATTTCTTCAGTAACCTGTTGGTTATTTAGAAATGTGTTGTTTAATCTCCATGTATTTGTGTTTCTTACAATTTTTTTCTTGTAATTGAAATCTAGTCTTATGGAGTTGTGGTCAGAGAAGATGCTTGATATGATTTAAGTTTTCTTAAATTTACTGAGGTTTGATTTGTGACCCACGATATTGTCTATCCTGGAGAATGTTCCATGTACACTTCAGAAGAAGGTATATTCTTCTGCATTTGGATGGAATGTCTGTATGCTTTCTTTTGAAAAGTGTCTAAGTTTTCAGCCCATATTTAATTGGATTGCTTACTTTCTTGATGTTGTGTTGCGTGAGCTCTTTGTATATTTTGGATATTAACCTCATCATTCACATCATTTGCAAAGATTTTCTCTCATTTCATAGGTTGTCTTTTTATTTTGTTGATGGTTTCCTTTTCTGTGCAAAAGCTTTTAAATTTGATTAGGTCCCATTTGTTTATTTTTGCTTCTATGTCTGTTGCCTTAGGAGACTGGTCCAGGGAAATATTTCTACTATTCATATCAGAGACTGTTCTGCATATGTTTTCTTCTATGATTTATGGTTTCTGGTCTTATATATATATTTTTTGGAGAAGGCAATGGCGCCCCACTCCAGTACTCTTGCCTGGAAAATCCCGTGGATGGAGGAGCCTGGTAGGCTGCAGTCCATGGGGTTGCTAGGAGTTGGACACAACTGAGTGACTTCACTTTCACTTTTCACTTTCATGCATTGGAGAAGGAAATGGCAAACCACTCCAGTGTTCTTGCCTGGAGTATCCCAGGGGCGGGGGAGCCTGGTGAGTTGCCGTCTATGGGGTTGCACAGAGTCGGACACGACTGAAGTGACTTAGCAGCAGCAGCAGCAGGTCTTATATTTATGCCTTTAAATCATTTTGAATTTATTTTTGTTCACGGTGTGAAAGAATGTTCTAATCTTCTGTTTTATATGCGGTTGTCCAAATTTTCCAGCAAAACTCGTTGAAGAGGCTGTCTTTTCTCCATTGTATATTCTTGCCTTTTTTGTCATGGATTAATTGACTGTGGATTTATGGGTTTATCTAAGCTCTCTATTGTATTACACAACCAGTCTCTTAACTTTCAATGGAATGGGCTCTTTCTATGTAGATATTCCAGACTCTGCTCACTTCCCACTGATTCTGAATAGTTTCATACACTTACCTCTGTAAAAAAGAAGCAATAGCAACAACAAAAAAGAAGCAACAAACTACCAAGCAACTAAGGCTTTAGGTCAATCTGATACTTTATAGGTTATGCTAATCAAGCACCCTGAGTCTTTGTTCATAAAATATCCCTCATTGTATCTTAAGCTACTCAAGCTAAACCCAGTTGTCGCCTTTCTAAGATTCATCCATGACTTCTATTTTTGTATGTATTAAATTCTCAGATTCCAAATGATAATGACAAATATTTTTTCATAATATAAAAAAACTATGTAATCATTCTTTTTAAAAAATAATTTATTTTAATTGGAGGATAATTACAATATTGTACATGGCTTTTGCTATATACCAACATGAATCAGCCACAGATGCACATGTATCTCCCCCATCCTGAACCTCCCTCCCACCTCCCTCCCCACCCGATCACTCTGGGTTGTCCCAGAGCACCAGCTTTGAGTGCCCTGCTTCATGCATCGAATTTTTACATATGGTAATATATATGTTTCAATGCTATTTTTTCCAATCATCCCACCCTTGCCTTCTCCCACATAGTTCAAAAGTCTGTTCTTTACATCTGTGTCTCTTTTGCTGCCTTGCATATAGGATCATTGTTACCGTCTTTCTAAATTCCATATATATGTGTTAATATACTGTATTGGTGTTTCTCTTTCTGACTTGACTGAGAGGCCAACTAAAACCTGTTGGAAATGTTTGCACAGAGCTGTATTTTTAAAGTTTTTTTTTTTTTTTTTTAATTTTTATTTTATTTTTAAACTTTACATAATTGTATTAGTTTTGCCAAACATCAAAGTGAATCCACCACAGGTATACATGTGTTCCCCATCCTGAACCCTCCTCCCTCCTCCCTCCCCATACCATCCCTCTGGGTCGTCCCAGTGCACCAGCCCCAAGCATCCAGTATCGTGCATCGAAGCTGGACTGGCAACTCGTTTCTTACATGATATTTTACATGTTACAATGTCATTCTCCCAAATCTTCCCACCCTCTCCCTCTCCCACAGAGTCCATAAGACTGTTCTATACATCAGTGTCTCTTTTGCTGTCTCGTACACAGGGTTATTGTTACCATCTTTCTAAATTCCATATATATGCATTAGAATACTGTATTTATGTTTTTCCTTCTGGCTTACTTCACTCTGTATAATAGGCTCCAGTTTCATCCACCTCATTAGAACTGATTCAAATGTATTCTTTTTAATGGCTGAGTAATACTCCATTGTGTATATGTACCACAGCTTTCTTATCCATTCATCTGCTGATGGACATCTAGGTTGCTTCCATGTCTTGGCTATTATAAACAGTGCTGCGATGAACATTGGGGTACACGTGTCTCTTTCCCTTCTGGTTTCCTCAGTGTGTATGCCCAGCAGTGGGGTTGCTGGATCATAAGGCAGTTCTATTTCCAGTTTTTTAAGGAATCTCCACACTGTTCTCCATAGTGGCTGTACTAGTTTGCATTCCCACCAACAGTGTAAGAGGGTTCCCTTTTCTCCACACCCTCTCCAGCATTTATTATTTGTAGACTTTTGGATCGCAGCCATTCTGACTGGTGTGAAATGGTACCTCATAGTGGTTTTGATTTGCATTTCTCTGATAATGAGTGATGTTGAGCATCTTTTCATGTGTTTGTTAGCCATCTGTATGTCTTCTTTGGAGAAATGTCTATTTAGTTCTTTGGCCCATTTTTTGATTGGGTCGTTTATTTTTCTGGAGTTGAGCTGTAGGAGTTGCTTGTATATTTTTGAGATTAGTTGTTTGTCGGTTGCTTCATTTGCTATTATTTTCTCCCATTCTGAAGGCTGTCTTTTCACCTTGCTAATAGTTTCCTTTGATGTGCAGAAGCTTTTAAGGTTAATTAGGTCCCATTTGTTTATTTTTGCTTTTATTTCCAATATTCTGGGAGGTGGGTCATAGAGGATCCTGCTGTGATGTATGTCGGAGAGTGTTTTGCCTATGTTCTCCTCTAGGAGTTTTATAGTTTCTGGTCTTACGTTTAGATCTTTAATCCATTTTGAGTTTATTTTTGTGTATGGTGTTAGAAAGTGGTCCAGTTTCATTCTTTTACAAGTGGTTGACCAGATTTCCCAGCACCACTTGTTAAAGAGATTGTCTTTAATCCATTGTATATTCTTGCCTCCTTTGTCGAAGATAAGGTGTCCATATGTGCGTGGATTTATCTCTGGGCTTTCTATTTTATTCCATTGATCAATATTTCTGTCTTTGTGCCAGTACCATACTGTCTTGATAACTGTGGCTTTGTAGTAGAGCCTGAAGTCAGGTAGGTTGATTCCTCCAGTTCCATTCTTCTTTCTCAAGATCGCTTTGGCTATTCGAGGTTTTTTGTATTTCCATACAAATTGTGAAATTATTTGTTCTAGCTCTGTGAAGAATACTGTTGGTAGCTTGATAGGGATTGCGTTGAATCTATAAATTGCTTTGGGTAGTATACTCATTTTCACTATATTGATTCTTCCAATCCATGAACATGGTATATTTCTCCATCTATTAGTGTCCTCTTTGATTTCTTTCACCAGTGTTTTATAGTTTTCTATATATAGGTCTTTAGTTTCTTTAGGTAGATATATTCCTAAGTATTTTATTCTTTCTGTTGCAATGGTGAATGGAATTGTTTCCTTAATTTCTCTTTCTGTTTTCTCATTATTAGTGTATAGGAATGCAAGGGATTTCTGTGTGTTGATTTTATATCCTGCAACTTTACTGTAGTCATTGATTATTTCTAGTAATTTTCTGGTGGACTCTTTAGGGTTTTCTATGTAGAGGATCATGTCATCTGCAAATAGTGAGAGTTTTACTTCTTCTTTTCCAATTTGGATTCCTTTTATTTCTTTTTCTGCTCTGATTGCTGTGGCCAAAACTTCCAAAACTATGTTGAATAGTAATGGTGAAAGTGGGCACCCTTGTCTTGTTCCTGACTTTAGAGGAAATGCTTTCAATTTTTCACCATTGAGGATAATGTTTGCAGTGGGTTTGTCATATATAGCTTTTATTATGTTGAGGTATGTTCCTTCTATTCCTGCTTTCTGGAGAGTTTTTATCATAAATGGATGTTGAATTTTGTCAAAGGCTTTCTCTGCATCTATTGAGATAATCATATGGTTTTTATTTTTCAATTTGTTAATGTGGTGTATTACATTGATTGATTTGCGGATATTGAAGAATCCTTGCATCCCTGGGATAAAGCCCACTTGATCATGGTGTATGATCTTTTTAATGTGTTGTTGGATTCTGATTGCTAGAATTTTGTTAAGGATTTTTGCATCTATGTTCATCAGTGATATTGGCCTGTAGTTTTCTTTTTTTGTGGGATCTTTGTCAGGTTTTGGTATTAGGGTGATGGTGGCCTCATAGAATGAGTTTGGAAGTTTACCTTCCTCTGCAATTTTCTGGAAGAGTTTGAGCAGGATAGGTGTTAGCTCTTCTCTAAATTTTTGGTAGAATTCAGCTGTGAAGCCGTCTGGACCGGGGCTTTTGTTTGCTGGAAGATTTTTGATTACAGTTTCAATTTCCATGCTTGTGATGGGTCTGTTAAGATTTTCTATTTCTTCCTGGTCCAGTTTTGGGAAGTTGTACTTTTCTAAGAATTTGTCCATTTCTTCCACGTTGTCCATTTTATTGGCATATAATTGTTGATAGTAGTCTCTTATGATCCTTTGTATTTCTGTGTTGTCTGTTGTGATCTCTCCATTTTCGTTTCTAATTTTGTTGATTTGATTTTTCTCCCTTTGTTTCTTGATGAGTCTGGCTAATGGTTTGTCAATTTTATTTATCCTTTCAAAGAACCAGCTTTTGGTTTTGTTGATTTTTGCTATGGTCTCTTTTGTTTCTTTTGCATTTATTTCTGCTCTAATTTTTAAGATTTCTTTCCTTCTACTAACCCTGGGGTTCTTCATTTCTTCCTTTTCTAGTTGCTTTAGGTGTAGAGTTAGGTTATTTATTTGACTTTTTTCTTGTTTCTTGAGGTGTGCCTGTATTGCTATGAACTTTCCCCTTAGGACTGCTTTTACCGTGTCCCACAGGTTTTGGGTTGTTGTGTTTTCATTTTCATTCGTTTCTATGCAAATTTTGATTTCTTTTTTGATTTCTTCTGTGCTTTGTTGGTTATTCAGCAGCGTGTTGTTCAGCCTCCATATGTTGGAATTTTTAATAGTTTTTCTCCTGTAATTGAGATCTAATCTTACTGCATTGTGGTCAGAAAAAATGCTTGGAATGATTTCTATCTTTTTGAATTTACTAAGGCTAGCTTTATGGCCCAGGATGTGATCTATCCTGGAGAAGGTTCCATGTGCGCTTGAGAAAAAGGTGAAATTCATTGTTTTGGGATGAAATGACCTATAGATATCAATTAGGTCTAACTGGTCTATTGTATCGTTTAAAGTTTGTGTTTCCTTGTTAATTTTCTGTTTAGTTGATCTATCCATAGGTGTAAGTGGGGTATTAAAGTCTCCCACTATTATTGTGTTATTGTTAATTTCTCCTTTCATACTTGTTAGCATTTGTCTTACGTACTGTGGTGCTCCCGTGTTGGGTGCATATATATTTATAATTGTTATATCTTCTTCTTGGATTGATCCTTTGATCATTATGTAGTGACCTTCTTTGTCTCTTTTCACAGCCTTTGTTTTAAAGTCTATTTTATCTGATATGAGTATTGCTACTCCTGCTTTCTTTTGGTCCCTATTTGCATGAAAAATCTTTTTCCAGCCCTTCACTTTCAGTCTGTATGTGTCCCCTGTTTTGAGGTGGGTCTCTTGTAGACAACATATGTAGGGGTCTTGTTTTTGTATCCATTCAGCCAGTCTTTGTCTTTTGGTTGGGGCATTCAACCCATTTACGTTTAAGGTAATTACTGATAAGTATGTTCCCGTTGCCATTTACTTTATTGTTTTGGGTTCGAGTTTATACACCGTTTTTGTGTTTCCTGTCTAGAGAATATCCTTTAGTATTTGTTGGAGAGCTGGTTTGGTGGTGCAGAATTCTCTCAGCTTTTGCTTGTCTGAAAAGCTTTTGATTTCTCCTTCATACTTGAATGAGATCCTTGCTGGGTACAATAATCTGGGCTGTAGGTTATTTTCTTTCATCATTTTAAGTATGTCTTGCCATTCCCTCCTGGCTTGAAGAGTTTCTATTGAAAGATCAGCTGTTATCCTTATGGGAATTCCCTTGTGTGTTATTTGTTGTTTTTCCCTTGCTGCTTTTAATATTTGTTCTTTGTGTTTGATCTTTGTTAATTTGATTAATATGTGTCTTGGGGTGTTTCTCCTTGGGTTTATCCTGTTTGGGACTCTCTGGGTTTCTTGGACTTGGGTGATTATTTCCTTCCCCATTTTAGGGAAGTTTTCCACTATTATCTCCTCAAGTATTTTCTCATGGTCTTTCTTTTTGTCTTCTTCTTCTGGAACCCCTATGATTCGAATGTTGTAGCGTTTAATATTGTCCTGGAGGTCTCTGAGATTGTCCTCATTTCTTTTAATTCGTTTTTCTTTTATCCTCTCTGAGTCATTTATTTCTACCATTCTATCTTCTAATTCACTAATCCTGTCTTCTGCCTCTGTTATTCTACTATTTGTTGCCTCCAGAGTGTTTTTAATTTCACTTATTGCATTATTCATTATATATTGACTCTTTTTTATTTCTTCTAGGTCCTTGTTAAACCTTTCTTGCATCTTCTCAATCCTTGTCTCCAGGCTATTTATCTGTGATTCCATTTTAGTTTCAAGATTTTGGATCAATTTCACTATCATTATTCGGAATTCTTTATCAGGTAGATTCCCTATCTCTTCCTCTTTTGTTTGGTTTGGTGGGCATTTATCCTGTTCCTTTATCTGCTGAGTATTCCTCTGTCTCTTCATCTTGTTTAAATTGCTGAGTTTGGGGTGTCCTTTCTGTATTCTGGCAGTTTGTGGAGTTCTCTTTATTGTGGTGTTTCCTCGCTGTGTGTGGGTTTGTACAGGTGGCTTGTCAAGGTTTCCTGGTTAGGGAAGCTTGTGTCGATATTCTGGTGGGTGGAGCTGTATTTCTTCTCTCTGGAGTGCAATGAAATGTCCAGTAATGAGTTATGAGATGTCTATAGTTTTGGGGTGACTTTGGGCAGCCTGTATCTTGAAGCTCAGGGCTGTGTTCCTTTGTTGGTGGAGAATTTGCTTGGTATGTCTTGCCCTGGAACTTATTGGCCCTTGTGTGGTGCTTGGTTTCAGTGTCGGTATGGAGGCATTTGATGAGCTCCTGTGAATGAATGTTCCTTGGAGTCAGGAGTTCCCTGGAGTCAGGGTTTGGACTTAAGTCTCCTGCTTCCGATTATCGGTCTTATTTTTACAGTAGTTTCAAAACTTCTCCTTCTATACAGCACCATTGATAAAACATCTACATTAAAGATGATAAGTTTCTCTACAGTGAGGGTCACTCAGAGAGGTTCACAGGGTTACATGGAGAAGAGAAGAGGGAAGAGGGAGTTAGAGGTGACCCAAATGAGATGAGGTGAATCAATAGTGGAGAGAGTGGGCTAGCCAGTAGTCACTTCCTTATGTGCACTCCACAACTGGACCACTCAGAGATGTTCACGGGGTTATACAGAGAAGAGAAGAAGGAGGAAGGTAACAGAGGTGGCCAGAAGGATAAAAGGGGGGAATGAAAAGGAGGGAGACAGATCCAGCCAGTAATCAGTTCCCTAAGTGTTCTCCACCGTCTGGAACACACAGAAATTCACAGAGTTGGGTAGAGTAAAGAGGGGTTAGGGAGGAGACACAGGCGACCTGGTGGAGAAAAAGGAGGGTCCAAAGGGAGAGAGAGCAGTCAAGCCAGTAATCTCACTCCCTAGTGAAAAATGGGTCCTGAAGATTGGGTCCTTAAAGGTACAAAATTGGTAACAAATACATAAAAGCAAAAATTAAAAATCTAGAGTAGAGTTTGGAATTTCAAAAATACGATGTTAAAGAAAAGAAGAAGGAAAAGAAAGAGAGAAAGAACGAACAAACAAAAACAAACAAGGTCGCGAAAATTATAAAGAAAGTACAGGTACAAAATTAATAACTAATACCAGAAAGTGAAAATTAAAAATCTAGAGTAGAGTTTGGAATTTCAAAAATACGATGTTAAAGAAAAGAAGAAGGAAAAGAAAGAGAGAAAAAACGAACAAACAAAAACAAACAAGGTCGCGAAAATTATAAAGAAAGTACAGGTACAAAATTGATAACTAATACCAGAAAGCAAAAATTAAAAATCTAGAGTAGAGTTTGGAATTTCAAAAATACAATGTTAAAAAAAAAAAAAAAAAAAAAGAAGAAGAAGAAAAATAAAGAGAGAAAACAAACAAGCAAATATGAACAATGTCACAAAAATTATACAGAAAATACAGGTACAAAATTGATATCAAATACCAAAAAGCATAAATTAAAAATCTAGAGTAAAGTTTGGAATTTCAGATATACAATGTTATATAAAAGAAGAAGAGAAAGAAACAGAGAAGAAGAAAGAAAAAAAAAAAAAAAGTCACAGAAATTATAAAAAAAAACTATAGGTACTAAATTGATAAGATATACCAAAAAGCGAAAATTAAAAATCTAGAGTAGAGTTTGGAATTTCAAAAATACAATGTTAAAGAAAAGAAGAAAAAAAAAACAAAAACAAACAAACAAAAAAAACAAGGTCAAAAAATTATAAAATATATATATATATGAAGTTTGCTGAAGAAGAAAAAAATAGGGTCTTTTTTTTTTTTTTTGCAAAGTAATAGGTTATAAAAGTGAAAATTAAAGGAACAATAGAGGACTTAAAATTTTTTTTTTTTAATTAAAAAAAAAAAGAAAGAATGATCGTAAAAATAATAAAAATATATCTAGGACTTTTTTGTGTTTTTTTTTTGTGGGTGTTGTGGGTTCAGTTCATTTTTGGCTAGTTCCTTGGTCAGATTTATATTTCTCAAGATCTATAGGCCCCTTCCTATGTAGTCCGTAATAACCACAGGGTTTTGATCTATTGCCTGTAGCTTCCAAGGCGTTTCCCTCTGTTATATCTTCTTCTGTTTGCTAGTCTCTTCAGTATCTGGTTTCCGCCCTGACTCAAAGGGCACGGTGGAGGACACTTTTTTTTTTTTTTTTTTTTAGGCTTACTTGTTCAGTCGGGCTGTGGGGAGGGAGGGAGGGATGCTGCAAACAAATAACACTGGCGTGGGCTCGCAGTGCCTCAGCCACCCTGGGTCTGCCCCTGCTCACAGCGCGTGTAGCCTCCCTGTCCACACTGCTCGGACTCTAGGTTGTTCCGCCGGGAACAATCCGAGGCTGGCCCTGGACTGCATGCACCTCCCAGGTCCAAGCCGCTCAGGTTCAGGCACTCGGGTAGTCCTCAGAGGCGCAGACTCAGTTGGGCCTGCGTTTTGTGCTCTTCCCAGGTCCGAGCGCCAATTTGCTCTTCCCAGGCGAGCGCCAATGCTGCGACTTATTGCCTCCCCGCCACTCGGTTATCTGGATGTAAAACCGGCGCACCTTCTCAGGCAGATGTTGACCGTCCAGACCCCCAAGAAGTTTTAGTTAGCAAAGAAGCCTGCTTACAATTTTATAGATAATGTCTCTCTGGGGCTGCGATTGCCCCCTTCCGGGTCTGGCTGCCTGTCACCGGAGGGGGAAGGTCTGTAGCCGGCTATCTCTGTTCAGTCCTTTGTTCCGTGCGCGGGCCTGGCGGTCTTAGGTTAGGGCTGGCTTTTCGCGTGGTAGGTATCCCACAGTCTGGTTTGCTAGCCCAAATTATTTCGCTCAGATAGCGCTCAGGGTATTCAGGCCAGATTCTTACTCTCAGCGATGCAGCCCACGCCGCGCCTCCCTGCCCAGCCCCGGTTTGCTAATGGCGGATGCAGGCGTCTGCGCTGCTTCTCTGCTGGGGGAGTTACCGTAGGGCTCGCAATCTGCGAGTTTTAAATTGTTTATTTATTTTTTCTCCCTGTTATGTTGCCCTCTGTGCTTCCAAAGCTCGGCACAGATTCGGCAGTGAGAAGGTTTCCTGATGTTTGGAAACTTCTCTCTTTTTAAGATTCCCTTCCCGGGACGGAACTCCGTCCCTCCCTCTTTTGTCTCTTTTTTTTTGTTTTTAATATTTTTTCCTACCTCCTTTCGAAGAGTTGGGTTGCTTTTCTGGGTGCCTGATGTCCTCTGCCGGCATTCAGAAGTTGTTTTGTGGAATTTACTCGACGTTTAAATGCTCTTTTGATGAATTTGTGGGGGAGAAAGTGTTCTCCCCGTCCTACTCCTCCGCCATCTTGGCTCCTCCCTCCTAAAGTTTTTTTTTTTAAAAATAAGAATTATATGAGGCAATATTCAAAGCACAATATTCAAAGAGTTTTATGACTCTTTGAATTTTTATGAGGCAAGATTCAAAGAGTTTTATGACTGATTACTAAAGTATGCCCTGAGCTCTTGAGGGCTAGATTTTGGCACTCATGTCATATATATGCTATATGTGTGTGTGTTAGTCACTCAGTTAGTCCAGTTGTGTTCCATGGACTGTAGCCCGCCAGGCTCCTCTGTCCATAGGATTTTCCAGGCAAGAATACTGGAGTGGGTAGCCATTCCCTTCTCCAGGGAATTTCCCCTTCCCATGGATTGAACTCAGATCTCTTGCATTGCATTAGGATCCTTTACCATCTGAGCCACCCTTTTCCTGAATTTTATGAGAAATCCTGTATGACACAGACACAGTATTAAATTACTGCCTTCCCTGATTAAGTACAACAAATTCCCTGAACTTTCACATTGGCTGCTGACTCTACATTAGCTTTCTTGTAGGTTCTGTTTTTCTCACTCTCTGTTGTACTCCATTCTCCCTCCTTCATAACTTTCAGTCCACCTACTGATTTTTTTCCTTTCATTTTTGGTAGCTTTAGCTACTTGATCTATTTCTGACTAAATGTCTAGTCTCTAGGACATGGTATTCAACTCTTTTGTGCATTTCAATAATATGTAAACATTTTCCAAGATACACATTACCAAAGACTCTGACACATTAGGTTTATGATGTGGCCAAAGATTTTATACTTTGATAAAGGTGCCTGTTGCTGCTGCTGCTAAGTCACTTCAGTCATGTCTGACTCTGTGTAACATCATAGACAGCAGCCACCAGGCTCCCCCATCCCTGGGATTCTCCAGGCAAGAACACTGGAGTGGGTTGCCATTTCCTTCTCCAATGCATGAAAGTGAAAAGTGAAAGTGAAGTCGCTCAGTAGTGTCTGACTCCCAGCAACCCCATGGATTGCAGCCTACCAGGCTCCTCCATCCATGGGATTTTCCAGGCAAAGTTCTGGAGTGGGGTGACATTGCCTTCTCCGATAAAGGTGCCTAGGTAAAGTTAATAACATAAAAAAAAACCAAATTGTTATATTTCTATTAACAATTTTCTCAGATTCAAGTATTTTTAAATTTTTTGGCTCCCACTGAAATTTTGAACAATTTTGAAACTAGAAAATGTGGATGTATAGATGTAAGCTCAACATTCTTTATAAAAAAAGATAAAAATATAATCAAAATTTGCCTATGATAATCAACTGGAAAAAAAGTTGTGGAACTCTATATCATCTGAAATTTGTTCAGATGAAAAATAATATTTGTTCTAAATAAATTTCAAACGAAGCTTGTTCTAGATTCAATCACCTTGGAAAACTTTGAAGGTACACACATATATATTACTTTCATGATATACGCAGAATAATTTGAAAGAACTATTAAGATCCATTAGGGTATTAGATCTTCAATAAATATAGTTTTAAATAAAAACATTAGATTTTTACCTAGTGGTGGTCAGACTGAGCCTAGTTTGATAAATAAGCAAGAATAATTACAGTTGAAATAGTTCTAGGAAAATAAAGTTCTTAGAAAATACACAAATTCCATATAAAACCGGAAAGAGTAATGAAATTGCAAAACAATAACAGCACCAAAAAGGTAAGACTTATGACAGAATGGGGTAATAGGATATCCTTGTAGATCTAAAATACAAGCAGATAGAAGCAAATTGTGAAATGTGAAAAAGTCTGCATTCTCTAAACATCTGCACAGAAGAGGAAGGAATGAGGTGTCTAATGTATATGAGGTCATAATAAGCCCCAAACACTGTCAACACGTATTCACTGAAAAGCATGGAAAGATGAGAGAATAGCAATTGAAAATGGAAGGATTATTGTACACAGCAATAATAGGTCACGACAGAGCCTGCAGTCTGGTCCCATGCAATCTTTAAACTGTATGCCCTCCTTTGGGGGCACGTGACATGACATTAAAGAGTAATTGAGCATAACAGAAATAGTAGATAAGAAAAATGAAGATCCAAATAAAAGTCAGATGGGAAATAGGATCTTAAAAAACTCAAAAAATAAAAACTTATATTTTAAATGATGTTCAAGCAATAGAGGGAGCTCATTTTGATTAGAAAGGTAATTTTGAAGTGTGCTTCTTTTCTAAAGTTTTAAGAAAACTGATTTGATATAACAAACAGACACCAGAAAGATATCAAGGTAAATTTCATAAAAGTTACTTAAAGAAAAAAAAGAGAATAAGGAATAGAAAAATATTCTTAAAAAAAATAAAATCAGGTAAAAAAAGACATACTGCAATGTAGTGTTATATTTTAATTTTTATTGAGATATAGTTGATATATATATAGTGTATCTTTAGGTGCTGCAATGAACCATTAAAATGTAGGATTATAATTGCAATGTGCAATTTCAAAATTAGTTTTAAAATTATATAAAATTAGAATAAATCATAATTTTAATAACAGACATGAGTTAATAGAATTCAGGAAACAGAAACAAAAATTAAGACTCACTTTTGAAGACTACACTGAAAGATAAAGCACAAAAGAATGAATAAATCCATCAAATAATACATTGAAATAAATGGAAGGTGAAAAGAAAATAAAAAAAATAATAAAGAGATAAAAAGTATTTGAGAAAAAGTGACAAATATTGAAGAGAGACAATGAAGATCCAACATACAAACAATAAGAGCTCTTGAAGGAGAAAAAAATCCAAAATGAACAAACCCCCCAAATATGGAAACAATAAATCAAGAAAATCCACAATAAAAACGAAACCACTTATAGAAATAGCATACAGTGTATTTGAAAATATTAACCCAGAATGACCATAAAAATGGTACAAGAATGGGGAAGATCTGAGTAGAAAATCAACAACAACAAAAAGTGTTAAAACATTTTAAGAATCATTATTAATAGTGGTAATATTAGAATTATTCAGTCTACTGTGTGTGAAAAGTTAAATGCCTTTGAGTGAAATAAATTGCCCTTGAGATTCTTTGTGTAGTAGAAAGAAAATGTAAACTAGAAGAAGTTAAGTTCAAAATTCCATGGTTCTGAACTTGAATTAAAAATATCAATCTGGCTTCCTTTGTGGCTCAGCTGGTAAAGAATCCACCTGCAATGCAGGGACCTGGGTTTGATCCCTGGGTTGGGAAGATCCCCTGGAGAAGGGAAAGGCTACCCACTCCAGGATTCTGGCCTGGAGAATTCCAAAGACTGTATAGGCTATGGGGTCACAAAGAGTTGGGCACAACTGAGTGACTTTCACTTTCACTTTCAAACTGAATTCAAAATATGAATATAAATAGCTTGACTCTAACCACTCAAAAGGCCTAGTAACAATAACCAACCCAGTAGCAATGAGCATCCCTATGGTCTTGAAGGAGAAGGCAATGGCACCCTTGTCCCAGGGATGGGGGAGCCTGATGGGCTGCCGTCTATGGGGTCGCACAGAGTCGGACACGACTGAAGTGACTTAGCAGCAGCATGGTCTTAAAAATGAATAGAAGGTGGAAAAGACGGAAGGAATGAAGAAAGAAAGAAAAGAAGGCAGGAAGAAGAGGAAGGAAGGAAGGAGGGAAGGGAGACAGGGAGGGAGAGAGAGAGGGGAAGGAGAGAGTAAGGGGGTGGGGAAGGGAGACTGGATGAAGGAAGGGAAAAGAAGGAGGGAAGCAGAGCTTTGTGGAGAAATTTTAATTTTGGTTTCTAGAACGTTTTTACTTCAATAACAATAAGCACTACAATGTATTGAAACTCTTCAAATATATTTACATCCATTAATTCCTAATGACAAATTTTAAAATCTCACGTTTTAAGAAAAGAGAATTGAGTAAATTAAAAAAAAGATAAAACAGAATACATTTGAATCAGTTCTAATGAGGTGGATGAAACTGGAGCCTACTATACAGAGTGAAGTAAGCCAGAAAGAAAAACACCAATACAGTATACTAACGCATATATATGGAATTTAGAAAGATGGTAACAGTAACCCTGTATACGAGACAGCAAAAGAGACACTGATGTATAGAACAGTCTTTTGGACTCTGTGGGAGAGGGAGAGGGTGAGATGATTTGGGAGAATGGCATTGAAATATGTATAATATCATATATGAAACGAGTCGCCAGTCCAGGTTCGATGTACGATACTGGATGCTTGGGGCTGGTGCACTGGGACGACCCAGAGGGATGGTATGGGGAGGGAGGAGGGAGGGGGTTTCAGGATGGGGAACACATGTATGCCTGTGGTGGATTCATTTTGATATATGGCAGAACCAATACAATATTGTAAAGTTTAAAAATAAAAAAAAAACAGTTATTCTAACTTTTCTACTTTTCTATGTGCATTGTAGTAGCAGGTGATCAAATAGTAGAGATAGGAGGTGAGGGAAGCATTTTCTTATAAAGTTAATATAACTTGTAAGGGTAAATAAAATGATATAATTAAAATGTCATCATCTTACAATCCTGGCAACGGATGTAGACATTGCTTGTCAACTTTTCCTAACATCACTGAAAGAGACAAAATCAGGTGTTATGTTTTGCCTATAGTCTTTTTTTTTTTTTTACATATCTATTTTTTTTTTTTTTTTGGGCACATTTTTAATTTTTAATGTCAAGCTTAAAGAAAATTTCCAAAAATAATACAAATAATATCCATATAACCTCTGCCCAGATTTTTCACTTGTTCTTATCATTTCACCCCATTTCTTTATTATTTGTCTGCTCCCCACCCAAAAAGTTTTTTTCTAAACTCTTGGAAGGCCTGCTGCAGATATCATGGTTTTTATTCCCATGAAGTATCCCACATACTTCAGTACATATTTCTGAATTTCCTAAGAATAGGGATATTCGGTTAATAACTGTAATAGTACAGTTGTCAACTTCAGTAATTTAACATGGATAAAATACTTTTATTAAATCTACTGTCTGTATTCTAATACTGTTAACTGACCCTCAGTGTCCTTTTTAGCACTTTTTCCTTCTAGTACAAGATCTAGTCCAGGATCAGATATTGCATTTCATTGTCATGTTGATAAAGTCTCTTTTAATCTGGAACACTTTTACAGCCTTTCTTTGTTTTTTATGATATTGTCATTGTTAAAGAATACTGCCCCTACTTTGTTTTTTTTTTTTTTTTGACAGCTTTAATTTTT
This sequence comes from Bos indicus, assembly GCF_029378745.1. Taxonomy (NCBI): domain Eukaryota; kingdom Metazoa; phylum Chordata; class Mammalia; order Artiodactyla; family Bovidae; genus Bos; species Bos indicus. The sequence continues at coordinate 44,068,602 of NC_091783.1, forward strand.
CAGCACTTTATTATTTTTTTTTATTTGATAAATTTAACGCCTTTTATTGCCATACCTCATTTTACTGTGCTTTGCTTTAGTGAGCTTTATAGATACATGTTTTTTTTTTTTTTCTTTTTTTTTCCTTGTTAATTTTCTGTTTAGTTGATCTATCCATAAGTGTGAGTGGGGTATTAAAGTCTCCCACTATTATTGTGTTATTGTTAATTTCTCCTTTCATACTTGTTAGGATTTGTCTTACATACTGCGGTGCTCCCATGTTGGGTGGATATATATTTATAATTGTTATATCTTCTTCTTGGATTGATCCTTTGATCATTATGTAGTGACCTTCTTTGTCTCTTTTCACAGCCTTTGTTTTAAAGTCTAATTTATCTGATACGAGTATTGTGACTCCTGCTTTCTTTTGGTCCCAATTTGCATGGAAAATCTTTTTCCAGCCCTTCACTTTCAGTCTGTATGTGTCCCCTGTTTTGAGGTGGGTCTCTTGTAGACAACATATGTAGGGGTCTTGTTTTTGTATCCATTCAGCCAGTCTTTGTCTTTTGGTTGGGGCATTCAACCCATTTACGTTTAAGGTAATTACTAATAAGTATGATCCCGTTGCCATTTACTTTATTGTTTTGGGTTCGAGTTTATACACCATTTTTGTGTTTCCTGTCTAGAGAATATCCTTTAGTATTTGTTGGAGAGCTGGTTTGGTGGTGCAGAATTCTCTCAGCTTTTACTTGTCTGAAAAGCTTTTGATTTCTCCTTCATACTTGAATGAGATCCTTGCTGGGTACAATAATCTGGGCTGTAGGTTATTTTCTTTCATCATTTTAAGTATGTCTTGCCATTCCCTCCTGGCTTGAAGAGTTTCTATTGAAAGATCAGCTGTTATCCTTATGGGAATTCCCTTGTGTGTTATTTGTTGTTTTTCCCTTGCTGCTTTTAATATTTGTTCTTTGTGTTTGATCTTTGTTAATTTGATTAATATGTGTCTTGGGGTGTTTCGCCTTGGGTTTATCCTGTTTGGGACTCTCTGGGTTTCTTGGACTTGGGTGATTATTTCCTTCCCCATTTTAGGCAAGTTTTCAACTATTATCTCCTCAAGTATTTTCTCATGGTCTTTCTTTTTGTCTTCTTCTTCTGGAACCCCTATGATTTGAATGTTGTAGCGTTTAATATTGTCCTGGAGGTCTCTGAGATTGTCCTCATTTCTTTTAATTCGTTTTTCTTTTATCCTCTCTGATTCATTTATTTCTACCATTCTATCTTCTAATTCACTAATCCTGTCTTCTGCCTCTGTTATTCTACTATTTGTTGCCTCCAGAGTGTTTTTAATTTCATTTATTGCATTATTCATTATATATTGACTCTTTTTTATTTCTTCTAGGTCCTTGTTAAACCTTTCTTGCATCTTCTCAATCCTTGTCTCCAGGCTATTTATCTGTGATTCCATTTTAATTTCAAGATTTTGGATCAATTTCACTATCATTATTTGGAATTCTTTATCAGGTAGATTCCCTATCTCTTCCTCTTTGGTTTGGTGGGCATTTATCCTGTTCCTTTATCTGCTGGGTATTCCTCTGTCTCTTCATCTTGTTTAAATTACTGAGTTTGGGGTGTCCTTTCTGTATTCTGGCAGTTTGTGGAGTTCTCTTTATTGTGGCGTTTCCTCGCTGTGTGTGGGTATGTAGAGGTGGCTTGTCAAGGTTTCCTGGTTAGGGAAGCTTGTGTCGGTGTTCTGGTGGGTGGAGCTGTATTTCTTCTCTTTGTTCAGTCGCGCTATGGGGAGGGAGGGAGGGATGCTGCAAACAAATGACACTGGCGTGCGCTCGCAGTGCCTCAGCCACACTGGGTCTGCCCCCGCTCACGGCGCGTGTAGCCTCCCTGCCCACACTGCTCAGGCTCTAGGTTGTTCCGCCGGGAACAATCCGAGGCTGGCCCTGGGTTGCATGCACCTCCCAGGTCCAAGCCGCTCAGGTTCAGGCACTCATGTAGTCCTCAGAGGCGCAGACTCAGTTGGGGCTGCGTTTTGTGCTCTTCCCAGGTCCGAGCAGCTCAGGTGATGAGGTGTTTGGCGAGCGCCAATGCTGTGACTTATCGCCTCCCCGCCACTTGGTTATCTGGGTGTAAAACCGGCGCACCTTCTCAGGCAGATGTTGACCGTCCAGACCCCCAATAAGTTTTAGTTAGCAAAGAAGCCAGTTTTATAGATAATGTCTCTCTGGGGCTGCGATTGCCCCCTTCCGGCTCTGGCTGCCTGTCACCGGAGGGGGAAGGTTTGCAGCCGGCTACCTCTGTTTAGTCCTTTGTTCCGTGCGCGGGCTGGCGGTGTCTTAGGTTAGGGCTGGCTTTTCGCATGGTAGATATCCCACAGTCTGGTTTGCTAGCCCAAATTATTTCGCTCAGATAGTGCTGAGGGTATTCAGGCCAGATTCTTACTCTCAGCGATGCAGCCCGCGCCGCGCCTCCCTGCCCAGCCCCCGCTTGCTAATGGCGGATGCAGGCGTCTGCGCTGCTTCTCCGCTGGAGGAGTTACCGTAGGGCTCGCAATCTGCGAGTTTTAATTGTTTATTTATTTTTTCTCCCTGTTATGTTGTCCTCTGTGCTTCCAAAGCTCGGCACGGATTCGGCAGTGAGAAGGTTTCCTGGTGTTTGGAAACTTCTCTCTTTTTAAGACTCCCTTCCCGGGACGGAACTCTGTCCCTCCCTCTTTTGTCTCTTTTATTGTCTTTAATATTTTTTCCTACCTCCTTTCGAGGAGTTGGGTTGCTTTTCTGGGTGCCTGATGTCCTCTGCCAGCATTCAGAAGTTGTTTTGTGGAATTTACTCGACGTTTAAATGCTCTTTTGATGAATTTGTGGGGGAGAAAGTGTTTTCCCCGTCCTACTCCTCCACCATCTTGGCGCCTTCCCTGCCTATAGTCTTGCAATACAGTATTTATGGTTTTACCAAAGAAATTACACATAAGAACAATTCAGTTTTTGTCCTCTTGTATTTGCTCAAAATTATGCTAATAAATCTTTTTAACACATAGATATCAAAGAAAGAAATTAGGAGCTACAAAACAAATTTCTAGTTTTAGCTCCATAAGTTTTGGCACTTATGAAATGAAGCATTTGAACTAAGTGTTATCTCTCTGTGTGTATTTTCATATATGTGTGTTTCTCATTTCTAAACATTCTAGAATTTTACTATCTTGTCAGTTTTATTAAATACCAGGTAAAAACTAAAATTTCCAAGTATAACCATTTTTAAAAATCACATTTTATACTTTCAAACTATTTTACATATATTATCCCATTTAATCCTTAAATCAATGCTTAGAGACAGGTCAGAGCCAGAATGTGCAACAGAAACATGGGATTTAAGCACTATGGGGAGTAAACTGGTGCAGTAAGTCTTGAAAATATAGTTTTTGTTACTCATTTAGCAAAATATACAAACAAAAAATAAAGCACTTTCTTTTCTGTTGTATTTAGAGGGAATAAAACGTATGACCCCTCTTTAAAAAGGAATTGCTGACCTTTAAGTTTCTAGTACGGCAAAGGCTAATAGAGTTTTGCCAAGAGAATGCACTGGTCATAGCAAACACCCTCTTCCAACAACACAAGAGAAGACTCTACACATGGACATCACCAGATGGTCAACACCAAAATCAGATTGATTGTATTCTTTGCAGCCAAAGATGGAGAAGCTCTATACAGTCAGCAAAAACAAGACCGGGAGCTGACTGTGGCTCAGATCAGGAACTCCTTATTGCCAAATTCAGACATAAATTGAAGAAAGTGGGGAAAACCACTAGACCATTCAGGTATGACCTAAATCAAATCCCATATGATTATACAGTGGACGTGAGAAATAGATTTAAGGGACTAGATCTGATAGACAGAGTGCCTGATGAACTGTGGACGGAGGTTCGTGGCATTGTACAGGAGGCAGGGATCAAGACCATCCCCATGGAAAAGAAATGAAAAAAAGCAAAATGGCTGTCTGGGGAGGCCTTACAAATAGCTGTGAAAAGAGAAGCGAAAAGCAAAGGAGGAAAGGAAAGATATAAGCATCTGAATGCAAAGTTCCAAAGAATAGCAAGGAGAAATAAGAAAACCTTCCTCAGTGATCAATGCAAAGAAATAGAGGAAAACAACAGAATTGGAAAGACTAGAGATCTCTTCAAGAAAGAGATACCAAGGGAACATTTCATGCAAAGATGGTCTCAATAAAGGACAGAAATGGTATGGACCTAACAGAAGCAGAAGATATTAAGAAGAGGTGGCAAGAATACACAGAAGAACTGTACAAAAAGATATTCATGACCCAGATAATCACGATGGTGTGATCACTCACCTAGAGCCAAACATCCTGGATTGTGAAGTCAAGTGGGCCTTAGAAAGCATCACTATGAACAAAGCTAGTGGAGGTGATGGAATTCCAGTTGAGCTATTTCAAACCCTAAAAGATGATGCTGTGAAAGTGCTGCACTCAATATGCCAGCAAATTTGGAAAATTCAGCAGTGGCCACAGGACTGGAAAAGGACAGTTTTCATTCCAATCCCAAAGAAAGGCAATGCCAAAGAATGCTCAAACTACCGCACAATTGCACTCATCTCACACGCTAGTAAAGTAATGCTCAGAATTCTCCAAGCCAGGCTTCAGCAATATGTGAACCGTGAACTTCCACGTGTTCAAGCTGGTTTTAGAAAAGGCAGAAGAACCAGAGATCAAATTGCCAACATCCGCTGGATCATGGAAAAAGCAAGAGAGTCCCAGAAAAACATCTATTTCTGCTTTATTGACTATGCCAAAGCCTTTGACTTTGTGGATCACAATAAACTGTGGAAAATTCTGAAAGAGATGGGAATACCAGACCACCTGACCTGCCTCTTGAGAAACCTATATTCAGGTCAGGAAGCAGCAGTTAGAACTGGTTAGATGTGGAACAACAGACTGGTTCCAAATAGGAAAAGGTGTAGGTCAAGGCTGTATATTGTCACCCTGCTTATTTAACTTATATGCAGAGTACATAATGAGAAATGCTGGGCTGGAAGAAGCGCAAGCTGGAGTCAAGATTGCCAGGAGAAATATCAATAACCTCAGATATGCAGATGACACCACCCTTATGGCAGAAAGTGAAGAGGAACTAAAAAGCCTCTTGATGAAAGTGAAAGAGGAGAGTGAAAAAGACCTGTTGGCTTAAAGCTCAACATTCAGAAAACTAAGATCATGGCATCTGGTCCCATCACTTCATGGGAAATAGATGGGGAAACAGTGGAAACAGTGTCAGACTTTATTTTGGGGGGCTCTAAAATCACTACAGATGGTGACTGCAGCCATGAAATTAAAAGACGCTTACTCCTTAGAAGGAAAGTTACGACCGACCTAGATAGCATATTCAAAAGCAGAGACATTACTTTGCCAACAAAGGTCCATCTAGTCAAGGCTATGGTTTTTCCAGTGGTCATGTATGGTTGTGAGAGTTGGACTGTGAAGAAGGCTGAGCGCCGAAGAATCAATGCTTTTGAACTATGTGTTGGAGAAGACTCTTGAGAGTCCCTTGGACTGGAAGGAATCCAACCAGTTCATTCTAAAGGAGATCAGTCCTGGGTGTTCTTTGGAAGGACTGATGCTAAAGCTGAAAGTCCAATCCTTTGGCCACCTCATGCGAAGAGCTGACTCATTGGAAAAGACTGTGATGCTGGGAGGGGTTGGGGGCAGGAGGAGAAGGGGACGACAGAGGATGAGATGGCTGGATGGCATCACTGACTCGTTGGCCATGAGTTTGGGTGAACTCCAGGAGTTGGTGATGGACAGGGAGGCCTGGTGTGCTGCAATTCATGGGATTGCAAAGAGTTGGACACGACTGAACAACTGAACTGAACTGAAGTTTCTAGTAACCATAATTATCATTGAAAGAAAAGTGAAAGTGTAAGTCGTGCAGTTGTGTTCGACTTCTTGTGACCCCATGGACTAATCCGTAGAATTCTCCAGGCCAGAATACTGGAGTGGGTTGCCTTTCCCTTCTCTAGGGGATCTTCCCAACCCAGGGATCGGACTCAGGTCTCCCATGTTGCAGGCGGAATTTTTACCACCTGAACCACAAGGGAAGCCCATAATTATCATTGAGGAAGGGCAAATAATTTTTATTTAATATTTATATTTTTAAAGGACATTGGGCTTAGGTGCTATTTAGTTGAATTGAAGCTCAGAATGACAGAGAAACAGGAGAAATAAGATTTGACAGGAAAGCAATTCTGAGGGAAAGAATTAAGGTTATAAGATACTGATTGGTCCAGGGCATTGGGCGTCTGGATCCCATCCCTGAAAGTTGCCTTGTAGTTCATCTTTGGCCTTAGAAGTGTAAGAGCTAGGACAGTCGAGCTAGGATCCTTGGGAAAAGTGCTATTTCAGTGCCCAGAAATCACATTGGATCAGAGAAAAATCTCACATTTCTTAGCTCAAATTCTTCCAACTCAAGCAGTCTGCAATTCAGTGAGTTGGGAATTCACACTGCCTATGCTTAAAGGTTTAAATTACTGAAGGTATAGTTTTTGAGTGGAAACACTAAAGTCCTTGAATTAAATCATGTGGCTGTTCAATGAGAAATCTGCTCTGCCACATACTACACACTCAGAAACTTAAAAACTTTCAGGTTTAATCAAAAAGGTGAGTGTGGGAAAGGAGTACCATTTTTTGGGTAAGAATGAGCAGCTAAACTGAAAATAAGCTGAAAAAAGGGCTAAGCTGAAAATAAGCTGGAAAAGGGGCTTCCCTGGTGACTCAGATGGTAAAGTGTCTGCCTGCAATGTGAGAGACCCGGGTTCAATCCCTGGGTCAGGAAGATCCCCTGGAGAAGGAAGTGGCAACCCACACCAATACTCTTGCCTGGAAAATCCCATGGACAGAGGATCCTGGTAGGCTACAGTCCACGGTGTCGAAAACAGTAAGACACAACTGAGTGACGTCACTTTCACTTTCACAAGCTGACAGTGGAGGATGGTACATACCCCTACAGCAGAGGGGATGGGCAGTGCTGGGACAGGAATTGGTCAGTGTGAGCTAACTGGATGATGTCATGTTCTTAAGGTGAATGCCATCATTTCAGCTACTCTGAGGGGCTTGGGCAAGATCCAGGAGGTTTCACTAACAAAAGATCTAGTTATTTAGTTACCTGCAGGGAAACTAAGATCTTTAAGTATGATTAGGTGGGTGATATTATCTGTTTTCAGAGTTACAAGACAAAAAACCTTTTGTTATTTTTTTTTAAGGACTCAAGATAGTGTCTGGGTTGTGAAATTTGGGCAGCCTTGGGTTTATTTAAGACAATTGCATGGAGTTCTGTGCTGGGAAGGATCAGCAGTTAGTTTAATGCTCTTTTGTGACCATCCTTTTTTGTTTGTTTGTTTGTTTTTAGTTGCTCAGTTGTGCCCAACTCTTTGCAACCCTATGGATTGTAGCCCACCAGGCTTCTGTATCCATGGGACTCTCCAGGCCAGGATATTGGAGTGGGTTGCTATTCTCTTCTCCAGGGGATTTTCCTGACCCAGGGATTGAACCTGAGTCTCCTGCAGTGACTGTTTTTAGTTTGTTAATAATTTCACAACAACATCCATGTTTTTATTTTTCAGTGAGCCTCACTAATTATGTAGTTCCAATTCTTAGAGAAAGTAACATAGTAAATGCTAATTTTCAAGACTTTATGTCATGGGCTAGAGTTTTGGGCAGTAATTTTGTCCTAGTAGGTAAATATAGTGCAACACAGGCTAAAAGAGAAAACTAATATTGTAAACTTGGCTGACACAATTGAGACTAAAAAGCAGAATATGTTTAGTGGGCTGAGGACATGAAGGGACTCGCTTAAGACTCACTAGGTAGAGGACTAAAGGCTATAAAGATGAGTAGCAGATATAGGGTTTTAGATACACTACCTAACCTGTCATGGTTAGGCTGTTTCAGAGATGAAATGAGGCTCATATTGCAGATGATAATTGTAAACTTTTCCCAAATTTTGGCTGCAGTATGCCAGGCTTCCCTGTCCTTCACTATCTCCCAGAATTTGCTCAAATTCATATCCATTGAGTCGGTGATGCCATCCATTCATCTCATTCTCTGTTGCCCCCTTCTCCTGCCCTCAATCTTTCCCAGCATAAGGGTCTTTTTCTATGAATCAGCTCTTCGAATCAGGTGGCCAAAGTATTGGAGCTTCAGCATCAGTCCTTCCAATGAATATTCAGAGTTGATTTCTTTTAGAGTTGGCTTTTTTGATCTCCTTGATGTCTGAGGAACTCTCAGAAGTCTTTAGGACCACAGTGTGCAACCATCAATTCTTCAGTGCTCAGCCTTCTTTATGGTCCAACTCACATCTGTGCATGACTACTGGGAAAACCATAGCTTTGACTATATGGACATTTGTTGACAAAGTGATACACTGTCTAGGTTTGTCATAGCTATTCTTCCAAGGAACAAGCATCTTTTACTTTCATGACTGCAGTCACTGTCTGCAGTGATTTTGGAGCCCAAGAAAATAAAGTTTCTCACTGTTTCCATTTTTTCCCCATCTATTTGCCATGAAGTGATCAGACCAGATGCCATGATCTTAGTTTCTTGGATGTTACATTTTAAGCCAGCTTTTTCACTCCCCTCTTTCTCCTTCATAAAGAGGTCTTTAGTTCTTCTTCACTTTCTGCCATAAGGGGGGTATCATCTGCATATCTGAGGCTGTTGATATTTCTCCTGGCAATCATGATTCCAGTTTGTGATTCATCTAGCTCAACATTTCACATGATGTTTTCAATTGATGGTTTCAAACTTCACAGAAGTTAAATAAGCAGGGTGACAATATACAGCCTTGACATACTCCTTTCCTGATTTTGAACCAGCCTGTTGTTCCATGTGAAGTTCTAACTTTTGCTTCTTGACCTGCATACAGATTTCTCAGGAGGCAGGTAAGGTGGTCATCACTTTAAGAATTTTCCACAGTTTGTTGTGATCCACACAAAGGTTTTAGCGTAGTCAATGAAGCAGAAGTAGACGTTCTTCTGAAATTTCCTTGCTTTTCCTATGATCCAACAGATTTGTTGGCAATTTGATCTCTGGTTCCTCTGCCTTTTCTAAATCCAGCTTGTACATCTGGAAGTTCTCAGTTCATGTACTGTTGAAGCCTGCCTTGAAGGATTTTGAGCATTACTTTGCTAGCATGTGAAATGAGCACAGTTGTTTGGTACTTTAAATGTATCCAGTTTGCCCCTAGTATAATAGGCCAGGCAAAACAAGGACACTAAAACTGAACTCTTCCCTGCTTCTACTTTTTCTCTCCCACCCAGCTGTTTTCAACCTGCCTTTGCTATAATTCTCTTACCACCACAACTCAAGGAGCTTTATATCCTCCATAAAGACCAGGATTCCAGCCTCTGCCCTTGCAAGACTTGTTGCTTCTCTTACTAGTATTTGACTTGATTTTCCCATTTGGACTTTGCTGTAGTTCCATTCAGTGTCACCCATTGTCTCTGAAGATATTTTCTTTCCCTTATGTTTACCAGCAGAGAAACCTATCCCTGACCTTTGCCATGTAATCAACATTTAACTGAGTCCCTTGGGGAAATTGTACCTGTTCAGTCCAAAATCAAGGCACTCTTTAGAGGATCAACAAAACTAATGAAAGAGGCTTTCGTAAGATGTCTCTTGGTAAAGAAAATTTAGAATCTCCTCTGACTTCCTTGAATGAAGAAAACAGCTAAATTGACAATGGCCACTTAAACTTATCCTTGAGGTTTCTTTCTTAGAAAGGCCAAGAAAGATGGCCACATTAAGAAACTCCTGCAGCAATATGCTCATTCCACCATAAGTAAAACAAAACAAAATAAAAAAACAAACCAAGGCTGTTAGTTACAGGACATCCAAGAGATTAATTATCATAGGCCAGTGTAAAATAGGAGGTAGTATATACTAGAGACAGAAGAGATTTATCCCTATGCTGGCTCTCTGAACAGTAGTAGCCAATAATTCATTATAGAGATTCCAAATTAAGATACCCCTCGGAGGTATTTGTGAAACTCTTGTCAAACTTAATGATGCCTAATGTGTTTGGTTAGTTTAAGTTGCTGAAAATAATACTCAGAGCTTAATGGTCATAAATAGTCTTCCAGATGAACCTATCTGTGTAGTGCCTCAAGATGTGCCCGGGAATATGGGTCACTGGTCTCAAGACCTTTCCTCAGATAGAATAGAAAGACAATGCAAAGTAGAAGATCCTTGGCCAAGTGGAATTTAATTTATAATATGGCTCTCCACTAGAACAGGAATATAAACCAGCAAGGGAGGCCAAAAGTCCAGTACAATTAATTACAGATCAAATCAGGTAACTCAATCTTATAATATCCTCAGATGCTCAGTCGTGTCGGACTCTTTGTGACCCCAGGGACTCTAGCTTGCCAGGCTCCTCTGTCCATGAGATTCTCCTAGCAAGAATACTAGAGTGGGGTGCCATTTCCTCTTCAGGGGATCTTCCTGACCCAGGGATCAAACCCGCGTCTCTTACATCTCCTGCTTTGGCAGGTGGATTCTTTACCACTAGCACCACCTGTGAAGCCCAATGTCCTCAGTGCCTTAACATTATCTCAGTTTGCATAGGGCACAGCACACAACAAAGGTGTCTCAGTGACACCTATTGAGAGATTGAAATCACGTTGTTCATCATAAAGTTTTGGCTTGTCTCTTTCTTGCCACATTTATAAGATTTTGGCTGCCCTATGTAAATATAAGCAGATTTATTTGGACAGGCATAGAAGTGAAAGTGCTAATATTTAGTTATGTACATAATGTGGTAGACACTTCTAGGTACTTTACTGATATATCACTTAAGGAGAGAACCTCTGTGCAGTTATTATTTCCATATTGCACAAGAAAATACTGAGGAAGAGAAATCAAGCAATTTTCCAAACTCAAATGAGTTTTAACTGCAAGGGTCAGCATTTAATTACAGAAATTAAATGACATAGGAAAATCTCTTGTAGTGAGTAAAAAACATAAAATCTAAAGGTATTGGTCACTGAATGGCTTTTCATGTAACATTCATTTGATATTGTCATGCTTGAATTAGGTCTTTCTCCCAAGAGCAGCAACACAGATCAGATAAATACTTTAGCTAGAAAGATCCAACCTAAGGGAAAAGTACACACCACCACACACACACACACACACACACACACACACAATGTTTAACACTAAGAAACACTGCTTAAAACAGGATGGAAATGGAGGCTAGAGAGGTGCAAAGCAACTAATGAGTAACTGTCATCTACAATTTCCAGTAAATAGAGAAGGCCAGAATATTACCCCAGAACTGATTCTAGTCTCTACTGCATTGGTGATGAATTCAATTTAATTATATTTTAAGCTTCGACTTTTGTAAGGCAGTACACTAGGCATTGATGATATTCCATAGAAATTCAAGTAAATCTTGGTCCTGTTCTCATTATGCTGCTGCTGCCAAGTCGCTTCAGTTGTGTCCGACTCTGTGTGACCCCATAGACGGCAGCCCACCAGGCTCCCCCGTCCCTGGGATTCTCCAGGCAAGAACACTGGAATGGGTTGCCATTTCCTTCTCCAGTTCTCATTATAGTTTCAATATAATATAGAAGGAAAGATTTTTTTTTTAAAAAGGAGAAGAGATATGGCAAAAAGTATTATAAATATGCTTAGATATTTGCCAACATCTTTGAAGATCTGAAGAAGAGATGATATTAGTTCAGAAGGCTGAGAAAATTAAAATTTCATCAATGACTAATTAAATAACAAATAGTACACATTTGAATGAATAATTAAGGTAAATTCACTTTGGTAAGTGAAATGGAGAGTGGAGAGAATGTCATATAAAAGAATATATATTAAGTCACAAAGATAGAAAATCATAATATATGTTAAACTAATTTATCCGATTAGGCTAAAACTCTGTATGTACAGGAATGCTATGTATTTTAGTTCATTTTGGGTGCTATAAAAAAAGTAATAGAAACAACATACATTTGTTGCTTACAGTTCTGGATACTAGGAGTTCAAGATCAGTACACCAGCATGGTCAAGTGAGGGCCTGCTCCAAGTTGCAGACTTTTTGTTAGAGTCTCACATGGTGGAAGGGGCAAACAAATTCCTTGAGGTCTCTTTTATGAGCCTTAATCCCATTCATGAGGGCCCTACCCTCATGACCTAATCATTTCCTAATGGCTCAACCTCTTAATATCATTGCCTTGAAGATTAGGATTTCAACATATGAATTTTGGTGAGTTGGGGGGCACAGGGGAAACATTAGACTGTTGCCATTGGGGTTAAGACTGAAAAAATAGGTTTAAGTGTTAGTTGCTCAGTCTTGTTCGACTCTCTGCGACCCCATGGAATTCTCCAGGCAAGAATATTGGAGTGGGTTGCCATTTCCATCTTCAGGGGATCTTTCTGACCCAGAGATTGAACCCATGTCTCCTGCTTTGCAGGCAGATTCATTACCATCTGAGCCACCAGGGAAGCCTCTGTTGATCAAGCCCACAAGCTCCTTTCCTCTTGCTGTTCTTTCTGTTTGGAACTCTTTAACAGTTAAACTTTTCTTGGTTCATTTCAAATGAATTCAGCCATTCAGGTGGATTTCTTATGCATCATTACCTCCTCAGAGATTCCTTCCTTGACTACTGTTCCTAAAGTAAGTATCTCTATTATTATTCGCAACCTGTTCTGCTTTATTTTTTTTTATAATAATCTGAATTGTTTTCAAGTTATCATAGTTTATTTGTTTGTATCTCCTCTCTCACTAGAATGTAAGATTCTTAAAAATAGATATTTTGTTTGTTGCTCACTCTATATATTTCCAAGATCAATGCTAGACATATATCAGTATCTATATAGCAGTAGCTTAACAAATATTTATTGAATGTATGAGAATATATTTATGATTTGAGGTAGGGAAGAATTATTTAGGATAGAAGAAGCACACACTATGAGATCATAACATTGATACATTTCATTACATTAAAATTTAAGATGTTTGTGCCAAAAAGCATCTTAAAAATAAAAATTAAAGCTATGATATTGAAGAAGACTTTTTTACCCATATAGCTAATCTATATCTATGTCTATGCCTATATCTATATCGAGATCCCAGAAAATAAAAATGAAAATAAAAATTAATTTATGAACAGATCATTCATAAGAGGAAATAAGAACATCTGTAAATATGTTACTTGTTCAACTTCATTAGTATTCAGGGAATGTAAATTTAAAATTGTATCCCCATTAAATTAGTAAAGTATATATCCATACATGCAATAGATAAAGTAGTGTTGATAAGAATATGGGAAGACAAATTCTAATAGACACATACAAAAAAGTGTAATTGGTACAACTACCTGTGTATCCTTGAGAAACTCCTGCGCAGTGGCACAAAATAGTGAACATAAGGGTATATACTGCAGCGTCTGTCACTATTATACAATGTTAGAACAGTTTAAATGTCCTCCTAAAAGCAAATGAGCATATAAATTGTAACATGTTCATGTGATGGAATACAAACAAATGTCAAGCTAAAAAAAAAAAAAAAAAAACAACTAGTAGCTAAGTGATAAGTTTAAACAGAATAGTATTTCTGTAATATTTAAAAATCTAGTAAATATTCTATTTATAGAGTAAGTCTGTTACATACACATGAATTCTGTTCTGAGAGTGTGTTCATAAGTTAATTTGTAAGTGCAACAAAGTTAGCCTAGGTACCCAACTAACACAGTTGACTATATACTACTGTATAGCCACTTACTTCCAGACATCCTGGGCTTGAAATAAAGATACTGTACTACTCTACTCCATACAGTACTGTACAGTAAAGTACACAAGAACACAGCCACTTGTAGAGGATACACACACATGACAAGGTACACCAGACATGTGAACTGATATGTGAATGCATGTTTGCATCTTTGAAAGTTTTCCACTTGAAGGTTCATATGTAGGGGACTTACTGTACATAAATATAAGAATATTCTAGCAAAAAATAAAAACTTACAGTGGTTATCTCTGCATGCATGCATGCTCAGCTGCTTCAGTTGTGTCCGACTCTTTGCAACCCCATGGACGATAGCCCACCAAGCTACTCTATCCATGGGATTTTCCAGGCAAGAATACTGGAGTGGGTTGCTATTTCTTTCTCCAGGGGATCTTCCCAGCCCAGGAATCGAACTGATATCTCTTATGTCTCCTGCATTGGCAGGCTGGTTCTTTACTACCGTCACCACCTGGCAAGCCCTGGTTATTTCTGGGAAAAGGGAATTAAATGAGATCATGAAGACATGCATATTTGGATGAATTCTTTAGAAAAAAATTGAGACAAATAATTTGTGAACTTGCTATACCTTTTAAACAATTTTATTAAAATTGTATGTGTTCTGTGTATTATGAATGCTGCCTATCTACACAAATCTTAGATATTATTAATATATAATTGACATAATGGACTACTTCTAATCTAAACCCACTTACTTTCTTGCAGTTATCTGATAGCCTGAAATCTTGTGTGTGGCTGGTACTTTCAAAGACTGCTTCTATTCACATTTATGTGCAGGGCCATATCTCTAAATATGTGTATTGAAGTTTCTAAAGCCTTCAACTCTGGGTGATGATTAATGCCATCTACTTTAGTGGACTTTACAAAGAGTTAAGTAGTCAGTTATATAAAATTGTGGTTTGTAAAGAGATGATAATGCCTCTTTGTCCCCACAAAATCTTCTTCAGCTTGAAATATAAGTACTACTCAATTCCTTTAAGGTAAATATCATTCTCTTCATTATTCTTCACTGAATTGCAAATTTTGGTGGGGTACAATTTTCATTTCAATTAAGTCCTTAGTGCTTCCGAGTTAATGAGTTTATGTGACACTTTCTTCTTGACAGAAAGGTATAAGGCTAAATAAAAGATCTTTTGATTATTTGGGGAAGTGTGGAACATACATGTATTACTAAAAAAGATGAGAAAAAGCACAGATTAGGGACTGCTGAAAGCTATGCAAAAGATTTTCTCCATAGACTTCACAATCCCACACAATGCTGAAAGGATTCATCGCTTTCTTTTGCTTCCCTGCATTTTAGTCTCTTCTCAATCATGCCTAGAACAACCTAAATATGTTTCTGGCCAAATAAACTTACCAACAAAATATAGTCGTGTGCTTTTTATGACCTTAATAATGCCTCCCTTTTCATACTGTTCATGAGGTTCTCATGGCAAGAATACTGGACTGATTTGCCATTTCCATTCCCTTAATGACTAGAATAACCATGAAGGTGTGGTCACTCACCTAGAGCCAGACATCCTGGAGTGTGAAGTCAAGTGGGCCTTAGGAAGCATTACTATGAACAAAACTACTGAAGGTGAGGGAATTCCAGTTGAGCTACTTCAAATCCTATAAGATGATGCTGTTAAAGCGCTGCACTCAGTGTGTCAGCAAATTTGGATAACTCTGCAGTGGCCACAAGACTGGAAAAGGTCAGTTTTCATTCCAATCCCAAAGAAGGGCAATGTTAAAGAATGTTCAAATGACCATACAGTTGCCTTCATTTCACATGCTAGTAAGGTTATGCTCAAAATATTTCAAGCAAAGCTTCAACAGAATGTGAATGGAGAATTTCCAGATGTACAAACTGGATTTAGAAAAGGCAGAGAAACCAGAGATCAAATTGCCAACAAATATCTTGGTTCATAGAGAAAGCAAGGGAATTTCAGAAAAACATCTACTTCTGCTTCATTGACTTTGTGAAAGGTTTTGTCTGTGTGGATCACAATAACTGCAAAAAATTCTTAAAGAGATGGGAATTCCAGACCATTTTACCTGTCTCCTGAGAAACCTATATGCAGGTCAAGAAGCAAAAGTTAGAATCTCACATAGAACAATGGACTGGTTCAAAATGGGAAAATATGACAAGGCTGTATATTGTCACCATGCTTATTTAAGTTCTATGAAGAGTATATCATGCAAAATGTGAGGCCAGGTGAATCACAAGCTGGAATCAAGATTTCCAGGAGAAATATCAACAACCTCAGATATATAGATGATACCACTCTAAAGACAGAAAGTGAAGAGGAACTAAAGAGCCTCTTGATGAAGGTGAAAGAGGTGAATGAAAAAACTGGCTTCAAGCTCAACATTCAAAAAACTAAGATCATGGCATCTGGTCACATCACTTCCTTGCAAATAGATGGGGAAAAAGTGGAAACAATGACAGACTTTATTTTCTTGGGCTCCAAAATCACTGTGGATGGTGACTGTAGCCATGAAATTAAAAGACAATTGTTTCTTGGAAGAAAAACTATGATGAACCTCTTAGACAACACATTCAACAGCAGAGACATCACTTGGCTGACAAAAGTCCTTATAGTCAAAGCTATGGTTTTTCCAGTAGTCATGTACGTATATGAGAGTTTGACCATAAGGAAGACTGAGAGCTGAAGAACTGATGCTTTTGAATTGTGGTGCTGGAGAAAACTTCTGAGAGTCCCTTGGACTGTAGCCAATCAATCCTAAAGGAAATCAACTCTAAATTTTCATTGGAGTGACTGATGCTGAAGCTGAACTTTTGGCTGCCTGATGCAAAGAACTGACTCACTGGAAAAGACCCTGATGCTGGGAAAGACTGAAGGCAAAAGGAGAAGAGGGTGGCAGAGGATGAGATGGTTGGATAGGATCACTGACTCAAAGAATTTGAGCAAACTCTGGGGTGAATGGATATGAATTTGAGCAAACTCTGGGAGATAGTGAAAGACAGGGAAGCCTGACATGCTGCTTCCATAGGGTTGCAGAGTCGGACATGACTTAGCAACTGAGCAACAACAACAAATCCCCCCCTACTCAATTTAGCAACTTCTATAGAAAGAATGATATTGTTTCTATAGAACAATATATCTATAGAAATATCAATAACCTCAGATATGCAGATGACACCATCCTTATTGCAGAAAGCAAAGAGGAATTAAAGAGCTTCTTGCTGAAGGTGAAAGAGGAGAGTGAAAAAGCTGGCTTTAAAAGTCAACATTCAAAAGACGAAGATTGTGGCATCTGGTCCCATTGCTTCATGGCAAATAGATGGGGAAACAATGGAAACAGTGACAGACTTTATTTTCTTGGGCTCCAAAATCACTGTGGACAGTGACTGCAGCCATGAAATTAAAAGATGCTTGCTCCTTGGAAGAAAAGCAATGACAAACCTAGAAAAGATCCTGATGCTGGGAAAGATTGAAGGCTGGAGGAGAAGGGGACAACAGAGGATGAACTGGTTGGATGGCACTACCGACTCAATGGACATGAGTTTGAGCAAACTCTGGGAGATGGTGAAGGACAGGGAAGCCTGAAGTGCTGTAGTCCATGGGGTCGCAAAGAGTGGACATGACTGAGTGACTGAACAGCAACAATATACAAAGAACATTGTGATGAGTTTCCAAAATCCTGAGGTAAAATCTTAAGCAAGCTTCTTATTTTAATAAAATCTTCTAACCTCCTTGAACTTCCAAATTCTTTTCTGTAAAATAAGGATAATAGTATCTGTGCATTTAGCTCACAGATTGCAATATAGGAGCAAGATAAATAAAACCTATAAATACAACATAAAATATAAAATGATACACTTATGTATGGTAATTAAATGTTTGTCATTGCAGGTAATAATAAACACATCAAACTTATTTAAACAAAAGAGGTAGATATTTGCTCATATTTGATAGAAAGTTGAGAATTTTTAAGTTCAGGGTTAATTGTCTCAGGGTTTTGACTTCATTTCTCTGTTGTTTGCTTACTGCCTCTGGCATCTTTGGAATGTCAGCTTCATCCTCAATTTGGTAGCCCCAGGTCACAAAGCAGTCACCAGTAGCAAATTGATTCATTTCTCTTCTCAATAATTTCATGATATGTGGTGAGAGTAGGTCAAGTTTCATGATCATCAAATGTGTCTCTGGGTGTCATGCTCATTGTCTACTGTTGAAGCTCACCGCCCATCTCTGTGGCCAGAGAAGGCGCATACACTGATAAGCATAGTCCTCACTGTCACCACCATAAAGTGATGAGATTGTCTAAACTAGTTTAGGTCAACCACAATTGGCCTTTGATGATAGATCTGTTTTTTTTTTTTTTTTAATATAAATTTATTTATTTGAATTGGAGGCTAATTACTTTACAATATTGTAGTGGTTTTGCCATATACTGACATAAATCCACCATGGGTGTACATGTGTTCCCCATACTGAGCCCCCCTCCCACTTCCCTCCCCATCCCATCCCTCTGGGTCATCCCAGTGCACCAGCCCTGAGCACCCTCTCTCATGCATTGAACCTGGACTAGCGATCCATTTCACATATGATAATACACATGTTTCAATGCCATTCTCACAAATCATCCCACCCTTGCCCTCTCCCACAGAGTCCAAAAGACTGTTCTATACATCTGTGTCTCTTTTCAGTTCAGTTCAATTGCTCAGTCATTTTGCTGTCTCTCATATAGGGTTATCGTTACCATCTTTCTATATTCCATATATATGCGTTAGTATACTGTATTGGTGTTTTTCTTTCTGGCTTACTTCACTCTGTATAATAGGCTCCAGTTTCATCCACCTCATTAGAACTGATTCAAATGTATTCTTTTTAATGGCTGAGTAATATTCCATTGTGTATATGTACCACAGCTTTTTTATCCATTCATCTGCTGATGGACATCTAGGCTTCCATGTCCTGGCTATTATAAACAGTGCTGCGATGAACATTGGGGTACACGTGTCTCTTTCAATTCTGGTTTCCTTAGTGTGTATGTCCAGCAGTGGGATTGTTGGGTCATATGGCAGTTCTATTTCCAGTTTTTTAAGGAATCTCCACACTGTTCTCCATAGTGGCTGTACTAGTTTGCATTCCCACTAAAAGTGTAAGAGGGTTCCCTTTTATCCACACTCTCTCCAGCATTTATTGCTTGTGGACTTTTGGATCGCAGCCATTCTGACTGACGTGAAATGGTACCTCATTGTGGTTTTGATTTACATTTCTCTGATAATGAGTGATGTTGAGCATCTTTTCATGTGTTTGTTAGCCATCTGTATGTCTTCTTTGGAGAAATGTCTGTTTAGTTCTGTGGCCCATTTTTTGATTGGGTCATTTATTTTTCTGGAATTGAGCTGCAGGAGTTGCTTGTATATTTTTGTGATTAATTCTTTGTCAGTTGCTTCATTTGCTATTATTTTCTCCCATTCTGAAGCCTGACTTTTCACCTTGCTTATAGTTTCCTTTGCTGTGCAAAAGCTTTTAAGTTTAATTAGGTCCCATTTGTTTATTTTTGCTTTTATTTCCAATACTCTGGGAGGTGGGTCATAGAGGATCCTGCTGTGATTTATGTCTGAGAGTGTTTTCCTCTAGGAGTTTTATAGTTTCTGGTCTTACATTTAGATCTTTAATCCATTTTGAGTTTATTTTTGTGTATGGTGTTAGAAAGTGTTTTAGTTTCATTCTTTTACAAGTGGTTGACCAGATTTCCCAGCACCACTTGTTAAAGAGATTGATAGATCTGTTTTTATTGATCACTTTTCTTGATAAAATAAACAAAATCAATAGAATAAAATTTCTGGAGGGTGATTCAAAAAGACTTCTGACTGTAAATTTGTAAATAGGAAGTATGGGACAACTGTATGAAAGGTATTCCAAATTACTGTAATGTTTCTACTTCTTTTTATTTTTAGAGAGGGCATATTAAACTATTCTGACACTGTCTAGTGTCTTGTGCTTTTAACCTGATCAACTGTATTCAATTCTATAATTATACCAATTAAATAGATACTTGTTTTTATTAAACATGCAAAGATATAGAAACTGTAGTCTCTTCTATGCTGGAGTCTGAAATATATTTAGTATTAACAGGATATGTGCTTTAAAATCATTAAAACAGTAAAATTATTAGATTCCTATTTAACTATAAAAGACTGTAGATATCAAAACTTCTTGAAGATAAGAGATATTACTGAGGGCTGAAACTGTCACAGCCTTTGTGAAAGTCACAGAGCTTCAGGTAACTCTCACCAAATAGGAAATACTACAATAAGAAAATAAGAGAATGGAGGATATTTTAGGTACCGTAGTATTATATGCAAAAGTACAGAGTTAACAATGTCCAAGTTGTGTTTAGAAGACTTTGAATAGATTAGTTTTATCAAGAAGAAATTTTGTATAAATAAATAGCAGAAAAAAAGGCTGGTGAGCAGTTTGAAGAATTAGGTTTAAACTTTGAATATTGATATTAATATATACATTCAGAAAACACAAATAAGGTGCTAAAAACCATAGGCAAATAAATTTGGAGGATTTAATCTTGATAGCAGCCCTATGACATAAAGAAAATAAACTTATAATTTATTCTAAATCAAGGAGCTAAGTCTTCAAGTAAGAATTATTCCATTTACCATTCTGGAGTCTGCAAATGGTAGTGACTTATTCTTGAATTAGAGAAGATGAAATATGTCACCAGCTTAAAAAACAAAAAACTAATCTAAAACTAATACATGTATATTCTTTTGAATTGGAAAGAGTCTGAATATGAAAGGCATTACACAACCCAAGTAATTTATAAACAAGTGATGAAGGAACAAGTAGAATTACAGAATTATGTAATATGGAGAAGAAAAAAGAATCAAGTTTGAAAAGTATCATGATGGAAGTATTAGTAGAGTTTGGAGACTGAAAATACATGAAAGACTAGAAGTAAAGGAAAAGAGTCAATAATGACTTGAAGGCAATGGGAATGTGATACTGTCACGTACAGACAAAAAGAAATTAAATGAGAATGCTAATTTTAATATAAAACTGAAGATAATAGGTTTTTTTTTTTAAGATAACAGTTTTTAACTAGGGTGATTTTAAGATGACAAAGGATTTCAAGTTATTCAAAGAATTTAAATTATTCTAGCAAGTAGAAATTCTAAAAGAGATTTTACAATAATATATATTCAGTTCAGTTCAGTTGCTCAGTCGTGTCCAACTCTGCGACCCCATGAATTGCAGCACGCCAGGCTTCCCTGTACATCACCAACTCCAGGAGTTCACCCAAAAACATGTGCATTGAGTCGGTGATGCCATGCAACCATCTCATCCTTTGTAGTCCCTTTCTCCTCCTGCCCCCAATCCCTCCCAGCATCAGGGTTTTTTTCCAATGAGTCAGCTCTTTGCATGAGGTGGCCAAAGTATTGGAGTTTCAGCTTCAACATAGTCCTTCCAATGAACACCCAGGACTGATCTCCTTTAGGATGGACTGGTTGGATCTCCTTGCAGTCCAAGGGACTCTCAAGAGTCTTCTCCAACACCACAGTTCAAAAGCATCAATTCTTCGGCGTTCAGCTTTCCCTATAGTCCAAATCTCACATCCATACATGACCGCTGGAAAAACCATAGCCTTGACTAGATGGACCTTTGTTGGCAAAGTAATGTCTCTGCTTTTCAATATGCTATCTAGGTTGGTCATAACTTGCCTTTCAAGGAGTAAGCGTCTTTTAATTTCATGGCTGCATTCACCATCTGCAGTGATTTTGAAGCCTAAAAAAGTAAAGTCTGACACTGTTTCCACTGTTTCCCCATCTATTTCCAATGAAGTGATGGGACCAGATGCCATGATCTTAGTTTTCTGAATGTTGAGCTTTAAGCCAACTTTTTCACTCTCCTCTTTCACTTTCATCAAGAGGCTCTTTAGTTCTTCACTTTCTGCCATAAGGGTGGTGTCATCTGCATATCTGAGGTTATTGATATTTCTCCTGGCAATCTTGATTCCAGCTTGTGCTTCTTCCAGCCCAGCGTTTCTCATGATGTACTCTGCATAGAAGTTAAATAAGCAGGATGACAATATACAGCCTCGATGTACTCCTTTTCCTATTTGGAACCAGTCTGTTGTTCCATGTCCAGTTCTAACTGTTGCTTCCTAACCGGCATATAGGTTTTCTCAAGAGGAAGGTCAGGGTGGTCTGGTATTCCCATCTCTTTCAGAATTTTCCACAGTTTATTGTGATCTACACAGTCAAAGGCTTTGGTTTAGTCAATAAAGCAGAAATAGATGTTTTTCTGGAACTCTCTTGCTTTTTCAATGATCCAGCTGATGTTGGCAATTTGATCTCTGGTTCCTCTGCCTTTTCTAAAACCAGCTTGAACATGTGGAAGTTCACGGTTCACATATTGCTGAAGCCTGGCTTGGAGAATTTTGAGCATTATTTTACTAGCGTGTGAGATGAGTGCAGTTGTGCAGTAGTTTGAGCATTCTTTGGCATTGCCTTTCTTTGGGATTGGAATGAAAACTGACCTTTTCCAGTCCTGTGGCCACTGCTGAGTTTTCCAAATTTCAGTTCAGTCGCTCAGTCGTGTCCAACTCTTTGCAACCCCAAATTTAGGGACTCACTAATTTTAAAAATTGTAACTGACACCAATTTTTTTGTGTGTGACCATTTTTTCTTCTACAATCACCGCTTTTATGAGGACTGCCTTCTAACACAGAAGGCTTTACAGGAGTAGTCATATTTGTAAAATATGAGATTAACCTCACAGTGTTTCAAGAGTGGGAGACTGTCAAAAGTTTGTTCAATCAATATTTTTGTCCAGAAATTTGGAGTTGCATTTAGCAGTTCCAGTATAAATCTCCAAAAAAATGAGATTGAAATAGTAATGTCTACTTTCCATGACCACCATTGGTAAGTAAAGACAATGTGCCTGGAGCAAAAGCCAAGAATAAAGCAGACAGATAAAGAGAAACAGAGATGGGAGACAGAGAAAGAGCATTCTGTGCCCTCAATCACTATTTTAGTCTATTTCTGAGGTCAAGCTGCAACTCTGCCCTTTGAGTTCCTGGAGAGTTCCAGAAAAACATCTATTTCTGCTTTATTGACTATGCCAAAGCCTTTGACTGTGTAGATCACAATAAACTGTGGAAAATTCTGAAAGAGATGGGAATACCAGACCACCTGACCTGCCTCTTGAGAAACCTGTGTGCAGGAAACAACAGTTAGAACTGGACATGGAACAACAGACTGGTTCCAAATAGGAAAAGGAGTACATCGAGGCTGTATATTGTCATCCTGCTTATTTAACTTCTATGCAGAGTACATCATGAGAAACGCTGGGCTGGAAGAAGCACAAGCTGGAATCAAGACTGCCTGCAGAAATATCAGTAACCTCAGATATGCAGAAGACACCACCCTTATGGCAGAAAGTGAAGAAGAACTAAAGAACCTCTTGATGAAAGTGAAAGAGGAGAGTGAAAAAGTTGGCTTAAAGCTCAACATTCAGAAAACTAAGATCATGGCATCTGGTCCTACCACTTCATGGCAAATAGATGGGGAAACAGTGGAAACAGTGGCTTACTTTACTTTTCTGGGTTCCAAAATCACTGCAGATGGTGATTGCAGCCACGAAATTAAAAGACTCTCGCTCCTTGGAAGGAAAGTTCTGACCAACCTAGATAGCATATTCAAAAGCAGAGATATTACTTTGCTAACAAAGGTCCATCTAGTCAAGGCTATGGTTTTATTAGTGGTCATGTATGGATGTGAGAGTTGGACTGTAAAAAAAGCTGAGCGCTGAAGAATTGGTGCTTTTGAACTGTGGTGTTGGAGAAGACTCTTGAGAGTCCTTTGGACTGCAAGGAGATCCAACCAGTCCATCTTAAAGGAGATCAGTCCTGGGTATTCATTGGAAGGACTATGTTGAAGCTGAAACTCCAATACTTTGGCCACCTGATGCAAAGAGCTGACTCACTGGAAAAGACCCTGATGCTGGGAAAGATTAAGGGCAGGAGGAGAAGGGGACGACAGAGGATGAGATGGTTGGATGACATCACCGACTCAATGGACATGGGTTTGGGTGGACTCTGGGAGTTGGTGATGGACAGGGAGGCCTGGTGTGCTGTGGTTCATGTGGTTGCAAAGAGGCGGACATGACTGAGCGACTGAACTGAACTGAGACACATATATCCTAAAAATACTTTCTTTACATAAATAGGTTTATTGGATTTGACAATATGTAGAATTCCTAATTACATGTGAAGTTCATATAAACAATAAATACATTTATTTCCGTATGTCTCATGTAATATTTGTGGCATACTATACTTGAAAATTATCTCTACTAGTTAATCTTTGTGAAATGAAAATATTTCCTGCCATATTAATAAACAAGAAATGTCACAGGCATCAGTGATTTCTGGCCTCCAAAGGTGAATGAGGGTTCCCCAAATTGCGATCTAGTGGATGCTGCCACCCCACACGGTGACTGGTGAGGAGCTGGGGGAAAGTAGGAAGCAAGGTGAACAAGGAAACGGGATTGGCCCCAGGTAGCTAACATGCATCTGAAAGGAATGATTGCAGTGAGCCCAAGGCTTGTGTATTCCCATACAAAGAATGCTAAATTCCTTGGCCTAATACCTGATCTTTGATGTTCAGGCTGCTTGCTCCCTTTGTTGCAAACCTGTATATAGCCTGACTTCCCCTCCTGTCTCCTTGGAGCAGTTTTCTCAGTTACTGAGATGCTGTCTCCTGGGCTCAGAGTCCTAAATAGTCCCACCAAATAAAATAACTCTACTTTCAGGTTCTGACTGTATTATTTAGTCAACATCTTATTAAAAGAAACACTGAGACATTAAAAGTTTCAGGAGTTTATTTGAGCAAAAATTCCTTTTAATCAGGCAGCATACCATCTAGCAGATAGATTAGCATTCTGAGGACTTTTATAGGCAGAAGGAAGCAGGGTTATAACAAGGGCTATGAAAAAACAAATGCAAAAGGCAAAATGATTGTCTGAGGAGGCCTTACAAATAGCTGAGAAAGGAAGAGAAACTAAAGGCAAAGAAGAAAAGGAAAGATATACCCATTTGAATGCAGAGTTCCAAAGAATAGCAAGGAGAGATAAAGCCTTCTTTAATGATAAATGAAAAGAAATAGAGGAAAACAATAGAATGTGAAAGACTAGAGATCTCTTCATGAAAATTAGAGATACCAAGGGAACATTTCATGCAAAGATGGGAACAATAAAAGACCGAAATGGTACAGATCTAACAGAAGCAGAAGATATTAAGAAGAGGTGGCAAGAATACACAGAAGAACTATACAAAAAGACCTTCATGACCCAGATAACCATGATGGTGTGATCACTCATCTAGAGCCAGACATCCTGCAATGTGAAGTCAACCCTGGAATGTGGGCCTTAGGAAACGTCTCTACGAACAAAGCTAGTGGAGTGATGGAATTCCAGTTGAGCTATTTCAAATCCTAAAAGCTGATGCTGTGAAAGTGTTGCACTCAATATGCCAGCGAATTTAGAAAACTCAGCAGTGGCCACAGGACTGGAAAAGGTCAATTTTCATTCCAATCCCAAAGGTCAATGCCAAAGAATGTTCAAACTACTGCACAGTTACACTCATCTCACACGTTAGCAAAGTAATTCTCAAAATTCTCCAAGCCAGGCTTCAACAGTACGTGAACCATGAACTTCCAGATATTCAAGCTGGATTTAGAAAAGGCAGTGGAACAAGAGATCAAATTGCCAACATCAGCTGGATCATCGAAAAAGCAAGAGATTTCCAGAAAAACATCTACCTCTGCTTCATTGACTACACTAAAGCCTTTGACTGTGTAGGTCATGACGAACTGTGGAAAATTCTTAAAGAGATGCGAATACCAGACCACCTTACTTGCCTCCTGAGAAATCTGTATGCAGGTCAAGAAGCAACAGTTAGAACTGGACATGGAACAACAGACTGGTTCTAAATTGGGAAAGGAGTACTTCAAGGATGTATATTGTCACCCTGCTTATTTAACTTATATGCAGAGTACATCATGAGAAACGCTGGACTGGAGGAAGCACAAGCTGAAATCAAGATTTCTGGGAGAAATATCAGTAACTTCAGATATGCAGATGACACCACCCTTATGGCAGAAAGTGAAGAAGAACTAAAGAATCTCTTGATGAAAGTGAAAGAAGAGAGTGAAAAAGTTGGCTTAAAGCTCAACATTCAGAAAACTAAGATCATGGCATCTGGTTCCATCACTTCATGGCAAATAGATGGGGAAACAATGGAAACAGTGACAGACTTTATTTTTTGGGGCTCCAAAACCACTGCAGATGGTGACTGCAGCCACGAAATTAAAAGACACTTGCTCCTTGGGAAAAAACCTATTACCAACCTAGATAGCATATTAAAAACCAGAGACATTACTTTGTCGACAAAGGTCTGTCTGTCAAAGCTATGGTTTTTCCAGTAGTCATGTATGAATGTGAGAGTTGGTGTATAAAGAAAGCTGAGTGCTGAAGAATTGATGCTTTTGAACTGTGGTGTTGGAGAAGACTCTTGAGAGTCCCTTGGACTGCAAGGAGATCAAGCCAGTCTATCCTAAAGGAAATCAGTCCTGAATATTCACTGGAAGGACTGATGCTGAAGCTGAAACTCCAGTCCTTTGGCCACCTGATGTGGAGAACTGACTCATTGGAAAAGACCCTGCTGCTGGGAAAGATTGAAGGCAGGAGGAGAAGGGGACAACAGAGGATGAGATGGTTGGATGGCATCACTCACTCAATCGACATAAGTTTAAGCAGGCTCTGGCAGTTGGTGATGGACAGGGAGGTCTGGCATGCTGCAGTCCATGGAGTCTCAAAGAGTTGGACTCCATTGAATGACTGAACTGAACTGATGAAGAAAGTGAAAGTGTTAAATTGCTTAGTCATGTCTGATTCTTTGCAACACTGTGGACTGTAGCCTGGCCAGGCTCCTCTGTTCATGGAATTCTCCAGGCAAGAATACTGGTGTGGGTAGCCATTCCTTTCTGCAGGGGATCTTCCCAAACTAGGGATCAAACCTAGGTCTTCTGCATTGCAGGTAGATTCTTTGCTATCTGAGCCACAAGTGAAGGCCATAATAAGAGCTATTGAGACAAAAAAAAAAAAAAGAAAAAAAAACGTGTTGGTTATTGTAAGCTTACTGTCTTTAGGGGATGGCAGGAATCTATCAGACAAATTATATAACTAGTGCTGATCGGGTGATTCTTCTGATGGTTTAAGATTCCATTTCTGGGAGATCTGAAATGGTAAATAATTTTGCATTTTTTGATGAGACTTAGCATATACAACCCCATTTGGGGCCTACTGTCTTGTTTATGAACAGTCTGAATTTCATATTTAACTGGGTAGCCCATATTTTATATAACTCTTGCAGCAGAGAGAAATGTCACATTCCGGGACATGCTCTAGTCCCTGAGACAAGTTGTCAAGTGAGAGACCTTGGCTTCAAACAGGAAAAAAATTCAAGAGCAACCAAGGTAAAGTGAAAGCAAATTTATTTAGGGATATATACATTCCATAAGCAGAATGTGGTTGTTTCAGAAAGGGAGAGTGGCCACAGGGTGTGGGAGTGGTTAGTTTTTATGGTTGGGTAATTTGGGAGGAATGGAGTATTTCAGTGAAGGGGTGGGGATTTCTAGGAATTGGGCTCCTGCCCACTTTTTGGTCTTTTATGGAAATCTTTGGAACTGTCATAGCGTGAGTGGTGGTGACTTTTAGTGTTATAGTGATGTTTTGCCAAAGTTTCACTTTTGTCTCAAGTTCAAAGGATTTGTTAACAAAATAAGCCACTCATTCTATACAAATAAATAGAGAATTATCTAACTTACTTTCAATATACTAACATTAAAAGTAAAGAGAAATAGAAACAGCAAAAGATACATCACCTTGTATCTAAGCAACATCCAGACTCAAACAGCACTGGGAAGTCCCTTGACATAGCACATCTGGAGTTGCAATTGGGAAAAGGTCCCAGGCAGTGCATCTGCTTCATGGGTAAGACTTCAGAAACTGCAGTTCCCACCTAGGATGCAAATGATATCATTGTCAATCTATGAGCAAACTGTAGCTCTGGTTTCATGTTAATGAAGTTTATTTTATCTTGTAAAGCTTGGAATGTTGTTAAGCCTGGAGCTTGGTTGGCCAGACCCTCTCCAGGGCCTCAACAATTTCAAGTTTTGTCCGTATCTTATCTATGGTATTGCAAGACTTGCACTCACAGCAGATGTCCAGGGCAGTGTCCAGGCCGGTTAGAAGCAAGGTCAGAGGCCTGCTCTGCTTTGTCTCTGAAGCCTAAATAAGACTATTTAATTTCCCTAACAAATGAAGATATAATGAGCTAATGACCAAGCCATCCTTGATGCCATCTTGATTTTAGCTGATTCCAATTGGTTTTTGTTACATCCTGATTATTTTATAAGAGCTGTATCCCCTACTCATTATTTTAATGGTTGTGCCTCCTTCCTTCCTGTCTCCTAGCAACCTTATATGTAGCCATTCAGAGTTAGTTGGTTACTGTTTTTCTGCAATCAAAATACTCCTAAAATGGAATCATTGCAGTTATGAGAAGTGATGGCATTTCTGAGGAAGGAAATAAGACAAGTATGAGAATTAAGTCTCAGGAGAGACTCATAATCAATTCTGTAATCTAATTTACTGACCTCCCAAAGTATTAGAATGTCTATTCTTGGTCAATAATTACCTCTTCAGTTAAAAAAAAAAAAACTGCTTATTTTCATATAATTTATATATTTTGACATCATTCATCAAAACCGAAGACTTTGATAGCAAAGACCATGTCATTTGTGTGTGTATTTCCCATGACCCTGGAGGCTCAGATAGTAAAGAATCTGCCTGCAATGCAGAAGACCTGGGTTCGATCCCTGGGTTGGGAAGATCCCCTGGAGAAGGCAATCCACTCCAGTATTATTGCCTGGAGAACTCTATGGACAAAGGAGCCTGATGGGCTGCAGTCCATGGGGTCTCAAAAGAGTTGGACATGACTAAGCAACTCACACTTTCTTTCACTTTCCCACAGCACCTCAGACCTTGCCACACAATCAACACTAAATAAATATTAGTGAGATTGAAATTTTCAGTATATAGATTACAGGCATAATTAGTTCTCTCTCTTTTTTTCCCACATTGGATTTTGCTCCTTATACCCTACATTACAGTTAGGATTCTTTGAAAGTTGAGAAGGCTTAGAGAACCTCACAATTTTTTATTAGCTTTAACATGAAGAGGAAGAATAAGGCTGGGGAATGGTGGGAAATAAAATCCCAAAGAAAAACCTGAAAGAAAGCTCAAAATTTCCACTAAACATTTCAAGCTCTCCCACTTCAGCCTCTGCAGGCATCAATTACATTCCAAAGGAAAATGTTTTATAATTGTAATTACACATAATAGAAGGAATGTATTTTTCCTTCATTCTACTCCCATGGCAAGTCAATTTAATTTTTAAATACAAGAGACATAATTGATTTTAGCCCTGGATTAGCACTGCAAATGATCTATATGTGTTCTCACTAATGGAACAAGAGAGTTGGTCCTCCTTGGAGACATTTACCCAAACCTGTTCAAGCAACAATTACTAGAGTCTGACAGGTTGGTGTGCAAGGAGAAGGATGCATGAGTGAAACAATCTACTGATTAACAACTGAGCAAAATAATGAATATTATACTCTCCCCAGTTAATTATGGATTCAGCACAAATATATGATCTTTATAGAGGCCAAAAAGCGATAAGCCTGCCTGGAGGAACCTTGTCATGTTCACTAGAAAATGAGTTTCTCTGAGGGTTTTAGGGTAAAGCTATTTCTAAATAGGGCTCTCTTGAAAGGGAATGGAGGGGAGGTGTACTCATTTTCTCCAGACTTATCTGTTGTCTGGCAATTGGTTTTCCTTTGGCTCCTCTACTAGACTACCACATAGTTTTGTGGAATAGCAATAGCTCAAGGCAAAGTTATGAAATAAGTAGTTTATACTCTGCCATTTTGAAACAGGAGGCAGGGAGGCAGGGTGCAACCTTTAAAAAATAACATAGGCATAGTGTGATATAACAAAAACTGATTAGAACCAACTGGGTCCAAGATGTCAGTGGACCTTGAACCTCATTATATGCTTATTGTAATACATTAGCATGTATTTAGCAAGAGGAATTAAAGAGCCTCTTGATGAAAGTGAAAGAGGAAAGTGAAAAACCTGGCTTAAACTCAACATTCAGAAAACTAAGATGATGGCATCCGGTCCCAACACTTCATGGCAAATAGATGGGGAAACAATGGAAACAGTGACAGACTTTATTTTCTTGGGCTCCAAAATCATGACAGATATTGACTGCAGCCATGAAATTAAAGGATGCTTGTTCCTTGGAGGAAAAGCTGTGACCAACCTAGACAGCATATTAAAAAGCAGAGACATTACTTTGCCAACAAAAGTCCGTCTAGTCAAAGCTATGGTTCTTCCAGTAGTCATGTATGGATGTGAGAGTTGGACCATAAAGAAAGCTGAAAGTGAAAGTCGCTCAGTCATGTCTGACTCTGTGACCTCATGGACTGTGTAGTCCATGGAATTCTCCAGGCCAGAATATTAGAGTGGGTAGCTATTCCTTTCTCCAGGGGATCTTCCCAATCCAGGGAATCTTCCCAATCCAGGGATCAAACCCAGGTCTCCCGCTTTGCAGACTGATTCTTTACCACTGAGTCACCAGGGAAGCCCAAAGAAAGCTAAGTGCCAAAGAATTGATGCTTTTGAACTGTGGTGTTGGAGATGACTCTTAAGAGTCCCTTGGACTGCAAGGAGATCCAACCAGTCAATCCTAAAGGAAATCAGTCCTGAATATTCATTGGAAGGGCTGATGCTGAAGTTGAAGCTCCAATGCTTTGGCCACCTGATGCGAAGAACCTGACCCTGATGCTGGGAAAGATTGAAGGCAGGACGACAAGGGGACAACAGAGGACGGGAGTGTTAGATGGCATCACTGACTCAATGGACATAAGTTTGAGCAAGCTCCAGGAGTTGGTGATGGACAGGGAAGCGTGGTGTGCTGCAGTCCATGGGGTCGCAAAGAGTAGGACACGACTGAATGACTGAACTGAACTGACCAGCACAGTGACTGTTCTGAGGCTAACCATAAAAGACCAAATAGTGGGCGGTGGCCCAATTCCTTGAAATCCCTGTCTCTTCCCTGAAATTATTGAAATAATCCTCCACTCATTGGCCTTTGAAATCATCCAGTCCTTAAAAACTAACCATTTTGAGGCCTGTCACTTTCTGAAATGGCCCACATCTGTCTGTGGATTATGTTCCTCTCTAAATAAATCTACGTCTTACCTATCACTTCATATCTTACCAAATTCTTTCTGCAATGAGACATAAAGAACTTGAGCTTCATTAGGTCCTGAGACCAGGTGTGTGATCTCAGTTAAAAGACCATGGGTTCAAGTCCCCAATCTGGGTTCCTGCCAGGTTTGAGTCCTGAGTTGCACAGTTTCAATTTCACCATCAAAATCTGCCTTTAAGCACAAAATCACAGTCCAATTATCAACTAATCCCCCTGAACCAGGTTTAGTAACTTGGATATTAGCTTCTAAGACCATAGTTCTCAAGTGTATTTTCATTTTCACCAAGGATTCTAGAGAGGCAGACTTGGCACAGATCTATGACTGGAAGGTCAGCGTAGAGACATAGGTTCTTGTCCATATCCTTCCATTTACCAGCTAGGCAATTTCCAATCTGTAAAATAGGATTATATCTACCTAGGAAATTATTGTAGTAAGTAAATTATATCATATATTATGAAATTCACCAGCATGGTGCTCAACACATTTGATTGTGTTTCAAAGTTGTCCAGGTGTGGGAGGTCCATCAAATCACCAAATCATGCATCTACCAGGATGCTGTGTGACCCTGGAAAAGTTACTTCACTTCTTAGGGATTTAGTTGCATTGTTTTTAAAAGAAGAATGCTTATCTCTATGATATCTAAGATCCTTCTCCTTTATAAAGTTTTAAGATCTCATTTTTGCAAAGTAATAGAACTGTCCTTCAGTTCAGTTCAGTTCAGTCACTCAGTTGTATCCGATTCTTTGAGACCCCATGAATCACAGCATACCAGCCACCTTGTCCATCACCAACTCCCAGAGTTTACCCAAACTCATGTCCATCGAGTCAGTGATGCCTCCCAGCCATCTCATCCTCTGTCATCCCCTTTTCCTCCTGTGCCCAATCCCTCCCAGCATCAGGGACTTTTCCGGTGAGTCAACTCTTCACACGAGGTGGCCAAAGTATTGGAGTTTCAGCTTCAGCATCAGTCCTTCCAATGAACACCCAGGACTGATCTCCTTTAGGATGGACTGGTTGGATCTCTTTGCAGTCCAAGGGACTCTCAAGAGTCTTCTCCAACACCACAACACAAACAAATGAGGACATGCAAGTGTAAAGAGCCAGCCCTTCAGTCATGAATGTAGTCAGCCTTTCAAAGCATTTATCCAAATATGACTAGCTCTGGAATACAGGCTGTGTCAGGGTTCAGGGGATCAGAGATAGTGTAAGAAATAGTGTAAGTTGGTATGTTTTCCTGTGGGAAAATGGAGCGAGGACTGAAGCGGCAATAAACTCTCAAATCCAGTTGGCTAGAAAACTATTTAAGTCTGCCTCTATTGTAATGTTCAATAGCCCTAGCCCCTGATAGATTGGAATATATAGTAAAAGCTCACAACCAGTTGAATTTTCATCTGTGGTGTCTCACATACCCCAATGATTTTACGTCACTCAAAGCATGTCATTCTGAGAAACAGAAAGACTGTGTGTGTACATGTGTACATTTGTCTTATGTTTGTGTGCATGGCCGTGTGTCTGTGTCTGCATGTGTGTGTGTCTATTGTATCTATTTGTATTTCATGATAGACTATTCTCTGGTAAATGTAGAAATCATGTAGTTTGTCTTTAATAATATTGGAAGTGCAATATATAGAAAATTATTTTCCTAAGAAACTGCTGGAGCATATATTTCATTGACTCACTAAATTGCTTATGAGTGTTTTGACATACCTTTAATGCTCAAACTCAAGCATCCAGGAACAAGAGATACAGATGGCAGTGAGGCAGGCCCGTGGAACTTACTGCAGCCACTAGGGCAATTGAGATGCCATGTAAAAAACTATTGTCATTCCAATAAACCAGATATTGAAGGACCAGATCCTTCAATATCAACTAACTAGTATAAAATCCATTACTTATGTGTCTTTTTTATGAGGGTGTGTATGCCTATGGGGATACATATTTTATTCATACATACATATTTTACTCTTTTATAATATGTACAAATATTTCTATATGTAATCAGTTCATATATCCATTTCTACCTTTTCTTTTTCATTGACATATTGATGATGTACAATATTGTGTTAGTTTCAGATGTACTACATAGTGTTTTGACATTTGCTTATGAAATGACCACTACCACATGTCGAGTAACTATCTGACCCCATATGAAGTTATTATACTATTAACTATATTCTTTATACTATACATTACATCCCTGAAAATTATTTCTTATTTAACTAGAGATTTGAACCTCTTAACCCCTTCCCCTATGTTGCCTACCATCTCCATCAAGACCTTCCCTCTGGCAACCACCAATTTGTTCTCTGTATCTATGAGTCTGTATTTCGCTTTGTTGGGATTTCTTTGTTTTTTAGATCCTACATGTAAGTGAGGTCATGGGTATTTGTCTTTCTCTGACTGAATTATTTCACTTGGCCTGATATACTCTAGATGTACCCATGTGATCAAATGGCAAGATTTCATATCCTTACATAGCATTCCATTATATATATATATATATAAAATATGTATATATATTTATATCATCTTCTTTATCCACTCATCTATTAAAGAAACATAAGATGCTTCTATATGTGGCCTATTGTAAATAATGCAATAATGAATATTTTTGTGCATCTATCTTCTCGAATTAGTGTTTTTGTTTTCTTTGGATAAATAACAAGAAGTGAAATTGTAAGTTCATTTATTAGTTGCTCAGTCATGTCCGACTCTTTGCAACTCCATGGACTGTAGCCTTCCAGGCTCCTCTGCCCATGGGATTCTCCAGGCAAGAATACTGGAGTGGGTAGCTATTCCCTTCTCCAAGGTATCTTCCTGACCCAGGGATTGAACCCAGGTCTTGTACACTGCAGGCAGATTCTTTACTTCCTGAGCCACTAGGCAAGCCCTATTAGTTCACATGGCAGTTCTATTTTTAATTTTTTTTTTTTTCTTTTCAACTTTCGTGGGGAACATTTTTTTTTTTCTAATTTTATTTTATTTTTAAACTTTACATAATTGTATTAGTTTTGCCAAATATCAAAATGAATCCACCACAGGTATACATGTGTTCCCCATCCCGAACCCTCCTCCCTCCTCCCTCCCCATACCATCCCTCTGGGCCGTCCCAGTGCACCAGCCCCAAGCATCCAGCATCGTGCATTGAACCTGGACTGGCAACTCATTTCCTACATGATATTTTACATTTTTCAATGCCACTCTCCCAAATCTTCCCACCCTCTCCCTCTCCCACAGAGTCCATAAGACTGTTCTATACATCAGTGTCTCTTTTGCTGTCTCGTACACCAGGTTATTGTTACCATCTTTCTAAATTCCATATATATGCGTTAGTATACTGTATTTATGTTTTTCCTTCTGGCTTACTTCACTCTGTATAATAGGCTCCAGTTTCATCCACCTCATTAGAACTGATTCAAATGTATTCTTTTTAATGGCTGAGTAATACTCCATTGTGTATATGTACCACAGCTTTCTTATCCATTCATCTGCTGATGGACATCTAGGTTGCTTCCATGTCCTGGCTATTATAAACAGTGCTGCGATGAGCATTGGGGTACACGTGTCTCTTTCCCTTCTGGTTTCCTCAGTGTGTATGCCCAGCAGTGGGATTGCTGGATCATAAGGCAGTTCTATTTCCAGTTTTTTAAGGAATCTCCACACTGTTCTCCATAGTGGCTGTACTAGTTTGCATTCCCACCAACAGTGTAAGAGGGTTCCCTTTTCTCCACACCCTCTCCAGCATTTATTATTTGTAGACTTTTGGATCG
Organism: Bos indicus; assembly: GCF_029378745.1. Classification (NCBI taxonomy): domain Eukaryota; kingdom Metazoa; phylum Chordata; class Mammalia; order Artiodactyla; family Bovidae; genus Bos; species Bos indicus. The sequence continues at coordinate 44,103,553 of NC_091783.1, forward strand.
CAGCCATTCTGACTGGTGTGAAATGGTACCTCATAGTGGTTTTGATTTGCATTTCTCTGATAATGAGTGATTTTTAATTTTTTGATGAAACTTCTTGATGTTTTTTATAGTGGCTGACCAATCTACAATCCTAACAGTGTACAGGGGTTGCCTTTTCCCCCCACATTCTCTCTGACACTTGTTATCTCTTGTCTTTTTGATGATAGCCATTCTGACAGGTATGAGGTGGTATCTCATGCTTTTGATTTGCATGATCTTAAGGAATAGTGCTGTTAAACATATTTCCATGTGCTTGTGGACCATAATTGTGCCTTCTTTGGAAAAAAAATGTCTATTCAATTCTCATTTTTTAATCAGGTTTTTTGATTTTTTGATGTTGTGATGTATGAGTTCTTTTTATATTTTGAGTATTAACCACTTATCAGATAGCTCATTTGCAAATATCATCTTCCTTTTTGTTTTGTTGATAGTTTCCTTTGTTGTGCAAAAGATATTTAGTTTGATGCAGTCCCATTTGTTTACATCTGCTTCTGTTTCCCTTGTTTGAGGAGAGTTTTATAATTTCAGGTCCTACTTTTGGGTTTTAAGTTTTAGGTCCTACTTTTACTTTAATCCATGTTGAGTTTATTTTGTGTATTTTTTTTTTTTTGGAATCAAAATGTATGCATAGAGATGTTCTATGCAATGTTATTTAATTAAATAGAAAAAGTGGAAACCAACTCAAATGACCCACATTCAGTTCAGTTCAGTCGCTCAGTCATGTCCGACTGTTTGCGACCCCGTGAACCACAGCACATCAAGACTCCCTGTCCATCACCGGCCCCCGGAGTCCACCCAAACCCATGTCCATTGTGTCAGTGATACCATCCAACCATCTCATCCTCTGTTGTCCCCTTCATCTTCTGCCCTCAATCTTTCCCAGCATCAGCATATTTTCAAATGAGTCAGCTCTTTGCATCAGGTGGCCAAAGTATTGGAGTTTCAGCTTCAACATCAGGCCCTCCAATGAACACCCAGGACTGATCTCCTTTAGGATGGACTGGTTGGATCTCCTTGCAGTCCAAGGGACCCTCAAGAGTCTCCTCCAACACCACAGTTTCAAAACCATCCATTCTTCAGCACTCAGCTTTTTTTATAGTCCAACTGTCACATCCATACATGACTACTGGAAAAACCATAGCCTTGACTAGACAGACTTTTGTTGGCAAAGTAATGTCTCTGCTTTTTAATATGATGTCTAGGTTGGTCATATCTTTCCTTCCAAGGAGCAAGCGTCTTTTAATTTCATGGCTGCAATCACCATCTGCAGTGATTTCGGAGCCCAGAAAAATAAAGTCAGCCACTGTTTCCACTGTTTCCCCATCTATTTGCCATGAAGTGATGGGACCGGATGCCATGATCTTAGTTTTCTGAATGTTGAGCTTTAAGCCAACTTTTTCACTCTCCTCTTTCACCTTCATCAAGAGGCTCTTTAGTTCTTCTTCACTTTCTGCCACAAGGGTGGTGTCATCTGCGTAAATGAGGTTATTGATATTTCTCCTGGCAATCTTGATTCCAGCTTGTGCTTCCTCCAGCCCAGCATTTCTCATGATATGCTCTGCATATAAGTTAAACAAGCAGGATGACAATATACAGCCTTGACGTACCCCTTTTCCTATTTGGAACCAGTCTGTTGTTCCATGTCCAGTTCTAACTGTTACTTCCTGACCTGCATATAGGTTTCTCAAGAGGCAGGTCAGGTGGTCTGGTATTCCCATCTCTTTCAGAATTTTCCACAGTTTATTGTGATCCACACAGTCAAAGGCTTTGGCATAGTCAATAAAGCAGAAATAGATGTTTTTCTGGAACTCTCTTGCTTTTTTGATGATCCAGAGGATGCTGGCAATTTGATCTCTGGTTCCTCTGCCTTTTCTAAAACCAGCTTGAACATCAGGAAGTTCACGGTTCACATATTACTGAAGCCTGGCTTGGAGAATTTTGAGCATTACTTTGCTGGCGTGTAAGTGAGTGCAATTGTGCATAGAACAGAGATGTTCTATGCAATGCTATTTAATTAAATTATTTTGTGTATATTTTGAAAAAGTAGTGCAGTCTGATTATTTTGCATGTAGCTGTCCAGTTTTTCCAAAAGCATCTATTGAAGAGGCTGTCTTTTCCTCATTGTGTATTTTTGCAAACTTTGTCATAGATGACCATATATATGTGGGTTTCGGAGAAGGCGATGGCACCCCACTCCAGTATTCTTGCCTGGAAAATCCCATGGATGGAGGAGCCTGGTAGGCTGCAGTCCATGGGGTCGCTGAGAGTTGGACACGACTGAGCGACTTGACTTTCACTTTTCACTTTCATGCATTGGAGAAGGAAATGGCAACCCACTCCAGTGTTCTTGCCTGGAGAATCCCAGGGATGGGGAGCCTAGTGGCTGCCGTCTATGGGGTCGCACAGAGTTGGACACGACTGAAGTGACTTAGCAGTAGTGTGGGTTTATTTCTGGGCTCTGTATGTATGTGTTGGTCACTCAGTCATGCCTGACTCTTTGCAACCCCCATAGACTGGGGCCCATCAGGCTCCTCTGTCCACGGAATTCTCCAGGCAAGAATACTGGAATGGGTAGCCACTCCCTTCTCCATGGATCTTTCTGACCCAGAGATTGAACCCAGGTCTCTTTCATTGCAGATAGACTCCTGCTTCCCAGGTGGCACTAGTGGAAAAGAATCTGCCTGCCAATGCAGGAGATGTAACAGATGCTGGTTTAATCCCTGGGTCAGGAATATCCCCTGGAGGAGGACATGGTAACCCACTCCAGTATTCTTGCTTGGGGAATACCATAGACAGAGGAGCCTGGTAGGCTACTGTCCATAGGGTCGCAAAGAGTCAGACACAGCTGAAACAACTTAGCACACACACATTTCTGGGCTCTATTCTGATGCATTAATTTATGTGTCTACTTTGTGCCAGGATCATACTCTGATGATGATGATAGCATTTATTATAGTTTGAAAAAAGGGAGTGTGATACCTGTACATTTTTTCTTCTTTATCAAAATTTTTTTGATTATTAGAGTCTTTTGTGTTTCCACATAAATTTTATTTATTTTTTATTAATTAATTTATTTTAATTGGAGGCTAATTACAATATTGTAGTGTTTTTTTTGCCATACATTGACATGAATCAGCCATGAGTGTACATGCCACACAAATTATAGAATAATTTCTTCTGTTTCTGTAAAAAATGTCATTGGTGCTTGAATAAAGATTGCATTTTAAAATCTGTAGATTATGCTGGGAAGTATGATCATTTAAAAAGTGTTAATATTATAAAAAAAGTGTTAATATCTTTCAATCATTGAGCATGTTGTATCTTTCATTTCACCTGTGTCATCTTCAATTTCTTTCATCAGTTATATCATTTTCTGAGAGTAAGAATTTTACCTCAAAGCTTAGATTTATTTCTAGATATTATATTCTTCTTGATGCAATTGTAAATGGGATTATTTTCTTAATTTCTGGTTATGATAGTTCATTGTTTTTATGTAGAAACACAACAGATTTCTATATATTAATTTTGAATTCTGCAACTTTACTGAATTCATTTATTAGTTCTAATAGTTTTTTTGATTTATTAAGATTTTCTATATATGATGTCATATCATCTACAATGACAGTTTTACTATTTCCCTTCCAATAGGATTCCCTTTATTTCCTTTTCTTCTCTGATTACCTTGGCTAGAACATCCAGTACTGTGTTGAAATAAAGTTTAAGAGTGGGCATTGTAGTCTTGTTGTTGATTTCAGAGGAAATGCTTTTACTTTTTCACCATTGAGTATAATTTTGGCTATAAGTTTGTCACATAATGGCTTCTATTATACATACACGTTTTATTGAGAGTGTTGGTTTTCTTTTTATAAAGGGATGTTGAATATCATTGAAATCTTTGCACCAATTTGTTTATGTGGTGTATCACACTGATTTATAGATTCAAGCATACTTGAATCCCTGGGATAAATCCTACCTAATCAAGGTGTATGACCCTTTTAAACTACTGTTGAATTCAATTAGCTAATTTTAAAAACATATTAGTTTTATTTATTCATTTTTGGCTCCACTGGGTCTTCATTGCTGTGCATAGGCTTTCTCTGCTGGCTGAGACTACAGGCTATTTCCTAGTTGTGGTGTGTGGACTTTGCATTACGGTGGCTTCTCTTACGGAGCACAGGTCTAGGCCTTGTGGGCTTCAGTAGTTTCTGCATGTGGGATCAGTAGTTGAGGCTCACAGGCTCCAGAGCCAGGTTCAGTAGTTCTGGTGTATGGGCTTAGTTGCCCAGCAGTATGTGGGAAATGTGATATTAGGGTTCAGTCTCAAAAATGAAGGAATGATCTCGGTTCATTTCCAATGCAAACAATTCAAAATCAGAGTAATTCAGTTCTGTGCCTCAATCACTAATGCCGAATAAGCTGAAGTAGAATGGTCCTATGACGACCTACAAGATCTTCTAGAACTAACAAAAAACCCCCGTCATTTTCATCATAGGGGACTTGAATGCAAAAATAGGGAGTCAAGAGATACATGGTGTAACACGCAAGGTGGCCTTGGAGTGTAAAATGAAGCAGGGAGAAAGCTAACAGAGTTTTGCCAAGAGAATGCACTGGTCATAGCAAATACCCTCTTCCAACAACACAAGAGACAACTCTACACAAGGACATCACCAGATGGTCATTACTGAAATCAGATTGATTATATTCTTTGCAGCTGAAGATGGAGATGCTCTTTACAGTCAGCAAAAATAAGACCTGGAATTGACTGGAGCTCAGATCATGAACTCCTATTACCAAATTCAGACTTAGATTGAAGAAAGTAGGGAAAACCACTAACCCATTCAGGTATGACCTAAATAAAATCCCTTATGATTATACAGTGGAAGTGGCAAATAGATTCAAGGGACTAGATTTGCTAGAGTGCTTGAAGAACTATGGATGGAGGTTTGTAATACTGTACAGGAGGCAGTGACTAAAACCATCCCCAAGAAAAAGAAATGCAAGAAGGAAAAATGGTTGTCTGAGGAGGGCATATAAATATTGTAGAAAAGAGACGTGAAAGGCAAAGGAGAAAGGAAAAGATATACCCATCTGAATGCAGAGTTCCAAAGAATAGCAAGGAGAGATAAGAAAGCCTTCCAAAGTACACAATGCAAAGAAATAGAGGGAAACAATAAAATGGGAAAGGCTAGAGATCTCTTCAAGAAAATTAGAGATACCAAGGGATATTTCATGCAAAGATGGGCACAATAAAGGACAGAAAAGGGAAGGACATGAGAGAAGCAGAAGAGATTAAGAAGACATGGCAAGAATACAAATAAAAACTGTACAAAAAAACTGACCTGGTTAACCACAGTGGTGTGGTTCTCACTCACTTAGAGCCAGACTTCTGGGAGTGTGAAGTCAAATGGGCCTTAGGAAGCAGTACTATGAACAAAGCTAGTGGAGGTGTTGGAATTCCAGCTGAGCTATTTAAAATCCTAAAAGCTGATGCTGTTAAAGTGCTGCACTCAATATGTTAGCAAACTTGAAAAAAACAGCAGTGACCACAAGAGTGGAAAAGTTCAGTTTTCTTTCCAATCCCAAAGAAAGTAAAGCCAAAGAGTATTTAAACTACTGTGCCACTGTGCTCATTGCACATGCCAGCCAAGTAATGCTCAAAACCCTTCAAGCTAGGCATCAACAGTATGTGAACCCAGTACTTCCAGTTGTAGAAGTTGGATTTAGAAAAGGCAGAGGAACCAGCAATCAAATTGTCAACATTCGTTGGATCTAAAAAAAGAAAGAGAATTCCAGAAAAACATCTATTTCTGCTTAATTGACTACACTAAAGCCTTTGACTGTGTGGATGTCAACGAAGTGTGGAAAATTTTAAACAGGCGGGAATACTAGACCACCTTACCTACCTCCTGAGAAACCTGTATGCAAGTCAAGAAGCAACAGTTAGAACTGGACATGGAACAACAGACTGGGTCTATATTGGGAAAGAAGTATGTCAAGACTGTATATTGTCACCCTGCTTATTTAACTTCTGTGCAGAGTACACCATGAGAAATGCTGGGCTGGATGAATCACAAGCTGGAATCATGATTGCTGGGAGAAATATCAACAACCTCAGATATGCAGATGACATCACCCTAATGCAGAATGTGAGAAGGAATTAAAGATCTTGATGAAGGTGAAAGTGGAGAGTGAAAAAGCTGGCTTATAACTCAACATTCAAAAAACTAAGATCATGGCATCTGGTCCCATCACTTCATGACAAATAGATTGGAGAAAATGGAAATGATAACAGACTTTATTTTCTTGGGCTCTAAAATCACTGTGGATGGTGACTGCAGCCATGAGATTAAAAGACATTTGCTCCTTGGAAGAAAAGTTATGACAAACCTAGACAGCATATTAAAACATAGATTCATCACTTCACTGATTAAAGTCTGTATAGTCAAAGCTATGGTTTTTCCAGTAGTCATGTATGAATGTGAGAGTCGGACCATAAAGAAGGGTGAGCGGCAAAGAATTGATGCATTTGAACTGTGGTGCTGGAGAAGACTCTTGAGAGTCCCTTGGACTGCAAGGAGATCAAGCCCTTCAAACCTAAAGAAATCAACCCTGAATATTGTTTAGAAAGACTAATGCTGAAGCTGAAGCTGCAATACTTTGGCCACCTAATGTGATGAGCCAATTCACTGGAAAAGACCCTGATTCTGGGAAGATTGAGGGCAGGAGGAGAAGCAGGGGACAGAGGATGAGATGGTTGAATGGCTAAATGGTCATGAGTTTGAGCAAAATCTTGGAGATGTGAAGGACAGGGAAGCTTGGTGTGCTGCAGTCCATGGAGTTGCAAAGTGTCGGATATAACTGAACAACTGAATAACAACATGGGGAAATTTCCCAGAGCAGGGATCTACCCTATGTCCCTTGCATTGCACCATTGATTTTTAGCCCCTGGGCCAGCAGAGAAGCCCTAATGTGCTAATATTCTTTGAGGATTTTTGCATATATATTCATTAGTGATATTTATTTGTAATTTTCTTTTACTGTGGTATTTTTTTCTGATTTTTGCACCAGAGTTGATAAGTACAGAAGCATTCCTTCCTCTGCTATTTTTTAAAATAATTTGTGAAGGATAGTTGTTTAATCTTCTTTAAACATTTAGTAGAATTAACCTATGGAATCATCAGGTCCTCAACCTTTGCTTTTGCTTTTTTTTTAATTCCTGACTGAATTTCATTACAAGCAATTGATCTATTCATATTTCCTATTTCTTCCTTATTCAGTCTTTGAGAGTGTACATTTCTAGGAATTTGTCTCATCTATGTTTACTTCCCATTTGAGGCATATAATTGCTTATAATCTCTTATGATTCATGGTATTCCTATAGTGTCATTTGTAACTTCTCTAATTTTATTTATTTGGGTCCTCTTTTTTTCTTGATGAGATTGGCAAAAATTTTATCAGTTGTATTTATATTTTCAAAGTACAAGCTATTAGTTCTAATCGATCTTTTCCACTTTTTTTTGTCTTGACTTGTTTGTGTTCTGATCTTTATTATTTTTTTTGTTTTACTGATATGCAGCTTTGGTTATTTCCCTGTTTAAGTGTAAGTTTAAATTATTTATTTGAGATTTTTCTGTTTTCCCACAATAGGTTTTGTCACTATAAATTTCCCTTTTCTAACTGCTTCTGCTATGTCGCATTGATTTTGAATTGATATGCTTACATTTCCATTTGTCTCAGGTATTTTTTGGTTTTCTGTTTGATTTCTTCAGTGACCTATTGGCACTAACACCATATTGTTTATCATCCATGTTTTTGCAGGTTTTTTTCTAAAGTAGCTTTCAAATCTCTTAGTATTGTTATTATAAAAGTTGCCTTATATTATTTCAATATTCTTAAATTTATTGAAACTTTTTTGGTGGCATAGCATCTGATATAAACTGGTGAATGTCAATGGGTTCTTGAATAGAACTTGTATTCTGCTGTTTTGGGATGACATATTTATTTATATACACACATATATGCCATATATACATATGCAATACATACACATATGCCATATATATGTGTATATATATGTGTGTGTGTGTCTATATATATATATATAGACACACACAGACACATATTCCGGTATGTTTTAATGTGTCTTTAAAGGTCAGTGTTGTCTTGTTGCTATTCTTTCTGGATAATTTGCTCATGGATGTAATTGGTGTGTTAAAATTCCTTACTATTACTGTGTTACTGTCAACTTCTCCATTTATGTCTTTTAGTACTTTCTCTGTATTTAGGTGTTTATAGGTTTGGCCCAAATATATTTGCAATAGTTAAAGCTTCTTCTTGGGTTGGTTCCTTTTTATTATGTAATGTGTTTCTTTGTCACTTCTTACAGTTCTCTTTTAAAGTCTATGCTGTCTTATGTAGGTATTGCTACCCCAGGTTTCTTTTCATTTCAATTTGCATGAATACTTTACTTTATTCCCTCACTTCCAGTATTTGTGTGTCTTTAGATTTGAAGTGAGTATCTAGTAAGCAGCAAATATATAGGTTTCTTTTTTAAAAAATTCTTCAGCCACTTTATTTTTCATAATTAGAGCACTTAGTTCAATGACATTTAAAGTAATTATTGATAGATCAGATCAGATCAGATCAGTCGCTCAGTCGTGTCTGACTCTTTGTGACCCCATGAATCGCAGCACGCCAGGCCTTCCTGTCCATCACCAACTCCAGGAGTTCACTCAGACTCACATCCATCGAGTTAGCGATGCCATCCAGCCATCTCATCCTCTGTTGTCCCCTTCTCCTCCTGCCCCTAATCCCTCCCAGCATCAGAGTCTTTTCCAATGAGTCAACTCTTTGCATGAGGTGGCCAAAGTACTGGAGTTTCAGCTTTAGCATCATTCCTTTCAAAGAAATCCCAGGGCTGATCTTCAGAATGGACTGGTTGGATCTCCTTGCAGTCCAAGGGACTCTCAAGAGTCTTCTCCAACACACAGTTCAAAAGCATCAATTCTTCGGCACTCAGTATATATTATTGCCTTTTGTTTATTGTTTTGGGGTTTCTTTTACAGTTCTCTTTTGGTCCTTTCTTATTATGCTCTCTTCCCCTTTGGTAACTATCTCTAGTGTTATAGTTTTTTTCCCCCTTTTTTGTGTATATCTGTTATAGTTTTATTTTCGCTTGTGGTTTCCATGAAGTTCACATACAAGTATGTATATGTGATTATTTTTTAATTGATAATTTCTTAAGATCAAAATCATTCTAACAGTTCTGAATTTTAACTCTCACCACCCATTTTTAAAGTTTTTGACATTTTATCTTACATCATTTCTTTTTGTGAATCCCTTAACTACTTATTATGGGTGTAGATGATTTTAATTCTTTGTCTTTAAGCATTTGTAAAAGCTTTTTGCCTACCAATGGTACTTTCCCTTTTGTAGCTTTTGTATTTCTACCTGTGGCCTTTTCTGCATAGAGATGTACCTTTAACACTTCTTGTAAGGCCAGTAGAGTGGTGCTGAACTCTTTTAGCCTTTTGTTATCTATAATACTGCTTATTTCTACTTAAAATCTGATTTGTAGATTATTCTTGGTTGATGAGTAGAATATTCTTCATTGATAAGTAGAATATTCTTGGTTGTAGGTGTTTTCCTTTCATCACTTGGAATATATCATGGCACTCCCTTCTGATTTGCAAAGTTTCTTATTTTAAAACATTTATTTATTTATTGACTGCTCTGGGTCTTCGTTGCTACTCATGGACTTTGTCTAGTTGCAGTGCATAGGCTTCTCATTGCAATGACTTCTCTAGTTCAGAGCATGGGCTCTAGGGAGCATGGACTTCAGTAGTTGCAACATGTGGGCTCAGGAGTTGTGGCTTATGAGCTCGAGAGCATGGGCTCAGTAGTTGTGATGCATGTGTTTGCCCTGTGGAAGTTGGAATCTTCCTGGGTCAGGGATTGAACCTGTGTCCCCTGCATTGGCAGGCAGATTTTTTACCACTGGATCACTAGGGAAATCCTGGGTTTGCAGAGTTTCTGGTGAAAAATTAGTTCATTGTTTTATGGGAGTCCCTTGTATGTAATTGCTTGTTTTTATCTAGCTTCTTTTAAAATTTCTCTCTATCTTTAGCCTTTACAATTAAACTTTGTCCATCATATACTGTGTTGTCTAATTTACAGAACTAGAACAGAAAATTTTAGAATTTGTTTGGAAACACAAAAGACCCTGAATGGCCAAAGTAATCTTGAGAAAGAAAAATGGAGCTAGTGGAATCAGAGTCCCTGACTTCAGACTACACTACAAACCTACAGTCATCAAGACATTATGATACTGGCACAAAAACAGAAATTTAAACCATAGACTAGGATGAAATGCCCAGAGATATATCCACATACATATGGTCACCTATGCTATGGCAAAGGAAGCAAGACTATACAATGGAGGGCAGACAGCCTCTTCAATAAGTGGTTCTGGAAAAGTCGGATAGCTACATGTAAAAGAATGAAATCAAAACACTCCCTAAACCATACACAAAGATAAAATGGATTAAAGATCTAAATGTAAGGCCAGACACTATAAAACTCTTAGAGGAAAATGTTGGCAGAGAAATATTTGACATAAATCGCAGCAGGATCTTTTTTTGACCTACCTCTTGGAGTAATGAAAATAAAAAAATAAACAAATGGGACGTAATTAAAAGCTTTTGTAGAGCAAACGAAACCATAAACAAGATGAAAAGACTATGCTCAGAATGGGAGAAAATTTTTGCCAAGGAAGCAATCAACAAGAGATCAATCTCCAAAATATAGAAACAACTCATGCAGTTCAATGTCAAAAATACAAATAATCCAATCAAAAATGGGAAGAAGACCTAAATAGGCATTTCTCCAAAGAAATCAGAGGAATTTCTTTTAATTTATTTTTTCATTGAAGGACAATTGCTTTACAGAATTTTGTTGTTTTCTGTCAAACCTCAACATGAATCAGTCATAGATATACATATTTCCCCTCCCTCTTGAACCTCCCTCACATCTCCTTCCCCATTGCACCCCTGTAGGTTGATACAGAGCCCCCGTTTGAGTTTCCTGAGCCTTACAGAGGAATTTCTGATTTCTCCAAAGAAGACATAGAGATGGCCAACAAACACATCAAAAGATGCTCAACTTCATCAATTATTAGAGAAATGCAAATCAAAATTACATTGAGGTATCACCTCACACCCATCGGAATGGCCATAATTAAAAAAAATTAACAATAAATGCTGGGGACGGTGTGGAGAAAAAGGAATTCTCTTGTACTGCTGGTGTGAATCTAAGTTGATACAGACACTATGGATTACAGTATGGAGGTTCCTTAAAAAATGAAAATTAGAACTACCATATAACCCAACAATCCACTCCTGTGCACATGCCCAGAGAAAAGCATAACTCAAAAAGACATATGTACTCCTATATTCATTGCAGTACTCTTTACAGTAGCCAGGACATGAAAGCAATCTAAATGTCCAACAATGGAGGAATGGATAAAGAAGATACAGTACAAATATATTAATACAATGGAATATTACTCAGCCATAAAAACAGATCTGTGACATTTGTAGACATGTGGATGAGCCTAGAGACTGTCATACAGAATGAACCAAATCAGAAAGAGAAAACAAATGCTGTATATAAACATATATATGGGCTGAAATGGGTGAATTTAACTCAGATGACCATTATATCTACTACTGTGGGCAGGAATCACATAGAAGAAATTGAGTAGCCATCACAGTCAACAAAAGAGTCCAAAATGCAGTACTTGGATGCAATCTCAAAAATGACAGAATGATCTCTGTTCGTTTCCAAGGCAAACCATTCAATATCATGGTAATCCAAGTCTATGCCCCTACCAGTAATGCTGAAGAAGCTGAAGTTGAACGGTTCAATGAAGACCTACAAGACCTTCTAGAACTAACATCCAAAAAAGACATCCTTTTCATTAGAGGGGACTGGAATGCAAAAGTAGGAAGTCAAGAAACACCTGGAGTAACAGGCAAATTTGGCCTTGGAGTACAGAATGAAGCAGGGCAAAGGCTAACAGAGTTCTGCCAAGAGAACGCACTGGTCATAGCAAACACCCTCTTCCAACAACACAAGAGAAGACTCTACACATGGACATCACCAGATGGCCAACACCAAAATCAGATTGATTATATCCTTTGCAGCCAAAGATGGAGAAGCTCTATACAGTCAGCAAAAACAAGACCAGGAGCTGACTGTGGCTCAGATCATGAACTCCTTATTGCCAAATTCAGACTTAAATTGAAGAAAGTGGGGAAAACCACTAGACCATTCAGGTATGACCTAAATCAAATCCCTTATGACTATACAGTGGAAGTGAGAAATAGATTTAAGAGACTAGATCTGATAGACAGAGTGCCTGATGAACTGTGGACGGAGGTTCGTGACATTGTACAGAAGACAGGGATCAAGATATCCCCAAGAAAAAGAAATGCAAAAAAGCAAAATGGCTGTCCGAGGAGGCCTTACAAATAGCTGTGAAAAGAAGAGAAGTGAAAAGCAAAGGAGAAAAGGAAAGATATACCCATTTGAATGCAGAGTTCCAAAGAATAGCAAGGAGAGATAAGAAAGCCTTCCTCAGCGACCAATGCAAAGAAATAGAGGAAAACAGCAGAATGGGAAAGACTAGAGATCTCTTCAAGAAAATTAGAGATACCAAGGGAATATTTCATGCAAAGATGAGCTCAATAAAGGACAGAAATGGTATGGACCTAACAGAAGCAGAAGATATTAAGAAGAGGTAGCAAGAATACACAAGAGAACTATAGAAAAAAGATCTTCAAGACCCAGATAATCATGATGGTGTGATCACTCACCTAGAGCCAGACATCCTGGAATGTGAAGTCAGGTGGGCCTTATGAAGCATCACTATGAACAAAGCTAGTGGAGGTGATGGAATTCCAGTTGAGCTATTTCAAACCCTAAAAGATGATGCTGTGAAAGTGCTGCACTCAATATGCCAGCAAATTTGGAAAACTCAGCAGTGGCCACAGGACTGGAAAAGGACAGTTTTCATTCCAATCCCAAAGAAAGGCAATGCCAAAGAATGCTCAAAACTACCGCACAATTGCACTCATCTCACACGCTAGTAAAGTAATGCTCAGAATTCTCCAAGCCAGGCTTCAGCAATATGTGAACCGCGAACTTCCACATGTTCAAGCTGGTTTTAGAAAAGGCAGAAGAACCAGAGATCAAATTGCCAACATCCGCTGGATCATGGAAAATGCAAGAGAGTTCCAGAAAAACATCTATTTCTGCTTTATTGACTATGCCAAAGCCTTTGACTGTGTGGATCACAATAAACTGTGGAAAATTCTGAAAGAGATGGGAATACCAGACCACCCTGACCTGCCTCTTGAGAAACCTGTATGCAGGTCAGGAAGCAACAGTTAGAACTGGACATGGAACAACAGACTGGTTCCAAATAGGAAAGGAGTACGTCGAGGCCGTATATTGTCACCCTGCTTATTTAACTTCTATGCAGAGTACATCATGAGAAATGCTGGGCTGGAAGAAGCACAAGCTGGAATCAAGATTGCCAGGAGAAATATCAATAACCTCACATATGCAAATGACATCACCCTTATGGCAGAAAGTGAAGAAGAACTAAAGAGCCTCTTGATGAAAGTGAAAGAGGAGAGTGAAAAAGCTGGCTTTAAAGCTCAACATTCGGGATGGGGAACACATGTATACCTGTGGCGGATTCATTTTGATATTTGGCAAAACTAATACAATTATGTAAAGTTTAAAAATAAAATAAAATTAGAGAGGAAAAAAAAAAAAAAGTCGGAAAAAAAAAAAAAAAAAAAAAGCTCAACATTCAGAAAACTAAGATCATGGCATCCGGTCCCATCACTTCATGGCAAATAGATGGGGAAACAGTGGAAACAGTGGCCGACTTTACTTTTCTGGGCTCCAAAATCACTGCAGATGGTAACTGCAGCCATGAAATTAAAAGACGCTTGATGCTTGGAAGGAAAGTTCTGACCAACCTAGACAGCATATGAAAAAGCAGAGACGTTACTTTGCCAACAAAGGTCTTTCTAGTCAAGGCTATGGCTTCTCCAGTAGCCATATATGGATGTGAGAGTTGGACTATAAAGAAAGCTGAGCACTGAAGAATTGATGCTTTTGAACTGTGGTGTTGGAGAAGACTCTTGAGAGTCCCTTGGACTGCAAGGAGATCCAACCAGTCCATCCTAAAGGAGATCAGTCCTGGGTGTTCTTTGGAAGGACTGATGTTGAAGCTGAAACCCAATACTTTGGCCACTTGATGCAGAGAGCTGACTCATTGGAAAAGACCCTGATGCTGGGAAAGATTGAGGGCCAGAGGAGAAGGGATGACAGAGGATGAGATGGTTGGATGGCATCACTGACACAATGGACATGAGTTTGGGTGGACTCCGGGAGTTGGTGATGGACAGGGAGTCCTGGCATGCTGCAGTTCATGGGGTCACAAAGAGTCGGACACGACTGAGACTGAACTGATATATATGTGAAATCTAGAAAAGTGGTATAGATGGTTTTATTTGCAAAACAGAAATAGAGACACAGATGTAGAGAACAAATGTATGGACAGCAAGAGGGTAAGGGAAGCTGGGATAAATTGGGGATTGGGGATTGGCATATATACACTATTGATAGTATGTATAAAATAGATAACTAATGAAAACTTACTGTATAGCTCAGGGAACTTAGTGTTCTGTGGTGACATAAATGTGAAGGAAATCTAAAAAAGATGGGATACAAACATACATATAGTTGATTCAGTTTGCTCTACAGTAGAAACAAAATGTAAGGTAACTACACTCTAATAAAAATTATTAAAATTAAAAAATTTTTTAAATGAAAAAACCACTGAAAACAAAAAAATATACTTGTCTTCTTATGGAAGTATTTGATTTCATTTTGTTTGAGATATCTCTGTGCTTCTTGAACCTGACTGTTTCCTTACTCTGATTAGGGAAGTTTTCAGCTATTATTGCATCAAATATGTTCTCTGCTTCTTTCTTTACAATTGTCATCATCCAGTGACTTGTGGATTACCTAAACAGGGTGTCACTTCAGTTCAGTCACTCAGTTGTGTCCGACTCTTTGCCACCCCATGAACTGCAGCATGCCAGGACTCCCTGTCCATCACCAACTCCCGGAGTGTACCCAAACTCATGTCCATTGTGTCAGTGATGCCATCCAACCACCTCATCCTCTGTCATCCCCTTCTTTGGCCCTCAATCTTTCCCAGCATCAGGGTCTTTTCCAATGAGTCAGCTCTCTGAATCAGGTGGCCAAAGTATTGGGTTTCAGCTTCAACATGAATCCCTCCAATGAACACCCAGGACTGATCTCCTTTAGGATGGACTGGTTGGATCTCCTTGCAGTCCAAGGGACTCTCAAGAGTCTTCTCCAACACCACAGTTCAAAAGCATCAATTCTTCAGTGCTCAGCTTTCTTTATAGTCCAACTCTCACATCCATATATGGCTACTGGAGAAGCCATAGCCTTGACTAGAAAGACCTTTGTTGGCAAAGTAACGTCTCTGCTTTTTCATATGCTGTCTAGGTTGGTCAGAACTTTCCTTCCAAGCATCAAGCATCTTTTAATTTCATGGCTGCAGTCACCATCTGCAGTGATTTTGGAGCCCAGAAAAGTAAAGTCGGCCACTGTTTCCACTGTTTCCCCATCTATTTGCCATGAAGTGATGGGACCGGATGCCATGATCTTCGTTTTCTGAATGTTGAGCTTTAAGCCAGCTTTTTCACTCTCCTCTTTCACTTTCATCAAGAGGCTCTTTAGTTCTTCTTCACTTTCTGCCATAAGGGTGATGTCATTTGC
Source organism: Bos indicus (assembly GCF_029378745.1). NCBI lineage: Eukaryota > Metazoa > Chordata > Mammalia > Artiodactyla > Bovidae > Bos > Bos indicus. Next base: position 44,119,483 of record NC_091783.1, read on the forward strand.
ATATGTGAGGTTATTGATATTTCTCCTGGCAATCTTGATTCCAGCTTGTGCTTCTTCCAGCCCAGCGTTTCTCATGATGTACTCTGCATAGAAGTTAAATAAGCAGGGTGACAATATACGGCCTCGACGTACTCCTTTTCCTATTTGGAACCAGTCTGTTGTTCCATGTCCAGTTCTAACTGTTGCTTCCTGACCTGCATACAGGTTTCTCAAGAGGCAGGTCAGGGTGGTCTGCTATTCCCATCTCTTTCAGAATTTTCCACAGTTTATTGTGATCCACAGTCAAAGGCTTTGGCATAGTCAATAAAGCAGAAATAGATGTTTTTCTGGAACTCTCTTGCATTTTCCATGATCCAGCAGATGTTGGCAATTTGATCTCTGGTTCCTCTGCCTTTTCTAAAACCAGCTTGAACATGTGGAAGTTCACGGTTCACATATTGCTGAAGCCTGGCTTGGAGAATTCTGAGCATTACTTTACTAGCGTGTGAGATGAGTGCAATTGTGCGGTAGTTTGAGCATTCTTTGGCATTGCCTTTCTTTGGGATTGGAATGAAAACTGTCCTTTTCCAGTCCTGTGGCCACTGCTGAGTTTTCCAAATTTGCTGGCATATTGAGTGCAGCACTTTCACAGCATCATCTTTTAGGGTTTGAAATAGCTCAACTGGAATTCCATCACCTCCACTAGCTTTGTTCATAGTGATGCTTCATAAGGCCCACCTGACTTCACATTCCAGGATGTCTGGCTCTAGGTGAGTGATCACACCATCATGATTATCTGGGTCTTGAAGATCTTTTTTCTATAGTTCTCTTGTGTATTCTTGCTACCTCTTCTTAATATCTTCTGCTTCTGTTAGGTCCATACCATTTCTGTCCTTTATTGAGCTCATCTTTGCATGAAATATTCCCTTGGTATCTCTAATTTTCTTGAAGAGATCTCTAGTCTTTCCCATTCTGCTGTTTTCCTCTATTTCTTTGCATTGGTTGCTGAGGAAGGCTTTCTTATCTCTCCTTGCTATTCTTTGGAACTCTGCATTCAAATGGGTATATCTTTCCTTTTCTCCTTTGCTTTTCACTTCTCTTCTTTTCACAGCTATTTGTAAGGCCTCCTCGGACAGCCATTTTGCTTTTTTGCATTTCTTTTTCTTGGGGATATCTTGATCCCTGTCTTCTGTACAATGTCACGAACCTCCGTCCACAGTTCATCAGGCACTCTGTCTATCAGATCTAGTCTCTTAAATCTATTTCTCACTTCCACTGTATAGTCATAAGGGATTTGATTTAGGTCATACCTGAATGGTCTAGTGGTTTTCCCCACTTTCTTCAATTTAAGTCTGAATTTGGCAATAAGGAGTTCATGATCTGAGCCACAGTCAGCTCCTGGTCTTGTTTTTGCTGACTGTATAGAGCTTCTCCATCTTTGGCTGCAAAGGATATAATCAATCTGATTTTGGTGTTGGCTATCTGGTGATGTCCATGTGTAGAGTCTTCTCGTGTGTTGTTGGAAGAGGGTGTTTGCTATGACCAGTGCGTTCTCTTGGCAGAACTCTGTTAGCCTTTGCCCTGCTTCATTCTGTACTCCAAGGCCAAATTTGCCTGTTACTCCAGGTGTTTCTTGACTTCCTACTTTTGCATTCCAGTCCCCTCTAATGAAAAGGATGTCTTTTTTGGATGTTAGTTCTAGAAGGTCTTGTAGGTCTTCATTGAACTGTTCAACTTGTCTAGCGTTACTGGTCAGGGTGTCTTGACTATACCATGTCTCTGTCCCTTCTGCCATCTCACTGTGGTTTCCTGTTTATGTATAGTTTTGGAAAATCTTTTCTGCTAGGCTTTAGGTCATTCTCATTGACAGTTGCCTTATAAATAGATGTAATTTTAGTGTGTCCATGTTAAGAATTGAGCTCAAGAATTTCCTACTCTGCCTTCTTGCAATACAAATAAATGGATTCCTAAGAAATTTAGAAAATTCCAAGGGTTGAAAATTTCTAAGAATAGCAATTATATATATTCTGTCAAACCACTCAAACAGGCAGAAACAGTGTACACTTATGTAGCATAGTAGGATATTAGAAGCAATTTTCTCCTTAAAGAACTTGAATTTCACATCTTTCTTACCTGATTAAAAAATAAGTTTTAAGAATATAAATGAATCTTTAAGTGCTTAGTATTGAACTTGGATATAAACAGGAATTTTTTGTGAAAAATCAACATTTTCACATTTTGTTGAAGGAAAAAAAAAAAGAGGTCTCGAATAAATCAATTAAATGCTTCCTTGCCAGGAGTGTACCATTGATCCTTATAACCATGAACTCTTATTGTAGAAAATCCTGTGGATATCAAAACAATGATAATAGGGTAAATGTTTTCAATTTACATTTGAAGGAAAGTCTGGGATCCCTTAGTAGGTAGAGTAGAATTAAACCTTGTATCATCTATATCAAATTAATTTAAATAGGTTTGCTTTAAACTTTTAATTTTGATGGCAAGTTTAGTTTGTATAAAAGGATTACTAAATTGAATTGAGAATGGGGGGATCTATTTACATGTCCACACCTGGTACCTCTTAAACTCCACCACCATCTGCCTGCATTCCCATGCAGGGAAGCCAAGTAGTGATTGCCTGTTTGTACAATGAGTCCAGGTCTTTCTCTGACTCACGGAAACAGAAGCACTATTTCCTTAAGATGTATCCAAAGATTTGTAATATTTTTTTGATTTCTAATGGTGTCTAGAGTACAATGGTGGTTTTGGACAGACTTCTTAGAAAACTGATGAAGAAATGTAAATATTGTATAAACTTTTGGCCTCATTTCACCATTATTCCTCTTATTCTGTGAGATTTCCCCCCTGATTCTTCATGATCCATAAATCTTCTAGTTTTTGTGACAAAACCTATTTTCAAAATAGTCCATTTATGTATTGGTCATGTACACACTAGTATTAGTTTGACTGATTTGTTGTATTTATTTATCAGTTATTTAATGTTTTGTATGCTAAAAACTTTAAAAGAGTCAAAAAATATGAAAATGAAAACTAGTACATTAGACATTGGTGGGTTACTAAAAATTTGGAAGATTCCTGAATGTTTGAAATGTTTTGTATGCTAAAAACTTTAAAAGAGTCAAAAAATATGGAAAACTAATATATTAGACATTGGTGGGTTACTAAAAATTTGGAAGATTCCTGAATGTTTGAATTCCCTACACAGTTTGCTATCTGCATAAATAGATATCACTTTGTTTTCATTAGGATAACTTTATTAATCCAGAAGACCCTTTCCAGAAAGATAAAAATATCAAATAACTTGTTTATCCCCAATCTCTGGAAAGATTCATCAACTGTTCAATAGGAAACATGAACTGATAATTTATACACCTTTAACACTTTGTTGCAAATTTCCTCCAGTCTTAATCAATTATATTATGATCCTTGTTGTTGTTCAGTTGCTAAGGACTGTAGCATGCCAGGCTCCTCTGTCCTCCACTGTCTCTGGGAGTTTGCTCACATTCATGTCCATTGAGTCAGTGATGCTATCTTAACTATCTCATTCTCTGCCATCCGTTCCTCCTTTTGCCTTCAATCATTCCCAGCATCAGGGGCTTTTCCACTGAGTTGGCTCTTCGTATCAGATGGCCAAAGTATTGGAGCTTCCGCCTCAGCATCAGTACTTCCAATGAATATTCAGGGGTTGATTTCCTTTAGGATTGACTGGTTTGATCTCCTTGCAGTCCAAGAAACTGTCAAGAGTCTTCTCCAGCATGACAATTCGAAAGCATCAATTGTGATCCCTACTCAATCCTAAATTTTCTGCACTTAAAACAGACTGCTTAGTCTCAATAAATATAGTAACTTTGCATTTTTTCCTTTTTGAGGTCAAGGTCATCCTTACCTTGGTAAGCAATAAACTCAGCTTTCTCTTAACAATAAATTGCTTTTGTGATTTTAAAAAAGTGAGTGCTTGATGATTACATCAGATCCTATTCTGGATAACTATATTATTAAAGAATTCAGGAACCTATTACTTTGTCTTTCTTAGAGTGACCTAGATTCTTGGAAAATTACCCTTTCATTTGCATTAAATAGTCTGGGATTTTCTGCTCAATCCATTTTGGTAAATGAGTGTCTGACTCTCTTGCTTATGTTTCAAGTCTAATAATTATATAACCATGTGTTAGATTTTTATCCCCTCAAGCTATTGAGATTGATTACAGATGGACACAAATACCAGCTTCTCACATGTCATAATGGTTTTGTTTGTGAAAATAGAAACAAATGAATCCTGAGCCAGCTTTCTAGTCAAGTGTGTGTAAAGAGATCATAGACTACAAGAAGCTCTGTCTTTCCTGTTTTAAATGTTTAAACATCATCCACCCCTCCCCTTGGCCGTAGGAGTAAACTATGCCTGTCACAAATAAATTTTAATTCCCTAATATTAAGGATTGTTTTCCTATAAAAGGCACACAGCAATATCAACTTCTGTCATATACAAATTGATGTGAGTCAGTTTGTTAGTGATTTGCCATGTGACCGGAACAGTAGACTAGACATGGAAAAAGAGAGCTAGAATAAATAGGAGGAAGAAGAATCTGAAGCTTCAGAGCTGAGGATAGTGAGAGTATCCTCACTATCGGAGATGGGAAAGACTGATGTAGTTTTGTGTATACTAGCACCATCACAATTTTGTCAAGATTACTGTGTAAACTTTTTGACATCCTCCGTGTTTTGTCCATTTATGGTAAATTTGATTTTGGGAAATAATAAAACATTGCTATGTCAGAGTTAAATGAAGGACTCCAATAGGTGATGTAATTTTGCATCCAAAAGTGAGGATGGAGAGTATTAATCACATTATTTTTAATGTTGTTGTTCTTACTATTTATTGCCTGTTAACTGCTTTGAAGGAAATTGCCACAGTCATAAGTGTGAGCCTCCAAAGATGACTAGTATTAAAGATACACTTTAGGATATAAATTTCTTTTCACTTGTTTCAAATTAGTTTGAATTCTGCAATTCAGTTCCATACAAATAGGAAATTTATTCAGGTGGAGCTTTTCTTTTTTTCCTTTTTATTTATTTATTTTTTAAATATAAATTTATTTATTTTAATTGGAGGTTAATTACTTTACAATATTGTATTGGTTTTGCCATACATCAACATGAATCTGCCACAGGTAAACATGTGTTCCCCATCTTGAACCCCCCTCCCCGTACCATCCCTCTGGGTCGTCCCAGTGCACCAACCCCAAGCAACCAGTATCATGCATCAAACCTGGACTGGCGATTCATTTCATATATGATATTATACATGTTTATTCTCATCTAATGGAAGGATCTCATGATAGATGGATTCATATTTTTATTTAGGAAATCATATTCTCTCAATGATATTGTTATTAATGCTTATATCAGATTTCTAGGGATTTCCCTTGTGGTCCAGTGGTTAAGACTTTGGCTTCCAATGAAGGGCATGTGGGTTTGATCCCTCATCAGGGGTATAAGACACCATGTAGCTCAAGGCCAAAAAATGTAAACAGAAGTAGTATTTTAACTAATTCAATGAAGACTTTCAAAACAGTCTATATAAAAAAAAAATCTCAAAAAAACCAAATTTCTAGTTGTTTATTTATCTTTATATATGGTTTGGGGACATTATCTGGGATTTAGTTGTCTTCTTGTTAGACTATGTGTGTGCTGAGTTGCTTCAGTTGTGTTCGACTCTTTGCTACCCTATGGATTGTAGTCCACGAGACTTCTCTGTTGATGGAATTCTCCAGGCAAGAATACTGGAGTGGGTTGCTATGCCCATCTCCAGGGGATCTTCCTGACCCAGAGTTTGAACCCGTGTCTCTTATGTCTCCTGCATTGGCAAGCGGGTTCTTTACCACTAGTGCCACCAATACTTCTCCACAAGAGTTTTCACAGAAAAGTCAATTTATTTGAAGCCTATAAAGCCTGAGATTTTTCACAAATGAGGTCTTGTATAAGGCTTTGAAGAACTTAAAATACTTTTATTAAACCTTCAAATTTAAATAAAAGTTTAGCTGGATAGATATAATCTTCTGCATGTAAGTTACTGTTTTTCTCTTAACATTTTGAATATGTTACTTTATCTTATTTTTGTTTTTTGTGTTGTTAAAAGATTATCATCAAAATGACACTTGTTTCTTATAGACTATTTACTCATTTATTCCAGAAACTTAAAATTCTGTTTATATTTGATACTATTAAATTTCAGTCAAATATTTCTAAGTTAATGTTTTTTCTTATAGCTCCTGTTTGATAATGTTGAACACTTTTAGTCTAGACTTAATCTTTAATTCTTAAAAATTATTGGTAATATTTTCTCAAATAACTTTCCCTGCATCAAATGAATTTTTATCTTTGTGTGAAATATATTTTGCAATCACTGATATTCCCATTTCTGTCACCTATATCTTCTTTTTTTCTTTATTTTAAATTTTTATGCCTTCTTTATATCTTAAAGTTTGTTTTGATCTGATGTTTAAGTTTATTATTTTATTCTCTAGCTTTATACATTCTTCTACTCAAACTGAATTATTTTCATACACATTTTTTATGCCAAATGGTGCCTTGAATTCATTAAGAACATTTGTCATGCTAGTTCAAAATGGTTACTTATTCTTCATTTGGAAGAATGGTCAGTTTTCATTCCAATCCCAAAGAAGGGCAATGCCAAAGAATGTTCAAACTATCACACAATTTCACATGCTAGCAAAGTAATGGCCAACATTCTCCAAGCCAGGCTTCAACAGTACAAGAACCATGAACTTCTAGATGTACAAGCTTGATTTAGAAAGGGCAGAGGAACCAGAGATCAAATTGCCAACATCCGTTGGATCATTGAAAAATGAGAGAGTTCCAGAAAAACATCTACTTCTGCTTTATTGACTATGCCAAAGCCTTTGACTGTGTGGATCACAACAAACTGTGGAAAATTCTGAAAGAGATGGGAATACCAGACCACCTTACCTGCCTCCTGAGAAATCTGTATGCAGGTCAAGAAGCAACAGTTAGAACTGGACATGGAACAATAGAATGGTTCCAAATCGGGAAAGGAGTATGTCAAGGCTGTATATTGTCACCCTGTTTATTTAACTTCTATGCAGAGTACATCATGTGAAATGCCGGGCTGGATGAAGCACAAGCTGGAATCAAGATTGCCGGGAGAAATATCAGTAACCTCAGATACGCAGATGACACCACCCTTATGGCAGAGGGCGAAGAAGAACTAAAGAACCTCTTGATAAAAGTGAAAGAGGAGAATGAAAAAGTTGGCTTAAAGCTCAACATTCAGAAAACTAAGATCATGGCATCTGGACCCATCACTTCATGGGAAATAGATGGGGAAACAATGGAAACAGTGACAGACTTTATCTTTTTGGGCTCCAAAATCATGTCAGATAGTGACTGCAGTCATGAAATTACAAGACACTTGCTTCTTGAAGAAAAGCTATGACCAACCTAGATAGCATATTTAAAAGCAGAGACATTACTTTGCCAACAAAGGTCCATCTAGTCAAGGCTATGGTGTTTCCAGTAGTCATGTATGGATGTGAGAATTAGACCATAAAGAAAGCTGAGTGCTGAAGAATTGATACTTTTTAATTGAAAGCTGAATGCCAAAGAATTGATACTTTTGAACTGTGGTGTTGGAGAAGACTCTTGAGAATCCTTGGACTGCAAGGAGATCAAACCAGTCAATCCTAAAGGAAATCAGTCCTGAATATTCATTGGAAGGACTGATGCTGAAGCTGAAGCTCCAATACTTTGGGCACCTGATGTGAAGAACTGACTCACTGGAAAAGACCCTGATGCTGGGAAAGATTGCAGGTGGGAGGAGAAGTGGATGATAGAGGATGAGATGGTTGGATGGCGTCACTGACTCTATGGACATGAGTTTGAGCAAGCTCCAGGAGTTGGTGATGGACAGGGAAGCCTGGTGTGCTGTAGTCCATGGGGTTGCAGAGTGGGGTCGCAAAGAGTCCGGCACGACTGAGCGACTGAACTGAACTGATTCTTCATTTGGTATAAGTTGTTTCACTTCATGACATTTTACATTTTATAACAGTGGTGCTACTTATGTATCTCTTTGGTTTGTTGTTTGCTTTTCTGTTAACTTATATTCCTCTGCAATATCTGGGGCTTTGCTAATATGCATGAGGAAAGATACATCCAGGGTACATCTTGGAATTCCTTAGTTGGCTTCTATGGATGTATGTATACATGCTTGGTTGTGTCTGACTCTTTGCAACCCCATGGACTGTAGCCTTCCATGCTCCTCTATCCATGGAATTTTTCAGGCAAGAATACTGGAGAGGGTTGCCATTTCCTCTTCCAGGGAATCTTCCTGACCCAGTGATCAAACCCATATCTCCTGTGTCTCCTGCATTGGTGAGCAGATTCTTTACCACTGTACCATCTGGAAAGCCCTTTAGTTGGCCCAGGGAAGATGAGAATGAAGCATATTGTGCCTCACAGTGAAGACTGGGTGTCAGAGCTCAACTAAATCTCATTTATATGTTTTCCCACAGGTGATTGCCTTTCAGAGAACTTGTTACCTTCTGCTGCAGGAGCTAAGATTTTTCACATGTGACTTCTTTATAGTTATCCATTGCTTAGGAGTAAGTGGGTAGTGGTAGATATACACAGAGATTTGTGGATTTTCTTATACATATTGTATGCTTGTAGTCCCAGATGGAGGCTACTTGTCTACCAACATCACACCCATCATCCCTCTCTGGCACTGAGAAGTGCTGTCTCTGCTTCAGAGTGACTCAAGAGCAGGTATTGGAACTCCCAGGCAATGTAGAAGAAACAAAAACACAAGATTAAGTTTTCCTCGAGCAAGCCCCCACTGTAACATGTCTTCATTCATTTGAAGCTACTGTGCCCCTGAAACCAGAATGCAGCAATCTTCATTTTTCAGGGGATTCTATGATTTTATTTTCATAAAATAAGCTCTGACTACAACAACAAGGTAGACTATTGACCCAATAACTTGGTAAGCTGGTGGGGAAAGGGAAAATATGGTGTATATTCCAGTATTATTTTCTATTATTTTTTAAAAAATTATTTATTTATTTTTGGCTGTGTTGGCTTTGTTGCTGCATGGGCTTTTCTCTAGTTGTGGTAAGTGAGGGCTACTTTTCATTGCAGTTTATGAGTTTCTCATTCTTATTGTGGTGGCTTCTCTTGTTGCAGAGCAAGGGCTCTAGACATACGGGCTTCAGTAGTTGCAGCACGTGGACCCAGTAGTTGCGGTTCCCGGGCTCTAGAGCACAGGCTTAGTAGTTGTGGACATGAGCTTAGTTGCTCCGCGGCATGTGGGATCTTCCTGGATCAGGAAGATCTGCATTGGCAGGCAGATTCTTTACCACTTATCCCCAGGGAAGTCTTGTTTTTTGAGTCTTTTGATATCATTCCAGCTTACACTGACCTTTCTGACAAACCACAGATCAATGAGTGCTTATCAGGTTAGAGCCATATGTTGTCTTTGTCTAATATTAATGACTTTCAGTGTACTTGGGTATCCAAGAAACACATTGCTAATGGTTAGATGGCATATAAATAAGCACAAGACTGAGCTCAGTGGAATCTTACAGAGAGAGAGAGTGGTAGTTTCTGTAAACTGGATAATAAAGAAAAGCATAATAATTTAAGAATAATATTTACAACAAATATACATAGCAAGATATTATAATCTTTATGAGAGTCCATTGACATGGGTACTAATATTTCTTAGTTATAGATGATAAACTGAGTTCTAGAAAACATGACAATTTGTTGAGATCGCATAGGTAGCAAGTGCCAGAGATGGGGTTCAGACAACTTTCTGTGTGTCTGCCTATGCTCAGTCACTAAGTTGTATACAGATCAGTAAAACTAACACCTGCAAACATACACACAGTCACTTTGTGTTATGTCAAGTCAAATAGACACATATATTGAAAGGAGAGGAGCCCTACTACCACAGTGATAACCACTAACTGTTTCATGTGCTGGTTGATCGCTCCTCCACATTATAGACTATCCCACGTAGCAATATTAACAACAGAACAATGCAGTAGTGGTCCTTCCAAAGAACTAACGTTACTTTAATTGCAAATACATAGAACATTTCAAAACTTAGTTTACAAAGATCAAAGAGTTTTAGATAAAATAATAGACTCAGGAAGAGAAATGTAGCTCTGAGTTTTATTTTCAGTACTATCAGGGAATTCCAGTATTACAAATTTCATGAGCAATGTTAACAGGAATGTAGGAAGTCTTGTCTGCTTGTCTGATTGTAGCAAGCACCCTGCTGTGGATGCGGAATGAGGAAGCCTGAATCTCTAGCAGAGGAGCTCATAATGATGCATACAGTTAAGGCTTCACATGGAAAGTAATGTATGGTGCAAAAGATAACAAAGAAGAGAACAATACAATCTGCACTCATTCCAGGGTTTATAGCCAATCAAGTGGAGTATTAAAATCCGAGCACACTTAATTAAATGTCTCATTTTGAGTAGTGTGATGAATAAGGGTCATGAAACTGTTAGTGCTGAGAACTGAAAGTCAAATGCCCTCAATTCTATTTCAAACACCATCTTTAATTAACAGTTGGTATTGAAAAAGCAGGAATTCAAGCTTTGACTTAGAATCTTGCCTTGTGTTCTGCAACATAAACTCTGGGTTACTACTGTATCTTGTTAAACTCTACAGGCAACTGGGAACTGCTATTCAATTATGAAGAGAAACCAAATCACTCAATTCATCAAGAAATGTAGAATGCCCTGTTTTTAAAATTTTATCTACTTTTAATAGGAGTTTCTAAATATATATGTTATTGTTCAGTCACTAAGTCATGTCCAACTATTTACGACCCCATAGACTGCAGCACGCCAGGCTTCTCTGTCCTTCACTTTCTCTAGGAGTTTGCTCAAATTCATGTCCATTGAGTCAATGATGCCATCTAACCATCTCATCCTCTGCCTCCCTCTTCTCCTTTTGCTTCAGTCTTTCTCAGCATCAGGGTCTTTCCCAAAGAGTTGGCTCTTTCCATCAAGTGGCCAAAGTATTGGAGGTTCAGCGTCAGCATCAGTTCTTCCAAAGAATATTCAGGGTTACTTTTCTTTAGGATTGACTGGTTTGATCTCCTTGTAGTCCAATGGATTCTCAAGAGTCTCCTCCAGCACCACAGTTCAAAAGTACCAGTTCTTTGGTGCACAGCTTTCTTTCTGGTTCAGGTTCAACTCTTACAATCATACATAACTATTGGAAAAACCATAGCTTTACCTATATGGACCTTTGTCAGCAAAGTGATGTCTCTGCTTTTTAATACACGGTCTAGGTTTGTCATAGCTTTCCTTCCAAGGAGTAAGCATCTTTTAATTTCATGGCTACAGTCACCATTGACAGTGATTTTGGAGCCCAAGAAAATAAAATCTGTCACTGTTTTATTTTTTTCCCTTCTATTTGCTGTGAGGTGATGGGATTGGATGCCATGATCTTAGTTTTTGAATGTTGAGTTTTAAGTCAGCTTTTTCACTTTCCTTTTTCATCAAGAGGCTCTTTAGTTCACCTTCAGTTTCTGCCATTAGAGTGGTATCATCTTCACTTCTGAGATTGTTGATATTTTTCCTGGCAGTCATGATTCCAGCTTGTGATTCAATCAACCCAGCATTTCACCTGATGTATTCTGCACATAAGTTAAACAGGGTGACAATATACAACCTTGTCATACTCCTTTCCTAATTTTGAACCAGTCAGTTGTTCCATGTAAGATTCTAAGTGTTGCTTCTTGACCTACATGCTGGTTTCTCAGGAGACAGGTAAGGTGATCTGTTATTCCCATCTCTTTAAGAATTTTCACATTTTTTTTTTTTTTTTTTTTGTGATCCACACAAAGTCTTTAGTGTAGTAAGTGAAGCAGAAGAGATGTTTTTCTGGAAATCCCTTGCTTTCTCTATGATCTAAGAGATGTTGACAATTTGATCTTTGGTTTCTCTGACTTTTTGAAATCCTCCTTGTACATCTGGAAGTTTTCAGATCATGTACTGTTGAAGCCTAGCTTGAAGGATTTTGAGCATAGCCTACTAGCATGAAAAATGAGCACAATCGTATGGTAGTTTGTACATTATTTGGCATTGCCCTTCTTTGGGATTGGAATGAAAACTGACCTTTTACAGTCCTGTGGCCATTGCCTAGTTTTCTACATGTGCTGACATATTGAGTACAGCACTGTAACAACATCATCTTTTAGGATTTGAAATAACTCAGCTGGGATTCCATCACATCCTGAGTTTTGTTTGTAGTAATTCTTCCTAAGGTCCACATGACTTCATACTCCAGGATGTCTGGTTTGAGGTGAGTGACAATACCATTGTGGTCATCTGGGTCATTAAGAGCTTTTTTCTATAGTTCTTTTCTGTATTCTTGCCACGTATCTTTAATCTCTTCTACTTCTTTTAGACCTTAACATTTGTGTCCTTTATCATGTCCGTCCTTGCATGACATGTTCCCTTGGTATCTCTAATTTTCTTGAAGAGAGCTCTAGTCTTTTCCAGTCTATTGTTTTCCTGTGTTTCTTTTCACTGTTCATTTAAGAAGGCCTTCTTATCTCTCCTTGCTATTCTATGGAACTCTGCATTCACTTGGATATATCCTTCCCTTTCTCCCTTGTTTTTGCTTCTCTTCTTTCCTCAGCTATATATAACAGTTCCTCAAACAAACACTTTTCTTTCTTGCATTTCTTTTTCTTGGGGATGGTTTTGGTCACTGCTTCTTGTACAGTGTTATGAACCACCGTCCATAGTTCTTCAGGCATTCTGTCTACTAGATCTAATCCCTTGAATCTGTTCACCAGCTCCACTGTATAATCATAAGGAATTTCATTTAGGTCAGACCTGAATGGCCAAGTGGTTTTCCCTATTTTCTTCAACTTAAACCTGAATTTTGCAATAAGGTGATCTGAGCCACAGTCAGCTCCAGGTCTTGTTTTTGCTGGATGTATAGAGCTTCTCTGTCTTTGGCTGCCAAGAATATATTCAATCTGATTTCAATATTAACCATCTAGTGATGTTCATGTGTAGAGTAGTCTCTTGGGTTGTTGGAAGAGGGTGTTTGCTATGACCAATGTGTTCTCTTGAGAAAACTCTGTTAGCCTTTTCCCTGCTTCACTTTTTACCCCAAGGCCAAACTTACCTGTTACTCCAGGTATCTCCTAACTTTCTACTTTTGGATTCTAGTCCTTTAGGATGAAAAGGACATTTTTTTTTTTTTTTGAGGTTTGTTATAAATATATGCCACCCTCAAGAGGCAAATTTTGAGATATTTTGAGAGATTGTTTGTTATGGGAATACAAAATCACTCTTGATAACTTTAGTTTTGTCTCTAAAGAATTATGGGGAATGTAGGAATTCACCTTTTAGAGGGTCATCAATAAGGTTCTTTTTAAGGATTCTGCAAATGCAGCTAGTGTGTTTTGAGTATTTATTTTAATTCATTTGTAAGGTTTTTCAGAAAGTTAAGCAAACACACAGTCCTCCTTTAGTCTCATCTAGGTGTTAGAAAACTCATTTATTAAACCTGCAATTTTCATTTTAAAAAGTCTGCTATTTAATAAAATTTGTGCTGGAGTCTGGGTCAGGAAGATCCCCTGGAGAAGGAAATGGCAACCCACTCCAGTATTCTTGCCAGGGAAATTCCATGGACAGAGGAACCTGATGGACTATATAGTCCATGGGGTTGCAAATAGACACAACTAGAGATACACACACACACTTACTCAGTATTTTTGCTTTATATATAACTGGATTCCTATATTCTTCAAGAGTTCCTGATGCAGGAGGCAGATTTGGTCATTCTCTATTGACCACAATTTCCAAGATAAGAAGAGCTACTAAGGCAGGAGGCTGGACTCTGCACAGACCACATATTTCTCATTCTGGAAGTCAGGATACCTTCCTCAAACATGCACAGAAAAGGATCCTTAGAGTCCAAAGAGGAATCATGTCAAGGGATATTCTACCCAGATGTCTTTTGGTAGGATCCATCTTGGCTAAGGGATGCATCTGCACACATGGAAGCATCCTGAGAAAACCAAATATGGAATTGAACCCAGCCAACTTTCACTTTTCACTTTCATGTATCGGAGAAGAAAATGGAAACCCACTCCAGTGTTCTTGCCTGGAGAATCCCAGGGATGGCAGAGCCTGGTGGGCTGCTGTCTATGGGGTCGCACAGAGTTGGACACGACTGAAGCGACTTAGCAGAAGCAGCAGCAGCAGCAGCAAGAGTCCCTTGGACTGCAAGGAGATCCAACCAGTCCATTCTAAAGGAGATCAGCCCTGGGATTTCTTTGGAGAGAATGATTCTGAAGCTGAAACTCCAGTACTTTGGCCACCTCATGCGAAGAGTTGACTCATTGGAAAAGACTCTGATGCTGGGAGGGATTGGGGGCAGGAGGAGAAGGGGACGACAGAGGATGAGATGGCTGGATGGCATCACTGACGCGATGGACGTGAATCTGAGTGAACTCCGGGAGTTGGTGATGGACAGGGAGGCCTGGCGTGCTGCAATTCATGGGGTCGAGAAGAGTCGGACACAACTGAGCGACTGAACTGAACTGAACTGAACTGAATCATAATGATTGGGCAAAGGAAAACTAGAAGAAATGCCCCATGTAAGTGGTTTAAACTGCCACATGGGCACAACTCAGGGATTTTCTCTCTGAGTCTGCCCATGTGTCTGTCCACATGTACTGTACTCCTTTTCTTCCTAATAAACACTTTACTCGCTTCACTACTTTCCCTCTTTGTAGAAATTCTTTTCTGCAAAGCTGAAGGCCAGGGCCCTTGTCACTGACCACTGGGTCTAGCGGCTAGGATCTGGTGCTTTCATTGCCATGCCTAGCCTCAATCTCCAGCTGGGAACCCAAGCCCCACTCCAAGCCACTGAAGGTCGAGGCCACTGGAGATCAGTTCCACAAAGTTTAGAAGTTAACATATTCACATAAAGAGATTCTTAAAACTATAAGAATCTAGGAAAAAAGTATCTCATAAGTAAGGCATTCAGTAATCAAACATGGAATCAAAACTATGTAATGAAAAATTACTCAGTACTCACTTCAGGCAGGACAGTGAAGGAGCTGTGGATGATGTAAATGAACTTGGAAGTGCAAGTCTAGGTTTTCCTTGTTTTTCACTGACATAAGTGTACTGTCTTAGCTATTATGTAAGCATTCAAGTTGTTCTAAGTGCTATTAAAAATAAAACATTTGTTTCTATAAAGGCAAAGAACAAACCCTTCCTCTTGTAAAACACTTGGCAATTTTCAAAGCACTTTTATATTCATGATCTCACTTCATATTCACAATAGACCTACAAAATAAGTGGGGCAGGGCTGTATACATATACATCATAAATTTTACACCTTAGAAGCTGAGGTTGCTGCTTTCCCATAGACACAGTTAATAAGTAATGGAAAGGAGATTAAAACAAAAATATTCAAAATTCTAACATGGTGTTCTTTTTTATAACAATATATAAAAGAGGCAATGTTATTTGACAAGAAGTGGGAGAAAAACTATGAGAGAAGAAAAGAGAAGAGAAGGTTTGGAGGCACTAATCAGACAAGACAGGGTTCAGCTAGACTTCAACAGTATATGAACTGAGAAATTCCACATGTACAAGCTGTATTTAGAAAAGGCAGATGAACTGGAGATCAAATTGCCAACATCCACTGGATCATAGAAAAAGCAAAAGAAGTCCAGAAATATATCTACTTCTGCTTCATTGACTATGCAAAAGCATTTGGCTGTATGGATCACAACAACCTTGGAAAATTCTTAAAGAGTTGGGAATACCAGATCACCTTACCTGCCACCTGAGAAACCTGTATGCAGGTCATGAAGCAACAGTTAGAACTGGATATGGAACAACAGAGGGCTTCCCTGGTGGCTCAGTCAGTAAAAAATCTGTCTGTGATACGGGAGACCCAGGTTTGAACCCTGGGTTGGGAAGAGCCCCTGGAGAAGGGAATCCACTTCAGTATTCTTGCCTGGAGACTTCCATGGACAGAGAAACCTGGTGGGCCACAGTCCATGGTGTTCCAACACGTATTGCCGACATGACTGAGCAACCAACACACACACACACACACACACACACACACACACACACACACACACAAACAAACACACACACACACACACGGAACAACAGACTGGTTCAAAATTGGTCAAGGCTGTATATTGTCACCCTGCTTATTTAACTTATATGCAGAGTACATTATGTGAAATGCCAGGCTGGATGAAGCACAAGCTGGAATCAAGTTTGCTGGGAGAAATATCAGTAACCTCAGATATGCAGATGACACCATCCTTATGGCAGAAAGCAAAGAGGAACTAAAGAGGCTCTTGATGAAGGTGAAAGAGGAGAGTGAAAAAGCTGGTTTAAAACTCAACATTCAAAAGCTAACATGATGGCATCTGGTCCCATCACTTCATGGCAAATAGATGGGGAAACAATGACAGACTAGTTTTTTGGGTTCCAGTATCACTGTGGGTGGTGTCTGTAGCCATGCAATTAAAAGATGCTTGCTCCTTGAAGAAAAGCCATGACAAACCTAGAAGCATATTAAAAACAGAGACATCACTTTGCTGAGCAAGATCTGTCTAGTCAAAGCTATGGTTTTTCCTGTAGTCATGTACAGATGGGAGAGTTGGATCATAAAGAAGACTGAGAGATGAAGAATTGATGCTTTTGAACTTTGGTGTTGGAGAAGACTCTAGAAAGTCCTTTGGACTGTACAGAGATCAAACCAATCAATCCTAAAGGAACTAAGTCCTGAATATTCATTGGAAGGACTGATGATGAAGGTGAAGCTCCAATACTTTGGCTACCTGATATGAAGAGCTGACTCACTTGAAAAAACCCTGATGATGGGAAATATTGAAGGCCAGAAGAGAAGGGGATAACAGAGGATGAGATGGTTGGATGGAATCACTGACTCAGTGGGCATAAGTTTGAGCAAACTCTGGGAGATGGTGAAGGACAGGGAAGCCTGGCATGTTGCAGTCCATGGGGTTGCAGAATTGGAAACGCTGAGCTACACTGTCAAATATATTAGCCAGTGACAGTTTGTGGATATTTAAACAAAAATTTAAAACATTTCTTGAGGCATAATTGATACAGCTTGTGCATAATTAAGATGTACAGTTTAATAACTTTTGCCATATGTGTACAGGCTTCCTAGGTGTTGCTAGTGGTAGAGAAAATGTCTGCTAATGCAGGAGACATAAGAGGCACAGGTTTGATCTCTGGGTTGGGAAGATCCCCTGGAGGAGGGAATGGCAACCTGCTCCAGTATTCTTGCCTGGAGACCCCCATGGACAGAGGAGCCTGGAGGGCTACAGTACAAAGGGTTGCAGAGAGTCAAACACGATTGAAGTAACTTAGCACACACATGCACACCATATGTGTACACCTGTAAAATCTTCACCCTTATGCCCTATGTAACCTATCTCCCTCCCCTTCAACCTTTCAAGTATCTGGTGCAGTGTGTCCTCTCTGTCAACATCCCTAAACAGGAAGGTAGCTGATTCTGGCCTATGGGGCCCTCAAACTTCCATTCTGCCAGCTGCTCTTCAGGAGTACCCTGACAGTTCTAAGACCAGCATATGGCCTATGTGTGTGAGAATCAAGTTTGCTCAAATGGCTATCAGTGAGCCTTGTAACTTAAAAACAAAGAAAATTTGCTACACCAGTGACTTCCTCATTGCCTTTGGGCTGGGTCAGAAGATGGACCTTTTCAACTTGCCAGAGAATCAGGCCCTGCTGTGCCTGAACTTATGGCCATCCCTAGGCATGCTATCACCGGTAACCTCTAACATCTTCATTGCCCATGGAGTGGGCCCTAGAATAAACTTAATAGTGTTAATGGTAAAGAATAAAAGAAAGAATAATCTCTTTATCTAATCACATCTAGGTGGATTATTGGGTTGTGTACTGTTTTTGAGTTCATTACAAATGAAGCTGCTGTGAACATTCTTGCACAAGTCTTTGTATGGCTCTTTGCTTTTTTCTTTCCTTTTTAAAAATTTTATTGGAGTATAATTGATATACTTTTATTGGACTATTCTTTGCAGCCAAAGATGGAGAAACTATACAGTCAGCAAAAACAAGACTGGGAGCTGACTGTAGCTCAGATCATGAACTCCTTATTGCCAAATTCAGACTTAAATTGAAGAAAGTGGGGAAAACCACTTGACCATTCAGGTATGACCTGAATCAAACCCCTTATGATTATACAGTGGAAGTGAGAAATTGATTCAAGGGATTAGATCTGATAGAGTGCCCGAAGAACTATGGATGGAGGTCATGACATTGTACATGTAGGAGACGGGGATCAAGACTATCCTCAAGAAAAGAAATGCAAAAGGGCAAAATGGTTGTCTGAGGAGGCCTTACAATAGCTGTGAAAAGAAGAGAAGTGAAAAGCAAAGGAGAAAAGGAAAGATATACACATATGAATGCAGAGTTCCAAAGAATAGCAAGGAGAGATAAGAAAGCCTTCCTTGGTGATCAATGCAAAGGAATAGAGGAAAACAACAGAATGGGAAAGACTAGAGATCTCTTCAAGAAAATGAGATATACCAAGGGAACATTTCATGCAAAGATGGGCACAATAAAGGACAGAAATGGTATGGACCTAACAGAAGCAGAAGATATTAAGAAGAGGTGGCAAGAATACACAGAAGAACTATACAAAAAAGATCTTCAAGACCCAGATAACCATGATGGTGTGATCACTCACCTAGAGCCAGACATCCTGGAATGCCAAGTCAAGTGGGCTTTAGGAAGCATCACTACAAACAAAGCTAGTGGAGGTGATGGAATTCCAGTTGAGCTGTTTCAAATCCTAAAAGCTGATGCTGTGAAAGTGCTGCACTCAATATGTCAGCAAATTTGGAAAACTCAGCAGTGGCCACAGGACTGGAAAAGGTCAGGTCAATTTTCATTCTGATCCCAAAGAAAGGCAATGCCAAAGAATGCTCAAACTGCCTCACAATTGCACTCATCTCACATGCTAGCATGCAGAAGGTAATGGCAACCCACTCCAGTACTCTTGCTTGGAAACTCCCATGGACGGAGGAACCTGGTAGGCTGCAGTCCATGGGGTCGTGAAGAGTCAGACACGACTGAGCGACTTCACTTTCACTTTTCACTTTCACTCATTGGAGAAGGAAATGGCAACTCACTCCATCGTTCTTGCCTGGAGAATCCCAAGGACAGAGGAGTCTGGTAGGCTGCCATCTAAGGGGTCTCACAGAGTCGGACATGACTGAAGCGACTTAGCAGCAGCAGCAGCACACGTGAGAAAAGTAGTGCCCAAAATTCTCCAAGCCAGGCTTCAACAGTATAAGAACCATGAACTTCCAGATGTTCAAGCTGGATTTCAAAAAGGCAGAGTAACCAGAGAGCAAATTGCCCACATCCGCTGGATCAACGAAAAAGCAAGAGAGTTCCAGAAAAACATCTACTTCTGCTTTATTGACTATGCCAAAGCCTTTGACTGTGTGGATCAGAATAAACTGGAAAATTCTTCAAGAGATGGGAATACCAGGCCACTTTACTTGCCTTCTGAGAAATCTGTATGCAGATCAAGAAGCAACAGTTAGAACTGGACATGAACTACAGACTGGTTCTAAATCGGGAAAGGAGTATGTCAAGGCTGTATATTGTCATCCTGCTTACTTAACTTACATGCAGAGTACATCATGAGAAATGGTGGGCTGGATGAAGCACTAGCTGGAATCAAGATTGCCGGGAGAAATATCAGTAACCTCAGATATGCAGATGACACCACCCTTATGACAGAGGGCGAAGAAGAACTAAAGAACCCCTTGATGAAAGTGAAAGCGAATGAAAAAGCTGGCTTAAAACCCAACAATCAGAAAACTAAGATCATAGCATCTGGTTCCATCACTTCATAGCAAATAGATGGGGAAACAATGGAATCAGTGACAGACTTTATTTTTTTGGGCTCCAAAATCACTGCAGATATTGATTGCACATGAAATTAAAAGATGCTTACTCCTTGGAAGAAAAGCTGTGACAGCCTAGATAGCATATTAAAAAGCAGAGACATTACTTTGCCAACAATGGTCCATCTAGTCAAAGCTATAGTTTTTCCAGTAGTCACATATGGATGTGAGAGTTGGATATAAAGAAAGCTGAGCACCAAAGAATTGATGCTTCTGAACTGTGGTGTTGAGGAAGACTCTTGAGATTCCCTTGGATAGCAAGGAGATTCAACCAGTCCATCCTAAAGGAAATCAGTCCTGAATATTCATTGGAAGGACTGATGCTGAAGCTGAAACTCCAATAGTTTGGCCACCTGATTGAAGAACTCACTCTTTTGAAAAAACCCTGATGCTGGGAAAGATTGAAAGCCGGAGGAGAAGGGGATGACAGGGGATAAGATGGTTGGATGGCATCACTGACACAATGGACATGGGTTTGAGTAAACTCTGGGAGTTGGTGATGGACAGGGAGGGCTGGAGTGCTGTAGTCCATGGGGTCGCAAAGAGTCGGACACGACTGAGCAACTGAGCTGAACTGATAATTGATAATGTGGTGGTTTCAAGTGTACAAGTATAGTGATTCAGTTATACATATACATATATTCATTCTTTTTTGATTATTTCCCATATGGTTATTGCAGAATATTGAGTCGAGTTCCCTGTGCTATATAGTAGGCATATGTTGGCTAACTATTTTATATACAGTAGTGTATGTATGTTAATCCCATGTTCCTAATTTACTGCTTCCCTCCACATTTCCCCATTGATTGTCTTAAGTTTGTTTTGGAAATCTGTGATTCCATCTCTATTTTGTAAATACGACCCTTCATATAATTTTTAAAAATTAGATTCCACATATGAATGATGTTACATGATCTTTCTAATTCTCTTTCAGACTTCATACTGTCTAGACACATCTATGTTGCTGAAAATGGCATTATTTCATTCTTTTTTTAAGACTGAGTAATATTCTATTATATATATGAATCACATTTTCTTTATACATCTTTCTCTTGATGGATTTTTAGGTCACTTCTGTGTCTTGTCTATTTCAAATAATACTGCAGTGAAAATTGAGGTGTATGTATCTTTTTGAATTATGCTTGCTCCACATACACGTCCAGGAGTGGGATTGCAAGGTCATACGGTAGTTCTATTTTTAGTATTTTAAGAAACCTTCATACTATTCTTCATAATGGTTGTACCAATTTATAATCTCACCAACAGTGTAGGAGGGTTCCCTTTTATCTACCATCTCTCCAGCATTTATTGTTTGTAGACATTTTGATGATGCCTGTTCTGACCAGTGTAAGGTGACACTTCATTGTAGATTTCATTTGCATTTCTCTGATCATTAGTTATGTTAAGCAACTTTTCATGTGTCTATCAGTCATCTATATGCTTCCTTTGGAAAAATGTAGATTTGGGTCATCTTTCCATTTTTTTATTAGCTTGTGTGTTTTGATCTTGACATAGAGCTGCATTAGCTGTTTGAACATTTGAAAGATTATTTCCTTGTTGACTGCTTCATTGGCAATTATTTTATCCCATTCTGTGGGTAGTCTTTTTATTTTGTTGATGGCTTCCAGTGCCATGCAAAAGCTTTTAAGTTTAATTATATCGCATTTGTTTATTTTTGGTTTTGTTTTCATTACTGTAGGAGGTGGAGCCAATAAGATCTTGCTGTGATTTATGTCAAAGAGTTCTATGTTTTTCTTAGGTCTTTCATTTTTTATACGTAGTTATCTAGGTTTCTTAACACTGCTTATGTGGATTTATTTCTGGGCTTTCTATCCCATTCCATTGATCCACATTTCTGTTTTTGTGCCGGTACCATACTGTTTTGATTACTGTAGCTTTGCAATATAGTTGGAAGCCAGGGAACTGGATTTATTCAGTCATTTTTCTTTCTGAGAATTGTTTTGGCTATTTAGGGTCCTTTGTATTTTCATACAAATTTTATATTATTTTTTGTTCTAGCTCTGCGAAAAATGCTACTGGTAATTTGATAACAGTTGCACTGAATCCATAGATTCCTTGCATAGTGATAGTCATTTGGACAAGGGCTTCCTTGCTGGCTCAGGTGATAAAGAATCCTCCTGCAGTGAAAGAGACCCAGGTTCAATCTCTGGGTCAGGAAGATCCCCTGAAGAAAGAAATAGCAGCCCACTCCAGTATTCTTGCCTGGGAAATCCCATATTCAGCTACGATTCTTCCAATCAAGGAACATGGTATATCTTTCATTCTGTTTGTATCATCTTTGATTTCTTTCACAAATATCTTAGTTTTCAGAGTATAGGTCTTTTGCCACCTTAGGTAGGTTTATTTCTAGGTTTTTAAAAATTATTTTTGATGCAATCAAAACAAGATTATTTCCTTAATTTCTCTTTTTGATATTTTGTTGTTAATGTAAGAAATGCAGATGATTTTTGTGTATTAATTTTTAATCATGCAAATTTACAAAATTCACTGATGAGGTCTAGTAGTTTTCTGGTACATCTTTAGTATTTTCTATATGTATTATCATGTTGTCTGCAAACAATGACAATTTTACTTCTTATTTTCCAATTTGGATTCCCCTTCTTTTTCTTCTCTGATTGCTGTAGCAGCTGGCACCACTCCTGGGGTGGGCCTGTATCCTTGCAGAGCAACCTTGGGGAGCAACATCCACCAGACTGGGCCCAGACCCCTGTAGCTGTGGCCCCAAGCACCTGCTGGAGAGCCCAAGGGTCTCCAGAGCTTCCTCTGGAGCTGGCACAGGCTTCTTGCCTCTTGGAGCCTCTGTTTTCTCTGTAAAATGGGGCTAGAATAGGCCTGAGACTTGGGAGGCAGTGTGACTCTGCCAGCCCTTCCAGTAGACTGCCAGCCTGGCCCTGGGTTTGCAGCAGACCAGGTGGGTGTTCTGGCAGGGGGTCTGACCCCAGCCCTGTGGGATGAAGGGCAACAGGCAAGTTCCCTCTGGCCCACCCCAGCCCGGGTTCCACTGTGGACCCTTTGGAATGGCATTCAGGGCCAAGGGAAGTAGCTGTCAACTGTCAACTCTTTACAGTTGTCCCTGACTACATTACAGGGCAAAAACCAGAGCCCTAGATTTCTGTCCATTCTTTTGAAATGAGAGGGGAAAAGCCCTCTTTAAAAGCAACATGTTATTTTTTAAACACAAAGGGCAGTAAAGAACCCACCTGCAATGCAGGAAACTTGGCAAGAATGTGGGTTTGATTCCTGGGTCAGGAAACTATCCTGGAGAAAGAAATGGCAACCCACTCCAGTATTCTTGCCTGGAAAATCCCATGGACAGCCCATGGGGTTGAAAAAGTCAGGCATGACTTAGTGACTAAACAACAAACAAGGACTTCCAAAACTATGTTGAATAAAAGTGACCAGAGTAGACATCTTTGTTTTATTCCTGACCTTAGAGGAAATACTTTCAGTTTTGTACATTTAGGAATCATATGGCCTTTATTATGTTGAGGCAAGTTCCCTCTATGCCCACTCTCTGGAGAATATATATTTTTTTTTTATCATAAATGGTGTTGAATTTGTTGAATTTCTGCATGTATGGAGATGATCATATGGCTTTTACTCTTCAGTTTTTCAGTGGGGTGTATTATACTGATTGATTTGCAGATATTGAAGAATCCTTGCATTCCTAGATAAATACCACTTGATCATGGTCTATGAGCTTTTTCTTTTTATTTATTTATTTATTTTTTAAATTTTATTTTTAAACTTTACAACATTGTATTAGTTTTGCCAAATATCGAAATGAATCTGCCACAGATATACCTGTGTTCCCCATCCTGAACCCTCCTCCCTCCTCCCTCCCCATACCCTCCCTCTGGGTCGTCCCAGTGCACCAGCCCCAAGCATCCAGTATCGTGCATTGAACCTGGACTGGCGACTCGTTTCATACATGATATTATACATGTTTCAATGCCATTCTCCCAAATCTCCCCACCCTCTCCCTCTCCCACAGAGTCCATAAGACTGATCTATACATCAGTGTCTCTTTTGCTGTCTCGTATACAGGGTTATTGTTACCATCTTTCTAAATTCCATATATATGCGTCAGTATACTGTATTGGTGTTTTTCTTTCTGGCTTACTTCACTCTGTATAATAGGCTCCAGTTTCATCCACCTCATTAGAACTGATTCAAATGTATTCTTTTTAATGGCTGAATAATACTCCATTGTGTATATGTACCACAGCTTTCTTATCCACTCATCTGCTGATGGACATCTAGGTTGCTTCCATGTCCTGGCTATTATAAACAGTGCTGCGATGAACATTGGGGTACACGTGTCTCTTTCCCTTCTGGTTTCCTAAGTGTGTATGCCCAGCAGTGGGATTGCTGGATCATAAGGCAGTTCTATTTCCAGTTTTTTCAGGAATCTCCACACTGTTCTCCATAGTGGCTGTACTAGTTTGCATTCCCACCAACAGTGTAAGAGGGTTCCCTTTTCACCACACCCTCTCCAGCATTTATTGCTTGTAGACTTTTGGATCGCAGCCATTCTGACTGGCGTGAAATGGTACCTCATAGTGGTTTTGATTTGCATTTCTCTGATAATGAGTGATGTTGAGCATCTTTTCATGTGTTTGTTAGCCTTTTGTATGTCTTCTTTGGAGAAATGTCTGTTTAGTTCTTTGGCCCATTTTTTGATTGGGTCATTCATTTTTCTGGAGTTGAGCTGTAGGAGTTGCTTGTATATTTTTGAGATTAGCTGTTTGTCAGTTGCTTCATTTGCTATTATTTTCTCCCATTCTGAAGGCTGCCTTTTCACCTTGCTAATAGTTTCCTTTGTTGTGCAGAAGCTTTTAAGTTTAATTAGGTCCCATTTGTTTATTTTTGCTTTTATTTCCAATATTCTGGGAGGTGGGTCATAGAGGATCCTGCTGTGATGTATGTCAGAGAGTGTTTTACCTATGTTCTCCTCTAGGAGTTTTATAGTTTCTGGTCTTACATTGAGATCTTTAATCCATTTTGAGTTTATTTTTGTGTATGGTGTTAGAAAGTGTTCTAGTTTCATTCTTTTACAAGTGGTTGACCAGTTTTCCCAGCACCACTTGTTAAAGAGATTGTCTTTAATCCATTGTATATTCTTGCCTCCTTTGTCAAAGATAAGGTGTCCAGAGGTGCGTGGATTTATTTCTGGGCTTTCTATTTTGTTCCATTGATCAATATTTCTGTCTTTGTGCCAGTACCATACTGTCTTGATGACTGTGGCTTTGTAGTAGAGCCTGAAGTCAGGTAGGTTGATTCCTCCAGTTCCATTCTTCTTTCTCAAGATCGCTTTGGCTATTCGAGGTTTTTTGTATTTCCATACAAATTGTGAAATTATTTGTTCTAGCTCTGTGAAGAATACCATTGGTAGCTTGATAGGGATTGCATTGAATCTATAAATTGCTTTGGGTAGTATACTCATTTTCACTATATTGATTCTTCCAATCCATGAACGTGGTATATTTCTCCATCTATTAGTGTCCTCTTTGATTTCTTTCACCAGTGTTTTATAGTTTTCTATATATAGGTCTTTAGTTTCTTTAGGTAGATATATTCCTAAGTATTTTATTCTTTCCGTTGCAATGGTGAATGGAATTGTTTCCTTAATTTCTCTTTCTGTTTTCTCATTGTTAGTGTATAGGAATGCAAGGGACTTCTGTGTGTTGATTTTATATCCTGCAACTTTACTATAATCATTGATTAGTTCTAGTAATTTTCTGGTGGAGTCCTTAGGGTTTTCTGTGTAGAGGATCATGTCATCTGCAAATAGTGAGTTTTACTTCTTCTTTTCCAATTTGGATTCCTTTTATTTCTTTTTCTGCTCTGATTGCTGTGGCCAAAACTTCCAAAACTATGTTAAATAGTAATGGTGAAAGTGGGCACCCTTGTCTTGTTCCTGACTTTAGAGGAAATGCTTTCAATTTTTCACCATTGAGGATAATGTTTGCAGTGGGTTTGTCATATATAGCTTTTATTATGTTGAGGTATGTTCCTTCTATTCCTGCTTTCTGGAGAGTTCTTATCATAAGTGGATGTTGAATTTTGTCAAAGGCTTTCTCTGCATCTATTGAGATAATCATATGGTTTTTATTTTTCAATTTGTTAATGTGGTGTATTACATTGATTGATTTGTGGATATTGAAGAATCCTTGCATCCCTGGGATAAAGCCCACTTGGTCATGGTGTATGATCTTTTCAATGTGTTGTTGGATTCTGATTGCTAGAATTTTGTTAAGGATTTTTGCATCTATGTTCATCAGTGATATTGGCCTGTAGTTTTCTTTTTTTGTGGGATCTTTGTCAGGTTTTGGTATTAGGGTGATGGTGGCCTCATAGAATGAGTTTGGAAGTGTACCTTCCTCTGCAATTTTTTGGAAGAGTTTGAGCAGGATAGGTGTTAGCTCTTCTCTAGATTTTTGGTAGAATTCAGCTGTGAAGCCGTCTGGACTTTTGTTTGCTGGAAGATTTTTGATTACAGTTTCAATTTCCGTGCTTGTGATGGGTCTGTTAAGATTTTCTATTTCTTCCTGGTCCAGTTTTGGAAAGTTGTACTTTTCTAAGAATTTGTCCATTTCTTCCACGTTGTCCATTTTATTGGCATATAATTGTTGATAGTAGTCTCTTATGATCCTTTGTATTTCTGTGTTGTCTGTTGTGATCTCTCCATTTTCATTTCTAATTTTATTGATTTGATTTTTCTCCCTTTGTTTCTTGGTGAGTCTGGCTAATGGTTTGTTAATTTTGTTTATCCTTTCAAAAACCAGCTTTTGGCTTTGTTGATTTTTGCTATGGTCTCTTTTGTTTCTTTTGCATTTATTTCTGCCCTAATTTTTAAGATTTCTTTCCTTCTACTAACCCTGGGGTTCTTCATTTCTTCCTTTTCTAGTTGCTTTAGGTGTAGGGTTAGGTTATTTATTTGACTTTTTTCTTGTTTCTTGAGGTATGCCTGTATTGCTATGAACTTTCCCCTTAGGACTGCTTTTAAAGTGTCCCACAGGTTTTGGGTTGTTGTGTTTTCATTTTCATTAGTTTCTACGCAAATTTTGATTTCTTCTGTGATTTGTTGGTTATTCAGCAGGGTGTGGTTCATCCTCCGTATGTTGGAATTTTTAATAGCTTTTCTCCTGTAATTGAGATCTAATCTTACTGCATTGTGGTCAGAAAAGATGCTTGGAATGATTTCAATTTTTTTGACTTTAGCAAGGCTAGATTTATGGCCCAGGATGTGATCTATCCTGGAGAAGGTTCCATGTGTGCTTGAGAAAAAGGTGAAATTCATTGTTTTGAGATGAAATGTCCTATAGATATTAATTAGGTCTAACTGGTCTATTGTATCATTTAAAGTTTGTGTTTCCTTGTTAATTTTCTGTTTAGTTGATCTATCCATAGGTGTGAGTTGGGTATTAAAGTCTCCCACTATTATTGTGTTATTGTTAATTTCTCCTTTCATACTTGTTAGCATTTGTCTTACATATTGCGGCGCTCCCGTGTTGGGTGCATATATATTTATAATTGTTATATCTTCTTCTTGGATTGATCCTTTGATCATTATGTAGTGACCATCTTTGTCTCTTTTCACAGCCTTTGTTTTAAAGTCTATTTTATCTGATATAAGTATTGCTACTCCTGATTTCTTTTGGTCCCTATTTGCATGGAAAATCTTTTTCCAGCCCTTCACTTTCAGTCTGTATGTGTCCCCTGTTTTGAGG
Source organism: Bos indicus (assembly GCF_029378745.1). Classification (NCBI taxonomy): domain Eukaryota; kingdom Metazoa; phylum Chordata; class Mammalia; order Artiodactyla; family Bovidae; genus Bos; species Bos indicus. The sequence goes on from NC_091783.1 coordinate 44,147,281, forward strand.
TGGGTCTCTTGTAGACAACATATGTAGGGGTCTTGTTTTTGTATCCATTCAGCCAGTCTTTGTCTTTTGGTTGGGGCATTCAACCCATTTACGTTTAAGGTAATTACTGATAAGTATGATCCCATTGCCATTTACTTTATTGTTTTGGGTTTGAGTTTATACACCGTTTTTGTGTTTCCTGTCTAGAGAATATCCTTTAGTATTTGTTGGAGAGCTGGTTTGGTGGTGCAGAATTCTCTCAGCTTTTGCTTGTCTGAAAAGCTTTTGATTTCTCCTTCATATTTGAATGAGATCCTTGCTGGGTACAAGAATCTGGGCTGTAGGTTATTTTCTTTCATCACTTTAAGTATGTCTTGCCATTCCCTCCTGGCTTGAAGAGTTTCTATTGAAAGATCAGCTGTTATACTTATGGGAATTCCCTTGTGTGTTATTTGTAGTTTTTCCCTTGCTGCTTTTAATATTTGTTCTTTGTGTTTGATCTTTGTTAATTTGATTAATATGTGTCTTGGGGTGTTTTGCCTTGGGTTTTTCCTGTTTGGGACTCTCTGGGTTTCTTGGACTTGGGTGATTATTTCCTTCCCCATTTTAGGGAAGTTTTCAACTATTATCTCCTCAAGTATTTTGTCATGGTCTTTCTTTTTGTCGTCTTCTTCTGGGACCCCTATGATTCGAATGTTGTAGTGTTTAATATTGTCCTGGAGGTCTCTGAGATTGTCCTCATTTCTTTTAATTAGTTTTTCTTTTATCCTCTCTGATTCATTTATTTCTACCATTCTATCTTCTAATCCACTAATCCTATCTTCTGCCTCTGTTATTCTACTATTTATTGCCTCCAGAGTGTTTTTAATTTCATTTATTGCATTATTCATTATATATTGATTCTCTTTTATTTCTTCTAGGTCCTTTTTAAACCTTTCTTGCATCTTCTCAATCCTTGTCTCCAGGCTATTTATCTGTGATTCCATTTTGATTTCAAGATTTTGGATCAATTTCACTATCATTATTCGGAATTCTTTATCAGGTAGATTCCCTATCTCTTCCTCTTTTGTTTGGTTTGGTGGGTATTTATCCTGTTCCTTTATCTACTGGGTATTCCTCTGTCTCTTCATCTTGTTTGAATTGCTGAGTTTGGGGTGTCCTTTCTGTATTCTGGCAGTTTGTGGAGTTCTCTTTATTGTGGCGTTTCCTCGCTGTGTGTGGGTTTGTACAGGTGGCTTGTCAAGGTTTCCTGGTTAGGGAAGCTTGTGTCGGTGTTCTGGTGGTGGAGCTGTATTTCTTCTCTCTGGAGTGCAATGAAATGTCCAGTAATGAGTTATGGGATGTCTAGGTTTTGGGGTGACTTTGAGCTGCCTGTATCTTGGAGCTCAGGGCTGTGTTCCTTGTTGCTGGAGAATTTGCTTGGTATGTCTTGCCCTGAAACTTGTTGGCCCTTGTGCGGTGCTTGGTTTCAGTGCAGGTATGGAGGCATTTGATGAGCTCCTGTCAATTAATGTTCCTTGGAGTCAGGAGTTCCCTGGAGTCAGTGTTTGGACTTAAGCCTCCTGCTTCCAGTTATTGGTCTTATTTTTACAGTAGTTTCAAAGCTTCTCCTTCTATACAGGACCATTGATGAAACATCTAAATTAAAGATGAAAAGTTTCCCTACTGTGAGTGTCACCCAGAGAGGTTCACAGCGTTACTCGGAGAAGAGAAGAGGGAGGAGGGAGTTAGAGGTGACCCGAATGAGATGAGGTGGAATCAATAGAGGAGAGAGTGGGCTAGCCAGTAATCTCTTCCTTATGTGCACTCCACAACTGGACCACTCAGAGTTGTTCACGGAGTTATACGGAGAAGAGAAGAAGGACGAAGGTGACAGAGGTGGCCAGGAGGATAAAAGGGGGGAATGAAACGGAGGGAGACAGATCCAGCCCGTAATCAGTTCCCTAAGTGTTCTCCACCGTCTGGAACAAACAGAAATTCACAGAGTTGGGTAGAGTAGAGAGGGGTTAGGGAGGAGACACAGGCGACCTGGTGGAGAAAAAGGAGAGTCCAAAGGGGGAGAGAGCAGTCAAGCCAGTAATCTCGCTCCCTAGTGAAAAATGGGTACTGAAGATTGGGTTCTTAAAGGTACAAAATTGGTAACAGATACATAAAAGCAAAAATTAAAAATCTAGAGTAGAGTTTGGAATTTCAAAAATACGATGTTAAAGAAAAGAAGAAGGAAAAGAAAGAGAGAAAAAACAAACAAAAACAAACAAGGGTGCAAAAATTATAAAGAAAATATAGGTACAAAATTGATAACTAATAGCAAAAAGCAAAAGTTAAAAATCTAGAGTAGAGTTTGGAATTTCAAAAATACAATGTTAAAAAAAGAAGAAGAAAAAGAGGGAGAAAAAAGAAACAAACAAGAACAAAGTCGCATAAATTATAAACAAAGTACAGGTACAAAATTGATAACAAATACCAAAAAGCATAAATAAAAAATCTAGAGTAGAGTTTGGAATTTCAGATATACAATGTTATTTAAAAGAAGAAGAGAAAGAAACAGAGAAAAAGAAAGAGAAAAAATAAAAAAGGGTCACAGAAATTATAAAAAAAAACTATAGGTACAAAATCGATAACAAATACCAAAAAGCTAAAATTAAACATCTAGAGTAGAGTTTGGAATTTCAAAAATACAATGTTAAAGAAAAGGGGAAAAAAAAAAAGGTCAAAAAATTATTAAAAAAATATATATGTAGGGTCGTCTTCTTTTTTTTTTTTTTTGCAAAGTAATCGGTTATAAAAGTGAAAATTAGAGGAATAATAGAGGACTTAAATTTTTTTTTTTAAATTGAAAATAAAAAAAAAGAATGATCGTAAAAATAGTAAAAATATATCTAGGACTTTCTCTGGTTTTGTTGTGAGTATTGTGGGTTCAGTTCATTTTTGGCTAGTTCCTTGGTCCGACTTATATTTCTCAAGATCTATAGGCCCCTTCCTATGTAGTTGGTAGTAACCACAGGGTTTTAATCTATTGCCTGTAGCTTCCAAGGCAGTTCCCTCTGTTATAGCTTCTTCTGTTTGCTGGTCTCTACAGTGTCTGGTTTCCGCTCTGACAGAAAGGGGACGGTGGAGGACACTTTTTTTTTTTTAGGCTCACTTGTTCAGTCGCGCTGTGGGGAGGCAGGGAGGGATGCTGCAAACAAATAACACTGGCGTGTGCTCGGAGTGCCTCAGCCATACTGGGTCTGCCCCCGTTGACGGCGCGTGTAGCCTCCCTGCCCACGCTGCTCAGGCTCTAGGTTGCTCCGCCAGGAACCATCCGTGGCCAGCCCTGGGCTGCCTGCACTTCCCAGGTCCAAGCTGCTCAGGTTTAGGCACTCGGGTAGTCCTCAGAGGTGCAGACTCTCGGTTGGGCCTGCATTTTGTGCCCTTCCCAGATCCGAGCAGCTCAGGTGATGAGGTATTTGGTGCGCGCGATTGCTGCGACTTATCGCCTCCCCGCCCCTCGGTTATCTAGGTGTGCAACTGGCGCACCTTCTCAGGCAGATGTTGACTGTCCAGACCCCCAAGAAGTTTTAGTTAGCAAAGAAGCCTGCCTACAGTTTTATAGATAATGTCTCTCTGGGGCTGTAATTGTCCCCTTCCGGCTCTGGCTGCCTACCACCGGAGGGGGATGGTCTGCCGCCGGCTATCTCTGTTCAGTCCTTTGTTCCGTGCGTGGGCCTGGCGGTGTCTTAGGTTAGGGCTGGCTTTTCGCGTGGTAGATATCCCACAGTCTGGTTTGCTAGCCCAAATTATTTCGCTCAGATAGCGCTCAGGGTATTCAGGCCAGATCTTTACTCTAAGCGATGCAGCCCGTGCCGCGCCTCCCTGCCCAGCCCCCGCTTGCTAGTGGCGTGTGCAGGCGTCTGTGCTGCTTCTCCGCTGGGGGAGTTACCGTAGGGCTCGCAACATGCGGGTTTTAATTGTTTATTTATTTTTCCTCCCTGTTATGTTGCCCTCTGTGCTTTCAAGGCTTGGCATAGATTCAGCAGTGAGAAGGTTTCCTGGTGTTTGGAAACTTCTCTCTTTTTAAGACTCCCTTCCGGGGATGGAATGCCGTCCCTCCCTCTTTTGTCTCTTTTTTTGTCTTTTATATTTTTTCCTACCTCCTTTCGAAGACTTGGGTTGCTTTTCTGAGTGCCTGATGTCCTCTGCCGGCATTCAGAAGTTGTTTTGTGGAATTTACTCCGCGTTTAAATGTTCTTTTGATTAATTTGTGGGGGAGAAAGTGTTCTCCCCATCCTACTCCTCCGCCATCTTAGCTCCTCCTATGAGCTTTTTCATGAATCATTGCATTTGGTTTGCTAGTATTCTGTTGTGTGTTGTTGCATCTGTGTTCATCAGTGGTATTGGCATGTACTTTACTTTTTTGTGGTATCTTTTCCTGGTTTTGGTACCAGGATGAAGATAGTCTTATAGAATGAGCTTGGAAGTATCCCTTCCTCTGTAACTTTTTGGCAGAGTTTTAGAAGGATTGGTGTTAACTCTTCTCTAAATATTTGATAGAATTCACTTGTGAAGTCATCTGGTCCTGGACTTTTGTTGGAATTTTTTCAATCTCTGTTTCAGTTCTAGTACTTGCGATTGGTCTACTCATATTTTCTATTTCTTCTGGTTCTGTCTTTGAAACTTTCTAGGAATTTGTCTAGTTCTTCCAAGTTTTATTTTCTCTTATATTTCATATTAAATTTTATTTAATTTTATTTTCATATAGTTTTTTTGTAGCGCTTTCTTATGATCTTTTGTCTTTCTTTGGTGTCCATTGTAAATTCTCCATTTTTTAATTTCTAATTTTCTTGATTTGAGCCTCCCCCTTTTTTGGCGAGTCTAAAAGCTTATCAATTTTGTTTATCTTTTCAAAGAACCATGTTTCAGTTTCATTGATCTTTGTAGCTGTTTTGTCTCTATTTCATTTATTTCTGCTCTGATCTTTATGGTTTTGTTTGTTCTACTAACTTCTGCTTTTGTTTTTTCTTTCTCTAGTTGCTTTAGGTGTGAGGGTAGATTGTTTACTTGAGATTTTTCTTGTTTCCTGAGGTAAGATTGTATTGCTCCAAGCTTCTCTTTTAAAATTGTTTGTACCTGTGTTCCATAGGTTTTGAATTTTAATGTTTTCATGATCATTTGTCTCTAAGTATTTTTAAAAAATTTCTTCAGTGATCTATATTGATTGTTTAGAAACATGTTGCTTAAGTTCAAATTAAAATTTTTTTGATATGTTTGTTCCTATTGCCATCTTATTAACTTTTTCTGATTTGTTTTGGTAGTCCCATCCTATTTAGTTCACTTAATGTTGTGTTTGATTGCTTTTAGTGTCTGTGTGCATGTTGTATCTATTGTAGCTCTTTATTTTGTGGTTCGCATGGAGGTTTTGATGTAACAGACTGTATACATACACAAGATTATTTTAAGTTGCTAATTACTTAATTTCCAATGCATTTCCAATACTTGCATTTGTATTCTCCTCTTTACATGATTGCTGATTTTGATATATTTGTGTTTGGATGATTTCCAACTTTTATTTTATGTTTATCTTTACCAGTGAGTTTTCCATTCATAATTTTCTTTTTTTTTTCTTTATTTTTCATTAAAATTTATTTTTTATTTTTTTATTTTTTTCTCCTTCATATTTAAGTTTATTTATTTATTTTTTCTAATTTTATTTTATTTTTAAACTTTACATAATTGTATTAGTTTGGCCAAATATCAAAATGAATCCACCACAGGTATACATGTGTTCCCCATCCCGAACCCTCCTCCCTCCTCCCTCCCCATACCATCCCTCTGGGCCGTCCCAGTGCACCAGCCCCAAGCATCCAGCATCGTGCATCGAACCTGGACTGGCAACTCGTTTCCTACATGATATTTTACATGTTTCATTGCCATTCTCCCAAATCTTCCCACCCTCTCCCTCTCCCACAGAGTCCATAAGACTGTTCTATACATCAGTGTCTCTTTTGCTGTCTCGTACACCGGGTTATTGTTACCATCTTTCTAAATTCCATATATGTGCGTTAGTATACTGTATTTATGTTTTTCCTTCTGGCTTACTTCACTCTGTATAATAGGCTCCAGTTTCATCCACCTCATTAGAACTGATTCAAATGTATTCTTTTTAATGGCTGAGTAATACTCCATTGTGTATATGTACCACAGCTTTCTTATCCATTCATCTGCTGATGGACATCTAGGTTGCTTCCATGCCCTGGCTATTATAAACAGTGCTGCGATGAACATTGGGGTACACGTGTCTCTTTCCCATAATTTTCTTCCTTCTAATTGTGGCCTTTTTTTTTTTTTCCACCTAGAGAATTTCCATTAGTATTTTTTGTAAAGTTGGTTTGTGGTATTGATTTCTCTTAGTTTTTGCTTGTCTGTAAAGCTTTTGACTTCTCTTTCAAATCTGAATAAGAGCCTTATTGGGTAGAATGTACTTGATTATAAATTTTTCTCTTTCATCACTTTAAATATAATGTGCTACCTCTTTCTGGCTTGCAGACTTTCTGCTGAAAGATCAACTGATGACTTTATTCCTTGAGGCCTCTACCTCCAGCTTCTTTGACTCTGCCCCGCAGTGAGCCATTGCCTACCCCTGACTCCTCAGGAGACCTTCCAATATGTGTAGGTGAGTCCTGTCCAGGATCCTATGGAGTTTCTGCTTTGTGTTGGGTCCCAGTGTATGTGAAACTTTGTGTGTGCCCTTCAAGAGTCGAGTCTCTTTTTCCTCCAGTCCTGTGGAGTTCCTACACTCAAGTCCTGCTGGGTTTCAAAGCCAACCGCTTTTGGAGGGTGGTGGTTCCTCCTTCCAATGCTACACCCTCAGGCTGGGGCTCAGAACTGTCCCTCTTGAGGGAGAACTTCGGCAATATGATTATTTTCCAGTTTGTGAATTACACACCCACTGGATATGGGGTTTCATTATATCATAAAAGTGCCCCTCCTACCATTTTATTGTGATTTCGCCTTGTCTTTAAAGTAAAATATATATTTTTTGGTAGGTCCTAATCTTTTATGTCAATGGTTGTTCAGCAGTTAGTAGTGATTTTGTTGTTTTTGTGTGAGAAGGTGAGTTCAAATCCTTCTACTCCAGTGTCTTGTCCAGAATTGAGGGCTTTTTATAAATATGGATACCTATTGCCTATTTCTTCAGTGTGTGCTGGCTGTTATCCCCTTGGTATGGGGTGTGTATTTGTAGTGGTCCTTCCGCATTCCCAGGACAGTGGGTGCCACGCTTTGGCCATTTGCTTTCATTTCTCTTGGGAGAATATAAACAGTATAATGGCTGGCTTATATGGCAGTTATATGTTTCAGATTTTAATAAACTCCAATATTTTCTCATTAGCATGATGTTGACTTTGAGGATGAGATAGATATATTAAGATAGTATTCATCTTTTGCTATGTTATTAAAATTTTTTAGAATAATTTTTGCTGTCAAATGCTTTTCAGCATCTGTGCATATGCTCACATAACTTTTCTCCTTAGACTATTGGTAAGATATATTAATTGGCATATTGATATTGAATCATTATTATAGTCTTAGAATAAATACTCCATCATCATTTTTAATATTTTGCTGGATTCTGTTTTTCTATATTGTACTTAATATTTTTACACAAATACATGAGTAAGGTTGGTGTGTGGAACTTTTATGATTTTGCTGCTGCTGCTAAGTTGCTTCAGTCGTGTCTGACTCTGTGTGACCCCATAGACGGCAGCCCACTAGGCTCCCCTGTCCCTGGGATTCTCCAGGCAAGAATACTGGAATGGGTTGCCATTTCCTTCTCCAACGCATGAAAGTGAAAAGAGAAAGTGAAGTCGCTCAGTCGTGTCTGACTCTTAGTGACCCCATGGACTGCAGCCAACCAGGCTCCTCCATCCATGGGATTTTCCAGGCAAGAGTACTGGAGTGGGTTGCCATTGCCTTCTCCGTTATGATTTTAGGGTTCTAATATTAATACTATGCTTTTCTCACTAAAAGAAATTGAGTGCTTTTTCCTCTATTTTCTGGAGCATTTTACGTAACATTAGTTTACCTATTCCTTAAATGTGAAACCAATAAAAGATATTGCTTTTTTCTCATGGGTTCTCATTCAGAATTGGAAGGGAGTCTAGTAAAAATTCTTTCTCTTCTGGAATAGTTTTGGTTAAGAATTGAATCCACTTGTTTCCATACAGTTAATTTCCATCACTGAGAACCAAGACTACCTATGTTGGTCTGACTTTACTGTAGATATAAAAAGTTTCTTTTTCCAGGAATATAAAGAGAAGTCAATAGAAAACTTGACTATCAGCTTACAGAAATGCCTGGAAATGATTTTATCCAATTTACTCACTTTGTAAAATAGCTATTTTGATAAACAATAAATTGTTTCTCTAGGTGAACTTTTTGCTTAATAAACAAGATCTTGACTTTACTGATCAAAACATTTCTATAGTCTCATTGTATTATTCTAAACAATCCTAATATATTATCATCAATTTTCCTTATCTCAACCAGTCACCTACCTTGATTGTTGTTGTTCTATTGCTCAGTCATGTCTGACTCTTTGTGACCCCATAGACTGCAGCACACCAGGCTTCCCTGTCTTTCACCTACTCCTGAAGTTTGCTCAGACTCATGTCCATTGAGTCAGTGAGGTCATCCAACCATCTCATCCTCTGTCGTCCCCTTCTCCTCTAGTCTTCAATCTTTCCCAGCATCAGGGTCTTTTCTAATGAATCGGCTCTTTGCATGAGGTGGCCAAAGTATTGGAACTTCAGCTTCAGCATCAGTCTTTCCAGTGAATATTCAGGGCTGATTTCCTTTAGGACTGACTGGTTTGATTTCCTTGCTGTCCAAGGGACTGTCAAGAGTCTTCTTCAACATTGCAATTCAAAAGAATCAATTCTTTGACACTCAGCCTTCTGTATGGTCCAACTCTCACATCCAAACATGACTACTGGAAAAACCATAGCTTTGACTAGATGGGCCTTTGTTGGCAAAGTAATGTCTCTGCTTTGTAATCTGCTGTCTAGGTTGGTCATAGCTTTCCTTCCAAGGAGCAAGTGTCTTAATTTCATGGCTGCAGTCACCTTTTGCAGTCATTCTGGAGCTCAAGAAAATAAAATCTGTCACTGTTTTAATTGTTTCCCCATGTGTTTCCCATGATGTGATAGGGCCAGATGCCCTAATCTTAGTTTTTTGAATGTTGAGTTTTAAACCAGTTTTTTCACTCTCACTTTCTTCAAGAGGCTTTTTAGTTCCTCTTTACTATCTGCATTAGGCTAGTGTCAACTGCATATCTGAGCTTATTGATATTTCTCCCTGCAATCATGATTCCAGGTTGTGATTCATCCACCCTAGCATTTCACCTGATGTACTCTGCAGAGAAGTTAAATAAGCAGGGTGACAATATACAGTCTTGATGTACTCCTTTCCTGATTTTGAACCAGTCCGTTGTTTCATATCTTGTTCTAACTGTTGCTTCTTGACATGCATGCAGATTTCTCAGGAGGCAAGTAAGGTGGTCTGGCATTCCTATCTCTTTAAGAATTTTCCACAGTTTGTTGTGATCCATACAGTCAAAGGCTTTAGCATAGTCGATGAAGCAGACGTAGATGTTTTTCCGGAATTCTCTTGCTTTTTCTATGATCCACTGGCTGTTGGCAGTTTGATCTCTGGTTCCTCTGCCTTTTCGAAATCCAACATGTACATCAGGAAGTTCTTGGTTCACATGCTGTTAATTAAAACTTAGCTTGAAATATTTTGAGCATTACCTTGCTAGCATCTGAAATGAGTGCAATTGTAAGTAGTTTGAACATTCTTTGGCATTGCCCTACTTTGGGATTGGAATGAAAACTCGTCTTTTCCAGAAAAGGTATCTACCTACCTTGATAGACCCATCTTAAAGCATTAATGAAGACATTAATATTTAATACATATAACAATTTTTTTAGAAATTTCACAAAGTTAATTTCTTTTTCCACTTTAACCCAAGATTTGAATAGCTATTTTTTAATATATAATTTATTGATTTCTATTTGAGGGTCTTATTGGCTTTTTGATTCTGTTAATTTCAATTTTTATTTTCTTTTGAATACAAAAGATGCTATTTAATATTTCTAACTTTTAAAATTTACAATAATTTTCTTTGTAGAATAATATATATTTATATTCAATTATTACGATGTTCATGAATTTGAAAGAACAAAGCCATAGTCTCTACTTTGATGGTACAGAATTTGTTATATATAATAATATAAATGTATATTTATACATTTAATTTTATTTATATAATATAAATATATATCATATATATTATTTATTGTACTAAATATAATTTAAAACTCATAATATATGCTATTATATTATATAAATCTAGCTTATTAATGGAGAAGGCAATGGCACCCCACTCCAGTACTCTTGCCTGGAGAATCCCATGGATGGAGGAGCCTGGAAGGCTGCAGTCCAAGGGGTCGCTGAGGGTCGGACAGGACTGAGCGATTTCACTTTCACTTTTCACTTTCATGCATTGGAGAAGGAAATGGCAACCCACTCCAGTGTTCTTGCCTGGAGAATCCCAGGGGCGGGGGAGCCTGGTGGGCTGCCGTCTATGGGGTCGCACAGAGTCGGACACGACTGAAGCGACTTAGCAGTAGCAGCAGCAGCAGCAGCAGAAGCTTATTAATTACATTATTAGTACTTACCTTTCTTTTCTTTTTACAGTATATGCTCTGTCATGGAGCGAAAAATGTGAAATAATGTTTAGGACCAGTAGTGCAATTCTCCCTTTACTTTTATTTCTCCCTATATTTCATGTAGTTTAAATCTGTGTGTGTCACTGTTGTTATTTGATGCAGTGGTAGTCATAATTTTAGTTTTTATAAGGTATCTGTTTTTTCCTTGGTTAGTCCTTTTGTATTTGAATTCTGGGGCTTCCCAGGTGTTGCTAGTGGTAAAGAATCTGCCTGCCGACGCAGGAGACTTAAGAGGTGTGGATTCAATCACTGAATCAGGAAAATCCCCTGGAGGAGGGCATGGCAACTCACTCCAATATTCTTGCCTGGAGAACCCCCATGGACAGAGGAGCCTGGCGGGCTACAGTCTGCAGGGTCACAAAGAGTCAGACAAAACTGAAGCAACTTAGCACACACTATTGCATGTGAATTCTAATTGTTAGCTCTATTAAAAAAAAATCCTATTTGTGATATTATGCATTTTCCCATCATTTTTATTTTTATATTTCCATACTCTATTTTAATAGGTCTTTTGATATATCAGAGAATTGTTTTGTTTTATAATTATTGGATAAATTTTGTTAGCAACTATTAGTATAATCATACCTTTTATTTTTTATTCATTAATTATATTGGTAGCCTTCTGGACACAAGCTGACTGCTATAATCCTGGAATACATCCTTTTTGTGAAATGTATTATTCTGGGATATCAGTCTGGATTCTATTTGTTCATTTTTAGTTGGAATTTTACATATATCCCTATATAAGATTGATCTATACAATTCTTTTTTATATATCATGTTTATTAAGGTTCAGGATCCCACTCATAGCGTGGGATAATTTATAGAGCATTAGAATTTCCTGCAATTCAATTGTTAGATAGAATTCAGCTGAGAAACTCTGGTTCTATAATAACTTTTAGGTAGTTTTAACCTTTCTTTTTCTTGTTTTTTTTTTTTTTTTGAGTTTATGTCTCACTAGGTTTCATCTTTTTATTTTTATCTTTATGCTGTCTTTTGATTTATATATTGTACTCTTTCAAAAATTTTAGCATGAATTTATTGAACTTTAAATTATAAATTTAAATTTTTGCATGTTTTCTACCAGTTATGATAAGTTTTACAGATATTTTTGAGGTGTCTAAAACACACATTCTCCCATTAGGCTCGCTTAACCCAATCAAGTCATCCTAAATAATGTCAGTTAATTGTGAATCAAATTCACTTTTACCTGTGATTAGTTTATACTTGGGCATATGATCAAATTCTTGGTAATGATATGTGAATAGATATCCACTAGGGGATTTTGATCATGGCATCTGGTCCCACAACTTCATGGGAAATAGGTGGGGAAACAGTGGAAACAGTGTCAGACTTTATTTCTGGGGGCTCCAAAATCACTGCAGATGGTGACTGCAACCATGAAATTAAAAGACGCTTACTCCTTGGAAGAAAAGTTATGACCAACCTAGATAGCATATTGAAAAGCAGAGACATTACTTTGCCAACAAAGGTCCGTCTAGTCAAGGCCATGGTTTTTCCAGTGGTCATGTATGAATGTGAGAGTTGGATTGTGAAGAAAGCTGAGCGCTGAAGAATCGATGCTTTTGAACCATGGTGTTGGAGAAGACTCTTGAGAGTCCCTTGGACTGCAAGGAGATCCAACCAGTCCATTCTAAAGGAGATTGGCCCTGGGTGTTCTTTGGAAGGAATGATGCTGAAGCTGAAACTCCAGTACTTTGGCCACCTCATGCGAAGAGTTGACTCATTGGAAAAGACTTTGATGCTGGGAGGGATTGGGGGCAGGATGAAAAGAGGATGACAGAGGATGAGATGGCTGGATGGCATCACTGACTCAATGGACATGAGTTTGAGTGAACTCCGGGAGTTGGACAGGGTGATGGACAGGGAGGCCTGGCATGCTGTGATTCATGGGGTCGAAAAGAGTTGGGCACGACTCAGTGACTGAACTGAACTGAGCTGAACTGAGGGGATTTTGGGCAAGGTTTATTTGTTCTTATAAAGAGACATTCTACAAAAAATAGTCTCTTCACTCAAATGGATATTAGCACATTTTAATATTATACCTGGAAATGAAGCAGCCCTTTTGCAAATGTGAGGAGAGAGGAGTGAGAATAAATCCAGCAAACCAGAATGGCATGGCAGATCAATTGGAAGAAATACAGTGTCCTGGAGATGTACTTGAGCAGTTGAAGGATCCCTTGAAACATCCCACTTGAGGATTCCTTGTTAAACTGTTGCAGTTCCCAACTCATTCCTTGTCATAGGAGATTATTATAAAAGCAATTTGACTCTGTTCTCTCTGGTACTTTTATCAAAATAATCCTAACCACTGTAGAAGTGCATATTTGCCTTTTCTCCATTTCTTAGACTGTAATTTTACTTTTGACTTTTCTTTAGTCCTAAGAATTATGCAGGCAGACAAAGCTTAGTTAAGAAATTAATATATGAAAGATTTTTATATTAAAATTACATTAGATTATGATTAGATATTTTAGGCTGTATTTTTTAAAAATATTTTAAGATTATGCAAGGAGATGAATGATTACTGTAAATGTGCCCTGAAAAGTATCTTTTCTCTTCTTAAAGGATGCCATGATGTACATATTATATATCTGTATACCTACACACCACCCTTATGGCAGAAAGTGAAGAAGAACTAAAGAGTGTCTTGATGAAAGTGAAAGAGGAGAGTGAAAAAGTTGGCTTAAAGCTCAACATTCAGAAAACTAAGATCATGGCATCCGATTCCATCACTTCATGGCAAATAGATGGGGAAACAGTGGAAACAGTGGCTGACCTAATTTTTCTGGGCTCCAGAATCACTACAGATAGTGAAGGCAGCAATGAAATTAAAAGACATTTACTCCTTGGAAGAAAAGTTGTGACCAACCTAGACAGCATATTAAAAAGCAGAGACATTACTTTGCCAACAAAGGTCCATCTAGTCAAGGCTATGGTTTTTCCAGTGGTCATGTATGGATTTGAGAGTTGGACTATAAAGAAAGCGAGCACTGAAGAATTGATTCTTTTAAACTGTGGTGTTGGAGAAGACTCTTTAGACTGCAAGGAAAATCCAACCAGTCCATTCTAAAGGAGATCAGTCCTGGGTGTTCATTGGAAGGACTGATGTTGAGGCTGAAACTCCAGTACTTTGGCCACCTCATGCAAAGAGTTGACTCATGGAAAAGACTCTGATGCTGGGAGGGATTGGGGGCAGGAGGAGAAGGGGACGACAGAGGATGAGATGGCTGGATGGCATCACTGACTCAATGGACATGAGTTTGAGTGAACTCTGGGAGTTGGTGATGGACAGGGAGGCCTGGCATGCTGCGATTCATGGGTTTGCAAAGAGTAGGACACGACTGAGTGAACTGAACTGAACTGAACTTCCTGGTGTGTGCAACTTTATGTCTTTTATATCTTCTTCATAAATTGTTCCTTTTATATTTCTGTAATGTCCTTCAGTATCTTCTTCAGTGCTTTTAACCTTAAATCTCAGTTTCTCTGGTATTAAGTCAAATACTCCTGCTTTGTTTTGTTTGGAGTTGTCTAATATCTTTTTCCCCATCCTTTGTTTTAGACTTTTTTATTGATCCACTTAAGGCATCATTGTAAGCAATATATAATTAAATGTTTACATTCTATTCAATCTAAGAATTCTGTCTACTTGCAGGTAATATTAAAACTGATACCACACTATTTAATGTCTATCATTTAATTTATTTTGCTATGTCCTCATTTATTTTTCCTCATTTTGGCTTATTTATTTACTATTCAGCCTACTCTTCCTTGTTAAGTCAGAAATTGACTAATTTTTTTGACACTCCTTTCCTGTGGTTGCTTTCCTTGCACTACTAATCATTTATATGTATCTATTATGTACAACAAAAGACTTTATCTGTCATAACTCTCATCCCCTACACAGAAGTTTCAGTTCAGTTCAGTGAGTCAGTCAGTTGTCTGACTCTTTGTGACCCCGTGGACCACAGCACACCAGGCCTCTCTTTCCATCACCAACTCCTGGAGTTTATTCAAACTCATCTCCATTGAGTGGGTGATGCCATCCAACCATCTCATCCTCTGTCATCCCCTTCTCCTCCTGCCTTCAATCTTTCCCAGTATCAGGGTCTTTTCAAATGAGTCAGCTTTTCACATCAGGTGGCCAAAGTATTGGAGTTTCAGCTTCAACATCAGTCCTCCAATGAACACTTAGGACTGATCTCCTTTAGGATGGACTGGTTGGATCTCCTTGCAGTCCAAGGGACTCTTATGAGTCTTCTCTAACACCACAGTTCAGAAGCATCAATTCTTCTACACTCAGCTCTTTATAGTCCAACTGTCACATCCATACATGACTACTGAAAAAACCATAGCCTTGACGAGACAGACCTTCATTGGCAAAGTAATGCCTCTGCTTTTTTAAGATGTTGTCTAGGTTGGTCAAGGACTTCCCTGGTGGCTCAGATGGGAAAGTGTCTGCCTACAATGTGGGAGACCTAGGTTCAATCCCTGGGTCAGGAAGATCTCCTGCAGAAGGAAATGGCAACACACTCCAGTATTTTTGCCTGGAAAATCCCATGGATGGAGGAGCTTGGTAAGCTACAGTCCATGGGGTCACAAGAGTTGGACACAACTGAGTGACTTCACTTTTACTTTCACTAAGTTGGTCATTACTTTCCTTCCAAGGAGTAAAGTCTTTTAATTTCATGGCTGCACTCACCATCTGCAGTGATTTTGGAGCTGCCCCAAAATAAAGTCTGCCATTGTTTCCATCATTTCCTCATCTATGTGCCATGATGTGATGGGACCAGATGCCATGATCTTAGTTTTCTTTTCTTTTTTTTTTTTCCCCGGAGAGCCACACCGTCTCCAGCTTCTGGGTCTCCCCTGGGGTGGGGGTGGGGGTGCACACCTGGCTCAGGGAGGACACTTCCAGCGCTCACCTACGCCTGGAGTGAGGAGGGGTCTCCATGATCTTAGTTTTCTGAACGTGAGCTTTAAGCCAGCTTTTTCACTCTCCTCTTTCACTTTCATCAAGAGGCTCTTTAGTTCTTCTTCACTTTCTGCCATAAGGGTGGTGTCATCTGCATATGTGAGGTTATTGATATTTCTCCTGACAACCTTGATTCCAGCTTGTGCTTCATCCAGCCTAGCGTTTCTCATGATGTACTCTGCATGTAAGTTAAATAAGCACAGTTACAATATACAGCCTTGATGTACTCCTTTTCCTATTTGGAACCAGTCTGTTGTTCCATGTTGTTTCCTGACCTGCATACAGATTTCTCAAGAGACAGGTCAGGTGGTCTGATATTCCCATCTCTTTCAGAATTTTCCACAGTTTATTATGATCTACATAGTCAAAGGCTTTGGCATTGTCAATAAAACAGAAATAGCTGTTTTTCTGGAATTCTCTTGCTTTTTCGATGATCCAGCAGATGTTGGCAATTTGATCTCTGGTTCCTCTGCCTTTTCTAAAACTAGCTTGAACATCTGGAAGTTCACAGTTCACGTATTGCTGAAGCCTGGCTTGGAGAATTTTGAGCATTACTTTACTAGTGTGTGAGATGAGTGCAATTGTGAGGTAGTTTGAGCATTCTTTGGCATTGCTCAAAGCACATAAGTTTAGAATTCTCTTATCCTCCACCCTTTTCTTGGTATTTTACAACTCCTGGGTTTTGTTGAAATATTTCAGTATATTTTTATAGTTATTTTATTATTACTTTTCTCTTTGAAGCATGTCATTTCGATTTCACAAGTCCATATTTACTAATTATATGTAGTTAATATCTCACAACCAGTATAATCCACCTACTGTACTTGTTCTGTAGGTATCGGTATCTTGAAAAATACCCCATAAGAATGACTAGACAGGATAAGACTTCGAATGTTAACGTCTTATTTTGTTTGAGATTAACTGGTGTGAAAACAAAGTCCTAAATTCATTATCTAATTTAAAATAAATACTGAGATTCTGCTTGTGGTAGTCATAATAATCTCTCTTCTCCCAATATCCACATCCTATTTGCCAGAACTTGTTACCATGATATTTAACAGAGGGAAATTGAACTTGTAGATGAAATTGTTTACTAATCAGCTGACTTTAAACTTGGGAGATTATTTTGGATTATCAGTATTCACAAAATGTCCTCACAAGAATCTTGAAGAGCAGAACAGTGAAGTAGAAGAGAAAGCCAGGGTGATGTTGTATGAGAAAATCCCACCATGTTGATTTTGAAGATGGAGAAAAGGAGCAAAGATTCTCTAGAAGCTGGAAAAGGCAAAGAAATATATTCTCCTCAGCCCTGCTTATATCTTGATTTGAGCCTAATGAGATCTATGTTGTATATCTGACTTCTAGAAATGTAAGCTAATAAATTTATGCTGTTTAATTGAAACTGTGGTTTCAAGTATTTGTTATAGCAGTAGCAGAAATTTAATGCACTGCTCATTTAGAAGTTATCATCCAACTTTATTTTCTATGTAAATCAAGGTCTAGCACTATGCCTGTTCATTGTAGATAATCAATGACTATATTCTGTCTTGAGCTACATAGAAGAAGAGAGAGATCAATATTTTCATCTTTAAAATCTAGACTGCCAGCATTACTTATGGATATTCTTTATTAAATTGTATCCAACTCTCTACTTTCTTTTCTTTCTATTCCCTTCTCCTTGCAACTCTATTTTGGAATATGTTTGGATTTCCTCTACCTTTTCTATTGGGAAATTGCTTAGTCAGTTACAATATAATGAAATTAAGGAAATAATAACCAACTAATAATACCATCTAACATTTTTAAACATTTGGTATGTCTGTATTTTTTTTAGTGAATTAATTCATGTAGCCTTACTCCAAATGGTTTAGTGTTTAGTTTCCTCAGATTTTCTAACTCGCTTGGCTCGTCCATTAATTCATCCATTTGTTTCATATACCTTAAATACAGATTTTGTGGCAATGTCCCTAATTTGGAGAGCACAGTACCTAACATAGTGTTTAGTACCCAGTCCCTGCCCCATCCTATATTGCTAAACTCATTTCTTATACTATGTTCCATGAAACTTCTTATCCAGGTACTCATTTTGTTTTTTTGAACACAGTTCAAGGCTGATTAGATT
Source organism: Bos indicus (assembly GCF_029378745.1). NCBI lineage: Eukaryota > Metazoa > Chordata > Mammalia > Artiodactyla > Bovidae > Bos > Bos indicus. The sequence goes on from NC_091783.1 coordinate 44,165,144, forward strand.
ATTCTTTGCTCAGTAGGAATAACAATAATGGCTATATTCTGAAGAATATTCCTTAATTAGGTAATAAGCATGTTACTCTACCATGAAAAGAAGGAACTTTACATGTATACAATGATGATTTTTAATTATAATCAGAATAGTCTGTTAATCACTAATGAATACAGTCCTTAGAAATATAAAAAGCTAAAGGGATAAGCAGGGACTCTTTAAGAAATTGAATGAGAAAAGTAATCATTAGATGTTACTAAATAAATGACCATAGGAAGCTCACTTTTTATAAAAGGCAATATTTCAAACACATACTGATTCACCTTTATATTAACTACATTAGATACAAGGGTAGGGACAAGTCCAGAAACAGAGAAAGAACAAATCTCAGGTATATGTTCATGCCTCAAAAGACACTTACTTGCCAAATGTTCACATCTGAATGGGCAAACTGTTCTTCAAGTGTCTGAAGAGGGAGCTATACTCTAATATACCCTGCCTTGTTTGATATACCCTGTCTTGTTTAATTGTTCATTGCAAAATAAGATTTTAATGTTTCTGTTGCTTACCTTAAGCTCTTCAGGTTAACATTAGCTGTATTACAGATCCTTTTCCTTTGGATGCTTGGCCTCATTAGACAAGCTCACTGCAAAAGTCATTCTTCCTACATTATTTCTTCAAGGATGATAAAGTGAAGTAATTACATTATCAGATATTTCTACCACACGTGATCAATAAAGTACCATAATAATAGTATAAGACATCTTGGAAGGAGGGTATAATTACCACAAGGAGATCACACTCCTGGGGATTTTAGGAACTTGGATACATCTCTTCCCTTATAGTGCCCCCAAGGATGTGATTATCTCAAGAAGAGAGAGAGAGAGAAAGAAACTCAATGAATAATGCTGTATTCTGCTGCACAAAATTTATAGGAAAGGGCAAAAGTGTATTTCAGATGAGGATGTTATATGGCAGTTTAGAAAATTTGAACTGCCATTTCAAATGAGCTGAGCTATCCATGGCAATCAACTAGTATATTCAGAAAGTACGTAAGCCACTCTAAATAAGTTTGTAAAACCAATGGGCTCAGAAATGCATTAGGATTTTAGAATGGTTTAAGTATTGAAAAAGGGATCTGATAGAACTACTCATTTCTAGCTGACTCAGTGCATCAAGCTTTCCATTCTCTGGCTAGCTGGTAAGCGAGAGTCATCAATCAGATTGCTATTGACATTTTGCCTGGTGGCACCAAGAATGGAAAACAAGAAATGATTTTAAATTATCCACCCAAATCTGAGGAAAATATGTTTAGTTGTGGTTAAATTTCCAGGCTGAAATAAAAATAAATTAGTAAATCAAATGTCAACCAGCCTGGGGTTGTAGTTATAATTTTGAATGTTCCAGTAGAACTCAGCTGAATCTTTTATAGCTAAAGTAATTAAAGATTCCTGATCTGTGGAGAAATACAGATAAAAATTTTTACAAACTCACATTAAGATGAATACTCTTCAGAGATTCAAAACAGAGTAACAAGTCCTAAGAATAATAATTGGAATAAAGTTTTAAGTCTTATTATAAAATTATTTCAGTCAGCAAAAGACAGAACCTTTTGTAACAAAAATATTTGGATTAAAAATGGAGATTTCTATTAACAAAGTAAGTGTTCCATCAAGGAATTCCATCAAGGAATTAAAAACATCTGTTCCAGAGACATGTTTTGTGATACCAAAACATCTAATAAGAAAGTAAATACTTTAAAAAATTATTTTTGTTTGGGCTAATTTACAAAATGTTTATGTCTAAAATCACATAAAGCTAACTTTACTAAATCAAATTATTTTAGTGTCATCCAGATTCAGATATGGTGCAGATTTGGCCTTATGTAGTATCACTCTGCATCATGTTTATCTATTATATATAAAGTACTGGCTCAGTGAGCAGTGAGAAAAGAAAGAAACTAGAGTTCAAGGCGGAGAAGGCAATGGCACCCCACTCCAGTACTCTTGCCTGGAAAATCCCATGGACGGAGGAGCCTGGTAGGCTATAGTCCACGGGCTCGCTAAGAGTCGGACACGACTGAGCGACTTCACTTTCACTTTTCACTTTCATGCATTGGAGAAGGAAATGCCAACCTACTCCAGTGTTCTTGCCTGGAGAATCCCAGGGACGGGGGAGCCTGGTGGGCTGCCATCTATGGGGTTGCACAGAGTTGGACACGACTGAAGTGACTTAGCAGCAGCAGCAGCAGCAGAGTTCGGGGAGTCATGAACAAGAAAGTGTCATTAAACCTCTACCACTGAGGAGTTTCAGGTATGATGAGTTCTCGTTTCTGGGGTATTATGGTCTTAGATTAGATGGATGCTTAGAATACAGTAGGAAATCAGATACTGCCCTTGACTTCGAGAGGATCAACATCCTTTTTATTTCTCTTATATTTTTGAGTTCTTACTCCATGCTAAGTTCTTTACATGAATAAATTTATTTAATTTTTCACAACAACTCTATGTCATAGGTATCATTACTTTCATTTCAAAGATAAAGAAATTGAGGTAGAGAATGTTGAAGTAATGTGCCCAACATTGCACAGCTCATAAGTTAGGAATAGGACTTTGAACTAGCCTTTATAATCTGGAATTCATATTTTAATCACATATCCCTACACTGCTTATAGCTAAAGAGATATGTGAAAATTAAGAAAGTAAATTGTTTTAGGTGTGTGATAAACATACGTAAAAGATGCAGTGGGGACACATAACTCAATTTTAGAGGAAGAGAATAGAGAATCAGATTTTATAAAAGTGATAATTTCCTTCTAGGACAACTTACAAAATTGATAAATAAGAGGAAAATATATGGTTTGACACCAGCATATGTTACTTAATAAAATTTGGTAATATCATCACACAGGTAAATAAGTTTGTATTTCATAGCCCTAAGTCTATTTCCTGATGAGTGGGTGATTTAAAGGTAGAAAGTTCACTGTGCATTACCAGAATCTGAAGCATGTGGAAAGGGAATCACAAACTAGCTAAAAATTTTGAGAATTTACAATGATAACTCTGATGAATGTGTTATAGATTGCATTACTTGCACTGTGTTTTGTAGCTAAAGGATTTCTACATAATGGAGTCAGATGGAAAGGTCAGTGAAAAGATGCAAAACTAACAGTAGACCCTCATATTAGGGATAATGTTGTTTAGTTGAAAAGTTGTGTCCGACTTTTGAGACCCATGGACTATAACCCACCAGGCTCCTCGGTCCATGGGATTTCCCAGGCAAGAATACTGAAGTGAGTTGCCATTTCCTTTTCCAAGAGATCTTCCCAACCTAGGGATCAAACTTCCATTTCCTGTATTGGCAGGTAGATTTTTTACCACTGAGCTACCAGGGAAGTCCCATTACAGGTAATAGAAGGTACTTTTCATTTATGTATTGAATGAAAAATATAGGCTACAATGATATCATGCTAAATAAATAAATAAAACTGGGATTAAGATCTACAAGGGCTGTAAAATTTCAGTCCCTGTATTTTAGAGGCAAAAGAAGAAATGAGGAAAGAGTGAGGTGGAGGATATTTTGAAAGAGGTATTAGAATCAGGATTGCTCTGCTGCAATATGAAGATTTCAAAAAATAATGGAATATCAACATTATCACTTGCTGAAGAAAGAAAAATGAAACCCCCAAATATGCTGAGGTGACTGAAGGAACTGACAAAGAAGACCAAAACTTCCAAAATTTTTAGCACAAAACCCAGGTCAAAATACTTAATAGATTCAGTGGGACTGATTCTCAGAAAACATTTGGCTGCCCTAGGACAATGGGTCTATGAAAAATGTTGAGAAATAAAATTCTCTTGGCTTTGGCTTTCTTGGATTGTTGAATGAATAAATGAGTGCCATAAATCTCTTTCATAATTTTTTGTAAGATTGATTTCTAAAAACAAAATTCTGAGGGACAAATTGGTTTTTCTTTACCTTCAGATTCCAATAAGAAATCTTTTATCATAATTATATGCTTGAACATATTTTCAGGCACAGTAGGATACTCAATGGCTATATTCAAAATAGAAAAATTCCTTCTGTAAAAATCTAATAAAAATTATTATTTGAAAAAAATGCTAAACATTCATAATGGGTATGACAAAGTGCTAAGTTTTATGAGAAATATGAAGATGCTTATCTCTAAGATTTACTTCCTAGTCACTCTTACAAGGAGGGTGTGGCCATTGGTAGTCTCAGCTTAATAAAAGGGACCTTCTATTACATCCCTACCTTGGTTTGTTGCTTAGTCCCTGCAGTGCTCCATGGAGCAAAGACCAAAGCTCAGTTTCACTAGGGTTCGGGTTAGGCAAGTGTCTCACTGTTTTAGATTTGTAATCCTCATTTTTTTGTGGGTTCTTAAAATTTTTCTTACTTTCTAGCTAGCTTATTGATAAAACTTTATCCAAAGTATTTAATTGTTGTGAGAGTGAAGATGACCCAAATTAACTAGTTAGTAATATGTTAAATAAAACCATATGCTAATATTCTTAAATTTCATTGAAATGTTGGTTATTTGGAGTTCTCAGGGATAAATGCATATTCTTATTTCTTTGAAAACATCAATCTCTCTAACTATTTATCCATCTCATCTATCTATTGGGTTGGCCAAAAAGCCTGTTCTGGTTTTTGGTACTGTCTTATGAAGAACCTGAATGAACGTATTTATCCAGCCATCCAACTTTTGTTAACAAGGATAATGAGAAAGAAAGGCAGAAGGTAGGCCTAGATTGTCTCAAGATAATATTAAAGCAAAACTAAATTTTAGGACAAATCTTACTTTTGTAAATGAAATTGATTAAAAGAGCATGCAACACTTTGGTATATAATAAAGTCTCTAGTGTGGAGAAGGAAATGGCACCCCGATCCAGTATTCTTGCCTGGAAAATCCCATGGATGGAGAAGCCTGGTAGGCTGCAGTCCATGGGGTCGCTGTGGGTCGGACAGGACCGAGCAAGTTCACTTTCACTTTTCACTTTTCACTTTCATGCATTGGAGAAGGAAATGGCAAACCACTCCAGTGTTCTTGCCTGGAGAATCCCAGGGACGGGGGAGCCTGGTGGGCTGCCGCCTATGGGGTTGCATAGAGTCGGACATGACTTAAGTGACTTAGCAGCAGCAAAGTCTCTAGTGAGGGAAGGAGAGAGAAAGACTAACTGAGAAATAGTATTGACATATATACACTGCTGCTGCTCTAAGTCACTTCAGTCGTGTCCGACTCTGTGCGACCCCATAGACGGCAGCCCACCAGGCTCCCCCGTCCCTGGGATTCTCCAGGCAAGAACACTGGAGTGGGTTGCCATTTCCTTCTCCAATGCATGAAAGTGAAAAGTGAAAGTGAAGTCGCTCAGTCGTGTCCAACTCTTCGGGACCCCATGGATGGCAGCCTACCAGGCTCCTCTGTCCATGGGATTTTCCAGGCAAGAGTACTGGAGTGGGGTGCCATTGCCTTCTCCATATATACACTATCATATATAAAATAGCTAGCTAGTGGGAAGCTGCTATATAACACAGGCAGCCCAGTCTGATGCTCTGTGATGACCTAGAGGAATGGAGGGGAGAGAGGAGGGAGGCTTAGGAGGGAAGGGATACCCCACCAGGCTCCTCTGTCCAAACAGGCTCCTCTGTCCATGGAATTCTGCATGCAAAAATACTGGAGTGGACTGCTATTTCCTTCTCCAGGGCATCTTCCCAACCCAGGGATTGAACCCAGGTCTCCTACATTGCTGGCAAATTCTTTACCATCTAAGTTAAAAAAGTCTGGGGAATTCCTTGCCAAGCCAGTGGTTAGGACTTGGTGTATGTGTGTGTGTATGTATGTATATATCAGTTCAGTTCAGTTCAGTCGCTCAGTTGTGTCTGACTCTTTGCCACCCCGTGAATCACAGCACGCCAGGCCTCATATATTTATGACTAATCCATATTGTTGTATGGCAGAAACCAGCACAATTGTAAAGCAATTATCCTCTAGGTAAACCATAAAGTCTCTAAACACATAATATAAATTAATTATATAAGTATACAAGTAGTATGAGGGTAATAAGCACAGAAAACAAATATCATATAAATTGCTTGATTAAAAAAATAGCCCAAAGCTTAACATATACATTAAAATAAGCTAAAATTCACCCCTTTTAACCTGATCGATAATGAAAGTTAACACAGAAGTAAACCAGATATGTCTATATCAGGTATTTTCCCCCTGATCCTATCTTCAGCTTCTTCCCCACAGGAAAGAGCACTAGAAGGCAGGAAATTCCACACTTACAGAATCCATTGTCCTCTGAAAATACAAACCAAAAAGTTGTTGCCCCTGTGATACTGCTTCTTAAGAATTAAGAACTAGGAAATAATTTTCAGCATTTCTGGGAAGAATAAACCATTCTTCACTACTCCCTGAGAAATGGTAACAGAGAGGAGGATCTCACTGTGACATTAAAAAGCAAGGATGATCAATTGTGCCCACCCATGGTGGTGGTGTTTTAGTCGCTAAGTCATGTCCGATTCGTGTAATCCTGTGAACTGTAACCTGCCAGGCTCCTCTTTCCATGGGATTCCCCAGGCAAGAATACTGGAGTGGGTTGCCATTTCCTTCTCCAGTGGCCACCCAAAAGATTTCTAAATATTTGAATATTTTATCACATTTGTTAGCATCTGGCCTAGTTTATTGATGAATTTACTTTTAGTCTGAGGTTCTATTCTTTTGCTTTGTTAAATATATATGCAAATTTGGATGTTGGCAATGAAATGTTAAAATTTTCATTGTAATTGTACAACCAACAATTAGACAATATCTTGTAAGCTCTATGTTTCAAGTTTAAACACGCACCTAGATAAAAATCCTGTTGTGATGTTTATAATCCAATGAATTATTTATTTTAAACCTATATGCAGGTCAGAAAGCAACAGTTAGAACTGGACATGGAAAAACAGCCTGGTTCCAAATAGGAAAAGGAGTACATCAAGGCTGTATACTGTCACCCTGCTTATTTAACTTATATGCAGAGTACACCATGAGAAATGCTGGGCTGGAAGAAGCACAAGCTGGAATCAAGATTGCCAGGAGAAATATCAATAACCTCACATATGCAGGTGACACCACCCTTATGGCAGAAGGTGAAGAGGAACTAAAAAGCCTCTTGATGAAAGTGAAAGAGGAGATTGAAAAAGTTGGCTTAAAGCTCAACATTCAGAAAAACCAAGATCATGGCATCTGGTCCCATCACTTCATGGGAAATAGATAGGGAAACAGTGGAAACAGTGTCAGACTTTATTTCTGGGGGCTCCAAAATCACTGCAGATGGTGACTGCAGCCATGAAATTAAAAGACGCTTACTCCTTGGAAGGAAAGTTATGACCAACCTAGATAGCATATTCAAAAGCAGAGACATTACTTTGCCAACAAAGGTCCATCTAGTCAAGGCTATGGTTTTTCCCATGGTCATGTATGGATGTGAGAGTTGGACTGTGAAGAAGGCTGAGCACTGAAGAATTGATGCTTTTGAACTGTGGTGTTGGAGAAGACTCTTGAGAGTCCCTTGGACTGCAAGGAGATCCAACCAGTCCATTCTAAAGGAGATTGGCCCTGGGTGTTCTTTGGAAGGAATGATGCTAAAGCTGAAACTCCAGTACTTTGGCCACCTCATGCGAAGAGTTGACTCACTGGGAAAAACTCTGATGCTGAGAGGGATTGGGTGCAGGAGGAAAAGGGGATGACAGAGGATGAGATGGCTGGATGGCATCACCGACTCTATGGATGTGAGTTTGAGTGAACTCTGGGAGTTGGTGATGGACAGGGAGGCCTGGCGTGCTGTGATTCATGGGGTCGCGAAGAGTCGGACACAACTGAGCGACTGAACTGAACTGAACTGAAATTGTGTACATTTGTACTAGAAATTTAAAGATTTTGAATATTTATAATTTTGAGAAAAGAGAGATAAATCAATCACATATGTTGTTAAACTATGTGTTCCTCTACCCTAAGAGAAAGCCTATGAAATTACAAATGCTTTAGTGAGGGGCCAGTATTATTTCCTCAGCATGGGTTGTAACGAAGTGTGGATGAGAAGGAATCCTATAGTCAGTGTGTGTCCATCAGTCATAGTGTGTCTGATGAAGGATTTGTCAAAATTTTTCAGGGCCCTGAACTTTTATCTTATCCTACTTTTTCATGCCTAAAATTCTCATCAAATTTTGATCTGTATTGAGTTTTCTTGGAGAGTAAATGTAGTCTAGAATTTTATGAGTTTAGTATACTTTGAAATTAATCAAATCTCTAAAAGCAGTTTTTAAAATAAAGAAGGATAAAGATTTGGCCCATGGTCTCTAGGATTGAGGAAAAGTAAACATGTGCAGATGGAAAAAGAGGCAGAAGGCTAAAACAAACCTGCATTTAGCCTCGTGATTCTCCCTGGTTTTGCCTCATAATCACCTGGAGATTTGAAAACTGATGCTTAAACCCTTCCTCTGACCAGAGCATTTTCAATATGTCACATAGATGCTTCTGACACATCAGTATAAGAATCACTGATTTATATATTGAATCCTGGGCTTCTCCTGAGGTAAGCTGAAAGATTTGGCATTTGTTCTACTCCACATGATGAGCTTAATTTACAATCCTCTAACCATTTAGTAAATATTTCATGTAAAATAAACTTGATGCAGTTCTTTTGAGAGAAAATTACTATTTGGCCAAACAATGCCATTCAGTAAACATCAATGTTAGTGAAAACATGAAGGATGTAAACATCACCAAATGTATGCATGAACTGTCACTGTTACTAAAATGGAGGGATCCAGCTGATACAATTCCACAATAGAAAATCCAGCATGGGATTTCCACCCCCCACCCCCCACCCCCGAATGCCCAAAGTTGAGGAAGAAGAAGCTGAAAATGCAGGTCTTTGTATCTTCCAATACAAGTTATGAAAACTCTTGGAGTTTTTGGATCTTTTGTAATGGAGGGGAAAAGGGAGAAAAACAAATAAAGAAATCTGACAACACAGCTATAAAGATGAATATAACATGCACTGCAAGAGTATTTATCAGAGCAAAGCTAATGCTTTAACAGGTAAAATGTTCTCATTAAACTCTAATAAAATTTTCCTTCTTAGAAGAAGTAAAGCCATTTTTATCTTTCTATGTCTTCAGAGAAAGCTCTGTTATCAGAATCAAATCCTTCTAATTCAGCTACTCCAGAGAAATCTAAAATTCTAAAGCAGGATTTTATTCTTATGAATGCATTTTTCCTTAGAATTTATTTTTACATATTAAAGACAATATTATGGTGCAAATGCAGTGGGAGGCCTTGAAGAATGGTCTGCTATTATTCAGCATTGTCTCTAATTAATATCACTTAGAATCTATTAAATTTAATAGACTTTGAATTATTGAGTTTAATCCAATTTCAATAAATTTCAATTAAGTACAATGTGTTTCCATTATTGTATTAATTCCCATCACTATCAATTACCTACAATTAATTTAATTTACTGGCAATATATGTTCAGGTAATTCCCTATTACTTTCAATTAGTTTCCATTCATTTCAATGGGCTTCATTTGCTGCTAACTGATTTCATAAAAATAAATGTGCAGGTATGATATAGTTTCTATATTACACAGTCATACAAACTAATTAGTTCTGCATTCAAACTTACCATAGCCCAATTAGACCAATTCAATCTACATACAATCAGTATTCACTTCTACTTATCTTTTTCATAGGCTGATATGTTTGAGAAGCCTAGCCTGCTTTGGAGAGTCTGGCATTTACAGAGATGTCAGAACTTTCAACTGCTTGATTCATTGATCAATTGTATCTGTTTTGTATCTAGAATTTGTGAGGTGCTGCAGGTAATAGAGTGTACATTTAGGAAATTACAACGGAATTTCCCCCAAACAGTCTCACTGATGTTTGATGGCGTGATCTGAATATGTGTTAATTACTATGGTACTCACAGAATGAACACAATACTTCACAGATTAAGTATTCAAAAAATCTTATGAATCTTTTCTGAAGCTGTTAGTAAAATCAGTATTTAGGTGGAGAATTTGTAATCTGGACAAATTCTTAGTCTCACAGTTAGTGAGTTATGCTATGTTAGTTATGGACATGTTTTCTCTATGGAAGGAAAAACTCATAAAATTTTCAATTAGTGTTAGAGGAAAAACTCAGACATTTTGTGATCTAGTATTCTGCCATTAAAGTTTTTGAGGTCAAATAAATGATGTAACTAATGTGTATATAACATTACTAATTCTGCAGGTAACAACCTTACCTGTTCAACCTAGGGAGCATCTGCATTAAAAACTATTAACACATAGCTTGCAGAGCACTTTAGCCTCTATTAATATATTTCATGCTTCTGAGAACCTTATGAAGGAGACAGTGCAAATTTTGCTATCAGAATTGAGAAATTAAATTCTATTGTGGTGAAGTGGTTCATTCAATAATGGATAATGTAGGCAATGGTAGTGTTTAGGGAAAAATAGTCATAATGTCAGAAAAATCCAGACCTAAGGCAGCTTCAAGGGCTTCACTGGTGGCTCAGAGGGTAAAGAATCTGCATGCAATACAGGAGACCTGGGTTCCATCCCTGGGTCAGGAAGATCTCCTGAAGGAGGGAATGCCTGGAGAATTCCACGACAAAGAAGCCTGGCAGGCTACAGTCTGTGGGGTTGTAGAGAGTCAGACATGACTGAGCGACTAATGCTTTCACTTTTCAAGGCAGCTTCAAGTGCTGCTATTTAGAAACAGAAGCATTTCATATCTGTAGGTAACACAAAATCCTGCCTACTCTCCCTAAGATGATAAATAAGTTCTGTGGTCCAAGCTATGCAAAAGCAGGCAAGCTTATGTGCTTTAGAGAGACATGTAGGACAAATGACTCACTTATCAGGCCTCCTATTTTCCTCTACTCGAGGCTTCCTTCGAAAAATGTACCTGTCCAAATGAAAGTGATTTGTTGTGTGACAGCTAGATACAGCAGATTGCATGAATGGAGCATAACACCCTTCCAAAGAAGGGCCAGTTGACTGCAAGAAGAGATGACTTTGAGCAGAATTCTTTGGCAGCAGGGCAATGCTCAAGTACAAAAGGACTTGGCGGATTTCCAACACATCTCTGGCGGAAAACTCTCTGTGAGAATAGAGAGGAGGCTGAATCCAAATCAACCTGCCACAGCCCTTCAGCTAAGATGTGGGAGGTCCAGAGAAGGAAACTGAGGACTACTAAGGTCAAAAGGAAAATTGGCTAGAGGGAATGACAGAAGCATTTGAAATGAGCCTGAAGGAATCTCATCTTGGGAGATTCCCATTGGCCAGGGTGCCACAGTGCTTGCTTCCCTTCCCACAGTGCTTGCTGAAAGCAAAAATGGAGACAAGAGAAGGTGTAGTCCATCAAAAAGCCAAACATTTAACAAATTGAGTCAGAAACTGTAGACGACGAGTCTTGTAATCACTTTTCCATTTGATATTCTATTTTTCTAGACTGATCCTAAATTAGCATAATAAATATTTCAATAGATGTTTAATTAGTGTCCCTATGGCTCCTAAGACATATTCTCCTCTGATGTAACTGTTCCATGTAATTCAAACACCATGATTTGTTATTTCCCAGATTGCTTCCCCCTCAACTCTTCACCTGTCTGAATGCTACTCATTCTCCAAGGCGAGCAGGTATCCAATGTTGTCTTTCAAGAAGTCTTGTTCACTGATATCAGTGAATTTCAATGCATCTAAATTTGTCTGCATATATTGAGCTCTGAGTATACGCCAGGCAAATGAGAATTAAACTGTTTCTTTTCTACTGATAATGGAATGGTGGGATCTCAGGGAATCTTCTCACCCACTGAGCCTAAAATAATGAGTTTCTCATAGTTTCCACCACTCTATTTGACATTTATAATTCTAACATTTGTACAATATTTTACATTTATAAAGTGCTTTCATATGCCATGTGCTACTTAATTATATACTAACTTGTGTGTTTTTCTGAATATATCCTGTGAATAGACTCTCTAGATATTGATAATAGAAGCTATAGCCCTCCTTTATTTTTCTTCTTCAGCGTGCTCAGCACCTAGAATATGCTTGATATGAATTTACTGTGTATATCAACTACATGTTGAGTGGGGTGGTATGGAAGAATGGATCACAAATATTTTTCCAGTTTACTTAGTGTTAAACATTAAGTGTCTATAATGTAAAAAGCACTGTGCTAAGTGGTTCAATCATGAGAAAAATCTCAGGGCTCTTAAACTGATATGACATAACTCCAGGGATAGATCCTTCTTCCATCAAGTGTCTTCAAGAATGTTTTCTGTCCCTCTCTGTCTCTGTCTCTCTGCAATTACTCTTTCCTCAGACTCCTACAAGTTCATCCATTAAGCCATATTCTGTTCTGTATTTGTTTGAAGACAAGATTTTCTTTGCTTTGCATCTTCCCCTTCCCACCTATCAGGCTTCCCTGGTGGCTCAGACAGTAAAGAATCTGCCTGCAATGCAGGAGACCTGGGTTCAATCCCTGGGTCAGGAAGATCCCCTGGAGAAGGGACTAACAACCCACTCCAGTATTCTAGCCTGGATAATTCCCTGGAGAGAGGAGCCTGGCAGGCTACAGTCCATAGCATTGCAAAGAGTCGGACATGACTGGGCGATTAACCCACATTTCCCACCTATCATGATACTGGACCTAAGACATGCTAATTTATTTATCATGACACACTTCTAGAGGGGACATTCAAACTGTAATCACAATGCTTAATTTGACATGCTTAATTTAAATTGCCCACATCTATAACAATATTAAGAAACTCATGTAAAGCAACTATATTCCAATAAAAATTAATTAAAAAAAGGAAGCTCACAATATTATGCATCTAGGACTCTGATCAGCAGAGTCCTCAGTTCTGTTATGCTCTGGGTTTCTCAATATAATAGAGGCTATAGTATAAAAAGCTTTATGTTACTTCCTAAATATTCATTGTATTTCTATGATGCTATCTGTTTGTTAGTTTTTTCATTCATTTGAGTCTAAGTATAGATTAATTTGGTCTGCCATGATCATAGTTTCTGCTTTGTATGGAGTGAGGGGAGACTCCCATGAATTGTCAGAGTCAAAAAATATGAGAACATTTCTTATGTCAAATAAACACAGTTCTGGCAAATGATGATGAAAGAGTATAATATTGATCTTCAGATAACATATCAAAACTAACTGAAGTATATCAGGAGCCTGTAAGTTTTGAACCTAGAGATGTCTTTGGTTTGTTAGAAAAGTATAAGATGGCACCCACAATATGAAGCCAGATATCAGAAGAAACTAACCAGAGATGCAAAAGTGTTCAATTCTCTAGGCCAAGTGTTCAGTTACCTCAGGATTAGAAACTTGAACTTTGCAAGCTTTACTGCATTTGGGTAATTGTCTCTATTCTTTCAGCCTTTGGTATTGAGTCAAGTTTATATTTATGTTTTCTTCTTGTTTCTAATTTTGGAGCTCATCTTAACTGTAAATATAGGAAGACAGGGAATGGTGTATGTTTCTGCTTGGCCTAGTTTTAAATCAGGAGTAGAAACAGTGCCTTCCTGTAAAAATGTTCTAGAAAGTAGCAGCAGAAATTACAATAAGAGAACCACAAGGAGAAGATGGAACCCAAAGAGGAGACTGGGAACTATTTATTAAGACCCTCTTGCCTACATGGATTGTTCCTTGATTAAGTATTGGAGAAAAAAGTGAGTGTATAAGTTTAATAAGAGGGACTTTCATTATGAAATCTTCCGTTGCCTTTTAAACAAAATGAGATTATTATGCTATAAAGATGATAGAAGCATACATGCTTTTAAGGATTTATGATTCATTTTTATGTGTATTTAAGCCACAAACAGTGGTTTATTGTAACAGGCTCTCAGTTGTCCTCCCTCCATTCTGGCACTCTCTTCTCTAGTCTTTTCAGTAAAGAGTTGGTGGACTCCTTTAATAGAGCCTTTATCACACCACTGCCAAAACCATAAACTTCCATCTGGCCTTATTTCCTATCACTTCACTTTCAAAATCTCCTACTAGACTCATTGAGTCTTTTCATCCTTCTCATCTAACCATCACTTTTCATCTCTGAATTCACAGACCTACCTCTTCACTCTCACATCTTTCTGTTCTCTCTCAATGTTTTATTGGCTCCATTCTTGCTTCTTAAGCTCTAAGCATCTTCAGCCTTCCATTCTTGGGACCATCCCTACAAGCACAGATGCTAAAACAGTTATCGGGTCATTATGTCCTATTGACTTCTTTAACTACAAGAAAGTTGATGACTGCCACAAAGAGTATCCTTGATTTATGTACCTTATTTGGATCATACCAACAATGATAGATGGCACAGGGCCTTTCAATATCTTCTGAAATACCTGGTTTCTTCCATCTAAAGAAGGGTAAGGCAATGGGTTATAAAAGTGATCAGACTAAAATCTGGCATGGATCAAAAAGCATTTGTGTTTGATAGGAAGGGATCAGTTAGCTTGAATGTTCACATCCACTGGATGCAATTTTTTTTTTCCTGATGAGACATCTGAAATATATTCCAGACTAGTGAAGCCAACGATATTCTCAGGTTTCAGAAATCTTAATGCTTTGTGCATTTGTGTAAAACAAAACTTTCCATGCTGATTCATATTGATGTATGGCAGAAATGAACACAATATTGTAAAGCAATTATCCTTCAATTAAAAACAAATTAAAAACTTTTCAGATCTTTCAAATCATTGAAGGTTAGGTTAATCAGAGTTTATGGCATTTTACACTTTGTAACCCTGTGTCTTTATGTAATTCTCTGTGGGCAAAGTTGTTTTGTCTCCAATGAACATATCTACAAAAGCCTGCATAGATTGCTCTTTACTTTTCACACTCTTAATGAAGACATTATGCCCCAGAGCTTGAGATCTCCTCACATAATTCAATAAGACACCATTTCATTGCTTCCAAATACCTCAGAAACCTCAGCATCTCTGATAGTCTCAGAAGAAGAGCTGACCAAGAGACAAACGAAGGTAGGTTTTAATTTCTTGAGGTAGGAAATCAGATCAAGCCTAAAAAGGGCTTAACTTAGTTGGTAAAGAATCTGCCTGCAGTGCAGGAGACCCCGGTTCAACTCCTGGGTCAGGAAGATCTGCTGGAGAAGGGATAGGCAACCCACTCCAGTATTCTTTGATTTCCCTTGTGGCTCAGCTAGAAAGAATCTGCTTGTAATGTGGGAGACTTGGGTTCAATCCCTGGGTTGAGAAGATCCCCTGGAGAAGGGAAAGGCTACCCACTCCAGTATTCTGGCCTGGAGAATTCCATAGACTGTATAGTCCATGGGGTTGCAAAGACTTGGACATGATTGAGTGCCTTTCACTCATAAGAAGACAATCTACATATAGACATAATTCAGCATGTCCAATATCTACATTGCCTCTGCACAGGACCTTAGGCAAGACCTCTCTGACCTCTGGCTGTTAATTTATAAAACAAAGAAATTGGACCCAATTTTACTTGTTTTTCTTTGAATTCTACCAGTCTCTATTTCTGTAGTATGTCGGTTATGCTGTTTTCTTCTGCTCCCTACACCAGATGCATTTTTAGAACATTCTTCGCTCTTTGAGACACAAAAAGAAAAACTTTACAAACTCCATCACCATGCCTTACCCTTCAGCTTTTAGCTGAAAAAGTGAAATTGTTAGTCGCTCTGTCATGTCCAACTCTTTGAGACACCAGGGACTGTGTCCCACCAGGCTCCTCTGTCTGTGGAATTCTCTAGGCAAGAATACTGGCATGGGTGGCCATTCTTTTCTCCAGGGGATTTTCCTAACTCAGGGATCAAACCTTAGTCTCCCACACTGTGGGCAAATTCTTTACCTTCTGAGCCATCAATTTTTAGTTGGTTTTGACTGATAGAAGGCCTTAGCAGGAACTCAAAGGGAGGGGAGAGAGCTATGTTGTTATATGTCTTCCCTAAACTCTGCCTCTTCAGAGCCATGTTTTCTAGTAGTAGTCATGTTTCTGGGCAATTACAGTGCATGTCAGTCAGCAGATATTCCCCAACTGTACCTCTCATAATGGGCTGGGTATCATTAGCTTCCCCCTTGTTTCTTCAGGCCCAAGCTTGACAGTAGCTTCAATTTTTTCCTAATCTCTGCTGCTGCATCTCTAGATGCCACTATGCTGCTGCTAAGTCGCTTCAGTCATGTCCGACTCTGTGTGACTGCACAGACGGCAGCCCACCAGGCTCCCCCGTCCCTGGATTCTCCAGGCAAGAACACTGGAGTGGGTTGGCATTTCCTTCTCCAATGCATGAAAGTGAAAAGTGAAAGAAGTCGCTCAGTCTTGTCCGACTCTTAGCGACCCCATGGACTGCAGCCTACCAGGCTCCTCCATCCATGGGATTTTCTGGGCAAGAGTACTGGAGTGGGGTGCCATTGCCTTCTCTGAGATGCCACTATATTTCTTGTCAATTCTCTTAACTATTCACCTTTTGGTACTTAATTCTGTGTTATACTCACCTAAGTCACCAGAGTTGAAACTGTGTTTCCTGCCAGGACCTTTACTGATACGTATAATTAGATAATATTGATGATATTTTTAAAAGGTAAAACAAAGAAAATACTATGACATAAATTATTTGAATGGAGTGGATAATAGAAAGTTTTACATTCTTTCATAATAGAGACAAAATCACTGAACTGTGTACAAATCAGTAGAAAGAATCACTTTTTTCCTTTTCCTGGCACCCAGATTGATCTGTGATAGAAAGGAATTGGTAGGCAAGAGACAGGGATGGAGTAGTAAATACAAAGCAATATATTTACATAAAATAAATTACATACAGAATATCATTTGCTGGTACTTCTATATAATGTGGTACACTAATTTTCTATTGTTACTATAACAAATCATAACAAATTTGGCAGCTTAAAACAACATTCATTTATTCTCTTGTAGTTCTGGAATCAAAAAATCCAAATAAGCTTCACTGGGCTGAAATCAATGTATTGGCCAGCCTGTAGTCTGTCCAGTGGCTTCAAAAGGAAAAATCCCATTTCCATGCTTTTCCAGCTTCTAGAGTTGCATTCCTTGTATTTCTTGGCACATACCTCTTCCTCTATCTGAAAAACTAACAGCATAGAATCTTGCTTCAGTGTTCATATGGGCTTCTACTCTGGTACTCTACTAAGACCCATTTTATAAGAACACCTGTTAATGTAAGTGGCCCCATCCAGTCAACTTAAGGCCTGAAAAGAACAAAGATTGACTTTTTCATGAGTAAGGGGGAATTTTCTGTCCAAACATGTTGAGTGGGAACTTTCCTGAGTTTTGGACGCAAATTGAAACATCAGCTTTTCTTGTCTCCAGCCTTCCAGCTGGACTGGAATTACACCATCATCTCTCTTGAGTCCCAGACATGAACTTAGATGGAATTTACACCATTAGCTGTACCCAGTTTCCTGACCACAAATCTTGGAACTTGTCAGTTTCCATAATCACACTTTCATGCATTCCTTATCATAAATCTTTATCCCTATCTTTCTTCTTTCTTTCTTTGTTTCTCTCCTTCAATATTCATCTCCTATTTGTTTCTCTGGAGAAACTTAATCAATATACACAGATGGCCTTTTAGCTAAGTTTTCTTCATCTCTTGATTAATGTGGAATTGGTTCAAAGATCTAAAAAAAAAAGGGATTGAAGTTTGAGAAAATCTTAGAGATATAAAAATAAGTGGAACAACAGTATAAGAAAGTATATGTAAACAGCAGAAATATAAACTTCAAAGAAAACAGGATAAGCTGCTGTAAAACTTCAGGATAAGTATTGTGTCTAGTGATTTTGCAGCAAATATAAACACTAGAATTATAGTGCTGTGATCAACTGGATAAAGTTAATAACCAGATAGACAGGATATTCTCCCATTGCATCAAAAGAATGAAATATCTAGCTGTAAACCTATCTAAGATGGTAAAATACCTGTACTCTAAAAATCATAAGACACTGATGAAATAAATTAGATGACACAAAATAATGATATATCATGTTCATGGATCAGAAGAATCAATATTGTTAAAATGACCAGACAACCCAAGGCAATCGACAGCTTCAGTGCAATCCCTATGAAATTATCAATGGATTTTTTACACAACACAAGAAAAACATTTCTTCACAAAAGGCACAAAATAGCCAAAACAATCTTGAGAAAGGAGAAAGGAGTTAGAGGAATTCGACTCCCTGACTTGAGACTTTAATATGAAGCTACAGTAATCAATCAGTGTGGTAATGGCACAAAAATATGTTTATAGATCAAGAAGCAGGATAAACTACTGCACAATTGCACTCATCTCACACTCTAGTAAAAATTCTCCAAGCCAGGCTTCAGCAATATATGAACTGTGAACTTCCAGATGTTAAAGCTGGTTTTAGAAAAGGCAGAGGAACCAGAGATCAAATTGCCAACATCCGCTGGATCATCAAAAAAGCAAGAGAGTTCCAGAAAAACATCTATTTCTGCTTTATTGACTATGCCAAAGACTTTGTGTGGATCACAATAAACTGTGGAAAATTCTCAAAGAGATGGGAATACCAGACCACCTGACCTGCCTCTTGAGAAACCTGTATGCAGGTTAGGAAACAACAGTTAGAACTGGACATGGAACAACAGACTGGTTCCAAATAGGAAAAGGAGTACATCAAGGCTGTATATTGTCATCCTGCTTATTTAACTTATATGCAGAGTACATCATGAGAAATGCTGGGCTGGAGAAAGCACAAGCTGGAATCAAGATTGCTGGGAGAAATATCAGTAACCTCGGACATGCAGATGACACCACCCTTACAGCAGCAAGTGAAGAACTAAAGAGCCTCTTGATGAAAGTGAAAGTGGAGAGTGAAAAAGTTGGCTTAAAGCTCAACATTCAGAAAACTAAGATCATGGCATCTGGTCCTATCACTTCACGGCAAATAGATGGGGAAACAGTGGAAATAATGGCTGACTATTTTTCTGGGCTCCAAAATCACTGCAGATGGTGACTGCAGCCATGAAATTAAAAGACGCTTACTCCTTGAAAAGAAAGTTATGACCAACCTAGACAGCATATTAAAAAGCAGAGACATTACTTTGCCAACAAAGGTCTGTCTAGTTAAGGCTATGGTTTTTCCAGTGGTCATGTATGGATGTGAGAGTTGGACTATAAAGAAAGCTGAGCACTGAAGAATTGATGCCTTTGAACTGTGGTTTGGAGAAGACTCTTGAGAGTCCCTTGGACTGCAAGGAGATCCAACCAGTCCATCCTAAAGGAGATCAGTCCTGGGTGTTCATTGGAAGGACTAATGTTGAAGCTGAATCTCCAATACTTTGGCCACCTGATGCGAAGAGCTGACTCATTTGAAAAGACCCTGATGCTGGGAAAGATTGAGGGCAGGAGGAGAAGGGGAAAATAGAGGATGAGATGGTTGGATGGCATCACCAACTCGATGGACATGGGTTTGGATAGACTCTGGGAGTTGGTGATGGACAGCGAGGCCTGGCGTGCTGCGATTCATGGGGTCGCAAAGAGTCGGATACGACTGAGTGACTGAACTGAACTGAAGCAGGATAAAAAAGTCTTGAAATAAATCCATGTATTTAATGGTCAATTAATCCATAACAAAGGAATCAAGAATGTATATATATTGCTCTTGTGGTTTAGTCACCTAGTAGTGTCTGACTCTTTGCGACCACATGACTGTAGCATGCCAGGCCTCTCTGTCCCTCCCTATCTCCTGAAGTTTGCCCAAGTTCATGTCCATTGCATCAGTGATACCTTCCAGCCATCTCATCCTCTGACACCCTCTTCTCCTTCTGCCCTCAATCTTTTCCAGTATCAGGGACTTTTCCATTGAGTCGGCTGTTCTCATCAGATGACCAAAATACTGGAGCTTCAGCATCAGTCCTTCCAGTGAATATTCAAGGTTGATTTCCCTGAAGATTAACTGTTTGATCTCCTTGCTGTCCAAGGGATTTTCAGGAGTCTTCTCCAGCACCACAGTTTGAAGGCATCAATTCTTTCGTGCTCTGCCTTCTTTATGGTCCAGATCTCACAATCATGTGTGACCATTGGGAAGACCATATCTTTGACTATATGGACCTTTGTCAGCAGAGTAGTCTCTGCTTTTCAATGCACTGTCTAAGTTTGTCATTTGCTTTCCTGCCAAGAAGCAATCGTCTTCTGATTTCATGGCTGCAGTCACCATCTGCAGTGATTTTAGAGCCCAAGAAGAGGAAATATCTTACTACTTCCACTTTTCCCCCTTCTATTTGCCATGATGCCATGATCTTAGTTTTTTTTAACATTTAGTTTTAAGCTAGCTCTTTCATTCTCCTCCTTCACCTTCATCAAGAGGCTCTTTAGTTCCTCTTTGCTTTCTTCCATTAGAGTGGTATCATCCAGTTGTTGTCATCCTGAGTTTGTTGCTATTTCTTCTGCTTATCTTGATTCCAGCTTGTAACCCATCCAGCCCAGCATTTCTCATGATGTGCTCAGCATATACATTAAACAAACAGGGTGACAGCAGAGAGCACTGTTGTACTCCTTTCTCAATCTTGAATCAGCCAATTGTTCCATACAGTGTTCTAACTGTTGCTTCTTGATCCACATACAGGCTTCTCAGGAGACAGGTAGATGGTCTGGTATTCCCATATCTTTAACAGCTTTCCACAGTTTGTTATGATCCACACAGTCAAAGGCTTTAGTGTAGTCAATGAAATAGAGGTAGACATTTTTCTGAAATTCCCTTGCTTTCTCTATAATCCAGCAAATGTTGGCAATTTGATCTCTGGTTCCTCTGCCTTTTCTAACCCCAGCTTGGACATCTAGAAGTTCCTGGTTTGCATAATGCTAAAGCCTAACATGCAAGATTTTAAGTCTTACCTTACTAGCATAGAAGATGAGTGCAATTGTACAATGGTCAGAACATTCTTTAGTACTACCCTTCTTGGGAATTGGGACGAGGATTGACCTTTTCCAGTCCTGTGGCCACTGCTGGGTCTTCCAAATTTGCTGACATTGAGTGGAACACCTTGTTGGCATCATCCTTTAGGGTTTTGAATAGCTTTACTGGAATTTCATTGCATCCACTAGCTTTATTAACAGTAGTGCTTCCTAAGACCCACTTGACTTCATTCTCCAGAATGTCTGGCTCTGGGTGGCTGACCACACCATGATAATAATTCAGTTCATTGAGATCTTTTTTGTGCAGTTCTTTTTTTTTTTTTTTGGTTTTAATTTTATTTTATTTTTAAACTTTACATAATTGTATTAGTTTTGCCAAACATCAAAATGAATCCACCACAGGTATACATGTGTTCCCCATCCTGAACCCTCCTCCCTCCTCCCTCCCCATACCATCCCTCTGGGTCGTCCCAGTGCACCAGCCCCAAGCATCCAGTATCGTGCATCGAACCTGGACTGGCAACTCGTTTCTTACATGATATTTTACATGTTACAATGTCATTCTCCCAAATCTTCCCACCCTCTCCCTCTCCCACAGAGTCCATAAGACTGTTCTATACATCAATGTCTCTTTTGCTGTCTCATGCACAGGGTTATTGTTACCATCTTTCTAAATTCCATATATATGCGTTAGAATACTGTATTTATGTTTTTCCTTCTGGCTTACTTCACTCTGTATAATAGGCTCCAGTTTCATCCACCTCATTAGAACTGATTCAAATGTATTCTTTTTAATGGCTGAGTAATACTCCATTGTGTATATGTACCACAGCTTTCTTATCCATTCATCTGCTGATGGACATCTAGGTTGCTTCCATGTCTTGGCTATTATAAACAGTGCTGCGATGAACATTGGGGTACACGTGTCTCTTTCCCTTCTGGTTTCCTCAGTGTGTATGCCCAGCAGTGGGGTTGCTGGATCATAAGGCAGTTCTATTTCCAGTTTTTTAAGGAATCTCCACACTGTTCTCCATAGTGGCTGTACTAGTTTGCATTCCCACCAACAGTGTAAGAGGGTTCCCTTTTCTCCACACCCTCTCCAGCATTTATTATTTGTAGACTTTTGGATCGCAGCCATTCTGACTGGTGTGAAATGGTACCTCATAGTGGTTTTGATTTGCATTTCTCTGATAATGAGTGATGTTGAGCATCTTTTCATGTGTTTGTTAGCCATCTGTATGTCTTTTTTGGAGAAATGTCTATTTAGTTCTTTGGCCCATTTTTTGATTGGGTCGTTTATTTTTCTGGAGTTGAGCTGTAGGAGTTGCTTGTATATTTTTGAGATTAGTTGTTTGTCGGTTGCTTCATTTGCTATTATTTTCTCCCATTCTGAAGGCTGTCTTTTCACCTTGCTAATAGTTTCCTTTGATGTGCAGAAGCTTTTAAGGTTAATTAGGTCCCATTTGTTTATTTTTGCTTTTATTTCCAATATTCTGGGAGGTGGGTCATAGAGGATCCTGCTGTGATGTATGTCGGAGAGTGTTTTGCCTATGTTCTCCTCTAGGAGTTTTATAGTTTCTGGTCTTACGTTTAGATCTTTAATCCATTTTGAGTTTATTTTTGTGTATGGTGTTAGAAAGTGGTCCAGTTTCATTCTTTTACAAGTGGTTGACCAGATTTCCCAGCACCACTTGTTAAAGAGATTGTCTTTCATCCATTGTATATTCTTGCCTCCTTTGTCGAAGATAAGGTGTCCATATGTGCGTGGATTTATCTCTGGGCTTTCTATTTTATTCCATTGATCAATATTTCTGTCTTTGTGCCAGTACCATACTGTCTTGATAACTGTGGCTTTGTAGTAGAGCCTGAAGTCAGGTAGGTTGATTCCTCCAGTTCCATTCTTCTTTCTCAAGATCGCTTTGGCTATTCGAGGTTTTTTGTATTTCCATACAAATTGTGAAATTATTTGTTCTAGCTCTGTGAAGAATACTGTTGGTAGCTTGATAGGGATTGCATTGAATCTATAAATTGCTTTGGGTAGTATACTCATTTTCACTATATTGATTCTTCCAATCCATGAACATGGTATATTTCTCCATCTATTAGTGTCCTCTTTGATTTCTTTCACCAGTGTTTTATAGTTTTCTATATATAGGTCTTTAGTTTCTTTAGGTAGATATATTCCTAAGTATTTTATTCTTTCTGTTGCAATGGTGAATGGAATTGTTTCCTTAATTTCTCTCTCTGTTTTCTCATTATTAGTGTATAGGAATGCAAGGGATTTCTGTGTGTTGATTTTATATCCTGCAACTTTACTGTAGTCATTGATTATTTCTAGTAATTTTCTGGTGGACTCTTTAGGGTTTTCTATGTAGAGGATCATGTCATCTGCAAATAGTGAGAGTTTTACTTCTTCTTTTCCAATTTGGATTCCTTTTATTTCTTTTTCTGCTCTGATTGCTGTGGCCAAAACTTCCAAAACTATGTTGAATAGTAATGGTGAAAGTGGGCACCCTTGTCTTGTTCCTGACTTTAGAGGAAATGCTTTCAATTTTTCACCATTGAGGATAATGTTTGCAGTGGGTTTGTCATATATAGCTTTTATTATGTTGAGGTATGTTCCTTCTATTCCTGCTTTCTGGAGAGTTTTTATCATAAATGGATGTTGAATTTTGTCAAAGGCTTTCTCTGCATCTATTGAGATAATCATATGGTTTTTATTTTTCAATTTGTTAATGTGGTGTATTACATTGATTGATTTGCGGATATTGAAGAATCCTTGCATCCCTGGGATAAAGCCCACTTGATCATGGTGTATGATCTTTTTAATGTGTTGTTGGATTCTGATTGCTAGAATTTTGTTAAGGATTTTTGCATCTATGTTCATCAGTGATATTGGCCTGTAGTTTTCTTTTTTTGTGGGATCTTTGTCAGGTTTTGGTATTAGGGTGATGGTGGCCTCATAGAATGAGTTTGGAAGTTTACCTTCCTCTGCAATCTTCTGGAAGAGTTTGAGCAGGATAGGTGTTAGCTCTTCTCTAAATTTTTGGTAGAATTCAGCTGTGAAGCCGTCTGGACCGGGGCTTTTGTTTGCTGGAAGATTTTTGATTACAGTTTCAATTTCCGTGCTTGTGATGGGTCTGTTAAGATTTTCTATTTCTTCCTGGTCCAGTTTTGGAAAGTTGTACTTTTCTAAGAATTTGTCCATTTCTTCCACGTTGTCCATTTTATTGGCATATAATTGTTGATAGTAGTCTCTTATGATCCTTTGTATTTCTGTGTTGTCTGTTGTGATCTCTCCATTTTCGTTTCTAATTTTGTTGATTTGATTTTTCTCCCTTTGTTTCTTGATGAGTCTGGCTAATGGTTTGTCAATTTTATTTATCCTTTCAAAGAACCAGCTTTTGGTTTTGTTGATTTTTGCTATGGTCTCTTTTGTTTCTTTTGCATTTATTTCTGCTCTAATTTTTAAGATTTCTTTCCTTCTACTAACCCTGGGGTTCTTCATTTCTTCCTTTTCTAGTTGCTTTAGGTGTAGAGTTAGGTTATTTATTTGACTTTTTTCTTGTTTCTTGAGGTGTGCCTGTATTGCTATGAACTTTCCCCTTAGGACTGCTTTTACCGTGTCCCACAGGTTTTGGGTTGTTGTGTTTTCATTTTCATTCGTTTCTATGCAAATTTTGATTTCTTTTTTGATTTCTTCTGTGATTTGTTGGTTATTCAGCAGCGTGTTGTTCAACCTCCATATGTTGGAATTTTTAATAGTTTTTCTCCTGTAATTGAGATCTAATCTTACTGCATTGTGGTCAGAAAAAATGCTTGGAATGATTTCTATCTTTTTGAATTTACCAAGGCTAGCTTTATGGCCCAGGATGTGATCTATCCTGGAGAAGGTTCCATGCGCGCTTGAGAAAAAGGTGAAATTCATTGTTTTGGGATGAAATGACCTATAGATATCAATTAGGTCTAACTGGTCTATTGTATCGTTTAAAGTTTGTGTTTCCTTCTCAATTTTCTGTTTAGTTGATCTATCCATAGGTGTAAGTGGGGTATTAAAGTCTCCCACTATTATTGTGTTATTGTTAATTTCTCCTTTCAAACTTGTTAGCATTTGTCTTACGTACTGTGGTGCTCCCGTGTTGGGTGCATATATATTTATAATTGTTATATCTTCTTCTTGGATTGATCTTTTGATCATTATGTAGTGACCTTCTTTGTCTCTTTTCACAGCCTTTGTTTTAAAGTCTATTTTATCTGATATGAGTATTGCTACTCCTGCTTTCTTTTGGTCCCTATTTGCATGGAAAATCTTTTCCCAGCCCTTCACTTTCAGTCTGTATGTGTCCCCTGTTTTGAGGTGGGTCTCTTGTAGACAACATATGTAGGGGTCTTGTTTTTGTATCCATTCAGCCAATCTTTGTCTTTTGGTTGGGGAATTCAACCCATTTACGTTTAAGGTAATTACTGATAAGTATGTTCCCGTTGCCATGTACTTTATTGTTTTGGGTTCGAGTTTATACACCGTTTTTGTGTTTCCTGTCTAGAGAATATCCTTTAGTATTTGTTGGAGAGCTGGTTTGGTGGTGCAGAATTCTCTCAGCTTTTGCTTGTCTGAAAAGCTTTTGATTTCTCCTTCCTACTTGAATGAGATCCTTGCTGGGTACAATAATCTGGGCTGTAGGTTATTTTCTTTCATCATTTTAAGTATGTCTTGCCATTCCCTCCTGGCTTGAAGAGTTTCTATTGAAAGATCAGCTGTTATCCTTATGGGAATTCCCTTGTGTGTTATTTGTTGTTTTTCCCTTGCTGCTTTTAATATTTGTTCTTTGTGTTTGATCTTTGTTAATTTGATTAATATGTGTCTTGGGGTGTTTCTCCTTGGGTTTATCCT
Source organism: Bos indicus (assembly GCF_029378745.1). Taxonomy (NCBI): domain Eukaryota; kingdom Metazoa; phylum Chordata; class Mammalia; order Artiodactyla; family Bovidae; genus Bos; species Bos indicus. The sequence continues at coordinate 44,191,013 of NC_091783.1, forward strand.
GTTTGGGACTCTCTGGGTTTCTTGGACTTGGGTGATTATTTCCTTCCCCATTTTAGGCAAGTTTTCCACTATTATCTCCTCAAGTATTTTCTCATGGTCTTTCTTTTTGTCTTCTTCTTCTGGAACCCCTATGATTCGAATGTTGTAGCATTTAATATTGTCCTGGAGGTCTCTGAGATTGTCCTCATTTCTTTTAATTCGTTTTTCTTTTATCCTCTCTGATTCATTTATTTCTACCATTCTATCTTCTAATTCAGTAATCCTGTCTTCTGCCTCTGTTATTCTACTATTTGTTGCCTCCAGAGTGTTTTTAATTTCACTTATTGCATTATTCATTATATATTGACTCTTTTTTATTTCTTCTAGGTCCTTGTTAAACCTTTCTTGCATCTTCTCAATCCTTGTCTCCAGGCTATTTATCTGTGATTCCATTTTAATTTCAAGATTTTGGATCAATTTCACTATCATTATTCGGAATTCTTTATCAGGTAGATTCCCTATCTCTTCCTCTTTTGTTTGGTTTGGTGGGCATTTATCCTGTTCCTTTATCTGCTGAGTATTCCTCTGTCTCTTCATCTTGTTTAAATTGCTGAGTTTGGGGTGTCCTTTCTGTATTCTGGCAGTTTGTGGAGTTCTCTTTATTGTGGTGTTTCCTCGCTGTGTGTGAGTTTGTACAGGTGGCTTGTCAAGGTTTCCTGGTTAGGGAAGCTTGTGTCGGTGTTCTGGTGGGTGGAGCTGTATTTCTTCTCTCTCCTTTCGAAGAGTTGGGTTGCTTTTCTGGGTGCCTGATGTCCTCTGCCGGCATTCAGAAGTTGTTTTGTGGAATTTACTCGACGTTTAAATGCTCTTTTGATGAATTTGTGGGGGAGAAAGTGTTCTCCCCGTCCTACTCCTCCGCCATCTTGGCTCCTCCCCTTTTTTGTGCAGTTCTTCCATCTCTTCTTGATCTCTTCAGCATCTACTAGGTCTCTACAATTTCTATCCTTTATCATGCTCATCTTTGGGTGAAATGTGATATTCCACCCCTTGATATTTCCAATTTTCCTGAAGAGATCTCTAGCCTTTCCCCTTCTGTTGTTTTCTTCTAGTTTTATGCACTATTCATTGAAGAAGGCCTTCTTGTCTCTCCTTGCTATCCTTTGAAACTCCACATTGGTTGGGTGTACATTTCCCTACCTTCCTTCCTTTTCACTTTTCTTCTTTCTTTAGCTATTTGTAAAGCCTCCTCTGATAACCACTTTGCCTTCTTGCTTTTCTTTTTCTTTGGGATGGCTTTGTTCACTGCCTCCTGTATGATATTATGGATCTCCATCTACAGTTCTTAAGACATCCTGTTTACTAGATCTAACCCCTGTAATCTATTCATCACCTCCACTGCATATTCATAGGGGATTTGATTTAAGTTGTACCTGGCTGGCCTAGTGGTTTCCCCTGCTTTCTTAATTTAAGCCTGAATTTTGTATGAGAAGCTGATGATCTGAGCTACAGTCAGCTCAAATTCTTGTTTTTGCTGACTGTATATAGCTTCTCCATCCTCGGTTACAAAGAATGTATCAATTTGATTTCAGTATTGACCATTTGGAGATGTCCATGTGCAAAGTCATCTCTTGTGTTGTTGAAAAAGGATGTTTGCTATGATCAGTGTATTCTCTTGGCAGAATTCAGTTAGCCTTTGCCCTGTTTCATTCTGTTCTCCAAGGCCAAACTTGCCTGTTACTCCAGGTACCTTTTGACTTCCTACTTTTGCATTCCAATCCCCAGTGATAAATAGAATATATATATATTTTTTTTTGGTGTGAATTCTAGGAGGTCTTCTAGGTCTTCACAGAACTGATCAATTTCAGCTTCTTTGGCATCAGTGGTAGGGGCATAGACTTGAATTACTGTGATGTTGAATGTCTTGCCTTGGAAACAAGATGAGATCATTTTATCATATTTGAGGCTGCACCCAATTTTCAGACTCTTCTGCAGATTATGAGGGCTACTCCATTTCTTGTATGGGATTCTTGCCCACAGTAGTAGATATAATGGTCATCTGAATTAAATTCACCCATTTCCGTCCATTTTAGTTCACTGATCCTTAAAATGTCGATGTGTATTCTTACCATCTCCTGCTTGACCATGTCCAATTTACACAAACACACGGACCTAACATTCCAGGTACCTACAGAATACTGTTATTTGCAACATCAGATTTTACTTTCATCACTAGAAACATCCACAGCGCTGTTTCCACTTTGGCCCAGCTGCTTCATTCTTTCTGAGGCTATTAGTAGTTCTTTGCTCTTTTCCAGTAGCATATTAGATGGCTTCCAACCTGGGGAACTCTCTTTTGGTGTCATATCTTTTTGTCCTTTTATACAATTCATGAGGTTCTTAGGGCAAGTATACTGGGGTAGTTTGGCATTCCCTCCTTCAGTTGATCACATTTTATCAGAACTCTCTGCTATGACCTGTCCATCTTGGGTAGCCCTACACAGCATGGCTCATAGCTTCATTGAGTTATGCAACCCCATTTGCACAACAAGACAGTGATCTGTGAAGTGATCCCCTTCATACACACACACACACACACACACACACACAAATGTGTTATTGTTCAGTTGCTCAATGGTGTCCAACTGTGTGAACCCATGGATTGGCTTCCTTCACCACTTCCTAGAACTTGCTCAAACTCATGTCCATCGAGTTGGTGATGCCATCCAACCATCTCATCCTCTGTTGTCCTCTTCTCCTCCTGCCTTCAACCTTTCCCAGCATCAGGGTCTTTTCTAATGAGTCAGCTCTTTGCATCAGGTGGCCAAAGTATTGGAGTTTCAGCTTCAACATCAGTCCTTCAAATGAACACCCAGGACTGATCTCCTTTAGGATGGACTAGTTGGATCTCCTTGCAGTCCAAAGGACTCTCAAGAGTCTTCTCCAACACCACAGTTCAAAAGCATCAACTCTTTGGCATTTAGCTTTTTTTATGGTCCAACTGTCACATCCATACATGACTACTGGAAAAACCATAGCTTTGACAATAAGGACCTTTGTTGCAAAGTAATGTCTCTGCTTTTTAATATGTTGTTTAGGTTTCTCATAGCTTTTCTTCCAAGGAGGAAGTGTCTTTTAATTTCATGGCTGCAGTCACCATTCACAGTGATTTTGGAGCCCAAGAAAATGAAGTCTGTCACTATTTCCATTGTTGCCGCATCTATTTGCCATGAAGTGATGGGACCAGATGCTATGACCTTAGTTTTTTAATATTGAGTTTTATGCAAGCCCTCTGTGGGCACTGTGGGGATAGTTCAGACTCTGATCTGGCCCTATGTTCATGTGTACTTGCCCCCAAAGACTGGTCTCATTTTTGGGAACACTCATCTATTCAGATATTCTATAGACATAGTGTTTACCAAGTCAAGTGTGGGGATTTAATCTGTGGCTTGTGCAGCTACAAGAAATGATTTTCATTCTTCTTTCTTAGTCATTCCACCCATGGGGCTTAGCTGTGGTTTTAGCCCCACTTCTGCATGTGGACCACCTATAAGGGTGTGCTACTGAGACTGCCCTGGAGCACTTGAGTCTGCCCTAGTGAGGGCAGGGTGGAGGTGGCATGGCTGCTGAGAGCCTCATGGGAGCCTTGTTGGTGATAGGTGCATTGAATGGTCAGTAGTCTTGGATGATCTGGTCCTGCCAGTGAATAGGTCCATGCGGATGCTGGCAGCCATGGACATGAGAGATCTTGCCCTAGCAGTAGCCTTTCCTAATGCTCAGTGGCCATCATGAAAGGATCAGCACTAGTAGCGGCCTTTCCTACATGGTGGCCAGTAGGCAAGGGTGAGCCCTGGCAGGGAACTTTCCCAGGGCCCAGCTGCAGGTGGGTGAGGGCCAGCCCTGGTAGAGGTCTTTCCTAGTGCCCAGTGGCAGGCATGAGAAGATCAGCCCTGGTATGGAGCCCTCCCATTGCCTGGGGGAAAGGAACTGACACATGGGGTGAGAGTGTCTGCAAGGGCAGCTCCACCCTCTGTGTGTCACTCAACAACAGCACCTTGCTTCTGTGGCAGTCTGGGTTTTCTCTAGAAGCTTTCCCAGTTGCAGTTTACCTCCTTCCTATCCCCTCAGGCTGTCTTCTCATAGTCAATGGCAGTCTTCTTCCTGGCTTTGCTCACCAGTTTCCATACTCCAGCTCCAAGCCCTCATGCACACCAGTGGACACATGTCCTGGTCTGGGGCATGCAGGGCTGTGGCATGGGCTATATGTTTAGGTTTACTCTGTCCTGTCTGCCACAGACTAGCTGTTTCATCCTCTCCTAACAGCCTCAGATGCTGCCCTTCTGTCCTAAATGATTTCCCCATTGGTGAGTAGGTTTCCCAAATGTGGGAAACTCTCCTTTTCCTCATCACCCCCAGGGGCTCAACTCATCACTCTTTCTTTCCTCTTCTTTTTCCCCATCTTCTTTGTTTCATCTACCTGGTTTCATCTACCTGGTTTCATCTACCTACCTACTTGGACACCTTTCTGGTGTCCAAGCCCTTCTGATTGTGTTCAGCTGGTACTCTGAGAGAATTATTTCATCTCTATATGCATTATCGATGCGTTTGTGAAGAGAGACAAACTCTATATCCTCCTACTCTTCTGTCATCTTGAAATGAGAAACTTAAGCTAGGTTAACTCCTAAAGGAAAGGTGGGATTCACACAGATAATGGAAAGGAAAATGGAGGACATCTTGTTTTAGGGGGAAAAACATGCATGCTATAAAACAGAGCCAAAGGCAGCTTTCAGGGCACTATCCCATCTTCAATGAAAGTAAAAGTCTCTTTTGATTTATATCCTTGAAGAAATTTCTCCATGGTTATTTTCTCCAAAAAAATCTTTGGCACACTGAGGTCTGAGGTCTAAACTGGAAATGTATTATTTCTAGTCATTTCAACCTGTGGCTGTTCAGGAAAGTCTGTGTATGTGTGTGTGTGTGTGTGTTGGGGGGTGTGTGTGTTCATATAAGATTATATGTTAAAAAAATTAGGCTGTTTTACTAATTGGGGAAGTGGATTGAAATGGTAAGACGGAAACCCTATGGTACTGGACATTTTGCTTCAAACTGACCATTATTGATAATGAAACCTGGTGTGGAAAGCCTTTTCTTGTTCTTTAAACTAGATCAAAAAGAAACTAAATTGGCACACAAAGAGGAATTAATTTTTTTAAAGCTAAGTCTTATATAAACATACGATTTTAAATCCTAGAATGATGGTAGGGATGTTAAACATTTTTCATCTAATCTCATTCTACTATGAAAAGGAGTTGTTTTAAAGCTTAAGAGTTGTGTTTTTAAGGCTCTCATGGACAGAATATATCATTTTGAAAAGACATTTATCCTTTTGAATATTGAATTGTTTTGTGCCATCTTTGCTCTTTTAAAAATCTCATGTGGGTCATATAACACTGAGAGATTAATCATGTCAATGGAGATTATTAGATCTTGTTTTTAGACACATGGGAACGAGAAAGGAGACAAACCAATACAGATGATCATGATCTTATACAACAGAATGTGGTTAGAAAGATGATAGAGAAATATTTAAAACTGTAGATGGGTAGAGAAAGGACTTGAAAATTTCCTTAGGACTCTAATACTTCAAAATGTTATTTCAGTTTCACATATAAAGTACATTTTTAGTTCATCCAGTTCCCTCTAACTTTAGGGTCACCACTCAAATCTAAGCCACTATCATCACTTCATTATTTGCTCAGTCTGACACAGTATTGCTCCCTGAATCCACTCTTGTCCTCCTCTAAACCATTTTCTTAATATAAGCCAGGAGTGATATTTTAAAAACCTATTCCCATCGCTCTTAAAAGTCTGTCTATTGCTTCATTTTGTTCTTAGGGTAAAATTGGAGTCCTGTGCTAACATTTTCTCCTCACTTTCGACTTTCCTACTGGCCTAGCCTTCTTATCTCAGTTGCACTACAACAACTGTTCTTTGCGTATGCCCTCTCTCTCTCTTACCACTGCCTGTTTATCATACTCTTTCTCATTCTCTAGATTATGTTCTCAGATTCATTTCTCAGAGAAGTCTTCCTTGACTTCACTTCTCAGCTATATTTTTCCCCTCAGTGTATTCTTTCATAGTCCCTTGTGCCTCTCCTTCCTCAGTCTTATCAAAGGTTTTATTCCTATATTAATATTTATTTGGATATTTAACATTTATCAAAAATTCCCATATGCTACACCCTGTAATGCAGTTACTGTGTCTGTCAGCCACTAACTTCCTTTACCAACTCCAACATCTGACATAGTAAAGGGATTTAATATGCATGTGCTAAGTTGCTTCAGTCTCATCTGAGTCTTTGCGACCCTGTGGACTGTACCCTGCTAGGCTCTTCTGTCCATGGGATTCTCTAGGCAAGAATACTGGAGTGGGTTCCCATACCCTCCTCCAGGGGATCTTTCCAACCTAGAGATTGAACCTGTGTCTCTTATGTCTCCGTTATTTTTTTGTTTTTGTTTTTGTTTTTTTTTTTACCACTAGCACCAACTGGGAAGCCCGGCATTGAATATGTGCTGGGCTGTTCTTAGTTGCTCAGTCATGTCTGACTCTTGGAACAAAGAAAGGAAAAGAGTTTGGAAAGAAAGTAATTTCCTTACTTTCATTTCCATTTCAATTAATGAAAGCATAATCAAATCCAATGCTATTGGAGTGGACATTGCCCCATTATAGGGTTCTAATGAGAATTAAGAATGAAGAAAAATTATTAGAAAATTTGGATGGTAAAATATCAGATGAGAAACTTAAAGCAAAACTAGGGTGTTATTGTTGATCAGTTCACTCTCAAGCTTGCCTCTTATCTGCCAATCATCAAATTCACTTTTGGAGAAGTATGTAAGCCAATGCAAGAAATACAATTTAACTGTATTCCTATTTTTCAAAAAAACATTCTATATGGGGCAAAAGCAGGCATAATAAATCTCTGTCCCCTAATCTCTAATCTAGAGGGAACATAGGTGTCTTGTCTACCTAACAGTGGTTGTAAAGTGTGATTGTGAGCTTTGACTTTTGTAAAGAGGAGAAACCTAAGAGCAATTCTGATTCAAAGACACAGATGGGACCCATTTCCAGCCCAATCAATTATTTTCAAGCTTCCTTTCACGGGACTGAAATTAAACAAAACTCTCCACCAGGGGAAGTATCCTAGAGCTCTGGTTTGGAGAGTATGATTTAATTTACATGGATAAATCTTCATTAACAAGTTCTAAGTAAAAAACTTCAGGTTGGGACATTATGTTAAAAAATAAGTTTGAAAATAATGAAGCATCTACATTTAGGAAGTAGAGAAACTGATATAGTTATTAAGTGAAATGTGCCAAAATAACAATTTTAAGAGCTGCCACTCTATACCCATAAATCTATCATGATCTCAAAATAGAAAAACATTGCTGCTCTTCAGTACCCTTGGAATAACTTTAGGTAAAGTTGACACCTTACATTTTATAACTCTTTATAGGTTACATAATCACTTTTTACACATAATCTCAATCCTCCAACAACCTGATACAGTAAGAGATTGCTTTCATTTATTTTAATTTTTTCTTCCAGTTTTATGGAGATATAATTGACATAACACTGCATATGTTTAAGGTGTACAGAATAATTATCTGACTTTATCTACATCATTAAATGATTACCACAGTAAGTTTAGTGAACATCCGTCATTTGATATAGATACAAAGTTAAAGAAATAGAAGAAAATATCCTTGTGATGATAACTCAGGATTTAATCTGTTAATAACTTTCAAATATAGCATACAGGAATTTTAATTATATTTTTCTTTTTTTTTTAAATTATATTTTTCATGTGTACATTAAATTCCTGGGACTTTCCTGGTGGCTCAGAGGTAAAGAATCCTCCTGCAATGCAGGAGACCTGAGTTCAATCCCTGGGTTGAGAAGATCCCCTGGAGGAGTGCATGGCAACTTACTCCATTATTCTTTTCTGGAGAATCCCATGGACAGAAGAGCCTGGCAGATTACAGTCCACAGGGTCGCAAAGAGTTGGACATGACTGACGTGACTGAGCATGCACACATGCACATTAAATTCTAGTAATTATTTTATAACTAGAAGTTTGTATCTTTTGACTATCTTCATGCAAATTCTACTCCTCAACACCCAACTCTGGTAACCACAATGCTAATCTTTTTTCCTATGAATTTGTTGGTTTGTTTTTAGCATAATTGACCTACAACACTATGTTTGCTTCTTTTACACAACACAGTGGTTCAATGTTTTATGTATTTCAAAATAATCACCCATGATAACTTGTTATCATCGGCACCATACAAAGATTATTACATGGTTATTGACTATTTTCCCTGCATTCTATATTTTGTACCACTAATACGTTTATTTCGAAACTGAAAGTTCATTCTTCATAATCTCTGTCACCTATTTCTCCCATTCTCACCACCTCCCTTGTGGCAAGCACCTGTTTTTTCTCTATATCCATGATTCCGTTTTGTGTTTGTTTATTTATTTTGCTTTTTAGATTCTACTAATGAGTGCAATCCTGCAATATTTATCATTCTCTGTTTGAATTATTTCATTTTACCCTCTAGGTCTTCATGTTGCAAATGGCAAGATTTCACTCTTTTTATGGTTGAGTAATATTCCATTGTATATAGTTTATATGCCAAATCTTCTTAACCCATTTATGTAATTGATGGGCACTTACTTTGCTTCCATATCTTGGCTATTATACATACTGCTGCAATGAACATTGGGATGCATATTTTTTTTTTCAAATTAGTGTTTTCATTTTCCTTGAATAAATACAAGGAATGGAATTGTTGGATCATATTGTAATTCTATTTTCATTTTGTTGAGGAAACTTCGCAGTATTTTCCATAGTGGCTGCACCAATTTACATTCCCACCAACAGTGCATGAAAGTTCTCTTTTGTCCACATCCTCACCAGTTGATATTTCTTGTCTTTTTGATGATAGCCATTCTGACAGGTATGAAGTGATATCTCGTTGTGGTTTAGGTTTGCATTTCTCTGATGAATAGTGAGGTTGAGCTTCTTTTTATGTGCTAGTTGACAATCTGTATGTCTTTTTTTGAAAAAAAAAAAAAAAAAAAAAAAGCCTTTTCAGGTCCTTTGCCAATTTTTAAAATTAGGTTGCTTTTTTATTGCTGTTAGGTAGTATGAGTTCATTGTATATCTGGAATATTAACCTCTTATCAGATATATTGTTTACAAAGATATTCCCCCATTTAGTAGGATGCGTTTTTGTTTTGTTGATAGTTTTCAATGCTGGGAAAGAGCTCTTTAGTTTGATTTGCTCCCATTTTCTTATTGTTTACCTTTCTTTCCTTTGACTAAGGATAGATAGCTTAAAAATAGATTACTAAAGTTTTAAATCCTTTTTAAAAATTTACTTTTGTACATGGTGGAAGAGAGTACTCCAGCTTGATCCCTTTTGATATGACTACTCAGTTTTCCTGGGCTTCCCTGGTGGCTCAGGAATCTGCCTGTCGGTGTAAAAGATGTGGGTTTGATCCCTGGGTTGGGAAGATCCCCTGGAGAAAGAAATGGCAAACTGCTCCAGTATTCTTGCCTTGGAAATCTCATGGATAGAGGAATCTGGTGGGCTACAGTCCATGGGGCCACAAAAGAGTCAGGCACGATTCATGATAATGCAGCAACAAATCAGTTTTTCCAATATTACCTTTTGAAGAGGCTGTTTCCATTGTATATTCTTTCCTTTTTGTCATCAATTCAGTTCAGTTCAGTCGCTCGGTCATGTCCGACTCTTTGTGACCCCATGGACTGCAGCACGCCAGGCCTCCCTGTCCATCACCACCTCCTGGAGTTCACCCAAACTCATGTCCATTGAGGCGGTGATGGCATCCAACCATCTCATCCTCTGTTGTCCCCTTCTCTTCCTGCCCTCAATCTTTCCCAGCATCAGGGTCTTTTCAAATGAGTCAGCTCTTCGCATCAGGTGGCCAGAGTATTGGAGTTTCAGCTTCAATATCAGTTCTTCCAATGAACATTCAGGAATGATCTCCTTTAGGATGGACTGGTTGGATCTCCTTGCAGTCCAAGGGACTCTCAAGAGTCTTCTCCAACACCACAGTTCAAAAGCATCAATTCTTTGGGGCTCAGCTTTCTTTAAAATCCAACTCTTACATCCATACATGACCACTGGAAAAACCATAGCCTTGACTAGACGGACCTTTGTTGGCAAAGTAATGTCTCTGCTTTTGAATATGCTATCTAGATTGGTCATAGCTTTCCTTCTAAGGAGTAAGTGTCTTTTAATTTCATGGCTGTAGTCACCATCTGCAGTGATTCTGGAGCCCAAAAAATAAAGTCAGCCACTGTTTCCACTGTTTCCCCATCAATTTGCCATGAAGTGATGGGACTGAATGCCATGTATGGTGCATCAACATTGATTGATTTGTAGATTTTTAACCATCCTTGCATCCGTGGAATAAACCCCACTTAATTCATGGTTCATGATACTTTTAAGGTATTGTTAACTTGGGCTTGTTAATAGTTCATTGAGGATTTTTGTGTCTATTTTGTTAAGTGGTATTTGACTGTAGTTATCTTTTTGTGATATGTTTGTTTGGTTTTGGTATCAGGGTGATGATGGCATCACAGAATGAGTTCAGGAACATTACTTCCCTCTGCAAACTTTTCCAGTAGTTTGAGAAGGGTAGTTGTTAACTCTTTTTAAGTGTTCGGTGGAATTCACCTGTGAAACCATTGCTCCTGGATGTACATTTGTTTATAGAGTTTTAAAATTACTTATTCAATTTCATTACTCATAATTACTTATTACTCATTACTCATACTGTCCATATTTTCTATTTTTCATGGTTCATTCTTGGAGATTGTGCATTCTAGGGATTTTCTCTTTTCTCCTAGATTGTCCATTTTACAGGTGCATAATTGCTAACAGTAGTCTCTTAAAATCCAGTGTATTCCTGTGGTGTTGGTTGTAATGTCTCCTTTTTCATTTCTGATTTTACTTATTTGGGCTCTACTTTTTTTTTTTTTTGATGAGTCTGACTAAATGTTAATCAATTTTATTATCCTTTCAAAGAACCAGTTCTTAGTTTTACTGATATTTTCTGTTGTTTTTCAACCCCTATTTCATTTACCTCTGATTTTTTATCATTTCTTTTCTTTTTATAACTTAGAATTTTGCTTTACAGTTTCTAATTTTGCTAGGTATAATGTTAGGCTGTTTGAGAATTTTTTTGTTTCCTGAGGCAGACACATCACTGTAAACTTCCCTCTTAGAACCTCTTTTGCTCTATCCCATAGATTCTAGATCATTGTGTTTATATTTTCCTTTGTTTCCATGTTATTTAAAAAGTTTTTTTCTTTGATTTCTTCTTGACCCATTAGTTGTTTAGTAGCATGTTATATAGCCTCTATGCATTTGTGTTTTTTTTTTCCAGTTTTTTTTCTTACTGTTGATTTCCAGTATCATAGTATTGTGACCAGAAAAGATGCTTGATATGATTTCAATCTTATTAAATTTGCTGAAATGTATTGCCTAGAATGTCATCTATCCTAGAGAATGTTTCATGTGCATTCAAAAAGAATGTATATTCTACTGCTTTTAGATGGAATGTTCTATAGTATATCTACTAAATCAATATGTTCCAATGTGTTATTTAAGGCCAGTGATTCCTCATTGATTTCCTGTCTGGATGATCTATTCATTGATGCAGGTGGGATCTTAAAGTTCCCTACTATTGTTGCGTTACTAGCAATTACCCCCTTTATGTCTGTTAATATTTGCTTAATGTATTTGCTGCTGCTAAGTCACTTCAGTCATGCAATCCCAGAGACGGCAGCCCATGAGGCTCCCCTGTCCCTGGGATTCTCCAGGCGAGAACACTGGAGTGGGTTGCCATTTCCTTCTCCAATGCATGAAAGTGAAAATGAAAAGTGAAAGTGAAGTCGCTCAGTCCTGTCCGACTCTTAGCGACCCCATGGACTGCCGCCCACCAGGCTCCTCCGTCCATGGGATTTTCCAGGCAAGAGTGCTGGAGTGGGGTGCCATTGCCTTCTCCGGCTTAATGTATTTAGGTACTCTAAATTTGGGTTTTGTATGTATTTGCAATTATTATATCTTCTTCATACATTGACCCCTTGATGTTAATTTAATTCTTTCATGGTCTCTTGTTACAGTCTTTGTTTTAAAGTCTATTTGTCTGACAGAAGTATTGTTACCCCTTTTATCTTTTGGTTACATTTGCAAGGACTACCTTTTTCCAGCCCCTTGCTTTTGGTCTCTGTGTGTCTTTAGATATGAATTGAGTTTGGTAGAGAGCATAAATATTGATCTTTGTATCCATTCAGCCATTCCATGTTTTTGATTTATGTATTTAATCTATTTGCATTTAAAGTAATTATGATAGGTATGCATTTATTGCCATTTTGTTCACCCTTTTATAGAGTATTTTTCATCCTGTCTTATTTTACCATTTTCTTTTGTGATATGATGGTTATTTTAGTGCTATTTTTGGATTTCTTACTTTCTGTGTATGTCTATTATAGATTTTTAATTTGTGGTTACCATGAGTTTTATATATCAATTATAGATATCAATCTATATATGTATATTTGCATGATTATTTTAAGCTGCCTATTTCTTAACTTTGAATTTATTTTAACCCTTCATTTTGACTTCCCACTCGTCTCACGTTAACTGTTTTTGGCATTATATTTTACATTTTTAACATTTTGTGTATCCCTGAACTCCTTATTGTAGATACATTAATAAATTATTTTACTACTTTTGTATTTTAAATTTACTAGCTTTATGAGTGGGGTTCCCAGGTGGCACTAGTGGTAAAGAACCTGCCTGCCAATGCAGGAGACATAAAAGACATGGGTTCGATCCCTGGGAGGGGAATATCCCCTGGAGTAGGAAATGGCAACCCACTCCAGTATTCTTGCCTGGAGGATCCTATAACAGAGCAGCCTGGAGAGCTACTCTGAGTAAGGCACAACTGAGCTTTATAAGTGGTGTATATGTTACATTTATTGTATATTTGCCTTTACCAATGAGATTTTTCATTTTGTAATGTTCTCATTTCTAGTTGTAGTCTCTTTTGCTTAGAAAATCTCTTTTAACACTCCTTGTAAAGCTGGTTTCATGCTGATGAACTCTTTTAGCTTTTGCTTGTCTGTAAAACTACTGATCTGGCCATCAAATCTAGATAATATGCTTGGAAGGTACAGTATTCTTGGATGTGAATTTTTCCTTTCATTACTTTAAATCTCCCATGTCACTCCTTTCTGGCCTGCAGAGTTTCTAATGAAAAGTTAGCACATTGTCTTATGGGAATTCCATTGTGTGAAGATAGTTCCTTTTCCCTTCTGTTTATGATATTATCTCTTTAATTATTGCCATTTTAATTATAATGTATCTTTGTTCTTTTTTTGTCCTGATTTTTGGGAATTTCTGTGCTTCCTGGTCCTAGATGTCTTTCCTTTCCCTGTTAGGAAAGTTTTTAGCTGCCATGTCTTCAAATACGTTCTCTGCCCCTTTCTCTCCCTCTTCTACTGGGACTCCTATAATGCAAATGTTCATATGCTTAATGTTGTCTCACAGGTCTATAAACAGTCCTCATTTTTTAAAATTCTTTTTTTTTTTTCTGTTCAATTTGAGTTATTTGTACCATTGTGTATTCCAGTTCTCTGTATTCCTCAGTATAATCTAATCTACTATTGATTAAATCAGATCAGATTAGATCAGTCACTCAGTCGTGTCCGACTCTTTGAGACCCCATGAATCGCAGCACGCCAGGCCTCCCTGTCCATCACCAACTCCTGGAGTTCACTCAGACTCACGGCCATCGAGTCAGTGATGCCATCCAGCCATCACATCCTCTGTCGTCCCCTTCTCCTCCTGCCCCCAATCCCTCCCAGCATCAGAGTCTTTTCCAATGAGTCAACTCTTTGCATGAGGTAGCAAAAGTACTGGAGTTTCAGCTTTAGCATCATTCCTTCCAAAGAAATCCCAGGGCTGATCTCCTTCAGAATGGACTGGTTGGATTGCCTTGCAGTCCAAGGGACTCTCAAGAGTCTTCTCCAACACCACAGTTCAAAAGCATCAATTCTTCAGTGCTCAGCCTTCTTCACAGTCCGACTCTCACATCCATACATGACCACTGGAAAAACCATAGCCTTGACTAGACGGACCTTTGTTGGCAAAGTAATGTCTCTGCTTTTGAATATGCTATCTAGGTTGGTCAGAACGTTCCTTCCAAGGAGTAAGCGTCTTTTAATTTCATGGCTGCAGTCACCATCTGCAGTGATTTTGGAGCCCAGAAAAATAAAGTCTGATACTGTTTCCACTGTTTCCCCATCTATTTCCCATGAAGTGATGGGACCGGATGCCATGATCTTAATTTTCTGAATGTTGAGCTTTAAGCCAACTTTTTCACTCTCCTCTTTCACTTTCATCAAGAGGCTTTTGAGTTCCTCTTCACTTTCTGCCATAAGGGTGGTGTCATCTGCATATCTGAGGTTATTGATATTTCTCCCAGCAGTCTTGATTCCAGCTTGTGTTTCTTCCAGCCCAGCGTTTCTCATGATGTACTCTGCATATAAGTTAAATAAACAGGGTGACAATATACAGTCTTGACGTACTCCTTTTCCTATTTGGAACCAGTCTGTTGTTCCATGTCCAGGAAAGGACATGGCATAGTCAGTAGGCTTTGGCATAGTCAATAAAGCAGAAATAGATGTTTTTCTGAAACTCTCTTGCTTTTTCATGATCCAGCGGATGTTGGCAATTTGATCTCTGGTTCCTCTGCCTTTTCTAAAACCAGCTTGAACATCAGGAAGTTCACAGTTCACGTATTGCTGAAGCCTGGCTTGGAGAATTTTAAGCATTAGTTTACTAGCGTGTGAGATGAGTGCAATTGTGCGGTAGTTTGAGCATTCTTTGGCATTGCCTTTCTTTGGGATTGGAATGAAAACTGACCTTTTCCAGTCTTGTGGCCACTGCTGAGTTTTCCAAATTTGCTGGCATATCGAGGGTATAGCACTTTCACAGCATCATCTTTCAGGATTTGGAATAGCTCAACTGGAATTCTATCACCTCAACCAGCTTTGTTCGTAGTGATGCTTTCTAAGGCCCACTTGACTTCACATTCCAGGATGTCTGGCTCTAGGTCAGTGATCACACCATTGTGATTATCTGGGTTGTGAAGATCTTTTTTGTATAGTTCTTCTGTGTATTCTTGCCATCTCTTCTTAATATCTTCTGCTTCTCTTAGGTCCATACCATTTCTGTCCTTTATCGAGCCGATCTTTGCATGAAATGTTCCTTTGGTATCTCTGATTTTCATGAAGAGATCTCTAGTCTTTCCCATTCTGTTGTTTTCCTCTATTTCTTTGCATTGATTGCTGAAGAAGGCTTTCTTATCTCTTCTTGCTATTCTTTGGAACTCTGCATTCAGATGCTTATATCTTTCCTTTTCTCCTTTGCTTTTCGCTTCTCTTCTTTTCACAGCTATTTTAAGGCCTCCCCAGATAGCCATTTTGCTCTTTTGCATTTCTTTTCCATGGGGATGGTCTTGGTCCCTGTCTCCTGTACAATGTCATGAACCTCATTCCATAGTTCATCAGGCACTCTATCTATCAGATCTAGGCCCTTAAATCTATTTATCACTTCCACTGTAAAATCATAAGGGATTTTATTTAGGTCATACCTGAATGGTCTAGTGGTTTTCCCTACTTTCTTCAATTTAAGTCTGAATTTGGCAATAAGGAGTTCATGGTCTGAGCCACAGTCAGTTCCTGGTCTTGTTTTTGTTGACTGTATAGAGCTTCTCCATCTTTGGCTGCAGAGAATATAATCAATCTGATTTCAGTGTTGACCATCTGGTGATGTACATGTATAGAGTCTTCTCTTGTGTTGTTGGAAGAGGGTGTTTGCTATGACCAGTGCATTTTCTTGGCAAAACTCTTATTAGTCTTTGCCCTGCTTCATTCCGTATTCCAAGGCCAAATTTGCCTGTTACTCCAGGTGTTTCTTGACTTCCTACTTTTGCATTCCAGTCCCCTATAATGAAAAGGACATCTTTTTTGGGTGTTAGTTCTAAAAGGTCTTGTAGGTCATCATAAAACCGTTCAACTTCAGCTTGATTACTTCTCCTCTATTTTAAAAAATGTTACTGCATTTTTCAGCTCTGTTTGGTTGTTTATATTTTCTTACACTTTGTTAGAAAATTCTGCCTTCTCACTGTGTTTACCCATTCTTCTCCCAAGTTCTCTGACCATCTTTATGATCTTTACCTTGAATCCTTTATGGCTAGATTGCCTCTGGGCTTTCCAGGTGGCCCTAGTGATAAAGAACCCACCTGCCTAAGCAAGTAGACATAAAAGACATGAGTTTGATGCCTTGGATGAGAAGATCCTATGGAGGAAGGCATGGCAACCCACTCTAGTATTCTTGCCTGGAGAATCCCATGGACAGAGGAGCCCAGTAGGCTATAGTCCATAGTGTCTCACAGAGTCAGACATGAATGAAGTGACTTAGCACATGAGATTACTTATCTCCACAGCATTTAGTTCTTCTTCTTATATTTTATCTTCTCCCTTCATTTGGAACATATTCCTCTCTTCTTTCATGTCACATCTCTGTTTTTATTTCTGTGTATTTGGTAGGTTGATTATGTTTCTTGACCTTGAAGAAGTGACCTTAGGTAGGATACATCATTTGGGGCTCAACAGCACATTCCCCACTGGTCATCAGAGTTATATACTGTAAGCATACCCTTTATATAAGCTGTGTAGGGCCTTCTTTTGTGGTTGGCTGACTAATGTGGATACACTGGTAGGCATGCCTTGTCCCCAGTCTTGGTGTCTGTCTGTCTTTGCATAGTGTGGAGGCTACCAGCCACTGTTGGGCAGGGGAATGTGTTAGCACAGCTGGCTACACAACCTATGGAGTCCTAGTCCTGGCTGGCTGGTGGATGGGTCCAGGCCCCAAGGTGTGTGGTTGTGGGATCAGAAGTCCCAGCATTAGAGTTGGCCTGCTGATAGATGTGGCAATGTTCTTGGGATGCTGGTGGCCTGCTGGTGGGTAGAGCTGGTTTATTATATGGCTGGCTGTGAGTTTCAGGGTGTCTCAGGACTGGTGTCACCACACATGTGTGGAGCTAGACCTAAATGTGGCTTGTTGAAGGACTCAAGGTGTCATGGAGTTGATGTTAGCCCATTGGTGAGCTCAAGGGACCCTGGGGTGACGCTAGCTCTCTTATTGGGGGGGTCAAGTTCTGATAGGGCTGAATGCAGGCCTCTGGGTGTTCTGGAGCTAGTTTCTGGATTCTCTGGTAGATGGGGCATGGTCCCAGGGCAGCTGAGAACTCAGGGGTCTTATGACAGCTTTATTTGGCATAAAATATGTCAACAAAATATGGATACAAAAACAAGACCCCTACATATGTCAATAAATTTGGAAAACTCAGCAGTGGCCACAGGACTGGAAAAGGTTAGTTTTCATTCCGGTCCCAAGAAGGGCAGTGCCAAAGAATGTTCAAACTACAGCACAATTGCGCTCATTTCATATGTTAGTGAAGTAATGCTCAAAATCCTTGAAGCTAGGCTTCGTTCAACAGTACGTGAACTGAGAACTTCCAGATGTACAAGCTGGATTTAGAAAAGGCAGATGAACCAAAGATCAAATTGTCAACATTCGTTTGATCTTAGGGAAAGCAAGGGAATTCCAGAAAAGCATCTACTTCTGCTTCATTGACTACAAGAAAGTCTTTGACTGTGTGGATCAGAAAAAACTGTGAAAAATTCTTCAAGAGATGGGAATACCAGACCACCTTACCTGCCTCCTGAGAAATCTATATGTAGGTCAAGATGCAACAGTTAGAACCAGACATGGAACAATGGACTAGTTCCAGATTATGAAAGGAGTACATCAAGGCTGTATATTGTCACCTTGCTTATGTAACTTATATGCAGAATACATCATGTGAAATGCCAAACTGAATGAAACACAAGCTGGAATCAAGATTGCTGGGAGAAATATCAATAACCTCAGATATGCAGATAATAGCACTCTTATGGCAGAAAGCAAAGAGGAACTAGAGAGCCTCTTTTTTTTTTTTTATACTGTTTCCAATAAATGTTTTACTGAAACCTAATTCTAATAAATACTTCAATAACCTGCTTTTATGAATGTAACTAAATTAATCAGAACAATATTTTTACCTTGGTTTTCAGAGTAAAACACGTATAAATAATCAAAATTCTTTAATTGTCAACTAGAATCTTTTTTTAGTATTTTCACTAAATTACTGATGTTTCCTCTGAAACATATAAGGTTTTTAATGACCAGACTTTACAGGTGAGACATTTTGAGTTTCTCTCGGTTTCTTTTTTTTTTTTTTTTATGTTAATAAACTTCTGTTTGATTTTGTCCTGCTATTCTGTCATTTCTTACAGAGATCCTCAGCTAAGAACTCAAAAGGGTAAAGGGAAATAAGCCTCTATGTCACCCTAAGTCAGCTTCAATAATTGCCATAGTGAGCAGTCTTTTTTTTTTTTTTTTTTTTGGGGATGAAATGTCCTATAGCTATCAATTAGGTCTAACTGGTCTATTGTATCGTTTAAAGTTTGTGTTTCCTTGTTAATTTTCTGTTTAGTTGATCTATCCATAGGTGTGAGTGGGGTATTAAAGTCTCCCACTATTATTGTGTTATTGTTAATTTCTCCTTTCATACTTGTTAGCATTTGTCTTACATACTGCGGTGCTCCCATGTTGGGTGCATATATATTTATAATTGTTATATCTTCTTCTTGGATTGATCCTTTGATCATTATGTAGTGACCTTCTTTGTCTCTTTTCACAGCCTTTGTTTTAAAGTCTAATTTATCTGATACGAGTATTGTAACTTCTGCTTTCTTTTGGTCCCTATTTGCATGGAAAATCTTTTTCCAGCCCTTCACTTTCAGTCTGTATGTGTCCCCTGTTTTGAGGTGGGTCTCTTGTAGACAACATATGTAGGGGTCTTGTTTTTGTATCCATTCAGCCAGTCTTTGTCTTTTGGTTGGGGCATTCAACCCATTTACGTTTAAGGTAATTACTGATAAGTATGATCCCATTGCCATTTACTTTATTGTTTTGGATTCGAGTTTATACACCATTTTTGTGTTTCCTGTCTAGAGAATATCCTTTAGTATTTGTTGGAGAGCTGGTTTGGTGGTGCAGAATTCTCTCAGCTTTTGCTTGTCTGAAAAGCTTTTGATTTCTCCTTCCTACTTGAATGAGATCCTTGCTGGGTACAAGAATCTGGGCTGTAGGTTATTTTCTTTCATCATTTTAAGTATGTCTTGCCATTCCCTCCTGGCTTGAAGAGTTTCTATTGAAAGATCAGCTGTTATACTTATGGGAATTCCCTTGTGTGTTATTTGTTGTTTTTCCCTTGCTGCTTTTAATATTTGTTCTTTGTGTTTGATCTTTGTTAATTTGATTAATATGTGTCTTGGGGTGTTTCTCCTTGGGTTTATCCTGTTTGGGACTCTCTGGGTTTCTTGGACTTGGGTGATTATTTCCTTCCCCATTTTAGGGAAGTTTTCCACTATTATCTCCTCAAGTATTTTCTCATGGTCTTTCTTTTTGTCTTCTTCCTCTGGAACCCCTATGATTCGAATGTTGTAGCGTTTAATATTGTCCTGGAGGTCTCTGAGATTGTCCTCATTTCTTTTAATTAGTTTTTCTTTTATCCTCTCTGATTCATTTATTTCTACCATTCTATCTTCTAATTCACTAATCCTATCTTCTGCCTCTGTTATTCTACTATTTGTTGCCTCCAGAGTGTTTTTAATTTCATTTATGAAAGTGACAGAAGAGAGTGAAAAAGCTGGCTTAAAACTCAGCATTCAAAAAACTAAGATCATGGCATCCAGTCCCATCACTTCATGGCAAATAGATGGGGAAACAATGGAAACAGTGACAGACTTTATTTCCTTGGGCTCCAAAATCACTGCAGATGATGACTGCAGCCATGAAATTAAAAGATGCTTGCTCATTGGAAGAAAAGCTATGACCAACCTAGACAGCATATTAAAAAGCAGGGACATTACCCACAAAGGTCCGTCTAGTCAAAGTTATGGTTTTTCCAGTAGTCATGTATGGATGTGAGAGTTGGCCACAAAGAAAGCTGAACACTGAAGAACTGATGCTTTTGAACTGTGGTGTTGAAGAAGACTCGAGAGTCCCTTGGCCTACAAGGAGATCAAAACAGTCAATCCTAAAGGAAATCAGTTCTGAATATGCATTGGAAGGACTGATACTGAAGCTGAAGTTACAAAACTTTGGCCACCTGATGCGAAGAATTGACTCACTGGAGAAAACCCTGATGCTGGGAAAGATTGAAGGCAGGAGAAGGGGACAACTGAGGATGAGGTGGTTGGACGGCATCACTGACTCAGTGGACATGAGTTTGAGCAAGCTCTGGGAGTTGGTGATGGACAGGGAAGCTTGGTGTGCTGCAGTCCATGGGGTCTCACAGAGTCAGACCTGACTGAGCAACTGAAGTGAGCAGTATAATACAGTAGAAAACTTACTTGAGTAGAGCATCAGAAAGTCTGGACTCTAA
Organism: Bos indicus; assembly: GCF_029378745.1. Taxonomy (NCBI): domain Eukaryota; kingdom Metazoa; phylum Chordata; class Mammalia; order Artiodactyla; family Bovidae; genus Bos; species Bos indicus. The sequence continues at coordinate 44,211,653 of NC_091783.1, forward strand.
TTCTGATTGGTTTATACTTGATTTTTACATTTATCTCAGAACTTTCTGAGATGCTGTATGCTTTTTATTTTCTTACTTGTTTAGGGAAAAAAAATCCTGCTACATTGTCTTCCCCATTTTTGGATCACAAAAAGATAATGTTGGGTTGGCAAAAAAAAAAAAAAAGTTCATTTGCATTTTTCTGTAAGATGTTATGAAAAACCCCAGTGAACTTTTTGGCCAACCCAATGGATAGCAAGTAGCAGTTATACCTCTTTCTTGGCTGTTACTCTTGCCAGTCAAAGAGGTCAAGGAGAAGTGTAATGTGGCTTAATATATGGAATAGAACCAGTGCACTTGTCTGACCATTCAGAATATCATTCTAACCTGAGATTGTCATAGAAAACGGAGAAACATTCAATGGAATTGGTATGACTGCTTCTATCTGGCCACTGACAACCATTTGTTGAAACTGAGGACATGGTAATTACCAACAACAGTATTGCCTATTGTTTGTGCCATGATTAAAAGACTACTTCAAAGTACATTTACATATTTATCTCCTTTTAATTCTTATAACAGATCTGTATGATTAGGGAAGTATTATCTTCATTTTTACAGATGAGAAAAATGAGGCCAGGATGAGTTAAATGATTTGTCCTAGAACATAGAAGTTAGTTGCAAAATTGGAGGTGGGAATACTAGACCATTTTACCTGTCTCCTGAGAAACCTGTATGCAGGTCAAGAAGCAATAGTTAGAATCCTGTATGGATCAACTGACTGGTTCAAGATTCAGAAAGGAGTACAACAGGGCTCTCTGCTGTCACCCTGTTTGTTTAATCTATACACTGAGCACATCATGAGAAATGCTGGGCTGGATGAGTTACAAGCTGGAATCAAAATAAGCAGGAGAAACATCAACAATCTCAGATATCTGGATGATACCACCCTAATGTCAGAAAGCAAAGAGGAACTAAAGAGCCTCTTTATGAGGGTGAAGGAGGAGAGTGAAAGAGCTAGCTTAAAACTAAATGTTAACAAAACTAAGATCATGGCATCCAGCCCTGTTACTTCATGGCAAATAGAAGGGGAAAAGGTGAAAGTAGTGACAGATTTCTTCTTCTTGGGCTCTAAAATCACTGTGAATGGTGACTGTAGCCATGAAATCAGAAGATGATTGCTTTTTGGCAGGAAAATGATGACAAACCTAGACAGTGTGTTGAAAAGCAGAGACATTACTCTGCCAACAGACCATATAGTCATGACTATGGTCTTCCCAGTGGTCACGTACCGTTGTGAGAGCTGGATGGTAAAGAAGGCAGAAGGCCAAAGAATTCATGCCTTTGAACTGTGGCGCTGGAGAAGACTCCTGAAAGTCCCTTGGACAGCAAGGAGATCAAACTAGTCAATCTTCAGGGAGATTAACCCTGAATATTCACTGGAAGGACTGATGCTGAAGCTGGAGCTCCAGTATTTTGGTCATCTGGTGTGAACAGACAACTCATTGGCAAGTCCCTGATGTTGGAAAGATTGAGGGCAGAAGGAGAAGAGGATGTCAGAGGATGAGATGGCTGGATGGCATCACCAATGCAATGAACATGAACTTGGGCAAACTTCAGGAGATGGTGAGGGACAGGGGAGCCTGACTTGCTATAGTCCCTGGGGTCGCAAAGAGTTAGACATGACTGGGTGACTGAACAACTGCTAACCCCTAGTCTAGCGTTCCTCCCAACAGATAGCCATGCCCTCGTTAATTTTGCCTTGTAATATACTCTCTTCTGTTTCCCTAGATGACCTCTTTTACAAAAGTATGTTTTATAGTTTATGTTTAAAAAATAAAAAAAGTAAATGGAAAGTGGGGTGATTATTCTGTCACATATGCTCAATGAACTTAATTCACTGGTTTCATGAATATTAAATGATCTAGAGGAATATGTATTTATGTTACAATCAAGTATGTTGGGAAAATGTATGTGGTTGATACAGATACATTGATTTTCATTCTAATATTAGTTTAAGTAAATTATATGTTAGGGCCCAGCCAACAAATATATCCATTATAGTTAATTTCTCTAATTTGGTTAAAGGACTCTAGATTTATTCAGCAGTATAAATATATCAGGTTATGTAAAATTAATAGCTTAAGTCCATTCATATGGCTTTAATTAGGATGCAGGGATTGAGATGAAAAAAAATCAAGTGAGAGCTCTGCGTTTGATTATAATTGTATCTGCTCTAGTATCAATTTCTGCAAAGGCAAGCACGTGTTGGCTTCATTTAATACATGTTTGTTCAAAGAAGCTGAGCAATGGCTTAATTACACTTTGAAGGCTTTCATTAAAATATATTGTTTGTCTAAATACCAGTTTAGTTCACTTTATTTAATTATCCAACAGTATTTACCAGGCCAGGAATATAATTGTATACATTGAAAAAAATAGTTGATTGTGTTATGTTTCAAGGAAAATAAATTCATTTTTGTGTAGCCTTGCTGGAATTTTGAAAACTGTCCTATTTCCAATATATGTACTTGTCTCCAAATTTGGCTTTGGGAATCTGACCATCTCATTTTCTCCCAAGGAAAGAACTTTTTAGGAGAAAACAATTCCTTGATGGACAATAATATTCTTCTCATGTGGTTTCTGGACCTTCCTACAAAAATCAGGGAGCTAAATGAGTTTTATAGTCAATGGTTTCTTCTACACTTGCCAGCTTGCTTAGCTGTGGGTATTTAGAGTTCCAAGAAAGAAAGTCAGACCATTCAATCTAAATTTCTTCAGACCTCAGTTTTCCTTTCCATTCATTCATTCTTCTTCTTCTTCCTCTGTCTTCAAATCTCTTCCTTTGCTTATGGTCTTGGCTCCAAATCTTATGGCCAAGAGCATAATAAGAAAAAGAGTTGTGTTTCCTGGCCATTAGTTCAGAAATATGCTCCTCACAAATTATCTTGGTGCCAGAAACTTACCATAAAATATTTATTGGTTTTGATCCTGATGTATTTTTAGTCTGCAAAATGTCTTCTACTTAAATGAAAATGTCTCCTGGGGGACAGAGAAACTTTTAAACTCACAGCTCATAGTGGGTAGTTGGTTTATGAAAACTGAGGTTAAATATCTTCAAGAACTTAAGGACACAGAATATGTTTCAGGCAAAAAGGAGAGAGTGGTATAGAAAAGATAATTGGAGGATATCTTATCCTTCAGTCTCTTTTTTCCCTGAAGTTTTGTTCTGTGCTTGAGTCACACGTCCTATTTCTCTTCCTCTCTCTTCTACTTCCACTACTCTCCTTCATGCAACTCATCCTCTCTCTAGAACTCAAACAGAACATGTAATTATTGGACAAGATTGAATGTACAATGCAGAAGTTAAGAATTGGAGATGTGAAAAACATTACTCTTTTTGGGTTTAAAAATTCTCAATTTCTGATCTTATAGTTATGTTGGTTAAGAGCATGGTTATTGAGGCCATGGTTCAAATCCAAGAGTTGTCACTTATTATCTGTGTGACCTTGGGCGTATTTCCCTCATATCTTCTCTGAACTTCCAATTTCTTTTTTTTTCTTCCCACTTCTTGCCACTTTATTTCTTAATTGAAGAATAATTGCTTTACAGAATTTTGTTATTTTCTGTCAAAGAGCAACAAGAATCAGCCATGGGTACACCCATGGCCCCTCCCTCCTGAACCTCTCTCCCATCTCCCTACCCATCCCAACCTTCCAGATTGTCACAAAGCCCCTGTTTGTGTTCCCTGAGTCATACTGCAGATTCCCATTGGCTATCTATTTTACATATGGTATTGTAAAAGTTTCCATGTTACTCTCTCTTACATCTCACCCTCTCCCTTCTCCCCTCACCCAGGCCCATAGGTCTGTTCTCTATGTCTGTTTCTCCATTGCTGCCCTGCAAATAAATTCATCAGTACCATCTTTCTAGATTCAATATATATACATCAGTAGATGATATTTATATTTCTCTTTCTGACTTCACTCTGTATAATAGGCTCTAGGTTCATCCACCTCATTAGAACTGACTAAAATGTGTTCCTTTTTATGGCTGAGTAATATTCCATTGTATATATGTACCACAACTTCTTTATCCATTCATCTGTCGATGGATATCTAGGTTGCTCACATGTTATAGCTATTGTAAATAGTGCTGCAATGAGCACTGGGGGTACTTGTGTCTTTTTCAATTTTGATTTCCTCAGGGTATGTGCCTAGGAGTGGAATTGCTGGGTCATATGGTGGTTTTATTCCTAGTTTTTAAAGAAATCTCCATACTGTCTTCCAAAGTGGCTGGATCAATTTGCTTTCCCACCAGTAATGCAAGAGGGTTCCCTTTTCTCCACACCCTCTCCAGCATTTATTTTTTTCGTTTGTAGACTTTTTGATGATGGCCATTCTGATTGGTGTCAGATGGTATTTCATTGTAGTTTTGATTTGCTTTTCTCTAATAGTGAGTGATGTTGAGCATGTTTTCATGTGTTTGTTAGCCATCTGTATGTCTTCTTTGGAGAAATGTCTGTTTAGGTCTTACTCCCAGTTTTTGACTGGATTGTTTGTTTTTCTGATATTAAGTTGTGTGAGCTGCTTGTATATTTTGGAAATTAATCCTTTGTCAGTTGTTTCCTTTGGTATTATTTTCTTCCATTCTGAGGGTTGTCTTTTCACCTTGCTTATAGTTTCCTTTGCTGTGCAAAGCTTTTAAGTTTAATTAGGTCTTGCTTGTTTATTTTTGTTTTTACTTCCATTAATCTAAGAGGTGGGTCATAGAAGATCTTGCTTTGGTTTATGTCATTGTGTGTTCTGCTTATGTTTTCCTGTAAGAGTTTTATAATCTCTGGTCATACATTTAGGTCTTTAGTCCATTTTGAATTTATCTTTGTGTATGTTATTAGGAAATATTCTAATTTCATTGTTTTGCATGTAACTGTCCAGTTTTCCCAGCACCACTTATCAAAGAGGCTATCTTTGCCCCATTGTATATTCTTGCCTCCTTTGTCAAAAATAAGTTACCCATAGGTGCATGAGTTTATCTCCAGGCTCTCTATTTTGTTCCATTGGTCTATGGGTTCTGTTTTTGTGCCAGTACCATACTGTCTTGATGATTATAGCTCTATAGTATATTTTGAAGTCAGGAAGATTGCTTCCTCCAGCTCCATTCTTCTTTCTCAAGCCTGCATTGGCTACTTGGGGTCTTTTGTGTTTCCGTATGAATTGTGAAACTTCTGTTCTAGTTCTGTGAAAAATACCATTGATAATTTGACAGGGATCACGTTGAATTTGTGGATTGCATTTGGTAGTATAGTCATTTTCAAATGTTGATTCTGCTTACCCAGGAACGGGGAATATCTTTCCATCTGTTATGTCATCTTTGATTTCTTTCATCAGTGTCTTATAATTTTCTATATACAGTTTTTTTGTCTCCTTAGGTAAGTTTATTCCCAGATGTTTAATTCTTTTTGTTGCAATGGTGAATGGGATTGATTCCTTAATTTCTCTGTCTGATTTTTCATTGTTAGTATATAGGAATGGAGGTGATTTCTGTGTATTGACCTTGACTCTCACGACTTTGCTGAATTCACTGATTAGCTCTAGTAATGTTCTGATAGTTTCTTTTGGGTTTTCTATGTATAGTATTATGTTGTCTGCAAACAGTGAGAGTTTTACTTCTTCTTTTCTGATCTAGATTCATTTTGTTTCTTTTTCTTCTCTAATAGCCATAGCTAGGACTTCCAAAACTATGTTGAATAATAGTGGTGAGAGTGGCCACCCTTTTCTTCTTCCTGATCTTAGAGGGAATGTTTTTAGTTTGTCACCATTGAGAATAATGTTTGTTGTAGGCTAATCATATACGGCCTTTACTATGTTGAGGTAGGTTCCTTCTATGTTCATTTTTTTAAGCGTTTTTGTCATAAATGGTGCTGAATTTTGTTAAAGGCTTTTTCTGCATCTATTGAGATGATCGTATGGTTTTTAATATTTAAATTTGTTAATATGGCATATCACATTGATTGATTTATGTATATTAATGGATCCTTGCATCCTTGGTATAAACCTGACTTGATCATGGTGTATGAACTTTTTAAGGTGTTGTTGAATACTGTTTGTTAGAATTTGGTTGAGGATTTTTGCATCTATTTTCATCAGTGATATTGGCCTGTAAGTTTCTTTTTTGAGTGTGTTGTCTTTGCCTGATTTTGGTATCAGGGTGATTTGGCTTTGTAGGATGACTTTGGGAGTGTTCCTTCCTCTGCAATGTTTTGGAAGAATTTCAGAAAAATAGTCATTAGCTCTTCTCTAAATGGACTGAGTGACTGAACTGAACTGAACTGAAATGTATGATAGTATTCCCCTGTGAAGCCTTCTGGCCCTGGGTTTTTGTTTTTGGGGAGATTTTTGATCACAGTTTAGATTTCAGTGTTTGTAATTAGCTTGTTCATAATTTCTATTGCTTCTTGGTTCAGCCTTGGGAGGTTGAACTTTTCTAAGAATCTGCCCATCTCCTCTAGTTTTTCCATTTTATTGGCATGTAGTTTCTCATAATATTCTCTTATGATCCTTTGTGTTTCTGTGTTATCTGTTGTAACCTTTCCTTTTTCATCTCTAATTTTGTTGACTTGATTTTTCTCCCTTTTTTTCTTGATGAGTTTGGCTGCTGCTGCTGCTGCTAAGTCGCTTCAGTCGTGTCCGACTCTGTGCGACCCCATAGATGGCAGCCCACCAGGCTCCCCTGTCCCTGGGATTCTCCAGGCAAGAACACTGGAGTGGGTTTCCATTTCCTTCTCCAGTGCATGAAAGTGAAAAGTGAAAATGAAGTTGCTCAGTCATGTCTGACCCTTAGCTACCCTATGGACTGCAGCCTACCAGGCTCCTCTGTCCATGGGAGTTTCCAGGCAAGAGTACTGGAGTGGGTTGCCATTTCCTTCTCTGGATGAGTTTGGCTAGTGGTTTGCAAATTTTGTTTGTCTTCTCAAAGAATCAGCTTTTAGTTTTATTAATCTTTGGTATTGTTTCCTTCATTTCTTTTTCATTTATTTCTGCTATGATCTTTATAATTTCTTTCCTTCTGCTAACTTTGGGTTTTTTTTTGTTGTTGTTGTTGTTCTTTTTGCAGCTGCTTTAGATGTAGAGTTAGGTTGTCTATTTGATGCTTTTCTTGTTCCTTGAGGTGGATTGTATTGCTATAAACTTCCCTCTTAGAACTGCTTTTGCTGAATCCTATAGGTTTTGAGTTGTCATGTTTTCATTGTCATTTGTTTCTAGGAATCTTTTGATTTCCTTTCTTATTTCTCTAGTAACCTCTTCATTATTTAGTAATGTATTATTTAATCTCAATGAGTTTGTCTTTATTGCAGTTTTTATTTTCCAGTAGTTGATATCGAGTCTCATAGTCTTATGGTCAGAGAAGATACTTGATATGATTTCAGTTTTCTTAATTTACTGAGGCATGATTTGTGGCTCAAGATGTGGCCTATCCTGGAGAATGTTCCATGTGCATTTGAGAAGAAACTGTATTCTTCTGCTGGAAAGTCCTGAAGATGTCAAGTCGGTCCATTTGGTCTCATGTTTCATTTAAGGTTTGTGTTTCCTTATTGATTCTCTGTTTTGATGACCTGTCCATTGGCGTAGTAAGTGGGGGTGTTAAAGTTCCCTACTATTATTGTGTTACTGTCAATTTCCCTTCTTATGCCTGTTAGTGATTGCCTCATGTATTGAGTTGCTTTTAATGTTGGATGCATACATATTTACAATTGTTATGTCTTCTTGCATTGATCCCTTGATCATTTTGTAGTGTCCTTCTTTGTCTCTTATAATATTCTTTATTTTAAAGTCTATTTTGTCTGAATATAAGAATTGCAATTCTGCTTTCTTTTGTTTTCCGTTCACGTGGAATATCTTTTTCCCTCCTTTTACTTTCTGTATGTGTCTCTAGATGTGAAATGGGTCTCTTGTGGGCAGGATATATATATGTCTTGCTTTTGTATCCATTTAGTTAGTATGTATCTTTTCGTTGGTGCATTTAATGTTTACATTTAAGGTAATTATTGATATATATGTTACTTTTGGCATTTTCTTAATTCTTTTGGGTTTGTTTTTGTAGGTCTTTCCTTTCTCTCGTGTTCACTGGCTATGTAAATCCCTTTAGCATTTGGTGTAAGGCTGGTCTGGTGGTGCTAAATTCTCTTAAGTTTTGCTTGTCTATAAAGCTTTTGATTACTCCATTAATTTGGAAGGAAATCTTTGCCAGGTATAGTAATCTTGGTTGTAGATTTTTTTATTTCAGTACTTTAAATATATCCTGTCATTCCCTTCTGGCCTGCAGACTTTCTGCTGAAAGACCCACTGTTAATTGTATGGGTTTCCCCTTGTATGTTACTTATTGTTTTGCCTCGCTGCTTTTAATATTTCTTTGTGGTTAATCTCTGTTGGCTTGATTAATATGTGTTGATGTGTTTCTCCTTGGGTTTATCCTTCTTAGACTTGATTGACTATTTTCTTTCCCATGTTGGGGAAGTTTTCAACTATAATTTATTCAAAAAATTTCTCAGTGCCTTCTTTTTTTCTTCTTCCTCTGGGACTCCTATAACTTGAAAGTTGGTGCTTTTAGTATTGTCTCAAAGGTATCTGATGCTATCCTCATTCTTTTCATTCTTTTTCCTTTATTTGGCTCTTCAGCAGTTATTTGCACCATTCTATCTTACAGCTCACTTCTCTGTTCTTCTGCCTCAGTTATTCTGCTTTTGGTTCCTTCTAGAGTATTTTTAATTTCAGTACTTGTGTTATTCATCTCTGTTTGCGTATTCTTTATTTCTTCTATGTCCTTGGTGATTGTATTAACTGTCTTAATTGTTTCTTGCATTTTCTCCATTCTATTTTCAAGTCTTCAGAGTATCTTTACTGTCATTATTCTGAATTCTCTTTCAGGTAGATTGCTTATTTCCTCTTTGTTTATTTGGTCTGAGTTTCTACCTTTTTCTTTAATTTGTGCTGTATTTCTCTGCTTTCTCATTTTTCTCCCCCTAACTTGCTCCACTTGAGGTCTCCTTTTCTCATGATTTAGGGTTGTATTCCTTCTTCCTTTTAGTTTTTACCCTTGGGGGTAAAGGTTGGTTGATGGGTTTGTGTTGACTTCTTGTTAGGGATGACTTGTGCTAGTGTTCTAGTGAGAGGAGATCACACAGGTAATTACAGAAATAATGGTACATATACACACACTTCCACACACACAGTTATAAGCAAAGTATTCTAAAGACTCCAGGAGATTGACTTGGTGAACAAGGGAAACCAAGATTGATATCAACCACTTAAAAGCAGAGCTAGGTAATGCTCAGTGCAGAAAACTGAGCCTAAGCAGAGTGCTAACTGGGGAATATAGCAAATAAGTTGGTGAAAAAAAGAGTGAAGGAAAAAAGGTAGAAGAAAACACAGAAAAAAAAGAGGAGAGGGGAGAGAAAAGGAAGGGGTGGAAAAAAGGGTAAAAATGAGAGAGAAAATAAAAAATAGAAAAGCAAAGATAAATAGATATATGTGAAAACAATTTATATATACTCAGGAATAGCTACTCTAAGAAAAGCAGTCAAATATACAAAAACAAAATCAGAAAAATCACCAAAAAAAGGGGGTGAAAAAGAAAATGAAAATCTTAAAATGAATTTTTTTTTTTAAACTAAAGAAGCAAAGAAGAAAACTCCATAGCACTGCAAATGTTAATGTGAAGGTAGAAATATGTAGGGGGAATAAACAGAGATTTATAAGAAAGAAAAAAGGTCTCAAGGTCATACTTATTCTTGGTTGTGGACTCTGTCCCCATGCATGGGGTTGGGTTAGTGTCTTGTGATGTTTTTCTGGTTGGAGGATATGTGCCTGTGTTCTGATTGTTGGAGCTGGATCTCTTCTCTCTGAAGGGTAGTGCAGTGTCCAGTAGTACGTTTTGGGGTGTCTATGGTTCAGTATGTGTTTGGGCAGTCCTTCTGACTTTGGCAGTGTTAGACACATCTACTTCCACAGCTGCGTCGAAGTGGCTGTCTCAGCATATCTTCACTGGCACCAGCCCCCTCCCTACTTGTCCCTGGTATCTTTGCTAGTGCTTTTGTTCCCCAGCCTCGCCCTGCACTGCAGGCTGAAGCTTTCCAGGTAGGGGTTTTATGGGTCTTTTCTCAGCTCCCTGATCGAGAAAAGTGTCACAAAGACTTGTGTGGGCTTTCCTCAGCCCCCCTGAGCTCACCCTCTGCTTCTCAGGGCTTATGTTCACTTGCCTTGGCTCCCTGGACCTGTCCTCTGAATCATGGGGCTTGTGTGCACTTGTTTCAGCTCACCAGCCCACCCTCTATATTGTGGGGCTTGTGTGTTCTTCTTTCTGCTCCCTTGGCCTGCCCACTATTCCTCTGAGGGTTGTGTGTGCTGGAGAGGTCTCTATGCTGCCCCTCTCTCTGTCTATCACAGCACCCCTGGCCTGCCCTTTGCACTGCAAGGCTTCTGTGGGCTTCTCTCAGTTCCCCGAGCCTGCCCTCTGGTTGGGGCCACAGTTATGAGCTGCTTATGGGCTGAGAAGTGCAGATTTCTCTGTTTTCTGTCCTCTAAGTCCTGGCTTTGCCCAGTTTTCCAGGATTCCTCAGCTCTCCCTTGGGTCTGCCTGTGAGGGAGCTTCCCCATGCATGGAACTCTTCCTGCTTCAGGACTCCCTACCTCCCTTGGGGCACAAGCTCCCATCCAGAAATTCCCTATCTTTTCCCTTTTTCTGTCTTCATCCTCTCTCTTACCTCATTCCAGGGAGCTTAGCCTGCCTTCTGGAGGCCTGGGGTATTCTGCTGTGATCTGGAGGTTGCTTTGTAAGAGTTGTTCCATATCTTGATGAGTTTTTTTATGTATTTGTGGAGAGGCTGGTGATCCCCCCATCTTAATTCTCTGCCATCTTCTTCCACTCCCAAATTTCTTAGAACAAAATCTAACTTAAGGTAGTTGTGAGGATTATTGAATTAAGTAGCACAGTGACTAGTGCATAGTAAGTGTTCAATATATGGAAGCTGATAGTAATAAAAAGTGTTAGTATAACAACAAAAACTAAGGTACATATAACCAGATTTCATTTATAGTTTATAAATAACATATTTATAAACTAATAAATAATATTAGTTTATTAATAATAAATTAATATATTAGTGGTGTTATAACCTTTGTTAATTGGAAAGCTCATTTTAAACTATTGTGATCATGCCTAAACACTAAGAAATAATTTTAAAAATAAAATTTAAAAGCAGATATAAGCAGGTCAATAAATGTTTGGATCCCATGCAGTGAAACCCATGTCCTCAACTCACAAGGCTATTAAACAACTTAAATTATCTTGCTATAATAAATTAAAAAGAATTGGTCTATGTTCTGTGTCTGCTAAAGGCAAATAATTTTTAGCAGTAAAGACTGGACTCTAAGCATCCAACTATGGGAAGGAGAAAGGAGAACTTAAAAACTGCAAAACATGCTATGGGAATCAGAGACTAGTTCTTTAGGAAGAGATATTCAAGAGTTATCTGTCTATTCTGTCTAGTAAAAGCTATGGCTTTTCTAGTAGTCATGTATGGATGTGAGAGTTGGACTATAAAGAAAGCTGAGCACCAAAGAATTGATGCTTTTGAACTGTGGTGTTGGAGAAGACTCTGGAGAGCCCCTTGGACTGCAAGGAGATCCAACCAGTCCATCCTAAAGGAAATCAGTCCTGAGTGTTAATTGGAAGGACTGATGTTGAAGCTGAAACTCCAATACTTTGGCCACCTGATGTGAAGAGCTGACTCATTTGAAAAGACTCTGATGCTGGGAAAGATTGAAGGCAGGAGGAGAAGGGTATGACAGAGGATGAGATGGTTGGATGGCATCACCAACTCGATGGACATGAGTTTGAGTGAGCTCCGAGAGTTGGTTGATGGACAGGAAGGCCTGGCATGGTGCAGTCCATGGGGTCGCAAAGAGTTGTACATGACTGAGCAACTGAACTGAACAGATATGCAGATAACACCATACTTATGGCAGAAAGTGAAGAGGAACTAAAGAACGTCTTGATGAAGGTCAAAGAGGAGAGTGAAAAATCTGGGTTAAAACAACATTCAAAAAACCAAGATAATGACATTTGGTCCCATCACTTCATGGCAAATAGATGGGGAAACAATGACAGACTTTATTTTCTTGGGCTCTAAAATCACTGCAGATGGTGACTGCAGCCATGAAATTAAAAGATGCTTGCTCCTTGGAAGAAAAGCTATGACCAACCTAGACAGCATATTAAAAAGCAGAGACATTACTTTGCCAAGAAAAGTCCATCTAGTCAAAGCTATGGTTTTCCAGTAATCATGTATGGATGTGAGAGTTGGACCATAAAGAAGGCTGAGTCAAAGAATTGATGCTTTTCAACTGTGTCCCTTGGACTGCAAGGAGATCAAACCAGTCAATCCTAAAGGAAATCAACCCTGAATATCCATTGAAAGGACTGATGCTTAAATTGAAACTTCACTACTTTGGCTACCTGATGCAAAGAGGCAACTTATTAGAAAAGATCCTGATCTGGGAAAGACTGAAGGCAGGAGGAGAAAGGGACAACAGAGGAAGAGATGGTTGGATGGCATCAGTGACTCAATGGACATGAGTTTGAGCAGGTTCCAGGAGATGGTGAAGGACAGGGAAGCCTGGTGTGCTGCAGTCCATAGGGTCAAAAAGAGTTGGACATGACTGAGCGGCTGAACAACAACAACTACTATCCTTTAAAATTTTGATGTATTGTTAACATGCACTACCATCTATCATGGAAACTATTATTGTCCTCAGGTTAAAAAATGAGACTTGAAGTGAAGCATTTTTCCCAATGTGACACAGGTAGAATGTGTCAAAACTGAATTCAAATCTGGGAGATCAAACTTTAAGGGAACACCTCTTGAAATTGTATCATGCTTGTGAAAACCACATGACAGAAATCTGCAAAAAGTTGTTCAGAAAATATTAAGCTGGCCTTCCTAGAACACCAGCAGCAGAGAAAAGCAAGTTATCATCCACAGACCAAGTTAGCCACAATACCATTAAAATTTGACTCCAACATTACTCTTCAGTCAACTCTTCTACAAGTGGACATTCTTCTTACCTTAGAGACCTGGGTCTGCCTTCCCAGTCATGTTTGACTATGTTCTGCTGAGATGGTAAAAATCTGCCTGCAGTGCAGGAGACTGGGTTCAGTCCCTGGATTGAGAAGATCCCCTGGAGGAGGGCATGGCAACCCACTCCAATATTTTTGCTTGGAGAATTCCCATGGACAGAGGAGCCTGGTGGGCTACAGTCCACGGGCTCCCAAAGAGTCGGGTACAACTGATCAACTAGGCACAGCACAACAGCAACCAGTATTTGGCACAGCCTCTGAAATTAGCAGTCTATGATATGAATGTAAAGGCAAATGCCCTTTCCCACTTTGCTAGATTAAGTTGGAAGGACCAAATTTTATCTACTTTAAAATTATGCTCGGAACTTGACCTTATGCATTAATTCTACTTATGGATAAAGCTCAGTCATTGGCAGACAGGATTTTATTTTGTTTTGTTTTAGAATCTTACTCTATGAACTTGGAAATAGAACCTGCGTTCTATTTCCAGGTAATACTTTGGACACTTGACACTGTGTTTTCAAATTGTCAGTCTTAGTTATATAAGGGATTTTGAAGATACTTTTTTATTCCAGTATGACCATAACCACAAAACACACTAAGAGAGAGATGTCCCAGGAAATAGTAGAAGGATTTACATATCTCTAACATGGATGTCATGGAAATGGGGACTGAGATTATGATACAAGGAGGCTGATGATCAGAAACTATGTTTCATAAATCTATTCCTGTTATAGACCAGATACATGAGCTCTCATGTGGGTATATTTAGTTGCAGGCAGGAAGGCAGAAAGAATTTAAAAGTGTGTATATATTGGTGGTTTAGATTTGAAGGTACAGAGTAGAGATGGTGGGTGTCTTGGAAAATAAGTAGTCCTATTCTCAAAATCTTTGTTTATCTGGAAAATAACAGTAATCTGAAAGGAATGAAAATGATACCAGGTAGTCATGAGATAAGTAAAAAGATTCAGTCAATTGTCTATAGTACAGAATAAATCTACCCAAATTCCAAGCTAAAATAATTTTTTAGTTACCCAAGGGGAAAAAATTAAAGTACAAATAGTGGCATTTTCACTTTTTGCTTTACAGAGCATACTGGAATCTCTATCCTTTGGCATAATGAAGAAAAGAAACCAGAGGTGGCTCTATCTAAAGACCAGTGATCAATGGAATAGAGGCTGTTGGTAGAGCTTCTCCAGAGGAACTCGAGAGTTTGGGAACTAGAGAGGAACTCTAGGAGAGAATTCCCAACTGCTGGGTTGGGATGGGAGCAGATCAAGAGCTCTTCCTTTTCCAGTCCTATGTGGTCACTATCTACCTTTTGGCCACTCTCCAGTCTCCTACTAACTTTCTTCTCTGGGACCTGTTCTTCCACTTGTTCTTGTACCTTACTCTTCCTGCTCATCTGGGGTTTATCTCCCTCCTGCCGGCTTTCTGTCCCTTTCAATACTGTTTTTAGTGGCAGAGCCGAGAATGGGAGAAGAGCAGGCTGTCTAAGCAGCACCTCTCCGTCCTCCTCGCCTCTCTTCTCCTCACCTCGCTCTCGCTGCCTGCTTGCCCTGCCGCTTTGCTCGGCGCCCAGAACACCTTCCACCATGGCCACCTCGGTGAGCTCCCACTTGAACAAAGGCATCAAGCAGGTGTACATGGCCCTACCTCAGGGCGATAAAGTCCAAGCTATGTACATCTGGATCGACAGTACTGGAGAAGGACTGCGCTGCAAGACCCGAACCTTGGATTCTGAACCCAAGTGTATAGAAGAGTTGCCCGAGTGGAATTTTGATGGCTCTAGTACTTTTCAGTCTGAAGGCTCCAACAGTGACATGTATCTTGTCCCCACTGCCATGTTTCGGGACCCTTTCCACAAGGACCCCAACAAGCTGGTGTTCTGTGAAGTCTTCAAGTACAACCGAAAGCCGGCAGAGACCAATTTAAGGCACACCTGTAAACGGATAATGGACATGATGAGCAACCAGCGCCCCTGGTTTGGAATGGAGCAGGAATATACCCTCATGGGCACTGATGGGCACCCATTTGGTTGGCCTTCCAGTGGCTTTCCTGGGCCCCAGGGTCCCTACTACTGTGGTGTGGGAGTGGACAAGGCCTATGGCAGGGATATTGTGGAGGCTCACTACCGGGCCTGCTTGTACACCGGCATCAAGATTGGGGGCACGAACACCGAGGTCATGCCTGCACAATGGGAATTCCAGATAGGACCCTGTGAAGGAATCGACATGGGCGATCATCTCTGGGTGGCCCGTTTCATCTTGCATCGTGTGTGTGAAGACTTCGGAGTGATCGCCACCTTTGATCCTAAGCCCAATCCTGGAAACTGGAATGGTGCTGGCTGCCACACCAACTTTAGCACCAAGGCCATGTGAGAGAATGGTCTGAAGTACATTGAGGAGGCCATTGAGAAACTAAGCAAGCGGCACCAGTACCACACCCGAGCCTACGATCCCAAGTGGGGCCTGGACAACACCCGGCGCCTAACTGGATTCCACGAAACCTCCAACATCAATGACTTCTCTGCCGGCGTGGCCAACCGTGGTGCTAGCATCCGCATCCCCCGGACTGTTGGCCAGGAGAAGAAGGGCTACTCCGAAGACCTTCGCCCATCTGCCAACTGTGACCCCTTCGCCGTGACCGAAGCCCTCATCCACACATGTCTTCTGAACGAAACGGGCGACGAGCCCTTCCAGTACAAGAACTAAGTGGACTAGCCTTGCAGCCCTCGAAACCCCTCTTAATTCTACATCTTACTCCCACTCTCACCCCTCTCAATGTTATAATAGCTATAACTCAAAGGGTGGAATATCAAGGTCTTTTTTTTTTTTTTTAATTCCTCACACCCAGTTAATATCTCTTGCTTTCTTTGGTCAGGACTGAAGGGGTCAAGTTCTTAATCACTTCACAACCACCTACCTACTCCTGTCCTTTTCTTTTTCCTATCACTGAAGCTTTCTAGTGCATTAGTTGGGAGGGGGGCAGGGGAACATAACCACTGCTTCCATTTAATCAGGTGTGTTTGTCCAATAGGCATAGCTCTCCGGACAGAGAGCCCAGTCATTGTGAAGGGATGGGGAGGACTCTGAGTGGTTACTGAGTCGGGGACAGGGGTGCTGGATTCTATGGTTAGGTTAGGATTTCCCTTCTTGGTGGGAAGTTCCATTACTTACAAGGTTGTAACCAACTTTCTATCAAAAGTGAAAATTAAGGGGGAAGGAAGGGTGGGAAGTCAGGTAGGAAAATGCCCTAGATCTCCTGGTGTGGTGCTTCCCTTGCCTGGGGCTCAATGCCCTAACAGGCTCCGCATAAATGGATGGATGGCCCTACCTTAAAAGAAAAAGTTCTCATTGTGTGGTCCTCCATTATAACACAAAGCAGAGTAGTATTTTTATATTTAAATGTAAAAACAAAAAAATTATATATATGAGTGTGCAGATAAATGTGTGTTTTCTCTTTAGGGAGAAAAAGCCATTCTGGTTACGGGGAACCCAAATTTGAGACTAAGTAGTCTGGTTAGAAATAAGGATCTCCTTTTGAGTGGGCGTGGGGATGGGAGAGGCTGTGCTGGAAGAGTTGGCTGTTTCGGGCTGATATTCCCTCACAACCACTTCAGGGCTTCTCTCCGCCCTGCTTGCCCTTCTGGGAGGCTGACGTTGGTTGGTTAACAAGTGGAAGCCCATGATAGCAATAGCCATCACCTGAGCCCCAGGTTTAAAAGACACACATGTACTTGTACAGGGGTTTGGAAATATGAGTTGGCTGGTCAGCTTGAGCATGTTACTGACAAGTGGGTATTGGGGTTATTTTCTGGTGGGACTAGCATGTCACTAAAGCAGGCCTTTTGATAATATTAAAAAAAAGATTTTTTTTTAAAGCAAAACAGAATTTTAGATTTTAATCATATTTGTTAGGGTTTCTAAGTCTTTGTTTTACAGAATTGCTTGTTTGCTTCAGCTGTCTCCTCCCCATCTCTGCTCTGGAGGAAATGGGACAAGTCTGGAGTCCAAACAGTTGTAATTTTTGTATCTTGGTGTCTGTTCTCTGAGTGTGAAATATTCCCTTCCTTTGTTAAGATTCCTGAGGAGTTACTATGTTTTTTTCTTTTATAATAAAAACAAACCCCACCTTTGTCCTTACCAAAAAAATAAAAAATAAAAAATAAAGGTAGAAAGTTTCCCTAAGAACACATAGGCTGTACCCCTATGCTTACTGAAAAATGGCTTTTCAACTGAACAGATTAGTCACTTCCATGCTCACAATGTGCTATTGTGCTATTATGGAGCTGACACCAGCTCTGTTATCATCTTCCTCTGTGGCCTCATGTGAACATTCTCACCTGTGCTTTTTACTTCACCCGTATGTAAAGAAAGCAACACTTACTTTGCCTACATAAATTTATCTCCTAGTTATCTTAGAGAATTCAAATTTATATATAAATTTATGTGTTCTTTAATTCACCTATTCAACAAATATTTGTGAAGTGCTTACCACATGAATGTGATTGAAAAGTAGAAAAAATACTCTATGAATATTGATTCTTCAATTTAGTGTAGGGCCGTGGTGTCTCACATCAGTTTTTTAAAAGTTGTTCTTGTCCCAATATGAAATGAACTCTTGATAAATAGAAAATTTTACTTTTCACATATTACAGATACCACATTCATATGTGAATGAGCAAGAATAATTGTTCTTTATATTTCCCAAACCTATGGAAAAGGATAGGAAATGAATGGGAAATAGGTGCAAAGCAATTTGGTTTTCAATGGAGGAAATGATCACTTGGCTCCACATGGAAAATAAAGCCCTGTAATCAAGAATTCCATACTACTACTATCCAAAGTCTATCAACCCAGACTGTTAACAATTCCAGTGCTGGACATGACTCCAATAAATTAATGCTTCTGTGAGTTCCATACAGATATCCTATCTTGAAATTAACGGTTTGTTATAATACGTTCAACTGAATACTAAGAATGATGAATATCCTCAAGTCCTTGTGGTGAAGAAGGTACTTCTCCCTGCCTCTGACATCAATACTGCATAAGGTTGCATGCAAAAAGGGAATCCCAGCGCTCTCCTACTCTATATGCATTAGTCACACTAGTACAGTTCTGTCATTAGTAAGTATCGTAGAGAGGCCAAATTCTCCCATAAGCTATGTGCTGGTGCTGTCAATCAATTGCCATAACCCTCTTTCAAAATCAATGGGTAAGAGGAACATAAATATTTAAGCAGAGGAAATGAGTAAGCAAAGCAGTAATTAAGGATGCCAGTGGTTCCAAGATAGCAACAGAAATTCTTCACAGATAAACATTTTAACAAACTTTTCACAGAGAGCAAGGAACCACCACAGTGTTGTCTGAGAGACACTAAAGCCGAATACTGGATTTGAATTATTTACTCTCAAAAAGGTGCCAAGTAAAGGCTTCGTTAGAACTGAATTAAGTATATGCCACCAAATGCATAGAATATCTTCCTTGCATTCATTAAAATCAAGGCAATTGGGAGTGACAAAGTGTACAGGGTAACTTAATACAGATACTTGCTGAAATAATTTATGCTCTAAAGCCTGTATTTTCAAAAGGGATCTGGCAGGGACATTTGAAACATCCTGTAGTTCAGTCAGAAATTCCAAATGCCAAATCTTGACTCTGGAGATATGCTTCCTGGGATGCTCTCATTTTCTGAATTTCACAACTTATGAATTATGAAGTATATATACAAATATGAGAGTAAAACCTTGGAGTATATTTGAAATTAAGGTGCTGACAGTGTTGCTTCACTGAGACTTTTCAACAAAACTATGTTTACTTCTTTTCCCATCTTAGATTATTAGAGTATCAGCATCTCATTGTGGTTTGGTGATCTGTCAGACTTGCATTTAAATTCCCATTCATTCATTTAAGAGTTTTTGATCCAAGACACATCACCAAATTTCTTGGCCAAATTAGATAATAAAAATATAAAAAGTTTTCCAGAGCAAGAAGAACAGATGTATTAATATGTCCAAACAGGTAAATGCAAACTATATGTCACTGTGGATGATGACTACAGCCATGAAATTAAAAGATGCTTGCTACTTGGAACAAAAGCAATGACAAATCTAGACAGAGTATTAAAAAGCAGAGACATCACTTTGCTTTCAAAGGTCCGTATGGTCAAGGCTATGGTTTTTCCAGTAGTCATGTATGGATGTGAGAACTGGACAATAAAAAAGGATGAGCGCTGAAGAATTGATGCCTTCAAATTATGGTGCTGGAGAAGACTCTTGAGAGTCCCTTGGACAGCAAGGATATCAAACCAGTCAATCCTTAAGAAAATAAACCCTGAATATTCATTGGAAGAACTGATGCTGAAGTTGAACTCCAACACTTTGACCACCTGATGTGAAGAGCTGACTCATTGGAAAAGACCCTGATGCTGGGAAAGATTGAAGGCAGGAGGAGAAAGGGATGAGAGAGGATGAGATGGTTGGATGGCATCACTGACTCAATGGGCATGAGTTTGCACAAACTCTGGGAGATAGTGAAGGACAGGGAAGCCTGGCATGCTACATATAGTTTTGGGAGATGGTGAAGGACAGGGAAGCCTGGCATGCTACATATAGTTTTGGGAGATGGTGAAGGACAGGGAAGCCTGGCATGCTACATACAGTCCATGGGGTTGCAAAGAGTTGGACATGACTGAGTGACTGAACAACAACAAATATGCAAACTAATTCTAATGCTTATGATGCATATAGAGAATGCCCCTTGACCTTAGTTTTTATATCTCAAATCACTCTAAAACTGTAATTTTACTTATATAGAAGAGGTAATGCCTTCTCTCCTAAAAGCATTTCTGCTGAAAGATTTTTCTCTGGAATTCAATATATGTAAAAGTGGCCAGACTAACCCAACTTCCTTAGAACTGAAACAAATGTAATCTTTAGTTTTCCAGAGCAGGGCAAGATTACAAAATATGTAAAACACATCATGCCTGACCTCTGGTGCCATAGGAAAAGGGGTTGAAGATGAGGCATGTGATTCCCTAATGACGCACTCTACATCCAAGTTCAGGAAGTTCTCATCACCCATCCATATGTCCATCAGTGAGCTACCATTCTTTCATCTCAACCTATAATACATTTGCAAGCAAAACAAGCAAACAAAAAATAAGCAAAAAACCCCACAAAACTCCTGAGATTTGTTTAGTAATTCTACATTCAGTTAGAGTATATATAGCTGGAGTAACCTGCAAAGAAAAAGGAGGCTGGTTAATTCAATTTCTCCTTTAGCTGAGAAAACATTTTTGTTTTTAATCTTTTATTTAAATGTATGAACATGATTTCCTCCCTTAGGAATTATAATACTACCCAACAACTCACTTTTTTTTGGTAAAGTGATAGAATAGGACAAGTTAGCTCTAAATTCCCTTCCATTTTTATGTCCGTTAATCTAACATCATAAACTAACAGAGGTGAGAAGAATTCCATTATGTGCTCTACTGTGTTTACTAGAAACAATGCTTCCACTAATAGTTTATTTAAAATATTACCTTGACAAATTTCCTCAGTTAGGGTAATAGAATAACAGCTGACAAATGTTCAGACATGGATCACCTGAGGCACACAGAAGGTCGGAAGACTCTAAGAATTCTTAGTTTGCCCAGAAAATTCCATCTCAGGAGAACCATCTACATCAGAGATTTCCTCTCAGGCCCTTCTCTGGTGTCGACTGAAAAAATAGTCACAACCTGAAAGTTGAGAGATATATTTATTCAGTGAGAATTCTTAGGACTTCAAGCCCCGGAGGCCGCATCTCAAGTAGCCCTGAGAAACTGCTCCAAGGAGGCTGAGGAAGGAGTCAGGATATAGATGTTTGCAGGAAAGGACAGGTAATCTGAATATTAAAAGGTTGCTGTTAATTAAGGAAAACCAGATATCTCAAATTAAGGAATTTAGCACTCTTCCATGCATGGGAAGATGCAAGCTTCTGGACTCACTGAAATAATTTATTTCATATGTATCTCATATCTGGGGCCAGCATCCTGCTTCTTGATTATTCACATCCTTAATTCCTCCTTTATCATTGAGAGTGGTGGCAGCTGATAGCTTCGGGATCACAGGTATTGTTCTCTCTCTTGGGAGCTCTCCAGGCTCAGAAAATCACATTTAGAGGCCCAAAATCACTGGTGGCTGTTATATCCTGGTTTATTGATATGGCAGGAGACATTCCATTTCATACTGAGGATCAATAGAAACTTTAATAACTTTGCTTCGACTTCAAAAGGATAGAATGAGTCCTTTAATCAGCAATTATCTGATTAGCAGGATTCTGAAACCAAAAAAGATTATCAATCACTTAGATTTTATTTCCAGCCTAACTACCCTGTTATTCAGTTGTTAGTTCCATCACAACAAAGTCAATCAACAGGTGCCTAAGATGTGGATACATTTCATGGGTGTTTTAAGTCTAAGAGGGATGGAGAAAATAATGAAACAAATTTGGAACTGAGCCTTGCTTACCCTGTCCTAAAATGCTGGATGTTTACTTTGAAATCCACAATTCTTTGGATACTTGTCATGGTTCATAAAAGAGACTGACAGCTCGATTATCTCTGAGATGCTTGTCTGTAATCCTTCTTAGTGTGAGCAGGACTTGCAGCAGCACAGCAGTTTGAGATTATAGTCTTTTGTTTTGCTCTAGAGTGATGTTGAAAATCGGCTTTCAGGTAAACAGTAGGAAGATCAACCTACCCACAAATAATTGGTAAGTGGTTTTCACAATAGATTTGGAATAGTCACACTAGGAAGATAATCGGAAGAAATTAAGGATAACTGTCTTAATTTACAGATGAGAAGACAGAGTTGTAGAGAGAGTATTACATTTTCTCAAAGCCATGGAATTAAGTATATATATTGGAAGTTGTGCTTTAAATTCAAGGACTCCTCACTTCTCCTCCAGTCTTTTGTACCTTCAGTATAATATTTGACCCTACTAGAAATTTAAGAATCTAATCATATAACTTCAAAGAAAAAGGTACAATATGGGTCTCCTACTTCTAGAAATGTTGAAGTAACAAGGATTGGACTTGACCTCCCATCAAAAACAAATTAAAAACTAGACAAAATATTTAAAACAATTGTCTTGATAGATTGGAATGAGAGAAACTGAGGTCAGTTGGTTCAGTTCAGTCGCTCAGTCATGTCCGACTCTTTGCGACCCCATGAATAGCAGCACGCCAGGCCTCCCTGTCTATCACCAACTCCCGGAGTTCACCCAGACTCACATCCATCGAGTCAGTGATGCCATCCAGCCATCTCATCCTCTGTCGTCCCCTTCTCCTGCCCCCAATCCCTCCCAGCATCAGAGTCTTTTCCAACGAGTCAACTTTTCGCATGAGGTGGCCAAAGTACTGGAGTTTCAGCTTTAGCATCATTCCTTCCAAAGAAATCCCAGGGCTGATCTCCTTTAAAATAGACTGGTTGGGTCTCCTTGCAGTCCAAGGGACTCTCAAGAGTCTTCTCCAACCACAGTTCAAAAGCATCAATTCTTCAGTGCTCAGCCTTCTTTACAGTCCGACTCTCACATCCATACATGACCACTGGAAAAACCATAGCCTTGACCAGACGAACCTTTGTTGGCAAAGTAATGTCTCTGCTTTTGAATATGCTATCTAGGTTGGTCATAACTTTCCTTCCAAGGAGTAAGCATCTTTTAATTTCATGGCTGCAGTCACCATCTGCAGTGATTTTGGAGCCCAGAAAAATAAAGTCTGACACTGTTTCCACTGTTTCCCCATCTATTTCCCATGAAGTGATGGGACCAGATGCCATGATCTTCATTTTCTGAATGTTGAGCTTTAAGCCAACTTTTTCACTCTCCTCTTTCACTTTCATCAAGAGGCTTTTTAGTTCCTCTTCACTTTCTGCCATAAAAGTGGTGTCATCTGCATATCTGAGGTTATTGATATTTCTTCCAGCAATCTTGATTCCAGCTTGTGTTTCTTCCAGTCCAGCATTTCTCATGATGTACTCTGCATATAAGTTAAATAAACAGGGTGACAATATACAGCCTTGACGTACTCCTAATTTATACCCATACTTTTATATGATTCAAATTTCTCCAAAGGTCTTTTGGACTGGAGATTATTGGCTGGATTAAATGACTGTTTTTCTCACTCCTGTCTTTTCCTCAGCAACAATGGGATTTTATCTGTGCCTAGGACCAATAGCTTAAGTTTTTGATGGAAGCAGCAGGTGGTGGGAGTTCATCTATTTCCCACAGTGGTAACCGATTTGTTCATTCACTCCTCCCTAACATTCATTGAATCTCTTTCCAGCCTTTTGCCTTTTCTCATGAGTTACTTTGGAAAGAGCCTGCAAGTGGATATAAATCTCTTATCACAACAGCTCACACTTAGTCTTTAGCAGTTCATTAATATTTTAACTGATTTAGTCTTACTTACTTGTATGGCATTTATTTTGACTACCTGTACTCTAGCATAAGTAACAGAGATGGACATCCTCTCTTTCTCTATGGAGAGAGGTGAAGGCTCTATCCTTCGTTTTCAGACTGTCTTACAACTTCAGATGTCTGACAATTTTGAGGGAAAAAATGTGTTTGTAGTTTACCCAGCGCTTATTCATTGTTAGTGTAGCAACAGTGAAAATTGCTAGACAGTGCGATAGGGCAAGAAAAAGAAACATAAAACATTTGGAAAATAAATAAAACCAGCTCTATTAAAGTAACATTGATATGTAGATAATATTAAATATTCTACAGGTAATTATTGGTTTATAGATGCAAATTAGGCAAGACCATTAAAATACAAAGTTAATGTATCAAAATCACTCATCCTTAATACCATTCACAAATTATGATAAAATGAATACAGTTTATAATTACTGTAAAAACTGAATAGAAGAACTGAATTTAATAAAAGATGCTCATGGTCTCTTCAGACAAAATACAGTTCACTTCAGTTCAGTCGCTCAGTCGTGTCTGACTCTTTTTGACCCCATGGACTGCAGCATGCCAGGCCTCCCTGTCCATCACCAACTCCCGGAGTTTACTCAAACTCACGACCGTTGAGTTGGGATGCCATCCAATCATCTCATCCTCTGTTGTCCCTTTCTCCTCCCGCCTTCAATCTTTCCCAACATCAGAGTCTTCTTTTCAGATGAGGAAGTTCTTCACATAAGGTGGCCAAAGTATTGGAGTTTCAGCTTCACCATCAGTCCTTCTAATGAATATTCAGGATTTATTTCCTTTAGGATGGCCTGGTTGGATCTCCTTGCAGTCCAAGGGACTCTCAAGAGCCTTCTCCAATACCACAGTTCAAAAGCATCAATTCTTCGGTGCTCAGCTTTCTTTATGGTCCAGCTCTCACATCCATACATGACTACTGGAAAAACCATAGCTTTGACTAAGACAGACATTTGTTGGCAAAGTAATGTCTCTGCTTTTTAATAAGCTGTCTAGGTTGGTCATAACTTTTCTCCCAAGGAGTAAGCGTCTTTTAATTTCATGGCTGCAGTCACCATCTGCAGTGATTTTGGAGCCCAGAATAATAAAGTCTGTCACTGTGTCCCCATCTATTTGCCATGAAGTGATGGGACCAGATGCCATGATCTTAGTTTTCTGAATGTTGGCTTTAAGCCAACTTTTTCATTCTCCTCTTTCACTTTCATGAGGCTCTTTAGTTCTTCTTCACTTTCTGCCATAAAGGTGGTGTCATCTGCATATCTGAGGCCATTGATATTTCTTGATTTCAGTTTGTGATTCATCCAGCCCAGTGTTTCTCATGATGTACTCTGCATATATGTTAAATAAGCAAGGTGACTGTATACAGCCTTGATGTACTCCTGTCCCAATTTGGAACCGGTCCATTGTTCCATGTCCAGTTTTAACTGTTGCTTTCTCACCTGTGTACAGATTCTCAAGAGGCAGGTCAGGTGGTCTGGTATTCCCATCTCTTTCAGAATTTTCCACAGTTTATTGTGATCCACACAGTCAAAGGTTTGGCATAGTCAATAAAGCAGAAGTTGATGTTTTTCTGGAACTCTCTCACTTTTTTGGTGATTCAACAGATGTTGGCAATTTGATATCTGGTTCCTCTGCCTTTTCTAAAACCAGCTTGAATATTTGGAAATTCTCAGTAAATCTTTAATCCAATTTTCTGTTGATGGGTGGGGCTGTGTTCCCTCCCTGTTATTTACCTGGGGCCAAACTGGGCTGGACTTCCCTGGTGGCTCAGATGGTAAAGCTGTCTACAATGCGGGAGACCCATATTGGAGCCCTGGGTTGGGAAGATCCCCTGGAGAAGGAAATGGCAATCCACTCCAGTACTATTGCCTGGAAAATCCCATGGACAGAGGAGCCTGGTATGCTACAGTCTATGGGGTCGCAAAGAGTCAGACACGACTGAGCAACTTCACTTTTCAAACTGGGCTGGAAGAAGCACAAGCTGGAATCAAGATTGCCAGGAGAAATATCAATAACCTCAGATATGCAGATGACACCACTTTTATGGCAGAAAGTGAAGAGGAAATAAAAAGCCTCTTGATGAAAGTGAAAGAGGAGAGTGAAAAAGTTGGCTTAAAGCTCAACATTCAGAAAACGAAGATCATGACATCTGGTCCCATCACTTCATGGGAAATAGATAGGGAGACAGTGGAAACAGTGTCAGACTTTATTTTTTTGGGCTCCAAAATCACTGCAGATGGTGACTGCAGCCATGAAATTAAAAGACACTTACTCCTTGGAAGGAAAGTTATGACCAACCTAGATAGCATATTCAAAAGCAGAGACACTACTTTGCCAACAAAGGTCCATCTAGTCATGGCTATGGTTTTTCCAGTGGTCATGTATGGATGTGAGAGTTGGACTGTGAAGAAAACTGAATGTGGAAGAATTGATGCTTTTGAACTGTGGTGTTGGAGAAGACTCTTGAGAGTCCTTTGGACTGCAAGGAGATCCAGCCAGTCCATTCTTAAGGAGATCAGTCCTGGGTGTTCATTGGAAGGACTGATGTTGAAACTGAAACTCCAGTACTTTGGCCACCTCATGCGAGGAGTTGACTCATTGGAAAAGACCCTGATGCTGGGAGGGGTTGGAGGCAGGAGGAGAAGGGGATGACAGAGGATGAGATGGCTGGATGGCATCACCGACTCGATGGACATGAGTTCGAGTGAACTCCGGGAGTTGGTGATGGATAGGGAGGCCTGGCGTGCTGCGATTCGTGGGGTCTCAAAGAGTCGGACATTACTGAGTGACTGAACTGAACTGACTGAACTGAAACTATGGTGGAGGTAATGAAGATAATGGCGACCTCCTTCAAAGGGTCCCATGCACACACTGCTACTCTCAGTGCCCCCAGCTGTGCAGCAGGCCACCGCCAACCCATGCCTCCGCCAGAGACTCCTGGACACTCACGGGCAAGTCTGGGTCAGTCTCTTGTAGGGTCACTGCTCCTTTCTCTTGGGTCCTGGTGAGCACAAGGTTCTATTTGAGCCCTCCTAGAGTCTATTTCCAGTCCTGTGTAAGTTCTGGCAGCTCTATGGTGAGGTTAATGGTGACTTCCTCCAAGAGGGTTTATGCCATACCCAAGTCCTCTGCACCCAGAGCCCCTGCCCCTGCAGCAGTCCACTGCTGACCTGTACCTCCACAGGAGATACTCAAACACAGTTCTGTCTCAGTCTCTGTGGGGCCTCTGGTCCTGGTGTGCACAAAGTTTGTTTGAGCCCTCTGAGCATCTCTGTTGGGTATGGGGTTTGAGTCTAAACTCGATTTTGCCCCTCCTACTGTCCTTCTGGGGGTTCTCCTTTGCCCTTGGATGTGTGGTATCTCCTCAAAGTACTTTAGTAGTGATGGATAAATGTGGACTTCAGATATGCTTTAGAATTCTGGCCAGTAGGATTTGCAGACACACTAGCTGTGGGAGCTGGAGAAGGCAATGGCACACCACTCCAGTACTCTTTCCTGGAAAATCCCATGGATGGAGGAGCCTGGTAGACTGCAGCCCATGGGGTCGCTGAGGGTCGGACACGACTGAGCGACTTCACTTTCACTTTTCACTTTCATGCATTGGAGAAGGAAATGGCAACCCACTCCAGTGTTCTTGCCTGGAGAATCCCAGGGATGGGGGAGCCTGGTGGGCTGCCTTCTATGGGGTCGCACAGAGTCAGACATGACTGAAGCGACTTAGCAGCAGCAGCAGCTGTGGGAGCTGAGGGAAGGATCAGTATTTGTTAGTCCCTTGGACACCTGGGAGAGGTGCTGCCTTTGGTGTGTAGAGTTGGTACTACTCTTACTAAGTAGTAAAGACAGAGAGAAAGTCAGTTTGATGGGAAGTAATGGTGAAAAATTTTTTTAAATTTTATATTGAGTATGTTAAGACTTAGGTGTCCATTATATATCCAAAAGGAGATTTCCACTTTAGAATAATTAATCTCGTTGTTCCCCTTGCTTAGAAGACACTCTGTACTTTGCATGTTTTTTTTTTTCCCCCTAGTTATTTAGGCCTTGGCTTGGATATTGCATTCCTAGAGTTTTTCCCTAACTTACTACTCTGACATAGCTACTCATTTATTTTCTGTTGTATGTTGTGTCAATTGTAAATTATATACTCAATCTTTCTAGACAGCATTATTGGTAATGGATATTATCTTGTTTATTATTTGTGATAACATAAACTGAGCAAGAGCAGGACCTCAGTGTTTGGCAACTAGCAGAGGCTCAATGTACGTATTTACACAGTGAATGAGTGCCACTGGAAACAAATATCAGGGGACGTTTAGACCAGTAGATTAATAGGGATAAATAATATCACACATTTATGAGGATTAGCGGTAACACATGTAAATTTCTTGGCAGTGCTTAGCACATGGTAGACACTCTGTGAATGATGGCCAAAATGGTTATTTCCACTAACATGTGCTACCTAAACAGTTTTGCGTTCTCAGCAGCATGTTTAATTGGGATCACACAGCATCACATCAGGCACTTAAAGCAAGGGAATATTTGGTTAGGAGGAGAGTGTTGTCATTTAGTAATAATAAAATTATAATTTTACCTTTATTTAACTAAATTCAACTATACTCTTTTCTCTCCTGAATTCATGGGCTCATCATACTGTATATCAAAACATGGGCTTGTCAAACATGGGCTTATCATAATGTACATACAAAATATTAGGTAAACAACAGAATTCATATTAAGACTAATAAACTGGCATTGAGATATAAAACAAAGGCACATATATAACAGCAAAGCAGCCTCTTTCACATAGGGTGCTCAGAGCCCCAGCCATTAAGCCCTGGAGCTCCATACTTGGGCCATATTCCTTTATAATCCATTGACTTTCTGGGTATTATCCATTCTTTTCAGTTGCTTCACATCTATTACAAAGCATCCCTATGCTGAATGGATTTGTTATTTATAGGATGCTCAAAAGAAACGAGATGGGCAATTTTGAGTGTTGAAGAGCATCAAAGAGGGGACTGGTGAGGCTGAAGGTTTGCTAGGTCTTTGGTCTTGTGCTTCATAATAATTATGATTTATTTCCAAGTGTTCTGAATGATTCCATGCAGAATGTGGGGGCAGGCACTTCATATTTTATCATCCAGACAGAAGTTGTATTTCTGAGGGCATATTTTTTGGTTTTTGCCCTCCCTTCATTGTTACCCTATATCTGACCCCCTTAGCTTGTTAAAGGTTTGCTTTTGAAATGGAGGTCAGGGGCATGGTTAAAGCATTTGGAGAAAATCACGTTTTCTTTGCCCTACAAAAATATAACTCTCTACAAAGATGGAGAATCTCTCTAGAGACTACACTTTTGAATTCTGGAGGGTTGCATGTTTGAAATGTTAATACAATTTTATGGATGAAAATTTTACCTGAAAAACATTTCTAAAATATATGCCTGTCAAATATCCTTCCCCCCAGGGACAGTTCTTTCCTACACATCAAAGGCAGCTCCTCTTCCAGGGACAGCCCTCTGCAGTGGGAGAATTGGGACCTTCTGTTACATGGAGGCAAGGCCCACAGTATTCAATTATTGGAGACTGTCATTATCCACACTATTTGGAAAGAGAGGACAAAGAGAGATCAACCCCAAAAGCAACACTTTCTAGAAAGAATGTTCATAAAATATTTATACTATACATTTAGGATCTTTAAGAATGTCAGTCTCTCTGATTCAGATAAACTAAAATATATTCCTTTTTCCCTATGTGGTTTATATAGCCCCAGTCATCATAAAAATGCAACCTTTATCAAAACAAAGAGAAACACATCTAAAGAAAATAGCTAAGTCATCCTAAATATGATGGTAAACTAGAGCAGTGATTTTCAAACCTTCGCTGTCAGGGCATTAGTATGTGCTGGAGGCATGTTTCCAGGTGATACTAATGCTGCTAATCAGGCACCACACACTAAATCCATTGCGCCAGAGTGAAGACCACAACTGTTTCTGTTATTTGCATTACTCTTTCTGTAACTCCACTTTGCTGGATTCTTGTTCTTTAGTATTTAATAGGTATAGATGTTCAGCTTTTCCTGTGATACTTTCACATGTGTCTCATGGCACTAAACTTTACAGTCTCTTTTACTTGCCACCAAAACTGACTAAAAATCAAAATATCTTTTACTTTTTTCATCACTGGTGAAGTATCTACTCTGTGTGTGTGAATGACGGAGGTTATGAAATATTTGAAGATTGTCTCCACCTTGCTAAGGTATAAAAATCTTCTTGGAGGAAATCTTGCTGGCTCTTAGAGTATCCCTTTCTCCAATCTCTATGGGGTCAAATTCAAGTTGGAAGTAATCCAGTAGTAACAAACCCATGAATATCAAGACAATAAGAAGGCAGAAGGGTCAAAGAAATTTGCCTGGGGGGCTTGAGAAAATTGCTCTTAATCTCTATCTTCATTCAGTCCTAAGACAATAAAATAGGAAAATTTATCAATACTTCCTACTTTTAAAGGTACTTACTAGAGGAAAATACTGCTGTTACTCCTTCCTTTCCACGAGAAGAATCAAATTTTGATCTGGTGAAATGTAGGGAGCCTGAGACTGATGTTCAACACTCTGTGCTTCTCTATTGGGCTGTATCAAACGTCAAGTGCTAGCAAGGTAATGCTCAAAATCCTTCAAGCTAGGCTTCAACAGTATGTGAACTGAGAACTTCCAGATGTACAAGCTGGATTTAGAAAAACCCGAGGAACCATAGATCAAATTGCCAACATCCACTGGATTGTAGAAAAAGCAAAGGAATTCCAAAAAAAATTGACTTTTGCTTCATTGACTCTGCTAAAGCCTTTGACTGTGTGGATCATAACAAACTGTGGAAAATTCTTCAAGAGGTAGGAATATCAGACCACCTTACCTGTCTCCTTGTATGCAGAGAAACTTGTTCGTAGATCAAAAAGCAACAGTTAGAACCAGACATGGAATAAGGGACTAGTTCAAAACTGGGAAAGGAATACATCAAGGCTGTATGTTGTCACCCTGTTTAACTTATATGCAGAGTGCATCACGTGAAATGCTGGGTTGGATGAATCACAAGCTGGAATCAAGATTGCAGGGATAAATATCAACATCCTCAGATATGCAGATAATATTATTCTAATGGCAGGAAGTGAAGAGGAACTATAGAACCTCTTGATGAGGGTGAAAGAGGAGAGTGAAAAATCTTGCTTAAAATTCAGCGTTAAAAAGACCCTAAAATCATGGCATCCAATCCCATCACTTCATGGCAAATAAATGGGGAAAATGTGGAGGTAGTGACAAATTTCATTTTCTTGGGCTCCAAAGTCACTGCCAACTATGAATGCAGCCATGAAATTAAAAGAGATTTGCTCCTTGGGAAAAAGAAGCTATTACAAACCTAGATGCATATTAAAACGCAGAGACATCAGTTTGCTGATAAAGATCTGTATATTCAAAGCTATGGTTTTTCCAGTAGTCATGTACAGATGTGACAATTGAGCCATAAAGATGGCTGTGATGGTGGTTTAGTTGCTAAGTTGTGTCTGAGTCTTGTGACCGCATGAACTGTAGCCCACCAGGCTCCTCTGTCTATGGGATTCTCCAGGCAAGAATACTGGAGTGGATTGCCATTTCCTTCTCTAGGGGATCTTCCTGACCCAGGAATCGAATCTGGGTCTTCTGCATTGCAGGCAGATGATTTATTGACTGAGCAAAGATGGATGAGTACTGAAGAACTGATGGTTTTGAACTGTGGTGCTGGAGAAGACTCTTGAGAATCCCTTGGACAGCAAGGAGATCAAATCAGTCAATCCTAAAGGAAATCAACCCTGAATATTCATTGAAAGGACTGATGATGAAGCTGAAACTTCAATACTTTGGCTACCTGATATGAAGGGCTGGCTCATTGGAAAAGATCCTGATTCTGGGAAAGACTGAAGGCAGGAGAAGAAAGGGATGACAGAGGATGAGATGGTTGGATGGCATCACCCACTCAATGGACATGAGTTTGCACAAACTCTTGGAAATGATGAAGGACAGGGAAGCCTGGTGTACCGCAGCTCATGGGATCGAAAAAAGTTGGACATGACAGTGACTGAACAACAACAAATGTCAAAGGTCATGGACTTCATGTTGTCTCCCTGCCTGATTTGTGTTTTCTGCTCGTTTGTTTTATGTGTTTGGGTGAGGGTTGGGGGAGGATCATGAAGCTACCTTACCCTGCTAAGTCGACTCTCCCTTCTGTGATTCTAAGTGCCTAGATTATGTGTGCGGGGTGAAAGAAATTCAGACACCCACACATTGTAGACTAAGGTTCAAACCATGCTCCTCAATCTGGGTTTATAAGCAAAGACTCTATAACAGTTGTTACTTTTTCCCCTTGTGCAGATGTTTGGATTTCTTCTAGTTGCATATGAAAAGAGTAATCTTACTAAAAACCCCATCAGATATGTGGTCAGGCATTGGACTAGTAGAATTAGTTCTGGCAAATACTGAGATTAAAGCTAAGGCATGCTGAAAGGTAGCGTGAATTCAAGCACATGGATAAGGAAAAATGGAAAAGTATAAGATGTTATTGTTACTGAATCAAACCTGAGTCCACTTCCCTGTGCACAATAAAGCCAATTTACTGACCCTAGGTTGAAGTGAAGAGAAATGCAGTTTACTTCAGGGCATCAAGCCAGAGGTCTCAACAGCTAGTGCTAAAAGACAGGGTTAGGGGAAGGGGGTTGTGAGGTGTATGATCAGCTCATGGACATTCTTCTGGTTGGTTGCATGCGCATATGGTGCAGTAGCTCAGTTGTGTCTGACTTTGTGACCCCCATAGACTGTAGCCCACCAGGCTTCTCTGTCCATGGAATTTTTCAGGTGAGAATACTGGAGTAGGTATTTCCTACTCCAGGGGATCGTCCCTACCCAGGGATCAAACTCACGTCTCTTGCATCTCCTAAACTGGCGGGCGATTTACCACTGCACCACCTGGGCAGCCCTTCTGAATGATTGATGGTGAGGTAACTGGCAGTCAATATCATCAGCCTTCTGAGTCCAACCAGAGTGGGCTCTATATGCACAAGGGCAGCATATAGTAACTTCTTCTACATGCTGGGAGTTTCAGTATTTGCAAAACAGCTCAAAGAGCATGGCTTAGAAAATTACCTATAGCCCTTGATGAGGAACTAAAGGTCTTTGAGTCTGGTTAATGACTAAACTATCTTTTGTCTTGCTTTATTGTTTCCTTTCTTTCTGCATTTTCTCACTTCATTGATTAAATTTATTCTTTGGAACTCAGGGAAGCCTAGGAGGCTAGTTTTTCTATGGACAATAGGAAGGCAGAGGACATGGGGGTGGGAGTCTGTTCTACTAAGACCCCACAGAGTTCTGCTTGGTTACAGTTTGGGCAAAGTGACACTGGAGATTAAAAATTGAGTCTGGATATCCAGGTGTTGGGAACTGTCTGAGTTACATGAATGTAAATGAAGATGAAATAATTATGGTTAAGGCTAAAGCTTAGACAGTAAAAATACTGTCACAGCCTAGAGGTGTTGAGAAAAGTAGGGAGGGGGGAAAGAGGGAATTACAATTTGAGCATTTTTTCACACTGGGTTCATAGTGTAATCTTGAGGCTTGAATTTGGTTTCACATTTTCAATGATTTCTCTTCCTAAGCATCAGTCTTTATTTGTTCTCTTTGTATTTCATTTTATGTGGTGGTGGTTTTTAAGATAGAATAAGAGTTGACTGCAGAGTTCTAATATATTGATAAAAGTAATTTGCTTTTTGAACTCTCATAGAGCCAGATCAAAAGTTTTTGTGTTTGTTTTTTTGTAATTTTTGTATCCCCTTGTTTTGTGCTTATGAACATGAGTAAAAGTGGGAAAGCAGTATTTCCCTAAAACAACCTAAGGGAAGAAATCACTGGATACAAATTATTGATTGCATGTCCCTCCATCCCTCCTCCCCGCCTTAGTAGGCTTGTTATCAGAGTGACAGTTTGGCAAGATCACAAATTAATACTGTGTCTTCTAGGAGAAATATGATATTCATTCATTGTTGAGTAAATCCATATATTAAAGCCAAACATTGATAAATAATGTAGACCAGTATTTCCCCAAAAGGCATATTTCCATATTCCCTGTAAGGGTGACAGCATGCTACTATATTTAATAGCTCTCACTATTGCCATCTCATATGTGTGAATGATGTTTCAGTGGTTAAGTCTCTGATTTATTAATTAGAATGCAGTTTTCAGCATGCTAATGTTACCCTGAGTTGGATGATAAGCATATATTTTAAATATGAGGTTTGGCAATTGCACAATATTTTAAGTTGAACTGGAATATGTAAACAATGAAAATCTCTCAAAGGTATAGAGGATTTGGATCACTTCCCTGTGTGCTGGCAGTTTAAAAACAAAATTAGCATTTGTTTTATCAAGGATGAAACAGAACAGGGTATTACTCTAAAAGCAACTTTTTTTTTTTTTTTCTTGTTTAGGGAGCTTCTTCCCCTTAAGTCCTCCTCTACCCAACCAAAACCCAGATATTTTGAAAGATGTTACTTTTCTGTATTCTGTCTCTGCAATATGCAGGGTATGCATATATAATATGCAAGGGTATACTCTTAGATAGACAAACAATTCTTTCTTTTATAAGGTAAACCTGCTTGCTAATTCTTTTTTTTTAATTGATCTTTTTAAAAAACTTTTGGAAGTCTTCTATACAGGCTGAAAAAGTAACCACTTAATTGCATACATGTGTTTTTAAGTTTATAGTTACTTCAAGTCCAAAGTTCATAGCCACCTTCCATTTGCTTCTAGTGGGTCACCAATCCTAACATAGTCACTCAAGTTGGTGACATAATACTGAAATTAAAAAATATGAAAAGCCTATAACATGAGGGATTGAACTTGTTCCCAGGTACCGAATTCATAATTTGGTGTGTGATTTTAGTATGTGAATAGGTTAACTGTTCATTGCTATCCTTGACCTTTTTTTTTAAACAATGTAAAACATGATACTATCTCATGTGAATAAGGCATAAAAATGAGGATAGATTACTTTGCAATGTTCAGGTTTTGTTTGTGTCTTGTCTCTTTAGTTCTGACCAAAAGACAGTAAGAAAAATAAAGTTGGTCAAAGGTAGAAACTTCCTAACTCTGCAGATTTGTAATAAAATGAGTTGTGAAAAAAAAGGTGAAAATTCGGATCATTTTCTGTGACATTTTATAGTCAACCTGACATTACCCCTCCAGTTAGTTTCCTGTTCTATGTAGATATAACTCCTATAATCCTTTGTTTGATGTATGAAGACACAGTGCTCTACATCCACCCCTTCCATCATAGTTATAGTTGAACCTAACAGAAACTTCACTGGAAATGAATGCTAGAAATCATAATGGCATTTTGTTTCATGCATTTAGGGAAATGCTATTTGGGATATAAAACAAGGGGCTGCCCTGGAAAGAAATAAACAACTGAAGTCCATAATGTTATGATTTGGTGTCAAGAATATTGTTTCCTGGGAAGGATCTCATGATGTTTTTATTTTATATTTTATCCTATTATCCTTAATTTTGTTTAAAGTTTAAGGTATGTCCCTCAGAAGGGAGTACAGCAACAGGTGCATGGAAGGCAAAGAGGAGAAAATTTACCACAGAGATCAGTGCTGACCAGCACTTCCCAGCCTGAGACACTTGTTAGTACACACACTTCAGCAAATGGAGTCTGGGTGCTGAGGCTCAGGCTTCAGAAGTTGGACCCCAGAGAGAAGACTGGGGTGAAGATACTCTGAGGGGGCTAATACAGCACAGCTGAGGGAGTCCATGAAAAAGAGTAGGCCAGCCAGAGGGGCAAGAGGTTATTATGTTGGGGACCCTCTAACATCATGCACTTGCAGACATCAGGACATCTCTGGGACAGCGTAAGTGCACCAGTATTCAAATTATAGGATTCCCAGAAGAGGAAAAGAAAAAGAAGGGGTGTGAGAAAATATTTGAGGGATTATAGCTGAAAACTTCTCTAACATGGGAAACAAAATAGCCACCCAAGTCCAGGAAGCCCAGAGAGTCTGATACAGTATAAACCCAAAGAGAACTATGGTAAGACACATATTAATAAAACTAACAAAAATTAAACACAAAGAAAAATATTAAAAGAAGCAAGGGAAAAGCAACAAATAACATACAAGGGGATTCTCTTAAGGCTAAAAGCTGAAATTTCAGCAGAATTTCTGCAGACCAGAAGGGAGTGGCAGGGTACACTTAAAATGATGAAAGGAAAAAAAGTACAACCAAGACTACTCTACCCAGAAAGGATCTCATTCAGATTTGATGAAGAAATTAAAAGTTTTATAGATAAGCAAAAGTTAAGGGAATTCAGCACCACCAAGTCAGCTTTACAACAAACACTAAAAGAACTTCTCTAGACACAAAACACAAGAAAAATAAAACACCTACAAAAGAAACCCTAAACAATAAAGTACATGGTAATAGGATCACAAGTATCAATAAATGAATTAAATACTCCAACTAAATGCGCAGATTGGCTGAATGCACACAAAAAGACCCCTTGCTGTCTACAAGAGATCGACTTTAGGCCTAGGGACACATACAGACTGAAAGTGAGGGGCTAGAAAAAGATACTACATGCAAATGGAAATCAAAAGAAGGCAGGAGTTACAATACTCATACCAGATAAAATAGACTTTAAAGAATATTACAAGGAAAAAAAAAGAATATTACAAGGGACAAGGAGGACACTATATAATAACCAAGGGATCAATTCAAGAGAATGATATAACAATTACAAATATATATGCAAGCAACATATGAGCACTTTAATACATAAGGCAAACATTAACAAATATAAAATGGGAAATCAGCAGTAGCATGATAATAGTGGGAGACTTTAATATCCCTCTCACACCAGTGGACAGATCATCCATACAGAAAATTAATAAGGAAACACAAGCCTTAAATGACACATTGGGTTGGATGGACCTAAACAGGACATTCAGGTCAAGTGCAGTAGAATTCACTTTTTCTCATGTGCACAGAAAATATTCTACAGGATAGATCATTTCTTGGGTCACAAATCAAGCCTTGGTAAATTTAAGAAAATATCAAACATTTTTTTCTGACCATAACTCTGTAAGATTAGATATAAATTACAGGCAAAAATGGTGAAAAACAAAACACATAAAGGCTAAACAATATATTTCTGAATAAATAAGAGGTCAGTGAAGAAATAAAAAAGGAAATAAAAAAATATATAAATAAATGGCAATGAAAATATAACAATTTAAAATCTATGGAAAAAAAATCTATGGGATGCAGTAAAAGCAGTGCTAAAAGAGAAGTTTATAGCAATACAAACCTACTTCAAGAAACCAGAAAATATCAAATAAACAACCTAACCTTACAAATAAAGCAAGTAGAAAAAAAACAATAAATCCCCAAAGTTAGTAGCAGGAAAGAAATCATAAAGATCAGAGCAGAAATGAAAAAGAAATAAAGGAGCAATAGCAAATATCAATAAAATTAAAAGTTGGTTCTTTGAGAAGGTAAAAAAAAAAAAGAAACCATTAGCCAGACTCATTAAGAGAAAAAGAAGTCTCAAATCAAAAAAATTGGGAATGAAAAAGAATTTATAACAAGCAACACAGAAATACAAAGATCCTAAGAGACTGCTATGAGCAACTATATGCCAATAAAATCGACAACCTCAAAGAAATGGCCAAATCCTTGGATTAGTATAATCTTCCAAATCTGAACGAGGAGGAAATAGAAAATACAAGCACAGAAATTAAAACTGTAATCAAAAATCTTCCAACAAACAAAAGCCTAGGACCAAATGACTTCACAAGCAAATTCTACCTAACATTTAGAGACAAGGTAACATCTACAATGCTCAAAACTCTTTCAGAAAATTGCAGAGCAAAGAAAGCTCCCAAACTTATTCTACAAGGCCACTATCACTCTGATACCAAAAACAAAGATACCCCACACCAAAAAAAAAAAGAAAGAAAAAATTACAGGCATGTATCACTAATGAACATAGAAGCAAAAATCCACAACAAAATTCTAACAAATAGAATACAACAACACATTAAAAGGATCATACACAATGATCAAGTGAGGTTTATCCCAGGTATGCAAGGATTCTTCAATAGATGCAAATCAATCAATGTGATACACTACATTAACAAATTGAATGATAGAAACCATATGATTATCTCAGTAGAAGCAGAGAAATCTTTTGACAAAATTCAATACCTATTTTTGATAAAAACATTCCAAGAAATTGGCATAGAAGGAATCTACTTCAATATAATAAAGGTCACAAAAGACAAACTCACAGCAAACATTATTCTCAATGGTGAAACACTGAAAGCGTTTCCTCCAAGATTAGGAACAAGACAAGAGTGCCCACTCTAAGCACCATTATTCAATATGGTTTTGGAAGTCCTAGCCATGGCGATCAGAGTAGAAAAAGAAATAAAAGAACCCAGATTGGTAAAGAAGAAGTAAAATTCCCATTGTTTGCAGATTACATGATAGTAACGCCACCAGAAAAATGCCACCAAAAAGTTACTAGAACTAATCAGTGAATTTAGGAATATCACAAGATAAAATGAATACACAGAAATTTCTTGCATTCCTATACACTAATAATGTAAAATTAGAAAGAGAAATTAAGAAGATGATCTCATTCACCATTGCAACAAAAAGAATAAAATGCCTAGTAATAAACCTACCTAAAGAGACAAAAGTCTTATTTGCAGAAAACTGTAAGACACTAATGAAAGAAATCAAAGTCGACACAAACAGATGGAGAGATATACCATGTTCTTGGACTGGAAGAATCAATATTGTGAAAATGACTACTACCCAAAGCAGTCTACAGATTCAATGCAATCCCTATCAAACTACCAATGGCATTTTTCACAGAACAACAACAACAACAAAAACCTATGATTTGTATGAAAACACAAAAGATCCCTGACAGCCAAAGCAATCTTGAGAAAGAAAAAGAGAGTTGGAGGAATCAGGTTCCCTGACTTCAGACTATACTACAATGCTACAGTCATCAAGACAGTATGGCCCTGGGATAGGACAGAAATATAGACCAATGGAACAATGTAGAAAGCTCAGAGATAAACCCATGAAGCTATGGGTACCTTATCTTGATATAGAAGGCAAGATCATACAACAGAGAAAAGACAGCCTCTTCAATAATTGGTGGGCTTCCCTTGTGGCTCAGCTGGTAAAGAATGCCTGCAATGCAGGAGACCTGGGTTTGATCCCTGGGTTGTGAAGATCCCCTGGAGAAGGGAAAGGCTGCTCACTAAGTATTCTGTCCTGGAGAATTCTGTGGACTGTGTAGTCCATGGGGTTGCAAAGAGTCGGACATGACTGAGCGACTTTCACTTCAATAATTGGTGCTAGGAAAACTGGATGGCTAACGTAAAACAATGAAATTAGAACACTTCCTAACACCATATGTAAAAATAAACTTGAAATGAATTTCAGGCTTAAATGTAAGACCAGAAACTATAAAACTCTTAGAGAAAAACACAGGCAGTATACTCTTTGACATAAAGCATAGCATGATCATCTTTGACCCACTTCCTAGAGTAATGGAAATAAAAATAAACAAATGGAACCTAATTAAACTTAAAAGCTTTTGCACAGCAAAGGAAACAATAAATGAGATGAAAAGTTAACAGTCAGAATGGGAGAAAATGATTGCAAATGAAGCAACTGACAAAGGATTAATATCCATAAGCATCTCATACAGCTCAATATCAGAAAAACAAACAGCCCTATCAAAATAATATGCAGAACACCTAAACAGACATTTCTCTAAAGAAGACATACAGATTGCCAACAAACACATGAACATTACTCATTGTTAGAGAATGCAAATCAAAAGTACAGTGAATTATCACCTCAAACCAATCAGAATGGCAAACAGTAAGTGCTGGAGAGGATGTGGAGAAAAGAGAATGCTGCTGCACTCTTGGTTGGAACGTTATTGATGCAGCCACTATGGAGAACAGTATCAAGATTCCTTAACAAACAAGGAATAAAACTACCTTTTGATCCCACACTCTCACTACTGGGCATATACCCTGAGTAAACCACAATTCAAAAAGACATGTACCTTGATGTTCATTGCAACATTATTTACAATAGTCAGGAGATAGGATAACCTAGATGTCCTTCAACAAATGAAATGAAAAATAAGATGTTGTACATATATACAATGGAATATTACTCATCCATGTAAAGGAATGAATTTGAGTCAGTTGTAGTGAGATGGATAAGCCTAAGTTATACAGAGTGAAGTAAGTCAGAAAGAGAAAAACAGATATCATGTGTATGTGTGTGTGTATATATATATATATATATATATATATATGGAATCTAGAAAAATGATACTGATGAACCTATTGCAGGGCAGGAATAGAAATGCAGATGTAGAGAATGGATTGTGGACACAGTGGAGGAAGGAGAGGGTAGGGTGAATTGATAAAGTAGCATTAACATATATACACTATCATGTATAAAATAGATAGGTAGTGGGAAGTTGCTGTATAACATGGGGAGCCCAGCCTGGTGCTCTGTGATGACCTATAGGGTTGGGATGGGAAGGGGGAGGGAGGCTTAAAAGGGACGGGATCCTTATATAATTATGACTGATCCATGTTGTTGTATAGCAGAAACCAACACAAGATTGTAAAGCAATTATCCTCCAGTTTTTTTAAAAAGAATAAACATGGGGTATAAAAGACATCAGAAAAGTTTTTTGCTAAAAATAGCTACAAAACGTGTAACATATATGATATTAAAATTCTTTTTCTGGCATTTATTATTGACATGTTGGTCTTTAAAAATGAGACTTCAGGCTATACTACAAAGCAACAGTCCTCAAGACAGTATGGTACTGGCACAAAGACAGAAACAGATCAATGGAACAAAATAGAAAGCCCAGAGGTAAATCCACGCATCTATGGACACCTTATCTTTGACAAAGGAGGCAAGAATATACAATGGAAAAAAGACAATATCTTTAACAAATGGTGCTGGGAAAACTAGTCAACCACTTGTAAAAGAATGAAACTAGAACACTTTCTAACACCATACACAAAAATAAACTCAAAATGGATTAAATATCTAAATGTAAGACCAGAAACTATAAAACTCCTAGAGGAAAACATAGGCAAAACACTCTCTGACATTAATCACAACAGAATCCTCTATGACCCACCTCCCAGAGTAATGGAAATAAAAGCAAAAATAAACAAATGGGACCTAATTAAACTTAAAAGCTTTTGCACAACTAAGGAAACTCTAAGCAAGGTGAAAAGACAGCCTTCAGAATGGGAGAAAATAATAGCAAATGAAACAACTGACAAAGAATTAATCTCAAAAATATACAAGCAACTCCTGCAGCTCAATTCCAGAAAAATAAATGACCCAATCAAAAAATGGGCCAAAGAACTAAACAGACATTTCTCCAAAGAAGACATACAAAAGGCTAACAAACACATGAAAAGATGCTCAACATTACTCATTATCAGAGAAATGCAAATCAAAACCACAATGAGGTACCATCTCATGCCAGTCAGAATGGCTGCTATCAAAAAGTCTACAAACAGTAAATGCTGGAGAGGGTGTGGAGAAAAAGGAACCCTCTTACACTGTTGGTGGGAATGCGAACTAGTACAGCCACTATGGAGAACAGTGTGGAGATTCCTTAAAAAACTGGAAATAGAACTGCCATATGACCCAGCAATCCCACTGCTGGGCATACACATCGAGGAAACCAGAACTGAAAGAGACATGTGTACCCCAATGTTCATTGTAGCATTGTTTACAATAGCCAGGACATGGAAACAACCTAGATGTCCATCGGCAGACAAATAGATAAGAAAGCTGTGGTATATATACAAAATGGAATATTACTTAGCTATTAAAAAGAATACATTTGAATCAGTTCTAATGAGGTGGATGAAACTGGAGCCTATTATACAGAATGAAGTAAGTCAGAAAGAAAAACACCAATACAATATATTAACACATATATATGGAATTTAGAAAGATGGTAACAATGAAAGATGGTAACAATGACCTTATATGTGAGACAGCAAAAGAGACACAGATGTAAAGAACAGACTCTTGGACTCTGTGGGAAAGGTGAGGGTGGGATGATTTGAGAGAATAGCATTGAAACATGTATATTACCATATGTGAAATAGATCACCAGTCCAGGCTCAATGCATGAGGCAGGGTGCTCAGGGCTGGTGCACTGGGATGACCCTGAGGGAGGGATGGGGAACACATGTACACTCATGGTTGATTCATGTGAATGTATGGAAAAACCAGCACAATATTGTAAAGTAATTAGCCTTCATTTAAAATAAAAAAAAAATGAGTTGCTTTAATGTAGATGAATTTGATATTGCTGCTGTTATAATAAAAATATACTAAATAATAAAAGCTTCAGGTAAATCTAAATAGATATAATATTCTAGATGCTTCTGGAACTTATGCCATCTTCTGGTGCTTATTTGCATGAGTTTAGTGATTGACGATCTTTTCCCTACTGGCGGGAGATTCAAGGGAATGAGCACACGGACACTTCTGGAAGAGAGGTTTGAGAACAGTAAAAACTGCAGGGACTGCATGGCTTCTGTTCATCTTGTCAGTCTGAGTAGCTGACTTTGAGCTCTTATGGCAAGAAAGATTCCAGCAGTAAGTATGTAAATAAAGGTCATAAGACTCTGTCACAAAGAGTGCCACTATAGGAATTAAAGGCTTGAACACAAGCCTCAAGAGATGAACATTCTATCATATATCTCTGCCTTTCAAACATATGCACTGTGTCACAGACCTGAGTCTAGAACCTGCACCCTGAAAACTGAAGGACACACCA
This sequence comes from Bos indicus, assembly GCF_029378745.1. Lineage (NCBI taxonomy): Eukaryota > Metazoa > Chordata > Mammalia > Artiodactyla > Bovidae > Bos > Bos indicus. Next base: position 44,254,187 of record NC_091783.1, read on the forward strand.
AAAGAGAAGCAGGCCCTGTTGCCCCAACTCAACAAGAAAAAAAGGTATTTTTTTCCTTAGGTTATTTCCAATTATTTTCTCACTTTTGAAACATTTTTGTTGAACTAATTTTGATTGATATACCTTTATACTTGTATTTCTGACTCCATTCCATTACCACAGAATTTATTCTGTCCTTTCAGTTCAGTTCAATTCAGTCGCTCAGTGTGTCCGACATTTGCAACCCCATGAATCGCAGCACACCAGGCCTTCCTGTTCATAAACAACTCCTGGAGTTCACCCAAACTCATGTCCATTGAGTCAGTGATGCCATCCAGCCATCTCATCATCTGTCGTCCCCTTCTCCTCCTGCCCCCAACCCCTCCCAGCATCAAGGTCTTTTCCAACGAGTCAACTCTTTGCATGAGGTGGCCAAAATATTGGAGTTTCAGCTTCAACATCAGTCCTTCCAATGAACACTCAGGAATGATCTCCTTTAGGATGAACTGGTTGGATCTCCTTGCAGTCCAAGGGACTCTCAAGAGTCTTCTCCAGCACCGCAGTTCAAAAGCATCAATTCTTCGGCGCTCAGATTTCTTCACAGTCCAACTCTCACATCCATACATGACACTGGAGAAACCATAGCCTTGACTAGGCGGACCATTGTTGGCAAAGTAATGTCTCTGCTTTTGAATATGCTATCTAGGTTGGTCATAACTTTCCTTCCAAGGAGTAAGTGTCTTTTAATTTTATGGCTGCAGTCACCATCTGCAGTGATTTTGGAGCTCAAAAAATAAAGTCTGACACTATTTCCACTGTTTCCCCATCTATTTCCCATGAAGTGATGGGACCAGATGCCATGATCTTCGTTTTCTGAATGTTGGGCTTTAAGCCAACTTTTTCACTCTCCTCTTTCACTTTCATCAAGAGGCTTTTTAGTTCCTCTTCACTTTCTGCCATAAGGGTGGTGTCATCTGTGTATCTGAGGTTATTGATATTTCTCCCGGCAATCTTGATTCCAGCTTATGTTTCTTCCAGCCCAGCATTTCTCATGATGTACTCTGCATAGAAGTTAAGTAAGCAGGGAGACAATATACAGCCTTGACGTACTCCTTTTCCTATTTGGAACCAGTCTGTTGTTCCATGTCCAATTCTAACTGTTGCTTCCTGACCTGCATATAGGTTTCTCAAGAAGCAAGTCAGGTGGTCTGGTATTTCCATCTCTTTCAGAATTTTCCACAGTCTATTGTGATTCACATAGTCAAAGGCTTTGGCATAGTCAATAAAGCAGAAATAGATGTTTTTCTGGAACTCTCTTGCTTTTTCCATGATCCAGCGGATGTTGGCAATTTGATGTCTGGTTCCTCTGCCTTTTCTAAAACGAGCTTGAATATCTGGAAGTTCACGGTTCATGTATTGCTGAAGCCTGGCTTGGAGAATTTTGAGCATTACTTTACTAGCGTGTGAGATGAGTGCAATTGTGAAATCATTTGAGCATTCTTTGGCATTGCCTTTCTTCGGGATTGGAATGAAAACTGACCTTTTCCAGTCCTGTGGCCGCTGCTGAGTTTTCCAAATTTGCTGGCATATTGAGTGCAGCACTTTAACAGCATCATCTTTTAGGGTTTGAAATAGCTCAATTGGAATTTCATCACCTCCACTAGCTTTGTTCGTAGTGATGCTTTTTAAGGCCCACTTGACTTCACATTCCAGGATGTCTGGCTTTAGGTGAGTGATCACACCATTGTGATTATCTGGGTTGTGAAGATCTTTTTTGTATAGTTCTTCTGTGTATTCTTGCCACCTCTTCTTAGTATCTTCTGCTTCTGTTAGGTCCATACCATTTCTGTCCTTTATCGAGCCCATCTTTGCATGAAATGTTCCCTTGGTATCTCTAATTTTCTTGAAGAGATCTCTAGTCTTTTCCATTCTGTTGTTTTCCTTTACTTACTGCTTATTTGTAGCTTTTTCCTCTGACATAATCCTGGCTTCCATTATCTGCAATTTATTTAATTTTTTAACCCTAGTATATATGTAAATCAGTTTTAGAAATGTTAAATTATATGTTAGTGAGAAGCAAATTTACCAACTAGGGTATGCTGTTTTCTATGTACAGTTGTTTTGGTCTTTAGCCAGTCTTTGCAGCAAAGAATCAGTTTCCTTTTTGTTTGCCCTTCAGAGAGGTTATATCTTCAGTTGTTAATACAGTCAGTTTTATTTGGCACTGTGTGCATTCCATCTTGGGATTCCTCTCATATCTTGGTGACTGTTGATTTAAGCAATAAGTTTCACTCTGTGTGGTGTAGAAGTTCAGTGGGTTTTGATAGATGCATAGTCATATTTAAATCATAGTAACTTTAAAAATATTTCTTTCACTATAAAAATTCCCTACGTGGCCCTTTTGTACTTGACTCTCCCCAACCTTTTGCAACTACTGATTTAATTTTCATCTCAATAATTTTCACTTTTTCAAATTATCATATAAATAACAACATGTAATGTGTGTACTTTTGAGGTTTTATTACTTAGCAAATGTGTTTAAATTCTATACTTTAAATATTTTTGCTAAATAGCTTTCTATACTTATAGAAGTACCACAGGTTTATTTATTTTTAAATCCATTCACCTTTGAAAGATATCTTACAGTTTCTAGTTTGGGAAGTTTATGAGTTAAGTGCTTTAAACATTCACATACAAGTTTTTATGTGAACATAGTATTTAATTTGCTTGGGTAAAAAAAATAGTAGAAATTGCTGGGTCCTATTGTCTTATATTGGAGAAGGAAATGGCAACCCACTCCAGTGTTCTTGCCTGGAGAATCCCAGGGACGGGGGAGCCTGGTGGGCTGCCGTCTCTGGGGTTGCACAGAGTCAGACACGACTGAAGCGACTTAGCAGCAGTAGCATTGTCTTATATATATGTTTAACTTTGTAAGAAACTATACAAGAAAGCTTCAACCTATAATTTTTTATATTATTGATTGTGTTTTTGATGTCATATTTATTTTTATTTTTAATTAATTAATTAATTAATTTTACTTTACAATATTGTATTGGTTTTGCCGTACATTGACTTGAATCTGCCATGAGTGTACATGTGTTCCCCATCCTGAACCCTCCTCCCACCTCCCTCCCCATCCCATCCCTCTGGGTCATCCCAATGCACCAGCCCTGAGCACCCTGTATCATGCATTTGATGTCATATGTAAAATTCATTGGCAAACATTGTCATACAGATTTTCCTAAATTTTCTTCTAGAAATCTTATGATTTAACATTTTACATTTAGGTCTATTAATTTCAGGTAATATTTTTGTACTTTATGAAGTATTTTTGTTTTGTTTGTTTTTTACATATAGATATTTGTATTTTCCAGCACCATTTATTGAAAAGAAATTATTTCTACACTGAATTGCCTTTGCTTATTTTTCAAAAATCATATGAATACATTTTTGTGGGTCCATATCCTGACTATATTGTGCTCCATTGATCTATATTCCTAACTTTCAGCAATTTTGTACCAGCTGACTATTAGAAATTTATATTAATAGTAGCTCTTGAAATTAGCACCATGTGTTTTCCAAAATTTGCTTCTTCATTGTTTAAGTATTATACTAGTACCTTTCCAATAAATTTTAGAATCAGCTTATTGATACTCATAAGAAACTTGCTAAGATTTTGATTTGCATTCAATCTATAGAAACACCAGAGGGGGGATTGACATTTTAACAAACCTGAGTCTTCCAGCACATAAACATGGCATATATTTTCATTTATTTGTACTTTCTTTGTTTTATTAGTGTTTTGTAATTTTCAATATAGAGACCTTGAAAATATTTTGTTATATTTCATACCTAAGTATTTGAAGTATTGTGATGTTACTATGTGATTCCGTTTCTGTTTAATTTACATTTCCAGTAGCTCAATTCATATATTAAAAACAGTACTCATTTTGCATATTAACCCTGCATCACCACTTTCAGTGTTTCTTATTATTAATAGTTCAAGTGTGATTTTGAATAGATTATTTAGAATTCCAACGTAGAAAATAATATCACTTGTAAGTATAATTTTATTAATTCTAATCTGTATGCCTTTTATTTTTGTTTTACTATATTGACTAAGATTTCTAATGAAATTCTGGAATAGGAGTAGTGAGAGTAAAATGCCTTTTATTTGGTCTTAGTAAGGATGTAATCAGGCCATCATAAAGTTTGATGTTGACTGAAAGTTTTTGCCAGATGTCCTCTGTTCATTTCAGAAACTTCCCCTCCATTTCTAGTTTTCTGAAAATTTTTATGATGAATTTCATCAAAAGTATTTTCTGCATTTATTTAGATGATCATTTTCTCTTTAGTTTATTGGTATGGTGAATTACACTAGTTTTAAAGTGTTGATACAACCTTACATTCTCAGGTAAAATCCTTGCTGGTCATGATATGTTTTCACTTATATATATTGGAGGATTCACTTTATTGCTATCATCGAGTTGAAAATATCAAGAAATACTGGGCAGGAGAACAAGAGCGGAGGAGTAGGTGGATGTGGAGTACATCTCTCTCCACGTATACATCAGGAATACATCTTCAGACATAGAAGTGCATGCAGAACACCAGCTTAAAGCAGACAGGAGTACCTGATGAGAGGAAAAGAATATATAGAACCGCTCAAAATTCAGTAGGATAAAGGAATGAGGGGGGAAAACAGGAGTGTTAGCAGGACTGGACCTGTTCTTGGCGGGTGGCGGAAGTGAAGCAGGGCTCCAATCCCCACATGAGAGCAATTGTCTGAGTCAGAGGAGAAACATTTAAGGCTGAGAGTGAAACAGCTGATCTGTGGCAGCCTAAATGGAATGAGAATAAGACAGTCCTTGCCACAGCCATACATACCCTGGACAGGGATGCAGGTCCCCTGGAGGGCACAGCAGCTGGGAGCTGGAGTTTAGGGATTGTGGCGCAATCCCAGGGCGAGGGCTGCTGTTGACTAAGGAGAGACAAATTGAGGGGATGTCAGGGAGCAGATTGCGGTGGGAAATGCCTGTTGAGAAAGCCAGGCAGCCATGGAAGCAAGGTGATACTTCTGAGTCACATGTAGAGGGTGGAGCCATCACAATAGCCTTTCTCTCCCCACAGGCAGGCATCAGCAGTTGAACAATAGACAGCCTGGCCCATAAATGCCCGATGCACTGAACCAGAGCAGGATCCTACCCAGAGTGCTCCTTTAAGTGTCTGATGGGCTGATCTACAGAGTAGGACCCCAGCCTGGGGGGCCCATTTATGAGCCTGATGCACCAAACAACAGAGAAGGACCCCAGGCAAGGGAGTCCTATAAGTGCCTGAATGGGCAGAGCTACAGGGAAAGACTGGCCAAAGAGGCCTTCTGACCAGCATCTATAAGAGGCTCAAAAAACGACTCTAATAGGGCCATAACTCTTGCGGCAGAGGCAGTACATGTTCCTGCCACCAGGGTCCCCGCAAGCCAAGCAGCTGTCCCAGCTTCACGCTCAACTCTCACTGGGGCAGAGCTGCCACAGGCAAAAAACTCTTGCATCTATGTATGCAGGGTCGCTTCAGTAGTGTTTGACTCTTTGCAACCCTGTAGACTGTGGCCGGCCAGGCTTCCCTGTCAGGGAGGGGTTTCTCCAAGCAAGAATACTGGAGCGTATTGGCCAATACTGGTTGCCATACCCTTCTAGAGCAATTATTTCCTGCTGCCCTAGCTGCCAACTCCCCTGAGTACCTGGTGCTGCCAGAACCCCTGCGACCCAAGCAGCTGCACCACCTCCACATCTGGCCCTCACTGGGCAAACCCAAGTCCTCTAGGGCATTCTCAAGAGCAAACCCCATTGGACGACCCACATACAGAGGTGGAAATAAAACCATAATTGAAACCCAGGGGCAGTGTGGCTAAGGAAGAAGACTCAAAACTCCCCACCAGCTGTATAAGCTGCAGATTAAATCCACACAATCAACTAGGCAGACTCTGTGTCTATGGAATATATAAAAAGTCATTGAGAGCTCCCACAAAAGACAGTGCACTAGTTCTGATAGCTGTGGACATTGGAGGCAAGAACACATAGGAGTAGGGCCAGATTAGAATCTGAGATGCCCACCACAGCAGGTCTAAAGATCAGCACAGTGTTGGAGGGCATCCTAGGGAGGTGAGGTGGACTGTGTCTCCCAAGGAGGGAAAGGACTCTGACAGCAGTGACTCAAGAGAAACATTTATTATTCTTATGTTTTGACCTGCTCTGTAGATTCTTTTGGACTTTTTCTCCCCCCGCCCCCCTTTTTCCCCGCCTCTGCTGTAGTTGTTGATTTTATTGGCACCATGAAATCTAATTAAGCTTTTGAGCCTTTTTTTTTTTTTCTCAGTCACATTTTTTATTATTATAAACCTCTGCCTCTGCACTGGGCTTTTGCAGCTGTGTGGAATTTTCCATTTTATTCCCTTTTTCTTTTTCTATAATTTTTAATTTTTTAAACCTATTATTATTTTTTCTACATTTATTCCTTGTTTGCCTTTCCTGTTCTTTTTCCCTTGCAGTTGATCTTTAATGTATATAAATCTTTTTCGTCTACCTCTATTTAACTTTGCATATCTATTCTTTCTTTCTTTTCTTTCTTTCCTTTCCTCTCAACATACTTATTAGTTTTGTTTTCATTGTTTTTTTACCCAATTGGCATCTTGCTTTAGTTTTGTTTTCCAGTTGGTGCTTTAGTTAGTTTTGTTCTGATAGATATAATTTTTTGTTTCTTTTGTTCACCGTGTTGATCTATTGTACTTTATTTTTGTTGAACTCTTTTGATTTTGCTTATGGGTATATATGTATATTCAGTCACACTTTTTGTTGTTGCTAAAGACCTCTGCCTCTACATTGGACTTTTGCAGTTCTGTGGAGTTTTCCCCCTCGCCCCCGCTTTTTTCTTTTTCTTCCGTTTTTTTTTTCTTTTTTATAATATTAATTTAAAAAACATATTATTTTTTTATACATTTATTCCCATGTTTGCCTTTCCTACTGTTCTTTCCCCCTTGCTGTTAATCTTTAATGTATATAAATCTTCTTCATCTACCTGTATTTAACTTTGTGTATCTACTCTTTCTTTTCTTTCTTTCCTTTCCTCTCAACATGTTTGTTAGTTTTGTTTTCATTGCTTTATTCCCCACAGGGAACCTTGCTTTAGTTTTGTTTTCCAGTTTGTGCTTTAGTTAGTTTTGTTCTTAACTGGTAATTGCATCTTTTGATTTACTTTGTTCATCTGATCAATCTATTGTACTTTATTTTTTGTTGAACTGTTTCCTCTTTGCTCATGGGTGTGTATGCATATGTGTATATTCCATTATTTGCCTTATTTTGTAACTGCCATTTGTCTGGGGTTCATCTTTGGTTTCTCATTTTCCGATATTTGTTTTAATCTTACTTAATGCCATAACACTGAGAAGGCAATGGCCACCCACTCCAGTACTCTTGCCTGGAAAATCCCATGGACGGAGGAGCCTTGGAGGCTGCAGTCCATGGGGTCGCTAGAAGTCGGACACAACTGAGCAACTTCCCTTTCACTTTTCACTTTCATGCATTGGAGAAGGAAATGGCAACCCACTCCAGTGTTCTTGCCTGGAGAAACCCAGGGACGGGGGAGCCTGGTGGGCTGCCGTCTATGGGGTTGCACAGAGTCGGACACGACTGAAGTGACTTAGCAGCAGCAGCAAAGCCATAACAAACCACTTGTGGAATCTTCATTCCTGACCAGAGACCAAGCCCTGAGCCTTTGGAGTGGGCGCACTGACTCCAAGACCCGAGACTACCAGAAATCTAACCCTAAGGAGTATCAAATAGTGAGAACTCACACAAAGGAAACCACCTGAATACAAGACCTGGCATCACTTAACCACCATTAGTACCCTCTGTAGGATGCCTCATCTAAAAACAAACAAAACAAAAATACAAACCCAGTCATCAGCAGATAGGATTATCACCTCACTCTGCCTTGCCCATCAGAGGAAAAACAAACAAACAAAGCTCAGCACAGATATCACCCTATACTAAACTTGCACAAACCACTAGACCAAACTTAGGAGGGCAAAAACCAAAAGGAAGAAAGAATTCAACCTTGAAGCCCAGTAAATTGAGACCTCAAACACAAGAGTGAAAAAAAAAAAAATAGTGAAAAGGCAGAGAAATACTACACAAATGAAGGAACAAACTAGAAATGAAGAAGTCCAAATAAATGAAGAGGAAATAGGCAAACTACCTTAGAAAGAATTCAGAATAATGATAGTAAAGATGACCAAAAATCTTGAAAACAGAATGGAGGAAATGTAACAATCAATTAACAAAGACCTAGAAGAATTAAAGGATAAACATACAGAGACAAACAACACAATTACTGAAATTGAAAATACTCTAGAAAGAATCAATAGCAGAATCTCTGAAGCAAAGAACAAATCAGTGAGCTGGAAGATAAAATGGTGGAAATAACTTCTGAAGAGCAGAATAAAGTAAAAAAAAAAAAAAAGAAAAGAAAAAAGCTGAGGATAGCCTGAGAGACCTCTGGAACAACTATCAAACACGCCAACATTCAAATTGTAGAGGTCCCAGAGGAAGAAGAGAAAAACAAAGGGTATGAGAAAATTTTTTTAGAGATTATAGTTGAAAATTTTCCCAACGTGGAAAAGGAAATAGTCAATCAAGTCCAAGAGGTACAAAGAGTCCCATACAGGATAAACCCAAGGAGAAACACACCAAGACACATTCTAATCAAACTAAAGACTAAACACAAAGAAGAATACACCTTCTCAAGTACACATGGAACATTCTCTAGGATAAACCACATCTTGGATCACAAATCAAACCTCAGTAAATTTAAGAAAATAGAAATCATATCAGGAATCTTCTCTGACCTCAATGCTATGGGACTAGATATCAATTTCAAGGAAAAAATATAAAAATCACAAATACTTGGAAATTAAAAGCATTGCTGCTTTTAATATTCTTAAAGAAGCAACAAGTAACATACAAGGGAAACCCCATAAGTTTAATGGCTGATCTTTCAGCAGAAACTCTGCAGACCAGAAGGGAATGGCAGGATACAATTAAAGTTTTGAAAGGAAAAAATCTACAAACAAGATTACTCAGCAAGGATCTCATTCAATATTGATGGAGAAATAAAAAGCTTTTCAGACAAGCAGAAGTTAAAAGAATTCAGTATCACCAAACTGGCTTTACAATAAATGTTAAAGGGCCTTATATAGTCAAGAAATATAGGAGAGGAAAAAAGATCTACAAAATCAACCTCAGACAATTAAGAAAATGGCAATAGGAACATATATATCAATAATTACTTTAAATGTAAATGGATTAAATGCTCCAAACAAAAGACACAGATGGGCTAAATGGATATAAACACAAGACCCATATATATACTGTCTAAAAGAAACCCACTTCAGACCTAAATACACATATAGATTGAAAGTGAAAGGATGGAAAAATATATTCCATATATTCCAGCAAAAGAAAGCTGGAGTAGCAATACTCATATAAGACAAAATAGACCTTAAAATAAAGATTACAAGAGATAAGGAGAGACACTACATAATGATCAAGGGATCAATCCAAGAGGAAGACATAACAATTGTAAATATCTATACACCGAACATAGGAGCTCCTCAATACATAAGGCAAACACTAACAGACATAAAAGGAGAAACTGACAGTAACACAATAATAGTAGCAGACTTTAACACTCCACTCATGCCAATGGACAGACCACCAAAACAGAAAATTAATAAGGAAACACAAGTCTTAAATGATACATTAGATGACATGGATCTCATTGGTATCTCTAGGACATTTCATCCAAATGCAGAAGAATACACCTTCTCAAGTACACATGGAACATTCTCCAGGATAAACCACATCTTGGATCATAAATCAAACCTCAGTAAATTTAAGAAAATAGAAATCATATCAGGAATCTTCTCTGACCTCAATACTATGGGACTAGATATCAGTTTTAAGGAAAAAAATATAAAAATCACAAATACTTGGAAATTAAACAACACCTTTCTAACTAACCAACAGATTACTGAAGAAATCAAAAGGGAAATCAAAAAATTTCTAGAAACAAATGACAATGAAAACAGGACAACCCAAAACCTATGGGATGCAGCAAAAGCAGTTCTAAGAGAGAAGTTTATAGCAATACAATCCTACCTCAAGAAACTAGAAAAACATTGAATAGACTGGAAAAAGAAGAACAAAAAAATCCCAAAACTAGCAGAAGGAAAGAAATCATGAAGATCTGAGCAGAAATAAATGAGAAAGAAATGACAGAAACAATAGTAAAGATTAATAAAACTAAAAACTGGTTCTTTGAGAAGATAAAATTGACAAGCCTTTAGCCAGACTCATCAAGAAAAAAAGAGAGAAGAATCAAATCAACAAAATTAGGAATGAAAAAGCAGAGGTTACAACAGACAATGCAGAAATACAAAGGATTATAAGAGGCTGTTATGAACAACTATATGACAATAAAATGGATAACCTGGAAAAAATGGACAGCTTTGTTTCTACAATCTACCAAGACTGAACCAGAAAGAAATAGAAATTATGAACAACCCAATAATAGGCATTGAGATGGAAGCTGAGATGAAAATCTCCCCAAAAACAAAAGCCCAAGACCAGATGGCTTCACAGGAGAATTCTATCAAACATTTAGAGAAGAGCTAATGCCTATCCTTCTAAAACTCTTTCAAAAAATTTCAGAGGAAGGAACCCTTCCAAGTTCATTCTACGAGGCCACCATCACCCTGATACTAAAAGCAGACAAAGACAACACACAAAAAAGAAAATTACAGGCCAATATCACTGATGAACAATCCTCAACAAAATTATAGAAAACAGAATTCAACAAAGCAGCAGAAAGCTCATACACCATGGTCAAGGATGGTTCATTCCAGGAATGCAGACTCTTCAATATATTCAAAGAAATCAATGTGATACACCATATTAACAAATTGAAAGATAAAAACCATATGATCATCTCTATTGATGCAGAAAAAGCCTTTGACAAAATTCTGCATCCATTTATGATTAAAACTCTTCAAAGAATGGGCATAGAAGGAACCTACCTCAACATAGTAAAGGCAATATATGATAAACCTACAGCAAACATTATTCTCAATGGTGAAAACCTGAAAGCATTTCCCCTTAAGGTCCGGAACAAAACAAGAGTGTCCACTTTCACCACTATTATTCAACATAGTTCTGAAAGTCCTAGCTACAGCCATCAGAGAAGAAAAAGAAATAAAAGGAATCCATATTGGAAAGGAAGAAGTAAATCTCTCACTGTGTGCAGATGACATGATACTGTACATAAAATACCTAAAGATAGTATCAGAAAATTACTAGAGCTAATCAGTGAATTTAGCAAAGTTGCAGGATACAAAATCAATACACAGAAATCACTTGATGTTTTATATACTAACAATGAAAAATTAGAGAAATTAAGGTATCAATCCCATTCACCAATGCAACAAAAAAGTTCAGGATGGGGAATACATGTCCACCTATGGCTGATTCATGTGAATGTATGGCAAAAACCACCATAATATTGTAAAGTAATTAGCATCCAATTAAAATTAAAAAAAGAATTCAATATCTAGGAATAAACTTACCTAAGGAGGCAAAAGACCTGTATGCAGAAAATTATAAGACATTAATGAAAAAAATCAAAGATGGCATAAGCAGATGGGGAAATATTCCATGTTTCTGGGTAGGAAGAATCAATATTGTGAAAATGACTACATGACCAAATTCAACCTACAGATTCAATGTGACCCCTATAAAATTACCAATGACAGTTTTCACAGAACTAGAACAAAAGATTTCACAATTCATATGGAAACACAAAAGACCCCAAATAGCCAATGCAGTCTTGAGAAAGAAGAATGGAGCTGGCAGAATCAACCTTCCTGACTTCAGATTATACTACAAAGCTACAGTCATCAAGACAGTATGGTACTGGCAAAAAATCAGAAACACAGACCAATGGAACAAGATAGAAAGCCCAGAAATAAACCCATGCACCTATGGGTACTTTATTTTTGACAAAGGAGGCAAGAATATACAATGGGGCAAAGACAGCCTAATCAATAAATGGTGCTGGGAAAGCTGGAAAGCTACATGTAAAAGAATGAAATTAGAACCCTTCCTGACACAATACAGAAAGATAAACTCATAGTGGATTTAAGACCTAAATGTAAGACCAGAAACTATAAAACTCTTAGAGGAAAACATAGGCAGAACACTCGATGACATAAATCAAAGCAAGATTTCTATGACCCACCTCCTAGAGTAATGGAAATAGAAACAAAAGCAAGCAAGTGGGACCTGATTGAACTTAAAAACTTTTGCACAGCAAAGAAAACTATAAGCAAGGTGAAAAGACAACCCTCAGAATGGGAGAAAATAATAGCAAATGAAACAACTGACAAAAGACTAATTTCCAAAATATACAAGCAGCTCCTACAACTCAATGCCAGAAAAACAAACACCCAATCAAAAAGTGGGAGAGACTTAAACACACATTTCTCCAAAGAAGACACACAGATGGCTAACAAACACATGAAAAGATGCTCAGTATCACTCATTATTAGAGAAATGCAAATCAAAAGTACAATCAGGTATCATGTCACACCAGTCAGAATGGCCATCATCAGAAAGTCTACAAACAATAAATGTTGGAGAGGGTGTGGATAAAAGGGAATGCTCTTGCTCTGTAGGTGGGAATGTAAATTGATATAGCCACTTTGGAAGAAGGTATGGAGATTCCTTAAAAGACTAGAAGTAAAACCACCATATGACCCAGCCACCCACTCCTAGGTATATACCCTGAGGAAACCAAAATTGAAAAAGACATATGTATCCCATTGTTCATTGCAGCACTATTTACAATAGCTAGAACATGGAAGCAACCTAGATGTCCATCGACAGATGTATGGATAAAGAAGTTGTGGTACATATACACAATGGAATATTACTCAGCCATAAAAAGGAACACATTTGAATCAGTTTTGATGAGGTGGATGAACCTGGAACCTATTATACAGAGTGAAGTGCATCAAAAAGAGAAAGATAAATATTGTATTCTAATGCATATATATAGAATATAGAAAAATGGTACTGAAGAATTTATTTACAGGGCAGCAGTGGAGAAACAGACATAGAGAATAGACTTACGAACATGGGGAGAGGGGAGAAGAGGGTGAAATGTATGGAAAGAGTAACATGGAAGCTTACATTACCATATGTGAAATAGATAGCCAATGGGAATTTGCTGTATGGCTCAGGAAACTCAAAGAGGGGCTCTGTATCAATCTAGAAGGGTGGGATGTGGTGGTAGATTGGAGGGAGTTTCAAAAGGTAGGGTATATACGTATACCTATGGTTAATTCATGTTGAGGTTTGACAGAAAACAACAAAATTCTGTAAAGCAATTATCCTTCAATAAAAAATAAATTAAAAAAATACTGGATTCTAGTTTAAAATTCTTACATTTTTCAATGCCATTCTCCCAAATCATCCCACCCTCGCCCTCTCCCACAGAGTCCAAAAGACTGTTCTATACATCTGTGTCTCTTTTGCTGTCTCTCATACAGGGTTATCATTACCATCTTTCTAAATTCCATATATATGCATTAGTATACTGTATTGGTGTTTTTCTTTCTGGCTTACTTCACTCTGTATAATAGGCTCAAGTTTCATCCACCTCATTAGAACTGCTTCAAATGTATTCTTTTTAATGGCTGAGTAATACTCCATTGTGTATATGTACCACAGCTTTCTTATCCATTCATCTGCTGATGGACATCTAGGTTGCTTCTATGTCCTGGCTATTATAAACAGTGCTGTGATGAACATTGGGGTACACGTGTCTCTTTCAATTCTGGTTTCCTCAATGAGGTACCATTTCACACCAGTCAGAATGGCTGCTATCCAAAAGTCTACAAGCAATAAATGCTGGAGAGGGTGTGGAGAAAAGGGAACCCTCTTACACTGTTGGTGGGAATGCAAACTAGTACAGCTACTATGGAGAACAGTGTGGAGATGCCTTAAAAAACTGGAAATAGAACTGCCATACGACCCAGCAATCTCACTGCAATATTTCTTCTTTAAATATTTATTTGAGTTCATCAGCGCTCAATTTGTTTTTTGAAAGTGTCAAATTATGAATTAAACTTCTTTAGGTGTCAGATTATTGAGGTTATATATTTCATCCTGTGTGTGTGTGTGTGTGTGTGTGTGTGTTTTAGCTGCTCAGTCATGTCCTACTCTTCGCGACCCCATGGACTATAGCCAGCCAGGCTCCTCCGTCCATGGGAGCATTAGTTATTTGTAGAAATATGTTCATAGCAGGACAGTTTACAATAGTCCAAAAGTAGAAACAACTCAAATATCTATCAACAGTACAATGGACATGTAAGTTGTGGTTTAATCATAAGAGAGAATTCTGCATGATAGTAAGAACAAATTCAGTCAACACTCCAAACCCATGGGTTCTGTATCTTCAGGGTCTGCATCCACAGATATGGAGGGCCAACCGTATGCCATTTTATGTAAGAGATCTTGAGCATCCCCAGATTTTGGTATCCATGAGTGAGTCCAGAACCATTCCCCCATGGATACTAAGGGACAATTGTATGCTATTGCCATAGGAGTGACTTGTTTGAATGTCCCAAACATAATATTAAACAAAGAAGACAGACACAGAAGAGTATATTTATATTATTGTGTGTATATTAAGTTCAAAAACAAGCAACCCTGATTTTTCCTGTTGAATGTCAGAATATTACCTCTCTAAAGAGGGGCAGGGATTGTGAGGGTGCCTAAGGAATGCTTCTGGAGTCTACTATTGTAGTTTTTATTTGACTTCTCTGATTAAAGAAATGTGCTTAATTATGGAAAATTCATTGAGTTTTACACTTTGGTAACTTTCTTCTAAATATTTTATACGTTAGTAAATGTAAAATATATATTTTAGAAAGTTGTTACCATGTTTATATGAAATACCCCTCAGTACTCCCAAACGTTGCTGAATAAAATTTGAGAGTATGATTGGGAAAAAGTCCAAGTATCTGTGCTAACTATGAATGTTAATTCATTGTACACACTGAATCAGATAGCCTGGGAACATCATTTTCATGAGTTCAAAATAAATATTTTTTTAACATTTAATCCATTTATTATTTATCATATCTATTTCTACCTGTGTATATGTAATATAATTTTCCCCACCATATCAAATACTCAGAAATTTGGAGTAATACCATAATAGCATTTCCTGATCTCACAATCTAAAATTTCTATCAAACTATTTTTAACTAATAATTGAAACAAATTTAGGATAATCATGTTTTTAGATAACATAGGAAGACTGATAATAATCATGACTCCTTTCCTAACTCTTTGAAAGTGCTTAGAAATTCAGTCCAAAGTTGTGCCAGGATTTTCATTTATTTCCCTAACTTTTCATCCTGGTTTTTGTTTGTTTGTTTTTATAAAATTCAGCAACTTGCCCCACCCACAGTTTTGGCATATGGATGTTTTGGTCCCAACTCCAGTTTTATGATGCCAACTCTAACCTCAGTTATTACTCGAGAATCTTCAATCACATTCAATTACAACTATAAAAAATTACTCTGAGATTTAACTCACTTGCTCTGGAACCTTGAATTCACCTAAAGCTTCCAAATCACTTCTTACTCTTTCCTTGATTTTTAAACCATTAGTATTTATTTATTCTTCCTTATTCAACTACAAGAGCCTCTTCAGAGATTGAGAGTACAAAAGCAGGCCAAGTTGAAAGACTACTGCTTACTCTGGTATTTATTAACATGGCACCATATATTCTTAAGCACAGATTTTTCTCTTTTATATGTTCTCTTATTCTATTTGAAATTTAAATATTTGAAAATTAACTTTGGCATATTTATAAGCTCAAATTTATTCCAGTTTTGTCTTTATGACAAATTTTAACCATTTTGTGTTATCTTTTTGTGTTTTTTAAATGTTGCTTTTATTTCTAAAATATCTCTAGCTGATCATAAAATTGTATGTGAGAGGTAATATTGCTTATAGAAAGGGAAAAGCTTTTTCAAGAGCAAGAAGGATAGTTGTGAAACTCAACTTTGACACTCCCTGACCTTGATTTGATCCTTTAATTTGTGTGAGAATCAATTACATTATTTATCAGTCAGTTCAGTTCAGTTCAGTCGCTCAGTCGTGTCAGACTCTTTGCGACCCCATGAATCGCAGCACGCTAGGTGTCCCTGTCCATCACCAACTCCCGGAGTTCACTCAGACTCACGTCCATTGAGTCAGTGATGCCATCCAGCCATCTCATCCTCTGTCACCCCCTTCTCTTCCTGCCCCCAATTCCTCCCAGCATCAGAGTCTTTTCCAGTGAGTCAACTCTTCACATCAGGTGGCCAAAGTATTGGAGTTTCAGCTTCAACATCAGTCCTTCCAATGAACGCTCAGGAATGATCTCCTTTAGGATGGACTGGTTGGATCTCCTTGCAGTCCAAGGGACTCTCAAGAGTCTTCTCCAACACCACAGTTCAAAAGCATCAATTCTTTGGCGTTCAGCTTTCTTCACAGTCCAACTCTCACATCCATACATGATCACTGAAAAAACCATAGCCTTGACTAGATGGGCCTTTGTTGGCAGAGTAATGTCTCTGCTTTTTAATATGGTGTCTAGGTTGGTCATAACTTTCCTTCCAAGGAGTAAGCAGCTTTTAATTTCATGGCTGCAGTCACATTATTTATAAGTGGCAAAAAATAATACATACTTCAGGATCATTTAATTTAACAAATTTACATGTACCCTAAACCATTATATACTATATATGCTAATATAACTTATAATATATGCATTTATAAGAATTGTTAATATACTTAATCTCAACTTAGTATAAATATTGTCACCTACTTTTCCCCTTTCAACTCTTACATTGGTAATCATTCATTTTCTCTTTCACAGATCATTCATTCTGAAATACTTTGAAATATCTTTGACTAATATCCATAATTTAGTCCTTTACCCCCAGCCTTCCCTTCTGAGATTACTATGAACTCTGAGATGCCATGGTCATTTTCTTCCTGGGTGCCTGTCACTTCTGCTTCACTAGGTGGTTCTTCTTGAGTAGTCAGAATTAATTGCAGTATTTCTCCCCATTGCCTCTTGAGTTTCTTGAGAGCCAAAAAAGAAAGTCCAGAATTTACCAAATTTTTCTTTTAGCAGAGAATCTACCAACAGTAATCTGGATGAGTCTCCTACTGCCACATTCTACTATAGTCTGAGCACAAGATATATCTGTCCTCTACCATGAGAACTTCTTTCATAGCTGATAACTTACTGTGTTAGCAGCCTAGAATATACTTCCTACAGTGTAGTTTTTCATGTTCTCTTCTTTCATATTATCCAAATCCTCTCCTCTAAGAAAAATCTCATGTTGCTGAATTTGAATTTTTATTTACACATTTATATTCTTAATTAATCTCTCTATTTCTGTTAAACTTGTTTCTTTTCAATATTCTAGGACTACTGATAAGTACCACTTAATATAAACTCAGGAGGCTGAATTTGCATCCTTTTGCTAAGAAGTTTAGAAGTATGAATTTTTATTTCCAGTTACTTTATTACTCACACTCACATCTGTGGACACAGTTGAGTCAAAATGATCTCTCTCTTTTTTTTCCTCAGAACTATTGGTCATGCCAATATTTGTTTTTACTTGATTATTCCTCCTCCCCTATGTTATTCCCATTTTACTGTTAAATCTCAAACAATATTTTGTTTGTTTTTCTTTCAAGTTTTAACTTCTTGCTGATTTTTTAAAGTTGACTTTCTGCCAAACATTCTTTTAGTCTTTGTAAATTGCCCTCCACCCCTTCCTACACGTCTTTTCCCCCCCTGATTTCATAAATGATGCTACAAAAATCCTTCTATGTACCAATTGCTTGTTTACTCCAAGTTCCTTCACTTTTTAAACAGTGGCCTTCAAATGAAAGGCAAAATATTCACCCACACTCTCATTTCTTATGTATAACTCTGAAGTTATAGAACAGCACTTCAAAGTACAATCAGTGTATCACAAATCTCATGAGAAGCTTCAGTCAAAAAGTTTTCTATGGTTACAGAAACCTGAGAAAAGCTGAATAGACTTGTATGCCCAAAACAAAAATGCAGATATCTTTCAGTCAATACAAAAATAATGAACCACCAAGACTAACAAAATATTGTATGTCAGTTATATTTTTTTTTAAGTTTTTGTTTAACCCAGCATTTCCAAATTGGAATCTCTTCATCACAGAATACTTAGTAAGATGTAAAGGAGAATGTTTTATTCATTATAATAATAGATAAAATTTAATGACTGCTTACTATATGTTGCAAATCATCCTAATGAAAAGATATGTAGTCAACAAATTTGGAAAACTCTGAAGTGGCCACAGTACTGGAAAAGGTCAGTTTTCATTCCAATCCCAAAGGCAATGCCAAAGAATGCTCAAATTACCTCACAATTACACTCATCTCACACATTAGCAAAGTAATGCTCAAAATTCTCCAAACTAGGCTTCAGCAGTACGTGAACTGAGACGTTCCAGATGTTTAAGCTGGATTTAGAAAAGATAGATCAAATTTCAATATCTGCAGGATCATAGAAAAAGCAAAGAATTCCAGAAAGCAATCTACTTCTCCTTTATTGACTACACCAAAGCCTTTGACTATGTGGATCACAAAAAACTGTGGAAAATTCTTAAAGAGATGGGAATACCAGACCACCTTACCTGTCTCATGAGAAATCTGTATGCAGGTCAAGAAGCAACAGTTAGAACTGGACATGGAACAACAGACTGGTTCCAAATTGGGAAAGGAGTACATCAAAGCTGTATATTGTCACCCTGCTTATTTAACTTATGTGCAGGGTACATCTTGCAAAATGCCAGGTTGAATGAAGCACGAGCTGGAATCAAGACTGTCAGGAGAAATATCGATAACCTCAGATATGCAGCTGACACCACCCTTACAGCAGAAAGCAAAGAGGAAATAAAGAGCCTCTTGATGAAAGTGAAAGAGGAGAGCAAAAAAGCTGGTTTAAAACTAAACATTTAGAAAACTAAGATCATGGCATCTCTTTCCATCACTTTATGGCAAATAGATGGGGGAAACAATGGAAATAGTGACAGACTTTATTTTGGGGGGCTCCAAAATCACTGCAGATGGTGACTACAGCTGTGAAATTAAAAGATGCTTGCTCCTTGGAAGAAAAACTATGACTAACCTAGACAGCATATTAAAAAGCAGAGACATACATCAACATGGCAAAACCAATACAATATTGTAAAGTAATTAACCTCCAATTAAAATAAATAAATTTTTATTAAAAAGCAGAGACATTACTTTACTGACAAAGGTCTGTGTAGTCAAGCAATGGTTTTTTCAGTAGTCATGTATGGATGTGACAGTTGGACCACAAAGAAAGCTGAGAACCGAAGAATTGATGCTTTTGAACTGTGGTGTTGGAGAAGACTCTTGAGAGTCACTTGGACTGCAAGATCAAACCAGTCAATTCTATGGGAAGATAGTCCTGAATATTCATTAGGACTGATGCTGAAACTGAAGCTCCAATTCTTTGGACACCTGATGCAAAGAACTGACTCATTTGAAAAGACCGTGATGCTAGGAAAGATTGAAAGCAGGAGGAGAAGGGGATGACTGAAGATGAGATGGTTGAATGGCATCACCAACTCGATAGACATGAGTTTGAGCAAGTTCTGATAGTTGGTGATAGGGGGTTGCAAAGAGTCGGATATGACTGAGAGACTGAACTGAACTTACAGTCAACAAATATGTACTGAGTACTTAATATTTTGGAGAAGGCAATGGCACCCCACTCCAGTACTCTTGCCTGGAAAATCCCGTGGACGGAGGAGCCTGGTAGGCTGCAGTCCGTGGGGTGGCTAAGAGTCAGACATGACTGAGCGACTTCACTTTCACTTTTCAGTTTCATGCATTGGAGAAGGAAATGGCAACCCACTCCATTGTTCTTGCCTGGAGAATCCCAGGGACAGAGGAGCCTGGTAGGAGGCCGTCTATGGGGTCGCACAGAGTCGGACACGACTGAAGTGACTTAGCAGCAGCAGCACTTAATATTTGCCAGCGCTCTTGTTGTCACTGAGAATAGTGGAAACAAATTAAATTTTCTTCTATCATTATAGTATGGAAAAGAGACAATAAGTTAGAAAATACAGTAAATTAGTAATAAATAATAAGGAGGAAAAATTTAGCAAAAGCAGAATTTATAGTATTTAATGATTAGTTGGGCAGCTAGGTAGACAGAGAAAAACTCACCTAGTAATGAACTACTGAGTAAACACCTAGAGTCAGTGGTGGAGTTAGCCTTGCAGATTTATGGGAAAGAAAATTCGGGCAAGATGACTTATTTATTACAGGCCTTGAGGCAAGAATGAGCCCAATTTAGTCAATGAACAGAAAAGAAGGCCAGTGTGACTGGAGAATAAAAGACAGAGGAGAGAACACCTGCAAACAAAGTTGGAGAGGTAATAGGACCTCATCCTTCTTGAATTAAAAATGGCAAGCCACTTAAGGTTATTGAACAGTGTGACATGATTTGCACATTTTAACAGAATCATTTTGGCTGTTGTGTTGAGGTCAGATAATGTGTAGGCAAGAGCAGAAGCATGGAAATAAGGAGACTTATACAAATGCTAGGGAGGAATGATAATGGCTTGGACCTAACTATAGCAGTGATTGTAATCTATTAATAGATATATCAATATTTTAAAGGTAGAGCTTATATGCTATTTTTGTTTTGTTATGGTGAGTCATTGTTGCTGTTGTGTGCTCTTCCCTCAAAAACTGGAGGCCATTAACTGATATGAACAAGACTACAAGAGAAGCTGGTTTCCCTGGGGCAGGAATAGAAAATATCTGGAACACCATTTTTAAATATGTTAATTGGTGGCTGGACATATTAGCCTACATTATATCATCTATCTTCATTAACAATTCAACAACCTGGGTGCTAACACTATGCCCATTTTGAATTTGAACAAAGAAAGACCTAAAAAGGTCAAGAAATTGATATTACGTCACCTAATTAATGAAACAAGTGCTGATTGGGGACTTGAACTCAGGGACACTTTATCTCTCAGGCCCAGGTTAAGAACTGACATAGTTACATTCCCATAGTAATAATTACTATTTATTACTGCTGAACTAGAAGTTGTGTCAGGTGTCTTGCAATCAAAACAGTCTAAATATATAGGCCATGAATAGTGCACATCTCTTCCTTGTTGTCAGTAACAATGGCTCTGGCATTCTCTGGCATCTTTAAATCCTATCATTCTTTACAGCATGGAAGTGAAAGTGAAAATGAAAGTGTTAGTCGCTCAGTCGTGTCCAACTCTTTGCAACCCCATGGACCAGGCATCTCTGTTCATGGGATTTCCCAGGCAAGAATAGTGGAGTGGGTAGACATTCTGTTCTCTGGGGGATATTCCTGGCCCAGGGATTAAATCCAAATCTCCTGCACCGCAGGTGGATTCTTTATCGTCTGAGCCACCAGAATATTGCACTCTTGGGTCCCATGGTGGCTCAGACGATAAAGAATTTGCCTACAACATGGGAGACCCAGATTTGTTACCTGGGTTGAGAAGATCTCCTGGAGATGGGAATGGCTACCCACTCCAGTATTCTTGTCTGGAGAATTCCATGGACAGAGGAGCTTAGAGAGTTACAGTCCATGGGACTGCAAAGAATTGGACAGGACTGAGTGACTGACACTTTCACTTCACTTGTATTATAGTTCCTGTTGCTATGAATTTGTACTACTCATTCTTCCAATGGTGAGTTTTTATCCTTCTTGATCTTGGCTTTGATCCCCCTCTACTTCCTCAAAATCTTCCTCTTTTCAGCATTCTTATTTGGCATCTTCTTTCATGTTTTTAAATCCTTCTTGCTTGATAATAAGCCAGCCTTTTTTTTTTTTTTTTTTCCAAATAGCTTTTCTCAAATTCCTTCCCTAGAAGGGAGATATCAGTTGGCAGTTACAAAACATTTTAATCCTAAACCTGTCAATTTTTCAAGTGTAACCACAAATTTTTTCTTTTCTAAAACTTTCTCTTTCTTGTGCCTAGGAAATATCCTGGAGCAGAGATGGAACATTGTCAAGAAATGGAAGTTAAGTGTAGGCAGGGTCATCATGTCATCACTAAAGAGTTAGATTCTCTGCTGATGAGTTTGGTCTTGATTTAATGAACCAGATTTGGAAGCACAATAAGCCTATGAATCACTAGGAATTGATGGCTATTCTTCTCTCTTCACCCCCATGTCATTCTTGTCTTAAAGTGCAGACAAAGTATAGGAGAGAGAAGTACTTCCAAGGCTGCAGAGCAGTCCGTTTAGCTTCAGGTTCTGAGAGTGCCTTTTTAATTAATAGACTTTATTATTTTTTAGAGAAGTTTTAGGTTTATACAAAAAGTGAATCCTAATGTAAAATCTAAGAGTGTCTTGAGTCAGCTTGTTCCAGATTCTATCAGTGAGTTTTGATTTCTTAGCAAGAGAGAGAGAGAGAGAGAGAGAGAGAGAGAGAGAGAGAGAGAGAGAGAGAGAGAGAGAAAGAGACTTCTCAGAAACCCATACATTTAGCTCACCTCTGAATGCACTTTGAGCAACTGGCTGCTTCTCTTGTAAGCACGTTATTAATGGTGTCTTTTCAAAAGTAGAGATAGTGCCCTGGAAAATGCGATATTGATTTTCCTCCCCCCTTCTTTCCACTATTTCCATCACTGCTCGTTTGAGTGACTTTCATTTTTAGCAACAAGAGAATCTTTGAAGAAAAGTGGTTTATACGATCAGCCTGAAATAAAATCACCGCTCAATTTAAGCTCTGAAAAATACTATTGATATTTTAATAGAACTTCGGGGAACCTATTGTGAGTCCAATAATAGCTACAGGGAGTTTATACACAGAAATCATAGTTAGGGATCGTTTTATTTCTTAGGCAGTATGTGTTAACTGCAAATAATGGTTTAAACCTCCACTCCCATACTGTATAAATCAGAAGTCTCAAGCGTGTGGAAATATTCAGAGTACTTCAAGAGGGGTGAATGCCTTTCCATGACTCTAATGTTTTGCCTTTAATTAGCCCTTTAGAAAAAAACCTGGGATAATTTTCTCTTAAGCTATTAACCAGTGTTGGCATCAGCAAATCCCCAAATCTTATAGCTGAAAGACCTGGAGACAGAAAGTTAAATGGAGTTGTTGTGCAGGGGTGACTAGCAAAGCTCAGATGAAAGTGTGATTTGATGGAGGAGGCACAGCCTCAAATTAATGTCCAGGATTCCCTTGCTGTGGATACTTGGAATACTTCTTCCTACCTGCAACTTTCTATAGTACTGACTTCTCTCCTTCTCCGTTTTCTTCCTATGTTTCCCAAAATACTTATGAATATGCTCTGTTCTGAATCTTCGTATGGTATACAAACATATTCACTGATGGAGTAGAACTGTGGTATTACCATATTAATTGGCTTATTACTTAGTAAGAAGAGAGTGCTACCTTCAAGGATTGCATCAAGAACCACCTCTTCCAGGAAACTTGTTTTGTGACATTGGTCCATATTGATGTTGCTCCTTTCTGTCAACCCTTGTAAATCACTCAAAATATGTCTTGATTTTGTCCTGTGTGTGTGCAAAGATTTCTAGTGAGGTCTTTGAAATTCATGTTGATTAAATTAATAGATATTTACTATGTGGCTAATAAGTGTGTAAGGCACCATGCTATATGTTAATAAGAATACAAATGAGAATAAAACAAAATTTTTGAATTATGCTGAATACAAATGCATGTTATAAATGCATGAAAAGAATTTTCAGGAAGGCGCCAAGATGGCAGAGGAGTAGGACGGGGAAAACACTTTCTCCCCCACAACTTCATCAAAAGAGCATTTAAATGTCGAGTAAATTCCACAAAACAACTTCTGAATGCCGGCAGAGGACATCAGGCACCCAGAAAAGCAACCCAACTCCTCGAAAGGAGGTAGGAAAAAATATTAAAGACAATAAAAGAGACAAAAGAGGGAGGGACGGAGTTTCGTCCCAGGAAGGGAGTCTTAAAAAGAGAGAAGTTTCCAAACACCAGGAAACCTTCTCACTGCCGAATCCGTGCCGAGCTTTGGAAGCACAGAGGACAACATAACAGGGAGAAAAAATAAATAAACAATTAAAACTCGCAGATTGCGAGCCCTACGGTAACTCCTCCAGCGGAGAAGCAGCGCAGACGCCTTGCATCCGCCATTAGCAAGCGGGGGCTGGGCAGGGAGGCGCGGCGCGGGCTGCATCGCTGAGAGTAAGAATCTGGCCTGAATACCCTGAGCACTATCTGAGCGAAATAATTTGGGCTAGCAAACCAGACTGTGGGATATCTACCATGCGAAAAGCCAGCCCTAACCTAAGACACCGCCAGCCCGCGCACGGAACAAAGGACTAAACAGAGGTAGCCGGCTGCAAACCTTCCCCCTGTGGTGACAGGCAGCCAGAGCCGGAAGGGGGCAATCGCAGCCCCAGAGAGACATTATCTATAAAACTGGCTTCTTTGCTAACTAAAACTTCTTGGGGGTCTGGACGGTCAACATCTGCCTGAGAAGGTGCGCCGGTTTTACACCCAGATAACCAAGTGGCGGGGAGGCGATAAGTCGCAGCATTGGCGCTCGCCAAACACCTCATCACCTGAGCTGCTCGGACCTGGGAAGAGCACAAAACGCAGCCCCAACTGAGTCTGCGCCTCTGAGGACTACCCGAGTGCCTGAACCTGAGCGGCCTGGACCTGGGAGGTGCATGCAACCCAGGGCCAGCCTCGGATTGTTCCCGGCGGAACAACCTAGAGCCTGAGCAGTGTGGGCAGGGAGGCTACACGCGCTGTGAGCGGGGGCAGACCCAGTGTGGCTGAGGCACTGCGAGCGCACGCCAGTGTCATTTGTTTGCAGCATCCCTCCCTCCCTCCCCATAGCGCGACTGAACAAAGAGAAGAAATACAGCTCCACCCACCAGAACACCGACACAAGCTTCCCTAACCAGGAAACCTTGACAAGCCACCTCTACATACCCACACACAGCGAGGACATGCCACAATAAGGAGAACTCCACAAACTGCCAGAATACAGAAAGGACTCCCAAACTCAGCAATTTAAACAAGATGAAGAGACAGAGGAATACCCAGCAGATAAAGGAACAGGATAAATGCCCACCAAACCAAACAAAAGAGGAAGAGATAGGGAATCTACCTGATAAAGAATTCCAAATAATGATAGTGAAATTGATCCAAAATCTTGAAATTAAAATGGAATCACAGATAAATAGCCTGGAGACAAGGATTGAGAAGATGCAAGAAAGGTTTAACAAGGACCTAGAAGAAATAAAAAAGAGTCAATATATAATGAATAATGCAATAAATGAAATTAAAAACACTCTGGAGGCAACAAATAGTAGAATAACAGAGGCAGAAGATAGGATTAATGAATTAGAAGATAGAATGGTAGAAATAAATGAATCAGAGAGGATAAAAGAAAAACAAATTAAAAGAAATGAGGACAATCTCAGAGACCTCCAGGACAATATTAAACGCTACAACATTTGAATCATAGGGGTTCCAGAAGAAGAAGACAAAAAGAAAGACCATGAGAAAATACTTGAGGAGATAATAGTGGAAAACTTCCCTAAAATGGGGAAGGAAATAATCACCCAAGTCCAAGAAACCCAGAGAGTCCCAAACAGGATAAACCCAAGGAGAAACACCCCAAGACACATATTAATCAAATTAACAAAGATCAAACACAAAGAACAAATATTAAAAGCAGCAAGGGAAAAACAACAAATAACACACGAGGGAATTCCCATAAGGATAACAGCTGATCTTTCAATAGATACTCTTCAAGCCAGGAGGGAATGGCAAGACATACTTAAAATGATGAAAGAAAATAACCTACAGCCCAGATTATTGTATCCAGCAAGGATCTCATTCAAGTAGGAAGGAGAAATCAAAAGCTTTTCAGACAAGCAAAAGCTGAGAGAATTCTGCACCACCAAACCAGCTCTCCAACAAATACTAAAGGATATTCTCTAGACAGGAAACACAAAAATGGTGTATAAACTCGAACCCAAAACAATAAAGTAAATGGCAACGGGATCATACTTATTAGTAATTACCTTAAACGTAAATGGGTTGAATGCCCCAACCAAAAGACAAAGACTGGCTGAATGGATACAAAAACAAGACCCCTACATATGTTGTCTACAAGAGACCCACCTCAAAACAGGGGACACATACAGACTGAAAGTGAAGGGCTGGAAAAAGATTTTCCATGCAAATTGGGACCAAAAGAAAGCAGGAGTCACAATACTCGTATCAGATAAATTAGACTTTAAAACAAAGGCTGTGAAAAGAGACAAAGAAGGTCACTACATAATGATCAAAGGATCAATCCAAGAAGAAGATATAACAATTATAAATATATATCCACCCAACATGAGAGCACCATAGTATGTAAGACAAATCCTAACAAGTATGAAAGGAGAAATTAACAATAACACAATAATAGTGGGAGACTTTAATACCCCACTCACACTTATGGATAGATCAACTAAACAGAAAATTAACAAGGAAAAAAAAAAAAAACATGTATCTATAAAGTTCACTAAAGCAAAGCACAGTAAAATGAGGTATGGCAATAAAAGGCGTTAAATTTATCAAAAAAAAAATAAATAAAGTGCTGAAAAATTAAAGCTGTCAATTCTGTAATAGATATTCATTGAAAGTATCTTTTGAAATGGGGGTGAAAACACCTTCAGAGAAATGAAAGCTAAGGAAGCATGCACGAGCTATAAAAAATGATAAAGTCCTTTATGAATGATGATAATATCAAAACAAAACTTGGAAATACAGGAAGGAGTAAAGAGCACTACGAACAGTCAATACATGGATAAACATTAGAAACTATTCTCTTTTCTTAATTTCTTCATGGTAAACCATCAACATTATATTGTGAAATTTTTCAGAAAAAAAAAAAAAGAATATGGTATGACATAGTTCTGTCTTAGATATTATGCAAGTGGGATGAATACTGAAAATAACTAAAGTACCTCATGGTACATATTTTCACTTATAAATTGATTTCATTTAATTGGCTACTTGATAGTGTTATATTAAGCTTCAAGCTGAGTCAAAGATTTCCTTCAGGAAGCAATTCTTTTTTTAAAAATAGTTATTTATTTGGCTGTGCTAGGTCTCAGTTGTGGCATGTGGGATCTAGTTCCCTGACCAGGGATAAAAGATGGGCCTGCATTGGGAGCTTACAGTCTTAGCCACTTTAAAGGAAATCCCAGGAAGCAATTCTTTACTAGTAGCCCTTCCAGGGATCATAATATTTTTCCTCATTAAAAAAAAAAATAACACACGCTAGTAATGGAAAAATAATGAGTTATCCATAATCTTACTACTCCTAAGGATTATCACTATTAATATTCTGGTGTATTCTTTCTCAATCTTTTTTTCATATATATGGATATCCATTCATGTATTAACTTTGAAAAACAAATTATCCCTATCATATATAGTTTTGTATCCTGCTTTTTCATTCTTGTCCTAAGTATTTTATTTCATTAATATTCTGTATATGTCTTTGAACACATTTCTGATTTTGTCCAAAACATACATTTCAAGAAACAAAAATTTTTTTTTCAAATAATCAGATACAAGTCAAAAGTCATGGCACATCACCTAAATCCTATTACCCATACTAAAAGCCCAATAGAAAAAAAAAAAAAGAAAGAAAAACATGAATTTAATTATTCAATTTTGGTTAGATCTAATTATCTCTGAAAAGTCACAGCCAAAACGTATTGTCAATAAATGAATGAATGACTATGGAAAACCTAAAAAAAAAAAAAAAAGAAAAGAAAAGAATTTTCATAGGAAGAGCTCAGTGTAGAGGAAGATCAACGAAAGGAACTTCACAAAGAAGGGGAAAAAAGCAGAAAAAATTAGGGCTTGCCAATGTAGTGTAATTAGATAGAATCCTTGAGAAAATGTAGTGAGATTTAGTGTTAAAAATGTGATTAAAAGAGTGATGACCTTATATGTGAGACAGCAAAAGAGACACAGATGTAAAGAACAGACATTTGGACTCTGTGGGAGAAGGCGAGGGTGGGATGATGTGAGAGAATAGCATTGAAACATGTATATTGCCATATGTGAAATAGATCATCAGTCCAGGTTCGATGCATAAGACAGGGCACTCAGAGCTGGTGCACTGGGACAACCCTGAAGGATGGGATGGGGAGTGATGTGGGAGGTGGGGTTCAGGATGGGGGATACATGTACACCCATGGCTGATTCATGTAAATGTATGGCAAAAACCACTACAATATTGTAAAGTAATTAGCCTCCAATTAAAATAAATAAATTAGAACTGATTCAAATGTATTCTTTTTAATGGCTGAGTAATACTCCATTGTGTATATGTACCACAGCTTTCTTATCCATTCATCTGCTGATGGACATCTAGGTTGCTTCCATGTCCTGGCTATTATAAACAGTGCTGCAATGAACATTGGGATACACGGGTCTCTTTCTTTCTTTTTTTTTTTTTTAATTTTTTAATTTTATTTTTAAACTTTACAATATTGTATTAGTTTTGCCAAATATCAAAATGAATCGGCCACAGGTATACATGTGTTCCCCATCCTGAACCCTCCTCCCTCCTCCCTCCCCATACCATCCCTCTGGGTCGTCCCAGTGCACCAGCCCCAAGCATCCAGTATCATGCATCGAACCTGGACTGGTGACTCGTTTCATACATGATATTATACATGTTTCAATGCCATTCTCCCAAATCTTCCCACCCTCTCCCTCTCCAACAGAGTCCATAAGACTGTTCTATACATCAGTGTCTCTTTTGCTGTCTCGTACACAGGGTTATTGTTACCATCTTTCTAAATTCCATATATATGCATTAGTATACTGTATTGGTGTTTTTCTTTCTGGCTTACTTCACTCTGTATAATAGGCTCCAGTTTCATCCACCTCATTAGAACTGATTCAAGTGTATTCTTTTTAATGGCTGAGTAATACTCCATTGTGTACATGTACCACAGCTTTCTTATTCATTCATCTGCTGATGGACATATAGGTTGCTTCCATGTCCTGGCTATTATAAACAGTGCTGCAATGAACATTGGAGTACACGTGTCTCTTTCAATTCTGGTTTCCTCGGTGTGTATGCCCAGCAGTGGGATTGCTGGGTCATAAGGCAGTTCTATTTCCAGTTTTTGTTTTAATTAAATTTATTCATTTTAATTAGAGGCTAATTACTTTACTTAATATTGTATTGGTTTTGCCATACATCAACATGAATCTGTCACGGGTGTACACGTGTTCCCAATCCTGAACCCCCCTCCCACCTCCCTCCCCATCCCATCCCTCTGGGTCATCCCAGTCCACCAGCCCCAAGCTTCCTGTATTCTGCATCGAACCTGGACTGGTGATTCATTTCTTATATGATATTATACATGTTTCAATGCCATTCTCCCAAATCACCCCCCCTCCCCCCGACAGAGTCCAAAAGACTGTTCTATACATCTGTGTCTCTCTTGCTGTCTCGCATACAGGGTTATCGTTACCATCTTTCTAAATTCCATATATATGCATTAGTATACTGTACTGGTGTTTTTCTGTTTGGCTTACTTCACTCTGTATAATAGGCTCAAGTTTCATCCACCTCATTAGAACTGATTCAAATGTATTCTTTTCAATGGCTGAGTAATACTCCATTGTGTATCTGTACCACAGCTTTCTTATCCATTCATCTGCTGATGGACATCTAGGTTGTTTCCATGTCCTGGCTATTATAAACAGTGCTGCGATGAACATTGGGGTACAGGGGTCTCTTTCAATTCTGGTTTCCTTGGTGTGTATGCCCAGCAGTGGGATTGCTGGGTCATAAAGCAGTTCTATTTCCAGTTTTTTAAGGAATCTCCACACTGTTCTCCATAGTGGCTGTACTAGTTTGCATTCCCACCACAGTGTAAGAGGGTTCCCTTTTCTCCACACCCTCTCCAGCATTTATTGCTTGTAGACTTTTGGATTGCAGCCATTCTGACTGGTGTGAAATGGTACCTCATAGTGGTTTTGATTTGCATTTCTCTGATAATGAGTGATGTTGAGCATCTTTTCATGTGTTGGTTAGCCATCTGTATGTCTTCTTTGGAGAAATGTCTATTTAGATCTTTGGCCCATTTTTTGATTGGGCCAATTTTCTGGAATTGAGCTGTAGGAGTTGCTTGTATATTTTTGATATTAGTTGTTTGTCAGTTGCTTCATTTGCTATTATTTTCTCCCATTCTGAAGGCTGTCTTTTCACCTTGATTTTAGTTTCCTTTATTGTGCAGAAGCTTTTAAGTTTAATTAGGTCCCATTTGTTTATTTTTGCTTTTATTTCCAGTATTCTTGGAGGTGGGTCATAGAGGATCCTGCTGTAATTTATGTCAGAGAGTGTTTTGCCTATGTTCTCCTCTAAGAGTTTTATAGTTTCTGGTCTTACATTTAGATCTTCAATCCATTTTTAGTTTATTTTTGTGTATGGTGTTAGAAAGTGTTCTAGTTTCATTCTTTTACAAGTAGTTAACCAGTTTTCCCGGCACCACTTGTTAAAGAGATTGTCTTTTCTCCATTGTATATTCTTGCCTCCTTTGTCAAAGATAAGGTGTCCATAGGTGCATGGATTTACCTCTGGGCTTTCTATTTTGTTCCATTGATCTATATTTCTGTCTTTCAGTGTTGAACATTTGGTGATGCCCATGTGTAAAGCCATCTTTTGTACTGGCACAAAAGATGACTTTACACATGGACATCACTAAATGGTCAATACTGAAATCAGGTTTATTACATTCTTTGTAGTGGAAGATGGAGAAGCTGTATACAGTCAGCAAAAACAAGACCTGGAGCTGCCTGTGGCCCAGGTCACCAGCTTCTCATAGCAAAATTCAGGCTTAAACTGAAAAAAGTGTGGAAAACCACTAGGCCAGCCAGGTATGATTTAAATCAATCCCCTATGAATGTAGAGTGGAGGTGACTAATAGATTCAAGGACTTAGATCTAGTAAACAGAGTGCCTGAAGAACTATGGACAGAGTTCCATAATACTGTACAGGAGGCAGTGAACAAAACCATCCCAATGAAAAGGAAAAGCAAGAAGGCAAAGTAGTTGTCTGAGGAGGCTTTCCAAATGGCTGAAAAAAAGAAGAGAAGCAAAAAGCAAGAAAGAAAGGGAAAGGTATACCCAACTAAATGCAGAGTCCCAGAGAATAGAAACTAGAGATAAGAAGGCCTTCTTCAATGAAAAATGTAAAGATATAGAGGAAAATAACAGAAGGGGAAAGACTAGAGATCTCTTCAAGACAATTGGAAATATCAAATGAACACTTCATCCAAGAATGGGGACAATAAAGGAAATGGTATAGACCTAATAGAAGCAGAAGCGATACAGAAGAAATGGAAAGAATACACAGAAGAACTGTAAAAAAAGCCATCTGAATGACCCAGATAACCACAATGGTGTGGTCACTCACCCAGAACCAGACATCCTGGAGTGTGAAGTAAATGGGTCTTAGGAAGCACTACAGTCAATGAAGCTACCAGAGATCAAATTTCCAACATTCGCTGGATCGTAGAGAAAGCAAGGGGATTCCAGGAAAGCATCTACCTCTGTTTCATTGACTAAAGCCTTTGATTCTGTGGATCATAACAAACTGTGGAAAACTTAAAGAGATGGAATACCAGACCACCTTACCTGTCTCCTGGGAAACCTATATGCCGGTCAAGAAATGACAGTTAGAACCTTATATGAAACAACTGACTGGTTCAGGATTTAGAAAGGAGTACAACAAGAATGTTTATTGTCACCCTGTTTAACTTATATGCAGAGCACATCATGAGAAATGCCAGTCTGGATGATTTGCAAGCTGGAATCAAGACTGCAGGGAAAAATATTAACAACCTTAGATATGCAGATGATACCACTCTAATGGCAGAAAGTGAAGAGGATCTAAAGAACCTCTTGATGAGGGTGAAGGAGGAGAGTGAAAGAGTCGGCTTGAATCTAAATATTAAAACAACTAAGATCATGGCATCCAACCCCATTACTTCATGTCAAATAGAAGGGGAAAAGGTGAAAGCAATGATAGATGTCCTTTTTTTGAGCTCTAAGATCACTGCAGATGGTGGCTACAGCTATGAAATTAGAAAACAGTTGCTTCTTGGCATGAAAACTATGACAAACCTAGACAGTGTGTTAAAAAGCAAAGACATCACTTTGCCAACAAAAGTCCACATAGTCAAGGCTACAGTCATTCCAGTAGTCATGTAGAGTTGTGAGAGCTGGACCATACGGAAGGCAGAGCACCAAAGAGTTGATGCTTCCAAACTGTGGTGCTGGAAGAGACTCTTGAGAATCCCTTGGACAGCAAGGAGATAAAACCAGTCAGTCTTAAAGGAAATCAACCCTGAATACTCCCTGGAAGTACTGATGCTGATGCTGAAGCTCTAGTACTTTGGCTACATGATGCGAAGAGCCAACTCATGGAAAAGACCCTGATGCTGGGAAAGATTGAAGGCAGAGGTGAAGAGAGTGACAAAGGATGAGATGGTTGGATGGCATCACTGATGCAATGGGAACCTGGGCATACTCCAGTAGATGGTAAGGGACAGGGAGGTGTGGCATGCTGCTCTGCATGGGGTAGTGAAGAGTCAGACATGAGTTAGTGACTGAACAAAAACAAGACATAAATATTGGAATATAAGTTAATATACTCAAAAGATCCTACAGGAAAATCCTAGAGAATTATTATGAGTCATTTTATAATAATAATTTGTCAACTTACACTAAATTAACAAGTTCCCTTCGACTAATCTAAACTGCCAGAAAACATAAAGAAATTTGAATAGCCCTATATTTATTGGGCTAAAGAAATTGTACCCATTCCTAAATATTAAAACAGAAAACTGTAGATCCCATTTATTTCATTGGCACTGTTGAAGAAACAGAATAAGAAGAGAGATAAAAAAAGAACAGGGGACATTGGCAGCAGGCAAGTCCCTAGCACCTGAACTGATGCTCAGCTACATCCTTTCCCATTGATGAAGTCTCTTTAAAAAATTTTATGGACTCTATGGGAGAGGGAGAGGGTGGGAAGATTTGGGAGAATGGCATTGAAACATGTAAAATATCATGTATGAAACAAGATGCCAGTCCAGGTTCGATGCACAATACTGGATGCTTGGGGCTAGTGCACTGGGACGACCCAGAGGGATGGTATGGGGAAGGAGGAGGGAGGAGGGTTCAGGATGGGGAACACATGTATACCTGTAGCGGATTCATTTTGATATTTGGCAAAACTAATACAATTATGTAAAGTTTAAAAATACAATAAAATTAAAAAAATTTTTATCAAGTGGAGTTCCTCTCACTTGAGATAATAGAAAAATCCTTATTGTTAAAAGTTTGGATCTGGTCTTTCTCAATTAGTGGAAGCTAGAAGGTGATGGCACCCCATTCCAGTACTCTTGCCTGGAAAATCCCATGAACGGAGGAGCCTGGTAGGCTGTAGTTAATGGGGTCGCTAAGAGTCGGATACGACTGAGCGACTTCACTTTCACGTTTCACTTTCATGCATTGGAGAAGGAAATGGCATCCCACTCCAGTGTTCTTGCCTGGAGAATCCCAGGGATGGGGAAGCCTGGTGGGCTGCGGTCTATGGGATCTCACAGAGTCGGACACGACTGAAGTGACTTAGCAGAAGTTAATTAAATTAGTAAAATGAGGATGGTCAAACCTATTTTAAAAGATACCTTCAACCTACTTAAAAGATGTCTATGAGGATTAGAAACGATGTGTTAAACTATTATATTCAACTATTATAATATAATAATAATATATATTATAATATATATTACATAATAAACTTATATTTAGCTATAATAATAGTTAAATATAGCTAAATATGGTAATAGTTAACTACAATAATTCCACACATTGTTATTTTAAGAGAGAGGGACTCCCACTTGTTACAGCTTTTTAAAGAAGACTCTTGAGAGTTTCTTGGAATACAAAGAGATCAAACCAGTCAGTCTTAAAGGAAATCAACCCTGAATATTCATTGGAGGGACTGTTGTTGAAGCTATAATATTTTGGCCACCTGATGCAAATAGCCAGCTCATTGAAAAGACCCTGATGCTGGGAAAATGGAAGACAAAAGGAGAAGGGGATGGCAGAGGATGAGCTGGTTAGATAGTATCACCGACTCAATGGACATGAATTTGAGCAAACTCCTGGAGATAGTGGAGGACAGGGGAGACTGGCATGCTACAGTCCATGGGGTCCCAAAGAGTCAGACATAACTTAGTGACTGAACAAGAACATTATTATATAACATGTTATACTCAACACAAAATCAGACATAAATGTGACTCTTCTTTTCATCAAATAGGTGGAAAATAGGTGGAGAATGATTCCCTGGATATGATCTAAAATTGTTTTGTTGACTTGAGTCACTATTTTATGACTTTCCTTCTTGAGGTACAGGATAAAATTTAACAACAGTTTAGATGACCCTAAAAGTTACTTAAATACCATCATGAGGTCACCAGTGAAAAACTTTAAAGTTTGACTCTTATGTATGAATGCAGTTTTTTTAGGACACAAAATTCTCCTTAGGAGGAAAAAAGTATGCTCATAGAAATGTACAAGATGAATAAGGGAATTTTTGTGTTTCACAGTGGTACAAAGAAAAAGAAGTGAGAAATGGATGTGTAGGCAGACTAAGATTTACTTAACAATGTAGAATTCCATGCTAAAATTCTTAAATTTGATTATGCTTCAGATTTTTTTTTACAAATAAGTAATACAAATATTTTTTAGAGAATTGTCTAGCTTACTTTCAATATAATAACATCAAAAGAAAAGGGAAATGGAAACAGCAGAGGAGAGCAATAGTACATACATCACCAAACTGAATTTGCCAACATACAGACTTAAACAGCACTGGGAAGTCTCTTGTGACAGCAGTCCAGAGTTCCACATGGGAAAAGGTCCCAGACAGCACATCAACTCTGTGGGGGACTTCAAAGATTGCAGTTCAGTGTTCCTGTTTATAATCCCAGAGTGCAAACTGATATCATCATCAATCTGTGAGCAAATCGCAGCTCTGGTTTCACGTTAATGCTGTTTGTTTTGTCCTGTAAAATTTGGAATGTTGTTAGCCTGGGGCTCCATTGGCCAGGGCCCCTCTGAGGGCTCAACAATTTCAAGATTTGTCCCCTATCTTATCTATGGTGCCACAATTCATCCACTCACATCAGACAGTCAGATCACTCACAGTCAGAGCAAGGGTCCAGGCAGGTTAGAAGCAAGGTCAGAGGGCTGCTCTGCTTTGTCTCTGAACCCTAAAGAAGATTATTTATTTATTTAATTTCCCTAAAAAGTATACACTCAGTAGTGGAATTGCTGGATCATATGTTAGTTTTTTTTAAATTAATTTATTTTTTAATTGAAGGACAATTGCTTTACAGAATTTTGCTGTTTTCTGTCAAACCTCAACATTAATCAGCCATTGATATACATATATCCCTTCCATTTTCAACCTCCCTCCCTCCCCACCCCACCCCTCTAGGTTGATAGAGAGCCCCAGTTTGAGTTTCCTGAGACATACAGCAAATTCCCATTGGCAGTTTCCATGTGGTGCTCTGTATACATCTCACCCTCCCTTCCCCTCTCCCCAAGTCCATAAGTCTATTCTCTATGTATGTTTCTTCACTGCTGCCCTGCAAATAAATTCTTCAGTACCATTTTTCTATATTCTGTATATATGTGTTCAGTTCAGTTCAGTTGCTCAGTCGTGTATGACTCTTTGCAACCCCATGAACAGCAGCATGCCAAGCCTCCCTGTCCATCACCAACCCCTACAGTTTATCCAAACTCACGTCCATTGAGTTGGTGATGCCATCCAACTATCTCATCCTCTGTCATCCCCTTCTCCTCCTGCCTTCAATCTTTCCCAGCATCAGAGTCTTTTCCAATGAGTCAGGTCTTCACGTCAGGTGGCCAAAGTATTGGAGTTTCAGCTTCAACATCAGTCCTTCCAATGAACACCCAGGACTGATCTCCTTTAGGATGGACTGGTTGGATCTCCTTGCAGTCCAAGGGACTCTCAAGAGTCTTCTCCAACACCACAGTTCAAAAGCATCAATTCTTCAGTGCTCAGCTTTCTTTATAGTCCAACTCTCACATCCATACATGACCACTGGAAAAACCATAGCCTTGACTATATGGGCCTTTGTTGGCAAAGTAATGTCTCTGCTTTTGAATATGCTATCTAGGTTGGTCATAACTTTCCTTCCAAGGAGTAATTTCAAGGCTGCAATCACCATCTGCATTGATTTTGGAGCCCAGAAAAATAAAGTCAGGCACTGTTTCCACTGTTTCCCCATCTATTTGTCATGAAGTGATGGGACTGGATGCCATGATCTTAGTTTTTTGAATGTTGAGCTTTAAGCCAACTTTTTCACCCTTCTCTTTCACATTCATCAAGAGGCTGTTTAGTTATTCTTCACTTTCTGCCATAAGCATGGTGTCATCTGCATATCTGACTCAAATGTGTTCCTTTTTATGGTTGAATAATATTCAACCAATAATATTCCATTGTATCTGTACCACAACTTCTTTATCCATTCATCTGTTGACGGACATCTAGGTTGCTTCCATGTTCTAGCTGTTGTAAATAGTGCTGCAATGAACAATGGGATAGATGTGTCTGTTTCAATTTTGGTTTCCTCAGGGTATATGCCTAGGAGTGAGATTGCTGTGCCATACGATGGTTTTATTCCTAGTTTTTTAGAGAATCTCCATACTGTTTTCCATAGTGGCTATATCAGTTTATATTCCCACCAACAGGCAAGAGCTCCCTTTTCTCCACACCCTCTACAGCATTTATTGTTTGTAGACATTTCGATGATGGCCATTCTGACTGGTGTGAGGTAATATCTCATTGTAGTTTTGATTTGCATTTCTCTACTAATGAGTGATGTTGAGCATCTTTTCATGTATTTGCTAGCCATCTGTATGTCTTCTTTGGAGAAATGTCTGTTTAGGTCTTTTTCCCACTTTTTGATTGGGCTGTTTGTTTTTCTGGTATTGAGTTGCATGTGCTGCTTGCATATTTTGGAAATTAATCCTTTTTCAGTTGTTTCATTTGCTATTGTTTTCTTCCATTCTGAGGGCTGTCTCTTCACCTTGCTTATAGTTTCCTTTGCTGTGCAAAAGCTTTTAAGTTCAATCAGGTCCCACTTGTTTACTTTTGTTTTTATTTCCATTACTCTAGTAGGTGGGTCATAGAGGATCTTGCTTTGACTTGTGGCATCGAGTGTTCTGCCTATGTTTTCCTCTAACAGCTTTATAGTTTCTGGTCTTACATTTAGGTCTTTAATCCATTTTGAGTTTGTGTATGATGTTAGGAAGTGTTCTAATTTCATTCTTTTACATGTAGTTATCCAGTTTTCCCAACACCGTTTATTAAAGACGCTGTCTTTGTCACATTGTATATTCTTGAATCCTTTGTCAAAAATAAGGTACCCATAGGTGCATGGGCTTATTTCTGGGCTTTGTATCTTGGTCCATTGGTTTATGGTTTTGTTTTTGTCCCAGTACCATACTGTCTTGATGACTGTAGCTTTGTAGTATAATCTGAAGTCAGGAAGGTTGATTCCTCCAGCTCCATTCCTCTTTCTCAAGACTGCATTGGCTATTCAGGGTCTTTTGTGTTTCCATATGAATTACGAAATTTTTTGTTCTAGTTCTGTGAAAAATGCCATTGGTAATTTGATAGGGATCACATTGAATCTGTAGATTGCATTTGGTAATATAGTCATTTTCACAGTATTGATTCTTCCTACCCAAGAACGTGGATATCTCTCCAGCTGTTTAGGTCATCTTTGATTTCATTCATCATTGTCTTATAATTTTCAATATACAGTTCTTTTGTCTCCTTAGGTGAGTTTATTCCAGATATTTAATTCTTTTTGTTGCAGTTGTGAATGGGATTGATTCCTTAATTTCTCTGATGTTTCGTTGTTAGTATACAGAAATGCAAGTGATTTCTGTGTATTGATTTTGTATCCTGCAACTTTGCTAAATTCACTGATTAGCTCTAGTAATTTTTTGATACTATCTTTAGGGTTTTCTATGTACAGTATCATGTTATCTGCAAACAGTGACAGCTTTACTTCTTTTCCAATCTGTATTCCTTTTATTTATTTTTCTTTTCTGAAGGCTGTAGCTAGGACTTCCAGAACTATGTTGAATAATAGTGGTGAAAGTGGACACCCCTGTCTTGTTCCTTTACTTAGGGGAAATGCTTTCAGGTTTTCACCATTGAGAATGTTTGTTGTAGGCTTATCATATATGGCCTTTACTATGTTGGGGTAGGTTCCTTCTATGACCATTTTTTGAAGAGTTTTAATCATAAATGGGTGCTGAATTTTGTCAAAGGCTTTTTCCGCATCAGTTGACATGATCATATGGTTTTTACCTTTCAATTTGTTAATATGGTGTACCACATTGATTGATTTGATTGTATTGAAGAATCCTTGCATCCCTGGAATGAACCATCCTTGATAATGGTGTATGAGCTTTTTGATGTGTTGTTGAATTCTGTTTGCTAAAATTTTGTTGAGGATTTTTGCATCTATGTTCATCAGTGATATTGGCCTGTAATTTTCTTTTTTTGTGTTGTCTTTGTCTGCTTTTAGTATCAGGGTGATGGTCCTCATAGAGTGAGCTTGGAAGGATTCCTTCCTCTGAAATTTTTTGAAAGAGTTTTAGAAGGATAGGCATTAGCTCTTCTCTAAATGTGTGATAGAATTCTCTTGTGAAGCTATCTGGTCCTGGGCTTTTGCTTTGGGGAGATTTTTGATCACAGCTTCAATTTCAGTGCTTGTAATTGGTTGTCTATAATTTTTGTTTCTTCCTGGTTCAGTCTTGGTAGATTGAACTTTTATAAGAATCTGTCCATTTCTTCCAGGTTATCAATTTTATTTCCATATAGTTGTTCAAAATAGTCTCATAATCCTTTGTATTTCTGCATTGTCTGTTGTAACCTCTCCTTTTTCATTTCTAATTTTGTTGATTTGATTCTTCTCTCTTTTTTTCTTAATGAGTCTTGCTAAAGTTTTGTCAATTTTGTTTATCTTCTCAGAGAACCAGCTTTTAGTTTTATTAATATTTACTAATTCTTTCATTTCTTTTTCATTTTTTTTCTGCTTGGATCTTCATGATTTCCTTCCTTTTGCTCACTTTTGGATTTTTTTCTTCTTCTTTTTCCAGATATTTTAGGTGAAAAGTTAGGTTGTCTATTTGATGTTTTACTGGTTTCTTGAGGTAGGATTGCATTGCTATAAGCTTCCCTATTAAAACTGGTTTTGCTGCATCTCATAGGTTTTGAGGTGTCCTGTTTTCATTGTCATTTGTTTCTAGAAATTTTTTGATTTCCCTTTTGATTTCTTCAGTAACCTGTTGGTTATTTAGAAACGTATTGTTTAATCTCCATGTGTTTGTGTTTCTTACAGTTTTTTTTTCCTGTAATTGATATCTAGTCTCATAGCATTGTGGTCAGAAAAGATGCTTGATATGATTTCAATTTTCTTAAATTTACTGAGGTTTGATTTGTGACCTAAGATGTGGTCTATCCTGGAGAATGTTCCATGTGCACTTGAGAAGAAGTTGTATTCTTCTGCATTTGGATGGAATGTCCTAGAGATACCAACGAGATCCATGTCATCTAATGTATCATTTAAGACTTATGTTTCCTTATTAATTTTCTGTTTTGATGATCTGTCCATTGATGTGAGTGGGGTGTTAAAAAGTCTCCTACTAGCATTGTTTTACTGTCAATTTTTCCTTTTGTCCTTTAGTGTTTGTTTTATGTATTGAGGTGCTCCTATGTTGGGTGCATAGATATTTACAATTGTTATGTCTTCCTCTTGGATTGATCCCTTGATCGTTATGTAGTGTCCCTCCTTACCTCTTGTAATCTACTTTATTTTAAGGTCATTTTGTCTGATATGAGTATTGCTACTCCAGCTTTTTTTTGCTTCCCGTTTGCATGGAATATATTTTTCCATCCTCTCACTCTCAGTCTATATGTGTCTTTAGGTCTGAAGTAGGTTTCCTGTAGACAGCATATATATGGGTCTTGTTTTTATATCCATTCAGCCAGTCTGTGTTTTTTGGCTGAAGCATTTAATCCATTTGCATTTAAAGTAATCATTGATATATATGTTCCTATTGCCATTT
Source organism: Bos indicus (assembly GCF_029378745.1). Classification (NCBI taxonomy): domain Eukaryota; kingdom Metazoa; phylum Chordata; class Mammalia; order Artiodactyla; family Bovidae; genus Bos; species Bos indicus. The sequence goes on from NC_091783.1 coordinate 44,294,652, forward strand.
TTTCCTGTGATCATGTATGGATGTGAGAGCTGGACTATAAAGAAAGCTGAGCACCGAAGAATTGATGCTTTTGAACTGTGGTGTTGGAGAAGACTCTTGAGAGTCCCTTGGACTGCAAGGAGATCCAACCAGTCCATTCTGAAGGAGATCAGCCCTGGGATTTCTTTGGAAGGAATGATGCTAAAGCTGAAACTCCAGTACTTTGGCTACCTCATGTGAAGAGGTGACTCATTGGAAAAGACTCTGATGCTGGGAGGGATTGAGGGCAGGAGGAGAAGGGGACGATAGAGGATGAGATGGCTGGATGATATCACTGACTCGATGGACGTGAGTCTGAGTGAACTCTGGGAGTTGGTGATGGACAGGGAGGCCTGGCATGCTACAATTCACGGGGTCACAAAGAGTCGGACATGACTGAGCGACTGATCTGATCTGATTGCCATTTTCTTAATTGTTTGGGGTTTGATTTTGTAGCTCTTTTTCTTCTCTTGTGTTTCTTGACTATATAAATCCCTTTAACATTTGTTGTAAAGCTGGTTTGGTGATACTGAATTCTTTTTAACTTTTGCTTGTCTGAGAAGCTTTTTATTTCTCCATCAATTTTGAGTGAGTTCCTTGCTAGGTACTATCATCTTTATTGTAGATTTTCCCCTTTCAGTACTTTAAATATATCCTTCCATTCCCTTCTGGCCTGCAGAGTTTCTTCTGAAAGATCTGCTGTTAAACGTATGGGGTTTCCCTTGTGTATTACTTTGTTGCTTTTAATATTCTTTTTTTGTGTTTAGTCTTTTTAGTTTGATTAGTATGTGTTTTGGCATGTTTCTCCGTGGGTTTATCCTGTATGAGACTCTTTGCAACTCTTGGACTTGATTGACTGTTTACTTTTCCATGTTGGGGAAATTTTCAACTATAATCTCTTCAAAAATTTTCTCATACTCTTTCTTTTTCTCTTCTTCTTCTGGGATCTCTATAATTTGAATGTTGGCCGCATTTGATATTGTCCCAGAGGTTTTTGTGACTATCCTCAGTTCTTTTCATTCTTTTTACTTTATTCTGTGCTTCAGAAGTTATTTCCATCATTTTATCTTCCAGCTCACTGATTAATTCTTCTGCTTCACAGATTCTGCTATTGATTGCTTCCAGAGTATTTTCAATTTCAGTAATTGCGTTGTTTGTCTCTGTATGTTTATCATTTAAGTCTTCTAACTCTTTATTTTTGTGTTCTTGCATTTTCTCCATTTTCTTTTCAAGATTTTGATCATCTTTACTATCATTATTCTGAATCTTTTTCAGGTAGTTTGCCTGTTTCCTCTTCATTCATTTGGACTTCTGATTTCTAGTTTATTCCTTCATTTGTGCAGTATTTCTCTCCTTTTTCATTATTTCTTTTTAAACCTATTGTGTTTGAGGTCTCCTTCTCAAGCTTCAAGGTTGAATTCATTTTTACTTTTGGTTTCTGCCCCCCTAAGCTTGGTGCAGTGTTTTGTGTAAGCTTCATATAGAGTGAGATTTACTGAGTTTGTGTGTGTGTGTGTGTGTGTGTGTGTGTGTTTCCTCTGATGGGCAAGGCTGAGTGAGGTGGTAATCCTGTCTGTTGATAATTTGGTTTATATTTTTGTTCTGTATTTTATTTGGATGAAGCGTCCTGCATAGGGTGCTACTGGTGGCCGGGTGATGCCAGTATTGTTGTATTCAAGTGGTTTCCTTTGTGGGAGTTCTCTCTATTTGATACTACCTAGGGTTAGGTCTCAGAGAAGGCAATGGCACCCCACTCCAGTACTCTTGCCTGGGAAATCCCATGGACAGAGGAGCCTGATAGGCTATAGTCCATGGGGCCGCTAAGAGTTGGACACGACTGAGCGACTTCACTTTCACTTTTCACTTTCATGCATTGGAGAAGGAAATGGCAACCCACTCCAGTGTTCTTGCCTGGAGAATCCCAGGGACAGAGGAGCCTGGTGGGCTTCTGTCTATGGGGTCGCACAGAGTCAGACACGACTGACGTGACTTAGCAGCAGCAGCAGCAGGGTTAGGTCTCTGATAGTCTAGGGTCTTGGAGTCAGTGCTCCCACTCCAAAGGCTCAGGGCTTGATCTCAAGTTTTACATGGTTCTATGTATTCTTTTCTGCTGGTCAGTTAGTCCTGTCCATTCTCAGCTGGTGTTGAGCATGCACTGATGTGTCTGAACGTGTATTCCTGATGTTTCCGTGGAGCGAGAGGTACTCTACATCCAGCTACTTCTCTGCAATCTTGTTCTCCCAAGTTTTTTGTTGTTGTTGTTGTTTGCTTGTTTTAAATTTGTCTGTTCTTGGTCTTAGTTGTGGCATGCAAGATCTTTACTTGCAGCATCTAAACTCTTAGCTGTGGCATGTGGGATCTAGTTTCCTGACCAGGGATTGAATTCCAACCTCCTGAATTGGGAGTGCAGAGCCTTAGCCACTGGGCCACCGGGGAAGTCTGTATATCCCAGGTGAAAGTAATTACCCAATTCCCCACTGTCACATTTCTAGGTAAGTTATTTCAGGTGTACTTAACGAGAACTTCTAACCCTTTACAAGAAATTCAAAAGCATAACTTGAGGTGCTATTTCAGTATATGAAATACTCACATCTAATTATTCCAGAAGTGATAACATTTTATCCAACTCTTTGTGACCCCATGGACTACAGTGTGCCAGGCTTCCCTGTCCATCACCAACTTGCAGAGCTTGCTCAAATTCACGTCCATTGAGTCGGTGATGCCATCCAACCTTCTCATCCTCTGTCATCGCCTTGTCCTCCTGCCTTCAATCTTTCCCAACATCAGGGTCTTTTCAAATGAGTCAGTTCTTTGCATTAGGTGTCCAAAGTGTTGGAGTTTCAGCTTCAGCATCAGTCTTTTCAGTGAATATTCAGGACTGATTTCCTTTAGGATGGACTGGTTGGATCTCCTTTCAGTCCAAGGGACTCTCAAGAGTCTTCTCCAACACCACAATTCAAAAGCATCAATTCTTCGGTGCTCAGCTTTCTTTATAGTCCAGCTCTCCCATCCATACATGACTACTGGAAAAACCATAGCTTTGATTAGATGGAACTTTGTTGGCAATGTAATGTCTCTGCTTTTTAGTATGCTGTCTAGGTTGGTCATAGCTTTTCTTCCAAGGACCAAGAATCTTTTTATTTCGTGGTCACCATCTGCAGTGATTTTGGAGCCAAAGAAAATAAAGTCTGTCATTGTTTCCACTGTGTCCCCATCTATTTGCCATGAAGTGATGGGACCAGATGCCATGATCTTCGTTTTCTGAATGTTGGGTTTTAAGCCAGCTTTTTCACTCTCCTCTTTCACTTTCATCAAGAGGCTCTTTAGTTCTTCTTCACTTTCTGCCATAAGGGTGGTGTCATCTGCATATCTGAGGTAATTGATATTTCTCCTGGGCAATCTTGATTCCAGCTTGTGCTTCATCCAGCCTGGCCTTTTGCATGATATGCTCTGGATAGAAGTTAAATAAGCAGGGTGATAATATACAGCCTTGATGTACTCCTTTCCGAATTTGGAACCAGTCTGCTGTTCAATGGCCAGTTGCTTCTTGACGTGCATGCAATTTTCTTAGGAGGCAGGTAAGGCGGTCTGGCATTCCCATCTCTTGAAGAATTTTCCACAGTGTGTTGTGATCCACACAGTCAAAGGCTTTGACATAATCAATAAAGCAGAAGTAGATGTTTTTCTGGAACTCTCTTGCTTTTTCAGTGACCCAACAGATGTTGACAATTTGATCTCTGGTTGCTATGCATTTTCTAAATCCAGCTTGGACATCTGGAGGCATCAATAATAAGAAATCTTAAATATTTTAGAAAGTAGAGCTCTAGTTCATCATGTTCAACCGCTCTGGTTATGCCAGTTGAACTGAAAATCTGTTCACAAGGAGCTTCTGCTTGATATACAATTGCATTGTTCCATAGCACATCAGATCGGCTTCCCTGGTGGATCAGATGATAAAGAATCTACCTGCAATGCAGGAGACCCAGGTTCAATCCCTGGATTGGGAAGATCCCCTAGAGAAGGAAAAGGCTACTCACTCCAATATTCTTGCCTGGGTAAAACCATGGACAGAGGAGCCTGGCAGGAAACAGTCCATGGAGTCACAAAGAGTCAGACATGACAGAGCGACCAACACACACACACACACACACACACACACACACACACGATTGTACATCAGAGCTGTCTAGATATGACTCTGAAGACTGTGATGCCCAAAGATATAGATCATCTCTCCTAAAGTCATTCTGCCCCATCCACAGTATCTTTGTTAGATAAATTATTATATGTCATTCATGTCATCCATGCAGGAATATTTTCTCCAACATTTCTGTGAAGTGGTCTTCAGATGTTGGCTTAAATGTCTTTGCTGCTGCTGCTGCTGCTGCTGCTAAGTCGCTTCAGTCATGTCCGACTCTGTGCAACCCCATAGACGGCAGCCCACCAGGCTCAGCCATCCCTGGGATTCTCCAGGCAAGAACACTGGAGTGGGTTGCCATTTCCTTCTCCAATGCATGAAAGTGAAAGGTGAAAGTGAAGTCGCTCAGTCGTGTCTGACTCTTAGCGACCCCATGGACTGCAGCCTACCAGGCTCCTCCATCCATGGGATTTTCCAAGCAAGAGTACTGGAGTGGGGTGCCATTGCCTTCTCCGTAAATGTCTTTAGAGACAGGCTATTCATTTGACAAGGTAAATTGTTCCTTAGCCAGCTAACTAATAGTTGCAAAGTTCTTCCTCAAGTCATAGCAAAATCAGCCTCCCTGTAATTTCTACCCACTAATTATTATAAATACAGAATAAATGCAGAATGAATTGACTTTCAGAGTGAATATAGAATGAATTGACTTCCCTCCTTTATATGATATATCCTTCTTCCCAAGCACACTGCCTTCCTCAGTTGACTGCTCAGTCTAGGGGCTGTGTAGCACTGTGCTTAGATCTGAAAACTTGGTTTCAATTCTCTTATCTTAGATATTGCTTTCCAATGCCAAGTTACCTTTCAGGAGAGTTCTGTAGGTAAAGATACACATGCTACACCTTTCCTTAGGTTTTTGTGTGAGTTATATTGAGAAAATCTGTGGAATGTACTCTTTCAACACACTGTAAACATGGCATATTGTTAATGAGTCTTAATTCAAACTGAATAGTCCCCTTTTGAATTTTTTCCAGGAGTACTCAACGTCCACTGTTCTCACATTTATTAGATTGTTTTCAATGCAGCATTTCAGTGCTAAAATCAGCTCCTTCCTTACTGCCAATTCTCTGTTTAATTCCCAAGCTTTTCTGGGTGGCTCAGTTGGTAAAGAATCTACCTGCAGTAGAAAAGACCTGGGTTTGATCCCTGGGTTGAGAAGATCCCCTGGAGAAGGAAATGGCAACCCACTCCAGTATTCTTGCCTGGAGAATCCCGTGGACAGAGGAGCCTGGTGTGCTACAGTCTCTGGGGTCGCAAAGAATCAGACACAATTGAGAGACTAATACTTTGACTTTTCTGTTTAATATAGCTGGCTTTCTTTCCCTGTAGAGAACTTGGACAGCTTCATCAAGCCAAATGAGAAACTGAGGTCTTATATGTATATACATACATACATATATGGGAACAGCTACCCACTTTAGTATTCTGGCCCAGAGAATTTCATGGACTATATAGTCCATGGGGTCGCAAAGAGTTGGACATGACTGAGTGACTTTCACTCTCTCATTCACATATTATATTACATATTATATATATATATATATATATATATATATATACACACACACACACATAAGACCTCAATTTCTCATTTGGCTTGATGAAGCTGTCCATGTTCTCTACAGGAAAATAAAGCCAGCTATATTAAATAGAAAAATCGAAGTATTAGTCTCTCAATTGTGTCTGACTCTTTGTGACCCCATAGACTGTAGCCCACCAGGCTCCTCTGTCCGTGGGATTCTCTAGGCAAGAATACTGGAGTGGGTTGCCATTTCCTTCTCCAGGGGATCTTCTCAACCCATATATATGTGCATAGTACATACTATAGAAGGTATTAAGCTCTCCTCATTCTTAAACTCTATTAAAGATTATTTTCAGTGTCAATGAGTTCATAGTGTTAAGGTATGAAGTTTGGACCAAGGTAAAAGTTTCCAATAATTAAAAGAATATGTGATTAGAGATTATTTTCTCCTAAATTTCCCTGAAATGATTCTTCTTGGTTAGCCATGCCCACATTTAAGCACAGAAATGTCTGCTTAAGCAATAGACTAAGCTACAGCTTCAAACTCAAATGATTTTCTTTGCAGTAAATGACACAGGATAGTAACTTAATCACACAGGAGTCAGCTAAAATATACATGGCTTTATTCTTCATTTCTAGGGAAATGTGATTATTAAATCTGATAACATTTGCATATGTAAATGACTATAATTAGGTAGAAAATTTATCTTTCTAATTTTAAAGGGCATTCACCAAAATTACTGAGGAAGGAGAAACTGTTAGATGCAAAATATGCTGTATAATATATGTTAATAAAAATTTTCAGCATTTTTATATTTAACAAGTAGTAGATTGCTAATATTGCACATAGGGCACACAGGAAAAAATACTAATAGAGAGAGGGAAATAAGATTTTTTTTTACAAAGGAAAAGATAAATGTAAAAGAGGCAACACTAAGCTTAAAAAAATAGACACTAAGAGCTCAGATTTGCATGTGAGAAATGTTAAAGGAATATTCCAAACGGATAAACAGGATCCAATGGTCAATGGTATGTGTGTTACTTAGTGACATACCTTACAGGCATAAAAGGAGGTGGAGCAAAACCAGCCAGAGAAGCAGAAATGATGATAGACTAGAAGTCAGGCTAGTTGGGTAAGGAAAAAAAAGACCAACAGAAAGGAAGAGTAATATTCCAACACTAAAACTTTCCCTATTGGCAAAAGCCAAAATAAGTACCCTAAGAAATAGGGACATGTAGAAATGGAACAACAAAATAAGTAATGTGAGAAACTAAAATAAGAAGGTAGGGGAGCAGGGGTTAGGAAAAGCTAAATTTATCAGTTATTCAGCTGCATAGAATAAAAGAATGCAATAATTTTTAAAAGTAGAAAAAACTTTCACATTTTTTTTATAGTCCAAATATAAACAATTCAGGACAACTATGGAAATCCATGGAGTTATTTTTGTTCCATCTCACCTAGGAGAAGACCCTTGTTTTAGTGATAAAAAATGACTGCTGGAGTATCTGTTATCATACAAGCATTTATGTAAGCAAGATGGAGAATGGAGGAAAGAACAGTCTTCCTTCTCTATTTAAGGGGTCATCCCAGAAACTATATAAAATGTCTATATTATATAAATGAAATTGTGTGTGTGTGTGCTCAATCATGTCTGGCTCTCTGTAACGCTGTGGGCTGTAGGACTACAGGCTCCTCTGTCCATGGAATTTTCCAGGCAAGAATGCTGGAGTGGGTTGCTATTTCCTACTCCAGGAGAGGTTCCTAGTCATATGGCCACACGTTTGCAAATTAAACTAGAAAATGTACCTAGGTAAACTCAGTGGAAAAATAGACATTAATGGAAAATGGAATTTAATTTCTGCTGCACATTATTACATAGGAGTAGGGAAACATAATATTTAATAACATATACTGTGTTCACCATGTGACCAAACCCTGTACAAAATATTTTGCATATATTATTTAACAATAATCCTAAGAATTAAGAACTAATATTTCCCCCACTTTATAAATAAGAAACTAATGACAAAGAGCTTAAAATCTAGTTCAAAGTCATAGACTTAATAAAGGGCAAAATAATTTAAAACCTGATCTGCCACATCCTAGGGATATAGCACTGTTTCTGTATGTGGAAGAGTGAAAAATCAACATTTCTGAAAGGATATCTTTGTTAGCTTAGGCAATAGTCCTTCCCATACAAAAAGTGAAAGTCGATCAGTCATGTCCAACTCTTTGCATGGACTGTATACTATGCTATGCTAAGTCACTTCAGTCGTGTCCGACTCTGTGTGACCCCATAGACGGCAGCCCACCAGGCTTCCCGGTCCCTGGGATTCTGCAGGCAAGAACACTGGAGTGGGTTGCCATTTCCTTCTCCAATGCATGAAAGTGAAAAGAGAAAGTGAAGTCGCTCAGTCGTGTCCGACTCTTAGCGACCCCATGGACTGCAGCCTACCAGGCTCCTCCATCCATGGGATTTTCCAGGCAAGAGTACTGGAGTGGGGTGCCATTGCCTTCTCCGATGGACTGTATAGTCCATGGAATTCCCCAGGCCAGAATACTGGAGTGTGTAGTCTTTCCCTTCTCCAGGGGATCTTCCCAACCCAGGAACTGACCTGGGTTGAATTGAACTGGTCTCCTGTATTGTAGGCAGATTCTTTACCAGCTGAGCTACCAGGGAAGCCCATCCAAGCAGCATATAAATATGTCTTATAAAGCATAGAGTTAATTTTAAAATGGAAACATCTTAAAACTTACAGGAGAGAGAGAGTCTATGTGAAAGAGAATGATGAGGGATGGTATGGGGAGGGAGGAGGGAGGAGGGTTCAGGATGGGGAACACATGTATACCTGTGGTGGATTCATTTTGATATTTGGCAAAACTAATACAATTATGTAAAGTTTAAAAATAAAATAAAATTTTAAAAATTTTTAAAAAAAATTAAAAAAAAAAGGCAGGGTATTTAAAAAAAAAAAAAAAAAGAAAGAGAATGATGGACAGATATACCAATATCCAATTCTAGAGAGAAGGAAGACAGGGAATTACTGAGGGACAAATGTATAGAGGTAAGTAGAAAAGAAGAAATGAATGAGAAAAATTAGAAGAGATTCAAAGAATTTGAAAGAGTGAATGAATATAGGAGAGGGGAAAGAAAGAGAATAGAAAAATGTGTGTATGATTTTGCTTGTGGAGAGTAGCTGCCTTAGTGCATTCTCTGTAACTATCCAAATGGCTAGAGACACTCCTTTATAGGCAATGCATGAGTTTTCATAGACATAATAGAGTTTAAAAACAGAAATGATAATGGAAAGTTCGTGACCAATTACTGAGGGAAATTTCAAGCATTTCATTTCTTATGAAAAGGAACACTCCAGTTCCACTGTCTTATGACCAGTGTCATCTTGTGCTGGGTCTGACCTGGCAGTTAAGCAGGAAGGTCTAAAATATGCAGTGAGGGAGGGAAAAAAAGAAAGAATGAAAGAAATGGAGCAATTACATTTTTATCTCATGTAAAATCAATAATAATTGCTGTAATCTAAAGACTTTAAAGTTCAACTTTAGTTCAACTGTTGGATTTGCACTGACACTTGTAAAGAAATGAGAAGTAATATATCCTCCTTCACATAGTGGCTTGGTATAGAATAAAACTCTAAGAAAATTTCAGCATTTCTGGTATGCAGACCTTGGGTAAATTAGTTGCAACATTTTAGACCATTAGAATGATTATAGCAACATAGTAATAGCAGCCTATGGGGTTTTTACACCTCTTTTTAAAGTTAATTAATTTATTTTAATTGGAAAATAATTATTTTACAATATTGTGATCATTTTTGCAATACATCAACATGAATCAGCCACAGGTATACATGTCCCCCCAACCCTGAACCCCCTTCACACAGTTCAGTTCAGTTCAGTTCAGTTGCTCAGTCCTGTCCGACTCTTTGTGACCCCATGGACCACAGCACGCCAGGCCTCCCAGTCCATCACCAGCTCCCAGAGTTTACTCAAACTCATCTCCATTGAGTCGGTGATGCCATCCAACCATCTCATCCTGTGTCATCCCCTTCTCCTCCTGCCTTCAATCTTTCCCAACATCTGGGTCTTTTCAAATGAGTCAGCTCTTCGCATCAGGTGGCCAAAGTATTGGAGTTTCAGCTTCAACATCAGTCCTTCCAATGAACACCCAGGACTGATCTCCTTTAGGATGGACTGGTTGGATCTCCTTGCAGTCCAAGGGACTCTCAAGAGTCTTCTCCAACACCACAGTTCAAAAGCATCAATTCTTCGGTGCTCGGCTTTCTTTATAGTCCAACTCTCACATCCATACATGACCACTGGAAAAACCATAGCCTTGACGAGATGAACCTTTGTTGGCAAAGTAATATCTCTGCTTTTTAATATGCTGTCTAGATTGGTCATAACTTTCCTTCCAAGGAGTAAGCATCTTTTAATTTCATGGCTGCAGTCACCATCTGCAGTGATTTTTGACCCCCCCCAAAATAAAGTCTCTTACTGTTTCCACTGTTTCCCCACCCCCATGAAGTGATGGGACTGGATGCCATGATCTTAGTTTTTTGAATGTTGAGCTTTATGCCAACTTTTTCACTCTCCTCTTTCACTTTCATCAAGAGGCTCTTTAGTTCTTCTTTACTTTCTACCATAAGGGTGATAAGTAATAGTAAATAATTTTACTACTTTAACCTTTTAATTTTTAAAAATTTTAGTTCTTTATTACTCCTTTAACTTGCATCTGTATAGCCTATTATATAAAAGCCTACTTTTAAAAAAAGACCCTATTTTTAAAAAACAAATTCCATATATATTTTTTTAATTTTTGTGATTGATTTTTTGAACAACTGACAGGTTCAAAATTGGGAAAGAAGTACATCAATTTGTGTATTATTATCCTTCTTATTTAACTTATATGCAGAGTACATCATGTGAAATGCCAGGCTGGATGACTCAGAAGCTGGAATCAAGATTACTGGGAGAAATAACAACAACCACAAATATGCAGATGATGCCACTTTAATGGCAGAAAGTGAAGAGGAACTATAGAGCTTTTTGATGAGAGTGAAAGAGAAGAGGGAAAAGCTGGCTTAAAACTCAGCATTCAAAAAAACTCATATCATGGCATCTGGTCCCATCACTTCCTGGCAAATAGATGGGGAAAAAGTGCTATAGATGATCTCAGCTGTTATATCATCATTATTTACAAAACATGAGGGGAGAGAGCCTGAACATGCCGTCTTGGCTGATTTGCTCTCTCACCGCTCTGTACTTTGTCCTGTGCCATACTTAGTTGCTGAGTTGTGTCCGACTCTTTGCCACCCCGTAGACTGTAGGCCACTAGGCTCCTCTGTCTATGGGATTTCCCAGGCAAGAATAGTGGAGTGGGCTGTGATTTCCTTCTCCAGAGCCTTCTCTAATTATTCCTAAACATTGAAGTGTATGGAACACTCCCAAGTCATTCTACTAGGGTACCATTACCCTGATAAATCAGAGAAGGCAATGGCACCCCATTCCAGTACTCTTGCCTGGAAAATCCCATGGATGGAGGAGTCTGGTCAGTCCATGGGGTAGCTAAGAGTCGGACACGACTGAGCGACTTCACTTTCACTTTTCACTTTCATGCATTGGAGAAGGAAATGGTAACCCACTCCAGTGTTTTTGCCTGGAGAATCCCAGCCTGGTGGACTGCCGTCTATGGGGTCATGCAGAGTCGGACACGACTGAAGCGACTTAGCAGCAGCAGCAGCAACCCTGATATAAAAATGGGACAAAGACACTGCAAAAAAGAAATTACAGGCCATTATCCCTGTTGAATGTAGATGCAAAATAAAATATTAAGAAACTGAATCTAGCAATATGTAAAAAATAATCATAATCATGATAAATTATTCCATGAATAATATGATAAATTCAAAAATAGAGGCATATTCCTTACTTTACAGAGTAGTAGAATCTGTCTTCTAGTCCACATTTGATGGAAGACTCTTAACCCACTCCCTTTTCCACTACACAGTGACCCAGTAATGCCTGTCTTCCTGGTCTTCCTACATTTTCTCCACTCCCTTTTATTTCTTATGAGAGCAAATCCAGGAGCCCTGACCTAGAGATTCAATTTTAACTGCTGTCATTATTCCATGATCAAAGCTGTATCATAGCAGGTCTTCCAAATCTACTTTTGCATTTTGTCTCAGCTGAAAAGTTATTCTCTCTGATACTGTGCCCCTAATAGAGTTAGGCTCATCCTATTTTATTTTTCTGGCCTTTTGGGTTATCTGGCATTCAGCTTAAGATTAAATAATGACTTCCTGTAGAGTAACCTCTGTTGATGCTCAGTTGTGTCCAACTCTTTGAGACTGCATGGACTGCAGCACATCAGGCTTCCCTGCCCTTCACTATCTCCTGGAGCTTGCCCAAATTCATGTCCATTGAGTCGGTGATGCCATCCAACCATCTCATCCTCTGTCATCCCCTTCTCCTTCTGCTTTCAATCTTTCCCAGCATCAGAGTCTTTTCTTATGAGTTGGCTCTTTGCAGTAGGTGGCCAAAGTATTGGATCAGCTTCAGAATCAGTCCATCCAATGAATATTCAGGGTTTTTTCCTTTAGTATCAACTGGTTTGGTCTCCTTGCAGTCCAGGGGATTCTCAAGAGTCTTCTCCAACACCACAGTTCAAAAGCATCAATTCTTTGGCACTCAGCCTTTTTTATAGTCCAACTCTAACATCCATACATGACTACTGGAAAAACCAGAGCTTTGACTATATGAACCTTTGTTAGCAAAGTAATGTCCCTGCTTTTTAATATACTGTCTAGGTTTTCATAGCTTTTCTCCCAAGTAGGAAACATCTTTAAATTTCATGGCTGCAGTCACCATCTGCAGAAATTTTGGAGTCCAACAAAGAAAGTCTGTCACTGTTTCTGTTGCTGCACATCTATTTGCCATGAAGTGATGGGACCAGATGCCATGATCTTATTTTTCAAATGTTGAGTTTTAGATATTCTTTTTTTTTTTCTAATTTTATTTTATTTTTAAACTTTACATAATTGTATTAGTTTTGCCAAATATCAAAATGAATCCGCCACAGGTATTGTTGAGTTTTAACAAAGCTTTTTCACTCCCTCTTTCATGTTCATCAGGAGGCTTTTTAGTTCCTCTTCACTTTCTGCCATAAGGGTGGAGTCATCTGCACATCTGTGGTTATTGGTATTTCTCCCTACAATCTTGATTTCAGTTTGTGCTTCATCCAGCCTGGCATTTCACATGATGTACTCTGCATAAAAGTTAAATAAGCAAAGTGACAATATACAGCCCTGACATAATCCATTCCCAATTTTGAGCCAGTTTGTTGTTCCATGTCTGGTTCTAACTGTTGCTTCTTGACCTGCATACAGGTTTCTCAGGAGGCAGATAAGGTACCCTGGTATTCCCATTTCTTTAAAAAATTTTCCACACTTTCTTGTGATCCACACAGTCAAAGGTTTTAGCATAGTCAAAGAAGCAGAAGTAGATGTTTTTCTGGAATTCTCTTCCTTTTTCTATGATCCAACGGATGCTGGCAATTTGATCTCTACTTTCTCTGCCTTTTCTAAATCCAGCTTGAACATCTGGAAGTTCTTGGTTTCACATACTGATGAAGCCTAGCTTGGAGAATTTTTAGCATTACTTTACTAGTGTGTGAAATGAGTGTAACTGTGTGGTAGTTTGAACATTCTTTGGCATTGCCTTTCTTTGGGATTGGAATGAAAACTGACATTTTCCAGTCCTGTGGCCACTGCTGAGTTTTCCAAATTTGCTGGCATATTGAGTGCAGCACTTTCACAGCATCATCTTTTAGGATTTGAAATAGCTCAGTTGGAATTCCATCACCTCCATTAGCTTTGTTTATAGTGATGCTTCTAAGGCCTACCTGACTTCTAACTCCAGAATGTCTGACTCTAAGTGAGTGATCACATCATCATGCTTATCTGGGTCATTAAAGCATTTGTTGTACAGTTCTTCTGTGATTTCTTGCCACCTTTTCTTAATATCTTCTGCTTCTTTTAGGTCTTTGCTGTTTCTGTCCTTTATTGTGCCCATCTTTGCAAGAAATGTTCCCTTGCTGCTTTAGTGACTAGGTCATGTCCAAATCGTGCGACCACATGGACTTTAGCCCACCAGGCTCCTCTGTCCATGGGATTTCCCAGGCAATAATACTGGAGTGGAGCTCTCCTACATTGCATGCAGATTCTCTAGTGAGCTACAAGTATCTCCAGTTTTCTTGAAGAGATCGCTACTCTTTCCCATCCTATTGTTTTCCTCTATTTCTTTGCGTTATCTTAAGAAGGCTTTCTTATCTCTCCTTGCTATTCTCTGAATTCTGCATTTCAGTTGGGTAAATCTTTCCCTTTCTCCTTTGCCTTTTGCTTCTCTTTTTTTCACAGCTATTTGTAAGACCTCCTCAGACAACCACTTTGCCTTCTTTCATTACTTTTTCTTGATAATGATTTTCTTCATTGCCTCCTGTACAATGTTATGAACCTCTGTCCATAGCTCTTCAAGCGGTCTGTCTACCAGATCTAATCCCTTGACTCTATTTGTCACCTCCACTGTATAATCATAAGGGATTTGATTTAGGTTCGTGAATGGCCTGAACGCCCTAGTGGTTTTCCCTATTTTTTCAATTTAAGCCCGATTTGCAGTAAGGAGCTGGTGCCTATTTCCATTGTGCTGAGATTGTCCTGTCTTGAACTTTAGCTTTATTGCCTTTATCCTCAGATTACTCTGAAACAGATGTTAAATTGTTTTCTGAATAGCACAAGGGGATAGTTTTCAGGTGATTAGTAAAATTCACCAACTTTATTTTGATATAAATTGGGCATGGAGTATGTCAAGGCTGTATATTGTCACCTTGCTTATTTAACTTATATGCAGAGTACATCATGTGAAATACTGGGCTGGATAAAGCACAAACTGGAATCAAGATTTCAGGGAGAAATATCAATAACCTCAGACTTTCAGATGATACCACCCTTATGGTAGGAAATGAAGAGGAAATAAAGCGCCTCTTTTTTTTTCTAATTTATGTTTTTGTTGAAGGATAATTGCTTTATAGAATTTTCTTGTTTTCTGTCAAACCTCAACATGAATCAGCAGCCACAGGTATACATATATCCTCTCCTTTTTGAAACTCCCTCCCATCTCCTCCCCATCCCACCCCTCTAGGTTGATACAGAGCCCCTATTTGTGTTTCCTGAGACACACAGCAAATTTCAGTTGGGTATCTATTTTACATATGGTAATGTAAGCTTCCATGTTGCTCTTTCCATACATCTCATCCTCTCCTCCCCTCTCCCCATGTCCATAAGTCTATTCTTTATATCTGTTTGTCAATTGCTGTTAGTTAAAAAATAAAATAAAATAAAAATGGATAACCACATGGATAACCATGTGCTCCTATGTAGCACATGGAACTCTTCTCAATGTTATGCAGCCTTGAGGGATGGGAGGGGTGTTCAAGGGAGAATGGATACGTGTATATGTATGACTGAGTCCCTTTGTTGCCACCTACAACTATCACAATATTGTTCGTTGGCTATACCCCAATACAAAATAAAAAGTTTTTAAAAGAAAAAAAAAAAAAAAGTCAATGGTGAGTCTACCAGGCTTTGTTCTGGAAAAAAAACAATAAACACCCAATTAAACTTGAGCATGACATAAGAAAAAAAAAAATTCAGTACCATTTTTCTAGATTCTGTATATATGCGTTAGAATACGATATTTCTCTTTCTCTTTCTGACTCACTTCACTCTGTATAATAGGTTCTAGGTTCATCCACCTCATCAGAACTAACCCAAACGCATTCCTTTTTATGGCTGAGTAATATTCCATTGTGCATATGTACCACGACTTCTTTATCCATTCATCTGTCGATGGACATTTAGGTTGCCTCCATTTTCTAGCTGTTGTAAATAGTGCTGCAATGAACAATGGAATACATGTGTCGTTTTCAATTTTTGTTTTCTCAGGGTATATGCCTGGAGTGGGACTGCTGGGTCATATGGTGGCTCCATTGCTAGTCTTCCAAGGAATCTCCATACCATCTTCCATAGCGGCCGGTATCAACCCACATTCCCACTAACAGTGAAAGAGCATTCCCCTCTCTCCAGACCTTCTGCAGCATTCACTGCTTTTAGACTTTTTGATGGTGGCCATTCTGATAGGCGTGAGGTGATATCTTGTAATTTTGATTTGCATTTCTCCAACAATGAGTGATGTTGAACATTTTTTCCTGTTTTTGTTAGCTATTTGTATGTCTTTGGAGAAATGTCCGTCTATGTCTTTTTCCCACTTTTTGATTGGGTTGTTTGTTTTTCTGTTATTGAGTTATATGAGCTGCTTGTGTATTTTGGATGTTAATCCTTTGTCAGTTGTTTCATTTGCTAATATTTTCTCCCATTCTGAGGGTTGTGTTTTCACTTTGCTTAGAGTTTCCTTCACTGTGCAAAAGCTTTTAAGCTTAATCAGGTCCCACATGTCTACTTTTGTTTTTATTTCCATTACTCTAGGAGATGGGTCATAGAGGATCTTGCTTTGACTTGTGTCATCAAGTGTTCTGCCTATGTTTTCCTCTAATAGTTTTATAGTTTCTGGTCTTACATACAGGTCTTTATTCCATTATGAGTTTATCTTTGTGTATGGTGTTAGGAAGTGTTCTAATTTCATTCTTTTACATGTAGCTATCTAATTTTCCCAGCACCATTTATTGAAGAGGCTGTCTTTGCCCCATTGTATATTCTTGCCTCCTTTGTCAAAAATAAAGTACCCATAGGTACATGGGTTTATTTCTGAGCTTTCTATCTTGTCCCATTAGTCTATATTTCTGTTTTTGTGCCAGTACCATACTGTGTTGATGACTGTAGCTTTGTAGTATAATCTGAAGTCAGGAAGGTTGATTCCTCCAGCTCCGTTTTTCTTTCTCAAGACTGCATTGGCTATTGGTGTCTTTTCTGTTTCCATGTGAATTGTGAAATCTTTTGTTCTAGTTCTGTGAAAAATGCCATTGGTAATTTAATAAGGATTGTATTGAATCTGTAGATTGTATTTGGTAGTATAGTCGTTTTCACAGTATTGATTCTTCCTACCCAGGAACATGGAGTATCTCTCCATCTGCTTATGTCATCTTTGATTTCTTTCATTAGTGTCTTATAATTTTCTGTGTACAGTTCTTTCATCTTGTAAGTTTAATCCTAGATGTTTAATTCTTTTTGTTGTAGTGGTGAATGGGATTGGTTCCTTAATTGCTATTTCTGATTTTTCATTGTTAGTATATAGAAATGCAAGTGATTTCTTTGTATTGATTTTATATCCTGCAACTTTGCTAAATTCGTTGATTAGCTCTAGTAACCGTCTGATACTATCATGAGGGTTTTCTATGTACAGTATCATGTCCTCTGCAAACAGTGAGAGCTTTACTTCTTCCTTTACAATCTGGATCTCTTTTATTATTTTTTCTTCTCTGATGGCTGTATCTAGGACTTCCAGAACTATGTTGAATAAGAGTAGTGAAAGTGGACACCCTTGTCTTGTTCCTGATCTTAGGGGGAATGCTTTCAGTTTTTCACCATTGAAAATAAGGGTTGTTGTAGGCTTATTTTATATGGCCTTTAATATGTTAAGGTAGGTTCCTTCTATGCCCATTTTTTGAACAGTTTTAATCATAAATGGGTGCTGAATTTTGCCAAAGGCTTTTCTGCATCTATTGAGATGATCATATGGTTTTTATCTTTCAATTTGTTAATATGGTGTATCACATTGATTGATTTGCATGTACTGAAGAATCCTTGCATCCCTGGAATAAACCCAACTTGATCATGGTGTATGAGCTTTTTGATGTGTTGTTGAATTCTGTTTGCTAAAATTTTGTTGATTATTTTTGCATCTATGTTCATCAGTGATATTGGCCTGTAGTTTTCTTTTTTTGTGTTGTCTTTGTCTGGTTTTGGTATCAGGGTGATGGTGGCCTCGTAGAATGAGCTTGGAAGGGTTCCTTCCTCTGAAATCTTTTGAAAGAGTTTTAGAAGGATAGGCATTATCTCTTCTCTAAATGATTGATAGAATTCTCCTGTGAAGCCATCTGGTCCTGGGGTTTTGCTTTTTGGGAGATTTTCATCTCAGCTTCCATTTCAGTGCTTGTAATTGGGTTGTTCATAATTTCTATTTCTTCCTGGTTCAGTCTTGGTAAACTGAACTTTTCTAAAAATCTGTCCATTTCTTCCAATTATCCATTTTATTGTCATATAGTTGTTCAAAACAGTCTCTTATAACCATTTGTATTTCTGCATTGTCTGTTGTAACCTCTCCTTTTTCATTTCTAATTTTGTTGATTTGATTCCTCTCTTTTTTTCTTGAGTCTGGCTAAAGGCTTGTCAATTTTGTTTATCTTCTCAAAGAATCAGCTTTTAGTTTTATTAATTTTTACTACTGCTTCTTTTATTTGTTTTTCATTTATTTCTGCTCAGATCTTCATGATTTCTTTCCTTCTACCTATTTTGGGTTTTTTGTTGTTGTTCTTCTTCTTTTTCCAGTTGTTTTAGGTATAAAGTTAGGTTGTCTATTTGATGTTTTTCTTGTTTCTTGAAGTAGGATTGTATTGCTATAAACTTCCTTCTTAGAACTGCTTTTGCTGCATCCCATAGGTTTTGAGTTGTCTGTTTTCATTGTCATTTGTTTCTAGAAATTTTTTGATTTCCCCTTTGATTTCTTCAGTAACCTGTTGTTTAGTTAGAAACATGTTTAATCTCCATGTGTTTATGTTTCTTACAGTTTTTTTCTTGTAAATGATATCTAGTCTCATAGCATTGAGGTCACAGAAGATTCCTGATACAATTTCAATTTTCTTAAATTTACTGAGGTTTGATTTGTGACCCAAGATATGGTGTATCATGGAGAATGTTCCTTGCACACTTGAGAAGAGGGTGTATTCTTCTGCATTTGGATGGATTGTCCTAGAGATACCTATGAGATCCATGTCATCTAATATGTCATTTAAGACTTGTGTTTCCTTATTAATTTTCTGTTTGGTGATCTGTCCATTGGTGTGAGTGAGGTGTTAAAGTCTCCTACTTTTATTGAGTTACTATCAATTTCTCCTTTTATGTCTTTTAATGTTTGTCTTATGTATTGAGGTGCTCCTATGTTGGGTGCATAGACATTTACAATTGTTATGTCTTCCTCTTGGATTGATCTCTTGATCATTAGGTAGTGTCCTTCCTTATCTCTTGTAATCTTCTTTATTTTGAGGTCTATTTTGTCTGATATGAGTATTGCTACTCCAGCTTTTTTGCTTCCCATTTGCATGGAATATATTTTTTCATCCTCTCACTTTCAGTCTATATGTGTTTTTAGGTCTGAAGTGGGTTTCCTGTAGACAGCATATATATGGGCCTTGTTTTTTTTTTTTTATCCATTCAGCCAGTCTGTGTCTTTTGGTTGGAGCATTTATTCTATTTGCATTTAAAGTAATCATTGATATATATGTTCCTATTGCTATTTTCTTGTTTGGGGTTGATTTTGTAGATCTTTTTTCTTCTCTTTATTTCTTGACTTTATAAGTCCCTTTAGCATTTGTTGTAAAGCTATCTTGGTGGTACTGAATTCTCTTAACTTTTACTTGTCTGAATAGCTTTTTATTTCTCCATCAATTTTTAATGAGATCCTTGCTAGGTACTATCATCTTTGTTGTAGATTTTTCCTTTTCAGTACTTTAAATATATCCTGGTATTCTCTTCTGGCCTGCAGAGTTCCTACTGAAAGATCAGCTGTTAAACGTATGGGATTTCCCTTGTATATTACTTGTTGCTTCTCCCTTGCTGCTTTTAATATTCTTTCTTTGTGTTTAGTCTTTGTTAGTTTGATTAGTACATGTTTTGGCATGTTTCTCCTTGGTTTATCCTATATGAGACTCTTTGCACTTCTTGGACTTGGTTGACTGTTTCCTTTTCCATGTTGGGGAATTTTTTTTTTTTTTAAACATTGGTATTTTATTTTATTTTTTAATTTAATTTTATTTAACTTTACAATATTGTATTGGTTTTGTCATATATCAAAATGAATCTTTTACAAGTGGTTAACCAGATTTCCCAGCACCACTTGTTAAAGAGATTGTCTTTAATCCATTGTATATTCTTGCCTCCTTTGTCAAAGATAAGGTGTCCATATGTGCGTGGATTTATCTCTGGGCTTTCTATTTTGTTCCATTGATCTATATTTCTGTCTTTGTGCCAGTACCATACTGTCTTGATAACTGTGGCTTTGTAGTAGAGCCTGAAGTCAGGTAGGTTGATTCCTCCAGTTCCATTTTTCTTTCTCAAGATCGCTTTGGCTATTCGAGGTTTTTTGTATTTCCATACAAATTGTGAAATTATTTGTTCTAGCTCTGTGAAGAATACTGTTGGTAGCTTGATAGGGATTGCATTGAATCTATAAATTGCTTTGGGTAGTATACTCATTTTCACTATATTGATTCTTCCAATCCATGAACATGGTATATTTCTCCATCTATTAGTGTCCTCTTTGATTTCTTTCACCAGTGTTTTATAGTTTTCTATATATAGGTCTTTAGTTTCTTTAGGTAGATATATTCCTAAGTATTTTATTCTTTTCGTTGCAATGGTGAATGGAATTGTTACCTTAATTTCTCTCTCTGTTTTCTCATTATTAGTGTATAGGAATGCAAGGGATTTCTGTGTGTTGATTTTATATCCTGCAACTTTACTATAATCATTGATTAGTTCTAGTAATTTTCTGGTGGAGTCTTTAGGGTTTTCTATGTAGAGGATCATGTCATCTGCAAATAGTGAGAGTTTTACTTCTTCTTTTCCAATTTGGATTCCTTTTATTTCTTTTTCTGCTCTGATCGCTGTGGCCAAAACGTCCAAAACTATGTTGAATAGTAATGGTGAAAGTGGGCACCCTTGTCTTGTTCCTGACTTTAGAGGAAATGCTTTCAATTTTTCACCATTGAGGATAATGTTTGCTGTGGGTTTGTCATATATAGCTTTTATTATGTTGAGGTATGTTCCTTCTATTCCTGTTTTCTGGAGAGTTTTTATCATAAATGGATGTTGAATTTTGTCAAAGGCTTTCTCTGCATCTATTGAGATAATCATATGGTTTTTGTTTTTCAATTTGTTAATGTGGTGTATTACATTGATTGATTTGCGGATATTGAAGAATCCTTGCAATCCTGGGATAAAGCCCACTTGGTCATGGTGTATGATCTTTTTAATGTGTTGTTGGATTCTGATTGCTAGAATTTTGTTAAGGATTTTTGCTTCTATGTTCATCAGTGATATTGGCCTGTAGTTTTCATTTTTTGTGGGATCTTTGTCAGGTTTTGGTATTAGGGTGATGGTGGCCTCATAGAATGAGTTTGGAAGTTTACCTTCCTCTGCAATTTTCTGGAAGAGTTTGAGCAGGATAGGTGTTAGCTCTTCTCTAAATTTTTGGTAGAATTCAGCTGTGAAGCCGTCTGGACCTGGGCTTTTGTTTGCTGGAAGAATTTTTGATTACAGTTTCAATTTCCGTGCTTGTGATGAGTCTGTTAAGGTTTTCTATTTCTTCCTGGTCGAGTTTTGGAAAGTTGTACTTTTCTAAGAATTTGTCCATTTCTTCCTCGTTGTCCATTTTATTGGCATATAATTGTTGATAATAGTCTCTTATGATCCTTTGTATTTCTGTGTTGTCTGTTGTGATCTCTCCATTTTCGTTTCTAATTTTATTGATTTGATTTTTCTCCCTTTGTTTCTTGATGAGTCTGGCTAATGGTTTGTCAATTTTATTTATCCTTTCAAAGAACCAGCTTTTGGCTTTGTTGATTTTTTTCTAACACCATATACAAAAATAAACTCAAAATGGATTAAAGATCTCAACGTAAGACCAGAAACTATAAAACTCCTAGAGGAGAACATAGGCAAAACACTCTCTGACATACATCACAGCAGGATCCTCTATGATCCACCTCCCAGAATATTGGAAATAAAAGTAAAAATAAACAAATGGGACCTAATTAAACTTAAAAGCTTCTGCACATCAAAGGAAACTATTAGCAAGGTGAAAAGACAGCCTTCAGAATGGGAGAAAATAATAGCAAATGAAGCAACTGACAAACAACTAATCTCAAAAATATACAAGCAACTCCTACAGCTCAAATCCAGAAAAATAAATGACCCAATCAAAAAATGGGCCAAAGATCTAAATAGACATTTCTCCAAAGAAGGCATACAGATGGCTAACAAACACATGAAAAGATGCTCAACGTCACTCATTATCAGAGAAATGCAAATCAAAACCACTATGAGGTACCATTTCACACCAGTCAGAATGGCTGCGATCCAAAAGTCTACAAATAATAAATGCTGGAGAGGGTGTGGAGAAAAGGGAACCCTCTTACACTGTTGGTGGGAATGCAAACTAGTACAGCCACTATGGAGAACAGTGTGGAGATTCCTTAAAAAACTGGAAATAGAACTGCCTTATGATCCAGCAATCCCACTGCTGGGCATACACACTGAGGAAACCAGAAGGGAAAGAGACACGTGTACCCCAATGTTCATCGCAGCACTGTTTATAATAGCCAGGATATGGAAGCAACCTAGATGTCCATCAGCAGATGAATGGATAAGAAAGCTGTGGTACATATACACAATGGAGTATTACTCAGCCATTAAAAAGAATACATTTGAATCAGTTCTAATGAGGTGGATGAAACTGAAGCCTATTATACAGAGTGAAGTAAGCCAGAAGGAAAAACACCAATACAGTATACTAACGCATATATATGGAATTTAGAAAGATGGTAACGATAACCCTGTATACGAGACAGCAAAAGAGACATTGATGTGTAGAACAGTCTTATGGACTCTGTGGGAGAGGGAGAGGGTGGGAAGATTTGGGAGAATGGCATTGAAACATGTGAAACGTCATGTATGAAACGAGATGCCAGTCCAGGTTCAATGCACGATGCTGGATGCTTGGGGCTGGTGCACTGGGACGACCCAGAGGGATGGTGTGGGGAGGGAGGAGGGAGGAGGGTTCAGGATGGGGAACACATGTATACTAATTAAATAATTTTCTATTAAAGAAAAAAAACAAAAACAAAAACAAAACAAAACAAAAGAAAAACAAAATGAATCTGCCACAGGTATACATGTGTTCCCCATCCTGAACCCTGCTCCCTCATCCTTCCCCATACCATCCCCCTGGGTCATCCCAGTGCACCAGCCCCAAGCATCCAGTATCGTGCATCGAACCTGGACTGGTGACTCGTTTCATATATGATATTATACATATTTCAATGCCATTCTCCCAAATCATCCCACCCTCTCCCTCTCTCACAGAGTCCAAAAGACTGTTCTATACATCAGTGTCTCTTTTGCTGTCTCGTACACAGGGTTATTGTTACCATCTTTCTAAATTCCATATATATGTGTTAGTATACTGTATTGATGTTTTTCTTTCTGGCTTACTTCACTCTGTATAATAGGCTCCAGTTTCATCCACCTCATTAGAACTGATTCAAATGTTTTCTTTTTAATGGCTGAGTAATACTCCATTGTGTATATGTACCACTTTTCTTTTTCTCCTCTTCTTCTGGGACCTCTTTAATTTGTATGTTGGTGTATTTGATATTGTCCCAGAGGTCTCTGAGACTATCCTCAGTTCTTTTCATTCTTTTTACATTATTCTGCTCTTCAGAAGTTATTTCCACCATTTTATCTTCCAGCTCACTGATTCATTCTTCTGCTTCAGAGATTCTGCCATTGATTCCTTCTAGAGTATTTTCAATTTCAGTAATTGTGTTGTTTGTCTCTGTATGTTTATTCTTTAATTCTTCTAGGCCTTTATTAATTGATTCTTGCATTTACTCCATTGTGTTTTCAAGGTTTTGGGTCATCTTTATCATTATTCTGAATCTTTTTCAGGTAGTTTGCCTATTTCCTATTCATTTATTTGGAGTTCTTTGTTTCTAGTTTGTTCCTTCATTTGTGTAGTATTTCTCTGCCTTTGCATTATTTTTTTTTAACTTATTCTGTTTGAGGTCTCCTTTTCCCAGGCTTCAAGGCTGAATTCTTTTGCTGTTTTTTGGTTTGGTTTCTGCCCTCCTAAGGTTGGTCCAGTGGTTTGTGCAAGTTTAGTATAGGGTGATATTTGTGCTAAGGTTTTGTTTGTTTGTTTTTCCTCTGATTGGCAAGGCTAAGTGAGGTAGTAATCTTGTCTGCTGATGCTTGGGTTTGTATTTGTTTGTTTGTTGTGCAGTAAAACCTGCCCAGGGTGCTACTGGTGGTTCAGTGATTTGGGGTATTGAATTCAAATGGTTTCCTTTGTGTGAGTTCTCACTATTTGATACTCCCTGGGGTTAGTTCTCTGGTAGTCTATGGTCTTGGAGTCAGTGCTCCCACTCCAAAGGCTCAGGGCTTGATCTCTGCTCAGGAATGAAGATTCTACAAGTGGTTTGTTATGGCATTAAATGAGATTAAAACAAATATGCAAAAATGAGTAATGAAAGATGGACCCCAGACAAATGGCAGTTACAAAATCAAGCAAATAATAATTAAAATAATGGAACATACACATATACATGTATACCCATGTACAAAGTGAAAATAGTGCAACAAAAATAAAGTACAGTTGATTGACCTGGCAAACAAAGTAAATAAAAAATTGTATTTACCAGTTAAGAACAAAACTAACTAAAACACAAACTGGAAAACAGAACTAAAGCAAGGTGCCAATTGGAGAATAAAGCAATGAAAACAAAACTAACAAATATGTTGAGAGGAAAGGAGAGGAAAAAAATAAAGAAACAATAGGTATGCAAAGTAAAATAGAGGGAGATGAAGAATATTTATATACATTAAAGGATAATAGCAAGGGGAAAAGAACAGTAGGAAAGGCAAACAAAGGAATACATGTAGAAAAAAATAATAGGTTTAAAAAAATAAAATTATAAAAAAGAGAAAAGAAAATATTTTAAAAATGGAAGAAGAAAGAAAAAGGAAAAAGAAAAAGGAAAACTTCACATAACTGCAAAATCCCAATGGAGAGGTTGATAACAACAATAAAAAATGTGACTGAAAAAAATTAGTTCAAAAGCTTAACTAGATTTTATAGTGCCAATAATATCTAAAACTACAACAGAGGGGGAAAAGATGGAAAAAGGAAAATCCAAGAGACTCTACAGAGCAAGTAAAAACACAAGAATAATAAATGTTTTTCTTGAGTCACTGCTGTCAGAGTCTTTTCCCTCACTGGGAGTCACAGTCCGCCTCACCTTCCTAGGATGCCCTCCAACATTATGCTGATTTCTGGACCCGCTGTGGGGGCAGCTCAGATTCTAATATTGTCTTGCTCCTATGTGTTTCTTGCGTTCAATGTCCACAGCTATCAGAACTAGTGTGTTTTCTTTTGTGGGAGCTCTCAGTGTCCTTTTATATATTCCATAGACACAGAGTCACCTAGTCGATCGTGTGAATTTAATCTGCAGCTTGTACAGCTGGTGGGAAGATTTTGGGTCTTCTTCTTTAGCCACACTGCCCCGGGGTATCAATTGTGGTTTTATTTTCACCTCTGCATGTGGGTTGTCCACTGGAGTTTGCTCCTGAGGCTGCCCTGGAGGACTTGGGTTTCCTCCTGTGAAGGCCAGATGTGGAGGTAGGGCAGCTGCTTGGGTCACAGGAGTTCTGGCAGCACCAGGTACTCAGGGGAGTTGGTGGCTAGGGCAGCAGGAAATATAGTGCTCTAGAAGGGTATGGCAACCAGTATTGGTCAATACATTATAGTATTCTTGCCTGGAGAACCCCCCTCCCTGACAGAGAAGCCTGGCCAGCCACAGTCTGCAGGGTCACAAAGAGTTGGACACTACCAAAGTGACCCTGTGGGCATACACACAAGACATTTTTTTGCCTGTGGCAGCTCTGCCCCAGTGAGAGTTGAGACTGAAGGTGGCACAGCTGCTTGGCATGTGGCACCAAGTATGCAGGGACGTGGACTGCCTCCACCACAAGAGTTATGGCCCTATAAGAGTCTTCTTTAGACCCTCTTGTAGCTGGCGATCAGAAGGCCTCTTTGGCCAGTGTTTCTCTGTAGCTCCTCTCCTTAAGGTACTTAGAAGGCTCCCTTGCCTGGGTTCCTTCTCTGTTGTTTGGGGTGTCAGGCACATAGAGATGCCCCCCTGGCTGGGGTCCTATTCTGTATATCCCCAAATCAGGCACTTAAAGGGTCAGCTAAAGAGCCCCTTGATGAAAGTGAAAGAGGAGAGTGAAAAAGCTGGCTTAAAACTCAACATTCAGAAAACTAAGATCATGGGATCCAACCTCATCACTTCATGGCAAATAGATGGGGCAATAATGGAAACAGTGACAGGCTTTATTTTTCTGGTGCTCCAAAATCACCTCAGATGATGACTGCAGCCATGAAATTAAAAGATACTTTGCTCATTGGAAGAAAATCTATGACAAACATAGACAGCATATTAAAAAGCAGAGTCATTACTTTACTAACAAAGGTCCATCTAGTCAAAGTTATGGTTTTTTCAGTAGTCATGGATAGTTTTAACAGTTGGACCATAAAGAAAGCTGAAAGCTGAAGAACTGATGCTTTTGAACTGTCGTGTTGGAGAAGACTCTGGATATGGATAGTCCCTTGGACTGCAAGGAGAATCAAACCAGTCAATCTGAAAGAAATCAGTCCTAAATATTTATTGGAAGGACTGATGCTGAAGCTGAAGCTCCAATACTTGGTCACCTGATATGAAGAACTGACTCATTGGTAAAGACCCTGATGCTGGAAAAGACTGAAGGCCAGAGAAGAGAATGACAGAGGATGAGATGGTTGGATGGCATCACCAACTCAATGGAC
The DNA here is from genome assembly GCF_029378745.1 of Bos indicus. Taxonomy (NCBI): domain Eukaryota; kingdom Metazoa; phylum Chordata; class Mammalia; order Artiodactyla; family Bovidae; genus Bos; species Bos indicus. The sequence goes on from NC_091783.1 coordinate 44,321,295, forward strand.
ATAAATTTGAGCAAGCTCTGGGAGTTGGTGTTGGACAGGGAAGCCTGGTGTGCTGTAGTCCATGGGGTCTCAAATAGTTGGACATGACTAAGTGACTGACCTGATTGTCTACTTTAATGGCAGCAAGGAAAGAGGATCTAAAGAGATTCTTGATAAAGGTGAAATAGTAGAGTGAAAAAGCTGGCTTAAAACTCAACATTCAAGAATGAAGATCATAGCATCCAGTCCTATCCCTTCATGGCAAATAGATGGGAAAAAATTGGAAACAGTGACAGATTTTTTTTTCCTGAGCTCCAATATCACTGTGGACAATGACTGCAGCCATTAAATTAAACAATGCTTGCTTCTTGGAAGTAAAGCTATGATAAACCTAGACAGTATATTGAAAAGCAGAGACATTGAAAAGCAGAGACATTGCTTTGCCTACAAAGGTCTATATAGTCAAAGGCATGGTTTTTCCAGTAGTCATGTGTGGATATGAGAGTTGAACCATAAAGAAAATTGAGCACTGAAGAACTGATGCTTCAAATTGTGGTGCTCTAGGAGAGCACATTGAAGACAATGTCCCTTGAATGGCAAGGAGATCAAAGAAATAAATCCTAAACAGATCAACCTGAATATTCATTGTAAGTAACAATGCTGAAGCTGAAGCTCCAGTATTTTGGCTACCTGATGTGAAGTGCCAACTCATTGGAAAAGATCTTGATGCTGGGAAAGACTAAGGGCAAGAGGGCAAGGGGGCAGCAGAGAATGAGATGTTTGGATGTCATCACTGACTCAGTGGACATGAGTTTGAGCAAGCTGTGGGAGATAATGAAGGCCATGGAATCCTGGCGGGCTGTAGTTCATGGGTCACAAAGAGTTGGACATGAGTTAGCAATTGAACAATACAATGCAATAAACAAACTACTCTATTGAATTCTGTAATAAGTAACATAACTAGTTGTCTTCAAACCCACGACGTTGAATAGGGAGTGGACACATGTGTATCTATGGCTTATTCGTGTTGATATTTGGCAGAAGCTAACATAATACTGTAAAGCAATTATCCTCCAATTAAAAATAATTAAATATATAAAACAATGCAAAACAAAAAGTTCCTCTCACCCCACCCACTTTCAAAAAATCCAAACAAAATTACATAAAGCAAGAATATGTTTTAAGATCAAATATAAAATGTATGTTTTCTGCTCCAGAAGTTGATTTTGAAAAATGTTTTAAATTTTTTACCTAATACCAAATCAAAATGAAGATGAGAATGAAAATATCCAAAGTGAAGCAGTATTGCATCATGAGGGAATAAACTATGAAGTTAGCATGGGTTAAGCTTATAACAACAGTAACAAAATTCTTGTCCTATGTTATTGTGTGATACTCATATCAACATAACAGCAAAATGATCAAGAAGCAGTGGAATGAGTCACCGAGATTTCTTTAAGTCTTGAGTCAGATTTGACTGTCTTTGTGAAAATAGGCCACCAATGCCTTTGAAGAAAGGAATCCAGCAATCTTACAAAATACCAAGGCAATGATTGTGAAAATAAGCCAAACTCCCATCCTCTTCTCCCACATCCCTCTACTTCAAAATAAATTGAATATATCATATAAGAAAAAGACCCATTAACTAAATAATTTCCCACAAAGTTCTTATCTGCTAGATAAGATACATTATCAGAGGTAGTTGGATACAAAATGAGAAATGAAAATCATAAGTTAAAATAAAGAAACCAAATGATGCCAGAGGAATTTTGTTCCAAGAAAAATCATGACATTTTAGTCACTACAAAAATTCTGACACACAATAGATAATAACAAGGAAGTTCCAAGTTTCTTTTCTATCTAAAATTCTGAGGCAAGTACTTAAGTGTTTTAGATGATCAATAAACAGATGGTTTCACTAGCATTCAAATTCCATTTTTTTCTCCATTTGCTCTAAAACAAGGCAATCAGACTAAGGAAATAGTCATTACAGTTTCACACAGTTGTAGTATGCATGATGGTCAGATGTATATTGTTCTTTTGAAAATATGGTGGGAAAGAGGAAGGGGTGGCATGTTTCTGATTCCAAACAAAGCCATCACATTTATAATTGTATTGTCCAAATTCCACACAAAATGCTCACTATCATCAGATATAGGCCCCAGACCCTGGGTCAGCAAATTGAACTAAAGGCAGCTGAAATACTTTGACCACCACCGTGGAAACAATGGCTACAGGAGAGGCCAAAATGTCTAATTCCAAAGTATGACCTCATAGTTCAGAGTGATAGGCAGACAACATAAATTTTTCAGTCATAGTTAAGAACTGGAAAATATAATTTCCTTCTTCTTCGGTGGCAGTGATTTATTACATTTTGGCTTTGGATGTTCCCAGGTTCAGACATGTTCAGACATTTTCTTTATTGACTCCAGTCTGTGGCCAAGATCCAGACTGGCAAGAGCTGTAGAGCCTGGAGATGATGGAAGGCAGCCCAAAGATCAGAGATCAAGAACAAAGACTGAGGTCCAAACCAAAAGAGAAATAAACTTTTGTATTCCATTCTAGTTCAACTCTTTCATTTGGGGTAATCCAGCTTGCAGAATTCCTGGGAACTGGTCAAACCTCAAGTTCTTTCCCTTGCCGCAAGCTAACTGAAGTTAAACAGCCCTGTTAGTTTTGAGCCAAAAATTAGAGTTGTTTGGGCTTTGCTTTTTATTTTTTAGGTTAGCATTTTTACCTTGGAAATCAACCATGTGCTAATCACTGTACCCCAAATCATTGTCCACAAAATCATCTCATCAAAGTTACTCTCAGCAAGAAGTTTTCCCTTCCAGTTATTCTAAAATGTTGCCCTTGCAATTAAAGTGACTTGAGAGCACTGTATAAGTATGTATGTAAGTGCATGTGGATATATACTGCATGTATATATTGAATGTGTATTTTCTGTTAGAGTAATTTAGCATGTCAATTTAATACAATAGTCACATAGAGAATGTGCCAATAGATATATCTTTTCTTATACATACTACCCTTTCTCGCACTTCATCTATATTCACACAGTTATAAAAATCAATTTCCATTTGTTGATAATCATTAAGCCATTAGAGGATAATCACAGTTTCTTGACATACTGGTGGAGCACGAAGGAGTATACTTTCAGAGATCATTTATATAGTTTGTTACCGATGGAGCACACATTTTTAAATGCTAAGATGGCTTAAAATAACTGTTAGAAGAGTTATTTTTAGTTCAAATAATGTGCATATCATATTAGAATTTTAAGGATAAAGTATCTTACCATTTTCCCCAAATGTTGTCATTGCACTACTGCCTGAGTCTAAGATGCTGTAAGTGATTTCTCAAGATCCCTTTGCTTCCTTGTAGTTAATTCTATGATAAGACCATAACATCAGTTCAATTCAATGGGCTCTTAGAAGGCCTTCCATGTGTGTAGTCTTAGTAGGTGCTGTGAAAGTGCTTTCCAGGGCAAAAGATGAGGCAAGATATTTGCCACTGGTGAATGTACAATTCTAATAAGAGAATGAAGATTTATTATCTTACACACAAGATTTAGAGACACAGCGCAAAGAAAAACACAGGGAAAGTATGGTAAATAAATGAGGTGCGGAACACATGTATACCTGTGGCGGATTCATTTTGATATTTGGCAAAACTAATACAATTATGTAAAGTTTAAAAATAAAATAAAATTTAAAAAATGACAATAAAGACAATACATAGAATAATAAAAACTTCAAAACTGAATAACATGTGTGGGATGGAGATATCACAGATCTTAGAGATCAGGGAACACAAGAGAGAAACATAATAACTAATTTCCTTATCTTCCACCCTCTCCTCAATCAAATGTGGGCCTTTAAGAATCCTGATCTCTCATAATATTATTATAGCACACTACCTTTTCAGAGCTAGAAAAGTATAGAAGGTATACCGTTGGAAACACAAGGGTTAAGTAGACTTTGAATTGAATTTAATCCATGAGATAGAACTGATGCATCTCTTTGTTCAATAGCCAATAGAACCCTCTGATCTATTCCATTCCATTTATTTCTGCCATGCTGTGCTAAAGGATAGAGAAGACTTTTCTTACTCTAATAAGTGAACAGCCCTGCCTCTCTCATTGCTGCTGCATCTTTGCTATTCTATATTTCTCCAGTATGGATGGATCATCACTAGCAGATTTGACAGATGCTATAATATCATTATGCAAATACAGGTTCACTGCCACTCGGGAATCCTACAGACTGATCGCTTCATTATCAACCTTATCAGAAAATAGAAGAGAATTGTGTCCCATATTCCTTGAGATGAGAACATAATTTAAATTAAGTGCTTTACTGTCTGGCTACTCTATTGGCCAGGATAGGAGATAAGGAGAGCTGATTTTGAAAACTGGGATATCAACCATCATTGCTCCACTGAGGTGCTGCCTGAGCTGGCTTCCTGGGTACCCACTTCTCCCCTGAGCTCTGCCCTTGTCTTTCTCCAAATCAGAGCCAATGCTGAGGCATTTTGCAGCACTTAATTTGTTCTCCTGCTATCATATGACCTTGAAGAATGTTTTCTTTAGAATAGAAGCAGTTTAGCCCTCTGCCTGAAGAAGCAGATTGTTTAGTGGAAATCTCTCGACCTTAGAATCATATGACCTGAATCCTGCACACTAGGTTAAACGGTGTAACCTTGAGCATTTTACATGATTCCTGTTTCTTAAAAGTTTATTGGCTTATATAGGGCTCTTACCAATAAAACCAAGGAGTTAGTGAAGACAGTCTTCAAGAAGCCCCTTTTAGCAGTAACATTTTATTACTTGGAATTTGAATCTGAAATCTTTTTCCATGTCTTATTATATATAAAAATAAAATATGGCTATTGTTAGTGATAGTGAAGTCAAGTCGCTCGGTTGTGTCTAACTATTAGCGACCCCATGGACAGTAGGCAACCAATCTCCTCCATCCATGGGATTTTCCAGGCAAGAGTACTGGAGTGGGTTGCCATTTCCTTCGCCAGGGGATCTTCCCGACCCAGGGATCGAACCCGGGTCTCCCACATTGTAGGCAGATGCTTTACCGTCTGAGCCACCAGGGAAGGCCTATTGTTATCTATCCCAATTATCAACAGATCCTATTAAAATGCAGGTAGAACTATAGCTAAACTCACTAGGAAAATTAATGTGTCATCATTATTACCCGGAGACGGCAATGGCACCCCTCTCCAGTACTCTTGCCTGGAAAATCCCATGGACAGAGGAGCCTGGTAGGCTGCAATCCATGGGGTCGCTAAGACCACAACTGAGCAACTTCACTTTCACTTTTCACTTTCATGCATTGGAGAAGGAAATGGCAACCCACTCCAGTGTTCTTGCCTGGAGAATCCTAGGGTCGGGGGAGCCTGGTGGGCTGCCATCCGTGTGGTTGCACAGAGTCGGACACGACTGAAGTGACTTAGCAGGAGCAGCATTATTACTAATAAGACTAATGGACTAGGTTCTGTAGCCTTGGGTTCAGGTCCTAACATTGACCACCTTGGGCTGGGATCACCTGGTATAAGCGCTCAGCTCCCACATTTACACCAACTTCAGAATGGGCCTTAAAAATCTTCCTGCAAAGCTCCTACTTATATAAAACCTAGCACTAAGTTAGCACTTTTTCAGTCGAGCTTGCCCTCTACATCATTATAATCCTCTGATCAGACCTCTACTACATCATTTCGTCTATTATAATATAGTTGTTTGTTTATATTTTTCTCTATTTCTGACTGGGCTTCTTGAAGAAGTAAAATTAGGACTTTAAAAACATTGTCACTATAGTATACCATACCTGGTACATAATAAGGCTGAAAAAATATTTGATCAAGGCAGGTCACAATGAACCTGACTCAGAAAGAACTGATAACAAAAGCCCTGTGAGAAAGGTGGTATATGAAGGAGAGTGTCTTTACTTTTCCATGACAAGTTCCAGAAAGATAGATCTCGTAGACCCTCAGTGCCTGTTGTAGGAGAAACTTATTAACCTAGGGGACCTGTATTAAGAAAACCTTGAGCTAAAGTCTAGACTGCTGAAAGCCCCTCTCTAACTTGCTAATTATATTACTTCTGGGATGACTCTAAGCACAAGGGTCTACAAGAAGAAAGTGGAGCAACTTTGAATTGCGGCATAGAATCTAGGGTTTATACCTAGTCTTTCATCTTATAAAAGTTCTACTTTTGAAACAATCCCACTTGTCACTAAGTCTCTGGAACAAGTGAGGAGTAGAACACGTTGCCTCATTAGAAATCCCAGTTGGACACACCCACAAAGACTTTTTTCCCTTTTGGTTAGGATTATAAAGCAGAAGTTCTACCATGCACACACAATATTGTTGTGGAATAAATGAATTGAAGGATGGATATGTAAACACATGCTTCAGCTAGTTTATTATTTTATTGAGTACCTGAGATTGTGAGTCAGTAGTAACTCATTAAAGCCAGAAGAACTTATAAACAAGGTGCCATATACTCATAAATAGTTAAAATTGAAAAGATACTTAGAATCATCCTATGTCATCATTCATTTAAAAAAAGAAGCTGAGAACAAGAAACGCTGGAAATCTTTTTCCTAGATTCCCTAATTAATCAGTAGCCACAGTACTTCCAACTTCTAGTCTGGCATTATTGTTCCCAAACTACGAAGTTTGAGATCTGTTCTTTTACATGAATCTCTGACTTCAATCACTGACGGCAAATTTTCTAACACTAAGTGAGATCCCTTAAAGTCTGGACATATATACTCTTAGGAAATCACTTACAGGGGTTCAGAACATTCCTTTATTCCACAAACAATTATTATATTCCAAATGTTTGCCAGGCATTCTGGTCAAAATAGAGAGATATCTAAAGATAAATATTCTGTTCCCTGTATTATGGATACTTAGAAATTCATGTAACAATATAAACTATTAACCAGTGCCCCTCTTCCTTATTCCCCAGCACCCTTTTGCCACATCCAAGGACAAAGCACAAGATATGTGGATCACTATAATGAACATATTCATTGAAGTCAGAATGTGTTACTAAGCACAAGAACTATCATTTTCTTTCCTCTGGAGGCTCCTGAAGTATGAAGTTCAGGGAGGCATCTTGTGTCAGTGAAGCATAAAGGAAACATGTTGTAGTTGCTAAAATTGATCTTGGGTGGCCTCAGTCTGCAGGAGCTTGAAGCAGGATCTCAGTTCCCAGAGACTGAAGTCAGGACATTGGAGTGAGACCACTGAATCCTAAGTACTGGACCATGAGGGCCAGTGGCCAGTGACAAGGCCCTGACCCATCAGCTTTGCAGAAATGAATTTCCACAAAGAGATGGATAGTGGTGAAATAAGTAAAGGACTCATTAAGAGGAAAAAAGAACACATGAATAGACATACATTGGTGGGCTCAGAGAAAGAGTTGCCCTGTTGTGGTAGTTTGATTCGCTTATATAGAGCATTTCTTCCAGGTTTCCTCTGGCCAATCATCTTACTTTGCCTGGTTCTGAGTCCATGTTTGATTTTTTTTTTTAATATTTTTTTTATTTTATTATTTTTAAATATAAACTTATTTATTTTAATTGGAGGCTAATTAATTACAATATTGTATTGGTTTTGCCATACATTGACATGAATCTTCCATGGGTGTACATGTGTTCCCCATCCTGATATCCCCTCCCACCTCCCTCGTCATCCCATCCCTCAAGTACACCAGCCCCAAGCACCCTGTATCATGCATCAAACCTGGACTGGCGATTTGTTTCATATATGATAATATACATGTTTCAATGCCATTCTCCCAAATCATCTCACCCTCGCCCTCTCCCACAGAGTCCAAAAGACTGTTCTATACATCTGTGTCTCTTTTGCTGTCTCGCATACAGGGTTATTGTTACCATCTTTCTAAATTCCATATATATGCATTAGTATACTGTATTGGTGTTTTTCTTTCTGGCTTACTTCACTCATTAGAACTGATTCAAATGTATTCTTTTTAATGGCTGAGTAATACTCCATTGTGTATATGTACCACAGCTTTCTTATCCATTCATCTGCTGATGGACATCTAGGTTGCTTCCATGTCCTGGCTATTATAAACAGTGCTGCAATGAACATTGGGGTACACGTGTCTCTTTCAATTCTGGTTTCCTCAGTGTGTATGCCCAACAGTGGGATTGTTGAGTCGTATGGCAGTTCTATTTCCAGTTTTTAAAGGAATCTCCACACTGTTCTCCATAGTGGCTGTACTAGTTTGCATTCCCACCAACAGTGTAAGAGGGTTCTCTTTTCTCCACACCCTCTCCAGCATTTATTGCTTGTAGACTTTTGGATAGCAGCTATTCTGACTGGTGTGAAATGGTACCTCATTGTGGTTTTGATTTGCATTTCTCTGATAATGAGTGATGTTGAGCATCTTTTCATGTGTTGGTTAGCCATCTGTATGTCTTCTTTGGAGAAATGTCTGTTTAGTTATTTGGCCCATTTTTTGATTGGGTCATTTATTTTTCTGGAATTGAGCTGTAGGAGTTGCTTATATATTTTTGAGATTAATTCTTTGTCAGTTGCTTCATTTGCTATTATTTTCTCCCATTCTGAAGAATGTCTTTTCACCTTGCTTATAGTTTCCTTTGTTGTGCAGAAGCTTTTAATTTTAATTAGGTCCCATTTGTTTATTTTTGCTTTTATTTCTAGTATTCTTGGAGGTGGATCATAGAGGATCCTGCTGTGATTTATGTCAGAAAGTGTTTTGCCTATGTTCTCCTCTAAGAGTTTTATAGTTTCTGGTCTTACGTTTAGATCTTTAGTCCATTTTGAGTTTATTTTTGTGTATGGTGTTAGAGAGTGGTCTAGTTTCATTCTTTTACAAGTAGTTGACCAGTTTTCCCAGTACCACCTGTTAAAGAGATTGTCTTTTCTCCATTGTATATTCTTGCCTCCTTTGTCAAAGATAAGGTGTCCATAGGTGCATGGATTTATCTCTGGGCTTTCTATTTTGTTCCATTGATCTGTGTTTCTGTCTTTGTGCCAGTACCATACTGTCTTGATGACTGTGGCTTTGTAGTAGAGCCTGAAGTCAGGCAGGTTGATTCCTCCAGTTCCATTCTTCTTTCTCAAGATTGCTTTGGCTATTCGAGGTTTTTGTATTTCCATGCAAATTGTGAAATTATTTGTTCTAGCTCTGTGAAAAATAGTGTTGGTAGCTTGATAGGGATTGCATTGAATCTATAAATTGCTTTGGGTAGTACACTCATTTTCACTATATTGATTCTTCCAATCCATGAAAACGGTATATTTATCCATCTATTAGTGTCCTCTTTGATTTCTTTCACTAGTGTTTTATAGTTTTCTATATATAGGTCTTTTGTTTCTTTAAGTAGATATATTCCTAAGTATTTTATTCTTTTTGTTGCAATTGTGAATGGAATTGTTTCCTTAATTTCTCTTTCTCTTTTCTCATTATTAGTGTATAGGAATGCAAGGGATTTCTGTGTGTTGATTTTATATCCTGCAACTTTACTATATTCATTAATTAGCTCTAGTAATTTTCTGCTGGAGTCTTTAGGGTTTTCTATGTAGAGGATCATGTCATTTGCAAACAGAGAGAGTTTTACTTCTTTTTTCCAATTTGGATTCCTTTTATTTCTTTTTCTGCTCTGATTGCTGTGGCCAAAACGTCCAAAACTATGTTGAATAGTAATGGTGAAAGTGGGCACCCTTGTCTTGTTCCTGACTTTAGGGGAAATGCTTTCAATTTTTCACCATTGAGGATAATGTTTGCTGAGGGTTTGTCATATATAGCTTTTATTATGTTGAGGTATGTTCCTTCTATTCCTGCTTTCTGGAGGGTTTTTATCACAAATGAATGTTGAATTTTGTCAAAGGCTTTCTCTGAATCTATTGAGATAATCATATGGTTTTTATTCTTCAATTTGTTAATGTGGTGTATTACATTGATTGATTTGCAGATATTGAAGAATCCTTGCAATCCTGGGATAAAGCCCACCTCGTCATGATGTTTGATCTTTTTAATGTGTTGTTGGATTCTGTTTGCTAGAATTTTGTTAAGGATTTTTGCATCTATGTTCATCAGTGATATTGGCCTATAGTTTTCTTTTTTGTGGCATCTTTGTCAGGTTTTGGTATTAGGGTGATGGTGGCCCCATAGAATGAGTTTGGAAGTTTTCCTCCCTCTGCAATTTTCTGGAAGAGTTTGAGCAGGATAGGTGTTAGCTCTTCTCTAAGAAATCACCTGTGAAGCCGTCTGGTCTTGGGCTTTTGTTTGCTGGAAGACTTCTGATTACAGTTTCAATTTCCGTGCTTGTGATGGGTCTGTTAAGATTTTCTATTTCTTCCTGGTTCAGTTTTGGAAAGTTGTAGTTTTTTAAGAATTTGTTCATTTCTCCCAAGTTGTCCATTTTATTGGCATATGGTTGCTGATAGTAGTCTCTTATGATCCTTTGTATTTCTGTGTTGTCTGTTGTGATCTCTCCATTTTCATTTCTAAATTTATTGATTTGATTTTTCTCCCTTTGTTTCTTTTTTTTCTTTTTCTTTTATTTTTTAATTTTATTTTATTTTTTAACTTTACAATATTGTATTGGTTTTGCCATATATCAAAATGAATCTGCCACAGGTTTGTCAACTTTATATATATATATATATATTTATATTCTCAAAGAACCAGCTTTTGGCTTTGTTGATTTTTGCTATGGTCTCTTTTGTTTCTTTTGCATTTATTTCTGCCCTAATTTTTAAGATTTCTTCCCTTCTACTAACCCTGGGGTTCTTCATTTCTTCTTTTTATAGTTGTTTTAGGTATAGAGTTAGGTTATTTATTTGACCTTTTTTTGTTTCTTGAGGTATGCCTGTATTGCTATGAACCTTCCCCTTAGCACTGCTTTTACAGTGTCCCACAGGTTTTCAATTGTTGTGTTTTCATTTTCATTCATTTCTATGCGTATTATTATTATTATTATTTTGATTTCTTTTGTGATTTTTTGGTTATTCAGCAGTGTGTTCTTCAGCCTCCATACCACGTTTGGTTTAACTCAAGGTCCTCCCCTGTATGCATGCTCATCTCTTAGCCAAGATGGCTTCTAGCAAAGAGGCTTATGGGTAGATTGACATCATCTACTATGGGGTGATGCTCCCTTTCTTTTGACTTCCATGGAGCACATATAGTAATGAAGGTCTTCTTGACCTCAAGAATGAAGAATATGTAGCCTCTTTATCTTTTATCTGGTCAAGTCCCACCTCCTCCTTGCTACTGCTATTATCTTTACCTTGGAGTATCTGTCCAGAGAGGATGGACTCCAGATGCTTGGTCTGGGGGCCATCTATCTCCTGACTCAATATGGATGGGAATGGAGGAGACAGAGAGGGTTGTATATCCCAATACTGATTTCCCACAGGTCTCAGGGAATTTTAAAGAATACCAGCCTAGATCTTATACCAAAGGAAGGGGCACAGAGGCTAGCCAAAGCAGAGAAGGTGAAAGAATCATTGAGCAGGTATGGAGAAAGGTAAATCTAGCCACTACTGTGTCTTCCTTGCTGGGGAGCCAGAATAAAGTTGAATATTGCCTGAATAAACCACAACCACTATAATTCATTGACAAGATGATGTGACACATGTAATTGAATATGACTCAGCCAGAAAAAGAATGAATTCTGCTGTTTGCAATGATATGGATGGACCTAGGAAGTATTTGTTTAGTAAAACTAATCAGACAGAAAAAGATAATATATGTTATCACTCATATGTGGAATCTTAAAAAGTAAAGCAAATGAATGAACATAACAAAATAGAAACAGATTCACAGATACAAAGAACAAACTAGTGGCAACCAGCTAAGTACCAAGGATATATGCTACATTTTTGGTAATAATTTAAATGGAATATAATCTATAAAAATACTGAATCACTATGTTGTATGCTTAAAACTAATATATTATAAATCAACTATATCTCAATACATACATACATAAACACATACATAAAGAATCATAACTATTATATACTCACCTTCAGTTCAGTTTAGTCGCTCAGTCGTGTCCTACTCTTTGAAACTCCATGAATCGTGGCACGCCAGGCCTCCCTGTCCATCACCAACTCCTGGAGTTCACCCAAGCTCATGCCCATCGATTCGGTGATGCCATCCAACCATCTCATCCTCTGTCGTCCCCTTCTCTTCCTCCCCACAATCCCTCCCAGCATCAGAGTCTTTTCCAATGAGTCAACTCTTCGCATGAGGTGGCCAAAGTATTGCAGTTTCAGCTTTAGCATCAGTCCTTCCAATGAACACCCTGGACTGATCTCCTTCAGAATGGACTGGTTGGATCTCCTTGCAGTCCAAGGGACTCTCAAGAGTCTTCTCCAACACCACAGTTCAAAAGCATCAATTCTTCGGCACTCAGCTTTCTTCGTAGTCCAACTCTCACATCCATACATGACCACTGGAAAAACCATAGCCTTGACTAGCCAGACCTTTGTTGGCAAAATAATGTCTCTGCTTTGCCTCCATGCTAAATTGCTTCAGTCATGTCTGACTCAGTGTGACCCCATAGACTGTAGCGTGCCAGCCTCCTCTGTCCATGGGATTTCTCAGGCAAGAATACTGGAGCAGGTTGCCATTTCCTTCTTCAGGGAATCTTCTCGACCCAGGGATGGAACCCACATCTCTTAGGTCTCCTGAATTGGCAGACAGGCTCTTTACCACTAGAGCCATGTGGGAAGCCCAATATGCTGTCTGGTTTGTCATCACTTTTCTTTCAAGGAGCTAGTGTCTTTTCATTTCATGGCTGCAGTCACCATCTGCAGTGATTTTGGAGCCCAAGAAAATAAAATCTGTCACTGTTTTCATTGTTTACCCATTTATTTGATGTGAAGTGATGGCACCGGATGCCATGATCTTAGTTTTAATATATTCAATATAATGAGAAGAAATGAGCATTTTTCTCATTCAATTAAATATATTAAAAATTAAATTTAACATTTCATTATACCATTTCTTTTAAGACCCTTATTATCTGGTGTGATATTGCTCTTTTGGCAGCACAGCTCAGGAGTGTTTCCTCTCCCTTTTCCCATGGCCATGGAAGTGGTAGGATTCAGATTGTCAGCACTCCTATTCTGAGCACTTCAGTGTCTTCATACCCTCTAGCCATTCCCTCTTCAATATATTTCATCTTTGCTTCCAGAAAGTTATATGTTTCTCCTTTTGTCTTCATGGTGGCCTACATAGTAACTTATAGAGAAAAGGTACTTAATAAATTACTTTGTTATTAACAATTTCAATGATATCTATTAAATAATGCAAGTGACTATCTAGATATACTAATAAAGCCTACATATTATAGGGGAATCAATGAAGGTGATTACCACAAATGAACTTGCAATGTTCTTAGACATTTAAAGATCTTAGAGGTACCACTGAGAAAACAGTTATAAGTTTAAGTTGTATAGCTGTATCTGTGTGCATATGCTTATGTAGGAACACTGATACAAACACACACAGATATGAACGATTCATCCTATAATAATAAAACTAGTCTGGATAAGGATTTTTCTGGTGGCTCAGATAGTAAATAATCCACTTGCAATGGATTCTTGGATTGGGAAGATCTCCTGGAGGAGGGAATGGTAACCCACTCCAGTATTCTTGCCTGGAGAATCCCATGGACAGAGGAGCCTAGCAGACAACAGTCCATGGGGTCACAAAGAGTCATACTCAACTGAACAACTAAGCACAGTCTGAACAAAACCCTTTTCTTCAAACGATGCAAAATTTCTTAGGGAGATTTATTTCATAAGCCAACCTAAACTTCTATCTTAGAAGGTAAATATAAAAGACGTGTATGTGTATGTTCAGTCATGTTCAGCTCTTTGTGGCCTCATGCACTGTAGCCTAACAGGCTCCTCTGTCCTTGGGATTTCCAGGCAAGAATACTTGAGTGGGTTGCCATTTCCTCCTCTGGGTTATTTTCCTAACCCAGAAATTGAATGCACATCTCCTGCCTGCATCTTCAGCATTGTCAGGTGGAGTCTTTACTACTTGAGCTATTTGGGAAGCCCAAATATAATATATGTATATATAATAAAATCTGCTCAGATTAGAAAGTACAAATGGAAAAGATCTATTTATGTGCCTATATGTTTGTTTTATCAATAATCTTCTCCTCAGTCAATGAACATAAGTTTAGAACTGTATGCAGCATTTTAAGGCGTACAAAGAAGTAAATCACACAGATCTTGTCTTTAGAAATTAATATTCCTGGTGCTGGAGCAGTGGTTGTGCAGCACTGGAGTGACTGTGTGGAGATACCCCACATCTGGTGCTCGGCACTGAAGCCATGGCTCTGAAGCGTGGGAGTGACTTTGATATGCCACATCCAAGAGCAAAGGAGAAGACCCAGCAAGATGGTAGGAGGGTCGAGGTTGTGTTTAGAACCAAACCCCATACCCACCAGAGATGCTCAGAGGGCTCAAACATGCACCAGGACCCAGAGATGCCACAGAGACTTTGAAAGAGCTGTGTTTGGGTGTCTCCTGAGAAGGTACAGGTCAGCAGTGGACTGCTGCAGGGGCAGGGGCTCTGTGTGCAGTAGACCTGGGTATAGCATAAGCCCTCTTAGAGGAAGTCACCATTAACCCCACCATAGAGCCGCCAGAACTTACACAGAACTGGGGAAACAGACTCTTGGAGTGCTCAAACAGAACTTTGTGTGCACCAGGATCTAGAAGAAAGGAGCAGTGACCCCACAAGAGACTGACCCAGACTTGCCTGTGAGTGTCCAGAAATCTCTGGCAGAGGCATGGGTAGGCAGTGGCCTGTGGCAGGGTTGGGGGCATTGAGTGTAGCAGTGTGAGCATGGGATGTTTTGAAGGAGGTCGCCATTATCTTCATTACCTTTACCATAGTTTGGCCTCAGGTCTAATAACAGGGAGGGAACACAGCCCTGCCCTTCAACAGAAAATTGAATTAAAGATTTACTGAGCATGGCCCCGGCCATCAGAACAAGACCCAGTTTCCCCCTCAGTCAGTCTCTCCCATCAGAAAGCTTCCATAAACCTCTTCTTCTCCATCCGAGGGCAGACAGACTGAAAACCACAATCACAGAGAACTAACCAATCTGATCATATGGACCACAGCCTTGTCTAATTCAATGAAACTATGAGCCATGCCATGTAGGGCTACCAAAAATGGATGGGTCATGGTGGAGAGTTGACAAAACATGGTCCACTGGAGAAGGGAAAGGCAAACCACTTCAGTATTCTTGCCTTAAGAACCCCATGACAGTAAGAAAAGGCAAAAAGATAGGACACTGAAAGATGAACTCCCCAGGTCGGTAGGTGCCCAATATGCTACTGGAGATCAGTGGAGAACTAACTCCAGAAACAATGAAGACAAAGAGCCAAAGCAAAAACAACATCCAGTTGTGGATATGATTGGTGATAGAAGTAAAGTCTGATGCTGTAAAGAGCAATATTGCATAGAAACCTGGAATGTGAGGTGCATGAATCAAGGCAAATTGGAAGTGGTCAAACAGGAGATGGCAAGAGTGAACATTGACATTTTAGGAATCAGCAAACTAAAATGGACTGGAATGGGTGAATGCAACTCAGATGACCATCGTATCTACTACTGTGGGCAAGAATCCCTTAGAAGAAATGGAGTAGGCATCATAGTCAACAAAAGAGTCTAAAATGCAGTACTTGGATGCAATCTCAAAAACGACAGAAAGATCTCTGTTCATTTCCAAGGCAAACTATTCAATATGACAGTAATCCAAGTCTATGTCCTGACCAGTAATGCTAAAGAAGCTGAATTTGAACAGTTCTATGAAGACCTGTGAAGAAGGACTAAAGAGCCTCTTGATGAAAGTGAAAGAAGAGAGTGAAAAAGTTGGCTTAAAGCTCAACATTCAGAAAACTAAGATCATGGCATCCAGTCACATCACTTCATGGCAAATAGATGAGGAAACAGTGGAAACAGTGGCTGACTTTATTTTTCTGGGCTCCAGAATCACTGCAGATGGTGACTGAAGCCATGAAATTAGAAGACACTTACTCCTTGGAAAGAAAGTTATGACCAATCTAGATAGCATATTAAGAAGCAGAGGCAATACTTTGCCTACAAAGGTCCATCTAGTCAAGGCTATGGTTTTTCCAGCAGTCATGTATGGATGTGAAATTTGGACTATAAGTAAAGCTGAGTGCCAAAGAATTGATACTTTTGAACTGTGGTGTTGGAAAAGACTCTTGAGAATCCCTTGGACTGCAATGAGATCCAACCAGTCCATCCTAAAGGAGATCAGTCCTGGGTGTGCATTGGAGGGACTGATGTTGAAGCTGAAACTCCAATACTTTGGCCACCTAATACAGAGAGCTGACTCAAAAGACTCTGATGCTGGGAGAGATTGAGGGCAGGAGGAGAAGGGGATGACAGAGGATTAGATGGTTAGATGGTATCACCGACACAATGGACATGGGTTTGGGTGGACTCTTGGAGTCGGTGATGGACAGGAAGGCCTGGCATGCTGTGGTTGATGGGTTCGCTAAGAGTCCGACACGACTGACTAAATTCAATTGATGAAGATCTGTGGATCACAATAAACTGTGGAAAGTTCTGAAAGAGATGGGAATACCAGACCACCTGACCAGCCTCTTAAGAAACCTATATGCAGGTCAGGAAGCAACAGTTAGAACTGGGCATGGAAAAACAGACTGGTTCCAAATAGGAAAAGGAGTACGTCAAGGCTGTATATTGTCACTCTACTTATTTAACTTATATGCAGAGTACATCATGAGAAACACTTGGCTGGAAGAAGCACAGGCTGGAATCAGGATTGCCAGGAGAAATATCAATAACCTCAGATATGCAGATGACACCACCCTTATGGCAGAAAGTGAAGAGGAAATAAAAAAAAAAAACCTTGAAAGTGAAAGAAGAGAGTGAAAAAATTGGCTTAAAGCTCAATATTCAGAAAACTAAGATCATGGCATCTGGTCCCATCAGATCAGATCAGTCGCTCAGTCGTGTCCGACACTTTGCGACCCTATGAATCGCAGCACGCCAGGCCTCCCTGTCCATCACCAACTCCTGGAGTTCACTCAGACTCACGTCCATCGAGTCAGTGATGCCATCCAGACATCTCATCCTCTGTCGTCCCATTCTCCTCCTGCCCCTAATCCTTCCCAGCATCAGAGTCTTTTCCAATGAGTCAACTCTTCGCATGAGGTGGCCAAAGTACTGGAGTTTCAGTTTTAGCATCATTCCTTCCAAAGAAATCCCAGGGCTGATCTCCTTCAGAATGGACTGGTTGGATCTCCTTGCAGTCCAAGGGACTCTCAAGAGTCTTCTCCAACACCACAGTTCAAAAGCATCAATTCTTAGGCGTTCAGCTTTCTTCATAGTCCAACTCTCACATCTGGTCCCATCACTTCATGGCAAATAGATGGGGAAACAGTGGAAACAGTGTCATACTTTAGTTTTTGGGGGCTTCAAAATCACTGCAGATGGTGATTGCAGCCATGAAATTAAAAGACACTTACTCCTTGGAAGGAAAGTTATGACCAACCGAGATAGCATATTCAAAAGCAGAGACATTACTTTTCCAACAAAGATCCGTCTAGTCAAGGCTATGGTTTTTTCAGTGGTCATGTATGGATGTGAGAGTTGGGCTGTGAAGAAAGCTGAGCACTGAAGAATTGATGCTTTTGAACTGTGGTGTTGGAAAAGACTCTTGAGAGTCCCTTGGACTGCCAGGAGGTCCAACCAGTCCATCCTAAAGGAGATCCATCCTGGGTATTCATTGGAAGGACTGATGCTAAAGCTGAAACTCCAATACTTTGGCCACCTCTGCGAAGAGTTGACTCATTGGAAAAGACCCTGGTGCTGGGAGGGATTGTGGGCAGGAGGAGAAGGGGACGACAGATGATGAAATGGCTGGATGGCATCACCGACTCGATGGACATGAGTTTGAATAAACTCCCGGAGTTGGTGATGGACAGGGAGGCCTGGTATGCTGTGATTCATGGGGTTGTAAAGAGTTGGACATGACTGAGTGACTGAATTGAACTGATGAAGACCTACAAGACCTTTTAGAACTAATACTCAAAAAAGATGTCCTTTTCATTATACGGGACTGGAATGCAAAAGTAGGAATTCAAGAAACACATGGAGTAACAGGCAAATTTGGCCTTGGAGTACAGAATGAAACAGGGCAAAGACTAATAGAGTTTTGCCAAGAGAATGCACTGGTCAAAGCAACACCCTCTTCCAATAACACCAGAGAAGACTCTATACATGGACATCACTAGATGGTCAATACTGAAATCAAACTGATTATATTCTTTGCAGCCAGAGATGAAGAAGCTCTATACAGTCAGCAAAAACAAGACCGGAAGCTGTCTGTGGCTCAGATCATGAACTCCTTATTGTCAAATTCAGATTTAAATTGAATAAAATAGGGGAAACCACTAGACCATTCAGCTATGAACTAAATCAAATCCCTTACAATTATACAGTGGAAGTGAGAAATAGATTCAAGGGATGAGATCTGAAAGAGTGCCTGAAGAACTAGGGACGGAGGTTTGTGACATTGTACAGAAGGCAGGGATCAAGACCATCCCCAACAAAAAGAAATACAAAAAGGAAAAAAGGTCTGAGGAGGCCTTAGAAATAGCTGTGAAAAGAAGATAAATGAAAGGCAAAGGAGAAAAGGAAAGATATACCCATATGAATGCAGAGTTCCAAAGAATAGCAAGGAGAGATAAGAAAGCCTTCCTCAGCGATCAATGCAAAGACATAGAGGAAAACAACAGAATGGGAAAGACTAGAGATCTCTTCAAGAAAATTAGAGATATCAAGGGAATATTTCATGCAAAGATGGGCTTAATAAAGGACAGAAATGGGATAAAGAATCAGAAGACATTAAGAAGAGATGGCAAGAATATACAGAAGAGCTATACAAAAAAGATCTTCATGACAGAGATAATCACATTGGTATGACCACTCACCTAGAGCCAGACATCCTGGAATGTGAAGTCAAGTGGGCCTTAGGAAGCATCACTATGAACAAAGCTAGTGGAGGTGATGGAATTCCAGTTGAGCTATTTCAAATCTTAAAAGATGATGTTGTGAAATGCTACACTCAATATGCCAGCAAATTTGGAAAACTCAGCAGTGGCCACAGGACTGGAAAAGATCAGTTTTCATTCCAACCCCAAGGAAAGGCAATGCCAAAGAACGCTCAAACTATGACACAATTGCACTCATCTCACACGCTAGCAAAGTAATGCTCAAAATTCTCCAAGCCAGGTTTCAACAGTATGTGAACCATGAACTTCCAGATGTTAAAGCTGGTTTTACAAAAGGCAGAGGAACCGGAGATCAAATTACCAACATCTGTTGGATCATCAAAAAAGCAAGAGAGTTCCAGGAAAACATCTACTGTGCTTTATTGACTATGCGAAAGCCTTTGACTGTGTGGATCACAACAAATTGTGGAAAATTCTTCAAGAGATGGGAATACCAGACCACCTGACCTGCCTCCTGAGAAATCTGTATGCAGGCCGAGAAGCAACAGTTAGAACTGGACATGGAACAACAGACTGGTTCCAAATAGGAAAAGGAGTATGTCAAGGCTGTATATTGTCACCCTGCTCATTTAACTTATATGCAGAGTATATCATGCAAAATGCTGGGCTGGATGAAGCACAAGCTGGAATCAAGATTGCTGGGAAAAATATCAATAACCTCAGATATCCAGATGACACCACCCTTATGGCAGAAAGAAAAGAAGAACTAAAGAGCCTCTTGATGAAAATGAAAGGGGAGAGTAAAAAAGTTGGCTTAAAACTCAACATTCAGAAAACTAAGGTCGTGGCATTTGGTCCCCCATCCCTTCATAGCAAATAGATGGGGAAACAATGGAAACAGTGTCAGACTTTATTTTGGGGGCTCCAAAATCACTGCAGATGGTGATTGCAGCCATGAAATTAAATGTGGGGACCTAATTGGTTATGGAAAAAACCTGCTTTCAGACTAAATAAAACCTTCTACAAATCAAAAAAAAATATTATTTATGGTTGAAACTTTATCTGGCAATTCTAATCATAATGCTGATGATGACATTCAATGATTTAATTTAAACAGTTTTGTTTGAATATATAAATAAAATTATTGACTGGAAAAAAAAAAGACGTTTGTTCCATGGAAGGAAAGTTATGACCAACCTGGACAGCATATTAAAAAGCAGAGACATTACTTTGTCAATAAATGTCCATCTAGTCTTAGCTGTGGTTTTTCCAGTAGTCATGTATGGATATGAGAGTTGAACTATAAAGAAAGCTGAGTGCTAAAGAATTGATGGTTTTGGAGAAGACTTCTCCAACTGTGGTGTTGGAGAAGACTCTTGAGAGTCCCTTAGACTGCAAGAAGATCCAACCAGTCCATCCTAAAGGAAATCAGTCCTGAAAACTCATTGGAAGGACTGATGCTGAAGCTGAAACTCTAATGCTTTGGCCACCTGATGTGAAGAACTTACTGATTTGTAAAGACCCTGATGCTGGGAAAGATCGAAAATGGGAGGAGAAGGGGATGACAGAGGATGAGATGGTGGGATGGCATCACTGACTTGATAGACACGAGTTTGAGTTGGTGATGGACAGGGAGGCCTGGTGTGCTGCAGTCCATGGGGTCACAAAGAGTTGGACATGACTGAGCAACTGAACTGAACAGAATTTAGGTGAAAAGAACTCTCCAAACATGGTGTGAAATCAGAAATTATGAAAGAAAATACTAATATTTGTTAAAACAAATAGAAATGCAATATTTATCTAGGAAAAATATATATTTAAAAGGCAAATTTATTTTGTTAAAATAAAAATAATGCAAGAACAAAATAAAAATGAGTAATATTATTAATATACAGTTGTCACAAATTAATATGAATGCCCCAGAAGAAATGAGTAAAGGATTTAAATAGACAATTCATAGAGGAGTAATTATAAGTGACTTTAAGTACATGAAAAAATGTTCATTTTTAAAAGTAATGATTAGAAAATAAAATAAGATATTTTTCACCTGTCAAATTGGCAGAGTTCAGAAATAAGGATAATATTTACTTTTTGCAAGGTTTTTGATAAGTGGACACTCATATACAGCCATGGAATGTTAGAATTTGTGTCACTTCTTTGGAGGGCAGTAACTTTTCATATCTTATGTATTAAGAATGCACATAAAGTTTTTCTAATAGCTTTACTTATTAAAGGTATTCTAAAGAAATAATTGGACAAATTTTAAAACACATATGTATAAGAACTTTCATTGTGCCATTATTTACATGGTGAAAAGCAGGATTTAACCTTAATTTTTAATTAAAAGAAATGGATTAATATACAATAAAACTATGAAAGTTGCATATCTAATCTTTTGAAATAGGAAAATGCTCATGATATACTGATGAGATGCAAGAGCGGACTGGAGAATAGTATATGGAATATGAATCCATTCTTTGAAAATGAATGAAAATAATTTCAGTTATTTAGAAATGAAATCCTGAAATGATTTATACAGAGTATAAGTGGGTTTAAGTCTTAATAATTCATACAAATGTTTTCTTCATTTTTATCAGTATTTTAATTTTAGCATAAATATGGATTACTTTTATAAATTTTTAAAATATTTATTTATATTATATGTTTAACATTATGAGCCTTATATTTAGAAGTAATCATTAAAATAGTCTAATCTTGTACCTTGCTACAGACCAGTTTAAGAATCCCCCAAACAAAATGTCCCTAATAGGGGATAACATAGTTTGATCTGAGCACCACAAAGAGGAAGGCCACTACCCTGTTCTAGTTTGGGATCTTCTAGCCAGTATTTTTTTTTCCTTCTTCTGTCAAACTGAAATCTTTTCCCAGTATTTTTGCTTTATTAGTCCTAGTTTCTAGTTCTCTGAGAAAACTTCTAAATGAAAACCTATCAATGCTTTGAATAAATGATTATATTCTCTCTTGGTCTTGTCTTCACAAAAATCTCAAACCCCAGTTGCTTCATTAATGGCTCATGACTTTGAACTTCCCTCTCATCTTAGACAGTCTCCTCTGGTGGCTCAGTAGTAAAAATCTGCAATGCAGGAGATTCAGGAAATGGAGTTCAATCCCTGGGTGGGAAAGATCTCCTGGAGGAGAGCATGGCAACCCACTCCACTATTCTTGCTTGGAGATCCCATGGACAGAAGAGCCTGCTGGGCTACAGTTCATGGGGTCCAAAGAGTCAGACACAACTGAAGTGACTGAGCACACACACAATCTTAGACATCCTTCCATGTTCTTTGAACTATGGTGTTGGTGAAGACTCTTGAGAGTCCCTTGAACAGCAAAGAGGTCAAACCAATCAATTCTAAAGGAAATCAACTCTGAATATTCGTTGGAAGGACTGATGCTGAAGCTCCAATACTTTGGCTACCAATACAAAGAGCTGACTTATTGGAAAAGAACTTGATGCTGGGAAAGATTGGGGGCAGGAAGAGAAGAGGATGACAGAAGATGAGATGGTTGGATGGCATCTTCAACTCAATGGACATGAGTTTGGGCAAACTCGTGGAGATACTGAAGGACAGGGAAGCCTGGCATACTGCAGTCCATGGAGTCGCAAAGAGCTGGACATGACTGAGTGACTGAACAACAACAACAATGTGTTCCTCCACTCAGAAGCTTAATGCATACCATTCAAACTGAAGTTCAAGGCAGGATAGGAAAAATGACAAGTGAGAAAGAACTTTCAGTTCAGTTCAGTTCAGTCGTGTCTGACTCTTTGCAACCCCGTGAATCTCAGCACACCAGGCCTCCCTGTCCATCACCAACTCCTGGAGTTCACTCAGACTCACGTCCATCGAGTCAGTGATGCCATCCAGACATCTCATCCTCTGTCATCCCCTTCTCCTCCTGCCCCCAATCCCTCCCAGCATCAGAGTCTTTTCCAATGAGTCAACTCTTCACATGAGGTGGCCAAAATACTGGAGTTTCAGCTTTAGCATCATTCCTTCCAAAGAAATCCCAGGGCTGATCTCCTTCAGAATGGACTTGTTGGATCTCCTTGCAGTCCAAGGGACTCTCAAGAGTCTTCTCCAACACCACAGTTCAAAAGCATCAATTCTTCGGTGTTCAGCTTTCTTCACAGTCCAACTCTCACATCCATACATGACCACTGGAAAAACCATAGCCTTGACTAGACGGACCTTTGTTGGCAAAGTAATGTCTCTGCTTTTCAATATGCTATCTAGATTGGTCATAACTTTTCTTCCAAGGAGTAAGCATCTTTTAATTTCATGGCTGCAGTCACAATCTGCAGTGATTTTGGAGCCCCCAAAAATAAAGTCTGATTAGAAAATAAAAATATCTCTGTGAGTTGGAATGCTAAACTCAGGCTTCATGAAAGAGATAGAACTTATGAAGTCAGTTAAAAAATGAAAAGATTTTTGATGACAGAAGAAGAGAAAGAAGGACAGTCTGGGAGACATAAAGTTGAGAAAGTTTCCCCTTAAGGGTCAAAATTTCAGCTCAAAAGAGAAATAAAGAAAAATTAAAATTTGCTTTTCTTTTCATTCATTATTGTATTATTTTTGCTCCTTTCCTACTTCCTAGTTTCATTGCTATTGTGGGAAATGCCAAAAAGTACTAAACAAAGCAATGTTTGCTTTCTCATAGCTTTTGTTGCTGTTTTTGAAATGTTAAAGTATTTTTTAATACTTTTTTTGTTATAATTCTACTATTTCCTATAAATAGTTTTAAAATCCCCAGATAGACAATGTGTACATGCTAAGTCACTTCAGTTGAGTCCAATTCTTTGTGACCCTATGGACTGTAGACCTCCAGGCTCTTCTGTCCAGAGCCAATCAGGCTCTTCTGATTCTCCAGGCAAGAATACTGGAGTGTGTTGCTGTGCCCTCCTCCAGGGGATCTTCCTGCTCCAGGGATAGAACCTGCATCTCTTATGTCTCCTACATTGGCAGGAGGTTCTTTACCACTAGTGCCACCTGGGAAGTCCTAGATAGGAAATCAGCAACTTAAAGTCAGGGAGGAATCTAATTTCTTCATTAGCTCTCCCCATGCATAGTACCATGTAAGAATACATATGATAAAGATTCCTTTGGGTTATTTAATAAATATTACTGCTTTTATGTCTGGTGATGAGTCCTTCTGAGCTATATCATCTAATTTCTACTCTATCCCATAGGTTGAAAGCTTACATCCTGTACTGTTGTCATATTAGAAGAGGGATTAAGTCACAATAAGTGTTGTCTTTGCTGAACCTTATATTCCTTCCGATTGTAGATAAACTCTTATAACTTCTTCATACCACCTACTGTGGGTTTTTTGAAATTCTTAGTGGGAGATGGTAGAGATCATTCTCCTCAATGCATTTTGTTGGCTCTGAAGGCAAGAAGCAAGAAAATTCTAGGGTCTGAATAGAGTATTCAGTCTCAGAGTTGCTATCAGACTGACACATGTTACCTTACCTCTTACTCTTTTCTGTTGACCTTTCCACTTTTCTTGACACCATCTGACACCATTACAGAGTGATGTCTTTTCAAGCCTGTGGATACCTTGTTCTCAAAGTTTAGAATCTGCTCTGACTTATCCAAGGACCCAGGCTATTTTCCTCCTAGCTGAAGAGACAGTCAGAAAAGCTAGAGGAGATGATCCTACTCAGTTAATGTGACTTCTTTATACAAAATGTGGTAAAATGAGAGGTAGATGGTATTTGGGGATTCGTTTTTAACTGTTCACTGTAGTTAAGGACTGACGTAAGTTCATGTTCAGTAATTGACTCATGATCCTTCAGTTGGGATGACTAGCGTATTGCATTTATTTTGCTGAGCTATGTCAGGAAGACAGACCCTTGGGAAATATGTGTAGTAAGCAAAATCTATACACTCAATACCTCCCATCTTTACAGTCAATACCCTTCTCCTAGTCATTAGCTAATATGTAGCAAGTTCTATTCTCACCTGTGTCCCCAAAGAGATGCTAATTTATAATAAAATATTTGTATTTGGTAAGAAATGTTTTACTTAAAAAGTTTTCAGAGTAAATTAAATAATGACTATTACAGAAACTAGATAAGCTGTTATTTGATGTAAACTGAGTTAGTAGACCTTCTAAGATCCCATGTATAAGCAAAACTTTCTTATGCAGGGTGGCTCTGACTGGCATCATATATCACATGGCAGAAATATCTGTGGCCTAAATTCATTACCTATCCATATCCTACTCCCAGTTCATTTAGAGTTAATAAATTAAAGCAACATAGAAATTCTCTGGGATAGGATTTTTGAGGAAATTTGTCATCATGTATATAACACTGAAGAAAAATTTATGTTCATAGTTGCTACTTACACAACTACTTCTCAGTGCCACTAGCCATAGGACAGATGGCCAACATCAATCTCCTCTCCTGCAAGTGTTAACAGGTCTCTAGAGGAAAGGGGAGTTCTAAATTTGCTAGTAAAAGGGTAAAACAAAGTTGAGATATAAAGCTGGCTGAATCCTGAGCCTTTAACAAAGAATATGAGAGTAGTGATATAGATAGACATTTTTGTGTAGGATGTGGTTTCTGGAAGGATGAATGGTCAAAGAGCATTTGCCCTAAACAGTCTAGATCTTAAAAACACTATTGTCCCTGTTTTCTTCCAAAGTCAATTTAAGCTCTTGATTAGTCCTCACCAACCACACAATTCATCAGCGAGTTACCACAAAAGTATATTATATTACATCTCATGAAGCTGTGATATACTGCTAAATTTCTGTTACTTTCCTTTAATTAACAACTGGCTTCCCAATTCATAACTTGGATATATAGCACCTTCAATATTATTAACTGTCACTGGCACCTGATTCCAGTACAGAACTAGAATATATACTCTCTAAGGATAATGCACACAAATTATCTTAGATATCCTTCTCATGAAGGCCACATCCTTCCTAGAACCTAGTCCATAACTGATTGACAAGCCCAATGGAGAAAGAGCAGAAAACAGGAAAGCATGTATTATACATTGTCCTAAATTCATCAGACCACCCTTCAGAAAAGGGAAATAACAAAGAGTGAATGGTGGGAAGTCATTTTATCTGCTAGAAAAATATGCTCTGTTCCCTACTCAAAAACAAGTGGTTGTGAAGCAACCACATTATTTAAAGATACAAGGCAAACAGGAAGAGGCAAGCCAAACACCCAGGCCTTGAGAACTTACCACAAGTGCTCCCCTCAGCTGAGCTGGTTTGCAGTCACCATGGGCATGCTGATAGGCTCTAGTGGTTTCTGTCAGAAAGGAAAGAGGAAAGGAAAATGCCAGTTCCTCTTTACCAAGCTATTTGGGAAGCAGTTGCTCATTCAAAGGAATAATAATGATTTCTAGATCCAACCACCATCACTGCCATCTGAAAAAAGAAATTCAGTGTTAAAATGTAATCTTGGGAGATATAGTAACTGCCCAAGAATAAGAGCCAAAAGAAGACTGCCTGCAAAATCTTGGGGGGATGTCAGTACCTTAGAATCAATTGGTGACACACATGACCTTAGTGGCAACAGAACTTGAAAGATTCATAGGTTAGGCTGAAAGAGTCTCTAGTTTTGAAATACCCAGTACAAATGGACAGACATTTCACGAACTATCTTGGGATGACACTCCAGGTGTCAGATCTCAAGATAAGTTGTTACTTTCCTGTTTCACAAATGAGCAGAAGATCTGAAAAGAGGACAAGGTAAATATTGTGACTGCAAAGTAATTTCACTATTTTTCTTATTCCTATCAATAGTCTTAATACTTTGAATTAAGTATCAATGCCATTTTTCTATGAGTGAAGGTACTGAGTTTGGAATACCCATCATATAGCCAGTCAAGGTCAGGTCTATCTGATAAGAAATGCTCTCCTCTCCCTTCTGTGCTATGGGGTAATTCATATTTAGGGGATGGTGGCAAGGTGATATTCCATGGCAGACTGAGTTCTATTGCTGAGAAACAATTTCTTTGGGGGCAGAGTAAGAAGTCATGTGTGAAAAGTTCTCCCTTTGAATATAGTGGAAAGAATGAACCCATAGTTTTCTCAGAACCCCAAAACCCTTGAGAAGAGAGCCAAAGATCTTCACCTTCCAGATATGAATTACACAGAAAAATGTACCACTTGGCTGACAGTAATGTTAATGTATGTTTTCTCATTTCCCTCACTCCTCTGATAAGATATAGTGTCATGGAGA
Organism: Bos indicus; assembly: GCF_029378745.1. Taxonomy (NCBI): domain Eukaryota; kingdom Metazoa; phylum Chordata; class Mammalia; order Artiodactyla; family Bovidae; genus Bos; species Bos indicus. The sequence continues at coordinate 44,348,563 of NC_091783.1, forward strand.
ACCAAATTAACACACTGGGAGGCTTTGTCATTAAAGAAATGCAAGCTCACTTTGATTATTGCTGGCAAGAGGGCAGAGTGTATGGTGCAAACAGCAATCCTATTCTCAGAGTTAATATTCTTGCAGGCAGCATGGCTCTATTTCAGAGTATCTTGAACTGTGAAATAGGGATGTAATTTTTCATATCTAGAGGGACAAAATGATTTCCAAGCTAGGTACTTAAAGGTATAGCCAGCCATAGATTGCAATGAACACAGCTGTCAATGTTGCCATAATCATAAAAAAAAAAAAAGGAAACATGAGACAGGAGGGAGGAAATCACAAGTGTTTCTAGCTATATTTGTATGAACAGAATATGTTATTTGTGAGACTAAGTGAGAAAGGCACTCAAGTGAAAGACTAAAAATAAGATGTATTTATCTGAAAGGAGTTACCAAAAGTAATCAGGCAATGTACTAAAAAGGCTTTAAGATTCTTAAGTTTATTATTGCAATTGTTGTTTTTTGCCTTTGCATTCCAATTAAAGTGTTACTGTTTTAGTTAATTTTTAAAATTTACTTATGTTTGTTGTTTTGCTATTTGATTAGAATCTACTGATTATGGAAAAGCAGATGCTAGACCTGGGATAAAGATCCAGGCTCTAGTGAATATATTTTCCTCACTTACTTCTTACTATTTGATAAATTCTGTCATCCTTTGAAGCCTCCATTTACTCATCTGAAAATAGAAAGACTAACAATATCTATATTGACAACCTCACATAGGATTGCAAATATCAAAAGGGACAATTAATGAGAAAACATATCAGAAGCACAAGACCTGGGCTTCCCAAAACTGTAAATGTCTCATTAAGCATCAGGCTATTGAAATTACATTGATATCTGACAGAGGAGAGGAGATATGGAGGACAGCCAGATGTAAAAAAAGCTGTATGTTCTCTCAGAAATGGAACATGGATTTTATTTTACCACCACAAATAGCAAAATCATTGAGTTCATCTGAAACGTGACTCACTGTTATACATTCAAAGACTTGAGGAGACATGAGCTGTGCCTACATCACATAAAATATAAAATGAAGATAAAAAATTCAAAGAATTGACAGTTAATTGTTCCACAAGCCAGTGTGATGTTTAGTCTTTAAGGGAGTAGGTAATTGCACCCATAACAAAATAGTTTGGATTTGAAAAATAGTCTGAAAATATATAACCAAAAGAAGAGATTCAAAGAAATGTTTATGTCCTTAAAATAACACATTTCCAATTTCTGAGAGGGAAAAATGATCTCTTACAAAGATGACCCAACACTAGAGTACAATGATTATGAGACAAGTACTATCCAGTTCTGGATAGAATAATGGTAATTAAAATTAAGAATTAGTCAGTCTTCATCAACCAGTAGAAAGAAGTATGTGAAGACAGAACTCAGATCTAAAGAATCAGGTTCTAGGGCCAGCATCTAGTAGAATACATGGGAAACCATGAACCCAAGGAATAATAATGCTGTTTTATGAATGAATAAAGTAAGTTTCAAAAGTTTAATTTGTCTAAGGTCACAAAAAGAAAATTTGAAAAATAATTCTTAAGACCAGAGTCTTCAGGTGAATTCCATGAGAAAGGCTTAAATTTAGATTATTATATTGCTACAAAAACATGAATGCTTTAAAAAGTATTTATGAAAATGATGCAATCAACTGATAGCTATGTTCAGTCAAACACCTAAGTCTTTTCACATGGAAATGCTAGTCATCAAAGTGAATTTCCAGGACCATTTTAACACATAACCACTGCCAGGTAAACAGTAAAATTAAAACTCTTTTCATATTAATAAAGAAACAAGAATTTAGGTAAACTGTAGATAATCAGAATATTTGCTGTTGTTCAGTCACCAAGTCATTTCCAACTCTTTGTCATCCCATGGACTGCAGCACATGAGGTTTCCCTCTTCCTCCAGAATATTGGGCAAGAAAAAAGTCACAGGGGAATAGATTTTTCTCTTAAAATGGGCTACATATTCTTATACCTCAAACAGTATCCCTTGAGCAATATTTAGCTCTATATGTTGATTTCTCAGATTCAGCTAGTTCAAATAATGAATTTGAAATTTAAGTAATTCGAAAGTCATATGTAAGAATATACCTTTATTTCTTTATAACTGAAATTAAGCTAAATCTCAATTCCCATTTCTAATAGTGTTAGAAAGCTGAGCATCTGGAATCAAATCAGTCTCTTTCCATTTATGTACTTATGATCTCAGGGCAATCACCTATTCCCCTTTGCATTTTCTCAGAAATGAAGTTAAATTCACAGAGAGCAGAAGTTTTACATTTTGATAATGATCAGTATATCAAATTTTGTTTTTCTGTTTAGTGCTTTTGATATCATTTATAAAAAATCTTTGCCTATTCCAAAGTCATGAATATAATATCCCTTTTACTTTAGAAAACAGATTTTATGTTTATATCTACAATTCGTCTTGAATTAATTTGTATGTGTGGTGTGATATAAACTGATGCTCACTTTTTTCTTTTCATTTATCCAGTTGTTTTGACACCATTTATTATACTCTAAATTCCTTACTAAGTCACCTGAATATCTCTGACAAAAATCAATTGATTGTATACATGTGGCTATGTATCTAGAGTCTCTATTCTGTTTTTTTTTTTTTTTTTTTTACTGTATATATCTGTTCTTACACAAATACCACTTTCTTAATTACAACAGCTTTGTGGTAAGATGTGAAATCAGGTAGTTGAAATACTCTAACTTTGCTTCTCTTTTCTAATTTATTTTATGTATTTGTATGCCTACATATGTTTTATAATCAGTAAATTATAATTGAATTCAATTATAATTCAATTTTATTCATAATTCAAAATTGAATTATAATTCAATTAAACTACTTAATTAAAAACAAAATCTACTGGGAATTGTTGAATTTATAAATCAACCATAGGAAATATCTACAATATTGATTCTTCCAATTTATGATCATTGCATATTTCAATGTTAATTTAGGCCTTCTTTAATTCCTCTAGGACATATCTCAAAGGTTTCAGTGTAGATGTCTTGCATTTCTCTAATAAGTGTGATCCTAATCATGTAGTGTTTATTTATAAATGATTAATGATTCTTGTCTAAATCAATTATTACCATGATTTTGAAAACTTTTCCTAAAGTTCTTAATTATCCTCTGTTCAAGGATTAGCTCAATACAAGTGACTCTATAATTTTCAAAACCAGACTCATGGTTTATTATTTTAAACATGAATTCTCTTGGTCTAGAATAATTCCTGGAGAAAAAGATAAAATAGAATGAGTCAAATGTGAGCATACATTAAAATATATAAATGGAACATATAACAGAAGTCAAAGCTAAGTTGGTAGTACTATTAAAATGAGAAAAATAAGTTTATTTTACTATAATATGTTTTTATCATCATCAATATAATCATTCTGCATTGAATACTACCTGTGCACTTGCTGGTTGATATTTGTGTTTTACACTTGACTGTCTTATTTAATGCTGATTATAATCCAATAAGGTAAGTGCTATTTTGTGCTTAGATGCTCAGTCATGTCCAACTCCTTGCAACTGCATGGACTGTAGCCTGTGAGACTCTATTCATGGGATTTTTCAGGCAAGAATACCGGAGTGGGTTGCTGTTTCCTTCTCCAGGGGATCAACCGGACCCAGGGATTGAACCTGCATCTCCTGTGTCTTTTGCAATGCAGGTGGATTTTTTACCCACTGAGCCACTGGGGAAACCTCAAGTGCTAGTATAATCATTTGAAAAATGTGGAACCTGAGGCTTAGAGAATTGGTAATGTCTTGGATTATACATCTATGAAGTAGAATCAGTATTGCCTCTCTCACTGTGAATGTAGGCACATGAGTGTAACTCATAGTTTTGTTGGGACTTTCCCACTTTGTTCTAAAACTAAAGGCTGGAAGAACCAGTGTTCCATTATTAAGATATCCAGTTGATTGTTTCCAGATCACCAAGCAAGTATCTATTTAGTTATTCAATCTGTGTGGCAGCACTTTCAAAAATAGAACTTGAGTGCTATTGTTATGAAAAAAGAAGTTATAGGAAGAGCTATATCTGAAGAAAAGAACTAGAAAAGAGAAAATCTTCAAGTTTTGCATGTAAATTCAATTCTTTTAAGTAAATATTTTTCTTGGAGGGTGAAGTTTGCAAAGCATAGAGTACAGGGTACTCTTTTTCCAACAAGGTAAAACTCAAAAGAGTAATACAATATGCTTTTAGACTAAGAGCTCAGCTATGGTGTTATTTATGAACAGTATGATGGTGACAGTCAGAGGTATAAGGGATATAGTTGGTGAGAAGAATCACAATGTTTTTAATCCAAGAAAGGTTATTGTCTGCCCAAACTCCTACTACAGAGTTCTGAAAACATGAATATTGTTAAATTCTTAATGACAAAGGTAACTGTTATATTACATTGAAAGTGATGTTGCTTAGTTGTGTCTGACTGTTTGCGATCCCATGGACTATAGTCTACCAGGCTTCTCTGTCCATGGGATTTTCCAGGCAAGTGTACTGGAGTGGGTTGCCATTTCCTTCTCCAGGGGATCTTCCTGACCCAGGGATCGAACCCAGGTCTCCTGCATTGCAGGCAGATGCTTTACCCTCTGAGCCACCAGGGAAGCCCTATGTTATGTAATGCTATATTATATTATCATATGTAAAATAGATAGTGTGAATTCGATGCATGAAGCAGGGCAGCTGGTGCTCTATGACAACCTATAGGAGTAGGGTGGGCAGGGAGATAGGAAAAGTGTTCAGGATGAAGGGGAAACGTGTATGCCGATTCATGTTGATGTATGGCAAAAAGTCATCACAATATTATAAAGTAATTATCCTCCAATTAAAGTGAATAAATACATTTATATAAAAAAACAGAATTTATCAAGTATAGTCAAAGTCCACTTACCAATGGCATTTTTCACAGACTTAGAACAAAACAATTTAAAAATTTTGGAAACACAAAAAACCCCAAATTGCCAAAATGACCCTGAAGAGGAAGAAGGGAACTAGACTAATTATGCTTCCAATTTCAGACTATACTACTACAGAGTTGCAGTCATAAAACCAATATAGTATGGACACAAAAACAGACACATGGATCAATGAAACAGGGCAGAAAGCCTACAAATAAACCCATACACTTATGATCAATTAAGATACAGGAGGAGAGAGTATACAATGGTGAAAAGATAGTCTCTTCAACAAGCAATGTTAGGAAAACTGGACAGCCACATGTAAGAAAATGAAACCAGAACACTCTCTAACACCATATACAGAAATAAGTCCCAAATGGAAAAAGAATTAAATGTAAGACCAGATAATATAAAACTCCTAGAGAAGAACATAGAACATACTATATATATATAGTATGTTTTATCTATCCATATATATATTTATCTATATAAATATATGTATATATATTTAATTTGTCTCCTAGAGTAAAGGAAACAAAAGCAAAAATAAACATATGGGAACTAATTAAATTTTAAAGTTTTTGCACAACAGAAAAAATCATTAACCAAATGACAAAAACAACCTACTGAAGGGGGGAAGATATTTACAAACAATATTTTGTAAATCCCTTGTGACTGACAAGGGATTATTTACAAAATTAACAAACAGATCATACATCTTAATATCAAAAAATAAACCAATAAAAAGTGGGCAATGTGAAGGGAAGGATGGGGGAAGGGAAAGTTAGGGAGTTTGGGATGGACATGTACACAGGTTGTACTTACTGTATAGCACATGGAACTCTGCTCAATGTTATGTGGCAGCCTGGATGGGAGGGGATTTGGGGAGAATAGATACATGTAGATATATGGCTGAGTCTTTTTGCTGTTCACCTGAAACTATTACAACATTGATAATTAGCTATGCTGCTGCTGCTGCTAAGTCGCTTCAGTCGTGTCCAACTCTGTGCGACCCCATAGACGGCAGCCCACTAGGCTCCCCCGTCCCTGGGATTCTCCAGGCAAGAACACTGGAGTGGGTTGCCATTTCCTTCTCCAATGCATGAAAGGGAAAAGTGAAAGTGAAGTCGCTCAGTCGTGTCCGACTCTTTGTGACCCCATGGTCTGCAGCCTACCAGGTTCCTCAGTCCATGGGATTTTCCAGGCAAGAGTACTGAAGTGGGGTGCCATTGCCTTCTCCAATAATTGGCTTTCTCCAATACAAAATAAAACATTTTTTAAAATGGGCAATAGGCATTTCTCTACAGAAGACATGAAGAAGGCCAACAGGAGCATGAAAAAAATACTCAACATTGTTAATTATTAGAGAAATGGAAATCAAAACCACAATGAACCTCACACCAGTCAGAATGGCCATCATTAAAAATAAATTCTGGAGAAAGTGTGAAGAAAGGAAACCCTCCTACAGTGTTGGTGATAAAGAAAAGTATGGAAGTTCCTTAAAAAAATAAAAATGAAGCTACTTTATGATTCAGGAATCCCATTTCTGGCCATATATCCAGAGAAAACCATAATTTGAAAAGATATGTACACACCAATGTTCACAGCAGCACTATTCACAAAGGCCAAGATATGGAAGCAACATAAATGACCATCCACAGAGGTATGGGCATATAGGTATATATATATATAAAATGGAATTTTACTCAACCATAAACAGAATGAAATAATACTATTTGTACCTACACGGATGGACCTGGAGAAAGATCATCAGTGTAGTGATGACCGAAACCGAAGAAAAAGAAATGCAAGAAGGCAAAGTGGTTGTCTGAGGAGGCTTTACAAATAGCTGAGAAAAAAAGAGAAATGAGAGGCAAGGGAGAAACTGAATGCAGAGTTCCAAAGAATAGCAAGCAGAGATAAGAAAACTTTCTTAGATTAACACTGCAAAGAAATAGAGGAAAATAACAGAATGGGAAAGACTAGAGATCTCTTTCCTTGTAGCTCAGTGGGTAAAGAATCTGCCTTCAATACAAGAGACCTGGGTTTGATCCCTGGGTCATGAAGATCTCCTGGAGAAGGAAATGAGAAGGAAATCGCAACGCACATGAGTATTTTTGCCTGGAGAATCCCATGGACAGAAAAGCCTGGCAGGCTACAGTCCACGGGGTCGCAAGAGTTGGACACGACTTAGCAACTAAACCACCACGCAGAGATCTCTTAAAAAAAACTGGGAATCTCAAGGGACTATTTTATGCAAAAATGCACAAACTAAAGGACAGATATGGCAAGGACCTAACAGAAGCAGATAAGATTAAGACGTGGCGTGAATACACAGAAGAGCTATACAAAAAAGATCTCAATCACACAGATAACCATGATAGTGTGGTCACTGACCTAGAGCCAGATCCTGGAGGTGAAGTCAAGTGGGCCTTAGGAAGCATTACTATGAACAAAGCTGGTGGAGGTGATGGAATTCCAACTGAGCTATTTCAAATCCTATAGATGAGCTGTTAAAGTGCTGAACTCAGTATGCCAGCAAATTTGGAAAATTTGGCCACAATGGCCACAGGATTGGAAAAGGTCAGTTTACATTACAATACACAGAAAGACAATGCCAAAGAATGTTCAAACTACCATACAATTGTGCTCATTTCACTTGCTAGCAAGGTAATGTTCAAAATCCTTCAAGGTAGGCTTCAATAGTATGTGGACCAAGATCTTCCAAATGTACAAGCTGGATTTAGAAAATGCAGAGGAACTAGAGATCAAAATGCCAGCATCTGTTGGATCATAGAGAAAGTCTGTTTCGCTGACTACATAAAAGCCTTTGACTGTGTGGATAACAACAAACTATGGAAAATACTATAAGAAATGGGAATACCAGACCACCTTACTTGCCTCCTAAGAAAACAGCATGCAGGTCAAGAAGCAACAGTTTGAACTGGACATAGAACAACGGACAGGTTCAAAATTGGGAAAAGAATGGGATAAGGTTGTATATTGTCATCCTGCTTTTTAACTTATATACAGAGTACATCATGTGAAATGCTAGGTTGGATGAATCACAAGCTAGATTCATGATTGCTGGGAGAAATTATCAGCAACCTCAGATATGCAGATGATATACTCTAATGGCAGAAAGTGAAGTGAAGTGAAGTGAAAGTTGCTCAGTCGTGAGGGCAAGAGGAGAAGATGGTGACAGAGGATGAGATGGTTGGATGGTATCAGTGACTCAATGGACATGAGTTTGAGCAAATTCCAGGAGATAGTGAAGAACAGAAAAGCATGGTGTGCTCCAGTCCATAGGGCCTCAAAGAGTTGGACATGACTTAGTAACCAAACAACAATAGAGATCATCATATAAATGAAGTCAGAAAGTCAACTATCATATGATATAACTTATATATAGTATCTTGAGCTTCCCTTGTGGTTCAGATTATAAAGAAATCTCCTGCCATATGGGAGACCTGGGTTAATTCCCTGGGTTGGGCAGCTCCCCTAGAGAAGGGAATAGCAACCCACTCCAGTATTCTTGCCTGGAGAATTCCGTGGGCAGAGAAGCCTGGTGAATCTATGGGGTTGCAAAGAGTTGGACATGATTGAGTGACAAATACACACACAAATATGTAGAATCTTCAAAAAATAATATAAATGAATTTATTTGTAAAGCAGAAACAGACCCACAGACATATAAAAACAAACTTATGGTTACCAAAGGAAAGAGGATATGGAGCAATAAATTGGAAAAGTATTAACATATGTATACTATATAAACAGATACACAGTAAGGGCCTACTGTATAGCACAGAGAGCTATATTCAATATCTTGTAATGAAATATATTTTTTACAATATTTTGTAAATTTGTGATTTACAGAATTACTTTTCTGTACTCCTGTAACTAACACACCATTGTAAATCATCTATATTTCAAATTAAAAAATCTGCTTAACTTTTGTTTGCCATGCTCACCCCAAGAAGGAGTTTTACTTGTCAGTCTTATGTTATGCAAGTTGTTCACTAGTCTCTTCTAGCAATACAAGTCTCAATCTAGTAATTAAAATAGCCAGCCCCATAAAACTACAAACTGGCTTTAAAATAAAAACTCTTCCCTTATTTCAGACAAAAAGACTGCAGATGGGGAAGTAGGTATGATCAGTGCCTTAGACTTTCCAAGAATTCTCCTTAAATTCCTTTCTACTTGGCTCAAAATAAGGGACAAGCACACCAGTAGCTCTCTCAAAAAATTTACCCTCAAATGATCAACATTTTTATAATCTTGTGGGAGAGAGGTTTAAGAATTGTGTGATTAACTGGTTTTTATTTGACAATTTATTTGACAGTCCTGCATCCCTTTCTATCACCAAACTAAGGTCTATTAAATGCTTGTGTTAGGTATACACTGTGTTAGCAGAAAGTATCTAAGATAAATGAAGCAGAGTTCTTATTCCCTTTGGAATGAGTGTCATAAAATTGGCACAAAATAAAATTATGAGAGGAGATAATTGGTAGCTGAAATAGACAGGGTTGATTTTATAGACATTATGTGCTATGACTCAAGGATAAGATTGGTTTCTAACAGGTAGAAGTGAGAGAAAATGGCTTCTTAACTACTGAATGGAATATAACTATGACCAAATGGTCAAAATGTAAAAAAACAGATGTTCTATATAACATGTATTTATTTCAGTGCAATTTACTATATGCCTATCTTATTTCCAGTCTGTAGGCTGTAGGAAGATAACAACTGTAGTGGACATTTGCCCTTTGTGGCTACCCAGTATTCGAACTCACTTTCTTGAAGGAGAACACATGTCTTCCTTTGCTTTTGGCAACTAGACTATAGGGACTTCATTGAATCACAATTGACTGTTTATTTCCCTTGGGACTTTAATTTAAAACAAATAAAGCAAAGATGCATCCAGAAATTTGGAAAACTTGCCAACAACAGCCACAGCATGTATCTCTTGGCAGATGTGTCAGTAAAAATTTCTAATGCTCAGGTCTAGTTCTATACTGTGCTATGCTGTGCTAAGTCACTTCAGTTGTGTCCAACTCTTTGCAACCCTATGGACCATAGACTACCAGGCTCCTCTGTTCTTGGGATTCTCCTGGCAAGAATACTGGAGTAGGTTGCTGTGGCCTCCTCCAGGGGATCTCCTTGACTCAGGGATCGAAACTGCATCTCTAGTCTCTTCCATTGGCAGGCGGCTCTTTACTACCAGCACCACCTGGGAAGCTGAAGTCTAGTTCAGTTCAGTCCAGTTGCTCAGTCATGTCTGACTCTTTGTGACCCCATGGACTGCAGCATGCCAGGCTTCCCTGTTCATCACCAACTCCCAGGAGCTTACTCAAACTCATATCCAATGAGTTGGTGATGCCATCCAACCATCTCATCCTCTGGCATCCCCTTCTCTTCCCTCCTTCAATCTTTCCCAGCACCAGCGTCTTTTCAAATGAGTCAATTCTTTGCATCATGTGGTCAAAGTATTGGAGTTTCAGCTTCAGCATCAGTCCTTCCAATGTATATTCAGGGCTGATTTCCTTTAGGATGGACTGTTTGGATCTCCTTGCTGTCCAAGGGACTCTCAAGAGTCTTCTCCAACACCACAGTTCAAAAGCATCAATTCTTTGGTGTTCAGCTTTCTTTATGGTCCAACTATCACATCCATACATGACTACTGGAAAAACCATAGCTTTGACTAGACAGACCTTTGTTGGCAAAGTAATGTCTCTGCTTTTTAACATGCTGTCTAGGTTGGTCACAACTTTTTTTCCAAGGAGCAAGCGTCTTTTAATTTCATGGCTGCAGTCACCATCTGCAGTGATTTTGGAGCCCCCAAAATGCAGTACTTGGATGCAATTTCAAAAACAACAGAATGATCTGTTCGTTTCCAAGGCAAACCATTCAATATCACAGTAATCCAAGTCTAGGCCCTGACCAATAATGCTGAAGAAGCTGAATTTGAACAGTTCTATGAAGACCTACAAGACCTTCTAGAACTAACACCCCCCCAAAAAATGTCCTTTTCATTATACGGGACTGGAATGCAAAAGCAGAAAGTCAAGAAACACCTGGAGAAACAGCCAAATTTGGCCTTGGAGTACAGAATGAAGTAGGGCAAAATTTAATAGAGTTTTGCCAAGAGAACGCACTGGTCATAGCAAACACCCTCTTCCAACAACACAAGAGAAGACTGTACACATGAACATCACTCGATGATCAATACCAAAATCAGATTGATTATATTCTTTGCAGCCAGAGATGGCAAGGTCTATACAGTCAGCGAAAACAAGACCAGGAGCTGACTGTGGCTCAGATCATGAACTCCTTATTGCCAAATTCAGACTTAAATTGAAGAAAGTGGGGAAAACCACTAGACCATTCAGGTATGACCTAAATCAAATCCCTTTTGATTATACAGTGGAAGTGAGAAATAGATTCAAGGGATTAGTTCTGATAGACAGTGTGCCTGAAGAACTACGGACAGAGGTTTGTGACATTGTACAGAAGGCAGTGATCAGGACCATCCCCAAGAAAAAGAAATGCCAAAAGGCAAAATGATTGTCTGAGGAGGCCTTACAAATAGCTATGAAAAGAAGAGAGGTGAAAGGCAAAGGAGAAAAGGAAAGATATACCCATTTGAATGCAGAGTTCCAAAGAATAGCACAGAGAGATAAGAAAGCCTTCCTCAGTGATCAAATGAAAGAAATGGAGGAAAACAACAGAATGGGAAAGACTAGAGATCTCTTCAAGAAAATTAGAGATATCAAGGGAACATTTCATGCAAAGATGGTCACAACAAAGGGCAGAATTTGTATGGACTTACCTTGGACTGCAAGGACATCTAACCAGTCTATTCTGAAGGAGATCAGCCCTGGGATTTCTTTGGAAGGAATGATGCTAAAGCTGAAACTCTAGTACTTTGGCCACCTCATGCAAAGAGTTGACTCATTGGAAAAGACTCTGATGCTGGGAGGGATTGGGGGCAGGAGGAGAAGGGGACGACAGAGGATGAGATGGCTGGATGGCATCACTGACTCGATGGATGTGAGTCTGGGTGAACTCCAGGAGTTGGTGATGGACAGGGAGGCCTGGCGTGCTGTGATTCATGGGGTCGCAAACAGTCGGACACGACTGAGCGACTGAACTGAACTGACAGAAGCAGAAGATATTAAGAAGAGGTGGCAAGAATACACAGAATAACTGTACAAAAAAGATCTGCAGGACCCAGATAATCATGATGATGTGATCACTCACTTAGAGCCAGACATCCTGGAATGGGAAGTCAAGTGAACCTTAGGAAGCATCACTATGAACAAAGCTAGTGGAGGTGATGGAATTCCAGTAGAGCTGTTTTAAATCCTAAAAGATGATGCTAGGAAAGTGCTGCACTCCATATGCCAGCAAATTTGGAAAACTCAGCAGTGGCCCCAGGACTGGAAAAGGTCAGTTTTCATTCCAATCCTAAAGAAAGGCAATGCCAAAGAATGCTCAAACTACCACACAATTGCACTCATCTCAAGTCTAGTACTAGAGGTCAGATTCATTTTGTGACATCTTCTTGGATATTATTCTGGCAGACAAGCTTATGTTAGCTTCTGTGCATTTCCTGAAGTTGACTTTTAAGCCTTCCCAATTATTCTTGGAATTATCCAATACCCTTCAAATAAAATTGCTTTCCACTTAATTTACCCAGGCTTTGTCTTTGTTATTTTCAACTAAGGAACTTGACCAATAAATGTATCCCTATGTCTTGTTTTCTATAGTTGACAAAAAAGCTCAGTTGTTGAGATGAATTGAACAGAAAAGTCCCCTGCCAGATTCTGAAAGGCATTAAACATTTGTTGTTGTTGTTGTTGGAGTAGAGTTAATTCACAATGTTGTGTTAGTTTTGAGTATATAACAAAGTGAATCAGTTATACACATATCCACAGTTTTAAAGATTATTTTCCATATAAGCCATTACAGAGTATTGAGTTGAGTTCCCTGTGCTATACAGTATGTTCTTATTAGTTATCTATTTTATACATAGTAATGTGTATATATCTTTCCCAGTCTCTCAATTTACACTCTGGTAGCCATAAGTTTGTTTCCTATCTCTATAACTCCATTTCTGTCATTTGTACCATTTTTTTAGCTTCCACATATAAATGATATCATATGACATTTGTCTTTCTCTGTCTCCTTTCACTCAGTATACAATCTCTAGGTCGATTCCTGTTGCTGAAAATGACATTATTTCATACCTTCATGGCTGAGTAACATTCCACAGTATATATGTACCACATCTTCTTTGTCCTTTACTTTGTTGATGGACATTTCAGTGCTTCCATATTCTGGCTATTGTAAATAGTGTTGCAATGAACATTGGGGTGCATGTATCTTTTTGAATTATGGTTTTCTTTGGATTTATGAACAGGAGTGGGATTCCTGGGTGATATGGGAGCTCTATTTTTAGTTTTTTAAGGAAACCCTCATACCGTTTTACATAGTGGCTGTACTAACTTACATTTCCACAACACCGTAGGATGGTTCCCTTTTCTCCATACACTTTCCAGGAGCTATTGTTGGTAGATTTTTCGATGATGGTCATTCTGAGCAATGTGAGGTGATACCTCACTGAAGATTTTTAAATTTTTATTTTGTATTGGAGTATAGTAGATTAACAGTATTGTAACAGTTTCAGGTTTACACTAAGGACCTCATTGTAGTTTTGATTTGCATATCTCTGATAATTAGTGATGTTTAACATCTTTTCATGTGCTTTTTCTTTTTTTTATTATTATTATTTTTTTTTAATTTTATTTTATTTTTAAACTTTACATAATTGTATTAGTTTTGCCAAATATCAAAATGAATCCATCACAGGTATACATGTGCTCCCTATCCTGAACCCTCCTCCCTCCTCCCTCCCCATACCATCCCTCTGGGTCATCCCAGTGTACTAGCCCCAAGCATCCAGTATCGTGCATTGAACCTGGACTGGCATCTCGTTTCATACATGATATTTTACATGTTTCAATGCCATTCTCCCAAATCTTCCCACCCTCTCCCTCTCCCACAGAGTCCATAAGACTGTTCCATACATCAGTGTCTCTTTTGCTGTCTCGTACACAGGGTTATTGTTATCATCTTTCTAAATTCCATATATATGCGTTAGTATACTGTATTGGTGCTTTTCCTTCTGGCTTACTTCACTCTGTATAATAGGCTCCAGTTTCATCCACCTTATTAGAACTGATTCAAATGAATTCTTTTTATGGCTGAGTAATACTCCATTGTGTATATGTACCACAGCTTTCTTATCCATTCATCTGCTGATGGACATCTAGGTTGCTTCCATGTCCTGGCTATTATAAACAGTGCTATGATGAACATTGGGGCTCACATGTCTCTTTCAGTTCTGGTTTCCTCAGTGTGTATGCCCAGCAGTGGGATTGCTGGGTCATATGGCAGTTCTATTTTCAGGTTTTTAAGGAATCTCCACACTGTTCTCCATAGTGGCTGTACTAGTTTGCATTCCCACCAACAGTGTAAGAGGGTTCCCTTTTCACCACACCCTCTCCAGCATTTATTGCTTGTAGACTTTTGGATCGCAGCCATTCTGACTGGCGTGAAATGGTACCTCATAGTGGTTTTGATTTGCATTTCACTGATAATGAGTGATGTTGAGCATCTTTTCATGTGTTTGTTAGCCATCTGTATGTCTTTTTTGGAAAAATGTCTATTTAGTTCTTTGGTCCATTTTTTGATTGGGTCATTTATTTTTCTGGAATTGAGCTGTAGGAGTTGCTTGTATATTTTTGAGATTAGTTCTTTGTCTGTTGCTTCATTTGCTATTATTTTCTCCCATTCTGAAGGCTGTCTTTTCACCTTACTTATAGTTTCCTTTGTTGTGCAGAAGCTTTTAAGTTTAATTAGGTCCCATTTGTTTATTTTTGCTTTTATTTCCAGTATTCTGGGAGGTGGGTCATAGAGGATCCTGCTGTGATGTATGTCAGAGAGTGTTTTGCCTATGTTCTCCTCTAGGAGTTTTATAGTTTCTGGTCTTACGTTTAGATCTTTTTATTTTTAAACTTTACATAATTGTATTAGTTTTGCCAAATATCAAAATGAATCTGCCACAGGTATACATGTGTTCTTTGGAGTTTATTTTTGTGTATGGTGTTAGAAAGTGCTCTAGTTTCATTCTTTTACAAGTGGTTGACCAGTTTTCCCAGCACCACTTGTTAAAGAGATTGTCTTTAATCCATTGTATATTCTTGCCTCCTTTGTCAAAGATAAGGTGTCCATATGTGCATGGATTTGTCTCAGGGATTTTTTATTTTGTTCCATTGATCTATATTTCTGTCTTTGTGCCAGTACCATAGTGTCTTGATGACTGTGGCTTTGTAGTAGAGCCTGAAGTCAGGCAGGTTGATCAGAAGGGTAGGTGTTAATTCTTTTCTAAGTATTTGAATAAATGGACCATTTGGTTCTGGACTTTTTTTATTGGACAATTATTAATCACAGTTTCAGTTTCAACAGTTGTTATTGATATGTTTATAATTTTTATTTCTTCCTTGTTTAGTCTTGGAAGGTTGTACCTTTCTAAGAATTTTTCCATCTCTTCTAGGTTGTCTTTTTTTTTTTGGCATAGTGTTCCTTGTAGTAGCCTCTTATGATCTTTGGATTTTCTTTAGTGTCTGTTGTGACTTCTTTTCACTGATTTGAGCACTCTCCCTTTTTTCCTTGATGAGTTTGGCTAAATGTTTATCAATTTTATCATCGCAAAGCACTAGATTTTTTTTTCCCGTTCATCTTTCCTATTGCTTTCTTCATCTCTATTTCATTTAGCTCTGCTCTGATTTTTGTGATGTCCTTCCCTCTACTACTTTAGGTTTTCTTATTCTTTATCATGTTGCTTTAAGTAAAAGTTTAGGTTGTTTGTTTGATTTTTATCTTTTTTCTTGAGATAGGATTGTAGTGCTATAAAGATCCCTCTTAGAACAGCTTTTGGTGCATCCCATAGGTTTTGGATCATTGCGATTTTTTAAAAATGTTAATGTGTTTTTAATATGACTTTAATTTAAAAAAAATTTATTTATTTACCATTTTTGGCTGTGTTGGTTCTTTATTGTTGTGCACGGGCTTTCTCTAACTGTGGTGAGCAGAGGCTACTCTCTAGTTGCCATGCATGAGTTCTTGTTGTAGTGGTTTCTTTTGTTGTGGAGTTCGAGCTCTAGGGCATGTGGGCTTCACAGGCTCAGTAGTTGTGGTTGCCCCATAGCCTGTGGGATCTTCCTGGACCAGGGATTGAACACATGTCTCCTGCATTTGCAGGTGAATTCTTCACCAATGGGGCACTAGGAAAGTCCAGATCATTTTGTTTTTATTGTCATGTGTCTCTACGTGTTTTTTATTTTCTCTTTGATTTCTTTGATGGGCCATTGGTTTTTTAGTAACTATTGTTTAAATTCCATGGGTTTGTTTTTTTTTTTTTTTTTACAGTTTTTTCCCCCCTGTAATTGATTTCAGGAAAAGATTCTTGATATGAGGTCAGAAAAGATGCTTGATATGATTTTAATTTCCTTAAATTTACCAAGGCTTGATTTGTGACCCAAGATATTATCTCTCCTGGAGTATGTTACATGTGCCCTTGAGAAAAAGTGCATTCTGCTACTTTCAGATGGAATGTCCAATAAATATCAATTTAGTCCCTCTGGTCTAATGTATCACTTAAGACTTGTGTTTCCTTATTAATTTTCTGTCTGTATGATCTGTTCATTGGTGTAAGGGCAGTGTTAAAGCCCCTACAGTTATTGTGTTACTGTTGATTTCTCCTTTTATGACTGTTAGCATTTGCCTTATATATTGAGGCACTCCTATGTTGGGTGCATATATATTTACAACTGTTATACATTCTTCTTGGCTTGATCCCTTGATCATTATGTAGTGTCCTTCCTTGTCTCTCTCTTTTTAAAAATTTATTTATTTTTAATTGGAGGATAATTGCTTCACACTATAGTGTTATTTCTGACATATATCAACATGAGTTAGCCATAAGTATATGTATGTGCCCTCCCTCTTAAACTTTCCTCCCAACTCCCAACCCCTCCCTCTCCTCTAGGTTGTCACAGAGCAACAGATTTTTTTAAAATTTTTATTTTATTTTTAAACTTTACATAATTGTATTAGTTTTGCCAAATATCAAAATGAATCCGCCAAAGGTATACATGTGTTCCCCATCCTGAACCCTCCTCCCTCCTCCCTCCCCATACCATCCCTCTGGGTTGTCCCAGTGCACTAGCCCCAAGTATCCAGTATCGTGCATCGAACCCGGACTGGCAACTCATTTCTTACATGATATTTTACATGTTTCAGTGTCATTCTCCCAAATCTTCCCACCCTCTCCCTCTCCCACAGAGTCCACAAGACTGTTCTATACATCAGTGTCTCTTTAGAGCAACAGATTTGAGCTCCTTGCATCATACAGCAAATTTCCACTGGCTATCTAATTTTACATATGGTAATGAATAGGTTTCAGTGCTGCTCTTAATTCATTCCACCCTCTCCTTCCCCCACTGAGGCCACAAGTCTGTTCTCTATGTCTGCATCTCCATTGCTGGCCTGTAGACAGGTTGGTTCATCAGTACCTTCTTTCTAGATTCCATATATATGCATGAATATACATATTTATTTTTCACTTTCTGACTTACTTCACTCTGTATAATATGCTATAGGTTCATCCACCTTATTAGAACTGATTCAAATGTTCTTCAAATGTTTGAAGAAAACATTCAAATGTTTTTACAGCTAATATTCCATTGTGGCTATGTGCCATAACCTCTTTATGTATTAATCTGTAGTTGGACATGTAGGCTGCTTCCATGACCTAGCTATTGTAATAGTGCTGTGATGAACATTGGGATACATGTATCTTTTTCAGTTATGATTTCCTGAGGGTATATGGCCAGTATTGAGATTGTTGGGTCATATGGCAGTTTCTTCCAAGTTTTTTAGGAATCTCCATTGTCCCACCATGCAAGAGGGTTCCCTTTTCTGTACATCCACTCCAGCGCTGTTGTTTGAAGATTTTTGATGATAACTGTTCTGACAGTATGAGGTGATATCTCGTAGTTTTTTTTTTTTTTTCAGTTGAAGGATAATTGCTTTACAGAATTCTGTTGGTTTCTGCCAAACATCAGCATGAATCAGCCATAGGTATACGCATGTCCCCTTCCTCTTGAACCTCCTTCTCATCTCCCTCCCCTCCCACCCCTCAATGTTGCTACAGAGCCCCTGTTTGAGTTCCCTGAGCCATACAGCAAATTCCCTTTGGCTATCTATTTTACATATGGTAATGTAAGTTTCCATGTTACTCTCTCCATACATCTCACCCGTTTCTTCCTCCCCACCCTTGTGTGTGTAAGTCTGTTCTGTATATCTATTTTTCCATTGCTGTCCTGCAGAAAATTTCATCAGTACAATCTTTCTATATTTCATATATATGCATTAATATAAAATATTTATCTTTTTCTTTCTGACTTACTTCACTCTGTATAATAGGCTCTCGTTTCATGCACTCATTATAACTGACTCAAATGTGTTCCTTTCTATGTCTGAGCGACCAGCGCACTAAGTGTGGCTGTGAGGAGCTACCCCACGTCCGAGGTCAGGGCAGCGGCTGAGAGTGCCAGACTGCAATGGCGCAGGAAAGGCCGAGAGGAGCTACCTGGCGTCCGAGGTCGGGGCGGCGGGGAGGAGCTACCCAACGCCCCCACGCCGGAGGTCAGGGGCGGCGGCCAGAAGGAGCAACCCCACGTCCAAGGAGCTGTGGCTGCACGGGCGCAGGAGGGCCTAGAGGAGCTATCCTACGTTGAAGGTCAGGAAGGGCAGCGGTGAGGAGATACCCCCTCGTCCGAGGTAAGGAGCAGCGGCTGCGCTTTGCTGGAGCAGCCATGAAGAGATACCCCACGCCCAAGGTGAGAGAAACCCAAGATAGAGGGTAGGTGTTGCAAGAGGGCATCAGAGGGCAGACACACTGAAACCATACTCACAGAAAACTAGTCAATCTAATCACACTAGGACCAGAGCCTTGTCTAACTCAATGAAGCTAAGCCATGCCCGTGGGGCAACCCAATATGGGCGGGTCATGGTGGAGAGATCTGACAGAATGTGGTCCACTGGAAAAGGGAATGGCAAACCACTTCAGTATTCTTGCCTTGAGAACCCCATGAATAGTATGAAAAGGCAAAATGATAGGATACTGAAAGAGGAACTCCCCAGGTCAGTAGGTGCCCAATATGCTACTGGAGATCAGTGGAGAAATAACTCCAGAAAGAATGAAGGGATGGAGCCAAAGCAAAGAGAATACCCAGCTGTGGATGTGACTGGTGATAGAAGCAAGGTCCGATGCTGTAAAGAGCAATATTGCATAGGAACCTGGAATGTCAGGTCCATGAATCAAGGCAAATTGGAAGTGGTCAAACAGGAGATGGCAAGAGTGAATGTCGATATTCTAGGAATCAGCGAACTAAAATGGACTGGAATGGATGAATTTAACTCAGATGACCATTATATCTACTACTGTGGGCAGGAATCCCTCAGAAGAAATGGAGTAGCCATCATGGTCAACAAAAGAGTCTGAAATGCAGTACTTGGATGCAATCTCAAAAACAACAGAATGATCTCTGTTTGTTTCCAAGGCAAACCATTCAATATCACAGTAATCCAAGTCTATGCCCCAACCAGTAATGCTGAAGAAGCTGAAGTTGAACGGTTCTATGAAGACCTACAAGACCTTTTAGAACTAACACCCAAAAAAGATGTCCTTTTCATTATAGGGGACTGGAATGCAAAAGTAGGAAGTCAAGAAACACCTGGAGTAACAGGCAAATTTGGCCTTGGAATACGGAATGAAGCAGGGCAAAGGCTAACAGAGTTTTTCCAAGAAAATGCACTGGTCATATCAAACACCCTCTTCCAACAACACAAGAAAAGACTCTATACATGGACATCACTAGATGGCCAACACCAAAATCAGATTGAGTATATCCTTTGCAGCCAAAGATGGAGAAGCTCTATACAGTCAGCAAAAATAAGACCAGGAGCTGACTGTGGCTCAGATCATGAACTGCTTATTGCCAAATTCAGACTTAAATTGAAGAAAGTAGGGAAAACCACTAGACCATTCAGGTATGACCTAAATCAAATCCCTTATGATTATACAGTGGAAGTGATAAATAGATTTAAGGGCCTAGATCTGATAAATAGATTGCCTGATGAACTATGGACAGAGGTTCGTGACATTGTACAGGAGACAGGGATCAAGACCATCCCCATGGAAAAGAAATGCAAAAAAGAAAAATGGCTGTCTGGGGAGGCCTTACAAATAGCTGTGAAAAGAAGAGAAGCGAAAAGCAAAGGAGAAAAGGAAAGATATAAGCATCTGAATGCAGAGTTCCAAAGAATAGCAAGAAGAGATAAGAAAGCCTTCTTCAGCGATCAATGCAAAGAAATAGAGGAAAACAACAGAATGGGAAAGACTAGAGATCTCTTCAAGAAAATTAGAGATACCAAGGGGGCATTTCATGCAAAGATGGGCTCGATAAAGGACATAAATGGTATGGACCTAACAGAAGCAGAAGATGGCAAGAATACATAGAAGAACTATACAAAAAAGATCTTCACGACCCAGATAATCACGATGGTGTGATCACTGACCTAGAGCCAGACATCCTGGAACGTGAAGTCAAGTGGGCCTTAGAAAGCATCACTACGAACAAAGCTAGTGGAGGTGATGGAGTTCCAGTTGAGCTATTTCAAATCCTGAAAGATGATGCTATGAAAGTGCTGCACTCAATATGCCAGCAAATTTGGAAAACTCAGCAGTGGCCACAGGACTGGAAAAGGTCAGTTTTCATTCCAGTCCCAAAGAAAGGCAATGCCAAAGAATGCTCAAACCACCGCACAACTGCACTCATCTCACACGCTAGTAAAGTAATGCTCAAAATTCTCCAAGCCAGGCTTCAGCAATATGTGAACCGTGAACTTCCTGATGTTCAAGCTGGTTTTAGAAAAGGCAGAGGAACCAGAGATCAAATTGCCAACATCCGCTGGATCATGGAAAATGCAAGAGAGTTCCAGAAAAACATCTATTTCTGCTTTATTGACTATGCCAAAGCCTTTGACTGTGTGGATCATAATAAACTGTGCAAAATTCTGAAAGAGATGGAAATACCAGACCACCTGATCTGCCTCTTGAGAAATTTGTATGCGGGTCAGGAAGCTACTGTTAGAACTGGACTTGGAACAACAGACTGGTTCCAAATAGGAAAAGGAGGACGTCAAGGCTGAATATTGTTACCCTGCTTATTTAACTTATATGCAGAGTACATCATGAGAAACGCTGGACTGGAAGAAGCACAAGCTGGAATCAAGATTGCTGGGAGAAATATCAATAACCTCAGCTATGCAGATGACACCACCCTATGGCAGAAAGTGAAGAGGAACTAAAAAGCCTCTTGATGAAAGTAAAAGAGGAGAGTGAAAAGTTGGCTTAAAGCTCAACATTCAGAAAATGAAGATCATGACATCCAGTCCCATCACTTCATGGCAAATAGATGGGAAAACTGGAAACAGTGTCAGACTTTATTTTTTGGGGCTCCAAAATCACCTCATATGGTGACTGCAGCCATGAAATTAAAAGATGCTTACTCCTTGGAAGAAAAGTTATGACCAACCTAGATAGCATATTCAAAAGCAGAGACATTGCTTTGCCAACAAAGGTCTGTCTAGTCAAGGCTATGGTTTTTCCAGTGGTCATGTATGGATGTGAGAGTTGGACTGTGAAGAAGGTTGAGCGCCAAAGAATTGATGCTTTTGAACTGTGGTGTTGGAGAAGACTCTTGAGAGTCCCTTGGACTACAAGGAGATCCAACCAGTCCATTCTGAAGGAGATCAGCCCTGGGATTTCTTTGGAAGGAATGATGCTAAAGCTGAAACTCCAGTACTTTGGCCACCTCATGCGAAGAGTTGACTCATTGGAAAAGACTCTGATGCTGGGAGGGATTGAGGGCAGGAGGAGAAGGGGACGACAGAGGATGAGATGGCTGGATGGCATCACTGACTCGATGGACGTGAGTCTGTGTGAACTCTGGGAGTTGGTGATGGACTGGGAGGCCTGGCGTGCTGTGATTCTTGGGGTCGCAAAGAGTCGGACACAACTGAGTGACTGAACTGAACTGATATTATACCACAGCTTCTTTATCCTTTCATCTGTTGATGGAAATCTAGGTTGCGTCCATGTTCTAGGTATTGCAAATAGTGCTGCAATGAACATTGGGGTACACGTGTCTTTATCAATTTTGGTTTCCTCAGTATATATGTCTAATAGTGGGATTGCTGGGTCACATGGTGGTTTTATTCCTAGTTTTTTAAGGAATCTCCACAGTGTCTTCCATTGTGGCTGTAACAATTTACATTCCCACCAACAGTGCAAGAACGTTCCACTCTCTCCACAGCCTCTCCAGCATTTATTGCTTGTATACTTCTTAATGATGGCCATTCTGACTGGGTGTGAGGTGATATTTCAATGTAGCATACACTACACTTTTCTACAATGTAATGTAATCATTGTAGAAATGATTAAAATTTCTCTAATAATGAGAGAGATGTTGAGCATCTTTTCAAGAGTTTGTTAGCCATGTGTATGTTTCTTTGAAGAAATATCTATTTAGGTCTTTTCCCCACTTCTTGTTTTGGTTGTTTGTTTTTCTGGTATTGACTTGTATGAACTGCTTATGTATTCTGGAAATCGATCCTTTGTCAGTTGTTTCATTTGCTATTATTTTTTCCCATTCTGAGGGCTGTCTTTTCACCTTTTATTCTGCATTTGGATGGAATATCCTGAAGGTATCAATGAGATCCATCTGGCCGAATGTGTCATTTATAGCTTGTGTTTCCCTACTAATATTCTGTTTTGATTATCTATCCATTGGTGTAAGTGGGGGTATTTAAGTGCCCTACTTAATTGTATTACTGTCAATTTCTTCTTTTATGTCTGTTAGTGTTTGTCTTATGCAATGAGATGCTCCTGTATTGGGTGCATAAATATTTACAATTGTTATATCTTCCTCTTGGATTGATCCTTTGATCCTTATGTAATGTTATTCCTTATCTCTTGCAATTTATTTTTCTATTTTAAGGTCTATTTTATCTATTATGAGGATTGCTACTTCAACTTTCTTTTGATTTCCATTTGCAGGGAATGTATTTTTCCATCCTCTCACTGTCAGTCTATGTGTGTCTTTAGGTCTGAAGTGGGTTTCTTGTAGACAACATATATATGGGTCTTGTTTTT
The DNA here is from genome assembly GCF_029378745.1 of Bos indicus. NCBI lineage: Eukaryota > Metazoa > Chordata > Mammalia > Artiodactyla > Bovidae > Bos > Bos indicus. The sequence goes on from NC_091783.1 coordinate 44,371,876, forward strand.
GTATCCATTTAGCCAGTTTGTGTCTTTTGGTTGGAGCATTTAGTCCATTTACATTTAAAGTTCTTATTGCCATTTTCTTAATTGTCTGGGGTTTGTTTATGTAGATAGTTTTCTTCTGTTGTATTTCCTGACTATATAAGTCCCTTTAACATTTGTTTTTGGAGAAGGCAATGGCACCCCACTCCAGTACTCTTGCTTGGAAAATTCCATGGACGGAGGAGCCTGTTGTTAGGCTGCAGTCCATGGGGTCGCTAGGAGTCGGACACGACTGAGCGACTTCCCTTTCACTTTTCACTTTCATGCATTGGAGAAGGAAATGGCAGCCCACTCCAGTATTCTTGCCTGGAGAATCCCAGGGACGCGGGAGCCTGGTGGGCTGCCGTCTATGGGGTCGCACAGAGTCGGACACGACTGAAGTGACTTAGCATAGCATAGCAACATTTGTTTTAAAGCTGGTTTGGTGGCACTAAATTCTCTTAACTTTCACTTGTCTGTAAAGCTATTGATTTCTCCTTCAAGTCTGAATGAGATCCTTGCCAGGTAGAGTAATCTTGATTGTAGATTTTTTTTTTTTTTTTCTTTCAGTATTTTAAATGTATCCTGCCATTCCCTTCTGGCATGCAGAATTTCTACTGAAAGATCAGCTGTTAAACATATGGGGTTTCCCTTGTATGTTACTTGTTGTTTTCTTTTGCTGCTTTTAACATTCTTTCTTTGTGTTTAAGCTTTGTTAGTTTGATTAGTATGTGTCTTGGCATGTTTCTCCTTGGGTTATCCTGTATGGGACTCTTTGTGCTTCTTGAACTTAATTGACTATTTCCTTTCTCATGTCGGGGAAATTTTCTACTATAATATCTTCAAATTTTTTCTTATACCCTATACCCGTTCTTTTTCTTGTTCTTCTGGGACCCCTATATTTCAAATGTTGGTGTGTTTAATATTGTCACAGAGATCTCTGAGACTGTCCTCAGTTCTTTTCATTCTTTTTTCCTTATTTTTCTCTTCAGCAGATATGTCCACCATTCTATCTTCCAGCTCACTTATCCATTCTTCTGTCTTGGATAGTCTGATATTGATTCCTTCGAGAGTATTTTTAATTTCAGTAATTGTGTTGTTTGTCTCTGTTTATTCTTTAGTTTTCTAGGTCTTTGTTAATTGATTCTTGCATTTTCTCTATTCTATTTTTGAGTTTTTGGATCATCTTTATTATCGTTATTCTGTATTCATTTTCATATAGTTTGTATTCGTTTTTATATATTGCATCTTAATTTATTTGAACTAGTGTGTTTCTAGGTTGTTTCTTCATTTATGCAGTATTTCTCTGCCTTTTCATCATTTTTTAAGGTTATTGTGTTTGAGGTCTCCTTTTCCCAGGCTTCAAGGTTGAATTCTATCTTCCTTTTGGTTTCTGCCCTTCTAAGATTGGTCTGGAGAAGGGAATGGAAAACCACTTCAGTATTCTTGCCTTGAGAACCCTATGAACAGTATGAAAAGGCAAAATGATAGGACATTGAAAGAGGAACTCCCCAGGTTGGTAAGTGCCCAATATGCTACTGGAGATCAGTGGAGAAATAACTCCAGAAAGAATGAAAGGATGGAGCCAAAGCAAAAAGAATACCCAGTTGTGGATGTGACTGGTGATAGAAGCAAGGTCCAATGCTGTAAACAGCAATATTGCATAGGAACCTGGAATGTTAGGTCCATGAATGAAGTCAAAGTGGAAGTGGTCAAACAGGAGATGGCAAGAGTGAACGTCGACATTCTAGGAATCAGCGAACTAAAATGGACTGGAATGGGTGAATTTAACTCAGATGACCATTATATCTACTACTGTGGGCAGGAATCCCTCAGAAGAAATGGAGTAGCCATCATGGTCAACAAAAGAGTCTGAAATGCAGTACTTGGATGCAATCTCAAAAATGACAGAATGATCTCTGTTCGTTTCCAAGGCAAACCATTCAATATCACAGTAATCCAAGCCTATGCCCCAACCAGTAATGCTGAAGTTGAACGGTTCTATGAAGACCTACAAGACCTTTTAGAGCTAACACCCAAAAAAGATGTCCTTTTTATTATAGGGGACTGGAATGCAAAAGTAAGAAGTCAAGAGATACCTGGAGGAACAGGCAAATTTGGTCTTGGAGTACAGAATGAAGCAGGGCAAAGGCTAATAGAGTTTTTCCAAGAAAATGCACTGGTCATATCAAACACCCTCTTCCAACAACACAAGAGAAGATGCTATACATGGACATCACCAGATGGCCAACACCAAAATCAGATTGAGTATATCCTTTGCAGCCAAAGATGGAGAAGCTCTATACAGTAAGCAAAAACAAGACCGGGAGTGGACGGTGGCTCAATCATGAACTCCTTATTGCCAAATTCAGACTTAAATTGAAGAAAGTAGGGAAAACCACTAGACCATTCAGGTATGACCTATATCAAATTCCTTAAGACTATACAGTGGAAGTGAGAAGTAGATTTAAGGGACTAGATCTGATAGACAGAGTGCCTGATGAACTATGGACAGAGGTTTGTGACATTGTACAGGAGACAGGGGTCAGGACCATCCCCATGGAAAAGAAATGCAAAAAAGGGAAATGGCTGTCTGGGGAGGCCTTACAAATAGCTGTGAAAGAAGAGAACTGAAAAGCAAAGGAGAAAAGGAAAGATATAAGCATCTGAATGCAGAGTTCCAAAGAATAGCAAGGAGGGGTAAGAAAGCCTTCCTCAGCGATCAATGCAAAGTAATAGAGGAAAACAACAGAATGGGAAAGACTAGAGATCTCATCAAGAAAATTAGAGATACCAAGGGAATATTTCATGCAAAGATGGGCTCGATAAAGGACAGAAATGGTATGACCTCACAGAAGCAGGAGATATTAAAAAGAGGTGGCAAGAATACACAGAAGAACTATACAAAAAAGATCTTCACAACCCAGATAATCACAAATGTGTGACCACTCACCTAGAGCCAGATATCCTGGAATGTGAAGTCAAGTGGGCCTTATGAAGCATCACTATGAACAAAGCTAGTGGAGGTGATGGAGTTCCAGTTGAGCTATTTCAAATCCTAAAAGCTGATGCTATGAAAGTGCTGCACTCAATATGCCAGCAAATTTGGAAAACTCAGCAGTGGCCACAGGACTGGAAAAGGTCAGTCTTCATTCCAATCCCAAAGAAAGGCAATGCCAACGAATGCTCAAACTACCACACAATTGCACTCATCTCACATGCTAGTAGAGTAATGCTCAAAATTCTCCAAGCCAGGCTTCAGCAGTACATGAACCATGAACTTCCAGATGTTCAAGCTGGTTTTAGAAAAGGCAGAGGAACCAGAGATCAAATTGCCAACATCCGCTGGATCATGGAAAATGCAAGAGAGTTCCAGAAAAACATCTATTTCTGCTTTATTGACTATGCCAAAGCCTTTGACTGTGTGGATCATAATAAACTGTGCAAAATTCTGAAAGAGATGGGAATACCAGACCACCTGACCTGCCTCTTGAGAAACCTAGATGCAGGTCAGGAAGCAACAGTTAGAACTGGCCATGGAACAACAGACTGGTTCCAAATAGGAAAAGGAGTATGTCAAGGCTGTATATTGTCTCCCTTCTTACTTAACTTCTATGCAGAGTACATCATGAGAAATGCTGGGGTGGAAGAAGCACAAGCTGGAATCAAGATTGCCGGGAGAAATAGCAATAACCTCAGATGTGCAGATGACACCACCCTATGGCAGAAAGTGAAGAGGAACTAAAAGCCTCTTGATGAAAGTGAAAGAGGAGAGTGAAAAAGTTGGCTTAAAGCTCAACATTCAGAAAATGAAGATCATGACATCCAGTCCCATCACTTCATGGCAAATAGATCGGGAAACAGTGTCAGACTTTATTTTTTTGGGCTCCAAAATCACTTCAGATGGTGACTGCAGCCATGAAATTAAAAGACGCTTACTCCTTGGAAGGAAAGTTATGACCAACCTAGATAGCATATTCAAAAGCAGAGACATTGCTTTACCAACAAAGGTCTGTCTAGTCAAGGCTATGGTTTTTCCTGTGGTCATGTATGGATGTGAGAGTTGGACTGTGAAGAAGGTTGAGCGCCGAAGAATTGATGCTTTTGAACTGTGGTGTTGGAGAAGACTCTTGAGAGTCCCTTGGACTACAAGGAGATCCAACCAGTCCATCCTAAAGGAGATAAGTCCTGGGTATTCATTGGAAGGACTGATGTTCAAGCTGAAACTCCAATACTTTGGCCTCCTCATGGGAAGAGTTGACTCGTTGGAAAAGACTCTGATGCTGGGAGGGATTGTGGGCAGGAGGAGAAGGGGACAACAGAGGATGAGATGTCTGGATGGCATCACCGACTTGATGGACATGAGTCTGGGTGAACTCCGGGAGTTGGTGATGGACAGGGAGGCCTGGCGTGCTACAATTTTGGGGTCACAAAGAGTCAGACACGACTGAGTGACTGAAATGAACTGAGCTGAAGGTTGGTCCAGTGGGCTGTGTCAGCTTCATGTAGGGTATGTCTTTTGATGGGAGGAGGTGGTTTTTTTTTTTTTTTTTTTTCCTTCTTTGATAGGCAGGGCTGTGTGAGGTGGTAATACTGTCTGCTAATCACTGGGTTTGCATTTTTATCTTGTTTGTTGTTTGGATGAGTGCTTCCTGCACAGGGTGCTGCTGGCCGTTGGATGGTTCTGGGTCTTGTATACAAGTGGTTGCCTGTTGGGAGCCACGTTAGGCATTACTGACAAAATGGAGGCACGGTCCCCAGGCCCCTCTCCTCATTCCGCAGGCACGGATCCCGGGATGAAGGAATTAGGCCCTGTAATTCTGGCTTGTCTTTTCCTCTCATCGGCTGAGTTGACTGAAGAGGAATATTAAGGTGCTTATTGTTCTTAAAAGGAGCATGAGAAGGCACAAAGCCTTCTGCAGTTGTGTTCAGAAAATAATTCATGAAGTTAATTATTGACATTTGTTCAAGGACTTTTACAAAAGAGTGTTCCAGGATAAGCACGTAGGCCATAACTTGAGGCCATGGGAGGGATTGATATCTGAAGCCTATTTGTGAGGAGAATGTTTATGGCAAAGAAGTTTACTGAATTTAGGGCTTAGAAATAATTAAAATAGTTAGAAGTTAAAGATTTAAGGAATGTTGTAAAGTTAGCATATTTTATTATAGCTTATAGAAGTTAGGGATTTTTAAAGACACTATAGTTAGAAGCCTTTTTAAGAGATAGTGAGCTCAGGATGTTAGGGGCAAACAGGATTTAGGAAGATAAGTAGTAAACTGAGGAATGTAGCATGAGTTACAATGTAATCACAAGTTAACTATAGGACACATTAGAAGAGGTAGATAATAGATGATAAGGCTGATTCTGAGAGAATCCCTGAAGCAGGACTCTGTTTGAAGAGCAACAATGATTTATGGAGATAATAAATCTGGGAGAGGGGGAACTGAAAATGTCAAATCTCTGGCCTAATGTTTTTGTAAAAGTATAAAAGAGAATCTTAAACTTGGAATAAACAGGCAGTCCAAGAAAAATGAGAGGCTGTCTTATCGCCGACACTGTCCATCTCTTCAGGTTGAATCCCTGGCTGCTGGAGTTGGACTCCAGCATTTGCCTTTGTGGGAGTTCTCACTAATTAATACTCCCTAGGGTTAGGAGTTCTATAGTAGTCCAGGGTCTTGGAGTCAGTGCTCAGGGCTTCATCTCTGGCAGAGAATTTAAGATTCCACGGGTGGTTTGTTATGGCATTAAATGGGATTAGAACAAACACCCCAAAGCAAGAAATAAGATACACACCAGATATATGGCAATTACAAAATCAGGCAAATAATAACTAAAATATTGTCATATACACACATAGATATACACCCACAAGCAAAAACAAAACAGTCCCCCCATCAAAATAAAACACAATATACTGACCCAATATATTGAACAAAGGAAGTAAAAAATAATATCCACAAGTTAAAAACAAAACTAACTAAAACACAAACTGGCAAACAAAACTAAAGCAAGGTGCCAACTGGGGAATAAAGCACAACAACAAAACAAACTAACAAACATGGTGAGGAAAAGAAAGAAAGAATAGAAATGTAAAGTTAAATAGAGGTAGATGAAGATATATATATATATATATATATATATATATATATATATATATATATATGAAAGATTAACTATGATAGGGAAAGACCAGTAGGAAAAGTAAACAAAAGAATAAATGTAGAAAAAATAATAAATTAAAAAAGAGAGAAAAAGAAGAAGAAGAAAAAAATAAAACCCCACAGAACTGCAGAAGGCCAATGTAGAGGAAGAAGTATATAAAATAAATAAAAAGAAGTATATAAAAGAAATAAAAAATGATTTAAAAAAATTCTCAAAGCTTAAATGGATTTAATAGTGCTAGTAAAATCAACAACTACAACACTGCGGGGGAGGGAGGAAAAAACAGAAAAAATCCATAAACAACTGCAGAACAAGTCAAAATATAAGAATAATAAATGTTTTCTTGAGTCTCTGCTGTCAGTGTCCTTTCCCTCACTGGGAGTCACAGGCCCCTTCGACTCCCTAGGATGCCCTCCAACACTGGGCTGGTCTCTTGACCATGCAGTTAGCTCAGACTAATCTGTTCCTACTCCTGTGTGTTCTTTCCTCCAGTGTACACAGCTGTCAGAATGAGTGGATTTTCTTTTGTGGGAACTCTCATTGTTCTTTTCTATATTCCATAGACACAGAGTCTGCCTAGTTGGTCTTGTGGATTTAATCTGCAGCTTGTATAGCTGGTCGGAAGGTTTTGGGTCCTCTTCCTTAGCCACTCTGCATGTGAGTTGTTCACAGGGGTTTGCTCCTGAGTCTGCCCTGGAGGACTTGGGTCTGCCCCAGTGAGGGCCAGGTGTGGATGTGGCACAGCTGTTTGAGTCACAGCACTCTGGCAACATTAGGTACTCAGGGGAGCTGATGGCTAGGGCAGTAGGAAATATGGTGCCCTAAAGGGTATGGCAACCCACTCCAGCATTCCTACCTGGGAAATCCCATGGACAGAGAAGCCTGGCAGGCCACAGTCCACAGGGTTGCAGAGTCAGACACGACCAAAGTGACCCCACATGCACAGACACAGGATTTTTTCCTACCCTGTGGCAGCTCAGTCCCAATGGGGATCATGCATGGAGATGGCCTGGTTGCTTGGATCACAGGGACCCTGGCAATGCCGGCTACACAGGAATGCCAGCAGTTATTGTCACAGGAAACATGGTGCTATTAGGGCTTTTTCTAGCCTGTGGCAGCTTTGCCCCAGTGAGGATTGAGCGTGAAGGTGGTGCAGCTGCTTGGGTCGCAGGGACCTTGGCAATGCCAAGTCTGCAGGGACACTGACTGCCTCAGCCACAGGAGCTATGGCCCTATCAGAGTCTTTTTCTAGATTCTGGCAGCTGGCGATCAGAAGGCCTCTTTGGCTGGTCCTTCTCTGTTGCTCTGCCAATTCAGGCACTTTAAGGGCCCCTTGGCTAGAGTCCTTCTCTGTTGCTTGGTGCATCGGCACTTAAAGGGGCACCCTGGCCGAGGTTCTACTCTGTTAGGCACATCAAGCACTTAAAGGGCTCCTCTGGCTGGGGTCTTTCTCTGCTGTTCAGTGTGTCAGTTGCTTAAAAAACCAGCCTCTCTGTTGGCCAGCTGCTGGTGCTGATGTGTGGGGAGAGACAGGCAACATTGATCCCTCCACCCTCTATGCATGATTCAGCAGTATTGCCTTGCCTCCTTGGCTGCCTGGTTTTCCTTCACAGGCATTTCCCACCACAGTCTCCTCTCTCCCATCCCATTGGGCTGTCTCCCCACGGTCAATGGCAGACCTCACCCTGGGATTACTCCACAACCCTACACTCCAGCTCCCAACCTCTGTGCCTTCTAGGGGACCCATGTCCCTGTCTGGGATACATTTGGCTGGAGCAAGGATTGTTTCTGTGATTCTCATTCCTTTTAGACTGTCACAGATCAGCTGCTTCACTCTCAGGCTGAAATGTGTCTCTGGCCCAAACAATTGCCCTGATGTGGGGGTTGGACCCCTGTTTCAGTTCCCCCACCCACCAAGGGAAGGTCCAATCCTACTAACTCTCCTCTTTGCCCCCCTACTTCCTTCATCCTACTGAGTTTTATGTGGTTCTATATATTCTTTTCCAGTGGTCAGGTACTCCTGCCCGCTCTCAGCTGGTGTTCTACAAGCTCTTCTGTATCTGAAAGTGTATTCTTTCATGGAGAGAGATGTACTCCACATCCACCTACTCCTCTGCCATCTTGTTCCATCTCATTGTAGTTTTGATATTCATTTCTCTAATAATGAGTGATGCTGAGCATCTTTTCATGTGTTTATTAGCCGTCTGTATGTCTTCTTTGGAGAAATGTCTGTTCATGTCTTATGCTCACTTTTTGAATGCTTCGTTTGTTTTTCTGGTATTGAACTGAATGAGATTCTAGAATATTTTGGAGATTACTCCTTTGTCATTTGTTTCTTTTCTACCATTTTCTCCCATTCTGAGGATTGTCTTTTCACCTTATTTATAGTTTCCTTCACTGTTCAAAAGCTGTTAAGTTTAATTAGGTCCCATTTGTATATTTTAATTTTTATTTCTGTTACTGTAGGAGGTGGATCAAAGAAGATCTTGCTGTGATTTATGTCAAAGAGTGTTGTCTATATTTTCCTTTAAGAGTTTTAGAGTTTCTGGTCTTACATTTGGACTTTAATCCATTTTGAGTTTATTATTTCTGTATGGTGTTAGGAAATGTTCTAATTTCATTATTTTACACATTGCTGTCCAGAATACCCAGCACACTTACTGAAGAGACTATGTATTCTCCATTGTATGTTCTTGCCTCTTTGGTCAAAGATAAGGTGCCCATAAGTGCATGGGTTTATCTCTGGGTTTTCTATCTTGTTCCATTGGTCTATATTTCTGTTTTTGTGCCAGTACCATACTGTCTTGATAACTGTAGCTCTGTAGTAGAGTCTGAAGTCAGGAATGTTGATTCCTCTACTTCCATTATTGTTTCTCAAGATTGCTTTGGCAATTTTGGAGTTTTTTGTGTTGCCCTACAAATTGTGACATTTTTGTTCCAGTTAGTGAAAAAAATACCATTGTCAGTTTCATAGGGATTCCACTGAATCTGTAGATTTCTTTGGGTAGTATATTTACTTTTCACAATATTGATTCTTCAATTCCAAGAAAATGGTATATTGTTCCATCTGTTTGTGTCAATTTTTATTTCTTTCATCAGTACACATGGACATCACCAGATGGTCAATACCGAAATCAGATTGATTATATTCTTTGCAGCCAGAGATGCAGAAGCTCTATACAGTCAGCAAAAACAAGACCAGGAGCTGACTGTGGCTCATATCATGATCTCCTTATTGCCAAATTCAGACTTAAATTGAAAAAAGTGGGGAAAACCACTAGACCATTCAGGTATGACCTGAATCAAATCCCTTATGATTATACAATGAAAGTGACAAACAGATTCAAGGGATTATATCTGATAGACAGAGTGCCTGAAAAACTATGGACAGAGGAGGCGGGGATTAAGACCATCTCCAAGAAAAAGAAGTGCAAAAAGGCAAAATGGCTATCTGAAGAGGCCTTACATATAGCTGTGAAAAGAAGAGAAGCAAAAAGCAAAGGAGAAAAGGAAACATATACCCATTTGAATGCAGAGTTCCAAAGAATAACAAGGAGAGATAAGAAAGCCTTTCTCAGTGACCAATGTAAAGAAATAGAGGAAAACAATAGAATGGGAAAGACTAGAGATCTCTTCAAGAAAATTAGAGATATGAAAGGAATATTTCATGCAAAGATGGGCACAATAAAGGACAGAAATGGTATGGACCTAACAGAAGCAGAAGATATTAAGAAGAGGTGACAAGAAGACACAGAAGAACTGTACAAAAAAGATCTTCATGACCCAGATAATCATGATGGTGTGATCACTCACCTAGAGTCAGACATCCTGGAATGCGAAGTCAAGTGGGACCTAGGAAGCATCACTATGGACAAAGCTAGTGGAGGTGATGGAATTCCAGCTGAGCTATTTCAAATCCTGAAAGATGATGCTATGAAAGTGCTGCACTCAATATGCCAGCAAATTTGGAAAACTCAGAAGTGGCCATAGGGCTGGAAAATGTTAGTTTTCATTCCAATCCCAAAGAAAAGCAATGCCAAAGAATGTTCAAACTACTTTACAATTGCACTCATCTCACACGCTAGCAAAATAATACTCAAAATTCTCCAAGTCAGGCTTCAACAGTTCGTGAACCATGAACTTCCAGATGTTCATGCTGGATTTAGAAAAGGCAGAGGAACCAGAGATCAAATTGCCAACATCTGTTGGATCATCGAAAAAGCAAGAGAGTTCCAGAAAAACATACACTTCTGCTTTGTTGACTATGCCAAAGCCTTTGACTGTGTGGACCATAACAAACTGGAAAATTCTTAAAGAGATGGGAATGCAAGACCACCTGACCTGCCTCCTGAGAAATCTGTATGCAGGTTAGGAAGCAACAGTTAGAACTGGACATGGAACAACAACTGGTTCCAAATTGGGAAAGGAGGATGTCAAGGCTGTATATTGTCACCTTGCTTGTTTAACTTATGTGCAGAGTCATCATGCAAAGTGCCTGGCTGGATGAAGCACAAACTGGAATCAAGATTTCTGGGAGAAATATCAATAACCTCAGGTATGCAGATGACACCACCCTTATGGCAGAAAGTGAAGAGGAACTAAAAAGCCTCTTGATGAAAGTGAAAGAGGAGAGTGAAAAAGTTGGCTTAAAGCTCAACATTCAGAAAACGAAGATCATGGCATCTGGTCCCATCACTTCATGGGAAATAGATGGGGAAACAGTGGAAACAGTGTCAGACTTTATTTTTCTGGGCTCCAAAATCACTGCAGATGGTGATTGCAGCCATGAAATTAAAACACGCTACTCCTTGGAAGGAAAGTTATGACCAACCTAGACATCATATTGAAAAGCAGAGACATTACTTTGCCAACAAAGGTCTGTCTAGTCAAGGCTATGGTTTTTCCAGTAGTCATGTATGGATGTTACAGTTGGGCTATAAAGAAAGCTGAACGCTGAAGTATTGATGCTTTTGAACTGTGGTGTTGAAGAAGACTCTTGAGAGTTCCTTGGACTGCAAGGAGATCCAACCAGTCCATTCTAAAGGAGATCCTGGGTGTTCATTGGAAGGACTGATGTTGAAGCTGAAACTCCAATATTTGGCCACCTGATGTGAAGAACTGACTCATTTGAAAAGACCCTGATGCTGGGAAAGATTGAAGACAAGGAGGAGAAGGGGACGACAGGATGAGATGGTTGGATGGCATCACCGACTCAATGAACTTAAGTTTGAGTAAACTCCAGGAGTTGGTGATGGATAGGGAGGCCTGGTGTGCTGCAGTCTATGGGGTTGCAAAGAGTCAAACAGGGCTGAGTGACTGAACTGACCTGAACTGAACCTTAAACTTTTCTGTATAGAGGTCTTTTGTCTCTTTAGGTAGGTTTATTCTCAGGTATTGCATTCTTCTTGCAGTGGAGAATGGAATTGTGTCCTTAATTTCTCTTTCCCATATCTCATTGTTAGTGTATAAGAATGTAAGGGATTTCTGTGTGTGTGTTTTTTTTTTATCCTTCATCTTTTCTATATTCATTGATTAGTTCTAGTAATTTTTTGGTGGCCTCTTTAGGGTTTTCTATGTATAGGATCAAATAATCCTCAAACAGTAAGTTTTACTTCTTGTTTTCCAATCTGAATTCCTTTTATTTCTTTTCCATCTCTGATTGCTGTAACTAGGATTTGAAAAATATATTTAGTAGTAATGTTGAGAGTGGGCACCCTTGTTTTATTCCACATCTTACAGGAAATACTTTCAGTTTTCCACTGTTGAGAATAATGTTTGTTGTAGGTTTATTGTATATGGACTTTATTATGTTGAGGTATGTTCCTTCTGTTCCTACTTTCTGGTGAATTTTTATCATAAATGTGTGAAGAATTTTGTTTAAAGCTTTCTCTGCATCTATTGAGATGATTGTATGATTTTTATCTTTTAGTTTGTTAGTATTGTGTATCACATTGATTGATTTACACATATTGAATAATCCTTGATCCCTTGGATATAGCCCAGTTGATTATGATGTATGATCCTTTTAATGTGTTGTCAAATTCTGTTAATTTGAATTTTGTTGAGGATTTTTGCACCTATATTCATCAGTGATATTGGCCTGTTGTTTTCTTTTATATGTGACATCTTTGTCTGGAGTTGGTAACAGGGTGATGTTGACCTTGTAGAATGAGTTTGGATATCTTCCTTCCTCTGCAATTTTCTGGAAGTGTTTGAGTAGGAAAGGTGTTAATGTCTCTAAACTTTTGGAAGATTTCACCATCTAGCCCTAGGCTTTTGTTTGTTTGAAAATTTTTTATTATAATTTTGATATCCGTGCTTGTGATTTGTCAGTTCATATTTTCTATTTCTTTCTGGTTCAGTTTTGGAAAGTTATACTTTTCTAAGAATTTGTCTATTTCTTCTAGGTTGTCCATTGTATTGTTGTATGGTTGCTTGTAGTAGTCTCTTGTGATCCTTTTTATTTCTGTGTTTTCTGTTGTAACTTCTCTTTTTTCATTTCTAATTGTATTGATTTGATCTTCCTTTTTAAAAATCAATGAATCTGGTTAATGGTTTGTCTATTTTATTTATCTTCTCAAAGAACCAGCTTTTAGTTTTATTGATCTTTGCTATTGCTTCTTTCATTCCTTTCTCATTTATTTCTGCTCTGATCTTCATGATTTCTTTGCTTTTATTAACTTTTGTGTATTTCTGTTGTTTTTATTATTGCTTTAGGTGTAAGGTTAGGTTGCTTATTTATTGTTTCTTTTGTTTCTTGAGATAGGCTTGTATTGCTATAATCTTCTCTCTTAGCATTGCTTTTACTACATTACATAGGTTTTGATTGGCCCTGTTTTCATTGTCATTTGTGTCTAGGTGTATTTTTGTTTCCTTTTTGATTTCTTCAGTGATCTGTTGGCTATTCAGAAGCATACTGTTTAGCCTCCACGTGTGTGTGTTTTTCCTAGTTTTTTTTCCCCTGTAGTTAATATCTAATCTTCTAACAACTGTGGGCAGAAAAGATGCTTGAAATGATTTCAAGGTTTTTTTTTTTTTTTAATTTATCAACACTTGGTTTGTGACCCAAGAGGTGATCTATCCTGGAGAATGTTCCATGTGCACTTGAGGAAAATGTTAAATCTGCTGTTTGGGGATGTAATGCCCTGTAGATATCAATTAGGTCCAACTGGTCCAATCTATCACTTAAAGCTTGTGTTTCTTTATTAATTTTCTGTCTAGATGATCTGACCATTGGTGTGAGTGGGGTTTTAAAATCCGCAACTATTATTGTGTTACTATTGATTTCCCCTTTAATAGTTGTTAGCATTTGCTTTAGGTATTAATGTGCTCCTATGCTGGGTGCATGTATATTTATAATATTTGTATCTTCTTGGATTGTCCCCTTGATCACTATGTAGTGAGTGTCCTTCCTTGTCTCTTGTTATGTTCTTTATATCAAAGTCTATTTTATTTAATATGAGTATCGCCAGTCTTGCTTTCTTTTGATTTCCATTTGCATGGACTATCTTTTTACAGCCCCCCATTTTCAGTCTGTATGTGTCCCTAGGCCTTAGGTGGGCCTCTTGCAGACAGCTTATATAGGAGTTGTTTTTGTATCCATTCAGCCAGTCTGTGTCTTTTGGTTGGAACATTTAGTCCATTTACATTCAAGGTAATTATCGACATGTATGATACTATTACCATTTACTTTCTTTTGGGGGTTTGTTTTTTCAGGGCTTTTTCTCCTGTGTTTCCTGTTTAAAGAAGTTCCTTTATCATTTCTGGTAAGACTGGTGTGAAAGTGAAAGTCGCTCAGTCGTGTTCGACTCTTTGCGACCCCATGGACTATACAGTGGATCAAACCCAGGTCTCCCACATTGCAGGCAGAATTTTCACCAGCTGAGCCACAAGGGAAGCCCAAGAATACTGGACTGGGTAGCCTATCCCTTCTCCAGCAGATCTTCCTGACTCAGGAATTGAACCAGGGTTTGGTGGTGCTGAATTCTCTTAACTTTCGCTTGTCTGTAAAGCTTTTGATTTCTCATTAATATCTGAATGAGATCCTTCCTAGATAGAGTAATCTTGGTTATAGGTTTTTTCCTTTTATCACTTTAAGTATACCCTGCCACTCTCTTCTGGCCTGCAGAGATTCTGTTGAAAGATCAGAAAGACTTTCCTCAGTTGACGACAGTCTCTGAGACCGTCTCCATTTCAGTTAGCTTTGTGGAAAGCCCCTTAAATGTTATTTGTTGCTTTTCCATTGTTGCTTTTAATGATTTTTTTTGTGTGTTTAATTTTCATTAGTTTGATTAGTATGTCTCTTGGTATGTTTCTCTTTGAGTTTATCCTGCAATGGACTCTTTAGGCTTCCTGGATTTGGGTGGCTTTCCCATGTTAGGGACGTTTTCTACTATAATCTCATGTATTTTTCTCATACCCTTTCTTTTTCTTGTACTTCCGGGATGCCTATAATTCTAATGTTGGTATGCTTAATGTTATCCCAGAGGTCTCTGAGACTCCTGATTTCTTTTTATATATTTTCTCCCTCCTGCTCTGCTTCAGTTATCTCCACCATCCTATCTTCCAGCTCCCTTATCCATTCTTCTATCTCAAATAGCCCATTAGTGGTTGCCTCTAGTATACTTTTTACCCTCAGCTATTGTGTTGTACATTTCTGATTATCTATTCTTCAATTCTTCCAGGTCCTCATCAAACATTTCTTGCAGCTTCTCGATCCATGCTTCCATTTTATTTCCCAGATTTTGGATCATCTTTCCTATCATTACTCTGAATTCTTTTCCAGGCAGACTGCTTATTTTCTCTTCATTTGTTTTGTCTTTTCAGTTTCTACCATTTTCCTTCATTTACTACACATTTCTCTGTCTTTTTATTTCATTTACTTTATTGTGTTTGGGGTCTCCTTTTGGCAGGCTAGAAAGTCGTGGTTCCTCTTAATTGTGGAGTCTGTGCACTGTGGGTAGGTTGAACTAGTGCCTTGTGAAAGTTTCATGATTGGGAGAACTTGCACCTGTGCCTGGTAGATGGACTTGCTTCTTGTCTCTCTGAAGGGCCGTGCTGTGTCCAACAGTATGTTTGGGGGCATTTATGGAATTGATGTGGCCTTGGGGAACCTTTCTGTTAATGGACAGGTTTGTGTTTCTCTTTTGCTAATGGTTTGGTGTGAGGTGTCTGAAACGAGCTTTCAGTCTTTGTGTGGAGTTTGGTCTCACTGTGATAATGGAGACCTTTGGGAAAGCACTCATCAATTAATATTTCATGGGTTTTGGAGTTTTATGGTGATCAAAAGTCCTGGACTTGGGTCTCCTACCTTGGGAGTTCAAGGTCAACCTCTTACTGTAGCAACAAGACTTCACAGCCCTCACTGCACAGAAGAAGAAGCCCTAAGACTAATGGTGAAATCAAAACTCAATATCTGAGGCCACTCAAAGATTTTTGCACACTTACAAACAGAAAACAAGAGAGAGAAAAGAGGAATAAAAAGATGAAAACAAAAGATTAAAAAGCAGAGAGCAATCAAGCCAATAAACAAACCCCTAAACAAATAGATGGAGAAACAGTGGAAACAGTGTCAGACTTTTTTTTGGGGGGGGGGTGGGCTCCAAAATCACTGCAGATGATGGTTGCAGCCATGAAATTAAAAGAAGCTTAATCCTTGGAAGGAAAGTTATGACCAACCTAGATAGCATATTCAAAAGCAGAGCCATTACTTTACCAACAAAGGTCCATGTAGTCAAGGCTATAGTTTTTCCAGTAGTCATGTATGAATGTGAGAGTTGGACTGTGAACAAAGCTGAGTGCTGAAGAATTGATGCTTTTGAACTGTGGACTCTTGAGAGTCCCTTGGACTGTAAGGAGATCCAACCAGTCTATCGTAAAGGAGATCAGTCCTGGGTGTTCATTGGAAGGACTGATGTTGAAGCTGAAACTCCAGTACTTTGGCCACCTCATGCAAAGAGTTGACTCATTGGAAAAGACTCTGATGCTAGGAAGGATTGGGGGCAGGAGGAGAAGGGGACGACAGAGGATGAGATGGCTGAATGGCATGACCAACTCAATGGGCATGAGTTTGAGTGAACTCCAGGAGTTGGTGATGGACTGGGAGGCCTGGCGTGCTGTGATTCATGGGGTCACAAAGAGTTGGACATGACTGAGCAACTGAACTGAACTGAAATGAAAATGAATACTAAAAACTAGACTAGCAAAACTACAAAATCCAAAACATGGCAAACAATTTAATATATCTAAGTAATAGTGTAAAAATTGGGAAACAAATAAATAAAATTAATTTACTTAAAAATAAGGCGTTTTAAAAATGGAAAAAAAATAGTTGTAAAAAAGGAATTAAAGAAAGAACATGAGAACAACATGAAGAGGAAAAGAAAAAAAAGGGAAAATGGAGAAATATATATAGAGAGTGATAGTAACACCTCCACCTCCTTAGGAGGCCCTCCGATACTGTACTGTTTTCTGGACCTACCGTGGGGACAGCACAGACTCTAACCTGGCCCTACTTCTGCATGTACTTGCCTATAATGTCTGTGGTTGCCAGAGCTAGAACTTTTTTGTGCAAATTCTCACTGTCCTTTTGTATATTCCATAGACACAGAGTTTACTTATTTGGTCATGTGATTTTTGATGATTATAGAATGTGATAATTGAAGCTAGACTGCCCAGATTCAAATTCCAGCACCAGTTTCCCACCAGCTCTCTGACTTCAGCCACACAGAGAGTATTTCTCTGTTCCTCAGTTTCTTCATCTCTAATACCTCAAGTCTTATTGTGAAGATTAAATGAGTTTATATTCATACAGCACCTCTGTATGAAACCAATAAAATAGTATGATATCAGTAAGCATTAAACATAATTTATTTCTCTTTTCACATTATTAAAAACAAAAGCATATTTTAAGAGACATAAGAAAATAAGATAAAAAATAGAAAAGCAAAAGTTTGTTAAAGCTAGTTCTTAGAGAAAAGGAGAAGATAGAACAGTCTAGAATTTTAAGTTGGATTTTTCACATGGATATGGCACCTTTTATCTAAGACTCAGAGGAAGAGAAAAGCAGTTCATAGAATATATTCATAACTCCAGGGTGGAGAGGATGATGTGATAACATGTTGTATTAAGCAATCCATATGTTGTTCTGCACTGGCATGGAGAGCCAGGGGATGAAGAACTGATCACAAAATAGAAGGATTTTTTCATCTTCACTGAGATTCATAACAATCACTTTGGTCTCAGCCAAAGTGAGAGAAATGTAAGTGGTGATTTCACACACTAACCACCCATCTTTTCAACATTTAGATCATCCCCTGTTCATGAAGCAATATGCATGCCAACATCCCAGGATCTCAAAATAAGCTTCCATGCTTTGACACTTGCCCCTTTTTGTCAAATATGTAGTATACAGATAGTAGTAACAGAGGGATAGAGTAAGGGATAAATCTAGAGAAGGGCCCCCAATTTTTGTTTAAAACCTTCTCCCAATATGGTTTGGAAACATTTACACACTCCAGATAGGTATGTAAACTGGAGGATGACATCACTTTGCAGACAGATGTACAATGTCTGCTCTGGGGATGTCTCTGATTTTATCCTTCCCACCAGTGAACTTTGCCCAGGAACATCTGAGAAGTAGGCATGCCATGGGCCTTAGAAGGGGGAGTATTGCTCCCTCTTTGTTCCAAGGCTACAAGTTAGACTTGAGCCAAATATAGGTCTTGGGATCCATTCCATTCTAGACTTCAGTTTTTCAGAGACCAATCGCCATGACCTATTCCTCTGTGGAGACTAGTTACTAAAATGGTGGTACAACTCAATGGAAATTGTGAATAATTAAAAACTATGCCTTCTGAGTCAGAAAATTGCTAACTTATTTGAGAATCTTCAGTTCAGTTCAGTCACTCAATCGTGTCTGACTCTTTGCAACCCCATGAATCATAGCACACCAGGCCTCCCTGTCCATCACCAACTCCTGGAGTTCACCCAAACTCATGCCCATTGAGTCAGTGATGCCATCCAGTCATCTTATCCTCTGTCGTCCCCTTCTCCTCCAGCCCTCAATCCTTCCTAGCATCAGGGTCTTTTCCAATGAGTCAACTCTTCGCATGAGGTGGCCAAAGTATTGGAGTTTCAGCTTCAACATCTGTCCTTCCAATGAACACCCAGGACTGATCTTTATGATGGACTGGTTGGATTTCCTTGCAGTCCAAGGGACTCTCAAGAGTCTTCTCCAACACCACAGTTCAAAAGCGTCAATTCTTCGGTGCTCAGCTTTCTTTATAGTCCAACTCTCACATCCATACATGACACTGGAAAAACCATACCCTTGACTAGACTTTGTTGACAAAGTAATGTCTCTGCTTTTTAATATGCTTGCATCTGTCTATTTCATTTCCCTCTAACAATAACCCAGCTAGTTGAAAGAGACAGGTGTCATAAGCCCCATTTTATAAGTAAGATAACTGAGGTCCAAGGACACTTAAAGTCTTCCCATGGTAGCCATAATGCTCCATGACAACTTCCATGAACTGAGTTCAGTTTCTACTTCTGCAAAGCATAACTAAACAGGAAAATTCAATACCTACTAAAATATCTTGATAATTATGATGATAAGCAATTGCAAGTTAATTATCTTTTTAAAAAATTTATTTATTTTAATTGGAGGCTAATTACTTTACAATATTGTAGTGATTTTTGCCATACATTGACATGAATCAGCCATGGGTTTACATGTGTTTCCTGAACCCTGAACTCCCCTCCCACCTCCCTCCCCATCTCACCCCTCTGGGTCATCTCAGTGCATCAGCCTGAGTACCCTGTCTCATGCATCGAACTTGGACTGGTGATCTGTTTCACATATGATAATATACATGTTTCAATGCTATTTTCTCAGATCATCCCACCCTCACCTTCTCCCACAGAGTCCAAAAGACTGTTCTATACATCTGTATCTCTTTTGCTGTCTTGCATATAGGGTTATTGTTACCATCTTTCTAAATTCCATATATATGCATTGCTGCTACTGCTGCTGCTAAGTCACTTCAGTCGTGTCCAACTCTGTGCGACCCCATAGATGGCAGCCCACCAGGCTCCCCCGTCCCTGGGATTCTCCAGGCAAGAACACTGGAGTGGGTTGCCATTTCCTTCTCCAATGCATGAAAGTGAAAAAATAAAGTGAAGTCGCTCAGTCGTGTCCTACTCCTAGTGACCCCATGGACTGCAGCCCACCAGGCCCCTCCGTCCATGGGATTTTCCAGGCAAGAGTACTGGAGTGGGTTACATTAGTATACTGTATTGGTGTTTTTCTTTCTGGCTTGCTTCACTCTGTATAATAGGCTCCAGTTTCATCCACCTCATTAGAACTGATTCAAATGTATTCTTTTTAATGGCTGAGTAATATTCCATTGCGTATATGTACCACAGCTTTCTTATCCATTTGCCTGCTGACAGACATCTAGGTTGCTTCCATGTCCTGACTGTTATAAACAGTGCTGCGATGAATATTGCGGTACACGTGTCTCTTTCAATTCTGGTTTCCTCAGTGTGTATGCCCAGCAGTGGGATTGCTGGATCATAAGGCAGTTCTATTTCCAGTTTTTTAATGAATCTCCACACTGTTCTCCATAGTGGCTGTACTAGTTTGCATTGCCACCAACAGTATAAGAGGGTTCCCTTTTCTCCAAAGTTAATTGTCTTTGAGTTTCCAGCATCTACCCCAATAGTTGGCACTGAATGCTCACTAAGGTAGATATAAAATATTTGAGTATGTCAAGACCAAACACAGTGGAGTACTTTATTTTATTCCTCTTTGGGAAGTGCTTGTTATTCTTATCTCAGCTAAAATTAACATACTTGATTTAACTGTATTAAATAAACCCAAGGGCTACCAAGAGCCAATTGTAATAACAGGTAACTTTATTTTAAAAATTTATTTGTTTTTAATTAGTTAGTTAATTAAATACATTTATTCTTTATGGCAGAAAGTGAAGAGGAACTAAAAAGCCTCTTGATGAATGTGAAAGAGGAGAGTGAAAAAGTTGGCTTTAAGCTCAACATTCAGAAAACTAAGATCATGGCATCTGGTCACATCCATGGGAAATAGATGGGGAAACAGTGGAAACAGTGTCAGACTTTATTTTTGGGGGCTCCAAAATCACTGCAGATGGTGACTGCAGCCATGAAATTAAAAGATGCTTACTCCTTGGAAGGAAAGTTATGACCAATCTAGGTAGCATATTCAAAAGCAGAGACATTACTTTGCCAACAAAGGTCCGTCTCGTCAAGGCTATGGTTTTTCCAGTAGTCATGTATGGATGTGAGAGTTGGACTGTGAAGAGAGCTGAGTGCTGAAGAATTGATGCTTTTGAACTGTGGTGCTGGAGAAGACTCTTGAGAGTCCCTTGGACTGCAAGGAGATCCAACCAGTCCATTCTAAAGGAGATCAGTCCTGGGTGTTCATTGGAAGGACTGATACTAAAGCTGAAATTCCAATACTTTGGCCACCTCATGCAAAGAATTGACTCATTGGAAAAGACTCTGATGCTGGGAGAGATTGTGGGCAGGAGGAGAAGGGGATAACAGAGGATGAGATGGCTAGATGGTATCGCTGACTTGATGGACATGAGTTTGATTGAACTCCGGGAGTTGGTGATGGACATGGAGGCCTGGCGTGCTGCAATTCATGGGTCACAAAGAGTCGGACACATCTGAGAGACTGAACTGAACTGAACTGATTCTTTATCTAAGTCTGCAGCTATTTCTCTAAGGATAGGTAAAATGCACAGAATATATTCCCTTTTAGAAATTCTCCAAGCACAGGAATTATGCCATCTACTTTTCACAGTACTCCTACACATTACACAAACTTCTGCAAATATTTGGGACAAAATAGTTCTAGCTGACTGAATTTCTAACAGTGCTCTTTTCATGACTTAGAACTCAACCAAATCATAAAACTATAAATAATTTCTAAGCAAAGGCAATATACAAGATTTTGTGTGAGGAGCTTAAGGAGATATAAGATTTTCAAAGTATTTTCTCTCTCTATGATTATTTGATATAGAAATAATGTTTATATACATAAGAAAAAAAGTACAGGTATGGCTTAGAAAGGTCCTTCAGAAAAAGAAGTTCACATGTACAGTGGTCAGGGATTCACTGAAAAAGTGGTGCTTGGTGCTCATCAAGAAGGATGTAACATCAAGGTTGTTCTCAATCCACATTCCTTATCAGCCATCTTCATCCTGAAGATATATATGCCCCGAAAGAGTTGATGACCCTTTCCTGAATCACAGCCTTGTTGTGGCCAAAGGGTTTGCATAACTCAATGAAACTATGAACCATGTCATGCAGGGCCATCCAAGATGGGCAGGTTGTAGTGAAGGGTTCTGACAAAGTGTGGTGCATAGGAGAAGGGAACAGCAAACCCCTCTAATATTCTTGCCAAAAGAACGCCAGGAATAGTAAGAAAACGCAAAAAGATATGACACTGGAAGACAAGCCTCCCAGGTCAGAAGGTGTCCAATATGCTACTGGGGAAGAGCAGAGGGCAATTATTAACAGCTTCAAAAAAAAATAAAGTGACTGGGCTGAAGGGGAAATGACACTCAGTTGTGGATGTGAAAAGTAAAAAGCAAAGAAGAGAGGCAAAGATATACCCAACCAAATGCAGAGCTCCAGGGAGCAGCAAGGAGATAAGAAAGTCTTAAATGAATAATGTAAAGATGTAGAGGAATACAATAGAATGGGAAAGTCTAGAGATCTCCTCAAGAAATTTGGATATATCAAGGGAAAATTTCATGCCAGGATGGGCACAATAAAGGACAGAAATAGTAAAGACTAACAGAAGCAGAAAAGATTAAGAAGACATGGCAAGAATACCCAGAAGAACTGTACAAAACAGTCTTAATGACCAGGATAACAATGACAGAATGGCCACTTACATAGAGCCAGATATCCTGTAGTGTGAAGTCAAGTGGGCTTTAGGAAGCATTGTTATTGTTGTTGTTCAGTCACTCAGTCATGTTCAACTCTCTGCAACCCCATGGACTGCAGCATGCCAGGCTTCCCTGTCCTTCACTATCTCTCAGAATTTGCTCAAACTCATGTCCATTGAGTCAGTGATACCATCCAACCATCTCATACTCTGTCCTCTCCTAGCATCGGTGTGTCAAATGAATACTCAGGGTTGATTTCCTTCAGGATTGACTGGTTTGATCTCTTTGCTATCTGAGGGACTCTCAAGAGACTTCTCTAATACCTCATTTTGAAAGCATTAATTGTTCGGTGCTCAACCAAAGAATTTCTTTATGGTCCAAATCTCAAATCCATACATGACTGCTGGAAAAATCATAGCTTTAACTATATGGACTTCTGTCGGCAAAGTGATTTCTCCACTTTTTAACATGCTATCTAGGTTTGTCATAACTTCTTTTCCAAGGAGCATGCATCTTTTATTTTCATGGCTGTCATCACTGTCTACAGTGATTTTGGAGCTCCCCAAAATAAAAACTGTCACTGTTTCCATTGTTTTCCCATCTGTTTGCCAGGAAGTGATGGGACTGGATGCCATGATTGTAGTTTTTGGAATGTTGAGTTTTAAGCCAGCTTATTCACTCCCTTCTTTCACCTTCATCAAAGGCTTTTTAGTTCCTCTTCGGTTTTTGTCATAAGGGTTTCTGTCATCTGCATATCTGAGTTTATTGGTATTTCTCCCAGCAATCTTGATTCCAGCTTGTGCTTCATCCAGCCTGGCATTTCACATGATGGGACTTCCCTGGTGGCTCAGTGTAATGAACCTGCCTGCCAATGCAGGAGACACAAAAGCTTCAGGTTTGACCCCTGTGTCAGGAAGATTCCCTGGGGAAGGAAATGGCAAACCATTCCACTATTCTTTCCTGGAAAATCCCATGGGCTAGAGGACCCTGGAGGGCTGCAGTCTATGGGAGCACAGAGTCACATGACTTAGCAACTAAACAACCACTTTGTAAAAATAAGCAGGGTGACAATATATAGTCTTGATGTACTTTTTTCCCAATTTGGAACCAGTCCATTGTTCCATGTCTGGTTCTAACTGTTACTCCTTTACCTGCATACAGTTTCTCAAGAGGCAGGTAAGGTGCTCTGATGTTCCCATCTCTTTAAGAATTTTCCACCATTTGTTGTGATCCACACAATCAAAAGCCATATCATAGTCAATGAAGTAGAAGTAGATGTTTCTCTGGAATTCTCTTGCCTTTTCTATGACCCAACAGATGTTGGCAATTTGATCTCTGGTTCCTTTGCCTTTCCCAAATCCATTTTATACATCTATAATTTCTTGATTCACACACTGTTGAAGCCTAGCTTGAAGGATTTTGAGCATTAACTTACTAGCATGTGAGTGAGTTCAGTTGTGTGGTAGCTTGAACATTCTTTGGCATTGCCCTTCTTTGGGAATGGAATGAAAATTGACCTTTTCTAGTTCTCTGGCCACTGCTGCATTTTCCAAATTTGCTAGCATATTGAGTGCAGCACTTTAACAGCATATCTTTAGGATTTGAAATAACTCAGCTGGAAGCATTACTGTGAACAAAGCTAGTGGAGGAGATGGAATTCCAACTGAGCTATTTCAAATCCTAAAAGGTGATGCTGTTAAAGTGATGCTGCTTATTTAGCTTATTTGCAGAGTACATCATGTGAAGTGGTGGGCTGGATGAATCACAAGCTGGAATCAAGATTCCCAGGAGAAATGTCAGCAACCACATATATGCAGATGATACCACTCTAATGGCAGAAAGTGAAGAGAAATTAAACAGCATCTTGATGAGGGTGAAAGAGGAGAATGAAACAGCTGGCTTAAAACTCAACATTCAAAAACTAAGATTATGGCATCCAGTCCCATCACTTCAAGGCAAATAGATGGGGAAACAATGAAAACAGTGACAGACTTTATTTTCCTGGGCTCCAAAATCACTGTGGAATGTGACTGAAGCCAGGAAATTAAAAGATGCTTGCTTCTTGGAAGAAAAGCTATGGCAAACACAGACAGTGCATTAAAAAGCAGAAACATCACTTTGCCAACAAAAGTCCTCCTAGTCAAAGCTATGGTTTTTCCAGTAGTGACATATAGATAAAGAGTTGGAGCATAAAGAATGCTGAATGCTGAAGAACTGATGCTTTCATACTGTGATGCTGGAGAAGACTCTTGAGAGTACTTTGGACAGCAAGGAGATCAAACCAGTCAATCTTAAGGGAAATGAATCCTGAATATTCATCAGAAGGACTGATGCTGAAGCTGAAACTCCAATATTTTGGCTACCTGATGCAAAGATCTGATTCTTTGGAAAAGACCCTGTTGCTGGGAAAGATTGAGGGCAGAGGGAGAAAGAGAAGGATGAGATGGTTAGATGGCATCACCAACTGAATAGATATAAGCTTGAGCAAACTCCAGGAGAAGAACAGGGAAGAGAAGAGAAGGACAGGGAAGCCTGGCAGGCTGCAGTCCATGGGGTCACAGAGTTGGACACAACTGAGTGACTGAACAGCAAGAACAGTGTAGTTTTCCCAGTAGTCATGTACAGGTGTGGAAGTTTGACCATAAAGAAGGCTGAGTGCTGAAAAATTGATGCTTCCGAATTGTGGTGCTGGAGAAGATGCTTCGGAGTCCCTTGGACTGCAAGGCGATCAACCAGTCAATCTTAAAGGAAATCAACCCTGGGTGTTCACTGGATGCTGAAGCTGAATCTCCAATACTTTGATGCCCTGATGTGAAGAATTGACTCATTGGAAAAAACCTTGATGCTGGGAAAGATTGATGGGGAAAAGAAGAGGGCAGTAGAAGTTGAGATAGTTAGACAGCATCACTGACTCAATGGACATGAATTTGAGTGAGTTCTGGAGATAGTGAAAGACAGAGAAGCCTGGCACATACTGCAATCCATGGGGTGGCAAAGAGTTGGAGATGAGTTAAGAACTGAACAACAGCAGTAAGAGTTGATGAGTCTGGCCTGATTGCATATGGAGCAGTTCTGCAAAGCATAGTTTCATCTCATGATTAATTTTTGGTTTTGCTTGCATTTTGATTTTATAGAAATCCTTCAAGAACAATATTAATTGAGTCCATAATCAGGATATGAAAAGAAAAGAAAAATGGTTAGGAAGGTTTAATTCCTAACAGTGGGCTTCCCCAGTGGATCAACAGCAAAAGAATCTGCCTGCCTTGCAGGAGATGCACGGAAGATGCAGATTTGGTCCTTGGGTTGGTAAGATCCCCTGGAGAAGGAAATGGCAACCCACTCCAGTATTCTTCCCTGGGAAATTGCATAGACAGTGGAACCTAGTGGGCTACAGCCCATGGGGTCACAAAGAGTCATATACGACTTGGCAGCTAAACAACAACAAGAATTCTTGACAGCATCGAAGGTTGTTAAGGTGAGAGTGACCACCTTCATTAGGGAGGCCACAGTGACAGATTTTCCAATCAAACCCATTACACACTCACAGGGAAATCCCACAAACTTGCAGGAGGCTGAAGTTTTCCATTTTTATTGGAAGCAGAAAAAAAAATCCACTAAAAATCTAACTTTCCTTGTTAGAAAATCTCTTCTCTCACCTGGGTGGGGATAAGTTGTTTATTTCTTTTTTTTCCTCCCAGGTCACTGAAGGTCCCAGTTCACAAACATTTCCCATATTGGTGTGGCATCAATAAAAAAAAAAATTCCTCTACCTTCTTATTGGCAGTCAATTAACTCTAGGTTAGAAAGGAATATTTAGGTGCCCAGATTGAAATTATTTATAGTGAATTTAACCACACTATAGATATTGACAATTTATCTGTAATGATCATATTAAAAGTAATTATTTGTGAAATCAGCAGCTACAAAGTAATAATTAAGAAATTTGATTTTTCAGTGATTTAGGGTATTTAAAGTAAATAGATACACATGCATATGAGGCTGTTGATACTCAATCCTCTTTTGGCTCTCTCTGACTTGAAAGCTTAAAATTCACACTAAGTCCTCCATTTGACCCCAAAGCTGTAAGAAAACCCCACTGCTTTTTCCACAAAAGAAAATCCAGTGCTAGGAGTACCCTTCACTCCCCTCCACCCAAGTTCAGTTTCCAAAAATCCACTTTCTTCTTCCACAGAAGAAAATCCAGTGCAAAGAGTACACTTCACTCCCCTCCACTGAAGCTCAGTTTCCAAAGGCTAACACAAAAGGCATATTATATGTTCAGTTCCATGGCCTGAAGGTACCTGACTGGAACTGGGAGCCTGTCCAGTCCAGACAGGAGGAAAAGATTACCTTTCTGTTTAACAAGGCAGTGCTGAAGGATTAATCATTAAGTAAATAGCAGCAAGCCTGGAGATTCGCAGGAGGGGCAGAGGCCCACCCTGTGTTCTCAGTTTTTCTGGGATTTAGGATGGAAAATATTATAGGAATAGTTTGGAAGTGGCTGTAGTAACAACCACCTTCCAGGGAAAGAAAGAACAATATGTGAAATCTCAGGCCTGACCCAGCCAAACGGGGTGTTTATACCCAGAAGCCTCCATGGATCATAGGCCCATTTTGTCTAATAGTCAGCATTCATGCATAGAGTTGGTAAAACCTGAAGAGTATCCATGACCTGGCCAAGTGTTGCTATGTGACTTTAAATTAGTCATTTAAACTTTCTGAGCTTTGGCTTTCTCAATTTAAAAATGGATATATTTCTCCTATTGTAGAGAATTTTGTAATTAGACAAAGATAATAACTCCTAGAACAGTCACCTGCAATGCTTCAGTGTCTTTGAGCCTCCCCGCTGGGAAGTTTGGGCTTCACAGTGGCTCACTTGGTAAAGAATCTGCCTGTGAAGCATATCAAAAAGCAGAGACATCACTTTGCTGACAGAAGTCCATATAGTCAAATCTACGGTTTATTCATTGGAAGAACTGTTGCTAAAGCTGAAACTCCAATACTCTGGCCACCTGATGTGAAGAGCCGACTCATCAGAAAAGACCCTGATGCTAGGAAAGATTGAAAGCAAAAGGAGAAGGGGCAGACAGAGGATAAGATGGTTAGATAGTAACATTGACTCATTGGACATGAACTTGAGCAAACTCCAAGAGATGGTGGAGGACCAAGGAACCTGTGAGCTACAGTCAGTGTGGTCACAAAGACCACATGACTTAGTGACTGAACAACCATAAAGATAGAGCCAAATAAGAGCTGCTTCTCTCCAGAAAAGAAAAAAATTTGCAATCTGAGCCAGAGCACCTGAGGTATTTGTCTGAGCAAAATAGGGCATATGCCTTCCTTTAAAAACTAAATCAGGCATTGTCTCATAAATGGCCTTGCCTTGGTGTTGCTTTATATATGATACAACCACAAATGACTACATGATGTTGATAAGATACAGATATTTCATGAAATGTATTATCAACAATAATTCCTTACTTTCAAAAAGGAGCTTGGCTAAAAGTCTTTATTTGTGATTGGATTTAATCTGTCTCTTGTTATAATCTGTACCTTTTAATTTATAACAAAACAAATTTTCCTAGACATTTAGTGTGCTGAGCTCAGTGCTCAAAAGAATATTAAAAACCATGAAACACAATCTCTGAATTTAAAACATAGTCAAGATATAGCTAAGGGGAGAAAAAGCACAAACACTATGTAAATCAAAATATAAGACCGATTTGGATGGAGGGCTTAGGCTACAGTGTCTGCAGCATCTGAGACCTATGACCCTGTTTTTCTGAATCTGTCTAGGGTGCCATGAGTAGTGAAGTATGACCCCTCCCCCATTATGGTTGTGCTACATATCATGTTGGAAGGCAGAATGCCACCCAGAATTGCTTAGGGCATCAAGGTATGTGGTGAAGCACATATGGACATACATGAGATCCATTTCCTCAAGAATTCATTGGAAAATGGAATCTCAGACTACGACTTGATCTATAATCCTAGGCTCCACCCTGTACTCCTGATACTGAGCCAGATGTAGAGGTACAACAAAGAATCTTTGCTAGAAAGTACCCATCAGGAATGAAAGGGACTACTCATTGATGTTGAGATCTGCTAATTTCCTTTGTGCAGTCTCAAATGTTTGATATGTAATTGAATTGCCATGTCTTGGTGAAGGACTCACAAATCTTTGTCAGTCATAGGTACTGCACAACTCATGATGAAATGATCGCTATGAGAAATAGAAAAAGGTAGCTGAGGGCAGAGGCAGGAGTTGACATTCACTGGGAAACACTACACCAGGTTTGCCAAAGGGGTACCATAACAATTCCAAAGTCCATTCATTTTACATCATGACAGGGATGGTGAATGACATACCAAAGCTACTACCTCATCAATGAATGAGGCAAAAAAAGAAGAAAGAGAAGAATGTGAAAAGTCTAATACAAAAGTCTAAGAATGTGAAAAAGTGAAGGGTCTAATCTCAAAAGACAGACCAAAAAGAATCAGGTTCATCTGCTGTCTTCTCTCCCCAGTCTCTATGTTTCAGACAAAAACTCATTTTCTCATTTTTCCAATCCTAGTGGCCTTAGGGATCTACATTCTAGCTCTTTTTTGACTGCTTCTGCTAAGTCGCTTCAGTCGTGTCTGACTCTGTGCGACCCCATAGACGGCAGCCCACCAGGCTCCCCGTCCCTGGGATTCTCCAGGCAAGAACACTCCAAGAACAAACTGGAGTGGGTTGCCATTTCCTTCTCCAATGCATGAAAGTGAAGCCTTTTTTGACTACTGGTTGTGAAAACGAAGTGCCATCCAGAATAGAGTGAATGAGTATGGAAAAGAAAACAATAGAGCTGATTTTTATTTCTATATTTTTCACAATCATTAACCAAAAAAAAAAAAAATTAAGGAAGGTTAATGCACACACACACAAACATATATATGTATATATATTTAAGTTTAAGCAAGGCTATAAAATGAAATGAATGAGTCTCATATTGTGAAATGCAAATAATAACCAAGCAGAACATAGTGTCCAGTTCCTGGACCACAGCCTCTGACTCCTTCCCCTCATTCCCCTCTTGCCTTCTCCCTTTTGCTTCCATATTCATAAAAGTTTGGCAGGATGGGTTCCCAGGACACTTAAGTCAGGAAGGCCTTTTGTCCTAGCAAAAGAGGCATCATATAATCCTTCAGTACTTGCTTATCATTTTCCCTCTTTGCTAAATCTTAAGTGTTACCAGGTGAAGGATGTACTATGTCCACAGGTATACAACCTGAACACAATAGTGCTTAGCACACAATTGGTTTTTAATTTACTGAATAAATAAGCAGATGATTATCAGATTCTCAAGAATGAGATCCAGTCTCAAAGAGTGACATTACAAATACGAAGATGAAAAATATACTTCAAGTTCTCAAAAATTGAGTCTTAGTGGTGGTGGGATGGAAACATGAATAAGGTAAATTGTAAGATGTTACAAAGAGTGACACTTGGACTTTCCTGGTGGTTCACACGGTAAAGCGTCTGCCCGCAATCGCAATGCAGGAGGCCTGGGTTCCATCCCTGGGTCAGGAAGATCCCCTGGAGAATGAAATGGCAACCCACTCCAGTACTCTTGCCTGGAAAATCCCATGGATGGAGGAGCCTGGTAGGCTACAGTCCGTGGGGTCACAGAGAGTCGGACACGACTGAGAGACTTCACTTTCACTTTTATGAAGAGATTAATAGACACACATTGTGTTGTTATCAGTCCTGGGTGTTCTTTGGAAGGAATGATGCTAAAGCTGAAACTCCAGTACTTTGGCCACCTCATGCAAAGAGATGACTCATTAGAAAAGACTCTGATGCTGGGAGGGATTGGGGGCAGGAGGAGAAGGGGATGACAGAGGATGAGATGGCTGGATGGCATCACCGACTCGATGGATGTGAGTTTGAGTGAACTCTGGGAGTTGGTGATGGACAGGGAGGCCTGGCATGTTGCAATTCATGGGGTCACAAAGAGTCGGACATGACTGAGCAACTGAACTGAACTGAACTGAACTGCTGTTTAAAGTATGAAAAAAGTCATCAGTTCTGCTAGAATAGTCAGGGTAGGTTTCATAGAGGAGGTGAGCATTTTGCTGAGTCTTAAAGGATGGGAGGAATACTCATTAAGCTAGCAGAAAATAAAGCTGAGAATTTGAAATATGAGTAGTGGAGTAAGTAGTAGATTAAATTAGAGCTCAGAGCTGCTTTGAATTTCACCCTTTTTTAATCTACAGAAAATCACAGCAAGAGCATATTGTCATGAGTTAAAGTCTAAATTGCTTTAGATAGCAAATTCCCAAAGGGAAAAGACCATGTCTTTGGTGTGTTCTCTCAGAATTTTGTGCCTTCTGCACTGTGGGTGTTCAATAAATATTTAATAATAAAAATGAGTTGATTAATTGAGAGCATTCATGTTCCATATGCATGAGTAGAGCCTTCTTTTCACTTTAATTATATTGCTTTAATCATCACTAAATAGAATTTTTTTGGATAGTAATTTGATTCATTGTTAAACACACAGGCTGCCTAAGTCCCTGGCCTTAAGGTAAATAGAAATATCAGAGAATAATCCTCTTTACACTGGTAAGTGATTTTGTGATACTGCCTACATAAAATGGAAGCAGTGGAATTCTGAAAGGGTACTTATTGAGAGATAGCACCTGAATGAGTGTCAGAAAGGACTCCTGAGACTGGAGAGTGAAGGGAATACCCCAGCAGAAATCAGAAATTGAGTGAGCAGTTTATTACATTGTGGAGTCTAAAGTAAAACCAGAAAGAGAACTTCCAACAAATGTGGCAATAAATGGGCTCCTGGCTTGATAGTGGCACCCAGGGAGCAGATCATCCAGAGAGTGTAGCAACTGGTGAGTGAGTGTGCTGTAGACTGAAGGAACACAATAGGCCGAAGTGGAGAATAGAAATACACCTGTATGTCTGAGCATTGCTGCTAGCCAGATCATCAATGACCAGACTGTCTCAAGTTGCAAAAAGGTAATCTTATTTCAACTGAGCCAAAAATAAAAGGCCTCCATGACTCAGGCTAGCAGGAGCCTAAGTTAAATTAAGTGAAAGTTGCTCAGTCGTGTCCAGCTCTTTACAACACCATGGACTATACAGTCCATGGAATTCTCCAGGCCAGAATACTAGAGTGGGTAGCCATTCCCATCTCCAGGGGATCTTCCCGATCCAGGGACTGAACCTGGGTCTCCTGCATTGTAGGCAGATTCTTTACCATCTAAGACACCAGGGAAGGCGTAAGGCCCCTCGGGACAACATTAAACACACTAACCTTTGTATTAATAGGAGTCCCAGAAGAAGAGAGAAAAAGGTACTGAAAAAATATTTGAAGAGATAACATCCAGAAACATCTCTAACATAGGAAGAGAAACACTCACAAAAGCCGAGGAAGCCCAGAGAGTCCCACATAAGATATACTCAAGTAGGAACATGCCAAGACACATAATCAAATTGACAAAAATGAGAAAATATTAAAAGCAACAAGATAAAAGTAACAAATAATATACAAGAGACTCTCAATAAGGTTATCAGCTAATATTAATATTTCAGCAGAAACTCTGCAGGTCAGAAGGGAGTGGCATAATACATTTAAAGTAATGAGCAGTAAATACTTACAAATAAAAATACTCTATACATCAAGGCTCTTATTCAGATTCAACAGAGAAATAAAAAATTTTACAGACAAGAGCTAAAATCTTGGAGATCTCATCACCACCGAACCAGCTTTACAAGTGCTAAAGAATCTTCCCTAGGCAGAAAAGAAAAGGCCACAACTAGGAAAAAAAAAAAAAAATGAATGGCAAAACTGACTGATAAAGCAAACATACAGTAAAGGTAGAAAACTATCCACACATAAGTGGGATATCAAATCCAGAAACTGGGAGAAGAAGAGACTATAAATGCAATATATTGGAAATGCATTTGAAATTAAAAGGGCAAAAACTTAAAATAATCTTGTGTGTGTGTATATATATATGTAATATATAACATTATATATATATATATATATAACATATATAGACTACTGTATCAAAACTTCACAGGAAGCACCTAGCAAAATTCTACAATAGATACAAACACAAAAAAGTAATAGCAATCAAAACACATCAAATCATAAGAGAAAAGAACAAAAAAGAAGTGGAATAAAAAATACCTACAGAAACAGTTCAGTTCAGTTCAGTCGCTTAGTTGTGTCTGACTCTTTGCAACCCCATGGACTGCAACACACCAGGCTTCCCCACCCATCACCAAATGAAACAAATCTAAACTAACTAACACAATTGGAATAATAAAATATGTATTGATAATCATCTGAAATGAAAAATAATTAAATGATGCAGCCAAAAGACATAGACTGGTTGAATGGATACAAAAACAAGACAAGCATATATGCCATCTACAAGAGACCAACATCAGATCTAAGGACACATGCTGACTGAAAGTTAGGAGATGGAAAAAGGTATTCCATATAAATGGAAATTAAAAGAAAGCTTGAGTAATAATACTCATGTCAGACAAAATAGACTTTAAAAAGAAAGACACTACATAATAATCAAGAGATCAAGAAGATACAATAACTGTAAATATGTATGAACCCAACATAGAAGCACCTCATTATATAAGGCAAATGCTAACAGCCATAAAGTGAGAAATCAACACCAACACAATAATAGTGGGGGATTTAACACCCAACTTACCTCAATGGAAAAATCATCCAGGCAGAAAATCAATAAGGAAACACAGGCCTTAAATAACACAACATTAGACCAGATGTACTTAACTGATATTTATAGAGAATTCCATTTGAAAGCAGCAGAATATATGTACTTCTCAAGTACACATGGACTATTCTCCAGGATAAATTTTATGCTGGGCCACAAAGCAAACTTTGGTAAATTTATGAAAATTGAATCATATCAAACATCTTTTCTGACCACAATGATATGAAATTAGAAGTCAACTACAAGAAAAAAATCTGTAAAAAATACAAACACATGGAGGCTAAAGAAAATGTTACTAAATAATCAATGGATCACTGAAGAAATCCAAGAGGAAATAAAAATATGCCTACAGATGCATGAAAATGAAAACATGATTCAAAATCTATGAGATGCAGCGAATACAGTATCAAAGGGAAGTTTATAGCAAAATACAATCTGAGCTCAGGAAACAACAAAAAATTTTCAAATATGAAATCTAACCTGACATTAAATAATGCCATTTGCCACGACATAGATGAACTTGAAGATTATCATACTAAATGAAGTAAGTAAAAGACAAATATATATCATTTATATATGGAATCTTTTAAAAATGATACAATTGAACTTATTTACAAAACAGAAACATACTTAGAAAATAAACTTATGGTTACCAGAAGGAGAAGGCAGGAGAGGTAGACTGGGAATTTGGGATAGACATGCACAGACTGCTATATTTTAAAAAGATAACCAGCAAGGTCATACTATAAAAAAATTAAGTTAAAAATTTTTTAAACATATGAAAAATAAAAGTAAAAAATAAACTAGAGAAACAGAAACAAAACTCAGCAGAAGGAAAGAAATCATAAAGATAGAGAATAAATGAAAGAGAGTTGAAGGAATCAATAAAAAAATCTATGAAACTAAAAGCTAGTTCTTTGAAAAGAGAAACAAAATTGATAAATCTTGTGCTTACTTAAGCAAAAGGAGGGAGGGGTTAGATTACTTGACTGGCTTTGTGAAACTTCAGGAGATCAAAAACAGACCTCAGAAATCTAAGAGCAAAGTCTCTTCTTGGGATTTAGGAAGCAGGAATCATCAGAATAACCAGCTTCAATCATTCCTGGTCCATGTATCATTTTATTTAAGACAGATTCCAGAAAGTCTTGTTTGCTTAACCTCAGTTCTATGCCCACCCCTTTTCCAGGGAGAGCAGATCACCATATAGACTATTGTTCAGACTGCTCCCACTGAGAGAGAAAAAAAAAAAAATCAAAGTGGTAACACTACATTGATAAGTGAAAACAAGACATTGTTGCTGGACAAAATAACAGGTGTCTATAAGATAAACTAAAACAGACTGGGAGAAGACTCCTGTGATGAAATGGACAAGAGCAAAAATATTAAAGAAAGTACAAAGTCAGTATAGTGGGTATAAGAGAAAAAGGAAGGAAAAGGAAGGTACTCTGGGCTTCAGGGAGTAGCAACAAAAGGGAGAAGGTGTAGTCAGAAGCCAGATTATTGAAGGAACCCCTTGCCTTCCATGTAATGAGGGTAAAGAAAAGAAGATGAAAGAAAGCCACTCAAAAAATTGAATTTAAGACTCAGTGTGACACCAGTGTAAAGGGGGCAAGATTTAAGGTAGGAGAAATAGTAAGTATAAAATGATCCACAGTGCCAAGCACATGATTAATGCTTAGTATTAGTCTCATTATCATTACAATCATAGAATTGGAGTTTTTAGTGCCTTCTTCATAGACTTATCTGAGAACTCAGGGAGATAAGGGTTGTGAAGTGAATGGTGTAAGGTAATTATGTTTCCAGTTCCCACTTCCATCCCATTCTTGCAGCACTCTAAGTCAAAATGATTGGCAATAGCACATGACGTTAAGTTTCTTCTGCTGAGAATTGAATAACTGAACAAGAACAGAGGGGCTCTAAGGGGAACAGTTAGCTATAAGGCCCAAAGAAAGGAAGGAGGCCTGCCAGGTTTCTGAGATGCAGTGCATATTGGCGTTATTCAGTAAGATGGGAAATATGGATTTTGAAGAAGAGGAGATACATTTGGTTGAGGCATTTTGAGGGTGAACTTTATCACCTATGGCTTTATGTTGGATTTGGATGACAGAAGTGTTCCACGAGTGGTGGCCCTGAATGGTACGGTCTCTCCAAGCCGGCCAACATGTATGGGTGTGAGTGAACAGAGTGTGGATTGTGGTGCTGAAGCACGGATTTGCAAACTGACCACAAGGGGATCACAACATATGACCTGCTCTGATATGGATCACACTTACCCTTATCACCAATCCTTTCTCTACACTGGATTTCCTAACACACCCCATCACTTTATTTAAATCTCTGTGGAAACCTCCCATTTGATGATGTCTCTCCTAAATAAACTCTTTTCAAAAGAAATGGAGAAAGGGAAAATTAAAAAAAATATATTCAGAGAACATTTAATGTCTGAAAAGCATTTCCCTCTGGTCACCTGAGGTTTCTGGGATATGAACAGTTTCCAGGCCCCTTAAAACTAGTCAGGAAGCCCTGAATCCTGTGGCTAACAGAGCCGTGTCCAATCTCAGCATTTGACACAATGATAAATCACCAAGAATGGAGGAGGAGTCAAATTGAGACTGTCACCAAGTCCAAGGAGTAATTGTTTCTCTTCCTTATATTTCAGATCTCACAATATTGGCTTGTTTAAACTTCAGCTGGGGATTTAACTCTTAAGTTTTTAAAATCTTTTTTTAAATTATTTTTTATTTATATTTTTAACTTACAATATTGTATTGGTTTTGCCATACATCAACATGCATCCGCCACGGGTGTAAAATCTTAACCGTATTTAACTGTACAGTTCAGTGGCACTAAGTGCATTCACATTGCTGTACAATTCTCACCATCGTCTGTCTCCTAAATCTTTCACCTTCCTATGAACGTTTTTTGTTTCTTTTGGTTGAAAGACTTCCTGATTTCTCATCCTTAATTCATGTTTTCCTGTGCATTCTAACTTTTTTCCTGACTAATTTTACGTATCTTTAATCTCTTAATAACCTTGTGGCACATGCATCATCTTCTTCATCTGAAACTGTATGTCACAAAGACTAGGTGATTTGCTCAGGAACACAGG
The DNA here is from genome assembly GCF_029378745.1 of Bos indicus. Taxonomy (NCBI): domain Eukaryota; kingdom Metazoa; phylum Chordata; class Mammalia; order Artiodactyla; family Bovidae; genus Bos; species Bos indicus. The sequence continues at coordinate 44,407,865 of NC_091783.1, forward strand.
ATGGTTGCACAGCTTAGGAGGAACTAGATGCTGGTGCTCTTGACTTGCAGTGCAATGCTCCTTCCACAGCTCTCACCCGTGTCTTTTCTTGGAGCCTTTCCTTCTCCGAAGACAGACTCTCATCAGAGCACACACTCTGCTAACAGGCAGTGCAGTGAGGAGGCTCTTCACATCCACCTGCTTTCTTGTCCAGAGAATATACTGAGCAGCCCAGGGCAGCAGTGATTACAAAGGTCCAGTAGCCAGCGTACGCCTGGAGAGCTTTGTAGAGTATGAAGGTAAAGAAGCAACTGTTAGAACCAGACATGGAATGATGGACTGGTTCACAATTGGGAAAGGAGTACATCAAGGCCATATATTGTCACCCTGATTATTTAACTTCTGTGCAGAGTATATCATGTGAAATTCTGGACTGGATGAAGCACAAGCTGGGATCAAGATTGCCAGGAGAAATATCAATAACCTCAGATATGCAGATGACACCACATTTATGGCAGAAAGTGAAAAGGAACTAAAGGGCCTCTTGATAAAGGTGAAAGAAGAGTGAAAAAGCTGGCTTAAAATTGAACATTCAAAAAACTAAGATCATGACATCTGGTCTCACCACTTCATGGCAAATAGATGGGTAAACAATGGAAATAGTGACAGATTTTATTTTCTTGGGCTCCAAAATCACTGTGGACAGTGACGACAGCCATAAAATTAAAAGACACCTGCTCCTTGGAAGAAAAGCTATGACAAACCTAAACAGCGTATTTAAACAGAGACATCACTTTGCTGACAAAGGTCCATATAGTCAAAGCTATAGTTTTTCCAGTAGTCATGTATGGATGTGAGAGTTGGACCATAAAGAAGGCTGAGCACTGACGAATTGATGCTTTTGAAATGTGGTGCTGGAGAAGACTCTTGAGGGTCCTTTGGACATCAAGGAGATCAAACCAGTCAATCCTGAAGGAAATCAACCCTGAATATTCAATGGAAGGACTGATGCTGAAACTCCAATACTTTGGCCACCTGATGCGAAGAGACAACTCATTGGAAAAGATCCTCATGCTGGGAAAGATTGAGGGCAAGAGAAGGAGACATCAGAGAATGAGGTGGTTGGATGGACGTGAGTTTGAACAAACTCTGGGAGACAGTGAAGGGCAGGAAAGCCTGGTGTGCTACAGTCCATGGGGTCACAAAGAGTAAGACATGACTGACTGACTGAACAGCAAAAGAATCATGTTCAGGCTCTTTAGAAATTTTTGGTTTGATCAGGGTAACATGTTCAAGAATATAAGTTGACTTTTCAGATGACTGTAGCTCTGTGTTCACAGTACTATTCTTTAAGAAGTATCTATGACCTGGGGATATTAATATATCAGTTTATGGAATTAGAGAGGTTTTTCATTAAATGATAGCAGAGAAATAGAGGGGAAAAGTAAATTATATCAATTTATAAACAGGAAACTTGAATTTAGTAAAATGAAGCCATTTTTTTACAAGCCACAGGGCTGGCTGAAGGCATGTTTGGTAGTGGAATCCAAGCCATTTGATTCCCCATCCAGTGGTGTTTCCTCACCTTGTAAGGGAGGCATAGGGCTGCAAAGGACATGCCAAAATAACTGCATGCATTCTTCTCTAATCATATCAACAGGAAGACTCCAGTTTAACAAATGACAACTGGAAATGGTTCTCAAGGCACCACTCCAAAGTTGGTCTGAGAGTCTAGAAGTCTATGATCCCAGGTTCTCAGTCAGAGAACCAGTGAATCAGGTTTGAATGCTAGCCCTCCAGGACATCTCACCATGTTTTCAGAAACTATGCCAAATAACAGGCAGATGGGCTCAATGCAGACCATAAACCAGAAAGCCTGCTTTTATCTGCTTATCTGAGGCCTCAGAGAGTGGTTGTCTGTCATGACTGATTAATATATAAATGAATATGTTCCTTCTATACAATTATCAATGCGAAGAAACAGAGGAAAACAGTAGAATGGAAAAGACTAGAGATCTTCAAGAAAATTAGAGATACCAAGGGAACATTTAATGCAAAGATGGGCACAATAAAGGACAGAAATGGTATGGACCTAACAGAAGCAGAAGATATTAAGAAGAGATGGCAAGAATACCCAGAAGAACTATACAAAAAAGATCTTCAGGACTTAGATAATCATGATGGTGTGATCACTCACCTAGAGCCAGACATTCTGGAATGTGAAGTCAAGTGGGCCTCAGGAAGCATCACTACGAACAAAGCTAGTGGAGGTGATGGAATTCCAGTTGAGCAATTTCAAATCCTAAAAGATGGTGCTGTGAAAGTGCTGCACTCAGTATGCCAGCAAATTTGGAAAACTCAGAAGTGGCCACAGGACTGGAAAAGGTCACTTTTCATTCCAATCCCCAATAAAGGCAATGCCAAAGAATGCTCAAACTACATCAAAATTGCACTCATCTCATATAGTAGCAAAGTAATACTCAAAATTCTCCAAGCCAGGCTTCAGCAGTACATGAACCATAAACTTCCAGATGTTCAAGCTGGATTTAGAAAAGGCAGAGAAACCAGAGATCAAATTGCCAACATGCATTGGATCACTGACAAAGCAAGAGAGTTCCAGAAAAAACATCTACTTCTGCTTTATTGACTATGTCAAAGCCTTTGACTGTGTGGATTACAACAAACTGTGGAAAATTATTCAAGAGATGGAAATACAAGATCACCTGACCTGCCTCCTGTGAAATCTGTATGCAGGACAGGAAGCAACTGTTAGAATTGGGCATGGAACAACAGACTGGTTCCAAATCAAGAAAGGAGTATATCAAGGCTGTATATTGTCACCCTGCTTATTTAGCTTCTATGCAGAGTACATCATGCAAGATGCTGGGCTGTATGAAGGACAAGCTGGAATCAAGATTTCTGGGGGAAATATCAATAACCTCAGATATGCAGAAGACAACACCCTTATGGCAGAAAGCAAAGAAAAACTAAAGAGCCTCTTGATGAAAATAAAAGAGGGGAGTGAAAAAGTTGGCTTAAAACCACTATGAGGTACCATTTCACGCCAGTCAGAATGGCTGCGATCCAAAAGTCTACAAGCAATAAATGCTGGAGAGGGTGTGGAGAAAAGGGAACCCTCTTACACTGTTGGTGGGAATGCAAACTAGTACAGCCACTATGGAGAACAGTGTGGAGATTCCTTTAAAAACTGGAAATAGAACTGCCTTATGATCCAGCAATCCCACTGCTGAGCATACACACTGAGGAAACCAGAAGGGAAAGAGACACGCGTACCCCAATGTTCATCGCAGCACTGTTTATAATAGCCAGGGCATGGAAGCAACCTAGATGTCCATCAGCAGATGAATGGATAAGAAAGCTGTGGTACATATACACAATGGAGTATTACTCAGCCATTAAAAAGAATACATTTGAATCAGTTCTAATGAGGTGGATGAAACTGGAGCCTATTATACAGAGTGAAGTAAGCCAGAAAGAAAAACACCAATACAGTATACTAACGCATATATATGGAATTTAGAAAGATGGTAACAATAACCCTGTATACGAGACAGCAAAAGAGACACTGAGGTATAGAACAGTCTTATGGACTCTGTGGGAAAGGGAGAGGGTGGGAAGATTTGGGAGAATGGCATTGAAACATGTATAATATCATGCATGAAACGAGTCACCGGTCCAGGTTCGATGCACGATATTTGATGCTTGGGGCTGGTGCATTGGGACGACCCAGAGGGATGGTATGGGGAGGGAGGAGGGAGGAGGGTTCAGGATGGGGAACACATGTATACCTGTGGCGGATTCATTTTGATATTTGGCAAAACCAATACAATATTGTAAAGTTTAAAAAAAAAAAAACCTCAACATTCAGAAAACTATGATTATGGCATCTGGTCCCATCACTTTCTGGCAAATAGATGGGGAAATAGTGGAGAGAGTAAGAGACTATTTTTTGGGGCTCCAAAATCACTGCAGATAGTTACTGCAGCCATGAAATTAAAAGATGCCTGCTCCTTGGAAGAAAAGTTATGACCAACCTAGACAGCATATTAAAAAGCAGAGACATTACTTTGCCAACAAAGGTCCATCTAGTCAAAGTTATGGTTTTTCCAGTAGTCATATATGGGTGTGGAGAAGGAAATGGCAACCCACTCCAGTATTCTTGCCTGGATAATCCGAGTGACAGAGGAGCCTGGTGGGCTGCTGTCTATGGGGTCACACAGAGTTGGACACAACTGAAGCAACTTAGCAGCAGCAGCAGCAGCATGTATGGATGTGAGAGTTGAACTATAAAGAAAGCTGAGTGCCGAAGAAATGATGCTTTTGAACTGTGGCATTGGAGAAGACTCTTGAGAGTCTCTTGGATTGCAAGGAGATCCAACTAGTCCATCCTAAAGGAAATCAGTCCTGAATATTCACTGGAAGGACTGATGCTGAAGCTGAAACTCCAATACTTTGACCACCTGATGCAAAGAACTGACTCATTTGAAAAGACCCTGATGCTGGGAAAGATTGAAGGTGGGATAAGAAGGGGACGACAGAGGATAAGATGGTTGGATGGCATCACTGACTCAGTGGACATGAATTTGAGTAAATTCCGGGAGTTGGTGATGGACAAGGAGGCCTGCTGTGCTCAGTCCATAGGGTTGTAGAGTTGGACCCAACTGAGCAACTGAACTGAATATATTCCTTCTATTCACCCGTAGGGCTTCCTAGGTGGCACTAGTGGTAAAGAACCTGCCTATGGATGCAAGAGACCTAAGAGACATAGATTTGATTCCTGGGCTGGGAAGATCTCCTGGAGGAGGGCAAAGCAACCCACTCCAGTATTCTTGCCTGGAGAATCCCATAGATAGAGGAGCTTCACAGGCTATAGTCCACAGGGTTGCACAGAATTGGACACGACTGAAATGACTGAAGTGACTTAGCACGCACACATTCACCTGTACCTAACTTAAAAGAAGTACAAATAGGAAATTCTCTATCATGGTGTAGCCTAAGGAATATATACTCTTGCCCCCAAATATCCCCACCAGTATAAAATCAGTGTCTAAATTTCAAACAAGAAATTTAATTATTTTAATTCTTAAAAGGTCTTTGTCTTTTATGAACCTCCTGATGAACGACAAATTCTCTGAAAAGGGAAATGAGATGAACCAAAGAAAGCAGAGGCCACTGGGAAAAAAAAGGTAAATAGCAGTGGAAAAGGACAGAACCACCAGAAACCCCATTCATATGCTTTATCTGTCATTAACTTTTACTTAACAATATATATGAGGCAGTAAGATAGATTTAGGGGAAACAAAATTAATAAGGCATGGTCTCTGCTCTCATGTCCAAGGGTCACTAGCCAAGCAGGGAAAGAGATGTGAAAAATCAAAACACTTTTCAACTAAGAGTTTAAATGTTTCAATTAAGTGCATAGTGTTATTCTGAGAAAATAGTTGACAGCTACCTAAATATGCTCTGATATATGTTGTAGTTCAAAACTCCATTATTCTATATGTCTGTGGAAGTTATTAAAGAGCAAAGTTAGGTGAAATCACTTACCTAACAACAGGGTGTTCCACAAACAACAGTTCTGTCAGTGCAAACCTACATAGGTCCCCCTGAAGTTTTTGACAGAAGCAAAAAAATCCCATTCAGTTCAGTTGCTCAGTCGTGTCTGACTCTTTGTGACTCCAAGGACTGCAGCATTCCAGGCCTCCTTGTCCATCATCAACTCCCAGAGTTTACTCAAACTCATGTCTATTGAGTCAGTGATGCCATCCAACCATCTCATCCTCTGTCATCCCCTTCTCCTCCTGCCTTCAATCTTTCCCAGCATCAGGGTCTTTTCAAATGAGTCAGTTCCTCGAATCAGATGGCCAAAGTATTGGAGTTTCAGCTTCAACATCAGTCCTTCCAATGAATGTTCAGGACTGATTTCCTTTAGGATGGACTGGTTGGATCTCCTAGCTGTCCAAGGGACTCTCAAGTCTTCTCCAATACTACAGTTCAAAAGCATCAATTCTTTGGCGCTCAGCTTTCTTTATAGTCCAACTTTCACATCCATACACGACTACTGGAAAAACCATAGCTTTGACTAGATGGACTTTTTTTGTAAAATAATGTCTCTGCTTATTAAGAAAGATCCCAGAGGAGGTAGAAATCTGTGAGATCAACTTCTTCTACATGGAAACCTGTGGTAGCATTGACTGTCCCTGAAGTAGGGCCTCATTCAAAATTAGCCTTTTTCCAGGTACAAGTTTGTGGATAGGCCTGAAAATGACTTAAAAAGCCATCAGTCTCTCTTTCAGTTACAGTATGACTTGTCACTACTGTCTTTCTTTATTTATGTGTTCATTCATCCATTGAACCAATGGATTTTAATAAGACTTTTGATAATTAGTGAAAAGGAAAAAGAATGTGGTACCTGAGCTACCACTTCATTTAAGTAATTAGGTGCCTTAGATAATTACCTCATATAATTACTAGACTAGACCAAAAGCTACAATTGCTTTTGTAGTTTTTCTAGACCAGTGCTAGAATTATTGAACAAACTCCAGACTTCCAGTTCAGTTGTGACACAACCTTCTTCATGCATATTAATCCCCAAATTCCAAAAAGGACTCATATAGAAACTGTACCTTGGCTATCTACAAAACATAGTGATCGAACTCAGTTAGAGTAAAATAAAAACTATCATTATTTGGGTGGGTAAGAAGAAGATACATGGACTAGAACCATACGTGCTCCAAAATCAATGGACTGGCTGACCAAATTTAGTGCTTTGGGTTCTTAACCAGACAATCTTCTTCTATGTGAATATTATGAATCCAAAATATAATGTGAACTTCTAAACTGCATTTTTATTTTCTGGATTTTTAAATTTCTCATATACTTCCACAGTTTGGGAGATCAGCCCTGTAATCCTTGAACAAGTTCTAAAAAATAATAAGTACCATTTCCAACCCCAGTGATTGTTCTCAGTTTTACAGCTTGTAGTCTCTGCCAGGAAACTAAGCAAATGTTCCCTCTTTCAAAGCAGGTGCAGCAATCTGACAATAATCCAATAAAAAACCTATTAGCTGGGTCTCTATGACACTCCTGGTATCCATGGGACCCACAATATCTTTAATGTAGATAATAAATCCAAACCATTTCCTTCTGCAATTGCTCCCAATATGATTCTACTTCTAGGACTGTTACACTAACCTTTTGTTGCTACATTTTATCATGAATGCTGAATCACTCTTTAATCTTTGCCATGAAACACATGTGGTTCCACTCAGTAAAACAGATCAATCTGCTTGTGTTGTGAATTGCATCTGCCTACTAGGCCATATCTGCAGATTGCAAAAAGCAGGCCTAATACTGACCAAGTTGTAGATTATCAGTCATAACTTTGGTCGTTATGTGATGATGGGTAAAGAGAACACATTGGAACCACTGCATATGTCTCTGAGTAATCCTATACATGTAAACTCTAGAATAGGTCAATATGTTAACTTAAAATTTGAGGAAAAGATATTCCAGTTCATCCTACATATTGCTTTCCCTCAGTATTCCCATTATTATATCTTATCTCAATTCAGAAATCTATAGCAGCCTACACAAACTGAAACTTTATTTAACCTGGGATTTGAGATTTTCACCATTAGGCACCCTCCGTATATCTAACCTCATCTCTTATTATCTTCATTTTAACACTGTTTTAGGAGGCAAAATGCCTCACTGTTAAATATGCATGATTGTTACTGTCCTTCACTTGCTGGATATAATCTCTGTAAGGGCAGAAGCCAAATTTGTCTTTCTAACTCTCATATCCCCAGCATTAAGCACAATACCTGACATCTAGTGCACACTTAATATTTATTGAAACAATAAATAAAATTGCTTGTGACCTTTTGTTCTCTAAAATAAATGTTCATTTCCTCCTATTTATTTATTTTCCTAGTCCCCAAGACTCTGATTAAACTTTTGCTTCTCCTGAAAGATTTTCATAGGCCATTCTTGACTATATTGACCTTTAAAAAAAAAAAAAAGTCTAATTTTGCTATAGAACTCATGTCTTTCTAACTCTTGACTTGCAAAATGTTAGGAATTTAAGAACCTTTAGATGGACCAATGCTTTCTTTCTTTTTTTTTTTCATAAATGAGAAATCTAAAGCCAAAGAAAATGTATCATTTATCCAAAGGTACATAGTACATCACAACCAAGACTAGAAATAGACATAGTTTTTGCACAATGTCACCTCTGTCATAACTTGATCTTATCTATATCAGGAGGCTGTCATTCCTAAAAGACTTGTGGAGTGCCAACCCCTCCATGTGCACAGGGCAGATTCTATCTGATATTTGATGAGTTTTGTTAAATGGCATATTTCTTTTCTAATTTAAAAATTTCAGCTCTAAACAATAGAAAAATGTGAGATCAATCATGGATAATAAGAAAGTTGTTGCATTTCTTTGTTTCATGTTTAATAGAAAATCAGAGTCACTTCAGGTTGGTAATGATCTTAAACCAACAAAAACACTGGAGTAGCTTTGTCTTGCAAGCTGTATCAAATCAACAGCCACTCAGAATCAATAGTTCTTCTGGGAAACCATTTCTTCTCACCAATTACTCTGCAAAATGTAACTAAAGTATTGTAGTAAGAACCTTGAAAAGAAGTCCTGTAGCCACTTCTGAGGTCTCCAAGTTTGCTGACATATTGAGTGCAGCACTTTCACAGCATCATATTTCAGGATTTGGAATAGCTCAACTGGAATTCCATCACCTCCACTAGGTTTGTTTGTAGTGCTGTTTCCTAAGGCCCACCTGACTTCACATTCCAGGATGTCTGGCTCTAGGTGAGTGATCACACCATCGTGGTTATCTGGGTCCTGAAGATCTTTTTTGTATAGTTCTTCTGTGTATTCTTGCCACCTTTTCTTAACATCTTCTGCTTCTGTTAGGTCCATACCATTTCTGTCCTTTATTGTGCCCATCTTTGCATGAAATGTTCCCTTGGTATCTCTGATTTTCTTGATGGGATCTCTAGTCTTTCCCATTCTATTGTTTTCCTCTATTTCTTTGCATAGATCACTGAGGAAAGTTTTCTTATCTCTCTGTGCTATTCTTTGGAAATCTGCATGCAAATGTGTATATCTTTCCTTTTCTCCTATGCCTTTTGCTTCTCTTCTTTTCACAGCTATTTGTAAGGCCTCCTCAGACAGCCATTTTCCCTTTTGGCACTTCTTTTTCTTGGGGGTGGTCTTGATCCCCTGCCTCCTGTACAGTGTCACAAACCTCCATCCATAGTTCTTCAGCTACTCTGTCTAATAGATCTAATCCCTTGAATCTATTTCTCACTTCCACTGTATAATCATAATGGATTTGATTCAGGTCATACCTGAATGGTCTAGTGGTTTTCCTTACTTTCTTTAATTTACATCTGAATTTGGCAATAAGGAATTCATGATCTGAGCCACAGTCAGCTCCTGGTCTTGTTTTTGCTGACCGTATAGAGCTTCTTCATCTTTGGCTGCAAAGAATATAAGCAATATGATTTTGGTATTGACCATCTGGTGATGTCCACGTGTAGAGTCTTCTCTTGTGTTGTTGGAAGGGGGTATTTTTTATGACCAGTGAGTTCTCTTGGCACAACTCTATCAGGATTTGCCCTGCTTCATTTTGTACTCCAAGGCCAAATTTGCCTGTTTCTCCAGGTATCTCTTGACTTCCTACTTTTGCTTTCCAGTCCCCTATAATGAAGAGGACATATTTTTTTTGTTGTTAGTTCTAGAAGGTCTTGTAGGTCTTCATAGAACTGTTCAACTTCAACTAGCAAGTAAACCCTAATAAACAGCAACTTTTGCCCCCTGGTGTCTGGGCAGAGAACCAACACTGGAGAGAGACTTAAAAACAGAACTGGTATCCAAACCAAAGCGAAACACCAGGGGTTGCATGAGCAAAGTAAACAAGGGGAAAACACCCTGAAAGTGGCAGTTTAAATTCCCACAATTAGTCTGAATCTGTGTGCTTTAGGGTCAACTGTAGACTTTGAGAACCAGACTAAGCTGGAGTGGGCCTTCCCCTGTGGCTCAGTAGTAAAGAATCTGCCTGCAATACAGGAGCTGTAGGAGATGTGGTTTGATCCGTGAGTTGGGAAGACCCCCTGGAGAAGGGCATGAAAACTCACTCCAGTATTCTTGCCTGGAGAATCCCATGGAGAGAGGAGCCTGGCGGGCTATCGGCTGTAGGGTCGCAGAGTTGGACACCACTGAAGTGACTTTGCATGCATGAATGCACAAGCTGGAGCAAGGGAAGTCCTGAGTGTTAGCTGAACCCACACTGCCCACAATAGGTCCAGAAACCTTCCTAAATATATTGGAGTACTTTCTGCGTAGGCAAATAAGGAAACAGGAATCACTTGGACATTTCTCTCAGTACAAATCTATACGTATTCCCCCTACCTTTTTTTCCCCCTTTTTTCTCATATTTTCCTAATATGGTTCTTTGTTACTCCTTTAATTTTTATTTTGTATAACCTACTTCTTCCTACTTTAAGAAAGTATCTTATTTTTTAAATAAATTTCATGATTTGATATTTTGGGTTTGATTTTGCATCTTTGAGAGTCTAATTTTTTTCAATGTCTTTGGTTTTTGATCTTTTGTTTATAATTTTCTATGAGAGTCTAATATTTAGTATCCATTTTCACTTAGGAGTTGATTATTGGTCTGATTTGATTATTACTCTTCTCTTTGACCCCTCTTTTATCATCTTTTGTTTTCCTTTTTCTCCTTCTCTCTTTTCTTTATAAGTGTGTGAACCTCTTTGGGTATTCTTGGCTATTGAGATTTGTTTCACTGTTTGTCTGCGGGTTTTGTCTTCTGTGCTGTGTGGCCTGTGAAGTCTTGATGCTACAGTAGGGGTAGGGCCTGAACAGTACAGGCAAGAGACTCAACTTCAGGATTTTGGAACACCTGACCCCATGCAACATGAATAGGCAAGAGCCCTCTCCAAAACCTCCATTTCAAACTAAGACCAAGCCCCATCCAAAAGGCAGCAAGCTCCAGTGCCAGATGCCACATGCCAATCCTTCAGAAAAACAGGAACACAACCCTGCACATTAGTGGACAGGCTGCCCAAAGCTGTACTGAACCCATAGACACCCCCAAACACATGACTGGACAAGGTACTACTCTTCAGAAAGATTAGACCCAGCTCCATCCACCAGAACACAGACACAAGTCTCCGCAACCAGGAAACCTTCATAAGGCATTGGCCCAACCACACCCATAGGGAGCAGACTCCACAACTAAGAGGAACTATGACCTTCCAGCAAACAGAAAGGAGACACCCAAACACAGTAAATTAAAATGAAATGACAGAGAAATATGCAGCAGATGAAGGAACATCACAAAAACCCAGAAGACCAAGCAAAAAGGAAATAGGCAGTCTAACTGAAAAAGAATTCAGAGGAATAATAGTAAAGATGATCCAAATCTTGAAAATAAAATAGAAGCATGGATAAATAGACTGGAGGCATGGATTGAGAAGATGCAAGAAATGTTTATGAATAACCTAGAAAAATTAAAGAATAAACAATGAAAAATGCAAGAACTGAGATTAAAAATACACTGGAGACAACCAGTATATTGTGTTTGGGGTCTCCTTTCTGATGTATTTGAACTGTGGTATTGGCGAGGGCTCTTGAGTCCCTTGGAGTGCATGGAGATCCAGAAAGTCCATCCTAAAGGAAATCAGCCCTGAATATTCATTGTAAGGACTGATGCTGAAGCCGAAACTCCAATACTTTGGACATCTGATGTGAAGAATTGACTCATTGGAAAAGACCCTGATGCTGGAAAAGATTGAAGGCAGGAGGAGAAAGGGATGGCAGAGGATGAGATGGTTGGATGGCATCACCAACTTGATGGACATGAGTTTGAGCAAGCTCTGGGAATTGGTGATAGACAGGAAAGCCTGGCATGCTGTAGTCCATGCGATCACAAAGAGTTGGACATGACTCAGTGACTGAACTGAACTGGAGAGAACCAACAGTAGAGTAAGTGAGGCAGAAGAATGGATAGGTGAGCTGGAATATAGTATGGTCGACATAACTGAAGTAGAGCACAACAAAGAATACAAAGTAATGAGTAGAGTCTCAGAGACCTCTGGGACAATATTAAGCATCCCCAACATTTGAATCATAGGAGTCTTGGAGAAGAAGACAAAAGGAAAGAGCATGAGAAAATATTTGAAGGGATTATAGTCAAAATCTTCCTAAATATGGGAAAGGAAAAAGCCACCCAAGTCCAAGAAGCCCAGAGAGTTAAATACAAGATAAACCCAAGAAGAAGCATACCAAGGCACGTACTAATCAAACTACAAAAATTAAACACACACACACACAAATACTAAAAGTAGCAAGGGAAAAGCAAAAAATAACACAAAAGGATCTCCATAAGACTAACAGCTTATCTTTCAACAGAAACTGCAGGCCAGAAGGGAATGGCAGGATATACTTAAAGTAAGGAAAGGGGAAAACCTACTACCAAGATTACTCTATCCAGCAAGGATCACATTCAGGTTTGAAGGAGAAATCAAATGCTTTACAGACAAGCAAAAGTTAAGAGGATTCAGCACCACCAAACTAGCTCTTCAACAAATGCTAAAGAAACTTCTATGCACAGGAAGTACAAAAAGAAAAGGCCTATAAAACAAACCCAAATAATAAAGCAAATGACAATAGGATCATATATATCATTAATTACCTGAAATGTAAATGGGCTAAATGCTCCAAGCAAAAGACATAAATTGGCTGAAAATACAAAAACAAACAGTAAAGTTTCAGGATACAAAATTAATACACAGAAATCCCTTGAACTCCTGTATACTAACAAAATCCAAAAGAGGAATTAAGAAAACAATCCTATTCACCATTGCAGCAAAACAAATAAACTACCTAGGAATAATCCTACCTAAAGGGACAAAAGATCTGTACTCAGAAAATTATAAGGCACTGATGAAACAATTCAAAAACAATACAAACAGATGGAGAGATATACCATATTCTTGGATTGAAGCAACTTAGCATGCATGGAAACACAAAAGACCCCCAAATAGCCAAAGCAATCTTGAGAAACAAGAATGGAGCTGGAGGAATCAACCTTCCTGATTTCAGACTATACTACAAAGCTATAGTCATCAAAACAGTATGGCACTGGCACAAAAATAGAAATATAAACCAATGGAACAAGATAGAAAGCCCAGTTTATCTATAGGCACATATGGGTATCTTATCTTTGACAAAGGAGGCAAAAATATACATTGGAGAAAAGACAGTTTCTTCAATAAATGGTGCTGTGAAAATTGGACAGCTACATTTAAAAAAATGAAATTAGAACACTTACTAACATCATATATGAAAATAAACTCAAAATGGATTAAAGACCTAAGTGTAAGACCAGGCACTCTAAAACTCTTAGACAAAAACATAGGCAGAACACTCTTTGACATAAATCACAGCAAGACTCACCTCCTAGAGTAATGGAAATAAAAATAAGAATAAACAAATGGAACCTAATTAAACCTAATAGCTTTTGTACAATGAAAGAAGCTATAAACATGATGAAAAGACAACCCTCAGAATGGGAGAAAATATTAATAAAGGCAAATGGAACAACTGACAATGGAATAATCTCCAAAATATACAATCAGCTCATGTAGTTCAATACCATAAAAACAAAGAACCCAAGCAAGAAGCAGACAGAAAAGTGAAACAAAAGAGACACTGATGTATAGATCAGTCTTATGGACTCTGTGGGAGAGGGAGAGGGTGGGGAGAATTGGGAGAATGGCATTGAGACATGTATAATATCATGTATGAAATGAGTCGCCAGTCCAGGTTCAATGCACAATACTGGATGCTTGGGGCTGGTGCACTGGGATGATCCAGAGGGAGGGTATGGGGAGGGAGGAGGGAGGAGGGTTCAGGATGGGGAACACAGGTATACCTGTGGCGGATTCATTTCGATATTTGGCAAAGCTAATACAATATTGTAAAGTTTAAAAATAAAATAAAATTAAAAAAAAAAAAAAACCTGAAACAGACATTTCTCCAAATAAGACAGATTCTATACAGTCTGAGCCACCAGGGAAGCCCAAAGAGGACATTCAGATGGTTAATAAACACAAGCAAGGCTGCTCAACATTGCTCTCATTAGAGAAATCAAATCAAAACTGCAAGGTATCATCTCACACCAGTCAGAATTGCCATCCTGAAAAAGTCTACAAACAATAAATGTTGGAGAGGGTGTGGAGAAAAGGGAACCCTCTAGCACTGTTGATAGGAATGCAATTGATACAGCCACTATGGAGAACAGTATGAGGATTCCTGAAAAAAACTATGAATAAAACTACTGTGTGACCCAACAATCCCACTACTGGGCATATACCCTCAAGAAATAATAATTGAAAAAAGACACATGTACCCCAATGTTCATTGCAGCACTATTTGCAATAGCTAGGACATGGAAGTAACCTAGCTGTCCTTTGGCAGATGAATGGATAAGGAAGTTGTGATACATATGCAAGACAGAATAGGATTGTATTTGAGTCAATCCTAATGAGCTGGTTGAACCTGATGCCTATTAAACAGAGTGAAGTAAGTCAGAAAGAGAAAGATAAATATGATATATTAGTGCATATATATGGAATCTAGAAAAACAGTACTCATGATCCTACTTGCAGGGCAGCAAAGGAGACGCAGACATAAAGAACAGACTTTTGGTCATAGTCGGGGAGGAAATCGGTGGGATGCTTGAGAGAGTAGATTGAAACATGTACATTATCATATGTATAATATATCAATTCAGTTCAGTTGCTCAGTCATGTCCGACTCTTTGTGACCCCATGAATCACAGAACACCAGGCCTCCCTGTCCATCATCAACTCCGGAGTTCACTTAAACTCATGTCCATTGAGTTGGTGATGCCATCCAGCCATCTCATCCTCTGTCGTCCCCTTTTCCTCCTGCCCCCAATCCCTCCAAGCAACAGGGTCTTTTCAAAAGAGTCAATTCTTCGCATGAGGTGGCCAAAAGTATTGGAGCTTCAGCTTCAGCATCAGTCCTTCCAATGAACACCCAGGACTGATCTCCTTTAGAATGGACTGGTTGGATCTCCTTGCAGTCCAAGGGACTCTCAAGAGTCTTCTACAACACCACAGTTCAAAAACATCAATTCTTTGGTGCTCGGCCTTCTTCACAGTCCAACTCTCACATCCATACATGACCACAGGAAAAACCATAGCCTTGACTAGACGGACCTTTTTTGGCAAAGTAATGTCTCTGCTTTTGAATATGCTTTCTAGGTTGGTCATAACTTTCCTTCCAAGGAGTAAGCGTCTTTTAATTTCATGGCTGCAGTCACCACCTGCAGTGATTTTGGAGCCCAGAAAAATAAAGTCTGACACTGTTTCCACTGTTTCCCCATCTATTTCCCATGAAGTGATGGGGCCAGATGCCATGATCTTTGTTTTCTGAATGTTGAGCTTTAAGCCAACTTTTTCACTCTTCTCTTCCACTTTCATCAAGAGGCTTTTTGGTTCCTCTTCACTTTCTGCCATAAGGGTGGTGTCATCTGCATATCTGAGGTTATTGATATTTCTCCCAGCAATCTTGATTCCAGCTTGTGCTTCTTCCAGTCCAGTGTTTCTTATGATGTACTCTGCATATAAGTTAAATAAGCAGGGTGACGATATACAGCCTTGATGTACTCCTTCTCCTATTTGGAACCAGTCTGTTGTTCCATGTCCAATTCTAACTGTTGCTTCCTGACCTGCATATAGGTTTCTCAGGAGGCAGATCAGGTGGTCTGGTATTCCCATCTCTTTCAGAATTTTCCACAGTTTATTGTGATCCACACAGTCAAAGGCTTTGGCATAGTCAATAAAGCAGAAATAGATGTTTTTCTGGAACTCTCTTGCATTTTCCATGATCCAGCGGATGTTGGCAATTTGATCTCTGGTTCCTCTGCCTTTTCTAAAACCAGCTTGAACATCTGGAAGTTCATGGTTCATGTACTGCTGAAGCCTGGCTTGGAGAATTCTGAGCATTACTTTACTAGCATGTGAGATGAGTGCAACTGTGTGGTAGTTTGAGCATTCTTTGGCATTACCTTTCTTTGGGATTGGAATGAAAACTGACCTTTTCCCATCCTGTGGCCACTGCTGAGTTTTCCATATTTGCTGGCATATTGAGTGCAGCACTTTCACAGCATCATCTTTCAGGATTTTAAATAGTTCAACTGGAATTCCATCATCTCCACTAGCTATGTTTGTAGTGATGCTTCCTAAGGCCCACTTGACTTCACATTCCAGGATGTCTGGCTCTAGATGAGTGATCACACCATCGTGATTATCTAGATCCTGAAGATCTTTTTTGTAGAGTTCTGTGTATTCTCGCCACCTCTTCTTAATATCTTCTGCTTCTGTTAGGTCCATACCATTTATGTCCTTTATTGAGCCCAACTTTGCATGAAATGTTCCCTTTGTATCTCTAATTTTCTTGAAGAGATCTCTAGTCTTTCCCATTCTGTTGTTTTCCTCTATTTCTTTGCATTGATCGCTGAGGAAGGCTTTCTTATCCCTCCTTGCTATTCTTTGGAACTCTGCATTCAGATGCTTGTATCTTTTCTTTTTTCCTTTGCTTTTCACCTCTCTTCTTTTCACAGCTATTTGTAAGCCCTCCTCAGACAGCCATTTTGCTTTTTTGCATTTCCTTTCCATGGGGATGGTCTTGATCCCTGTGTTTGTACAATGTCATGAACCTCCGTTCATAGTTCATCAGGCACTCTGTCTATCAGATCTAGTCCCTTAAATCTATTTCTCACTTCCACTGTAGAATCATAAGGGATTTGACTTAGATCATACCTGAATGGTCTAGTGGTTTTCCCCACTTTCTTCAATTTAAGTCTGAATTTGTCAATAAGGAGTTCCTGATCTGAGCCACTGTCTGCTCCTGGTCTTGTTTTTGCTGACCGTACAGAGCTTCTCCATGTTTGGCTGCAAAGAATATAATCAATCTGATTTTGGTGTTGACCATCTGGTGATGTCCATGTGTAGAGTCTTCTCTTGTGTTGTTCGAAGAGGGTGTTTGCTATGACCAGTGTGTTCTCTTGGCAAAACTCTATTAGTTTTTGCCCTGCTTCATTCCGTACTCCAAGGCCAAATTTGCCTGTTACTCCAGGTGTTTCTTGACTTCCTACTTTTGCATTCCAGTCCCCTATAATGAAAAGGACATCTTTTTTGGGTGTTAGTTCTAAAAGGTCTTGTAGGTCTTCATAGAATTGTTCAACTTCTCCACCTTCTTCAGCATTACTGGTTGGGGCATAGGCTTGGATTACCACGATATTGAATGGTTTGCCTTGGAAAAGAACAGAGATCATTCTGTCGTTTTTGAGATTGCATCCAAGTACTGCATTTCGGACTCTTTTGTTGACTCTGAGGGCTACTCCATTTCTTCTAAGGGATTCCTGCCCACAGTGGTAGATATAATGGTCATCTGAATTAAATTCATCCATTCCAGTCCATTTTAGTTCTCTGATTCCTAGAATGTCAACGTTCACTCTCGCCATCTCCTGTTTGACTACTTCCAATTTGCCTTGATTCATGGACCTGACATTCCAGGTTCCTATGCAATATTTCTTTTTACAGCATCGGACCTTGCGTCTATCACCAGTCACATCCACAACTGGGTATTGTTTTTGCTTTGGCTCTGTCCCTTCATTCTTTCTGGAGTTATTTCTCCACCGATCTCTCCAGTAGCATATCGGGCACCTACCAACCTGGGGAGTTCTCCTTCCAGTATCCTATCATTTTGCCTTTTCATACTGTTCATGGGGTTCTCAAGGCAAGAATACTAAAGTGGTTTGCCATTCCTTTCTCCAGTGGACCACATTCTGTCAGACCTCTCCTCCATGACCCTCCCATCTTGGATGGCCCCACATGACATGGCTTAGTTTCATTGAGTTAGACAAGGCTGTGGTCCGTGTGATCAGATTGGCTAGTTTTCTGTGATTATGGTTTCAGTGTGTCTGCCCTCTGATGCCCTCTCACAACATCTACAGTCTTACTTGTTTTTTTTTTTTTTTTTTTACCATGGACGAGGGGTATCTCCTCACTGCTGCCCCTCCTGACCCTGAACATAGAGCAGCTCCTCTTGGCCCTCCTCCGCCCGCACAGCCACCGCTCCTTGGACGTGGGGTAGCTCCTCCCAGCTGCCTCCCCTGACCTAGGGGGTGTGGTAGCTCCTCTCGGCCGCCGCCCTGACCTCCGGCCTGGAGTAGCTCCTCTCGGCCAACGCCCCTGACCTCGGGCCTGGGGTAGCTCCATTTGGCTGCCACCCCTAACCTCAGGCAGTGGTAATTTGCTGTATGATGCAGGGAACCCAAAGCCAGTGTTCTGTGACAACGTAGAGGAGTGGGATGGGGAGGGAGGCAGGAAGGAGTTTTTAAGAGGAAAGGGACATGTGTATGCCTGTGACTGATTCATATTGACATATGGCAGAAACCATCCAATATTGTAAAGTAATTATCCTCTAGTTAAAAATAAAATGTAAACAACAACAAAAGAATGGGATTAGTGCTCTTCTAAAAGAAACCCCAAAGGGCTCCCTCATCCCTTCCATCCTTTGAGAATATAGTGAGAAGAGGAAACTACCACCTATGAACCTGGAAGAAGGCCCTCACTAGACACTGATTGTACAGGCAGCTTGATCTTGAACTTCCCCACCCCCAGCACTATGAGAAATAAATTTTTATTATATAAAAGCCACGCAGTGTTTGATACTATGTGATAGCAGCCCAAACCAAGACATGTCCTACGTGAAGTCTGCCTAGCTAGGATTTTAAAGACATTGAACTATCTCAGGAATATCAAACATATGGGACTTCATCTGTGTTTTTGATTTTTGTTTCTTAATTTGGGCGATGGGCACATGGGTGTCCATTATTTTATCCTATATGTCTGAAATTCATTAAAAATTGTCTTTCCAGATTAAAAAAAAAATCCAAGTTATTAAACTAAAAAATAAAGAAAAAAATCATAAATGCAGTTTTAGATTATCATATAGGCTTCAAAATAACACATTTAAAAATAATTGCAGAATAATCATTGAATGAATTAATACTTTATACATAGCTCAATATCTTGCCCACAGAGAATATCTGATAAATACTTTGTTTCTTTAAATAGTTTTAGTGAGATATAATTCACATTATGATTCTCTAATTTGAAGCATACAATTCAGTAGTTTTTAGTATACTCACATGTGACCAACATATGAACTAGTATGTGCAACCAACACCTCGACCAATTTTAGAACATTTTTATCACCTCAGAAAGAAAGACCTTTAGCTATCACCCTTCTACTTACCACCCCTCATTCCCTGCTCCCTTCCCTAAACAACCACTAATCTACTACCATCCTCTATAAATTTCCCTGTACTGGACCTTTTATATAAATGAAACCATAATATGTAGACTTTTGTGGCTTCTCTAATCTAGCATAATGTCTTCAAGACCCATTCAAGTTATGGCGTGTGTCTTACATCATTTTTTATGACTGTCATAGTAATTATATAAAAAATTAATCTCGAATACTGGTGCTTGAGGAGAGGTAATTTGATTAGAGACAAATGAAAAGAAATACTTCTCTAGAGATTGTAAATGAACTTCAGCTACATCCAAGATCTCTGGAGGTTGCTGACACAGTCCTCATTCCAGAATCTGGTTTAACTTTCTAATACTGGGAATATTGAGCTATAGATTAGATTTTTGCTCCCAGTTCAAAGAGGCAAAGAGTGGAAGAAAAGTTATTTTACTGACAAAAACAAATGAAAGAAAGAGGCGTGTGGCTCATTTATTTCGTAACAGAAGTTTGTGTACCTCTTAATCTTCCTCACTTATTTCACTCCTACCACCTGGCCTCCTCTCCTCTGACAAACACCTATTTATTCTCTGTATTTATGTCCTCTGTTTCTGTTTAGTTATGTTTGTTCATTTCTTTTGGTTTTCTGGATTCTACATATGATGTCATATAATATTGGTCTTTGACTGGCTTCACTTACCTGAAGGAGGGCCTGCAAACCTACTTCAGTATTCTTGCCTTGAGAATCCCATGGACAGAGAAGCCTGGCAGGCCACAGTATATGGGGTCACAAAAGAGTCAGACACAACTTAGCATATAAACAACAATATTCCATTATATATATTATTTATATGTAATATATATTTATTTATTTATCAAAAAAAGTTTACTTGCTCTTATTATAAATTTATTGCTCTTTATTTATTATATGTAAATAATGCTGCAATGAACAGAAGGGTGCATGTATCATTTCAAATTAGTGTTTTTATTTTCTTTGGATAAATACCCAGGACTGGAATTACTGGATCATATGATAGTTCTATTTTTACATTTTTGGGAATCCTTCACACTAGTTTCCACAGTGGCTGCACCAAATTACATTTCCACCAACAGTGCACAAGGGCTCCTATTTCTCCACATCCTTGCCAGTACTCAATAGTTGTCCTCTTGATCATAGCCATTGTGGCAGGTGTGAGGTGATACCTCACAGTGGTTTTCATTTACATTTTCCTGATGATTAGTGATTTGAGCATCTTTTCATGTGCCTGTTGACAGATGTGTATGTCTTTTTGGAAAAATGATATCAGAATAGTTCTAGAAACCATGAGTTGAAGGTGACAGAGTTGCCATTAACCTGAGTTCCTGAATGATTGGGTAGAAAAGAATCATCCTGACAACCTAAATATTAGCCCTAGAAGTTGTTAACATGTAATCCACTGAAATTTGAGAAGCTATTTGTTACTGTAGCTTAATATGTCCTAACCAATCAAAAATCATTTCCATGTTGCAAGATTGACGTAAAGTATAAACTTACTTTGAAAATTATAGGAATATGATAAAGATCAGAGGGGGGATAATTTGTCAAAATTATACAGAAATAAATTGTTCTTTTACCCTGACTTTGCATGTTTTTTTAAAAATACACATTACTATAAAATAACCCCTTATGCTAATAAATAGGAACAGAATTTTAAATATAAAATTTCTCAGGTAATGGATATAAAATTCCTTCAGTGTTTTTATGATTTCAGAAATAAATCAGATTTGAAACAAATTGTATAAACAAAATTTCCAGTCTTTATACTGGTTGGCTAGTGTAAATCTTGGCCAAAAAAAAGAACCAGACCTAAAAGATCTAATCAAAGAGTTTGTGCAGAAGTTTCCGAGAACTGTCACCATTTTCTATAGCACTGGATTTTGACAAGGCAGAGAGAATTGCTTCTCAGTTCTTCAAATAACAGTATATGGAATAAGACTCTAAAAGTGTTTTTTTTTTTTTTTTTGGTTAATACCTTTATTTGTAAATTGATGATGCATTTCAAAGTCAGCTCTTCCAGAACATCGTAATCTAGTAGGCAACACAATGGTGACAAACACTTTCATGATAATTCATAATCTAAACTCTCAGATTTTCCATTTCAGCTAATGGTATCACCACTAGGCTTTCAAAATTTAGCTTCAATCTTGACCAGTTGTTTTTAGTTTCACACTATTTCTGAATCCCATCATTTGCCTTCCATCTTCAATGTCCAACATCCACACAAGCACTTTAAGCCCTATGTCTGGATTTCTAAAAGAAAAATATTTTTAATTGCTCTTAGCTCAAATATTTTTGTTCTGTTCCACCTACCGAAGCTAATGCTCTAAAATATTGTTTTCACATAAGTATAAGAATAGTTATCTTTCGCTGAATATTTACTAAGTGCTAGAATCTCTGCTAAATACTTTTTTTTTAAGTCACTCAGTTGTATCCAACTCTTTGCGACCCATGGACTATACAGTCCATGGAATTCTCCAGGCCAGAATACTGGCATGGGTAACTGTTTTCTTCTCTGGGGAATCTTCCCAACCCAGAGATTAAACCCAGGTCTCCAGCATTGTAGGCAGATTCTTTACCAGCTAAGCCACCAGGGAAGCCCAGGAATTTTGGAACTGGTAGTCTATCCCTTCTCTAGCGGATCTTCCCAACCCAGCAATCAAAGTGGTGTTGCCTGCATTGCAGGCTGATTCTTTACCAACTGAGCTATCAGGGAAGCTCAGCTATCAGGGAATACTTTTTACATATATTACTTTACTCCTGCAACTACTCTATGTAGTAGATGTTATTTTTTTCCTACACATAAAAAATAAGGAGACTAAGGCTTAGAGAGGTAAAGTAACTTGTCTTTATTTGCAGTCTTCAGTGGAAGGGACAACATTCAAATCCCGGCATATGTAACTTCAGAGCCTGACATTTTGGTTAATATTATAGTGCCATTGGAATAATAATAAAAAGTCCCTGAATCCATTTGTTAGTCTTTAGTAGAAACTCTTCTTGTGACTCCACCCTTTCCTATATTCAGGAACTCAAAATGGCTCTCTACTGTATGTTGAAACACATTCTCATTCTCCAGCAAAATTCACATGTGTCCTTAGTATGTTCCATAGACATCTCTTTGGCTATATTAAACAGCCATTTCAACCCAACTTTGCTCTGGGTATGTTTAATATGTATGTGTGCAGAAAGATGAGAAAATATACGAGATATATACATTAATATAAATACATAAAAAAGAATATATACATATATATATATATGGGGCAGGAGGAGAAGGGGACGGCAGAGGATGAGATGGCTGGATGGCATCACTGACTCGATGGACGTGGGTCTGGGTGAACTCCGGGAGTTGGGGATGGACAGGGAGGCCTGGCGTGCTGCGATTCATGGGGTCATGGAGAGTCGGACACGACTGAGCGACTGAACTGAACTGATGCTAAGTCGCTTCAGTCGTGTCCAACTCTGTGCGACCCCATAGACGGCAGCCGACCGGGATCCCCCGTCCCTGGGATTCTCCAGACAAGAACACTGGAGTGGGTTGCCCTTTCCTTCTCCAATGCATAAAAGTGAAAAGTGAAAGTGAAGTCACTCAGTCGTGTCCGACTCCTAGCGACCCCATGGACTGCAGCCCACCGGGCTCCTCCGTCCATGGAATTCTCCAGGCAAGAGTACTGGAGTGGGGCGCCACTGCCTTCTCTGACATATATATATACACACATATATATATATTCAGAGAGAGAATATATAAGTTCTATTTCCTGATACTCCTGCATCAAGTTTGATCACTTTGTGACATTCTTGTCCAACAACTCTTCTTTCTTCTCTGTCCCTGAAACTTTCTTTCTCCATTTTTTTCAGAGCCCAGATTCACACACACACACTTGCCAAGAGTGCAAAAATATTTTATTGAACACAAACCAACTGTTAGGCAGGGTCTTTTCTAGGCTCTAAGAAAACAGGTGTGGACAAAATAAAAAGAGTTCTTGTCCTTGAAGAGCTTTCATTTTAGCTGCGTGTATGTGTGCATGCATAGTTGTGTCCAACTCTTTGAGACCCTGTAAACTGTAGCTTCCAGGCGTCACTGACCATGGAATTTTCCAGGCAAGAATAATGGAGTGGTTTGCCGTTTCCTTCTCCAGGGGATCTTCCAGACCCAGGGATTGAACCCACATCTCTTGTGTCTCCTGCATTGGCAGGTGGATTCATTAGCAATTCACCACCTGGGGAGATTCATTTTAGTAGGAGACACTAGTAATTAAAGCATGTCATCCATATCCAATGTTTCTACATTTGTGGATTCAAACAATTGCAGATCAAAAATATTTTTTTAATTCTAGAAACTTCAAAAAGAAAAATTTGCCACATTTTAGAAATTGCTTACATAGCATTTATATTGTACACACAACTATTTATATAGTATTTGCATTATTTTATTATATAGTTGTTTACATTGTAGTATTATAAATAATCTAGAAATGATTTGAAGAATTCAGGAAGATTGCATAGGTTATATGCAAATACTGAAACAGGTTATATAAGGCACTTGAGTATCTGCAGATTTTGGTATCCAGGAGAACTGGAACCAATTCCCCATGATTACAGAATGACAACTGTGCTTTATGAACAAGTAAATAAGAAGAATGTGGGAGGGGGAATGAAAAGGTGTTACAAAGAAGATAAAGTAGAATGGGCTGATAGAGGGTGACATTAGGGGAGATTATTGTTCTAGCCTTCAGTTCAGTCGCTCTGTCATGTCCGATTCTTTGTGACCCCATAGACTGCAGCACGCAGGCTTCCCTGTCCATCACCAACTTTCGGAGTTGCTCAAACTCATGTCCATTGATTTGGTGATGCCATCCAACCATTTCATCCTCTGTTATCCCCTTCTCCTCCTGCCGTTAATCTTTTCCAGCATCAAGGTCTTTTCAAATGAGTCAGTTCTTCGCATCAGGTGGCCAAAGTATTGGAGCTTCAGCACCAGCCCTTCTAATGAATATTCAGGACTGATTTCCTTTAGGATTAACTGGTTTGATCTCCTTACAGACCAAGTAACTCTCAAGAGTCTTCTCCAACACCACAGTTCAAAAGCATCAATTCTTCAGTGCTCAGCTTTCTTTATGGTCCAACTCTCACATGACTGCTTTGACTAGATTGACCTTTGTTGGCAAAGTAATGTCTCTGCTTTTTAATATGCTGTCTAGGTTGGTCATAACTTTTCTTCTAAAGAGCAAGTGTCTTTTAATTTCATGGCTGCCCTCACCATCTACAGTGATTTTAGAGCCCCCCAAAATAAAGTCTCTCACTGTTTCTATTTTATCCCCATCTATTTGCCGTGAAACAATGGGACCGGATGCCATGATCATAGGTTTTTGAATGTTGAGTTTTAAGCCAGTTTTTCACTCTCCTCTTTCACTTTCATCAAAAGGCTCTTTAGTTCTTCTCCACTTTCTGCCATAAGGGAGGTGTCTGCACATATGAGGTTATTGATATTTCTCCTGGCAATCCTGATTCCAGTTTTTGCTTCATCCAGCCCAGCATTTTGCACGATGTACTCTGCATATAAGTTAAATAAGCAGGATAACAATATACAGCCTTGATATACTCCTTTCCCAATTTGGAACCAGTCAGTTTTTCCATGTCTGTTTCTAACTGTTTCTTCTTGACCTGCATACAGAATGTCTCAGGCAGCAGGTAAGGTGGTCTGGTATTCCCAACCCTTGAAGAATTTTCCAAAGTTTGTTGAGATCCACATAGTCAAAGGCTTTGGTGTAGTCAATAAAGAAGTAGATATTTTTCTGGAACTCTCTTGCTTTTTCAATTTTTCAACAGATGTTGGCAATTTGATCTCTCGTTCCCCTGCCTTTTCTAAATCCAGCTTGAATATCTGGAAGTTCATGGTTCATGTACTGTTGACCTGGCTTGGAGAATTTTGACCATTACTTTGCTAGCATGTGACATGAGTGCAATTCTGCAGTTTGAGCATTCTTTGGCATTGCCTTTCTTTGGGATTGGAATGAAAACTGACCTTTTCTAGTCTTGTGGCCACTGCTGAGTTTTCCAAATTTGCTGGCATATTGAGTGCAGCATTTTCACAGCATCAGCTTTTAGGATTTGAAATAGTTCAATAGGAATTCCATCACCTCAACTAGCTTTGTTTGTAGTGATGCTTCCTAAGGCCCACTTGACTTCACTGTCCAGGATGTCTGGCTCTAGGTGAGTGATAACACTATCGTGATTATCTGGGTTGTGAAGATCTTTTTTGTATAGTTCTTCTGTGTCTTCTTGCCACCTCTTATTATCCTCTGCTTCTGTTAGGTCCATACCATTTCTGTCCTTTATTGTGCCCATCTTTGCATGAAATGTTCCTTTGGTATCTCTAGTTTTTTTGAAGAGATCTCTAGTCTTTCCCATTCTATTGTTTTCCTCTATTTCTTTTCACTGATCACTGAGGAAGGCTTCCTTATCTCTCTGTGGTATTCTTTGAAACTCTGCATTCAAATGTGTATATCTTTCCTTTTCTACTTTGCCTTCACTTCTCTTTTTTTCTCAGCTATTTGTAAGGCTTCCTCAGACAACCATTTTGCCTTTTTGCATTTCTTTTTCTTGGGGATGGTCTTGATCCATGCCTCCTGTACAATGTCATGAACCTCTGTCCATAGTTCTTCAGGCATTCTGTCTATCAGATCTAATCCTTTGAATCTATTTGTCATGTTTACTGTATAATCATAAGGGATTTGATTTAGGTCATACCTGAAGATCCAACCAGTCCATTGTAAAGAAAATCAGTCCTGGGTGTTCTTTGGAAGTAATGATGCTAATGCTGAAACTCCAGTACTTTGGCCACCTCATGCGAAAAGTTGACTCATTGGTAAAGACTCTGATGCTGGGAGGGATTGGGGGCAGGAGGAGAAGGGAATGACAGAGGATGAGATGGCTGGATGACATCACCGACTCAGTGGACGTGAGTTTGAGTGAACTCCGGGAGGTGGTGATGGACAGGGAGGCCTGGTGTGCTGCAGTTCATGGGGTCACAAAGAATCGGACATGACTGAGTGACTGAACTGAACTGAACTGAATGGTCTAGTGGTTTTCCTTACTTTCTTCAATATAAGTCTGAATTTGGCAATAAGGAGTTCATGATCTGAGCCACAGTCAACTCCCGGTCCTATTTTTGCTGACTGTATAGAGCTTCTTCATCTTTGGCTGCAAAGAATATAATCAATCTGATTTCGATATTGACCATCTGGTGATGTCCATGTATAGTCTTCTCTTGTGTTGTTGGAAGAGAGTGTTTGCTATGACCAGTGCATTCTCTTGGCAAAACTCTATTAGCCTTTGTCCTGCTTCATTTTGTCCTCCAAGGCCAAATTTGCCTGTTACTCCAGGTATCTCTTGACTTCCTACTTTTGCATTCCAGTCCCTATAATGAAACGGACATATTTTTTGGGTGTTAGTTCTAGAAGGTCTTGTAGGTCTTTATAGAACTGTTCAAATTCAGATTCTTCAATATTACTTATCACAGCATAGACTTGGATTTCTATGGTGTTGAATGGTTTGCCTTGGAAACAGAGATCATTCTGTCATTTTTGAGACTGCATCCAAGTACTGCATTTTGGACTCTTTTGTTGACTATGATGGCTCCTCCATTTCTTCTAAGGAGTTCTTGCCCACAGTAGTAGATATAATGTTCATCTGAATTAAATTTGTCTATTCTAGTCCATTGTAGTTCACTGATTCCTAAAATGTCAATGTTCACTCTTGCCATCTCCTGTTTGACCACTTCCAATTTACCTCAGTTCATGGACCTAACATTTCAGGTTCCTATGCAATATTGTTCTTTACAGCATTGGACTTTATTTCCTTTACCTGTCACATCCACAACTGGGCGTTGCTTTCACCTTGGCTCTGTCTCTTCATCTTTTCTGGAGTTATTTCTCCATTGTTCTCCAGTAGCATTTTGGGCACCTTCCGACCTGGGGAGTTCATCTTTCACAGTGTCATATCTTTTTGCCTTTTCATACTCTTCATGGAGTTCTCAAGGCAAGAATACTGAAGTGGTTTGCCATTGCATTCTCCAGTGGGCCACATATTGTCAGAACTCTCTGTCCATTTTGAGTAGTCTTATACAGCTTGGCTCATAGTTTCAATGAGTTAGACAATGCTGTGGTCCCTGTGATCAGTTTGATTAGTTTTCTGATTGATTAGTTTCTAGCCTTAGTAAGCAGAAAGGACTGTCAGAAGATGTGGCATCTCTGGATAAGACCAAAATAATGCAAGAGTCAGTCATGAAGATGTTTGGAGAATACATTTCAAATCAAGAGAACAATTGTGTACTAGTGTTGCTAAATCAGACTTGTGTCTGGTTATCTAGCTCATAGCAAAGCCAATCTATTGATAATGGGTGGTTGTGGTGAAGGGAAGTATGTTTGTGTGCTAAGTCACTTCAGTCGTGTCTGACGCTTTGCAATCCTATAGACTGTAGCCCACCAGGTTCCTCTGTCCAAAGGATTCTCCAGGCAAAAATATTGGAGTGGGTTGCCATGCCCTCCTCCAGGGGATCTTCCTTACCCAGGGATCGAACCTGTGTCTGTTATGTCTCCTGCATTGGCAGATGGGTTCTTTACCACCAGCACCACCTGGGAAGCCCAGATTTCGATTACCTGGAGCTTTTAAATCAAAAGAAGGAGCATGAGCTGTATTCAATGCTGGTAGGGAGAGTAGTAGATGTTAAGCTAGGTTTTCCATTTTTGTAGAAGCCATTCTGTGTGTGTTACGTGGAGAATGGACTGCAGAGGTGGCAGTAGTGGAAGGGGGCATATTGGATCTATGCAGTGTCCTGAAGGAGAGATGTTCATTATGCAGACTAGAGTTTTTTGTCTGTGACAATGGAAAGAACTGAGTGCACAGCAAAGAAACCATCAACAAAATGAAAAAGCAATTTATAAATAAGAGAAAAATGTTTGCAAATCATATATCCAAAATATTTATATAGAACACATACAACTCAAAAGCGTGATGGAAATGTAGACTGGTGCAGCCACTATGGGAAATAGAAACAGTATGGAGAGTTCTCAGAAAACTAAATATAGAACTACCATATGATCCAGGAATTTCACTTCTGGGTATTTATCCAAAGAAAATGAAAACACTAACTCAAAAAGATATATACACTTCTATGTTTATTGCAGCCTTATTTACAGTAGTCAAGATACAGAAACAATCTAAGTGTTCATTGACGGATTAATGGATAAAGAAAATGTAATCTCTCTCTCTCTCTCTCTCTCTCTATATATATATATATATATATAATTTTTTTTAAATGAGGAAGTCCTACATTTGCAACAACATGATCAGAACTTAAGTAAGATAAGTCAGACAGAGAAAGACAAATACTGTACAATCTTACTTATATGGAGAATTTTAAAAGCAACCAAATCCCCAAATGTATAGATACAGAGAACGTATTGGTAGTTGTCAGAGATGGAGGGTGAGGGATGGGGAAAAAGAGCCAAGGGAGTCAAAAGGTAAAAACTTCCCATTATAAAATAAATAAGTGACTGTGGTTAATAATACTGTATTGTATATTTGAAAGTTGCTAAGGGAGCAGATCTTAAAAGCCATTATGAAAAAGAAATTTTAACTAAGTATTGTAACAGATGTTGATTGACCTTTTGATGATCAATTCACAATACAAATTGCTTCCCTGGTGGCTCAGATGGTAAATAATCTGCCTGTAATGCAGGAGACCCAGGTTTGATCCCTGGTTCAGGAAGATCCCCTGGAGAAGGGAATGGCAACCCACTCCAGTATTCTTGCCTAGAGAATTCCATTCTTCCTCCATGGAGGAGCCTGGTGGGCTACAGTTCACGAGGTCACAAAGAGTCAGACCCAAATGAGTGACTAACACAATAATATTGTATCATTATGTCATACAACTAAAATGAATATAATGTTGTCTGTCAATTATACCTCAATTTATTTATTTATTTTGGTTTTTATTTAAATTTATTTATTTTAATTGGAGGCTAATTACCTTACAATATTGTAGTGGTTTTTGCCATACATTGACATGAATCAGCCATGGGTGTACTTGTGTTCCCCATCCTGAACCCCCCTCTCACCTCCCTCCCCATCCCATCCCTCAGGGTCATCGCAGTGTACCGGCCCTGAACACCCTGTATCATTCATTGAACCTGGACTGGCAATCTGTTTCACATATGATAATATACATGTTTCACTGCTGTTCTCTCAAATCATCCCACCCTCATCTTCTGCAGAGTCCAAAAGACTGTTCCTTACGTCTGCGTCTCTTTTGCTGTATCACATATAGGGCCATTGTTACCATCTTATTCTATATATATGCATTAATATACTGTATTGGTGTTTTTCTTTCTGGCTTACTTCACTCTGTATAATAGGGTCCAGTTTCATCCACCTCATTAGAACTGATTCAAATGTATTCTTTTTAATGGCTGAGTAATACTCCATTGTGTATATGTACCACAGCTTTCTTATCCATTCGCCTGCTGATGGACATCTAGGTTGCTTCCATGTCCTGGCTATTATAAACAGTGCTACGATGAACACTGGGGCTCACATGTCTCTTTCAGTTCTGGTTTCCTCAGTGTGTATGCCCAGCAGTGGAATTGCTGGGTCATATGGCAGTTCTATTTCCAGTTTTTTAAGGAATCTCCACACTGTTCTCCATAGTGGCTATACTAGTTTGCATTCCCAACAACAGTGTAAGAAGGTTCCCTTTTCTCCAACCCCTCTCCAGCATTTATTGTTTGTAGACTTTTTGATAGCAGCCATTCTGACTGGCATGAGATGGTACCTCATTGTGGTTTTGATTTGCATTTCTCTGATAATGAGTGATGTTGAGCATCTTTTCATGTGTTGGTTAGCCATCTGTATGTCTTCTTTGGAGAAATGTCTGTTCAGTTCTTTGGCCCATTTTTTGATTGGGTCATTTATTTTTCTGGAATTGAGCTGCAGGAGTTGCTTCTGTATTTTTGAGATTAGTTCTTTTTCAGTTGCTTCATTTGCTACTATTTTCTCCCATTCTGAAGGTTGTCTTTTCACCTTGATTATAGTTTCCTTTGTTGTGCAAAAGCTTTTAAGGTTTTTTTTAGCTTTTAAGCAAAACAAAACAAAACAAAACAAAAAAACTTAAGCAAAAGCTTTTAAGTTTAATTAGGTCCCATTTGTTTATTTTTGCTTTTATTTCCATTACTCTGGAAGGTGGGTCATAGAGGATCACACGGTGATTTATGTCAGACTGTATTTTGCCTATGTTCTCCTCTAGGAGTTTTATAGTTTCTGATCTTATGTTTAGATCTTTAATCCATTTTGAGTTTATTTTTGTGTATGGTGTTAGAAAGTGTTCTAGTTTCATTCTTTTACAAGTGGCTGACCAGTTTTCCCAGTACCACTTGTTAAAGAGATTGTCTTTTCTATACCTCAATTAAAAAAAAAAGAATTGGATGTATTATATTTGGTACATATGTTCTCTTCTCTACCTTCTTGACTTTTAACTCTCTCCTCTCAATGTACAATCTATATATTTTACAAGCTTTATTTAAATCTTAACTTTCCTCCACCCTCTTTTCCTTTCTCATCCTGAGAATCACTTCAATATATGAATGCCCAATGTAGTGAGCATCTGATCTGCGTAAGTTAACATAGTAATCATTCAACAATATTTGATTGTTAATATATGCATGAATCTGGCTAACTTGCATTGTTTTCTATTTCACGTGTGCTTAGGCCTAGGCTTATTTTAGTCTTGACCTTCAGTAAAACTATAATAATCCTCTCAAGGGATAAAACTATGTCCTTCTTTTTTGGAGGGAAGGAGATGGGGAGGAGGAAGGCTAAATGTGATGTGATGAATTTTGTTGTTATTTTTGTTAACGTGACAGAAACAGCAGAATCAGGAATTCAGATATGCTATTGTATAAAGGATTTTTAAAAAGTCAGGTTAGCTAAATATGCTAAGGATACATTATTAATGACTTCAAAAAATGCTAACATTCATCCTGAAAGCAACACAGAAGTTTTCTAAACAGGCAAATCATATGAGCAAGCAAAGCATTAACTTAGAAATGTTCATCTGGTGGGAGGGCTCAGGATGTACTGATGATGGAAAACTTTGAAATAAGACAAAGCAGTAAGAGGCTATCTCAATAATGTGTGTTTAAGGTAGAATAAAAGATAAGTGATATATTTCCATGACCATCATGTTCTTATAATATGTCAAGAATGGCTATAAACTTTATATATTAGTATATAATTTCATATTATTCTTTAAAATAGTAAGCTAATCATTCCCTCAGTATTATTCATAGAGAATTTGAAGCTAAGGAATTTATGTAGTATCTAAAGTAATAGAAGTACTATTACTGTTGTTTCAAAGATATGGGTATAGATATCGAATGTGAAGGTACAAGGTAAGCTAAAAATCTCTACAAACATTAAATCCTATAATGCTAGAAAATGGGAAGTTGCCATTTATGGGTAAGAATTAAAGTTAGTGACATGGAACCAATTTTCCATTTATTTACTACATGTCTTAGATTAATTTTGTAGAGAACCGACATCTTAGTAATAGTCCCTCTATTCTCAACAAAAATAATTTTACCATATTTGTTTACAAATGATCACTGTTTATAAATATCCAATGCTTCCTCCAAACATAATAATTTACTACCACCAAGAGTGAAATAATCCCTGTATATTTCTTTTCTAGTTGAATGTTCATGAAGAGTTTGGATTGCAAACTTAAGTTGCAAAATTTTAGTACATATAGAATTTAGTATAGGGAATAAAAAAATTATAGGCATTGCATAGATTTTATAAGATTATTATTGTTACTTTTTCTATTGTTATTTTGCAAAATTGATTGCAAGTTTAGAAATTATAGTTTATTCTTGTTCTTTATCCCTTTTTTAATCTTTTTGTGCACATTTCAATTTGTAGCATAAATCTGGACACCTAGTATGTGCCTAATAAATATGAATCACTGTTGCTTTTAAAGAAATCTTTAATTTGTAAATATAGTATTTCTTCTTCCTCAATAAGGATCAGTTACCATTCTCACTTTGCAAATGGAAAAATATTATCCATCTTCTTTCTCCTAAACCAGGCAGCCTCTACGCCTGGACTAACATTTTTCTCAATTAAAATTATATACATTAATTACAACTGTTTTCCAGCATGTGGATAGGGTAGAGAACAGTTGTTCTTAATGTGAAAGAGGACAACCACAGAGAATGACAACAGGAAGCATCTTTCAGGCAATTTACAACTTGAGGCCAAGGCCACATCTGCTCTGACAAATAGGAAAGGGGATTGGGTAATTACCTATGAGGCTGATCCCTGTAGATAGCTACTCTCCCCACACCCCGCAAATCACTTTGCCCTTGAAAGCATTTCCTTCCTTCTCTTACCCTCACATTTTCTGACTAATTATATAGTAAATACCGTGAGGGCAGAGACAGGGTCTTCTACGTCCCACATAACTGGACTGATTGGCTCATTTGGTGCTAATGAGCATAAAGATGTCATTTAGGGTCACAAAAGAGGAAAAACAATATGTTATATTGGAAACTGCCTTGTTTGGATTGGATTGGATTCTGATTTATAGCAGCTACTGGGTGAGTATGGATTTCCCTAACTTCCTGATAGGCCAAATTCAACCTGGTTTTCGGTGTCAATTCAGTTCAACTTTCTCCATGAAGCTTGCCCTGAATATGCCGGTTTGATTTCTGAGTTTAATAGAATCCCTCATATGATTCTTTAGCCCTAAATCACATCCTAATTTTCACTGTTATTTAATTATATCCCTTGCATATGTTGTTTAGTCACTAAGTTGTGTCCGACTCTTAACAACCACGTGAACTGCAGCACACCAGTCTTACCTGTCTTTCACCATCTCCTGGAGTTTGCTCAAACTCATGTCCATTGAGTCAGTGATGTTATCTAACCATCTCATCCTCTGCTGCCCCTTCTCCTTTTGCCCTCAATCTTTCCCAACATCAGTTTCTTTTCCAATGAGTCAGCTGTTTGCTTCAGGTGGCCAAAGAATTGGAGCTTCAGCTTCAGCATCAGTCCTTCCAATGAATATTCAGGACTGATTTCCTTTAGGATTGACTGGTTTGATCTCCCAGCAGTCCAAGGGACTCTCAAGACTCTTCTCCACACCACAATTTAAAAGCATAATTTCTTTGGCACTCAGCTGTCTTTATGGTTTAACTCTCACATCCATACATGACTACTGGAAAAACCATAGCTTTGACTATATGGACCTTTGTTGGCAAAGTGATGTCTCTGCTTCTTAACACACTGCCTAGGCTTGTCATGGTTTTCCTTCCAAGGAGCAAGCATCTCTTAATTTCATGGCTACAGTCACCATCCACAGTTATTTTGGAGCCCAAGAAATTGAAATATGCTACCATTTCCACTTTTCCCCCATCTATTTGCCATGAAGTGATGGGACTGGATGCCATGATCTTAGTTTTTTGATTGTTGAGTTCAGGCCAGCTTTTCCACTCTTTTCTTTCACCCTCATCAAGTGACTTTTTAGTTCCTCTTCATTTTCCTCCAGTAGAGTGGTATCTTCTGCACATTTGAGGTTGTTGATATTTCTCTGTGAAGAAATATACCTCCTTGCACATACCTGTCTCCAAATTAAAATGAAAGGACAAGGACTGTGCATTTAAAAAAAAATTTATGTCCACTCCCACTCCACTTCTTACCCTATTCTCATCCTCAGCCAATGTGAGGATCTGGCACAGGATTGTAGTCAAATGAAAAATGACAATGTGAATGATTCATATAAATATGTTGGGACTTAACAATGCAAACAAACACTCTTCACTTCCAAGGAATTCTTATGAAAAGCTTAGCAAAGTGCTGCCCTTGAAAACTATTCTTCTCCCAGGTAGGTTTATACTTTATGGGGGAGATAGCTGATGGTTACTTTATTCTGTGTTAAATAATTTTTCCTTTCCTATGCTTGTCCTAACCAGTAGACTCAGGATACTTTCCTGGTTGGGAATCCTTCCAGCCTGAAGCATTCTAGTTGGGATTATAATAGTGAGGCAAGTGAAATATTAGATGGTAGCCTAAAAGGTACATAACAAAACTGTTGAATGTCTTTATATTCTTCACTCCATATACAGAGCAGGTCTTTTCCCTTTAGAGCCCCATTGTGTTGGAAACTCCAACAAAGCATGCCCTAGATCCTGTAGCAGTGAGTTGCCTCATCCCTGCCTTGCCAGACAGGTAACAGGCATTACTCTTTCTTCTTTACATCAAGACCCAGCATAACATCTTAATTAGTAAATCCAAAATAAAAAAATTTGCTCTTCAAACACAGATGTATAGAACAGTCTTTTGGACTCTGTGGGAGAGGGAGAGGGTGGGATGATTTGGAAGAATGGCATTGAAACATGTATAATATCATTTATGAAATGAATTGCCAATCCAGGTTCAATGCATGATACTGGATGCTTGGGGCTGGTGCACTGGGATGACCCAGAGGGATGGTATGGGGAGGGAGGTGGGAGCGGGGGCTCAGGATGGGGAACACGTGTTCACCCGTGGTGGATTCATGTCAATGTATGGCAAAACCAATACAATATTGTAAAGTAATTAACCTCCAATTAAAATAAATAAATTAAAAAAAATTGTTTCTGTTGCAATGCTAAAAGAATTCAGAGAAGGTGTTGAATAAAGTAGATTTGAGAAGCAAAACAAGGCTTCATGACTCACAAAGGACCTGAAATAGACTTCACTGGTTGTGTTATTGACCAGGGTTCTTGGCATTCATTAATCAATAGAAATTGATAAAAGGTCACACAAAAAAATTAAGAAAAGTTTTACTGGGGTCCCTGTTGCAGTAGTGGGGAGCAGAAACAAGTAACAGTTCCCCTTGCTTATTTCCCAAGACAGGGGCAAGCTGGTTTCCTTATATATGATGAGGATGGGGGATGAGTCCAGGGGCAGGCCAGAGGGACAGCTTAGGTGGTTTGCCCACCCCTTTGGTGGTGTTATGTGCAGAGGGCATGTGCAGTACCCTGGGTTTGTTTCTGGCTTTTGAGAAGTGGTAGTTCAGTTTTTGGTCTTTTTGTATCCAGTTGTCCATAATTTGCCCCAACTGCTCACGCACACAGTTATTTTCAGTCCCTTATAGTGTCTTTGTATTTTGTTGCTTGAGAAGACATTTGTTCAGGTGCAAGCACTGCAGTAAATGATCCCAGATCCCAGATCCCAGATCCCAGTGTGTCTCCATTGAATAAAAGATAGGAAGAGGAAGGAGGGCATTACAGAGGATTGCACAAACAAAAATATTAGTAAAATGTCTATTCAGTGTCTTCAAAGAGGTTGTAGTCTATTTCACAAACACTACCCTAAATAAATCAAGATAATGTCTATAAATATTGTTCAACCAAGAAATCGTCTCCATTTGGTAAAAATGTTTCAATGTGAGGATGACCACACCTTTCAAAGGAATGCTGTTAATGACACTAGTTATGTCTTTATGGAAAATCAATTAAACTTTCTAGCCCTTGATTTCCTTGTCTTTACAACCGAAATAATGATGCTTGTCCTGTCTCTCTTAGGGTGAAGATGAAGGTCAGATGAGATAATATATGTGAAACACTGGGAAAGAACTGGGGTAAGTATAAGAAATTATTATCTAATTTGTCTGATATATTAGAAGGAATTGCAGTTGTTATCTAAAAATGTGTGTGATACTCATGTGAGTCACTTGTTTTTCAACTCTCTTTCACACAAGGCCAAAACTTCTGTATATAAAATCACCAAGTAGGTGTAGTCAGGTTTGACAAAAGATGATTCTCTTTCCCTTTATTTCTCTTTCACTTTCCAAGATTTTAATCTAAGAAATGCTCAAAAGAAACAACTTGAAAATATCTACTTAGAGCTACTCTCTCTTTTATGTTGGAAGAAGCACAATTCTTATCATTGTTTCTTAAAGTCTAATACAGAAAAAGAAGTTAAAACTTTTGATAAACGAATGAATGAAGTTACAAACAACAAAGACTTGGAATTTATTCATTATTTAACTTAGTAATTTGTACCCAGAATGTATTCAGGTCATTTAAGAAATGGCTCCTTTTCGTTGTGATTTAGATCCACTAGTTAATTGGTTTCTCTGCCTGGCTGATTGTCACTTGAGATGCCTACATTGCTTATAATGTCCATAAAGAGAGCAAATTTATGAATTTAATCTGCTTCAGTTGGTGGGAAACGTGTGGGAACCAGCCTGTGTGCACAGGATTCCCTTGGGTTTGTTTGTTTGCAAGATTACCGCCTCAGAGAAAACCAGGCTGTGTCTGTCTACACAAAACCCACATGACTGGACTACTTATGCTGTGTAGCCAACCAAGTCATTGATTCACTGGCAAGTGTAAATTGCTTGACTGTATTTCTGATTGCCTAATAGTTAATGAATTTGAATTGGCTGATTCAATAATGCTGTGAAGACAGATTCTTTTATATTTTTTTCATGGAAAATATGTATTTCTTCACTTGGAAAGACTAATGATTAGTTTTAACCATCTTCACAAAAAATAATCAGCCTAGACTGATATGAAATATCCTAGTTTAACCGGCAAAAGATCTATACTCTCATCTAGTACTTCTCTCTTTACCTAATGGAGATACTAGGTGAGAGTGCCTAGGAACTCTTGCCCTGGAGAAGGGAATGGCAACCCACTTCAGTATTCTTCCCTGGGGAATTCCATGGACAGAGGATCTTGGCTATAGTCCATGGGGTCACAAAGAGTTGGACACTATGGAGTGACTAACACACATACATACAGAAACTCCTGATCTTAGGAAATGGATTTCAATCTCACACCCCAACTCTTCTCTCTACCATGTACTCGACCTCAACTCCTACTTCCAGCTCAATATTACATAAACGTAAATGAAAATTTTAAATCGGTAGATTTCAAATATGGGCTTCATAATACTGGCCTTCCTCAAATAGAATCCTTGCTTATATAGCCTTCACACATCTAACTACTTGAGACTCATCTCTGTTATAGAGTTATAATAGATTATGAGAGAGGACCTTCCTGGTGGTCTAGTGGTTAAGAATCACCTGTCAATTCAGAGGATGTGGGTTCAATCCCTGGTCTGAGATGATCCCATATGCCACGGGGCAACTAAGCCTGTTGTCACAACTACTGAGCCAGCATACTGGAGCCCATGAGCCACAACTACTGAGCCCATGTGCCACAGATACTGAAGCCCATGCACCTAGAGCCTGTCTTCCCCAACAAGAGAAGCCACTGCTACGAGAAGCCCATGCACCAAAATGAAGACTAGCCCTTAGTTGGCACAACTAGAGAACGCCCATGTGCAGCAATGAAGACCCAGCATAGCCAATAATAAAAATAAATAAATAATTTCTTACAGAACATATATTATGAGAGATTCTATTCAGAGAAATGAAGAGCACAAACAAGGCTTCCCAATGGAGTTGAAGTGTAAGCTTCATGTTAGGCTATGGGTAGAAGCTAGATTAGTAAATAACTAGACAATAAAAGGAAAGGTTTCAGACAAAGGCAGAACTATGAGCAAAGGCATGGAGAATATAAGAAACTGCAATGCTTCTATAGAAGTGGATGGTGCTCAGATTACCTTGAGTATAAACAGGGAGATGAGGCAAGTCGGATAATTAGCTAGTGCTTATGGTGTGGTGGCTCTTGCATTAATTCGATAAACGATAGGTTCTAAAATTTTTCAACATTTGTTTAAGTAATGACAAATACTCCTACAATGGGGCTTTAATTTATAATCCTGGTTTATCGATGGCTCCAGGACACAGAATTGGTGCCAATGCGGTTGAAAGGAGGAAGAGTTTTGTGTTAAAACATGAATACCAATTGGAAAGATGTCGTAGCCAACTAGGTGAGAAATGAGGTCTTAAACTGAAAGGCAGTGAGGTGGGTGTAGAAAAAGAATTATTTCACTTGGCAAGGATACTGTCCAAAAAATAATGGACAAGAGGTCTGCTCTGCCACTGCCTACTATCTCCACAGGCCAGTGCAGTTCTCTTGTGCTAATTTAGGATTGTGGTTAGAATATATTTTACTTTATTTATTTTTAAGCTTCTTATGAAAATCTGTCAGCTGCACACCAATTAATGAACTGAAGGCTGGGCTCAGATTTTATTAGAGGCTATAGGAGATCTCTTGGCATGACAGCCAAACTATTTTCTGCACTCAGAGATGATTCCTCATCTGTGTAGTGGCCAGCATCCCTGGCAAAGCTGCTTTCCTTGCTCAGTAGCCAACCATATCACAGTAGTGTGTTCTGGGAACTATCAGAGCTAAGATCATTCCCCTGGCTTTTACCAGTCATCCATGTGTGTTCTCAAGAGAGAAAATATGATATATACAACAAGTGTAAGACAAAGAGCAAGTCTGAAGGGAGGTTACTTCTCTTTGAGCTGCTTCTGCTCACTTATCAGCCCTGTGATTGTGCATGAATCCTGGACTCTTTCTATATCTCAGCTTCATCTATAATATGGGTAAATACTACACATATTCCATATAATGTTTAAAATTAGAGCAGGAAGCTCACACAGCTACTTTAGAGAGTTGGAAAACAAGGTTGTTTTGTGGATCCAGGGAAATAAGATGTTATACAAAAAACCTGTGCCAACTATAAAGCATTATACAAACATTCACTTATAATATTGCTACATAAGTACTGTATGATGTTTTTGTTTTCTCAGTTCAGTTCAGTTCAGTTGCTCAGTTGTGTCCAACTCTTTGCAACCCCATGAACTGCAGCACGCCAGGCCTCCTTGTCCATCACCAACTCCCAGAGTCCACCCAAACCCATGTCTATTGAGTAGGTGATGCCATCCAACCATCTCATCCTCCATAGTCCCCTTCTCCTCCTGTCCTCAATCCTTCCAAGCATCAGGGTCTTTTCAAATGAGTCAGCTCTTCATATCAGGTGGCCAAAGTTTTGGCTTCAGTATCAGTCCCTCCAATGAACACCCAGGTATGATCTCCTTTAGGAGGGACTGGTTGGATCTCCTTGAAGTTCAAGGGACTCTCAAGAGTCTTCTACAACACCACAGTTCAAAAGCATCAATTCTTCGGTGCTCAGCTTTCTTTATAGTCCAACTCTCACATCCATCCATGACCACTGGAAAAACCATAACCTTGACTAGATGGACCTTTGTTGGCAAAGTAATGTCTCTGCTTTTGAACATGCTATCTAGGTTGGTCATAACTTTCCTTCCAAGGAGTAAGCGTCTTTTAATTTCATGGCTGCAATCACCATCTGCTGTGATTTTGGATCCCAGGAAAATAAAGTCTGCCACTGTTTCCACTGTTTCCCCATCTATTTTCCATGAAGTGATGGGACTGGATGCCATGATCTTAGTTTTCTGAATGTTGAGTTTTAAGCCAACTTTTTCACTCTCCTCTTTCACTTTCATCAAGAGGCTCTTTAGTTCTTCTTCACTTTCTGCCATAAGGGTGGTGTCATCTGCATATCTGAGTTTATTGATATTTCTCCCAGCAATCTTGATTCCAGCTTGTGCTTCTTCCAGCCCAGCATTTCTTATGATGTACTCTGCATATAAGTTAAATAAGCTGCTGCTGCTAAGTCACTTCAGTCGTGTCCAACTCTGTGCGACCCCTTAGACAGCACCTCACCAGGCTCCCCCATCCATGGGATTTTCTGGGCAAGAGTACTGGAGTTGGGTGCCATTGCCTTCTCCGAGTTAAATAAGCAGGGTGGCAATATACAGCCTTGATGTACTCCTTTTCCTATTTGGAACCAGTCTGTTGTCCCATGTCCAGTTCTAATTGTTGCTTCCTGACCTGCATACAGGTTTCTCAAGAGGCAAGTCAGGTGGTCTGGTATTCCCATCTCTCAGAATTTTCCACAGTTTACTGTGATCCACACAAAGTTTTTGGCATAGTCAATAGAGCAGAAGTAGATGTTTTTTCTGGAACTCTCTTGCTTTTTTGATGATCCAGCTGATGTTGGCAATTTGGTCTCTGGTTCCTCTGCCTTTTCTAAAACCAGCTTGAACATCTGGAAGTTCACAGTTCATGTATTACTGAAGCCTGGCTTGGAGACTTTTGAGCATTACTTTATTAACGTGTGAGATGAGTGCAATTGTGTGGAAGTTTGAGCATTTTGTTCTTTATTGTTGTGCAAAAAGTCACCCCAAAAGTTAGATATACAAACCAATATTTATTACCACTCTCAAATCTGTGGATTATCAATCTGGATGGTTTCATTTTTGCTGGCCACAATCAGCCATATGGCTACAGTATCTGATGGCTTGTCTGAATATCTGATAGCTTGCTGGCTAACATCTGTCCTGCTTCCTCTGGAAGAATGCTCATTCTTCAATAGGATAAACTAAACCTCTTCAGAACTTGGAACTTTTAAGTTTTAAGAGTGAAAGCAAAAATTCTGATGTCTTTTAAGGTTTAACTTTAGAGGTCACAAAGCATTATTGTGTCACATTCTATTAATTGGTCAAAGCAAATCACAAGATTAGGTTCAAGGGACAGGGAAAAATATGCTCTATCTTCTGATTTGAGGAGTGACAAAATCATGCTTCAAGGCACATAGGGGGAATTTCTGCAGTCATCTTTGAAAATAATATACCACATATAAATATAATATACATAAAAACATGGTCCAGGCTAAATCAGACACATGGCTCAGGAGCATCAAGATCTAAGCCTAGAATTTCATTTTTATACTTGCTCCTATGTTTCATGTCTATGAGCACCTGGACTGTAAGGCCTCTCTTCAAGAAATTCCAGAAATCACAGGATCCTCAATTGGCCTTATTTTTTCACCCCTTTCCTAGAAATTTTTAACAAAAATTTAAACCAAAAAAAACACACAAAAACCCTGTTGAAATTAATCAATGAATTTAGTAAAGTTGCAGTATACAATTTAACATATAAATATCAGTAGTGCCTCCATACACTAAAAGGAAATTTTCTGAAAAAGAAATAGAGAAATAAATCTCATTTACAACAGCATCAAAATAAATGAATAAATAAAAATAAAACACCCCAGGGAATAAATTTAAACAAAGAAGTTAAACTACAAAACATTGATGAAAACTACAAGATATTGATGGGAAAAAAATTGAAGGAGAGAAAATAAATGAAAAGGTATCCTGTACTCATGGATTGGAAGAATTCTGTTAAAGCGTCAATAGTACTAAAAACCATCTACAGATTCAAAACAATTCCTATCAAGATTCCAATGGCATTTTTTAAAAAAATTAGAAAAAACACTCCTACAATTTACATGGAACCACAAAATTACCCCAAATACCCAAAGAAATACTGAGAAAGAAGATCAATGCAGGAGACATTTTTTAAAAAGTCATATTATAAAGCTATGATAAGTAAAAAAGTATGGTCCCGGTGTCTCCTGCATTGACAGGAGGATTCTTTACAGTCTGAGCCACCAAGGAAGCCCCATAACTATAAAGCTATGGTAATTAAAATAGTATGGTACTGGCATAATAACAAATAAAGAAACAGAGCAGAATCAAGAGCCCCAACATAAACTCAAGCATATACAATCAACTAATATTTGACAGGGGAGTCAAGAATACTTAATGGGGAAAAGACAGTAAATAGTGCTGGGAATATTGGATATTCACATGCACAATAATAAAAGTTGGTTCATATCTTACACCAGTCACAAAAATCAACTCTAAATAAAAACATAAATGTAAGATCTGAAGACATGAACTCTGAGGGAAAATATAGGAAAAAAATTTCCTTGACATGTACCTTGGTATTGATTTTTATACACATCTCAAACATCTCATCTCAAACAAAAGAATCAAAAATAAATGAAATAGAAATTAAGAAAACAATAGCAAAGATCAATGAAACTAATAGCAGGTTCTTTGAGAAGATGAACAATGTTGATAAACCTTAGCCAGACTCATCAAGAAAAAAGGAAGGAGCCTGAAATCAATAGAATTAGAAATGAAAAAGAAGATACAGCTGACACTGCAAGAAGTGCAAGGAATCATAAGAGACTACTATAAATAATCATATGCCAATAAAATGAACAACCTGGAAGAAGTGGACAAATTCTTAGAAAAGAGCAATCTTCCAAGACTGAAGCAGGAAGAAATAGAAAATGTGAACAGACCAATCACAAGCACTGAAATTGAAACTGTGTTTAAAAATCTTTCAAGAAACAGAAGTCCAGGACTAGATGGCTTCACAGGGAAATTCTATCAAACATTTAGAAAAGAGCTAACACCTATCTTTCTCAAACTCTTCCAAAAAATTGCAGAGGGAGAAACACTCCCAAACTAATTTTATGAGGCCACATCACCCTAATACCAGAAAACAAAGATACCTCAAAAAAAAATTATAGGCCAATATCATTGGTAAATATAGGTGCAAAATTCCTCAACAAAATACTAGCAAACCAAATCCAACAACACATTAAAAGAATCACAGACCACAATCAAGTGGGATATATCCAAGGGATGCAAGAATTTTTAATATACATAAATCTATCAATGTGATACACCATATTACAACTTGAAGGATAAAAACAATATGATCACCACAGTAGACGTAGAAAAATCTTTTGACACATTTCAGAGGGATTTCAGGCAAGATGGTGAGGAGTAAGACACAGAGATCACCTTCCTCCCTACATCAAAAA
Source organism: Bos indicus (assembly GCF_029378745.1). Classification (NCBI taxonomy): domain Eukaryota; kingdom Metazoa; phylum Chordata; class Mammalia; order Artiodactyla; family Bovidae; genus Bos; species Bos indicus. The sequence continues at coordinate 44,451,033 of NC_091783.1, forward strand.
TACATATGCATGTGAACCACTCCTACAGAACACCTACTGAATGTTGGCAGAAGATGTCTGTCTTCCAAAAAGGCACGCTAATCCCCACATAAGGGGGGAGGTGGGGAGAGAGACAAAGGAATCCAGACAGAACCTGAATATCTGGGAATGAGCTGTGAAGGAGGAAAAGTTTCTGCACACATGGAAACCCTCTCTTGCGCAGGGACAAGGGTGCAGTTCAGAAACCCAGAGGAGAGCACAGCAACTGGTGTGCAGAAGGCAAAATGGAGAGAATTCTGAACAGAGATCAAAGCCGACCTCCAATACCCATCCTGAGATGTGTGTCTGCATGCCTACCAGGGAGGGTGGGAGGGCTGAGTGCTGAGGCCAAGGCTTTGGAGGTCAGAACCCAGGGAGGGCACTGGGGTTAAGTGTGAAGACAGTCTGAGAGGACTAATATAACACAACTGAGGGGGTCCAGGAAAAAGGCTAAGCCTGCCAGAGAGGCAAGAGATCATTCTCACAGGGATGCTCTAACTCCATGTACTCACAGATGGCAAAACACCACCTTGATGAGTGCCACAGGTGGGGTGAGACATGGCTACAGTCAGTCTCCAACCCCAAAGATGGGAGCACTAGTCATAAGTACAAGTGCAAGAGGCAAGGAGGGATATGGCTGCAGTCAGTCTTCAACCATAGAGGTGGGCATACAGGTTGCACCGTGCAAGTGCCAGAGGCAGGGCAGGACACAGCTGTGGTCAGTCTCCAATCCAAGAGGTGGACATGCTGGTGTTGTAATGGCCACCACAGCTGCTACCAAGTTATGAACATGTGCAGGTCACTGACCACACCTTCTTGGGAACCTGTGCAGCCTAGCACTGTTAAGGGACTGGTGTCATTGTTGCTCAGTCCCTAAGTTGTGTCTGACTCTTTGTGACTCCATGAACTACAGTACACCAGGCTTCCCTGTCTTTCACTATCTCCCAGAGTTTGCTCAAACTCATGTCCATAGAGTCAGTGATGCTATCTAACCATCTCTTCTCTGCCACCCTCTTCTCCTCTTGCCCTCAGTCTTTCCCAGCATCAGGGTCTTTTCCAATGAGTAAGCTCTTCGCATAAGGTGGCCAAAGTATTGGAGCTTTGGCTTCAACATCAGTCCAGCTGATGAATATTCAGGGTTGATTTCTGCATTACCGATCCTGTTCACACTGTCTGCACTGTTCGCTGAACCCAGAGTGGGCAAGGCGTGAGCTAAAAGGCTGTAATAATACTCAAGGAGCTATAGGGACTGCAGACACATTTATTCTCTCCTGGCTGGCACAGCAGCCATAACACAGCCTCTCTCCTAGCTGACAGAGCAGCCATAGCAGCAGCCGTAACATAACCATAGCACAGCCATAATAGAGCCATAGCATAACCTCACATACCATAACCATGATGTTGCTCCAATGTAGCCCCAGTGCAGCAGCAGCCAGGGCTTTCATGGTGAAGCTCACACAGGTGTACCACACAAAGTAGGCTATGACCAAGAAAGTGCCTTGTGATGCATATGCACAGTACTAAAAGAGATTTCAGCTGTAACGTTAACCTTGTGACATGCATGAGCAGTGCTGTAAGTGACCTCAGCTGTTACATAATCAATATTTACAAAAAGTGGGACAAGAGCGAGAGGCCATGGGGCAAGAGAGCCTGACAATGTCATCTTGGCTAGTTTGCTCTGTCCCTGCAATTTCCTTTAAAATAGACTAGTTTGATCTCCTTGAAGTCCAATGTACCCTCAAGAGTTTTCTTCAGGACCATATTCAAAAGCATCAATTCTTTGGCACTCAGCCTTCTTTATGGTTCAACTCTCACATCCATATATGACTACTGGAAAAACCATAGCAATTATTATACACACCTTTGTCAGCAAAGTGATGTCTCCTTTTTTTTTATTTATTTTTTTATTGAAGGATAATTGCTTATAAATTTTCATTTGCTGTCAAAGGAAACCTGATTCAGCCATGGGTATACATATATCCCCTTCCTTTTGAACTTCCCTCCCATCTTCCTCCCCATCCCACCCCTCTAGGTTGATACAGACCCCCTGTTTGAGTTTCACGAGCCATACAGCAAATTCCTGTTGGCTATCTATTTTACATATGGTAATATAAGTTTCCATGTTACTCTTTCCATACATCTCACCCTCTCCTCCCCTCTCCCCATGTCCATAAGTCTATTCTCTGTCTTTTTCTCCATTGCTTGCCTGTACGTAAATTCTTCAGTACCATTTTTCTACATTCCATATATATGTGTTAGAATACAATATTTATCTTTCTCTTTCTGACTCACTTCACTATGTATAATAGGTTCTGGGTTCATCCACCTCATTACAACTAACTCAAGGGCATTCCTTTTTATGGCTGAGTAACATGGCTCAGTTGGTAGAGAATCTGCCTGCAATGTGGGAGACCTGGATTTGATCCTCGGGTGGGGAAGATCCCCTGGAGAAGGAAATGGCAACCCACTCCAGTACTCTTGCCTGGAGACTTCCATGGACGGAGGAGTGGAACAGGCTGCAGTCCATGGAATCACAAAGAGTCAGACATGACTGCAACTAACACTTTCACAACATTCCATTGTGTATATGTACAACTTCTTTTATCCATTCGTCTGTTGATGGACAGCTAGGTTGCTTCTAGCTATTGTAGAAGCATGTTCTAGCTATTATAAATAGTGCTGCAATGAACAATGGGATACATGTGTCTTTTTCAATTTTGGTTTTTCAGGATATATGCTTAGGATTGGGATTGCTGGGTCATATGGTGGTTTTATTTCTAGTTTTTAAGGAATCTGCATATCATCTTCCATAGTGGCTGTATCAATATACATTCCTACCAACAGTGCAAGAATGTTCCACTCTCTCCACACCCTCTCCAACATTTATTGTTTGTAGACTTTTTGATAATGGCCATTCTGACTGGTGTGAGGTGATATCTCATTGTAGTTTTGATTTTCATTTCTCAAATAATGAGCAATGTTGAGCATCTTCTCATGTATTTGTTAGCCATCTGTATGTCTTCTTTGGAGAAATGTCTGTTTAGGTCTTTTGCCCACTTTTTGATTGGGTAGTCTGTTTTTCTGGTATTGAGTTGTATGAGCTGCTTGTATATTTTGGAAATTAATCTTTTGTCAGTTGTTTCATTTGCTATTATTTTCTCCCATTCTGAGGGTTGTCTTTTCACTTTGCCTATGCTTAAAGCTCAAAATTCAGAAAACTAAGACCATGTCATCTGGTCTCATCACTTCATGGCAAATAGATGGGGAAACAGTGGAAACAGTGTCAGACTTTATTTTTGGGGCCTCCAAAATCACTGCAGATGGTGACTGCAGCCATGAAATTAAAAGACGCTTACTCCTTGAAGGAAAGTTATGACCAACCTAGAAAGCATACTCAAAAGCAGAGACATTACTTTGCCAACAAAGGTTCGTCTAGTCAAGGCTATGGTTTTTCCAATGGTCATGTATGAATGTGAGACCTGGACTGTGAAGAAAGCTGAGCACCGAAGAATTGATGCTTTTGCACTGTGGTGTTGGAGAAGACTCTTGAGAGTCCCTTGGACTGCAAGGGGATCCAACCAGTCCATCCTAAAGGAGATCAGTCCTGGGTGTTCATTGGAAGGACTGATGCTAAAGCTGAAACTCCAATACTTTAGCCACCTCATGCAAAGATCTGACTCATTGGAAAAGACCCTGATGCTGGGAGGGATTGGGGGCAGGAGGAGAAGGGGATGACAGAGGATGAGATGGCTGGATGGCATCACTGACTCAATGGACATGAGTTTGGGAAAACTCCAGGAGTTGGTGATGGGCAGGGAGGCCTGGTGTGCTGCGATTCATGGGGTTGCAAAGAGTCGGACACAACTGAGCGACTGAACTGAACTTATCTGAATAGTTTGCTTTGCTGTGCAAAGCTTTTAAGTTTAATCAGGTTCCACTTGTTTACTTTTGTTTTTATTTCCATTACTCTCAGAGGTGGGTCATAGAGGATTTATGTCATTGAGTGTTCTGCCTATATTTTCCTCTAAGAGTTTTATAGTTTCTGGTCTTACATTTAGGTCTTTAATCCATTTTGAGTTTATCTTTGTGTGTGGTGTTAGGAAATGTTTTAATTTAATTCTTTTACATGTAGCTGTCTAGTTTTCCCAGCACCATTTATTGAAGAAGCTGTCTTTGCCCCATTGTATATTTTTGCCTCCTTTGTCAAAAATAAGGTACCCATAGGTGCATGGGCTTATTTCTGGGCTTTCTATCTTGTTCCATTTATCTATCTTTCTGTTTTTGTGTCAGTACCATACTGTCTTGATGACTGTAGCTTTGTAGTATAATCTAAAGTCAGGAAGGTTGATTCCTCCAGTTCCGTTCTTTCTCAAGACTGCTTTGGCTATTCAGGGTCTTTTGTGTTTCCATATGAATTGTGAAATTTTTTCTTCTAGCTCTGTGAAAAATGCCATTGATAATGTAATAGGGATTGCATTGAATCTAGAGATTGCATTTGGTAGTATAGTCATTTTCACAATATTGATTCTTCCTACCCAGGAACATGGAGTCTCTCTCCGTTTATGTCATCTTTGATTTCTTTCATTAGTGTCTTATAATTTTCTGTGTGCAGTTCTTTTGTCCCCTTAGGTAAGTTTATTCCTAGATATTTAATTCCTTTTGTTGCAATGATGAATGGGATTGATTCCTTAATTGCTCTTTCCGATTTTTCATTGTTAGTATAAAGAAATGCGAGTGATTTCTGTGTATTGATTTTATACCCTGCAACTTTGCTAAATTCACTGATTAGCTCTAGTTATTTTCTTATACTATCTTTAGGGTTTTCTATGTACAGTATCATGTCATCTGCAAACAGTGAGAGCTTTATTTCTTTTCCCGTCTGGATTCTTTTTTTCTTCTCTGATGGCTGTAGCTAGGACTTCCAGAACTATGTTGAATAATAATGGTGAAAGTGGACCCTTGTCCTGTTCCTGATCTTAGGGGGAATGCTTTCAGTTTTTCACCGTTGAGAATAATGTGTGCTGTAGGCTTATATATGGCCTTTGCTATGTTGAGGTAGGTTCCCTCTATACCCATTTTTTGAAGACTTTTAATCATAAATGGGTGCTGAATTTTGTCAAAGGCTTTTTCTGCATCTATTGAGATGATCATATGGTTTTCATCTTTCAGTTTGTTAATATGGTGTATCACATTGATTGATATGCATATATTGAAGAATCCTTGCATCCCTAGAATAAACCCAATTGATCATGGTGTTTGAGCTTTTTGATGTGTTGTTGAATTCTGTTTGGTAAAGTTTTGTTGAGGATTTTTGCATCTATGTTCATCAATGACATTGGCCTGTAGTTTTCTTTTTTTATGTTGTCTTTGTCTGATTTTGATACCATGCTGATGATGGCCTCATAGAATGAGATTGGAAGTATTCCCTCCTCTGCAATTTTCTGAAAGAATTTTAGAAGAATAGGTATTAGCTATTCTCTAAATGTTTGACAGAATTCTCCTGTGAAGCCATCTGGTCCTGGGCTTTTATTTTTTGGGAGATTTTTGATTACAGCTTCAATTTCAGTGCTTGTAATTGCGTTGTTCATAATTTCTATTTCTTCCTGGTTCAGTCTTGGAAGATGGAACTTTTCTAAGAATCTGTTGATTTCTTCCAGGTTATCAATTTTATTTCCATATAGTTGTTCATAACAGTCTCTTGTAATCCTTTGTATTTCTGCATTGTCTGTTGTAACCTCTCCTTTTTCATTTCTAATTTTATTGATTTGAGTCTTCTCTTTTTTTCTTGATGAGTCTTGCCAAATGTTTGTCAATTTTGTTTATCTTCTCAAAAAAACACTGTTTAGTTTTATTAATCATTACTACTGATTCTTTCATTTCTTTTACATTTATTTCTGCTCAGATCTTTATAATTTCTTTCCTTCTACTAATTTTGAGGGTTTTTTTTTTTTCCAGTTGTCTTGGGTGTAAAATTAGGTTGTCTATTCGATTTTTTTCTAGTTTCTTGAGGTAGGATTGTATTGCTATAAACTTCCCTCTTAGAACTGCTTTTGCTGCATCTGATAGGTTTTGAGTTGTATTTTCTTTGTCATTCATTTCTAGAATTTTTTTATTTCCCTTTTGATTTCTTTAGTAACCTGTTGGTTATTTAGAAATGTATTGCTTAATCACCATGTGTTTGTGTTTCTTGTAATTGATATCTAGTCTCATAGTGTTGTGGTTGGAGAAGATGCTTGATACTATTTCATCTTTCTTAAATTTGCTGAGGTTTGATTTGTGACCCAAGATGTGGTCTATCCTGGAGAATTTTCCATGTGCACTTGAGAAGAAGATGTGTTCATCTGCAATTGGATGGAATATCCTCAAGATATCAATGAGATCCATCTCATCTAATGTATCATTTAAGACTTGTGTTTCCTTATTAATTTCTGTTTTGATGATCTGTCCATTGGTGTGAGTGCGGCGTTAAAAAGTCTCCTACTATTATTGTGTTACTGTCAATTTCTCCTTTTCTGTCTGTTAGTGTTTGTCTTATGTATTGAGGTTCTCTTATGTTGGGTGCATAGATATTTACAATTGTTATATCTTCCTCTTGGATTGATCCCTTGATCATTAGGTAGAGTCCTTCCTTATCTCTTGTAATCTTCTTTATTTTAAGGTCTATTTTGTCTGATATGAAGACTACTACTCCAGCTTTCTTTTGCTTCCCATTTGCATGGAATATATTTTTCCATCCTCTCACTTTCAGTCTATATGTGTCTTTAGGTCTGAAATGGGTTTCCTGTAGACAGCATATATATGGGTCTTATTTTTGTATCCATTCAGCCAGTCTGTGTCTTTTGGTTGGAGCATTTAAACCGTTTACCTTTAAAGTAATTATTGATATGTATGTTCCTATTGCCATTTTTTTAATTGTTTGGGATTGATTCTGTAGATCTTTTTCCTTCTCTTGTATTTCATGATTATATAAGTCCCTTTAACATTTGTTGTAAAGCTGGTTTGGTGATTCTGAATTCTCCTAACTTACCTGTCTGAAAAGCTTTTGATTTCTCCATCAATTTTGCATGAGATCTTTGTCAGGTACAGTAATCTTGGTTGTAGATTTTTCCCTTTCAGTACATTAAATATACCCTGCCATTCCCTTCTGGCATGCAGAGTTTCTACTGAAAGATCAGCTGTTAGACATATGGGGTTTCCCTTGTATGTTACTTGTTGCTTTTCCCTTGCTGCTTTTAATATTCTTTCTCTGTGTTTAGTCTTGTTAGTTTGATTAGTGTGTGTCTTGGTATGTTTCTCCTTGGTTTATCCTATATGGGACTCTCTGTGCCTCTTGGGCTTGATTGACTATTTTCTTTTCCATGTTGGGGAAATTTTCAGCTATAATCTCTACAAAAATTTTCTCATATCCTTTTTTTTTCTCTTCTTCTGGGACCCCTATAATTTGAATGTTGGTGTGTTTGATATTGTCCCAGAGATCTCTAAGAATATCCTCAGTTCTTTTCATTATTTTTACTTTATTCTGCGCTTCAGAAGTTATTTCCATCATTTTATCTTCCAACTCACTGATTCATTCTTCTTCTTCAGATAGTCTGCTATTAAGTCCTTCCAGAGTATTTTTTATTTCAGTAATTGTGTAGTTTATCTGTATGTTTGTTCTTTAATTCTTCTAAGTATTTGTTAATTGATTCTTGCATTTTCTCCATTTTGTTTTCAAGGTTTTTGATCATCTTTACTGTCATTATTCTGAATTCTTTTTCAGGTAGATTGTCTATTTCCTCTTCACTTATTTGGACTTCTTTGTTTCCAATTTGTCCATTCATTTGTGTATTATATATATATATATATATGTGTGTATATATATGTATGTATATATATAATTTATTGTTTTTGAGGTCTCCTTTTCCCAGACTTCAAGGTTGAATTCTTTCTTCCTTTTCATTTCTGCCCTCCTAAGCTTGGTCCAGTGGTTTGTGTAAGCTCCCTATAGGGTGAGATTTGTGCTGAGTTTCTTTGTTTGTTTTTCCCTCTGATGGGCAAAGCTGAGTGTGGTGGTAATCCTGTCTGTTGATCATTGGGTTTGTATTTTTTTGTTTGTTTGTTGTTTAGGTGAGGCATCCTGCACAGGGTGCTACTGGCAGTTGGGTGATGCCAGGTCTTATATTCAAGTGATTTCCTTTATGTGAATTCTCACTATTTGATACTCCCTAGGGTTAGTTCTCTTGGAGTCAGTGCTCCCATTCCAAAGGTTCAGGGCTTGATCTCTGGTCAGGAATGAAGATTTCAGAAGTGGTTTGTTATAGCATTAAGTAAGATTAAAACAAATACCCAAAAATGAGAAACCAAAGTTGAACCCCAGGTAAATGACAGTTATAAAATCATGCTGCTGCTGCTGCTGCTAAGTCGCTTCAGTCGTGTCCGACTCTGTGTGACACCATAGATGGCAGCCCACCAGGCTCCACCGTCCTTGGGATTCTCCAGGCAAGAACATTGGAGTGGGTTGCCATTTCTTTCTCCAATGCGTGAAAGTGAAAAGTGAAAGGGAAGTCGCTCAGTCATGCCCGACTCTTAGCAACCCCATGGACTGCAGCCCACCAGGCTCCTCCGTCCATGGGACTTTCCAGGCAAGAGTACTGGAGTGGGGTGCCATTGCCTTCTCCAATAAAATCATGCAAATAATAATTAAAATAATACAATATACACATATACATATACACCCATAAGCAAAGTCAAAACAATCCAACTTAAATAAAGTACAGTAGACTGACCCAGCTAACAAAGGAAATCAAAAATTATATTTTCCAGTTAAGAACAAAACTAACTAAAGCACAAACAAAAACAAAACTAAAGCAAGGTGGTAAGTGGGGAATAAAGCATCGAAAACAAAACTAACAAATATGTTGAGAGGAAAGGAAAGAAGGAAAGAAAAGAAATAAAAAATAAATTTATAAAGCTAAATAGAGGTAGATGAAGATGATTTATATACATTAAAGATTAACTGCAAAAGGAAAATCACAGGAGGAAAGGCAAATGAATAAATGTAGAATAAATATAATAAGTTTTAAAAAATTAAAAAGGAAAGAAAAGAAATAAAGAATAGATATGAAAGTTAAATGTGAAGTTGTGGAGTTGCTCAGTCATGTCCGACTCTTTGCCACCACATGGACTGTAGCCTGCCAGGCTCCTCAGTCTATGGAATTTTCCAGGCAAGAGTACTAGAATGGGTTGCCATTCCCTTCTCCAGGGGATCTTCCCAACACAGGGATTGAACCCAGGTCTACCACTTTACTATCTGAGCCACCAGAAAGTTAAATAGAGATAGATAAAGATTTATATACATTAAAGGTTAACTGCAAGCACAATAGGAAAAACAAAGAAATAAATGTAGAAAAAATAATAATAGGTTTAAAAAATTAAAAATTAAATTCAAAAAAGAGAAAAGAAAAGGAAAAAAAAAAAAAAGGAAACTCCACAGAACTGCAAAGCCCAAGGTAGAGGCAGAGGTTTATAAGAACAATAAACAGTGTAACTGAATATACATGCATACATATAAACCCATAAGCCAAATCAAAACAGTCCAACAAAAATAAAGTACAATAGATTGACCCAGTGAACAAAGGAAACCAAGAATTGTTCTACCAGTTAAGAATAAAACTAACTAAAGCACATACTGAAAACAAAACTAAAAGAAGGTGCAAATTGGGGAATAAAGCAATGAAAATAAAATTAACAAATATGTTGAGGGGAAAGGAAAGAAAAAATAAGAAGGAAAGAATAGATATGCCAAGTTAAATAAAGGTAGATAAAGAAGATTTATAAATATTAAAGATGAAATACAAGGGGAAAAGAACAGTAGGAAAAGCAAACAGGGAATAAATGTAGAAATAATAATAACAGGTTTAAAAATTTAAAAAAAAAAAGAGAGAGAAAAGAAAGAAAGAAAAAAAAAAGGGAAAACTCCACAGAACTGCAAAAGCCCAATGTAGAGGCAGAAGTTTATAACAACAATAAAGAATGTGACTGAGAAAAAAAATTTTTTTAAGCTGAAAAGCTTAATTAGATTTCATAGTGCCAATAAAATCAACAACTACAACAGAGAGGGGAAAATAAAGAGGAAAAAGAGGGGGAAAATCCAAAAGAATCTATAGGATAAGTCAAAACATAAGAATAATGAATGTTTTTCTTGAGTCACTGCTATCAGAGTCCTTTTCCTCCCTCGGTGACACAGTCCACCTCACCTCCCTAGGATTCCCTCCAACACTGTGCTGAACTCTGGACCTGCTGTGAGAGCAGCTCAGATTCTAATCTGGTTCTACTCCTGTGTGTTTTCGCCTCCAATGTCTACAGCTATCAGAACTAGTATGTTTTCTTTTGTGGGAGCTCTCAATGTTCTTTTATATTTTCTATAGACACAGAGTCTGTTTAGTTGTTTGTGTGGATTTAATCTGCAGCTTGTACAGCTGGTGGGAAGGTTTTGAATCTTCTTCCTTAGCCACACTGCCCTTAGGTTTCAATTGTGGTTTTATTTCCACCTCTGCATGTGGGTCATCCACTGGGGTTTGCTCCTGTAGCTGCCCTGGAGGACTTGGGTTTGCCCCTGTGAATGCCAGGTGTGGAGGTGGTGCAGCTGCTTGGGTCGTAGGGGTTCTGGCAGCACGAGGTACTCAGGGGAGTTGGTGGCTAGGGCAGCAGGAAATAAGTGCTCTAGAAGGGTATGGCAACCAGTATTGGCCAATACACTCCACTATTCTTGCCTGGAGAACCTACCTGATAGAGAAGCCTCACAGGCCACAGTCTATAGGGTTGCAAAGAGTTGAACATGACTGAAACGACCCTGCACACATAGATGCAAGATTTTTTTTCTTTCCTGCCTGTGGCAGCTCTGATCCCGTTAGAGTTGAGCGTGAAGGTGGCACTGCTGCTTGCCTTGCAGGGACGCTGGCAGCGCAAAGTGTGCAGGGACATGGACTGCCTCTGCTGCAAGAATTATGGCCATATCAGAGTCCCACCACTTCATGGCAAATAGATGGGGAAACAATGGAAACAGTGAGAGACTTTATTTTCTTGGGCTCCAAAATCAGTGCAGAAGGTGACTGTAGCCATGAAATTAAAAGATGCTTGCTCCTTGGAAGGAAAATTATGACCAACCTAGACAGCTTATTAAAAAGCAGAGACATTACTTTGTCAACAAAGGCCCGTCTAGTCAAAGCCATGGTTTTCCAGTAGTCACGTGTGGATGTGAGAGTTGGACTATAAAGAAAGCTGAACACTGAAGAATTGATGCTTTTGAACTTTGGTGTTGGAGAAGACTCTTCAGAGTCCCTTGGACTGCAAGGAGTTCCAACCAGTCAATCTTAAAGGACATCAGTCTTGAATATTCATTTGAAGGACTGACACCGAAGCTGAAACTCCAATACTTTGACCATCTAATGCGAAGAACGGACTCATTGGAAAAGATCCTGATGCTGGGAAAGATTGAAGGCAGGAGGAGAAGGGGATGAGAGGATGAGATGGTTGGATGGCATCACCGACTCAGTGGACATGAGTTTGAGCAAGTTCTGCAAGTTGGTGATGGACAGGGAAGCCTGGTGTGCTGCAGGTCATGGGATCTCAAAGAGTCAGACAGGACTGAGCGACTGAACTGACTAACTGAACTGAGGGACTGATGACCCATAGCCAAATCCCCTGAGAAAGCACACTACCTATGTCAGGCTGCAGGAACTTCCCACAGGCCTATGAAGTATCAGGCATTCCCAACACATCCTTATTTTATCTGCACATCCCTCCCTCTACCAGCCCAACTGACCAAGTGAGCCATTAGCAGCCATGGCTTTCACCCCTCCTTGTCTGGATGGGGAGCAGACCCCAGAGGGCAGCCTACAAACGGAAGTGGGGCCAAAACCAAAGTTGAACACCAGTGGCTGTGTATCAAAAGAAGAGGAAGGGAATTCACTCCTGTAGTCACAGAAGCAACAGATTAACTCACTGCTGTTGACTTGATACTGAGGACTTTGGGGGCAATGGATGACTTTGGAAGCAAGTGCAAGCTGGAGTGTACACAGTCAAAACTCAATCTGATTTGACCCCACAGTGCCTACAGCAGGTCCAAAGCCTCTCCTAGAAATATTGGTTGTCTTCCTGTGTAGGCAGATTACCTCTAGATCAATGCGAGGGAAAGGATACAACTGAGGACACAGGAAAATATTCTTCATACATCTTTTGATTTTTTCTTTCTTTTTGTTTTGTTCTATTATTGTTCTTTTTTATTATTCTATTTTCATAATTTTTTGTTTTTTATGCTTTTATTTTTAAATACTTTTTTCTTGTATTCATAGAAATCTTTTGTTATATTGCATTTTTTCCATGTTTTTGATTTTGCATTTTTGCTGGTCTACTTTTTAGTGTTTGTTTTCATTTATGGGTTTGTATATTGCATTGATTGCTTCCTTCTTTTGATTCCTCTTTTTGTTATTTTTTTTTATTCCCTCTCTTTTTGTGAGTGTGATTATGTGAGTTTCTTAGTGTGCTTTTGTCTGTTTAGTTTTATTTTACCATATGTTTTGGAGTTTTACCTGTCTGTTCTGTTTTTGCTTGTATGTTGGTTTGATTTCTTTTTTCTATTTATTTCTTTCCCTTTTTCTTCTATGATGTGTGGCTTGTGGAGTCTTGGGTCTCCACCAGGGGGCAGACCTGAACCTCTGAACGGGGAGACGCAAATTCAGGATGTTGGACAACCAGAGATCTCCTGCCCCCGTGGAATGTTAATCAGTGAGAACTTTCCCAAAGGGCTCCGTCTCAGCACTAAGATCTGGCCCCACTCCAAGGCCATCAGGCTCCAGTGCCAAATGCTTCATGTAAAAAAGTAGCAAAACAGAAAGACAACCCTGCTCGGTTAGCAGACAGGCTGCCCAAAGACACACAAAACTGAGAGACACCTCAAAACACACCACAGGATGTGGCACTCCTCTTAAGAAAGACAAGATCCAGCTCTACCCACTAGAATACAGGCAATAGTCCTCACTACCAGGAAACCTTCTCAAGGCACTAGTCCCGCCCCACCCATGTGGTAGACCCCACAAGTAAGAGGAACTACACCTTCTAGCCTGCAGAAAGGAGACCCCAAACACAGTACATTAAATAAAACGAAAAGACAGAGAATCAAGCAGCAGATGAAGGAACATGGTAAAATTCCATAAGACCAAACAAATGACGTGGAAATATGCAATCTACCTGAGAAAGAATTCAGAAAAATGATAGTAAAGATGACCCCAAAATCTCAGAAATAAAATGGAGGCACAGCTAAATAGAATGAGGCATGAATCAAGAAGTTACAAGAAATGTTTAACAAGGACTGGAATAAATAAATAATATACAATCACCAATGAACAACATGATAATACAGATAAAAAAGAATATGCAAGAGGGAACTAATAGCAGAATAACTGAGGTAGAAGAACAGATAAGTGAGCTGGAAGATAGAATAGTGGAAATAACTGAAGCAAAACAGGATAAAGATAAAAGAATAAAAAGAAATGAGGACAGCCTCAGAGACCACTGGGAAAGCCAAAAGTGCACCAACATTTGAATTATAGGGTCTAAGAAGAAGAAGAGAAAACAAAAAGGTATGAGTAAATATTTAAGGAAATTAGAGTTGAGAACTTCTCTAACATGGGAATGGAAATAGCCACCCAAGTCTAGGAAGCCCAGAGACTCCCATATAAAAAGTCTCTTTTAAGGGGAGTGCATTTTTAAGGGGGGTGTGACACTCCTAAGGGGTGTGCCACACCCAGTGGTGTGTTTTGAGGTGTCTCTCAGTTTTGTTTGCCTTTGGGCAGCCTGTCTGCTAATGGGTAGGGTTGTTTTCCTGTTTTGCTAGTTTTTTACTCCCATATAAGGTAAACCCAATGAGAAACATATAAAGATGTTTCTGCAACTTGCTTCATTATAGCAAGTACATGAGAAGAGCCAAAGAGAGAGAACAAACAAGACAGAAGTCACAGTAGAAGTCACAGTTGCTGCTGTTGCTAAGTCGCTTCAGTCGTGTCTGACTCTGTGCAACCCCATAGATGGCAGCCCACCAGGCTCCCCCATCCCTGGGATTCTCCAGGCAAGAACACTGGAGTGGGTTGCCATTTCCTTCTCCAATGCATGAAAGTGAAAAGTGAAAGGGAAGTCACTCAGACGTGTCTGACCCTCAGCAACCCCATGGACTGCAGCCTATCAGGCTCCTCCATCCATGGGATTTTCCAGGCAAGAGTACTGGAGTGGGGTGCCATTGCCTTCTCCTCCATATTTGAAAATAACAGAACTAAGGTCTTGTAGGCTTAAATGTTTTTCCCCAGAGCATATAGCACCTGGTGGTAAAAATTATTTAATAGAGACTCAGCAGCCTACCTAAGTATCTACATCTGTAAAATGGGATTAGTAATATTGGGTTGTCTTTCTCCCTCTGTTACGGAACACAGATCCAGTTGCTCACCACTCAAAAATCAATACCCAAGAAAGAGGCAAATGTTGGCAGAAAGGAAAGTTGATTTTAATCAGAATACCGACAATCTGGAGAAATGGTAGACACCCTGTCCCCCAAAATCAGCTCCAAAGTTTCTGCTCAGAAATGAAAGATTTTAAAGGGAAAAGGGAAGTAGTCCCATTTAATCATTGAGTTAGGGGATCATACTAGTCTCTGTCTCACACTGCATATAGGTTTGTTAACTCCTTGTAACCTTTCTTTAGTTCCTATCTCGTTCATACAGTTGTGTTTCCCCCACCCCCCCCCCCACAGTTTGTTTGCCAGATTACTAAAGGGGAAGCTAGGAAGGAGATCTGGTCATCTGTTAATTATTTATTCTTCATTTCTACTTCTATAACCTATGGAAAGTATCAACAGATTTGGCAAGCTATTCTTTGATTAAAAGATTGGAAAGATACGCTAGGGCCAAGAATGAGTAGAGCATGGAAGGACCTGATTTAAAAGTGAGTTACAATGTAGCTTTGCTAAATTAATATGAAAAGGGATTTCTTGCTGAGAATGGCTTCCTGCAATGAAATGCTTACACCCCTACTCTCATACCCCAGGTTTCCCTCATGGTTCAGATGGTAAACAATCCACCTGCAATGCAGAAGACCTGGGTTCAATCGCTGTGTCAGGAAGATCCCCTGGGGAAGGGAATGGCTACTCACTCTAGTATTCTTGCCTGGAGAATCCCATGGGCAGAGAAGCCTGGCGGGCTATGGCCCATGGGGTGGCAAAGAGTCAGATGTGACTGAGCGACTAAGCACACATGCATGCCCGCACCCCACCCCCTCATCAGACATCATTTCATTTCTATGGGATTAGGGTTTGAGCAATCTCTGGGGCTTGGTGATAGGGAAGCCTGGTATGCTACAGTCCATCGGGTTGCAAATAGTCGGATATGACTGCATGACTGAACTGAACTGAACTGAATGGAACTTACTTGCCATTACATATAAGGGCAATGTGTACTTGCTTCCTAAGTTGCTTCAAAATTGTCCTACTCTTTGCAACCTTATGGACTGTAGCCCACCAAGTTCCTCTGTCCATGGGATTCTCCAGGCAAGAATACCAGAGTGGGTTGCCATGCCCTTCTCTAGGGGATCTTCCTGACCCAGGGATTGAACCTGCATCTCTTACCTCTCCTGCTTTAGCAGGCAGGTTCTTTACCACTAGTGCCACCTGGGAAGCCCTTGTAAAGGTAGAGCAAGCTACAATTATTTTCATGCCCACAAATATGTAAATTGTTATTATGAGCAATAGTGCTAATACTGTTCTCTCAAGGTCATTTCTTAGAATTATGAAAGCAAAATAGTCAGTATTGCTCAAGATGGCACAGCTTCTATCATGGTTGAAATCTGGTTATCTTGCAGTTAGCTTTTTCCCTCTGGTGGCACTTACAGCATTTATAAAATGACTCAGAAATGTGCATCAGATACTGAATCTGTGACTTTCCTGTCTTAATCATTAACTCTTTAAACCTACTATTCTATTATAGTTGGGAGGTTTGGCGACTTCAGCTTTTCTACAAACAAGAGGCAGGGTACTGGGAGGAACCTTTCTATTTGAGGGTGATGGGTGGAAGGTTCTGTTCAGTTCTACTTCAACAAAGATCTGAGAAACTACATAAATCTAAAAAGTGAAAATGCTTTACAAGAGATAAAATGATAGCTATTCAAAGTTCAGTTCATCTCAGTTGCTCAGCCGTGTCTGACTCTTTGCGACCCCATGGAATGCAGCACACTAGGCCTCCCTGTCCATCACCAACTCCCAGAGCTTGCTCAAACTCATGTACATCAAGTTGGTGATACCATCTAACCATGTCATCATCTGTCGTCCCCCACTGCTTCTACCTTCAATCTTTCCCAACATTAGGGTCTTTTCCAAGGAGGAGTTCTTCACATCAGGTGGCCAAAATATTGGAGTTTCAGCTTCAGCATCAGTCCTTCCAATGAATATTCAAGACTGATTTCCTTTAGGATTGACTGGTTTGTTATCCTTGTAGTCCAAGGAACTCTCAAGAGTCTTCTCCAATACCACAGTTCAAAAGCATCATTTCTTCAGCACTCAGCTTTCTTTATAGTCCACCTCTCACATCCACACATGACTACTGGAAAAACCATAGCTTTGACTAGACGGGCCTTTGTTGGCAAAATAATGTCTCTGCTTTTTAATAAGCTGTCTAGGTTGGTCATAGCTTTTCTTCCAAGGAGTAAGTGTCTTCTAATTTCTTGGCTGCAGTCACCATCTGCAGTGATTTTGGAGCCCAAGAAAATAAAGCCTGTCATTGTTTCCATTGTTTCCCCATCTATTTGCCATGAAGTGATGGGACTGGATGCCATGATATTAGTTTTTTGAATGTTGAATTTTAAGCCAGATTTTTCACTCTCCTCTTTTACTTTCATCAAGATGTTCTTCAGTTCCTCTTCACTTTCTGCCATAAGGGTGGTATCACCTGCATGTCTGAGGTTATTGATATTTCTCCCAGAAATCTTGATTCCAGCTTATGCTTCATCCAGCCTGGCATTTTGCACGATGTACTCTGCATATAAGTTAAATAAGCAGGGTGACAGTATACAGCCTTGATGTACTCCTTTCCCAATTTGGAGCCAGTCTGTTGTTCCATGTCTGGTCCTAACTGTTGCTTCTTTGCAAAGTTAAATTGTTTTAATTATTATTTCTATTAATAATAATGTTAGTGGGACTTAGGCTTAGGACTAATAAATTTGTGAGATAAAATTTATTTTTACTCCTCCTTTTCTTTGGTGATACTCCTACAAGCTTTGGGGGAGATTAATGCATGTACAACCTGTTGTGGAAGTGGACAGAGCTAAATATTATATATTCCTTCCCACTGGCATGTTTTCAGTGTCACTTACTAGGTTTTTCTGTTCCCATTGCACTTCATCAGTGCCTACCAACCTTGGGTTCCATTCAGAGAAGTTCTCTCTCATTATTGGCAATGTCTATTCAAGCTAAAAAAGAATGCTTCCTTCCTGAATAGTCCATCTGTGAAAAGGATGGGTCTGGGATACTGCAGAGAGCCAAATATGCTGCCATCTTACCTATCTATATCTTAGCAGTCACAGTAGATGAAAGAAGAGGTCCGTCACTTCTGTGGAATCCTAGCCATCAGAGTGTTTTCACATGTACATGAAACATTGCCTCGCTTATCCTCAGAGCTGCTATTTTCTGAGGATCCACTTTGTATTTTACACTTTTTAAAACATCTCAAGGATCATCTTTGATTTTTAAATACACACACACACACACTCAAGTGAACAGAGGAGATAGAGGCTAAAGAAGGTTAAATCTTTTGGCCATCTTCAAAACCAATAGAAGAACAATTAATCAGCTCAAAATGAGTCTGATTCAAATGCACAAATTTGTGGGTTTTTTTCCACGTGGCCATGAATTTTCAAGTTCATTGTATTCTCCAGTAGATTCTAGGCAGCAGGAAGAAATGAGTTTACTTGATTGTAATTTCAGTGCCTGGCACAGGGTTGGAATTAGTATTGGTTAATAATTAACATGAGCTGTATGAAAAGGCAAGAGGATATGACACTGAAAGATGAACTCTCCAAGTCAGTAGGTGCCTAATACGGTACTGGAGAAGAGTGGAGAAGTAGATCCAGAGAGAATGAGGAGGTTGAGCCAAAGCAGAAACCACACCCAGTTGTGGATGTGTGTAGTGGTCAAAGTAAAGTTCAATGCTATAAAGAACAGTATTACATAGGAACCTGGAATATTAGGTCCATGAATCAAAGTAATTGAGGATGTGGTCAAATAGGAGATGGCAAGAGTGAACATCAACATTTTAGGAGTCAGTGAACTAAAATGAACGGAAATGGTGAATTTAATTCAGATGACCATTATATCTACTACTATGGGCAAGAATCCCTTAGAAGACATGAAGTAGCCCTCATAGTCAACAAAAAAGTCCAAAATAGTGCAGTACTTGGGTGAAATCTCAATAATAACAGAATGATCTTGGTTCATTTCCAAGACAAACCATTCAATATTACAGTAATCCAAGTCTATGCTCCTACCACTAATGCCAAAGAAGCTGAAGTTGATCAGTTCTGTGAAGACTTAAAAGTCCTTCTAGAATGACCACCAGGAAAAAAAAATAAAAAAAGATGTCCTTTTCATCATAGAGAATTGGAATGCAAATTAGGAAGTCAAGAGATACCTGGAGTAACAGGCAAGTTTGGCCTTGGAGGACAAACGAGTCAGGGCAAAGGTAAATAGAGTTTGTCAACAGAACACACAGGTCATAGCAAACACCCTCTTCCAACAACACAGGAGATGACTGTACACATGGACATCACCAGATGGTCAATACCGAAATCAAATTGATTACATTCTTTGTAGTCAAAGATGGAGAAGCTCTATATAGTTAGCAAAAGCAAGGCATGTGACTCAGACCGTGACTCAGATCATGTGCTCCTTATTCCAAAATTCAGACTTAAAGTGAAGAAAGTAGGAATATCACTAGGCCATTCAGGTATTATCTAAGTCAAATCCCTAACAATTATACAGTGCAAGTGACAAATAGATTCAAGGAATTAGATCTGATAGACAGAGTGCCTTAAGAACTATGGATGGAGGTTCATAATATTGTTCAGGAGGTGGTGACCAAAATAATCCCCAAGAAAAGAAATGCAAAAAGGCAAAATGGTTGTCTGAGGAGGCTTTACAAATAGTGGAGAAAAGAAGAGATGCGAAAGGTAAAGGAGAAAGGGAAAGATACACTCAACTGAATGTAGAGTTCCAGAGAATAGCAAGGAGAGATAAGAAAGTCTTCTTTAGTGAACAATGCAAAGAAATAGAGTAAAACAATAAAATTGGAAAGACTAAAGATTGCTTCAAGAAAATGGGAGACACCAAGGGAACATTTCATGCAGAGATGGGCACAATAAAGGACAGACAAAGCAAGGACCTAACAGAAGCAGAAGTGATGAAGAAGAGGCAAGAATACACAGAACTAATAAAAAAAAGGTTTTAATGAACTGGATAATCATAATGGTGTGGTCACTCACGTACAGCCAAACATCCTGGAGTGTGAAGTGGGCCTTAGGCAGCAACTACAAACAAAGCTAATGGAGGTGATGGAATTCCAGCTGAGATATTTCAAATCCTAAAAGATAATGCTATTAAAGTCAGTATGACATACTCAATATGCAGTAAATTTGGAAAACTAAGCAGTGGCCACAGGACTGAAAAGGGCAGTTTTCCTTTCAATCCCAAAGAAAGGTAATGCCAAAGAATGTCCAAACTAGGTACAATTGCACTCATTTCACATGCCAGCAATATTATGCTCAAAATCCTTCAAGCTAGGCTTCAAAAGTTTGTGAACTGAAGACTTCAAAATGTACATGCTGGATTTAGAAAAGGCAGAGGAACCAGAGAGCAAATTGCCAACATCCATAGGATCATAGAAAAAGTAAGAGAATTCCAGAAAACATCTACTTTTCTTCATTGCCTATGCTAAAACCTTTGACTGTGTGGATCACAACAAAGTGTGGAAAATCCTTCAAGAAATGGAAATACCAAACCACCTGACCTGCCTCCTGAGAAATCTGTATGCAGGTCAAGAAGCAATAGTTAGAACTGGACGTGGAACAACAGTCTGGTTCCAAATTGGGAAAGGAATACATTAAGGCTGTATATTATCACCCTGCTTATTTAACTTCTATACAGAGTACATCATGTGAAATGCTGGGCTGGATGAAGCACAAGCTAGAATCAAGATTGCTGGGAGAGAGAGAAACAACCTCAGCTATGCAGATGATACCATCTTAATGGGAGAAAGTGAAGAGAAACTAAAGAACCTCTTGATGAGGTTGAAAAAGGAGGGTGAAAAATCTGGCTTAAAACTCAACATTCAAAAAACTGAGATCATGGCATTGGTCCCATCACTTCATGGCGAATAGATGGCGGGAAAATGGAAGAAGTGGCAGATTTTATTTTCTTTGGCTCCAAAATCACTGTGGATGGTAACTGTAGCCATGAATTTAAAAGACATTTGCTCCTTGGAAGAAAAGTTATGACCAATCTTGACAGCATATTAAAAAACAGAGACACCACTTTGCTGACAATGTTCTGTATAGTCAAAGCTAGGGTTTTTCCAGTAGTTGTGTAAGAATGTGAGAATTGGACCATAAAGAAGGCTGAGTGCCAAAAAATTGATACTTTCAAACTGTGGTACTGGAGAAGAGTCTTGAGAGTCCCTTGGAGAGCAAGAAGATCAAACCAGTCAATCCTAAAGAAAATCAACCCTGTGTATTCAGTGGAAGGACTGATGCTGGAGCTGAAGCTCCAATACTTTGGCCACCTGATGCAAAAAGCTTACTCACTGGAAAAGACCCTGATATTGGGAAAGATTGAGGGCAGAAGGAGAAGAGGGTGACAGAGGATGAGATGTTTGGATGGTATCACCGCTTCAATGAACATGAGTTTGAGTGAACTCCGGGAGATAGTGAAGGACAGGGAATCCTGGCACTCTGCAGTCCACAGAGTCGTGAAGCATCAGACGCGACTTAGCGACTTAACAATAACAATAATTAGCATGTTTTGCCATTTCAGATATATTTATCATTTTATCATCCTTTCTAAGCTCCTTGAGGGCAGTATTTTGCATTACATTCCCCTCGGCAGCCAGACAATCCTCCAATGTATTAAAGATGTTGTTTATTTCTCCTCACCTTAACTGTCACTTCACAAGTAACAGGCAAAATCATGAGTCCCATGACTGCATGTAGAAATGGTTCTTTTTCCAGAGATTAAATGCCTAGCCCCAGTTAGCCAATAAATGCCTTCCATTAGATGGTTTCATATCACACTATTCTGAAAAAAAGAATAAAGTGAGTGTCCTACGAATGTTGTTCCTTGCATATGAAGAATGCTACCTCATACTGAGGGCTTCCCTTTAATTTGTTCTAAATAATTTCCTTCACACATCAAAGAAGGCATCCTATTCTTTTATGTTTCTTGTTGAAAGCCAGTTTAACCACACATGTGACGAAATAAGAGGAAATCTGGAGTTTCTGGATGGTTTTTACATTTTTTTCCTGATGTATTTTATTCCAAAATAGTTGTTCTTCCAAGAATCTGTCATGGTATCTTGGTAGTCCCCTCTGGCTGCCCACATTTTAACATTACCCCAGCTGGAAACATTAGCCTAGCTCAACTGTGTGTGCAATTAAAGTGTTTGCTTAGAGAGCGACCCATCAAAAGTACAAAATAACAACCAAGTATCATTTTGTCAGTCTGTGTTGCCAGTACAACTCTTCTTGATATTTTCCCAAATTTGTCTCATATTCACTCACCTTGTTTCCATTTTTTGGCTCCTTGTTCCCTACCTTCTTGAAGTATGGAGAACAGTAATGTCCCTTTCAAGTTAGTTCCTCACTCTTTTCCCAAACATTCTTTATTTCACTTATTTATTGTCCCGGGGCTCACAATAATCCGGAGATTCACTGAATTCCAATTTAGTATTTTCTTTGTCACTAAACTCATCTCTTTATCACTGTTTAAGTCTTAACAGTATGCATTAGTGCCAGAAAATATAACACTTATCTAACAGCTGAGCTACAAAGAATAGTCCCCTAAATATCTTGCCCTTTATCCAGGAGCTATAAAAGAGAGGAAAAAAAAATTCTCTTTAACTTAATGTCAGCCTCCAAGCTCCAGCTCTGCTGTCTACAATTGTAATAACAACAATCATTGGTACAATTTAAGCCTCTTTGAAGATTTACTAAATGTACAAAATGTTGTGATAATACTTCAATTCTCTTTGTGTAAATTTTCGAGTATTAAGTCATTTGGAGTAAAATATGTGGTTTTACATTTGTCAGTACTGACATTAAGGAACCCTCCCTCATGGGAAATTTCTCAAATACATGGAAAATAGAAGTTAGATCACACAAACTCCAAGATGAATCTGTTAAAAACAAAACTCAGACCCCAGTACAGCAGAGGTGGTAGCCTATGGGTCCCTCCTGGGTCCCTTGGACTTTGTGTTCTGAGGCAGCTCAGTCAACCCAGTGGTGGAAACACAGGAAGAACCTCTCTGCCACCAGTGCCCAATAGAAAGGCACCTTCCTATTTGTGTCTGACAGTGACAGACTCTGGAGTGATGCGAGGTTTGGTCCAGAGCTAGACCGCTGCATTCTCATAACAAAAATGTGTTTCTCCCCTGGGTCAGATTCTCCCACCCAGGCTTTTGATCAAGAAGCATCTTCAAACAGTTGCTAAGCATCTTACATATAAAACATGAATAAGACGCTGAATGTTATAAGGATGTGGAGGAAATAATTTAAAAACTTGAAAGCTGTGAAGAAAATGAAAAACAAGCAATTGTTTTTATTTTTATATATCTTCTGGATATAAAGCCGTTGATTAGTTTAGAAATGTAGGATTGATTTAAAATGCTTATAAAATTCTCAGTTTGGGTAGAGTGAATTACTCAAAGGCTCCCCAGATAGCTTTAGGAAACTGAAGTTATTTTTAAAAGGTAATGGAGAATATTGAGCCTTAGATATAAAAAAGACTAAATATTGTTTGGGTGACATTTATAATTTTATATTTTATTTCTAAGCTTTTATGTCTCCATAAACAACATTCTGTTGGGTCCCACATAAGGCAATTTAACTAGACATAAAACAATTTCAGCAAAAAGTCTTCCTTTGTACTCATTATCTAGTTAACTTTGATATTTCAGAAGTGGTTTGGGGAATCTGGTGCTGATTCATACAGAAAATAAGTGAAGAATAAAGAAAGAATTCTTTTTTTTAAATTTTATTTTATTTTTTAACTTTACAATATTGTATTGGTTTTTCCATATATCAACAAGAATAAAGAAAGAATTCTTGGCCTATAGTATTGGGTCCCACTCCCAACTGCATAACCTTTTAACAGTGTGCTTTAAGGAAAACACTTCAAGCTGAGTGGTAGTTTTTCATCTGACAATGAGAATATCAGTGTATTTCTTATCCACCTTACAAGATTGCTATGAGACTCAAGATAATTTGGAAGAGCTTCCTAGTGAATACTATAATGTATTATTTCATTATTCATATTCAAGTACCTCCACTAAAATGCTGCTTCTTTGTTCATGCAGTCCACATTAATCAGTGAAAATAGATTCTGTTGAATTCAACAAGTTTTGAGCACCTTGGTCTGTCAATATTTACTCACATATATTCATTCTAGGTCTAAGTTTTGGAGACAGCTTTTAATCACAGCTCCCAAAAGCCCAAGGGCTATAACACTAACAGAGTTCCAGCAGAGCAGATGATAATTTGATCATTGCATTAAACATGCAACATCATGGTATTTGCAAATAAAGAGTTTCATATATTCTTTTCCAATATTCACACCTTTTGTTGATTTTCTTTCCTTATCACACTGGCTAGAACTGTCAGAAAAATGTTGAATAAAAATATTAATAGAAAAAATCCATATCTCCTAATATCTTGCTACTCCTTATTTTTCACCATGTTTTTGAAGAATGCAGAACAAAACACCTGTGACTTGGGTTTTCTGGAGTCTCTTCTTGATTAAATATTTGTTGTGTTTTATGGCAGGTGTCACAGAAAACTAATCAAACTAATCACATGGATCACAGCCTTGTCTAACTCAATGAAACTATGAGCCATCCTTTGTAGGGCCACCCAAGACGGACAGGTCATGGTGGAGAGTTCTGACAAAATGTGGTTCACTGGAGAAGGGAATGGCAAACCACTTCAGTATTCTTGCCTTGAGAACCCCATGAACAGTATGAAAAGGCAAAAAGATAGGACACTGAAAGATGAGTTCCCCAGGAATTCACCAGGTCATTAGGTGCCAAATATGCTACTGGGGAATAGTGGAGAAATAACTCCAGAAAGGATGAAGAGACAGAACCAAAGTGAAAACAATGTCCAGTTGTGGATGTGAGTGATGATGGAAGGAAAGTCCAATGCTATAAAAAACAGTATTGCATAGGAACCTGGAATGTTAGGTCCATGAATTAAAGTAAGTTGGAAGTGGTCAAACAGGAGATGGCAAGAGTGAACAGCAACATTTTAGCAATCAATGAGCCAAAATGGACTGGAATGGGCAAATTTAATTCAGATGACCATTATACCTACCACTGTGGGCAAGAATACCTTAAAAGAAATGGAGTAGCCCACATAGTCAGTAAAAGAGCCTGAAATGCAGTACTTGAGTGCAGTCTCAAAAATGACAGAATGATCTTGGTTCGTTTCCAAGGTAAACCATTCAATATCACAGTAATCCAAGTCTATTCTCCAACCACTAATGCCAAAGAAGTTAAAGCTGAACAGTTCTATGATGACCTAGAAGACCTCTTAGAACTAACACACACACACACAAATGTCCTTTCATCATAGGGTACTGGAATGCAAAAGTAGGAAGTCAAGAAACACTTGGAGTAACAGGCAAATTTGGCCTTGGAGTACAAAATGATCAGGACAAAAGCTAACAGACTTTTGCCAAGAGAACGCACTGGTCATAGCAAACACCCTCTTCCAACAACACAAGAGAAGATTGTACACATGGACATTACCAGATGGTCAACACCGAAATCAGATTGATTATATTCTTTGTAGCCAAAGATGGAGAAGCTCTATACAGTCAGCAAAAACAAGACTGGGAGTGGACTCTGTCTCAGATCATGAACTCATTGCCAAATTCAGACTTAAATTGAAGAAAGTGGGGAAAATCACTAGACCATTCAGGTATGACCTAGATCAAATCCCTTACAATTATACAGTGGAAGTGAGAAATAGCTTCAAGGGATTAGATCTGATAGACAGGGTGCCTGAAGAACTATGGATGGAGGTTTGTGACACTGTACAGGATGCTGGGATAAAAATCATCCCCAAGGAAAAGAAATGCAGAAAAGCAATATGGTTGTCTGTAGAGGCCTTGTAAATAGCTAAGAAAAGAAAAGTAGTTTTCACAGGACTAGAACAAAACATTTCAAAATTCGTATGGAAACACAAAAGACCCCAAACAGCCATAGACATCTGAGAAAGAAGAATGGAGCTGGAGGAATCAAATTTTATGACTTCAGATTACACTACAAAGCTACAATCATCAAGACAGTATGGTACTGTCACAAAAACAGACATATAGACCAATGAAACAAGGGAGAAACCAAGAAATAAACCCCCACATCTATGGGCACCTTATCTTTGACAAAGGAGGCAAGAATATACAATGGAGATAAGACAGTTTCTTCAATAAGTTGTGCTGTGAAAGCTGGACAACTACACATAAAAAAATGAAACTAGAACACTTCTTAACACCATACACAAAAATAAACTCAAAATGAATTAAAGACTTAAAGGTAAGGCTAGAAACTATAAATCTCTTAGAGGAAAACATAGACAGTATACTCTGACATAAATTGCAGCAAGATCCTCTTTGTCACATCTCTTAGAGTAATGGAAATAAAAACAAAAATAAACAAATAGGACCTAATTAATCTTAAAAATTTTTGTACAGCAAAGGTAACATTGAATAAGATGAAAAGATAACCCTCAGAATGGGAGAAAATAATTGCAAATGAAACAATTGACAAAAACTTAATCTCCAAAGTACATAAGCAGCTCAAACAGCTCAGTATCAGAAAAGCAAACAGCCTAATCATAGAATGGACAGAAGACCTAAACAGATACTTCTCTAAAGAAGACATGCAGATGACCAATAAACACATGAAAAGATGCTCAATATTATTAATTATTAGAGAAACTCAAATCAAAACTACAATGAGGTATTGACTCACACCAGTCAGAATGGGCATCATCAAAATACTTACAAACAACAAATGCTGGAGAGGATGTGGTGAAAAGGGAACTTTATTACACTGTTGGTAGGAATGTAAATTGATACAGCCACTATGTAGAACAGTATGGTGATTCCTTAAAAAACTAGGAATAGAACTACCATGAAAGTGAAATGAAAGTGTTAGTCATGTTTGACTCATTTTGACCCCAAGGATTGCAGTCTACCAGGCTCCTCTGTCCATGGAATTCTCAAGGCAAGAATACTGAAGTGAGTAGCCATTCCCTTTTCTAGGGGATCTTCCCCACTCTGGGATTGAACCCAGGTCTCACACATTGCAAGCAGATTCTTTACTGTCTGAGCCACCTAAAACTACCATATACCCAGAAATCCCTCTCCTGGGCACATACTCTGAGAAAACCATAACTGAATAAGACACAAGTACCCCAATACTCATTGAAGCATAATATACAATAGTCAGGACATAGAAACAACCTAGATGTCCATCTACAGATGAACATATAAAGAAGCTTTGGAACATATATGCATTGGAATATTACTCAGCCATAAAAAAGAATGAATTTGAGTCAGTTCTAATGAGATGGATGAACCTAGAATCTGTGATACAGAGTGAAGTAAGTCAGAAAGGGAAACAAATGTCATATGTTTACACACACACACACACACGCACACACATATATATATGGAATCTAGAAAAATGGTATTAATGAGCTTATTTGTAGGGAATAAATGGTGATGCAAATATATAGATTGAACTGGTGGGCACAGTGGGGGAAGGAAAGAGTGGGACAAATGAAGAAAGAAGCCTCAACACATATATACTACCATGTATAAAATAGACAGCTAGTGAGAAGTTGTTGTATAACACAGGGAGCTCAACTTGGCACTCTGTGATGACCCAGAGGAGAGGGATGGGAAGATGGGATGAAGGCTCAGGAGGGAGGTGCTATATGTATAATTATGGCTGATTTATGTTGTTCTACAGCAGAAATCAACACAACATTGTAAATCAATTTTTCCTCAAATTAAAAAAAAAAAAAAGGCTAGAGCTTGAACTTTTAACACCCTGCCATATTGCTTTCCTATGTTCTGCAAAACTGTTTCATTATCTTAAGCTACAATTTCAAGCCACCTGTTCCAGGGAATGAATCACTCAAGTTACTTCTCAAGTGTACAAT
Source organism: Bos indicus (assembly GCF_029378745.1). Classification (NCBI taxonomy): domain Eukaryota; kingdom Metazoa; phylum Chordata; class Mammalia; order Artiodactyla; family Bovidae; genus Bos; species Bos indicus. The sequence goes on from NC_091783.1 coordinate 44,478,555, forward strand.
ACTACTTTTACAAATATTTAATAAACCCTTGTGTTGATGAGAAATCAAATTTACTCTGTATGGCTTTACCAGGAAAAATGAGGCTCAATGGCTGAAAAATATCAACAGCCAGATTTTAGCTTAATGTGGGAATGAATTTTGTATTCATTGGAATGCTGCAATGAATGGAACCAGCTATTTTATGAATATAGCAAGCAGAAGTTATTGTTCAAACAGAGGTTGTGATGCCAAAAACTCTGCCTCTATATTCCAGTACCAGATTGAAACTTGGAGACAGAGTTTTGGGTGAAGTAGAAAAGAACAGCTTTATTTCTTTGCCAGGCAAAGGGGAACACAGTGGGCTCGTGTCATGAAAAACTCAGGGCTTTGGTGGGGAGATTTACTGCAATGGTTCAAGGGCAGTGTTACTGTTCAGGATCAGACTGTGTGCAAGGCCTGCATTTCTTTAATCTGGCCTTAGGTGGTCTTCTGGTGAGCTTTTGTGGTTTTTGACGTTATCAAACTATGACCTTCTCTCTGAAATAAAGAATGCTTCATCAAGTAGTTAACATCTTCCATATGTTGTAGGTTTTAGTTCTGCAGAAGAGCTCAAAAATATTGTTACCTGTATCCTTTGAGTCAGAATCAGGACCCTGCCCCAAGACTGCATTATTGTTTCTTGACTGTTCCTCCCTTGTCTCTACATCCCTTCCCTTCTCTGACTAGTAACAATTTGAACCTGCCCTTTGGAACTCAGGGAAAGTCATGGAGACTGAAGCCTATTTACTACAAACAAGGAACACAGAAAGGCTTCTGTGCCCAGGAACCCCACAGGGTTTTGCTTAGTTTCAAGGGGGCTTTCTGTCCTGAGTCCCTAAAATTATGGCTATTCTGAAATTTTACAATTTGATAACCAACAGATCTGAGTAAATGACAAGTGAGTACAGCCTTTGACAAGCATTGCCCTCCATGGTGACTCCACACTGACTGGAAGCTAATCAATTTCTTAAAACAGTAGTTTAGAAACAAAACCAACTATCATAACTTGAAGAAAAGAATGCCTCTCTTGGGCTTGCTCTCTTGCTTACTCTCATTCTATCCCCTTTCTTAAATCTTTTCTCCATCTCAGTTATCAAGTTCAATCGTTCTTCCCTCATAGGTCATCTCAAGTCACACTTCCTCCACAAAGCTTTTCCAGGCAGTCTCAGACATTGACACTTTCCACTCTTTAAATTCCTGTAATACTCTAACTCTGAAAATTAATACATTTCTAATTGAAAGGTACACACTTATATAAGAGTTACCCATTTGCAGAACAGTCATTGACTACTCAGAACAAAAATAATCAAGAAAAGACTTCAGAAAGGAAAATATGACATAAGTTAAATCCTAAAATACTGACTTTCAGCCCAGGAGGGTAGGAAATCTGGACATCTGGTCTGATGGGTCCCTGGCAAGAAGGAAGGAGGAAAGAAAAGACGAGCAGTAGAAAGGAAAAAGGGAAGAAAGGAAGAAAGCAAGAGTGGGCCAGGCATTGTTATGGAATGGTGAAGAAGCTTGAGTAGTGAGAACAATGTGCATCTGTGTTGAGGATATTGGGACAAATGAGCAGTAGTGTCTCAAATTATGAAGACCCCAGAAAGCCAGGATGAGAACTTGAGGCTGGTTGTGGAGACATTTATAACATTCTAAATAATATTAACAGTTTTGTGGCTTCTTTATTAGATAGCAAGTCATGTGAGAGTATAGTTCTCAGTCTATTTTTCTTGATATCCTCAAGTGTGTTAGCTCAGTGTATGCTTTAATTATGTGAAGAATAAATAAGCAAATGAATGAACTACTGTCTGTTCCATTCATTCCAGGGATGAACTGATCTTTTGCACCTTGCTGACATCCTGGTATTAGCCACAAGTTGGCCTCTCTCTCATGTACAGGATCCAAGATAATGTGAATATTTCTCCAATGTGACACTACAAAGATAAATTTAATGAAGTTTCCCCTCTATTTATCATGATATCAACTTTACCTCTCCAGTGCCATTCCAAAACCCCTACTCCCAGGCTACACTGGTAGCCAATTAATGAGTCATGTCCTTGGACATGAACTAAAATGGAATGGAAAGCTTAATAATCACAGAATTTTAGAATGTACCCTGTCCCTGAAAAATCCTTTTATTAACAATCATTCAGTCCCTTTTTTCTAACTAAAATATCCGTGTATCAATTATAATGCATCCTTCAGAAGACTCACATGCTGAATTTGAGTTCTGTGAAAAAGGAGGAAGAGGCAAGGAAGTCTGACTTCAAACAGTATCTCTGTCACTTACTGATCCTGCAATTTTGGACAAATTATGTCCTCTAAGTCTCAGTTTCTTCATCTGTAAAATTTCAATAACAAAGCTTACTCTACATTTTTGTACATTCTAGTGGAAACCTTTTTATACATCAGTTTCAGCTATATATGTATGTATTTTTAACCTAGGTACTAATAGGATTTCATCTAAAATAACATCTCAGTTCAGTCCCTAGGGAAACAGATCTGTCATCCCCAAGAAAGCCTATTGCTCTAAATCTTTTTAATTCCATTCTTCTATTATAAGGTAACTCTCTCCTTTGTCATCCTCTTAGGGTCCAGTATTTATCTAATAACATAATTTTTCATTCTGGTGTTTTAACAGAACACTCCTCTGTAATTAAATATTTCCATGTTAAACTATCATATCTTACTAGGCTATCTTGCCCTTAAGAGTGTATTTAATCTTAATATTCTTAAAAATTATAAAACTGGTAAATCTAAGCTGGTAGAAAGCCAGTAGGAGAGAAAGTTTAGGTTTAAAAACATCTGTGCATGCACGCTAAGTCCCTTCAGTCAAGTCTGACTCTTTGCGACCCTATGGACTGTTGCTCACCAGTTTCCTCTGTTCATGGGATTTTCCAGGCAGGAATACTGGAGTGGATTGCCATGCCCTTCTCCAGGGGATCTTCCCAACTCAGGGATTGAACCCATATCTCCTGTGGCTACTTCATTGCAGGCAGATTCTTTACTGCTCAGCCACCAGGGAATCCCAAGGTAGCTTTAAATTTCTTAAATTTCCTCTGCATAGATGACTAACTATAGGGTGAGCTAATAGTGACCTTGTCATTGGGTCAAAGCCAACAAGATGTATTTCAACACAATAAAGTCATACACTTAGGATCAAAATACCAATTTTATAAATAGAATGTGATGCTTGTTTTGATAATACTCACCTGCAAAATGTGACAGTATTAACTGACCACAAGCTAGGGGTGTTTCAAAAGCTAACCCAAAATTAGGTCAGTCACATTTATGCATCTATGAAGCCAACATCCTGAGACAATCTAAATTGACTCTACTGTGATGATGAGATATATCTGGTTTTAATTGACCAATCAAGACTACAAAAAGTCTAAAAATCTTGTCAAGTGAGACCTGTAAACAGGGATTTCTAGACTGGAGGATAGAAATAATAAAATGGCTCTTGTAGGGGAGAGAAAAAAAAAGAGATGTTGTCTGTGACTCCAAAAGACCTAACCAAGTTTACTTGTTAGAAACTGTGGACATAACCATTTTGCTGCATATAAGTGAAAAATTTCTAATACATGGAGCTATACAGATTGAAATTGTTGATTTTATGAAGAAATGATTTATTTCTGAAAATTCAGTGTCTAGTATTGTTCTTGACACATGGTAATAGAAGGATGGAAGGAATGAAGGGAGTTGTTGTCTTAACTGGCAGCTGGAGCCAGTCCTTTCTCAACTGAATTGATCAGGATTTTAAATCAAAACCATATTATCTGGACTTTTATACAGAAAGTCTTCTCAATCATTATCTGGCCTACTTTTTTATCTTAAACAGACTCATTCACAATAAAATTCCACTTTGAATTTACCTACATCAGAAGAATTAGGCCATCACAGAACTGTTCATCTTTTTTTGCCTTTTCATGCTGTTCATGGGGCTCTCAAGGCAAGAATACTGAAGTGGTTTGCCATTCCCTTTTCCAGTGGACCATGTTTTGTCAGAACTCTCCACAATGACCCATCCATCTTAGGTGGCTCTACATGGCATGGCTCATAGTTTCATTGAGTTAGACAAGGCTGTGGCCCATGTGATCAGTTTGGTTAGTTTTCTGTGATTGTGGTTTTCATTCTGTCTGCCCTCTGATGGATAAGAGGCTTATGGAAGCTTCCTGATGGAAGTGACTAACTGAGGGGGCAACTGGGTCTTTTTTTGATGGGCAGGGCCATGCTCAGTTCAGTTCAGTCGCTCAGTTGTATCCAACTCTTTGCGACCCCATGAATCACAGCACGCCAGGCCTCCCTGTCCATCACCAACTCCTGGAGTTCACTCAAACTCACATCCATCGAGTCGGTGATGCCATCCAGCCATCTCATCCTCTGTCGCCCCCTTCTCTTCCTGCCCCCAATCCCTCCCAGCATCAGAATCTTTTCCAACGAGTCAACTCTTCGCATGAGGTGGCCAAAGTACTGGAGTTTCAGCTTCAGCATCATTCCTTCCAAAGAAATCCCAGGGCTGATCTCCTTCAGAATGGACTGGTTGGATCTCCTTGCAGTCCAAGGGACTCTCAAGAGTTTTCTCCAACACCACAGTTCAAAAGCATCAATTCTTTGGTGCTCAGCTTTCTTCACAGTAAATCTTTAATGGAATTTTCTGTTGGTGGGCAGGGCTGTGTTCCCTCCCTGTTGTTTGACCTAAGGCCAAACTATGGTGGAGGTAATGAAGATAATGGAGGCCTTCTTCAAAACCTCCCATGCATGCACTGCCACACTCAGTGCTCCAAAACCTGCAGTGGGCCACTGTTGACCCATGCCTCCACCAGAGACTCCTGGACACTCATGGGCAAGTCTGGGTCAGTCTCTTGTGGGGTCACTTCTGCTTAATTGACTATGCCAAAGGCTTTGACTGTGTGGATCACAACAAACTGGAAAATTCTTCAAGAGATGGGAATACCAGACCACCTGACCTGCCTTCTGAGAAATCAAGGAGCAACAGTTAGAACTGAACATGGAACAACAGACTGATTCCAAATTGGGAAAGGAGTATGTCAAGGCTGTATGTTGTCACCCTGCTTATTTAACTTATATGTAGAGTAAATCATGCAAAATGCTGGGCTGGATGAAGCACAAGCTGGAATCAAGATTGCTGGGAAAAATACCAATAACCTCAGATATGCAGATGATACCATTCTTAAGGCAGAAAGCGAAGAGGAACTAAAGAGCCTCTTGATGAAAGTGAAAGAGGAGAATGAAAAAGTTAGCTTAAAACTCAACATTCAGAAAATGAAGATCATGGCATCTGGTCCCATCACTTCATGGCAAATAGATGGGGAAACAGTGGCCGACTTTACTTTTCGGGGCTCCAAAATCACTGCAGATGGTGACTGCAGCCATGAAATTAAACGATGCTCCTTGGAAGAAAAGCTAAAACCAACCTAGACAGCATATGAAAAAGCAGAGACATTGTTTTGCCAACAAAAGTCCGTCTAGTCAAAGCCATGGTTTTTCCAGTAGTCATGTATGGATGTGAGAGTTGGACTATAAACAAAACTGAGTGCCAAAGAATTGATGCTTTTGAACTGTGGTGTTGGAGAAGACTCTTGAGAGTCCCTTGGACTTCAAGGAGATCCAACCAGTAAATCTTAAGGGAAATCAGTCCTGAATATTCATTTGAAGGACTGATACTGCAGCTGAAACTCCAATACTTTGACCACTTGATGTGAAGAACTGACTCATTTGGAAAGACCCTGATGCTGGGAAAGATTGAAAGTGGGAGGAGAAGGGGATGAGAGAGGATGAGATGGTTGGATGGCATCACCGACTCAATGGACATGAGTCTGAGCAAACTCCAGGAGTTGGTGATGGACAGGGAGGCCTGGCATGCTGCAGGCTATGGGGTCACAAAGAGTCAGACAGGACTGAGTGACTGAAATGACTGACTGAAAATTGTTCATTTTCCTAACTGGTTAAAGCAAAAAGCCTGAAATGTTTCTTCCATATTATATTTCACATTTATTTCTAACAATAAATTAGACATTTCACAGTGTCAGTTTCTGCAAGCAAAGAAGTATACATACTGTTTTTCTGTAAAGTGTGGCTAAAATAAAAGATTGAGGTATGAAACATAAGGATTTTTAATAGAAATATGCTTTCTTAAGCCATATATTACGTTCCAATTACTTTCCAATATTCAACAGAAGGTGAGTGAGAGGCTGAATTTATTTGAGCTTTGAGATTTCATGAGTCTAGTCAGAAATTCCCATTACATTTAAAAGTTAAAATTTCAACAGACAAAACAAAATTGTCATTCTATAACATAGTCTTTAACTTAGAAAATAATGTCTTATTATTCATTATGCCTTTTTGATGGACCTGATTAATTGGTTTGTTGGGTGATTTTTGCTTTCCTTATCTAGATCTATCTCAGAACAACCTGAAAGCTAGAGTCAGGAAATCTGGATTTACATCCTAGATCCATTGATTTGTAAATTACCTTGGGCAATTCACATGGCTCCTCTGAGCCTCAGTATCTCCATATCTAAAATAGGATAAAGTTGAAAAAAAAAATTAAAAAAAATAAAATAAAATAGGATAAAGTTGTTACTCCTGCTTACCTCTCTAGCTTATTGCAGAATTACCTGAGATATCCTATATTAACATGCTTCAGTTCAGTTCAGTTCAGTCGCTCAGTCGTGTCCGACTCTTCGAGACCTCATGAGTCGCAGCACGCCAGGCCTCCCTGTCCATCACCAACTCCCGGAGTTCACTCAGGCTCACATCCATCGAGTCAGTGATGCCATCCAGCCATCTCACCCTCTGTCTTTTCCTTCTCCTCCTGCCCCCAATCCCTCCCAGCATCAGGGTCTTTTCCAATGAGTCAACTCTTCTCATGAGGTGGCCAAAATACTGGAGTTTCAGCTTCAGCATCATGCTTAGTGACCTATAAATATTTCTAAATAAACATAAGGCATTACTATACTTACACAAATTTTTGGGCAAGCAAAAATATCCTTATTCTGTTTTTAAGGAGCAACCTGGGATTGAGTTCCTTCCCAAATTCACAAGGTATTCACCATTGTGACCACCGAGTAGTCAGCGGCATCACAGAGCTATGGCAATGGGACCAAGTTCCATCTTTTAGTCAAGTGACTAAAGCAGTAGTAATTTATGAGTTGAAGAAGTTTCCTATTTGCAATAATATATTTCATAAACTATTTTCTATATTTTAATTCCTATGCATAGTTTGAAAAATAATTTAATATTGTTTTAACATATGGAAATCTGAGAAAATACCAAACTACATAATCACTCCAATGATACCATGCTTTATGTAATTCCTGATGAAGAAATGGTATAGGGATATGTCAGTCTAAATTCTAATCACACTGGACAGTTGTGGTAAGATGAATAATGACTTCCTAAAGATACTCACATCCTAAACCCCAGAACATGAGTGTATTACCTTAAACATAAATTAAATTTTGTAGATGTGATAACATTAAAAATTTTGAGATAGGGAAATTTTCCTGAATTGTCCAGATGGGCCCAAGATAAATGTCAAGTTCTTTATAAAAGGAAGGCAGGAGAATCAGAGGTATAAAATAGATGATGTCAGAAATGGAAGTCTAAGTGATACAGGGCCAAGAGGCAAGGAATGCAGACAGCCTGTAAAAACTGGAAAAGGCAAAGGAACAGAGTTTTCCCAAGAGCCCCAGAAAGAACATAGCAAATCCTTCTGACAGCTTGATTTTAGCCTGTGCTGTGCTTAGTTGCTCAATTGTATCTGACTCTTTGCAACCCCATGGACTATAGCCTGCCAGGCTCCTCTGTCCATGGGGATTCTCCAGGCAAGAGTACTGGAGAGGGGTGCCATGCCCTCCCCCAGGGGATCTTCCAAACCCAGGGATCAAACCCAGGTCTCCCACATTGCGGGTGGATTCTTTGATGTCTGAGCCACCAGGGAAGCCTACTGAAGCTAATTTTGGACTTCTGACCACCAGAACTATAAGAAACTTAATTTGTGTTGCTTTTATTTTTTTAAATATAAATTTATTTATTTTAATTGGAGGTTAATTACTTTACAATAGGGATGATTTGTGTTGCTTTTAAACCACTAAGATTTTGGTAAAACAAATCACATTCTTCTCCATTATTACAACAGGAATAGTAAACTAATACACTAGCTTAAGAAAAATGTTTATATCTATAAAATAAAATAATTGTTTTAGATGTCCTCAAAAGTCCCTTTCAGTTCTGACATCTTATAGACACTTTTTCTTATAGCCGTGTAAATAGCAGTTACATAGATAATTAGCGCTATACTGCTTCTAGAAATGAGTTTGTTTAGTTTTTTATATTGTCTGTATTTTGCCTTCAGTTTTTGGAAAACTAAGCAGTGGAAAACTCAGCAGTGGCCACAGGACTGTAAAAGTAACTTTTCATTTCACTCCCAAGGATGGGCAATGCCAAAGAATGTTCAAACTACTGCACAATTGCACTCATTTCACATGCTAGCAAAGTAATACTCAAAATTCTCCATCCCAGGCTTCAATGGTACATAAACCAAGAACTTCCAGATGTAAAATTTGCACTTAAAAAAGGCAGAGGAACCAGAGATCAAATTGCCAACATCTGCTGGATCACAGAAAAAGCAAGAGAATTCTAGAAAAACATCTGCTTCATTAAATACTCTAAAGCCTTTCATGGTGTATATCACAGCAAACTGTGGAAAATACTTCAAGATATGGGAATACCATACCACCTTACCTGACTCCTGAGAAACCTGTGTTCAGGTCAAGAAGTAACAGTTAGAACCAGACATGGTTCCAAATCAGGAAAGGAATACGTCAAGGCTGCATATTGTCACCCTGTTTGTTTAACCTATATGCAGAGTACATTATGTGGAGTGCCGGACTGGATGAAGCACATGCTGGAATCAAGATTGCGGGGAGAAATATCAATAACCTCAGATATGCAGATGACACCATACACAGATGACACCACCCTCATGGCAGAAAGTGAAGAGGAACTAAAGAGCCTCTTGATGAAAGTGAAAGAAGAGAGTGAAAAAACTTGCTTAAACTCAACATTTAAAAAACTAAGATCATGGCATCCAGTCCCATCACTTCATGGCAAATAGATAGGGAAACAATGAAAACAGTGACTGACTTTACTTTCTTGGGCTCCAAAATTACTGTAGATGGTGACTGCAGCCATGAAATTAAAAGATGCTTGCTCCTTGGAATAAAAGCTATGACCAACCTAGACAGCATATTAAAAAGCAGAGACATTACTTTGCTGACAGAAGTTAATCTAGTCAAAGCTGTGGTTTTTCTGGCCGTCATGTATGGATGTGACAGTTGGACTATAAAGAAAGCTGAGCACCAAAGAACTGATGCTTTTGAACTGGAGTGTTGGAGAAGACTCCTGAGAGTCCCTTGGACTGCAAGCAGATCAAACCAGTCAGTCCTAAAGGAAATCAATCCTGAATATTGAACCTCCATCCATAGTTCTTCAGGGACTTTGTCTATCAGATCTAATCCCTTGAATCTATTTGTCACTTCCACTATATAATCAATAGGGATTTGACTTACATCATATCTGAATAGTCTAGTGGTTTCCCTATGTTCTTCAATATAAGCCTGTATTTTGCAATAAGTAGTTCATGATCTGAGCCACAGTCAGCTCCTGGTCTTGTTTTTGCTGACTGTCTAGAGCTTCTTCATCTTCGGCTGCAAAGAATATAATCAATCTGATTTCAGTATTGGCCATTTGGTGATGTCCATGTGTAGAGTCGTCTATTGTATTGTTGGAAGAGGGTGTTTGCTGTGAGTGCATTCTGTTGACAAAACTGTTAGATTTTGCCCTGCTTCATTTTGTACTCCAAGACCAAACATGCCTATTACTCCAGGTATCTCTTGACTTCCAACTTTTGCATTCCAGTCCCTCATGATGAGTAGGACATCTTTTTTTTTTTGGTGTCAGTCCTAAGAAGTATTGTAGGTCTTCATAGAATCATTCAACTTCATCTTCTTTGGCTTTGTAGTTGGGGTATAGATTACTGTGATGTTGAGTGGTTTGCCTTGGAAATGAACAGAGATCATTCTGTCATTTTTTTAAAAATATAAATTTATTTATTTTAATTGGAGGTTAATTACTTTACAATATTGTATTGGTTTTGCCATACATCAACGTGAATCCGCCACAGGTATACACATGTTCCCCATCCTGAACCCCCCTCCCCCCTCCCTCCTCCCTCCCATACCATCCCTCTGGGTCACCCCAGTGCACCAGCCCCAAGCAACCAGTATCATGCATCGAACTTGGACTGGCAATTCATTTCATATACGATATTATACATTCTGTCATTTTTGAGATGGCATTCAAGTACTTAATTCTGGACTCTCTTGTTGACTATGAGGGCTACTGCATTCCTTCTAAGGAATTCTTGTCCACAGTAGTAGATATAATGGTCATCTGAATTAAAATCACCCATTTCAGTCCGTTTTAGTTCACTGATTCCTAAAATGTCAATATTTACTCTTACCATCTCCTGTTTGAACACATCCACTTTACCTTGATTCATGAACCTGGCATTCCAGGTTTTTATGCAATATTTCTCTTTATAGTATTGGACTTTACTTTTAGCACCAAATACAACCACTACTGGGCATCCTTTCTGCTTTGGCTCAGCCTCTTTATTCTTTCTGTAGCTATTTCTCCACTCTTCCCCAGTAGTGTATTGGACACCTACCAACCAATCTTGGGGCCATCTTGCAGTGTCGTATCTGTTTGCCTTTTCTTACTGTTCATGGGGTTCTCATGACAAGAATACTGAAGTGGCTTGCCATTCCCTACTCCAGTGGACCACATTTTGTCAGGCCCTTACTAGCAGGGACAGGCCTTTCAGCTGCTCAATATTGCTGGATGATGTCCCTGGTGCCCTGGCTGTCCCACTGTTCGTCCTTGTTGATCATGTAAACCTTCACTGGCAATCTGGTGTCAGTCAACGTGCAGCCAGTGGTCAAGGCAAAGGCCCTGCTGGAGTGGCTGGGAAGGGGGTCCAGGGAAGCTGGAGCTGATGTTGGAAAATGCCCAGGAGCAGAGGGCCTTCCAGCCTCACCACTGACACTAGCCACCCTGGACCTGATAGGCTGTCCAGGAGCAAAAGCTGTGGTATATATATATAATGGAATATTACTCAGCCATAAAAAGGAATGAAGTTGAGTCAGTTCTAGTGAGGTGGCTGAACCTTGAACCTATTATACAGAATGAAGTAAGTCAGAAAAATAAAAGCAAATACCATATATTAATGCATATATAGGGAATCTAGAAAAAGGATACTGAAAAACCTATTTGTTGGGCAGCAGTAGAGGCACAGACATAGAGAATGGACTTGTGTGAACAGTGGGGGAAGAAGAGGGTGGAACAAATTGAGATAGTAGCATTGAAACATATACATTACCCTATGTAAGTTAGATAGCAAGTGGGAATTTGCTATATGAGTCTGAGAGCTCACCCAGTGCTCTGTGACAACCTAAAGGGGTGGGATGGGGTGGGAGGTGGAAGAGAGTTTCCAGGGGGAGGAGAAACATGTATACTTATGGCTGATTCATGCTGATGTATGGCAGAAAGCAATACAACATTGTACAGCAATTATCTTTCAATGACAAATTTTAAAAAAGAAAAATACACCCTTATAGAAACATGCAGACTGACGTTTGACCAAATATCTGGGCACTCCATGGCCCAGTCAATTAGACACCTGAAATCAACTATCACAATCTCATCTTAACCAATTACATCTGCAAAGACCATATTTCCAAATAAGAACACATTCTGAGGTTTCAGGTAGACACGAGTTTTGGTAGGATGCTATTCTGCCCATTATACCCTCTTCATGTCCCAATCTGTGAAATGAGGGCCCGGATGCTGAGCAATGCTTCGCATGCTACAGTTCTGTTGGAGAATTTTTCTGGAGGTTGCAGGCAGGTCGTCTAAGAGCGCTGGTGCTGATAAGATTGGGAAATGCTGCTTTGAATACAATTGGACAGGTTTCTTTACCACTAATTCTTGCTGAGTCTTTATGTCATAAAAGCACACTGTGAGTCTTCAGGAGATGAGACAGCAACTATGATTTTCCAGGGCTTATTGATCACAGAAAATTCCATCTTCTATTTTTTTGGATTCCCTATGTTGACCTCCCAACCCAGAGTTCCCTGGCACTCAGTCTTAGAAACACTAGACAATGATCTCTAAGGAGTACTCAATTTCCAATAATCTATGGTTTTATCAATCATTAGTTTTCCAACCCCTTGTTAAAGAATAAATTCCTCATAGACTTCTAGTTTTATTTTAAGTTAGATTTATCATATTATTATTTAAATATAAAAAAAACATGGAACTACCTATAAATCCCTTATACTTCTCTTAGAAAACTATGAAAGGCAAACAAATATTCAAGGTAATTTCAAAGAAAATCAATTAAATTTAAAATTAACACTAATTTAAATGTAATTATTTTGCTGGAATTATATCACTGTTCCAATGCATATTTGGTATGTTCTGTTGGAGAAGACTCTTGAGAGTCCCTTGGACTGCAAGGAGATCCAACCAGTCCATTCTGAAGGAGATCAGCCCTGGAATTTCTTTGGAAGGAATGATGCTAAAGTTGAAACTCCAGTACTTTGGCCACCTCATGCGAAGAGTTGACTCGTTGGAAAAGACTCTGATGCTGGGAGGGATTGGGGGCCGGAGGAGAAGGGGACGACAGAGGATGAGATGGCTGGATGGCATCACTGACTCGATGGATGTGAGTCTGGGTGAACTCCAGGAGTTGGTGATGGACAGGGAGGCCTGGCGTGCTGCGATTTATGGGGTCGCAAAGAGTCGGACACGACTGAGTGACTGAACTGAACTGAACTGAACTGTCCTGGGATAATTAAAAAATGTGGCAAAGCGTGCCACAGTTGGTTTGATTCTCCCACCAGTTTTTTCTATTCAAATTTCAGGAATACTTTATTTGCACATCTCCTAATGTTGCTTCCTCATGATAGGAACTCATCATTTATGTATGTCTTGTATCACTGCTATTCTCCTATTACTGGTAAGCACTTGATAGTTCTCCTTTGTATCAATGGGATAATAAACACAGACAAAGCTATGACAGTTGTGAGTAGGTTATTAAACAGCCATCCAAAAGATTCAGAGAGTTTGTCTTTTCTTTAGATTATATTAGACTAAAATTTATATATATATATATACACACACACACACACATATGTAAAGTAAAAAAATAAAATAAAGAACCCACAAACACCACAGATTGTCTGCAGATCTCTTTAATTCCTTGTAGTCATTTAAAAAGTGCCAACTATCAGTGCTTCTGGTTCTCTCACAATTACCTAAAATTTCTTCAGCAGAGACCTACCCTGCTCTTTCCTTTCATTCTCTTCCTAGGATCAAGGAGTCAAAAATACATATGAAAGTGATTCTCATTCACAGATCTTAACTACTTGTCTCTATTCAGAAGATCATGATCATAAACTTTCCCTTTATGTAGCTATATAAAAATCTGTGTACAACTAGAAGTATTATGTGACTGCTGCTGACTCACAATTCGACCTTCAGAAAGAAAGCAATGAATTCTAGTGACTCTAGTGATCTCCTCAAAATGACTTTCTAAGGTTGCCCTCACCATAAACAAATTTCATTAATTCAAACTAACTAGACTACAAAAAGGCCAGTATGAATTAATTTTTCTGTTTACTACCTAGCAAAACAAAGTGTTAAGAGGCAGAGGTCTTTAATGAGCTGCTTTAATGAACAGGTAAACAGAGTTTAAAATTAGCACAATAATTGGTTTCTGGCAAACTCAGTCTACTTTTCTATTAAATATTTTAATTCTCTGCAATCTTGTTTACTTGAGTTATTTGCTTAGAAAACCCTTTCTTTCATAGCTAGAGTAGGAACAACAGTTCAGTTCAGTTCAGTTGCTCAGTCGTGTCCAACTCTTTGTGACCCCACGAATCACAGCACGCCAGGCTTCCCTGTCCATCACCAACTCCCGGAGTTCACCCAAACTCATGTCCATCTAGTTGGTGATGCCATCCAGCCATCTCATCCTCTGTCTTCCCCTTCTCCTCCTTCCTCCAATCCCTCCCAGCATCAGGGTCTTTTCCAATGAGTCAACTCTTCGCGTGAGGTGGCCAAAGTATTGGAGTTTCAGCTTCAGCATCAGTCCTTCCAATGAACACCTAGGACTGATCTCCTTTAGGATGGACTGGTTGGATCTCTTTGCAGTCCAAGGGACTCCCAAGAGTCTTCTCCAACACCACAGTTCAAAAACCATCAATTCTTTGGTGCTCAGTTAAATAAGCAGGGTGACAATATACAGCCTTGACGTACTCCTTTTCCTATTTGGAACCAGTCTGTTGTTCCATGTCCAGTGCTAACTGTTGCTTCCTGACCTGCATATAGGTTTCTCAAGAGGCAGGTCAGGTGGTCTGGTATTCCCATCTCTTTCTGGTCCAAATAAGGCAAGAGTTTCAAATTAGTAGCATCTGATTTAATTAGGTTTTAAGTTAAGAAAATGCATTAACTTTTTTTCCCCACTAGGGGTTCCCTTTGTGTCCGGACATTAATTCTGTCATTGACTTCATCGCCTATTGCTTCACTTCTGCCTTCTTATTGACAATACCGTGGATGGAGAACTTTTTGGCAAATATCACTTAAACATCTCCAGTATTCTCAGCTCAGCAGATTGTGTATGATTGGTGATTTAGCTATCAGTCTGTTTGACGAGATTAGAGAGTATATTGTCACCTGCTTATTTAATTTATATGCAGAGTACATCATGAGAAATGCTGGGCTGGAAGAAGCACAAGCTGGAATCAAGATTGCAGGGAGAAATATCAATAACCTCAGATATACACATGACACCACCCTTATGTCAGAAAGTGAAGAGGAACTAAAAAGCCTCTTGATGAAAGTGAAAGAGGAGAATGAAAAAGTTGGCTTAAAGCTCAACATTCAGAAAATGAAGATCATGGCATCTGGTCCCATCACTTCATGGGAAATAGATGGGGAAACAGTGGAAACAGTGTTTGACTTTATTTTGGGGGGCTTCAAAATCACTGCAGATGGTGATTGCAACCATGAAATTAAAAGACGCTTACTCCTTGGAAGGAAAGTTATGACCAACCTAGATGCATATTTAAAAGCAGAGACATAACTTTGCCAAAAAAGGTCCGTCTAGTCAAGGCTATGGTTTTTCCAGTGGTCATGTATGGATGAAAGTTGGACTGTGAAGAAAGCTGAGCACCGAAGAATTGATGCTTTTAAACTGTGATGTTGGAGAAGACTCTTGAGAGTCCCTTGGACTGCAAGGAGATCCAACCAGTCCATTCTAAAGGAGATCAGTCCTAGGTGTTCATTGGAAGGACTGATGCTAAAGCTGAAACTCCAATACTTTGGCCACCTGATGCGAAGAGTTGACTCATTGGAAAAGACCCTGATGCTGGGAGGGATGGGGGGCAAGAGGAGAAGGGGACGACAGAGGATGAGATGGCTGGATGGCATTACTGACTCGATGGACATGAGTTTGGGTGAACTCCGGGAGTTGGTGATGGACAGAGAGGCCTGGTGTGCTGCAATTCATGGGGTCGCAAAGAGTTGGACACGACTGAGCGACTGAACTGAACTGAACTGAAAAGGCCACTCTGACCAAAATCATTGTGACCTTTTTGTACATACCTGCAGGAAATTCTGAAGGAACCATCAAATATACATACCCAACATTAAAATTACTTCTTGAGAATTTTTAGAGATTTTCACATTTTTGATAAAATCATACTGTCACTTTTTCTCTCATCTGGCTATTAATCACAAATTGATTATTAATTGAAGTACATTATAGCATGACATCTAATATAATTCTATTAACTTAAATTTCATAAAGGTATGCTTTTTCTTTGCAACTAGAGAGAATTTGAGGACAAAGATTACTTTTCTCATATTTTTGCTCAAACCCCCCCATCCCCCCATTTTCACCTTCACCCCAAGCCCCAGCACAGTGATATGCAAATAACGATAAATACTAAAACTCCATTGAGGAAAAGACAAGAACACTTTTAACAATTAAAACTCGAGTAAGTAAAACTGAATTGTTCATTCTGTTTTTGTCACCTAAAAGACACTGAGGTTCTAAGGGAATTGTACATAGAACAGGGAAGTGTTTTTTTTTTTTTTTTTTTTTTAGTATCATAGGTATTTTGATAGGGATTGTATTAGATGCCTGATCACTGCAACTAGAGAGTAACCCTTGCTCAGTGCAGCTATAGAAAGCTCACATGCAGCAATGAAGAGCCAGTGCAGTCAAAAATAATTTAGCTAAGTAATTAATTTTGAAAAAGGAAAGCAGCTGATTTCTGTGCATTAATCTTGTATCCTGCAACGTTACTAAATTCTTTTACTACTTTAAATGTTTTTTTTTTTTTGGTGAGACCTTCAGGTTTTCAATATATAGTATTATCTCATCTACAAATAGTGACACTTACCCTTCTTCCCCTTCTAAAGGTTTGTCTAGTCAAGGCTATATTTTTTCCTGTGGTCATGTATGAATGTGAGAGTTGGACTGTGAAGAAGGCTGAGCGCCGAAGAATTGATGCTTTTAAACTGTGGTGTTGGAGAAGAGTCTTGAGAGTCCCTTGGACTGCAAGGAGATCTAACCAGTCCATTCTGAAGGAGATCAGCCCTGGGATTTCTTTGGAAGGAATGATGCTGAAGCTGAAACTCCAGTACTTTGGCCACCTCATGCGAAGAGTTGACTCACTGGAAAAGACTCTGATGCTGGGAGGGATTGGGGGCAGGAGGAGAAGGGGACAACAGAGGATGAGATGGCTGTATGGCATCACTGACTCGATGGATGTGAGTCTGTGTGAACTCCGGGAGTTGGTGATGGACAGGGAGGCCTGGCGTGCTGCGATTCATGGGGTTGTAAAGAGTCGGACACGACTGAGCGACTGATCTGATCTGATCTGATCTGTATTTCTTATCCGATTGCTGTGTCTAGGACTTCCAATATTATGTTAGATAGAAGTGGCAAGAGTGGGCATTGTTGTCTTGTTCATGAATTTAGAGGAAAGGGTTTTGTCTTTCCACCATTGAGTATGATGGTAGCTGTGGGTTTGTCGTAAATGTACTTATATTGTAAACATCCATATGATTAAAACTCTCTTCAAAGTTGGCATATGAATTGTGAAAGTTTTTGTTCTAGTTCTGTGAAAAATGCCATTGGTAATTCGGTAGGGATCGCAATGAATCTGTAGATTGCATTTGGTAGTATAGTCATTTTCACAATATTGATTCTTCCTACCCAGGAACGTGGAATATCTATCTGTTTATGTCACCTTTGATTTCTTTCATTGTTATATAATTTCATTGTCATATAATAGTGTCATATAATTTTCTGTGTACAGTTTTTTTTTTTTTTTTTGTCTCCTTAGGTAAGTTTATTCCTAGATAGCTAGTTCTTTTTGTTACAGTGGTGAATGGGATTTATTCCTTAAGTTCCCGTTCTGATTTTTTATTGTTAGCATATAGAAATGCAAGCGATTTCTGCTTATTGATTTTGTATCTATAACTTTGCTAAATTCACTGATTAGCTCTAGTAATTTTCTGATACTGTCTTTAGGGTGTTCTATGTACAGTATCGGGGCTTCCCTGGTGGCTCAGAGGTTAAAGCGTCTGCCTGCATTGTGGGAGACCCTGGTTCGATCCCTGGGTCGGGAAGACCCCCTGGAGAAGGAAATGGCAACCCACTCCAGTACTCTTGCCTGGAGAATCCCATAGAGGGAGGAGCCTGGTAGGCTACAGTCCATGGGGTCGCAAAGAGTCGGACACAACTGAGCGACTTCACTCACTCATGTACAGTATCATGTCATATGCAGACAGTGAGAGCTTTACTTCTTCCTTTATGATTTGGATTCCTTTTATTTCTTTCTTTTCTCTGATGGCTGTAGCTAGGACTTCCAGAATTATGTTGAATAATAGTGGTAAAAGTGGACACCCTTATCTTGTTCCTGATCTTAGGAGGAATGCTTTCAGATTTTCACCATTGAGAATAATGTTTGCTGCAGGCTTATCATATATGGCCTTTGGGAAATAGATGGGGAAACAGTGGAAACAGTGTCAGACTTTATTTTTCTGGGCTCCAAAATCACTACAGATGGTGACTGCAGCCATGAAATTAAAAGACACTTACTCGTTGGAAGGAAAGTTATGACCAACCTAGATAGCATATTCAAAAGCAGAGACATTACTTTGCCAACAAAGGTTCGTCTAGTCAAGGCTATGGTTTTTCCTGTGGTCTTATATGGATGTGAGAGTTGGACTGTGAAGAAGGCCGAGCGCCAAAGAATTGATGCTTTTGAACTGTGGTGTTGGAGAAGAGTCTTGAGAGTCCCTTGGACTGCAAGGAGATCCAACCAGTCCATTCTGAAGGAGATCAGCCCTGGGATTTCTTTGGAAGGAATGATGCTAAAGCTGAAACTCCAGTCCTTTGGCCACCTCATGCGAAGAGTTGACTCTTTGGAAAAGACTCTGATGCTGGGAGGGAGTGGGGGCAGGAGGAGAAGGGGACGACAGAGGATGAGATGGCTGGATGGCATCACTGACTCGATGGATGTGAGTCTGTGTGAACTCCGGGAGTTGGTGATGGACAGGGAGGCCTGGCATGCTGTGATTCATGGGGTCGCAAAGAGTCGGACACGACTGAGCGACTGATCTGATCTGATGTTGAAGTAGATTCCTTCTATGCCCATTTTTTGAATAGTTTTAATCATAAATGAATACTGAATTTTGTCAGAGGCTTTTTCTGCATCTATTGAGATGATCATATGGCTTTTATCTTTCAATTTGTTAATATGGCGTATCACATTGACTGATTTGCATGTATTGAAGAATCCTTGCATCCTTGGATTAAACCCAATGAGCTTTTTGATCACGGTGTATGAGCTTTTTGATCTGTTGCTGAATTCTGTTTGCTAAAATTTTGTTGAGGATTTTTGCATCTATGTTCATTAGTGATATTGGCCTGTATTTTTCTTTTTTTGTGTTGTCTTTGTATGGTTTTTGTATGAGGGTGATGGTGGCCTTGAAAAGTGAGCTTGGAAGTGTTCCTTCCTCAATTTTCTGAAAGAGTTTTAGAAGGATAGACATTAGCTTTTCTCTAAATGTTGATAGAATTCTCCTGTGACGCCATCTGGTCCTGGGCTTTTGTTTTTAGGGAGATTTTTTATCACATCTTCTATTTCAGTGTTTGTAATTAAGTTCTTCATAATTTCTATTTCTTCCTGGTTCAGTCTTGGAAGATTGAACTTTTCTAACAATCAATCCCAGGGACGGGGGAGCCTGGTGGGCTGCCGTCTATGGGGTCGCACAGAGTCGGACACGACTGAAGCGACTTAGCAGCAGCAGCAGCAGTCCATTTCTTCCAGGTTATCCATTTTATTGTCATATAATTGTTCATAATAGTCTCTTATAATCCTTAGTATTTCTGCATTATCTGTTGTAACCTTTCCTTTTTCATTTCTAATTTTGTTGATTTGATTCTCATCTCTTTTTTTCTTGATGAGTCTGGCCAAATGTTTGTCAATTTTGTTTATCTTCTCAAAGAACCAGCTTTTAGTTTTATTAATCTTTACTATTGTTTGTTTCATTTCCTTTTCATTTATTTCTGCTCTGATCTTTGTAATTTCTTTCCTTCTATTAATTTTGGGGGGTTTTTGTTCTTCTTTTCCCAGTTGTTTTAGGTGTGAATTTAGGTTGTCTATTTGATATTTTTCTTGTTTCTTGAGGTAGGATTGTATTGCTATAAACTTCCCTCTTAGAAGTGCTTTTGCTGCATCCTATAGGTTTTGAGTTGTTGTGTTTTCATTGTTATTTGTTTCTAGAAATTTTTTTATTTCCCTTTTGATTTCTTTAGTAACCTGTTGGTTATGTAAAAACGTATTGTTTCATCACCATGTGTTTGTGTTTCTTGTAATTGATATCTAGTCTCATAGTGTTGTGGTTGGAGAAGATGCTTGATACTATTTCAACTTTCTTAAATTTGCTGAGGTTTGATTTGTGACCCAAGATATGGTCTATCCTGGAGAATGTTCCATGTGCACTTGAGAAGAAGATGTATTCTTCTGCAGTTGGATGGAATGCCCTGAAGATATCAATGAGATCCATCTCATCTAATGTATCATTTAAGACTTGTGTTTCCTTATTAATTTTCTGTTTTGATGATCTGTCCATTGGTATGAGTGGGGTGTTAAAAAGTCTCCTACTATTATTGTGTTACTGACAATTTCTCCTTTTCTGTCTGTTAGTGTTTGTCTTATGTATTGAGCTGCTCCTATGTTGGGTGCATAGATATTTGCAATTGTTATGTCTTCCTCTTGGATTGATCCCTTGATCATTAGGTAGAGTCCTTCCTTATCTCTTGTAATCTTCTTTATTTTAAGGTCTCTTTTGTCTGATATGAGGACTGCTACTCCAGCTTTATTTTGCTTCCCATTTGTATGGAATATATTTTCCCATCCTCTCACTTTCAGTCTATATGTGTCTTTAGGTCTGAAATGGGTTTCCTGTAGATAGCATATATACGGGTCTTGTTTTTGTATCCATTCAGCCAGTCTGTGTCTTTTGGTTGGAGCATTTAAACCATTTACATTTAAAGTAATTATTGATATATATGTTCCTATTGCCATTTTCTTAATTGTTTGGGATTGATTCTGTAGATCTTTTTCCTTCTCTTGTATTTCATGACTATAGAAGTCCCTTTAACATTTGTTGTAAAGCTGGTTTGGTGATACTGAATTCTCTTAACTTTTGCCTGTCTGAACAGCCTTTTATTTCACCATCAATTTTGTGTGAGATCCTTGCCAGGTACAGTAATCTTGGTTGTAGATTTTTCCCTTTCAGTACTCAAATATATCCTGCCATTGTCTTCTGGCCCGCAGAGTTTCTGCTGAAAGATCAGCTGTTAAGCATATGGGGTTTCCCTTGTATGTTACTTGTTTCTTCTCCCTTGCTGCTTTTAATATTCTTTCTTTGTGTTTAGTCTTTGTTAGTTTGGTTATTATGTGTCTTGACATGTTTCTCCTTGGGTTTATCCTTTATGAAACTCTTTGTTCCTCTTAGACTTGATTGACTATTTCCTGTTTCACGTTGGGGAAATTTTCAACTATGAAAATCTCTTCAAAAATTTTCTCATACCCTTTCTTTTTCTCTTCTTCTTCTGGGACCCCTATAATTTGAAAGTTGGTGTGTTTGATATTGTCCCAGAGGTCTCTAAGAATATCCTCAGTTCTTCTCATTCTTTTTACTTTATTCTGCTCTTCAGAAGTTATTTCCACCATTTTATTTTCCAACTCACTGATTCCTTCTTCTGGTTCAGATATTCTGCTATTGAGTCCTTCCAGGGTATTTTTAATTTCAGTAATTGTGTTCTTTGTCTCCATATGTTTATTCTTTAATTCTTCTAGGTCTTTGTTAATTGATTCTTGCATTTTCTCCATTTTGTTTTCAAGGATTTTGATCATCTTTACTGTCGTTATTCTGAATTTTTTTTCAGGTAGTTTGCTTATTTCCTCTTCACTTATTTGGACTTCTGTCTTTCCAATTTGTTCATTCATTTTTGTAGTATTTCTCTGCCTTTTTATTTTATATATTTATATAAATATTTTATATTTATATAAATATTACATATATATATATATATTTATTATGTTTGAGATCTCTTTTCCCCAGGCTTCAGGGTTGAATTCTTTCTTCCTTTTTGTTTCTGCCCTCCTAAGCTTGGTCCAGTGGTTTGTGTAAGCCTCCTATATGGTGGAGGAGTTTGTTGTTTGTGCTGAGTTTTGATTTTTTGTTTGTCTTTCCTCTCATGGGCAAAGCTGAATGAGATGGTAATCCTGTCTGCTGATGATTGGGTTTGCACTTGTTTGTTTGTTTGCTTGTTGTTTAGATGAGGCATCCTGCACAGGGTGCTACTGGTGTTTGGGTGGTGCTGGGTCTTGTATTCTAGTGGTTTCCTTTGTGTACGTTCTCACTATTTGATACTCCCTAGGGTTAGTTCTCTGGTAATCTAGGATCTTGGAGTCAGTGCTCCCACTCCAAAGGCTCAGGGATTGATCTCTGCTCAGGAATGAAGATTCCACAAGTGGTATTTTATGGCATTAGGTGAGATTAAAACAAATACCCCAAAATGGGAAACCAAAGATGAACCCCAGCCAAGTGGCAGTTACAAAATCAGGCAAATGATTAAAATAATGGAATATACAGATATACATATATACCCATAAGCAAAGTGAAAACAGTCCAACAAAAATAAAGTACAGTAGATTGACCCAGCGAACAAAGGAAATAAATAATTATATTTACCAGTTAAGAACAAAATTAACTAAAGCACAAGCTGGAAAACAAAACTAAAGTAAGGTGCCAAATTGGGGAATAAAGCAATGAAAACAAAACTGACAAATATGTTAAGAGGAAAGGAAAGAAAGAAAGAATAGATATGCAAAGTTAAACAGAGGTAGATAAAGATTTCTATACACTAAAGATTAACTGGAAGGGGAAAAGAACAGTAGGAAAAGCAAAGAAGGGGATAAATGTAGAATAAATAACCTTCTCCAAAGAAGACATACAGATGGCTAACAAACACATGAAAAGATGCTCAACATTACTCATTATCAGAGAAATGCAAATCAAAACCACTATGAGGTACCATTTCACACCAGTCAGAATGGCTGCGATCCAAAAGTCTACAAATAATAAACACTGAAGAGGGTGTGGAGAAAAGGGAACCCTCTTACACTGTTGGTGGGAATGCAAACTAGTACAGCCACTATGGAGAACAGTGTGGAGATTCCTTAAAAAACTGGAAATAGAACTGCCTTATGATCCAGCAATCCCACTGCTGGGCATACACACTTAGGAAACCAGAAGGGAAAGAGACACGTGTACCCCAATGTTCATCGCAGCACTGTTTATAATAGCCAGGACATGGAAGCAACCTAGATGTCCATCAGCAGATGAGTGGATAAGAAAGCCATGGTACATATACACAATGGAGTATTACTCAGCCATTAAAAAGAATACATTTGAATCAGTTCTAATGAGGTGGATGAAACTGAAGCCTATTATACAGAGTGAAGTAAGCCAGAAGGAAAAACATCAATACAGTATACTAACGCATATATATGGAATTTAGAAAGATGCTAACAATAACCCGGTGTACGAGACAGCAAAAGAGACACTGATGTATAGAACAGTCTTATGGACTCTGTGGGAAAGGGAGAGGGTGGGAAGATTTGGGAGAATGACATTGAAACATGTAAAATATCATGTAAGAAACGAGTTGCCAGTCCAGGTTCGATGCACGATAATGGATGCTTGGGGCTAGTGCACTGGGACGACCCAGAGGGATGGTATGGGGAGGGAGGAGGGAGGAGGGTTCAGGATGGGGAACACATGTATACCTGTTGTGGATTCATTTTGATATTTGGCAAAACTAATACAATTATGTAAAGTTTAAAAATAAAATTTAAAAAAAATTAAAAAAAAAAAACAAACAGAAAAGAAAAAAAGAAAGGAAAACTCCACAGAACTTCAAAGCCAATTATAGAGGCAGAGGTTTACAAAAACAATAAAAAATGTGACTGAGAAAAAAAAAAGCTCAAAAGCTTAATTAGATTTCATAGTGCCAATAAAATCAACAACTACAATAGAGGAGGAGAAAAAAGGGGAAAAAAGAAAAAAATCGAAAAGAATCTACAGAACAAGTCAAGACATGAGAATAATACATGTTTTTCTTGAGTCACTGCTGTCAGAGTTCTTTCCCTCACTAGGAGGCACAGTCCACCTCACCTCCCTAGGGTGCCTTCCAACACTGTGCTGATCTCTAGACCTGCTGTGGGGGCAGCTCAGATTCTAATATGGCCCTGCTCCTGTGTGTTTTCAGAGAAGGCAATGGCAACCCACTCCCAGTACTCTTGCCTGGAAAATCCCATGGACAGAGGAGCCTGGTAGGCTTCAGTCCATGGGGTCGCAAAGAGTCGGACACGACTGAGCAACTTCACTTTCATGCATTGGAAAAGGAAATGGCAACCCACTCCAGTGTTCTTGCCTGGAGAATCCCAGGGATGGCGGAGCCTGGTGGGCTGCCGTCTATGGGGTCGCACAGAGTTGGACTCACGAGTGAAGCGACTTAGCAGCAGCAGCAGCCTGTGTATTCTTTCCTCCAATATCCACAGCTATCAGAACTAGCTATCAGAACACAACATTTACTTTTATAGGAACTCTCAATGTCCTTTTATATATTGCACAGACACAGCGTCTGCCTAGTTGATTGTGTGGATTTAATCTGCAGCTTGTACAGCTGGTGGGAAGGTTTTGGGTCTTCTTCCTTAGCCACACTGCCCCTGGGTTTCAATTGTGGTTTTATTTCTGCATGTGGGTCGTCCACTGGGGTTTGCTCCTGTAGCTGCCCCAGAGGACTTGGGTTTGCCTCTGTGAGGGCCAGGTGTGGAGGTGGTGCAGCTGCTTGGGTTGTAGTGGTTCTGACAGCACCAGGTACTCAGGGGAGTTTGAGGCTAGGGCAGCAGGAAATAAGTGCTCTAGAAGGTTATGGCAACCAGTATTGGCCAATATGCTCCAGTATTCTTGCCTGGAGAACCCCCATGGCAGAGAAGCCTGGCAGGCCACAGTCTACAGGGTTGCAAATAGTCGGACACAACCAAAGCAACTCTGCGTGTATAGATGCAAGACTTATTTTGCCTTTGGCAGCTCTGCCCCAGTGATGGTTGAGCATGAAGGTGGCACCACTGCTTGCCTTGTGGGGACCCTGGTGGTGCAGTGTGCAGGGACACGGACTGCCTCTGCTGCAGGAGTTATGGCCTTGCTGCTGCTAAGTCACTTCAGTCGTGTCTGACTCTGTGCGACCCCATAGATGGCAGCCCACCAGGCTCCCCCGTCCCTGGGACTCTTCAGGCAAGAACATTGGAGTGGGTTGCCATTTCCTCCTCTGATTCATGAAAGTGAAAAGTAAAAGTGAAGTCGCTCAGTCGTGTCTGACCCTCAGCGACCCCATGGACTGCAGCCTTCCAGGCTCCTCCATCCATGGGATTTTCCAGGCAAAAGTACTGGAGTAGGGTGCCACTGCCTTCTCTGAGTTATGGCCTTATCAGAGTCTTTTTCTGAGCCTCTTGTAGCTGGCGATCAGATGGCCTCTTTGGCCAGTCTTTCTCCAGAGCACCGCCAGTTCAGGCACTTAGAGGGTTTCCTTGCCTGGGGTCCTTCTCTGTTGTTTGGCACATCAGGCACATAGAGGGCCCCCCTGCCTGGGGTCCTACTCTGTAGATAAACACCTCAGGCACTTAAAGGGACACCTCATGAGGGGTCCTACTCTGTAGTTTGGCACATCAGTCACTTAAAGGACCACCATGGGTCGGGGGGTCCTACTCTGTAGTTCAGGGCATCAGACATTTGATGAGCCAGCCTCTCTATTTTTCAGCTGTGGATGCTGGCCTATGGGGAGAGAGAGGCAATGGTGATGGCTCCACCACTACATGTGACTCAAAAGTATCACCTTGCTTCCATGGCTGCCCATGGAAGCTTTCCTCCAGCTTTCCTCCACAGGCATTTCCCACCACAATCTCCTCCCTCACATCCCCTCAATCTGACTGTCCACAGTCAATAGCAGCTCTTGCCCTGAGATTGCTCCACAATCCTGAAACTCCAGCTCCCAGGTGATACGCCTTCCAGGGGACCTGCATCCCTGTCTGGGGTGTGTATGGCTGCAGCAAGGACTGTCTGAGTCTCATTCCATTTAGGCTGCCACAGATCAGCTGTTTTAGTCTCAGCTATAAATGTTTCTCCTCTGACTCAGACAGTTGCCCCGCTGTGGGGATCGGATCCCACCTGCCAAGGGCAGGTCCAGTCCTACTAACACTCCTGTTTTTCCCCCTAGTCCCTTCATGCTACCGAGTTTTGTGTGGTTCTGTATATTCTTTTCCGCTGGTCAGGTACTCTTGTCTGCTCCCAGCTGGTGTTCTGCGTGCACTTCTGTGTCTGAAGGTGTATTCCTGATGTATACGTGGAGAGAGATGTACTCTACATCTACCTACTCCTCTGCCATCTTGTTCTCCCTCATTTTGCTTTTGACTAGGACTACTTAGATACCAAGCCTTATCAGAGCAAGGTAAAAAAAAAATCTTGCTATGATTTTTCACCACAATTAACTCTCAAGATTTTTATTTATTTTAATTGGAGGCTAATTACTTTACAATATTGTGGTGGTTTTTCCATACATTCACATGAATCAGCCACAGCTGTGTGTCCCCCCCCCCCAATCCCAAAACGCCCTCCCATCTCCCTCCCCATCCCATCCCTCTGGGTCGTCCCAGTGCACCGGCTTTGAGTACCCTGTTTAATACATTTGTGGACTGATCATCTGTTTCACATATGGTAGTATACATGTTTCAATGTTATTCTCTAAAATCATCCCACCCTCGCCTTCTCTCACAGTCCAAAAGTCTGTTCTTTTATCTGTGTCTCTTTTACTGTCCCTCACATAGAGTCATTATTGCCATCTTTCTAATTTCCATATATATAATATGCATTAATATACTGTATTGGTGTTTTTCTTTCTGACTTAATTCACTCTGTATAATAGGCTCCAGTTTCATCCACCTCATTGGAAATGACTCAAATGCATTCATTTTAATAGCTGAGTAATATTCCATTGTGTATATGTACCACAGCTTTCTTATTCATTTGTCTGCCAATGGACATCTAGGTTGCTTCCATGTCCTAGCTATTGTAAACAGTGCTGCAATGAACATTGGGGTATATGTGTCTCTTTCAATTTTGATTTCCTTCATGTGTATGCCAAGCACTGGGATTTCTGGGTCGTATGGCAGTTCTGTTTCCAGTTTTTTAAGGAATCTCCACACCGTTCTCCATAGTGGATGTACTAGTTTGCATTCCCACCAACAGTGTAAGAGGTTTCCCTTTTCTTCACACCCTCTCCAGCGTTTATTGTTTGTAGACTTTTTGATAGCAGCCAATCTAACTGGCATGAGATGGTACCTCATTGTGGTTTTGACTTGCATTTCACTGATAATGAGTGATGTTGAGCATCTTTTCATGTGTTTGTTAGCCATTTGTATGTCTTCTTTGGAGAATTGTCTGTTTAGTTCTTTAGCCCATATTTTGATTGGGTCATTTATTTTTCTGGTATTGAGCTGCATGAGCTGCTTGTATATTTTGGAAATTAACTCTTTGTCAGTTGTTTCGTTTGCTATTATTTTGTCCCATTCTGAAGGCTATCTTTTTGCCTTGCTTATAGTTTCCTTTATTGTGCAAAAGATTTTAAGTTTAATTAAGTCCCATTTGTTTATTTTTGCTTTTATTTCCATTACTCTGGGAGGTAGGACATAGAGGATCTTGCTGTGATTTATGTCAGAGAGTGTTATGCCTAAGTTTTTCTCTAGGAATTTTACAGTTTCT
This sequence comes from Bos indicus, assembly GCF_029378745.1. Classification (NCBI taxonomy): domain Eukaryota; kingdom Metazoa; phylum Chordata; class Mammalia; order Artiodactyla; family Bovidae; genus Bos; species Bos indicus. The sequence goes on from NC_091783.1 coordinate 44,506,131, forward strand.
GGTCTTACATTTAGGTCTTTAATCCATTTTGAATTTATTTTTGTGTATGGTGTTAGAAAGTGTTCCAGTTTCTTTCTTTTATAGGTGGTTGACCAGTTTTCCCAGCACCACTTTTTAAAGAGATTTTCTTTTCTCCATTGTATATTTTTGCCTCCTTTGTCAAAGATAAGGTACGTTGATTCATCCTTTCTATTTTGTTCCATTGATTATATTTCTGTCTTTGTGCCAGTGCCATACTATCTTGATAACTGTAGCTTTGTAGTATAGTCTGAAGTCAGGCAGGTCGATTTCTCCTGTTCCATTCTTCTTTCTCAAGATTGCTTTGACTATTCAAGGCTTTTTGTGTTTCCATACAAATTGTGAACTTATTTCTTCTAGTTCTGTGAAAAATACCATTGGTAGTTTGATAGGGATTGCATTGAATCTATAGATTGCTTTGGATACTATACTCAGTTTCACTATATTGATTCTTCCTATCCATGAACATGGTATATTTCTCCATCTGTTTGTGTCATCTTTGATTTCTTTCATATTTCCTGGAAACAAAAGCTTAAGGACTTAGGCATCACCCTAAGTTATTGTTTGTTTGTTTTGGTAACCAATAACCCAGAACATATAGAAATAACTGAGAACATGGGAAGAGGGTGAGGAAGTAGGAGAGTCTCTAGAAACATGGATCAGGCTTCCCCAAGCCTTTCCCTTTAATTATACGTTCAATAGCCAGAAAAGAAGGTATCACAGGGGAACACTCCTTTCCCTCAGGAGGTTTTGAATTGTGTTGTTGGGAGCCTGGGTGTGGGGAGTGGAAGCCCTGAACCCTCAGCCTTTACTTGTCTAAATACTACAGGAGTGATTTGGGGAAAGCTATTTAACCTGTTACATGATGAATGCTTATATCACCCATAATACATATGTTGAGGTTCTGACTACCAAAATAATAGTATTTGGAAGTAACAGCTTTGGTAGATATTTAGGTTTATGAAGCATGAGGATGGAGTATTCATGATGGAATCAAAGCTCCAGTACTCTTGCCTGGAAAATCCCATGGACGGAGGAGCCTAGTGGGCTGCAGTCCATGGGGTCGCTAGGAGTCAGACACGACTGAGCGACTTCACTTTCACTTTTCACTTTCATGCATTGGAGAAGGAAATGGCAACCCACTCCAGTGTTCTTGCCTGGAGAACCCCAGGGACGGGGGAGCCTGGTGGGCTGCCGTCTATGGGGTTGGACAGAGTCGGACATGACTGAAGCGACTTAGCAGCAGCAGCAGTAAGAAGACAAAAGTACTGATGAAAGAAATAAAAGATGACACAGACACGTGGAGAGATATATCATGTTACTGGACTGGAAGAAACAATATTATGAAAATGGCCATATTACCCAAAGCAACATACAGATTTGATGCAATCCCTATTAAATTACCAATGGTGTCTTTTAGAGAACTTGAACAAACTGTTTTATAACTTGTTTGGAAACACAAAAGACTCCAAATAGCCAAAGCAATCTTGAGAAACAAAAAAGGATCTGGAGGAGTCAACCTTCCTGGCTTCAGACTGTACTACAAAGCTACAGTCATAAAGACAGCATGGTAAAGGCACAAAAAAAGAAATATAGATCAATGGAACAAGATAGAAAGCCAAGATAACCCCACACACCTATGGGCACCTTATCTTTGACAAAGGAGGCAAGAATATATAATGGAGTAAATATACTCTCTTCAATAAATAGTGCTGGGAAAACTTCTCAGCTATGTGTAAAAGAATGAAATTAAAACACTTTTTAACACAAAAACAAACTCAAAATGGATTAAAGACCAGATATGAAGTAGACCAAAATGAAGTAAGACCAGATACTATAAAATTCCTAGAGGAAAACATAGGCAGAACACTCTTTAACATAAACCACAGCAAGATTTTTTCTTTTGACCCACCTTCTAGAGTAATGAAAATAAAAAATGAAAATAAATAAATGGTACCTAATTAAACTTAAAGCCTTTTGCAAAGCAAAGAAAACAAAAAACATGAATTTGAGCAAGCTCTGGGAATTGGTGGACTGAGAAGCCTGGCGTGCTGCTGTCCATGGAGTTGCAAAGAGTCAGACACAATTGAGTGACTGAACAACAACAAGGCATAAATGTAGAATCAAGGAAAAAATGGTATAGATGATCTTTTTGCACAGCAGAAATAGAGACACAGATGTAGAGAACAAACTTACAGACACCAAAAAGGAAGTGGGGGAGGGGGAGGTGGGATGGATTGGGAGATTGGAATATTGACATACGTACACTACTAGGTACAAAATAGATAACTGATGAAATTGATTGTATAACACAAGGAACTCTTCTCTGTTCATGGAATTTTCCAGGCACAAATACTGGAGTAGTTTGCCAATTCCTACTCCAGGGGATCTTCCCAACCCAGGTATTGAACCCACATCTCTTGTATCTCCTGCATCGTCAGGTGGATTCTTTACCATTACTGCCACCTGGGAAGCTATATATGTATATCTGATTCACTTTGCCATACAGAAGAAGATAACACAACATTGGAAAGCAACTATACACCCAATAAAAGAAAAAGACAAAAAGATGCCAGGTCTTTTCCTCTACATGCACACACACCAAGGAAAGGCCATATGAGCACATAGCAAAAGGCAACTGTCATTAACTTCTATTATCAGTACATAAATTTTCTGATTATCCACTCATTCTACAAGCATGCTTGATTCTCCTACTGAGTTCCAGGCACTGTACTACATGGAAGGTGATGTAAATATGAAGAAAAATATTCCTACTCTCTCAAGCAGCTTTCAGTTAGCTAAGCCAGGTCATGTAGCTATTATAAAGTGAATTCATCAAATTCATGCTTCTAATTCCTGAGCAATCTGTGTTTAAAAAGGAGGGACAAGATATACATATATTTCAAATAAGAATGGAAAAAGTTTTCAATTGTAAGTTTTCTAAAATAAATGCCTTTAGAAAAGGGAGGTCAGGGACTTAGATTTAGAAAGAAGCCTGTCCAAAGTTTAGTTAAGATTGGGGAAATGATTAGTCCTTCTTTGTCAGTACTTACTCTTCTGTCCTCAATCTCAAAACTTTAGCTTCCTCCCTGTTCTTTAAACATGATAAGCACATTTTTATTTTATAATATTTGTACCTGTTGCAAGCTTTGTCTGGAATATCTTCTTCCAGTCTCTTGCCAGTTTTACAATCTAGGAAATGTCTTTCTCAAGGACAGGGGAACCATCTCTTTGAAACATAAACACTGAAATAAACAGCACCCCTATCTCTCAGTCTCCATGGGAGGGTATAAAAAAAAAAGAGGGAGATTGTGAATAAAATTATGCATAGTGTTACCTTGGAGAAATTAGCATTATTAGAAAATTTTATATCTAATTTTATACCTAGAAAAAGTTATCTGAACCAATCACCAGAGAAGTTTTTTTTATTCTGAACATAATATTAATAATTTTTACTAGACTTAAAATAATGTTTGTTTTATGCTTCTCTGGTTCTAAAACTACACAGTGTTCTGAAAGCCAAAATCTAATTTGTAATTTTCACTGCTAAATCATACCCATTTCCTTCCAAATTGTGTACTAAGTGGGCACTGTCACCAGTACCCAAACAGAAGCCCAAGTCAAAGCCCACAGTTTCCCTAGGGAGGGCCAGGTGGGTTAGGTTCCATTTATAGAAGCATTAAAGAGAGCACCTCTGAGGCAGAAGATAATCAATGGAAAGTTGGAGTAGAAGATCTTTAAGGCTTTTTCCAAATTAACATTCCATCATTCTGAGAGACTTTGGCTTATGAAATGTGACAGACACTCTAGGCTGTGGATGGAAACCAGGTGTTCTCATTCCAACTTGTGACTTTTGTAAAGCAAGATATGAGGTGTCTGGTTTGTAAAACAGTGTCATCTTTTAATTAAGGTGAATAGTTCATAGGGCAAACAAATTTCAGATTAGCAAATCATTTTACCCAAACTATTCTAAGCCTCAGTTTATGGGATACAGATAGATATATACAAAAGTATAGAGGTAGTGGCAGCTTACAAACTCATAACAAACCCTTAAGAGAAGATTAGGCTCTTTAGGAACCATCATACCATCATCCCCTTCCAATTAAGGGGCATAAGAAAAAAGTGACAACAACAGCCTCCCTTGACCTTCCTTTTGGGTACGATACAAACTGAATAATGACTGGGAGCAATTTAAAGTTGACCAGATGATGGCCTTTCTATGGCTAGGATGTTCACTAGAGGAAACTTCTTTGGGGAAAAAAAGGGGGTGGCATAGTGGTATGGTAATCTAAGAGTGAAACTGAAAATCAGTCACTTGTGTTCTATTCGTTATGACCCCATGGCCTATAAAGTCCATGTAATTCTCCAGGCCTGAATACTGGAGTGGGTAGCTGTTCTCTTCTCCAGGGGATTTTCCCAACCTAGGGACTGAACCGGAATCTGCAGGCAGATTGTTTACCAGCTGAGCTACCAGGAAAGTCACTCAGTCTGTCTGATTCTTGGTGACCCTATGAACTGTAGCCCCCCCAGGCTCCCCTGTCCATGGAATTCTCCAAGCAAGAATACTGGAGTGGGTTGCCATTCCCTTCTCCAGGGGATCTTCCCAACCCAAGGATTGAACCTATGTCTCCTATATTGCAGGCAGATTCATTACTGTCTGAGCTACTGGGAAAGTCAAGAGGTATTCTAAATTGTGATGATGCAAAGGATAGGCATAAGTTCAAAGAACAAACTTTCCACCCTTAAGAAAATTCTGGTTTAAAGAACAAAATATCTCCAGCTAATCTCTGAATGCAACAAGAACCAAGAAATATACTGCTTGTGGCTATAACTTCAAAAGATTCATATATTCCCACAGGAGAATCCTTATTACATGAGGACCAAGAGCATGGGACTTGGAGTCAAAAGTGAATTTGAATCCCAACTTAATCTCATGTTAGCTGTGTGACCTTGTATCTGTCACTTATTCTCTCCGAGGCTTAATTTTCTTATGTTTATGAGATAATTAATACAATCTTCAGAACATTACTGTAAGTGAGATAATTTATGTAAAATTCTTAGCATAAATTTAGGTACTTAATAGTTTAAATTCAGATCTGAAAATTATGTTAATTTGGAATCATAAAATAATAATTCAGAAAATAATTATATTTAATTTAAACCTCTTATTTGTGTTTTTATCATTGTTATTCAATCACTAATTTGCATTTGACTCTTTGTGTCCCCTCGAACTGCAGCAGACCAGGCTTCCCTGTCCTTCACTGTCTCCTGGAGTTTGCTCAAATTCATGTCCATTGAGTCAGTCATGCTATATAACTATCTCATCCTCTGCTGCCCCCTTCTCCTTTTGCTGTCAATCTTTCCCAGAATCAGGGTCTTTTCCAATGGGTCAGCTCTTCGTATCAGGTGCCCAAAGTCTACATATGATTTATATGTGAATAAACCATAATTCAAAGATGGGGCACCTTGCTCAAGAATATACAGCTAAGAAGTCTTAGAGCCAAGACTATAAATCTTCGGATTTCAGGCTAGTATTCTTTCTTTGTCATACTCACATATGTCAAGATATGTACATATACTAAACAGCTCTGATTTCCCTATAGATCTATTCCACATAGCTTGTTCCTTACACAAGGGAAAAAAATTCCCAAATTCTACTACCCACTCTGTAAAATAAGATTTCCATGAAGACTAAGTTCTCATTTCCCAATACCGTATGATCTTACTCAATCTATTTAATCATTTGACTCAGGATCAAATGGATGTGTTCTAGCTTAAGCTTTTCTTTATTTCCCACAGGCAATCATTGATCATTCAACCGTGCTTTGCATAAATTATCTGATATTTACTTATTGGTGTACTCTCTTATAAAGTACTAACAATGAGGTTTTAAAATCTCTAATCCCATCAGGCTCACCACTGTGAGATGATGAAACCATGTGCAGATAGCCCTGTGTATCCCCTATCACATAACCAGGACATATATCAATGGGTTAATCAATCCATGACCCTGGATGAGTCAATAGAAGTTCTTGAGTTAGAACCCAAAGACTTAGAAATCTTAAATGGAAGAGCCACCCAAGGAAATTATGCCCCTGTCCCTCCATGGTTCATCTTCATGCGATCAGAGACTAAGGTGCCAATAATTATATGCCCTGAGCCAAGCTGAGGAACTGACAGGCAGAGGAAAGAGAGGACTGTTTCCTCACTCTCAGAGGAAATGAAGTTATCTTAGGAAACTTAGATAATTCTTTAGGATCTTTGATAATGTAATCACTGGGAACATATAAATGGGTTCTTTGGTCCCAGTTGCTTGCCAATTGTCCCACTGAAGTCCTAAAACTATATTGAACACATATAATGAGGACTGTCTCTTTTGCTTCTAGCTTCAAGACAGGCCCCTTTGCTCCAATATGGGGAACTATCTTAGAATAAGATTAAAACTATTTGAATTGTGAATTTTTTATCCAATGCCATAATGATTATTAACCTGCTGTCCAAACCACGGAGAGGAAAAAAGTACAGCTTTTTGGTATACCTTAGTTTTTTAATTTGAGAAGTCCTTCTCACTGTCCTCATTAATACCAAACTTTATAGAGATTATCGTCTAGTTCAGAGACTCTAAAGATAAGATTCACACTATTCATTTCTTCTCAAGCTGAACCAGACATATATGAGCTGAAGTTTATAATGATCTTTGTTAATGAACTACATCTAGTCTCTATGTGAACATCTCCCAAACCACACCTTCAGCCCTGGGTTCTCTTCAGCATCAATGTCACATTTTGAACTATGCATTGAGTATAAGCTTCTGTCATCTGAAATAATATATTAAAGATTAAAGATTAAATTTACATTTGTTCAAAGTTCTCCATATCTTATAATAGATATTATACAGATACTTTTTGGCTAAATCCTTATCTATCATTACCCCAGTTCACAAGCCTCATTAAAGTTATTTCCTTGCTCCACCCTCACAGTAAACACTCAAGTCTAATCAAATATCAGTTTGTCAAATATTTCCTTGAGACACATCTACCCTTGTCAACACCCAGATTCAGAGATCTTATTATTCTACCCTTGTCAACACCCAGATTCAGAGATGTTATTATATTATTCATCTTTATTGAACTTCCTACTCAGCTTCTTTCTCATTCCAATCTACTTTTGTTGTTGTTGCTTAGTCACTAAATCATGTCCAACTCTTTGCGACCCCGTGGACTGCAGCATGCCTTGCTTCCCTGTCCTTCACTATCTCCAGGAATTTGCTCAAATTCATGTGCATTGACTTGCTGATGCTATCCAACCATCTCATCCTCTGTCATCCCCTTCTCCTGCCTCCTATCTTTCTCAGAGTCAGGTTCTTTTCCAATGAGTCAGCTCTTCACATCAGGTGACCAAAGTATTAGAGCTTCAGCATCAGTCCTTCCAATGAATCTTCAGGGTTGACTTCCTTTAGGATTGACAGGTCTGAGCGCCTTCCTGTCCAAGGGTCTCTCAAGAGTCTTCTCAAACACTACAATTTGAAAGCATCAATTCTTCAGCACTCAGCCTTCTTTATGGTCCAACCTTCACATCCATAAATGACTAATGGGAAACCATAACTTTGACCTTATGGACCTTTGTCAGCAAAGTGATGTCCCTGCTTTTTAATATGCTGTCTAGGTTTGTCATACCTTTTCTTCCAAGGAGCAAGTGTCTTTTACTTTACTGCTGCAGTCACTGTCCACAGTGATTTTGGAATCCAAGAAAATAAAATCTGTCACTGCTTCTACTTTTACCCCTTCCATTTTCCATGAAGTCATGGGACCAAGTGCCATGATCTTAGTTTTTTAAGTGTTGAGTTTTAAGCCAGCTTTTTCACTCTGTTGTTTTACCCTCATCAAGAAGCTGTTTAGTTCCTCTTCATTTTCTGCCATTAGAGTAGAATCATCTGTGTATCTGAGGATGGTGTCATCTGCCTGTCAGAGGTTGTTGATATTTCTCCCAGCAATCTTGATTTCAGCTTGTGCTTCATCCAGCTCGGCATTTTGCATGAAGTACTCTGCATATAAGTTAAATAAGCAGTGTACTTTAAATTAAAATCCAAAGATCTTAATGGGGTTTTCATGGCTTTTCTCCATCCGAAGGTTTCTGCATCCCCTTCTAACATCTAGTTACTCTTTCCTCTTTTTCAGGAAATAAGAAGTTTCTTTCAGTTCCTTGAACTGGTCAAATGCAAACTCTTCACACAATGTCTGGACTCCTGGGATTCACACAGGCTAGCTATTTCCTCTTCTGAAATATCTCCCTGCCCCTGCCCCCTCCCCACCATCCATGTTCCTACCAGAACATATTTCAGCTAGTTAACTTCTATTAACTGTCAGCTGTCAGCTTCAAGAAGGCTTCACTTGGCCCTGTGTCTGGGTTAAATTTCCCTGCCATATATTCCAAAAGCACCTTCTACTTACCTTGGTATAATTCTTACCACATTTCATTTGTATATTTATTTTCTCATAGCCTGCTAAGGATTATAAGTTCTATAAATGCCAGAACTTTGTTCCTCATATTTATCTCTATGTTTCTAACATTGTCTATTGTGCATAGTAGTTTTAAAATAAATATTTGTTGGAATATTTTGAAGTGAATCTAATTTCAGGGGGTTAGGTTGATGTTGGAGAAGGCAATGGCACCCCACTCCAGTACTCTTGCCTGGAAAATCCCATGGATGGCGGAGGCTGGTAGGCTGCAGTCCATGGGGTCGCTAAGAGTTGGATACAGCTGAGCAACTTCAGTTTCACATTTCCTTTCATGCATTGGAGAAGGAAATGGCAACCCACTCCAGTGTCCTTGCCTGGAGAGTCCCTGGGACGGGGGAGCCTGGTTGGCTTCCGTCTCTGGGGTTGCACAGAGTCGGACACGACTGAAGCGATTTAGCAGCAGCAGCGGCAGCAGGTTGATGTTGTCAGCTCAAAGGAATCATACAGAACCAGCACAGATTCTGAACAAGTTCATGAAATTAAACAGTGGCGTGTCAGTATAATAATAATCTGCTCAGTTTGAACAGTTCAGTTATCTTAAAATAAGTAAATTCCTACTGTATTACCATGGATTAGGATTCAGGAAACAAGATTTGAATTGGGAGGCTACAAAATAAGACAAATTTGTTTTAGCTTGTCCTAGCTGTGTGAGCCTGGGCAAATTACTTAGCCTCCCTGAGCCTCTTTTGCAAATGGAAATGCCAATGCCTCTCTACCAAGGCCATGAGACCAAATCTGTAGAACACTATACAGCTCCCATTAAACTTCCCCATTCACTTAAAATTCATTCCTTCTCCCTCTAAGCTATTCCTCTTACCCCTGAAGAAACCTGGACAAATCACTTTTTCCTAGGCTTTCAAGTCTCTGTTATAGAATGAGGAGATTGGAAAAAAGCAGTGGTTGCTGAAACTAGTAAAATCCAAGTAGCATCAAGAGAGCTTTGGCTGAAAATCTCCAAGGATGGACCTGAAAGCCAATTTCTTTATAAAGTTCCCCAGGTAACTCTGCAACAGCCAGCTCAGCTCAGATCTGCAGTCCAGTGTCTTGGAAGCACTAGTCTTTTCCAACTTGAACAGGCAATATTTTCATTTTTGTTCTCTGCTTCCCACATGGAAAATGTTTATTCAATAAATCAGAATATGACTCACCTGGCTGGCATTTTTTGTTCTGCAAAACCTAAATTATGCCATAATTAGCAACGAAGACCAACTCTACATATGTGTGTGTGTGTGTGTGTGTGTTGGGAGAGAGAGAAGCCGCACACAAAATGTCTTGCATACTTTTAACACTTCCTTTGCTGATTGCCACGAGCCAGAACTCCCAACAATGGAGCCAGAGTAGGAACAAGTGGTGAACAGTCTACAGAAGGCTGCTCTTAAGTGAAGGAATCTTGTGTTTTCTGCTATTATCACATCAATATCAGTCACAGTGATAGATTGGTCAATGGTCATTGCTCTATTAAGCCAATACCAGAATCTGTGGTCATTATGAAGCTCAGTTGGAAAGGAGACAAATTAGAAAAGACAAAATCAAGACAAGTGAAGAGGTTTGATGTTTAACAAACAGCATGAATAGATACAAATCCTGTGAGAAAAAAAAGGGGGAGTTAGACATCTATCTCATAAAATAACAGAGGACACAGAAACTGAATGGAGCACGCGAGAGAGAAAAATCTGAACTCAAAGCCTGCAGGATTGTATGACAAATTCCATACACGTTGCTTGAGCTACTTCCATAGACCAGATGTGTGTTATAAATTGAAGATAAAAACTTATTAAGACATAGTTCATCCCTTTGAAGGAATTTCAGTCTATGAATAAAGAAACCAGAAAAGAATGGTAATTAAGAACACACTCTATGCTAGCTGAACTACATGATATCTTGTTTAATCTTCTTAATCCTGCATTATCGATATCATCAGATAGAATCAGCAGCTTACCCAATATTCAGGGCTAATATTAGGAAAGTTGGACTATCTATTTATTGTTAATACATGTACTGTTCAGAAACATCGCATATCATATAGAAAATATCTCCAAACATTTATTGCTAGTGGATAATCATAGTTCAAACATTCAAGAATCATTAAGATGAGTTTCTCTGAGATAGCCCAGCCCAAACATAACAGTAACTATAGTTTTAAGGTTGAAGGTTTTGCTTTTTGAAATGTCATTGTTGTCATTTAATTATTAACCCTAAAATTAGGCCTTACCAGTGGAATGCTAGCTGGACATTGGTGGGCAAAGGATCATGCCAAAAGGGCGGGAGCAAAAGAGACAAAATTTACACAGCAGTAAACAAAAATCCACATATTCTCTTTCTTCCTTTACAAAAAAAGAAAAAGTCCCCAAACTAACAGTTTCTAACTAGGCTAATAATTGAAAACCAAGCATTCACTACTCCTCCAAACTCTTTTAAAAAGTTTTATTTCTAGAGCTGAAAGAAGTAGAAATAATCTTTGTGTCTGATTGAAAACAGGTTTCCTGATTCTCTTGGGTTTCCACGTTTAACAGTTCATTTCACAAAAACAATCTCTCTTCTCTCTGCTTGACCTAGAAAGTTTCTAACTTTATTGGCTCATTTTAACACAGAGACCGTCCCCCTTGAATGTGACCTGTCATCACTGAACTTTAAATATACAAATCCGAACTACCCCCAACCCCTAAATTAGCTGAACATTTCTCTCTGTTTTGACTCACATTAACTGGTTGCTACTGAACTTGAAAAGGTTGTATCTCACTTCCTGGCTTCATTGGACAGGGTGCAGATCAGAACCACACTAATTAGCACATGGATTTCTGGATTTCAAGGATGTCAGGCAAGGAGAGATGTAAGGTAGGGGAGAGAATGAAGAGGAAAGGGTCAGTCAGAAGTAAATGAAAGGAAGGGAACCTGGGCAAAAGGATTTTGAATGGTCTTATTTTATCCTCTGAAGCAGATACTCCTGGAGGATTAACTTCAGGAAAAATCCTTCAGTTTTAGCCTTACTTATTTGCTACATGGGAGTAAATCTTCCTATTCTTACTAGATCCTCTTTTCCTCTTTTAAATCATGGAAACACAACAAGTTTAGGGAGGCACTGAATTAAATTATTTCTGGCCTTGCTGTCAACAGCAGTCAAGTAGACTGTAATTTTATCCATTATATTAATATAAATGAACTAGAGAAAATAGGTCTTTGTTTGGAACATTTCTGAGCTAAATTTTGCTCTCATGGTAAAAAAGGAAAAGTCATCTTTATTCAAAAGTATATGCGTGCATGCCAATTGTGTGTAAGTATGTGGGTGTGTGCAAAGAGAGATATATGCACACACATTCACACAAATATATATATATATATATAAAAATATACATATGCAGATATAGAGATATATAGATAGATTAGTAGATAGATAGGTGTGGATAGAGAGGTAGCTAGAAAGAAAAAATAGATATGAAATGCTTTTCATCTATCAACAAATAAAGGGGACTTTGTTGGAAAAATAATTTCCTCTCAGAGCTCCTCATCCCATAGAAGTTCTAAAACATGAGGTCTTACTTATGACATCCTCCTGCTTCCCTAAAGCAGGCTCAGGCTAATGCATAGCCATTCGCTAATTAGGAATGTGTTTGAGATGTGTCAGAAGAAGTAGATCGTATATCTTGCTTTTTCAAACTTTGTCTTTTTGCTTTCTCTGTCCTCTTCCCCTTTTCTTCTCCTCCAGCCCTTCAAATAGCCCTGTCCTAAATGAAGCTAAATCAGGCCAGTCTTATGTTAAAAGAAAAATGTTTATCTTGGAGTGTAGAGATAATTGACAATTAGAAAAGAGGACATTTTTAGCTCTTGGTCAGGGCACTGTGCTCCTGGACAAAGTGCTCTTTTCTTTGAAGCAGGGTGGAGTGCTGAGTGACTCAGGCAGGAATCTCTGCATGTTTATCCTTAGTGCCTACCAGAGTCAAGGACTGGAGTTTTCTGGGATAGATTTTCCTACCAACTGGTTCCACACAATACTGATAACTCATGAAAGACGAGATCGAATGATTCCAGCTTCTTCTGATGAGAATTTCTAGCTTTTCCTCTCTAATGTGTTTGTTTACAGGACTTGACTAATAGAGTTGAACTTAGGTGTACTCGCAGTTTTGTTTTGTGTTTTTTTTTTCCATTATCCACCAAAAGGTATGCTATGGGGAAAAAAAAAACTGGCTTTCTCACTGATTCTAATTTGAGAAGTCAGGTAATTTATGGTATTTTATTTTAAAAAATGGTAATTACACTATTATTTCAATGTGGCTTGGTCTATTACAAACTCATTTTTATTCTACACATTTTGGATTTTTTACAATTTTCTTTTCAAAATCCACAACTATTATTGCCTCAACAAGTGTAACTCATCTAATGTGTTTAATGAGTTTCTTTTGTTTTTATGCATTCTTAAAGTTTGCTATATTTTATATAAGTACATGTACTTAAATTTTTTTACACACATTATCAAATTATATATCTCACTATTTCTTGTTTTTTTTCCTCACTCTATTTTTAAGATTCCTTCATGGTACTGTAAGTGGCTAATCTACTGTTTCTATTGTGTCCATTCACCACTTCTCACCTCTCCAATGTTCTCTGTTGCTTCCTAAGTCCAGAAATAATTGAATCAAACTTTTTAAAGAAAAATAAATAATGGGGATTTACCCTATCAAATATTAAGACATACTACAAAGCCATAAAATAAAACAGTACATTTAAAGACCAAGAAGAGACAAATAGGTCAATAGCGATCCAATAGACAGATCCCTGATATAAACAAACATAATATACCACAAAGAAAGTGTCATAAAGGTTAAAGAAAGGGGAGACTGCACAACAGGTAGTGGTGAGAAACCTAGCTCAGTATATACAGAGAAGTAAATAGGTATCTGGAGAAGGAAATGGCAGCCCACTTCAGTATTCTTGCCTGGGAGGAACCTGGAGGCCTATAGTCCATAAGATCTCAAAGAGTCCAATATGACTTAGTGCCTAAAGTACAGCAGCAGCGGCAGCAGCAACTTTGTAACCCAGGAACAGTGAACAGTTTTCAAAGAAAACCTCAAAACCCCAATTAAACTGGGGTCTCCTGCATTGCAGGCGGATTCTTTACCAACTGAGCTATCAGGGAAAACAAGAAAGAGTAAACAGTTTTCAAAGCAAACCTCAAAGTGCCCAAAAAAAAGGTGATGATTTGTAAACAACTAAGAATTTCTGCTCAGTGAAAACTACCAGTGACAAAGTAGTGTTTTCTATTTACCACTTGGATAGTGAGTAAGAAATTATCGCTTCTTTCCACTTGATCTGCTCCCAGTTCCAAAGAACACTCATTCCTTCTTCCACTCAAAACTGATGAACAAGTCAGCCTTCATTCTCTCCAAGCTCTTCATAGTTTTCTAGATTTTTGACTGGAAGCATCTTATCTTTTTAATCTGACTCAAGCTAGTAGACTCAAAAGGGAAAAGGGAATCTTGGAGAGTTTCCTGATGCATTAAGCAAGAATGTGTGCATGGAGATATTTCACTTGTTTCAAAGTGTCAGAACATATAAGCTATTTTTTTCTCCTACTGTCTCAGGCCTGATACTAAGCATGCATGGAATTCCTTAGATAGTTCCTTTGAAAAAATTTGAACTTGAAGAGCTAACAGAAGTTGGGAGAGTGGTGGCAGGGGACAGGTGATTGAATTTAAGACAAGGTTTGTCCTCACTTTTAAACAAGGATCCAGAAAAGTGATTTGCTACTCAAGGTATTTGTTGGGTTTTTTTTGTTTGTTTGTTTTTTGCTATTTGCCATTCAAAGTAATAAATGATTTAAAAGTTTCCTCAACAGTATGATGGAATAAGAATGCATTTAATCACAAACATTGAAAGCAAGAAGAAACCACAAGGGATGAACAAATCCCAACATCCTCCATTACAGCAAGGAAGCTATGGTGGACAGTTCTTACATGACCAGTCCAGTATCAGAGGAAGTTAACTGAGCTCGAGTCATAACTCAGATAGTTGAGTGCCCTAACTCAACTCATGGTTCCCTAACTGTATTAGATAAGGTACCTCAAAGTGCCACAGTGATCTCACAGGCTTGCTGTAAGATATTTTTAATTTTTAAGGGAAACTGGTTAACATGAATCAGAAACCATACAAATTACCAACTCAAGATAGTTCACAATTTCAAAATTATATTGTATTGAATTATTTTGATGATATCACATTGAAGTGAAGCTGGATTTCATCTATTCTTGTGATTAAAAGCAAATGCCATACAAAAGTCAGGGTGAAACAGGAAATTCAGATGATGATATCTAGTCTGATTCCAAGGTTTGAATATTTGCACAGGGCCTGACAAGCGCACCTATTCCATCAGCAAGTAGTTATAGTTGATTGAGAAAGAAATTAAAATAAATATCATTTCTTCCTATATATATATATATACTTGCTATTCAAAATGGTTACTAAATTATTGGGACATAAATACAAGCTGTGTGGACCTAACTACTTAATAAATGGAATGTTGAAGTGTTCCTTTTGACCAAGGACTTCATGAAAAAAATTACTAATATACAAAGGTCACCAAGAACCAAAAACTTGAACAACTTTTGCCCTATTTTCTAGTCAATCAGAAGGGTAGCTTTCTACATGGTTGTAAGACTGTCTCTTCAGGCCTTCTGAGATTTGGAGCGAGAACCCCCATCTCAACTTCAACAAAGCAGCTTCATTTACCTGCTTTACAATTTGTCCATTTCTATAGCTTTTGATTTGTGGAAAGGGTTGAGAAGCTGGGGATAAATTAATTGAATCTTCTGGTATGGTAGACAGACTAGATTGGGATTAGAGGGTGATAAAATTTCTCTGACTAAAAATGTCAGGGTTAGGCACAATAAATTTACTCCTGGTCAAGGAGGTGATGCTAAAAATACAGATTGAAAGAGTACCAGAGTGAGAGTTAAAAATAGTCCATAGAAGCTCAAGTGGAAACCTCCCCAGGCTTAGCCTCAATTTCCAATTTAAGTTTCAAAGTATCTTTTAGTTTTATCTTAAATCCCAAAATGATTTAGGTTCTGACTCATGCTAGCTGACCAATAGGTTGACGTGTTATTCATTTCTGTTGCTAATATTACTATATTCCAAGCATTTGGATTT
Source organism: Bos indicus (assembly GCF_029378745.1). Lineage (NCBI taxonomy): Eukaryota > Metazoa > Chordata > Mammalia > Artiodactyla > Bovidae > Bos > Bos indicus. The sequence goes on from NC_091783.1 coordinate 44,521,808, forward strand.
GAAACTTAAGAACTATTTTTGCCTATTTCCTGTCTTACTCTTCAGTCATTTCAGCCACCAAATCCTAGATATACTACATGAGTAAATTTTGACACCCACCCTTTCCTTTCCATGGTGATATAACTAGTTGAAGCAAGGATGTGGTGTTGATTTTCTTGTTGTTCAATTGCTCAGTCATGTCTAACTCTTTGTGACTCCATGGACTGCAGCATGCCAGGCTTCCCTGTCCTTCACCATCTCCCAGAATTTGTTCAAACTCATGTCCATTGAGTTGTTGATGCCATCCAAACATCTCATCCTCTGTCATCTCCTCCTCCTCCTGCCTTCTATCTTTCCCAGAGTCAGGGTCTTTTCCCATGAGTCAGCTCTTCCCATCAGGTGGCCAAAATATTGGAACTTCAGCTTCAGCATCAGTCCTTCCAATGAATATTCAGGGTTAATTTCCTTTAGGATTGACTGATTTGATTTCCCTACTGTCCAAGGGAATCTCAAGAGTCTTCTCCAACACCACATTTCAAAAACATCAGTTCTTCAGCACTCAGGCTTTTTTATTGTCCAGCTCTCACATCCGTACATAACCACTGGAAAAACCACAGCTTTGACTACACAGAACTTTGTTGGCAAAGTAATGTCTCTGTTTTTTAATATGCTGTCTAGGTTTGCCATTGCTTTTTCCCAAGGAGCAAGCATCCTTTAATTTCATGGCTGCAGTCACCATCCAGTGTGATTTTGGAGCCTGAGGAAATAAAAGTCTGTCACTGTTTCCATTGTTTCTCCATCTATTTGCCATTAAGTGATGGGACCAGATGCCATGATCTTTATTTTCGAATACTGAGTTTTAAGCCAGATTTTTCACTCTCCTCTTTCACCTTCATCAAGAGCCTCTTTAATTCCTCTTTGCTTTCTGTTGTAAGGGTAGTGTCATCTGCATATCTAAGATTATTGATATTTCTCCCCAAAATCTTGATTCCAGCTTGCACTTCATCCAGTCCAGCATTTCACATGATGCACTCTGCATATTAGTTAAATAAACAGGGTGACCATATACAGCCATGACCTACTCCTTTCCCGATTTTGAACCAGTTTGCTGTTTTGTGTCCGGTTCTAACTATTGCTTCTTGACTTGGATACAGGTTTCTCAGGAGGTATACAGGTTTCTAAGGTGGTCTGGTACTCCCATCTCTTAAAGAATTTTCCAAAGTTTGTTGTGATGCACACAGTCAAAGGCTTTAGCAGAGCCAATGAAGCAGAAGTAGATGCTTTTCTGGAATTCTCTCACTTTTTCTATGATCCTACAGATGTTGGCAATTTAATCTCTGGTTTCTCTGCCTTCTCTGAATCCAGCTTGAACATTTGGAAGTTCTTGATTCACATACTGTTGAAGCCCAGCTTGAAGGATTTTGAGCATTACTTTGCTAGCTTGTGAACTAGGTGCAATTGTGTGGTAGTTTTAGCATTTTTTGGCATTGCCCTTCTATATGATTAGAACGAAAACTGGCCTTTTCCAGTCCTGTAGCCACTGCTGAGTTTTCCAAATGTGGTGTCATATTGAGTGCAGCACTTTCTTTTAGGGTTTGAAATAATTCAGCTGGAATTCCCTCACCTCCACTAGCTTTGTTTATAGTGATGATTTCCAAGACCCACTTGACTTCACACTCCAGAATGTCTGACTCTAGGTGGGTAAATCACACCATCCGTAGTTATCCCAACCATTAAGATCTTTTTCTATAATTTTTCTATGTATTCTTGCCACCCCTTCTGAATTTTTTCTGCTGTCCTTTTCTGTACTTTATTGTGCCCATCTGTGCATGAAATGTTCCCTTGGTATCTCTAATTTTCTTGAAGAGATCGCTAGTTTTTCCCAATCTCCTGTTTTCCTCTATTTCTTTACTTAAAAAAGGCTTTCTTATATCCCCTTGCTATTCTCTGGAACTCTGCATTCAGATGGGTATATCTTTCCTTTTCTCCTTTGCCTTTTGCTTCTCTTCTTTTCTCAGCTATGTGTAAGGCCTCCTCAGACAACCATTTTGTCTCTTTGCATTTTTTTTTCCTTTGGGGATGGTTTTGATCACCACCTCCTGTACAATGCTATGAACCTCCATCTGTGGTTGTTCAGGCTGTCTGTCCATCAGACCTAATCCCTTGAATCTGTTTGTCACTTCTACTGTATAATCATAAGGGATTTGATTTAGTTAATACCTGAATAGCCTAGTGGTTTTCCCTACATTCTTCAATTTAAGTTAGAATTTTGAAATAAAGAGTTCATAATCTGAGCCACAGTCAGCTCCCAGTCTTTTTTTTTTTTTCTGACTGTATGGAGTTTCTCCATCTTCAACTGCAAAGAATAAAATCAACCTGATTTTGATATTGACCATCTGGTGATGTCCACTTTTAGAGTCATCTACTGTGTTGTTGAAAGAGGGTGTTTGCTATGACCAGCAAACTCCTGACAAAACTCTCTTAGCCTTTTTCCTGCTTCATTTTGTACTCCAAGGCCAAACTTGCTTGTTTCTCCAGGTATGTCTTGACTTCCTGCTTTTGCATTCCACTCCCCTGTTATGAAAAGGATATTATTTTTTGGTGTTAGTTCTAGAAGGACTTGAAGGTCATCATAGAGCCTTTCAGCTTAAGCTTCTTCAGCATTAGTGGTTGGGGCTTAGACTTGGATTACTGTGCTATTCAATGGTTTGCCTTGGAAATGAACCAAGATCATTCTGTCGTTTTTGAGATTGCACCCAAGTTGACTTTTGTTGACTGAGGTCTACATCATTTCTTCTGGGGGATTCTTGCCCACAGTAGTAGATATAATGGTCATCTGAATTAAATTTGCCCCTTCCTTTCCATTTTAGTTCACTGATTCCTAAAATGTCAATGTTCGCTCTTGCCGTCTCCTGTTTGACCACTTCCGATATACCTTATTTCATGGACCTAATATTTCAGGAAAGCTGAGCACCGAAGAATTGATGCTTTTGAACTGTGGTGTTGGAGAAGACTCTTGAGAGTTCCTTGGACTGCAAGGAGATCCAACCAGTCCATCCTAAAGGAGATCGGTCCTGGGTGTTCATTGAAGGGACTGATGTTGAAGGTGAAACTCCAATACTTTGGCCACCTGATGCAAAGAGCTGACTCATTTGAAAAGACCCCGATTCTGGGAAAGATTGAGGGCAGGAGGAGAAGGGGATGACAGAGGATGAGATGGTTGGATGGCATCACTGACTCAATGGACGTGGGTTTCGGTAGACTCCGGCAGTTGGTGATGGACAGGGAGGGCTGGTGTGCTGCGGTTCATGGGGTTGCAAAGAGTTGGACATGACTGAGCGACTGAACTGAACTGAACTGAATTTTTCAGGTTCCTATGTAATATTGTTCTTACAGCATCAAACTTTGCCTTCACCACCAGACACATCCACAGTTGGGTGCTATTTCTGCTTTGGCTCAGCCTCTTCTTTCCTTCTGGAGCTATTTCTCTGGTGTTCTCCAGTAGCACATTGGACACCTACTGACCTGGGGGCTTCATCTTTCATTGTCTTGTCTTTTTGCCTCTTCTTACTATTGTGGTGGCTCAGAGGGTAAAGCGTCTGCTTGTAACGCGAGAGACCTGGGTTCGATCCCTGGGTCGGGAAGATCCCCTGGAGAAGGAAATGGCAACCCACTTCAGTACTCTTGCCTGGAAAATCCCATGGGCAGAGAAGCCTGGTAGGCTACAGTCCATGGGGTCGCAAAGAGTCGGACACGACTGAGTGACTTCACTTTACCTTTACTATTCTGGTTATACATATTGGCTTTGGTTTAGCCAAGAGAAACGATGGCTTTTCTGAAGGCACGTAGCTAGTAATAAGAGTAGAATAAAGAAGGACAGTATTGGTATCATCTACATGGAAGTGATATTTGAAGCACAAAAGAGAAGGTCAAAAAGAAAATTCAGGAGAACATGTATAATAGCAGCATGAGAAAGAGTGACTCCATCAGAGAGGATAGAAAACCAGTCACCAAGAGAGAATTATCATATATTCTGGGATCACAGTCACCAAATGATGAAAGAGGACAGGAAGCAAAGGGTTGACTATCAAGTATCAAACTGTGTTCTTGTATTATGATGGCCAAGGAAAAAAGAAATGATTTAAAATAAAATTGTTGGTGTCTATAAAAAGCTGTCATACAGTTGAAGACAGAACACATTCATAGAACAGTTTAAGGGTAATGCCGGAGCAGTGTCACCTTAAAGGCAAAATAACTATTCTTTGCAGCCAGTAGAAGAGAATAAAATGCAATAATTTAAGATTTATATTTTTTATACATTCTTATTAGGTTTATTACTTAAGCTACTTAGAAGCTACTTACAAATTGTGCTTAAGGTATGTATTTTGATGATGATAATATCTATGGAAACTTACCATATAATTACACAATTGAGTTTCAAAAAGGACATGAAATGATAATAGTTACCAGTTCTCTATAGATCCTGCAATTCAGACACTACAAATTGATGGCTTATAAGCTACTTCTAAACTGTAGGCATGGGTCTTTGGCTCAAACATCACTGGTTTTTGTTTTTAATTTTTATTTTGAACCTCTTACCAACAATTCAAAATTAATTAAAATCTCTATTTACAACTTCCCTTAAACAATCAGAAGTTGTTTCTGTCATGGACCAACATTCTGGTGTAGCAGCAATTAGCTGCAACTGAGTCATAGTGGTTCTCTTTCAGAAAGGTCAATGTGGCCTGATTACTCATTGGCATCTCAAACCTAGCTCCTATAGGTATAATGATTTGCAAGCCTGCTACAGTACAATGTGCATGTTTTACATGTGAAGAGCATCCTGGGCCCCAGAGTGACAAAAGAGACTTGCTCAAAACCCATGGGTTACAGGGATTTCCCAGGTGGTGCTAGAGCTAAAGAACCCACCCACCAATGCAGGTGACATAAGAGACACATCCCTGGGTCAGGAAGAACCCCTGGAGAAGGACAAAGCAATGCACTCTAATATTCTTGCCTGGAGAATCTCATGGACAGAGGCTTCTGGCAGGCTGCAGTCTATAGGGTCCAAAGAGTCAGACACCACTGAAATGACTTAGAATGGGTTACTAGAAACAGAAATAGCCTTGACTTATAATCTTTCAACCAGATCTCTTACATTTGGATTTATAGAAGTAGGACATTGTCCAATACGGCACACTAGGAAAGGTCCTAAAAGAGAAATAAATCTATTCCCGGGTCTTTTGGTTATCATTGGATTGCCTTTGGCAAGTCTATCCAATTCCTCTCTTCTATGCAAGTATGGTCATGGTGTGTGCCCTACTTACTTTGTAGGACTGAAGCTTTAAAAGCTAAAGTGTATTTTTAATATTCTCTAAAAATAAGGAAAACAATAATTTTTAAAAACTAAAATTAGCTAAAAGTCATGAGTTCTAGGCCCAGTTCCTCCACAAGCCAATTGCACGAATTTTCACAAGTTTCTTAAACTCTCTAGTTTCAACCACAAATATTATTTTATTTTCCATTATTTTTGCAAAATTAATCTCATTCATCATTTTTTAAAATGTTTTTCTTGAATTAAGACCTTTATTAGTTGGGCCAAACCCAACAATGAATTAAACTAATAGAGAATGAAAATGGACAATTGAGCTGGGCCTACTTTATGGGCATGTCAGAGGCACATGGAGATGTTGATAAGGTACTTTCATTTGAAATCTCAGCACCCCCTTCTTTGGCACAAAACATATCTCATCAAGATTAGAGATCCAGAGCAGAGCTCAGAGAGGAAAAGCAGAGATATAAATGACTGGAGAAGTGCTTCCAGGGCGCTGAGTCAGCCAAAACAGAGCCTCCTGCTGAGCTCAATGGATCTTTTCTCATTTGCCTGGAGCATTGACTGGAGGTTGCTTTGGCAGTGCCTGCTGGGAAGACAATTTTTAGTCCATTGATTCATTTGAGCTAGGCAGTTTGCCCTAACACTTAGGCACTCAGACAAAAATGCCCTTAATCACTGGCAAACCCTGGGATGTAGAGAGGGCCAGTGGCTCAAGCAGCACCTTGGGGCTGCCCGTGGGAAAGGAGGGTCTAGAAAGCATGGGGTGCCAGTCACTGAGAATTCTCAGAAGTCAAGGATTACTTTTTCAAGTCAAAACTCTAGAGAATTCCTGATTTGGGAGTCAGGAACATTCTAATTTAAGAGCACTGCACTCTTTCCTTCATCTTCAGTTAAACACTGGTCCCCTCTGCAAGTCCTCATGATCTATACCGGGCTGACTGCTAATTCTCCCAGCTGTGCCTGCCCCAATAAGCTTTCCCTCTTTCTCCTTATTGGGATCAGGCCCTGATCCCTCTCAAAACCTTGCCAACTTACCACTATTATATTACCATCACAGAGAATTGTAACTGCTTTTTTTCTTATATCTCCTCAGTAAGACTCTTACATGAGACTAATAACATCTATTTAATTACCGATCTCTATCACCTAGCGGAGAAGGCAATGGCACCCCACTCCAGTACTGTTGCCCGGAAAATCCCATGGATGGAGGAGCCTGGTAGGCTGCAGTCCATGGGGTCACTAAGAGTTGGACACAACTGAGCAGCTTCACTTTCACTTTCCACTTTCATGCATTGGAGAGGGAAATGGCAGCCCACTCCAGTGTTCTTGCCTGGAGAATCCCATGGACGGAGAAGCCTGGTAGGCTGCAGTCCATGGGGTCGCACAGAGTCGGACACGACTGAAGCGACTTAGCAGCAGCAGCAGCAGCACCTAGCTACCCACTCCAGTATTCTTGGGCTTCCTGGTGGCTCAGCTGGTAAAGAATCCACATGCAATGTGGGAGACCTGGGTTCGATCCCTAGGTTGGGAAGATCCCCTGGAGAAGGGAAAGGCTACCCACTCCAATTTTCTGGCCTGGAGAATTCCATGGGGTTGCAAAGAGTTGGACATGACTGAGCGACTTTCACTTTTCAGCACCTAGCATAGTGCCTATCATATGGAACACCCTTAAATCCTTATAGGATTATGGAGGCAAAGAGGGAGGGAAGGAAGGCAGGAAGGAAGAGAGGGGGAAATGGGAGGGAGAGAGAGAAGGGACAGAGGCAAAGGTAACTATGCTGATGAAGTGAGCCAAGGGTTGACTGAGGAAGTAAAATGGTGCATCCAAGTTGGTGACCAACACCCCAAAGGCAGTGCTGACAGGAGAATATAGTGCCTCAATAGTCAATACTGTAATTTGGAGGAAAAACCAATTCTTGAACTGAGAATCAAAAACCTCAATTTTACTTTTGACTTTATCAGAGATTGTTTGTCTCTACCTCCACAATGAAAAAACTAGAACTACTTCTTCTCATCAATTAATGTTTTCTTTGTCTATCCACACCTGAGGCCAGAGGACTCAAATAGGAAAAATGAAAATAAAATGTTATCTGCTTCATGTATGAATATGACTTCATGCTGTAAGTAAAATTTCTTCATGAATGAAGAACTCCTGTAACATAGCACTTACATCACATTTTAATAATAACGATAAGGATGCCTTAAGCAGATAGAATATCATAGAAAGTCCTCAAAACATACACATGTTGAATTTTTATGAGATTTTCTTAAGAAAAGTCCATCAGATAGGATAGCCCCAACATACAGATGGTCAAAATGAGACTCACTGGAGTTAGGTGACTTGTTCAAGTTTATATACGTGGTAAGCATATGGCACCCCACTCCAGTACTCTTGCCTGGAAAATCCATGGATGGAGGAGCCTGGTAGGCTGCAGTCCATGGGGTCGCTAAGAGTCGGACATGACTGAGCGACTTCACTTTCACTTTTTACTTTCATGTATTGGAGAAGGAAATGGCAACCCACTCCCATGTTCTTGCCTGGAGAATCCCAGGGACAGAGGAGCCTAATGGGTGGCTGTCTATGGGGTTGCACAGAGTTGGACACGACTGAAGTGACTTAGCAGCAGCAGCAGCATCTAGAAGAATGGTAAGCACAAAGTAGGTACAAAAATGCTTATAAAGACATAGTGCTGGAAAGATCTGAGGCGTAAGCAAATTCAACTTCTTACATACTGCAGGAAACTCTTCTGACAGAAGGATATACCTAACAACTGACAATTACTTAAACATATTTTATTTCCCAGAAATAACTTTTTTGATTAATCTTTCATCTCAGGAGCCAGTTTGCTCATAATAATTAACACATTTTCCCTAGCTTTTGTAAAGATGAAATAGGTAATGTGTGTTTGTAAATCACGTAGCAAGGACAATTTCTGGCACATAGCAAGTATTCAGTAAATGTTAATTCTTATTACTCATATGCTATAGTTTTAATTAGTTTACTTTTGTTTTGGTTTCTGATTTTTTTGCTTTTCTTGGATCCTTTTTAGCTCCTTGCATCTTTTTGCTTCAGACTCTTTCACTTCTTCAGGTGCATAGAGGAAAATTTATTTTCATGATTATCTAAATCCTCCTCAGTAAAGTGGAAATTGTTGGTCTTAATCTTTCTGCATCATAGAAATTTAAATATATAATTAATTGACTATACCTGAGTCAAAGACAAAGTTTTCTGAGAAAGCTAGATTATTTTCTCCCAGAATTTGAACAAAACTTATTTGTTAGCTTTCCATTTCAACAGCATGGGCTGTGTGATATCTAGTCCTAAAAATGTAGATGAAATTCTTGTAAAATAAAGTTTTTTTTATTGCTTAGAAAATTCTGATTTAAAGTACATTACATAAAATGCCTTATTATTTTAGCAAATTCTTTAAGTGAGCATGACCCATAATGTGGCAAGAACATCCATTGGAATGTAGAAAAAAATTGGAATTTTAATATTAATGTAATATCTTCTATTTGAACAGCTATCTTTGGAAGGTTTTTAATGTCCATAATAATGTTACTGCAACTTCAAATGTATCAGATCAGATCAGTCACTCAGTCGTGTCCGACTCTTTGTGACCCCACGAATCGCAGCACGCCAGGCCTCCCTGTCCATCACCAACTCCCGGAGTTCACTCAGACTCACGTCCATCGAGTCAGTGATGCCATCCAGCCATCTCATCCTCTGTCGTCCCCTTTTCCTCCTGCCCCCAATCCCTCCCAGCATCAGAGTCTTTTCCAATGAGTCAACTCTTCGCATCAGGTGGCCAAAGTATTGGAGTTTCAGCTTCAGCATCAGTCCTTCCAATGAACACCTAGGACTGATCTCCTTTAGGATGGACTGGTTGGATCTCCTTGCAGTCCAAGGGACTCTTAAGAGTCTTCTCCAACACCACAGTTCAAAAGCATCAATTCTTCAGCGCTCAGCCTTCTTCACAGTGCAACTCTCACATCCATACATGACCACAGGAAAAACCATAGCCTTGACTAGACGAACCTTTGTTGGCAAAGTAATGTCTCTGCTTTTGAATATGCTATCTAGGTTGGTCATAACTTTCCTTCCAAGGAGTAAGCATCTTTTAATTTCATGGCTGCAGTCACCATCTCTAGTGATTTTGGAGCCCAGAAAAATAAAGTCTGACACTGTTTCCACTGTTTCCCCATCTATTTCCCATGAAGTGGTAGGACCGGATGCCATGATCTTCGTTTTCTGAATGTTGAGCTTTAAGCCAACTTTTTCACTCTCCACTTTCACTTTCATCAGGAGGCTTTTTAGTTCCTCTTTACTTTCTGCCATAAGGGTTGTGTCATCTGCATATCTGAGGTTATTGATATTAAGTTTACATATATTTGATGTCTATGATCATAATCTTATAATTAAGGCATATAATCAAGAAGGTTTTGGAATCTTATACAAAGCCTAAGATTAGTGGATGTTTTAAAAGTGCTGTGTTTATTCTTCAGTTGCTAAGTCATGTCTGATTGACCCCATGCACTACAGCACACCAGGCTTCCCTGTCCTTCATTATCTCCCAGAGTTTGCTCAGACTCATGTTGATTGAGTTGGTGATGCCATCCAACTGTCTCATACTCTGTTGCCCCTTTCTCCTTCAGTCCTCGATCTTTCCCAGCATCAGGGTCTTTTCCAATGAGTCAGCTCTTCGCATCAGGTGGCCAAAATATTGGAGCTTCAGCTTCAGCTGTCCTTCTAATGAATATTTAGCATTGATTTCCTTTAGGATTGACTGGTTTGATCTTCTTGCAGTTCAAGAGACACTCAAAAGTCCTCTCCAGCACCATAATTCAAAAGCATCATTTCTTTGACACTCAACCTTTATGGACCTTTATGGTCCAATCTTACATCCATACATGACTACTGGAAAAACTATAACTTTCACTGTACAGACCTTTGTTGGTAAAGTGATGTCTCTGCTTTTTAATATGCTGTCTAGGTTTGTCATAGCTTTCCTTCCAAAGAGCAAGCGTCTTTTAATTTCATTACTGTCTGAAATGATTTTGGCGCCCAAGAAAATAAACTGTTACTGTTTCCACTTTTCCCCCATCTATTTTCCATGAGTGATGGGACTGGATGTTATCATCTTAGCTTTTTGAATGTTGAGTTTTAAGCCAGTTTTTCAACTGTCCACTTTTACCCTCATCAAGAGGCTCTTTAGTTCCTCTTCACTTTCTGCCATTAAGGTGATATCATCTGCATATCTGAGCTTGTTGATATTTCTTCCAGCAATCTTGATTCCAACTTGTGAGTCATCCAGCCCAGGATTTCGCATGATGTACTCTGCATAGAGGGCTCCAGTCGTAAAGAAGCAACCTGTCAATGCAAGAGACATGAGATGCGGGTTTGATCCCCGGGTCAGGAAGATCCCCTGGAGGAGGGTATGGAAATCCACTCCAGTATTCTTGCCTGCAGAATCCCCATGGACAGAGGAGACTGGCAGGCTACAGTCCATGGGGTCACAAAGAGTAGGACACGACTGAAGGGACTGAGCATGCACACACTTTGCATATAAGTTAAATAAGCAGGGTGACACTATACAGCCTTGACATATTCCTTTACCAATTGTGAACCAGTCCATTGATGTCTTGTTCTAACTGTTGCTTCTTGACCTGCATATAGGTATATCAGTAGACAGGTAAGGTGGTCTGGTATTCCCATTGCTTTAAGAATTTTCCACAGTTTGTTATGATCCACATGGCCAAAAGCTTTCGTGTAGTCAATGAAGCAGAAGTATTTCTGAAATTCCCTTGCTTTTTCTATGATCCAGTAGATGTTGACAATTTGATCTCTGGTTCCTCTGCCTCTTCTAAAGCTTGAACATCTGAAAGTTCTCAGTTCATGTACTATTGAATGCTAGCTTGAATGATTTTGAGCATTAATTTGCTAGTATGTGAAATTAATGTACAGTAATGTATAGTAGTTTGAGTATCCTTTACTTTGCTTTTCTTTGGAGTTGGAATGAAAACTGACCTTTTCCAGTCCTGTGGCCACTGCTGAGTTTTCTGAATTTGCTGACATATTGAGTGCAGCACTTGAATAGCATCATCTTTTAGGATTTGAAATAGCTCAGTTGGAATTCCATCACCTCCACTAGCTTTGTTCATAGTAATGCTTCCTAAGGCTCTCTTAACTTCACACTCCAGGATGTCTTGCTCTAGGTAAGTGACCACACTATCATGGTTATCCAGGTCATTGAGATCTTTCTTGTATAGTTCTTTGTGTATTCTTGGCACTTCCTAATATTTTCTGCTTGTTACATCCTTGCAATTTCTGTCCTTTGTTTTGCCTATCCTTGCATGAAATGTTCCTTTAGTATTTCCAATTTTCTTGAAGAGATCTCTAGTCTCTCCCATTTTATTGTTTTTCTCTATTTCTGTACATTGTTTGCTTAAGAAGTCTTTTTTATCTCCTCTTGCTCATCTCTGCAACTCTGCATTCAGTTGGGTATATCTTTCCCTTTTTCCTTTGCTTTTTCCTTCTTTTCTAAGCTATTTGTAAGCCCTCCTGGACAACCACTTTGCCTTCTTGAATTTATTTTTCTTTGGGATACTTATGGTCACCACCTCCTTTACAATGTTATGAATCTCTGTCCATAGTTCTTCAGGCACCCAGTCTACCAGATCTAAGACCTTGAATCTATTTGTCACCTCCACTGTATAATCATAAGGGATTTGATTTAGGTCATACCTGAATGGTCTAGTGGTTTTCCTTACTTTCTTCAATTTAAGCCTGAATTTTGCAATAGGGAGTTCACAATTGGCACCACAGTCATTTCCAGGTCTATTTTCCATAGATAATCTTCACCATTATCTATGAAAGAAAAACAAAAGTTATGCTCATTTATAAACTAATACTGTCATTTTATTTTTTCAATATGAGTTTGAAATTTGATAAAATTGGTTCAGTTCCCTACATCTCTTTATAAAACCTAATTCATATTTACTGTGATCTCTGTACAGAGAATGGGTGGAATATGCTACCAGCATTCAAAGGAAATATTCCTAAGGGCTGATGGAAAAACCAAACCACAAATCCCACTGAAAATCTTGACATCCTTCATAGCAAATGGACCAAATATTAGCTGCATTAGCCAACATTTTCACAAATTTTCGTGGAACAAGCAGAGACAAATACCAAAGGCAAGTAACTAGTTTACCCTCTAACTTCCTTTTAGGTAGTACCATAATAAGCATGGTTCAGTTCTCACTTTTGAGTCTCAGATGATTCTAGTCCCATGGCCTTCCCTCTAAAAATGTAGAAACAAACTGTGAAGCATCTTCTCCATGGTCCTCAGGGAAGTTAATCTATCTCATTGGCAGATATTTGAGAGTCTTTCAGAGAATTTTCTTTCTCATTTTTCTTTTTCCTCTCCTGGCAGTTCAGTGATGAAAGGTTACAGGCTAAGTGTTTGTGTCCCACCCCCTAATTCATTTGTTGAATGCTAATACCCAATGTGATGTTATTAGGAAGTGGGGGCCTTTGAGAAGTGATTAGATCATGAGAGTGGACCCTCATAAATAGGATTAGTGCCCATACAAAATAGCCCCCCAAAATATATATATATATATATATATATATATATAAAATTTTAAAAAGAGACCCCAGAGAGCTCCCTTGCCCCTGCCACCATGTGAAGACACAGCTAGAAGCCAGCCATCTATAACCAGGAGACTAGCCCTCATCCAACACTGACTTTGGCACCTTGATCTTGGACTTGCGAGCTTCCAGAACTGTCAGAAATAAATCTTTGTTGTGTAATCTAACAAAGGTATTTTTGCTATAATACCTCAAATGAACTGACAGCGAACATAGTGAGTTAAGCCCCATAAATCTCTGCAGAGACACTTAGAAACATCAGAATCTTTCATGATTACTTTGAAGAAATATGTTTTCACTGTGATTCCACTCTAACAATTTTCCTATGGCCCAGCAGATTTGGCAACCTAAGTTATAGTAACTTGCAAAACATATCCTTTCATAAACTAATGTCCAAGGTGGCGTTTTGTTGTTGTTCAGTCAACCAGTCATGTCTGACTCTTTGTGACCCTATGGACTACAGCATGCCAGGCTTCTCTACCCCTCACATCTCTCAAAGTTTGCCCAAGTTCATGTACATTGCATTGGTGATGCGGTCCAGCCATCTCATCCTCTGATGCCCTCTTCCCCTTCTGCCCTCAATCTTTCCTACCATCAGGGACTTTTCCAATGTGTCAGTTTTTCACATCAAATGACCAAAATATGAAGTTTCAGCTTCAGCATCAGTCCTTCCAACGAATATTCAGGGTTGATTTCCCTTAAGATTGATGTGTTTGATCTTGTTGCCATCCAAGGGACTCTCAGGAGTCTTCTTCAACACAGTTCAAAGGCATCAATTCTTCACCACTCCACCTTCTTTATGGTCCAGCTTTCAGATGGTGTTTACCCAACCATATATTAGTCATAAGGGCCTCCCAGGTGGCACAGTGGTAAAGGACCCACCTATCAATGCAGGAGATGTAAGAGATGCAAGTTCGATCCCTGGGTCAGGAAGATACACTGGAGCAACAAGTTTCACCCACTCCAGTATTCTTGCCAGGAGACTCCCATGGACAGAGGAACCTGGCAGGCTAAGACCTAAAGCATCCTACAGAATCATCTAAACAGTATATCTTTTATCACTAGGTGGTGGCTGCAAAGTGTCCAGTGGAGGACCTCAAAGAGGCCATGGGGAAAGACAGAACACTAAAACAATAAAGAAAGAAACTGAGTTACAATTCATGTAATAACAAACTGATAAATTGGACTTCATTAAAATTAAAAACTTCTGCTCTGCAAAAGACACTGTTAAGAGAATCTAAAGACAATGTCCACAAGTATTTGCTGTTGAATCCCTGGGGTATCCCTGCTTCCTACATCTTCTTACACTGTGGAGTGTGCTTCTGTCTAAATAAATCCACTTCTTACCTAAAAAAAAAAAAAAAAAAAGAAAAGACAACACAGACTGGGGGGAAATATTTGCAATATAAATATCTGATAAAGGACTTATATCTAAAATATACAAAGAACTTAAAAAAGCAACAATAGGAAAACAAACAGGCCAACTTAAAAATGGACTAAAGATCTGAACAGACACCTCACCAAAGATGGCAAATACATATATGAAAAAGTGTTCAATATCATCTGACATTAAGGAAATTTAAATTGAAACAAAAATGAGATACTTGCACATGCATATCAGAATGGTTGAAATTCAGAAAAGATTCACTGAACTTCATGGGTAGCTCAAAAAATGGTGGCATCAGGCTCCAGAGGCTGCTATCCCAGTCACTCTTCCCAAAGTAGCCCCATCTGAGGAATCTTGGGGCTCGATAGGGGTGGCATGAGAATCCTGGGATGAGAAGGACCTGTGTTGTTTTCTATCTCCATCTGAACCCCTGGCAACCCACTGATATTTTTGCTATCTCTGTGGCTTGTCTTCCCTGATGTGTCCCATGTGGTGGGGATCGTATAGGTGTGACCTTTTCAGATAGCTTCCTTCAATTGGTAATATGCATTTGGAGTTTTATGCATGTCTTCTTGTGGCTAGGTAGTTCATTTCCTTTGTCTCTAAATAGCCTGGATGCACCCCATTTCATGTATCTTCTCGCCTGTTAAGTGACATCTTGGTTGTTTCCATGTTTGGGTAGTTACAAATAAAGCTGCTATAAGCATAAAAAGTATAACTGACAATATCAATTGCTGACAAGGATATAAAGTGAGAGGAATTATCACTTATTGCTGTTTACAGCTACTTTGGAAGATATTTTGGCAGCTTCTTACAAAGCTAAACCTAATTCTTTCACACAATCCAATAATTATACTCTTAAGTACTCACGGAACTGAAAATGTATGTCCACACAAAAATCTGCCCATAAATGTATATAGGACTATATTCATAACTGCCAAAAACTAGAAGTGTTCTATTGTTCAGTCTGTAAATGGATAATTAAATGATGATATATCCATATAATGGAATGTTATTTGGTGATTAAGAGAGGATATGATCTATGAAACTTTAAGGAGATATGTTCATCTTTGATGCCTGTTGCCAGGTTAAAGAAACCAGTGAGGGGGGCTGTTGTATCACATTCCAGAAAATGAAGAATTGATAGGATGGTAAAAAGATTAGTGGTTATGGAGGGAGAATGGGTTAAATAAGAAAAGCACCAGGGATACTTGAAGCCATTGAAACCATTCTATATGTTACTATAATGGTGGGTACATGACACTATGAAATTGTCAAAACCCATAGCCTTTTACAGCACAAGGAGTGAATGTATACACATTTTAAAACATAACTTAGGAAATAAAAGAATTTCAGGATGGAATGCCAAATGTGGCAAAACAGTCTAGCTATAAGTTCTGATACAAACTTACAGAAGAGAACAGAGACAAAAAGTGCTGACTTAAATAACTGGAAATGAGTAGAATCTGTAAGATTAATAAGAAAAAAACTGATATAACTGAACTCTTGCTGATAAAGTTGTCTTCCCTGGGTTAACAATTCTAGTACTGCTGTACATAATGGTACAATTAAAATGAGCAATAGTTGAAGAGAGCCAGGTTTCTCAACGTTGAAGCGGGATATTACAAACAAACAAGGAGAGAAACTTAGAAAGACCCATGTGGTAATGGATTAGAGTTGAAGAATCCATATGCACTTAGACTAATACAGATACAGATGGTGACATATAGAAAAACATTTATGTATGTATATACATACATACACTCGCTCTGTCAGCTGATCCTGTAGCAACAGCGCACCTAGCCCCCAGATGTTATTTTCTAATATCATTGTCCAGTAAAAAGAACTAGGGTCCCTTGGACAAGTGGCTGATTCTAGAACCGGGGGAGGAAATACATAACATGAGCCTAGAGCATCTTGTACAGCCAGTATGAAAGTGTTCAGAAAAAAAGTACAGTGGTAGGAATATCAATAAATAAATAGAGGGAAAGACATAAATCTCCCTTGTAGAAGAGTTACAAATAATTTATGTAGATACTGCACC
Source organism: Bos indicus (assembly GCF_029378745.1). NCBI lineage: Eukaryota > Metazoa > Chordata > Mammalia > Artiodactyla > Bovidae > Bos > Bos indicus. The sequence goes on from NC_091783.1 coordinate 44,538,207, forward strand.
CTTGATAGAGTTAAAGCATATCCCTCCACACTTTAAGCATTTGGGCTACACATAGAAACTTCCAAAGAGTACAATAAGTACAGAAAGAGGGAAAGGTGGCCAAGGAAGAGTAGTTTTACAGTGAAAGTGAAGTCACTCAGTCGTGTCCGACTCTTTGCGACCCCATGGGCAGTAGCCTGCACCAGGCTCCTCTGTCCATGGGATTTTCTAGGCAAGAGTACTGGAGTGGGTTGCCATTTCCTTCTCCAGGGAATCTTCCCGACCCAGGGATCAAACCCAGGTCTCCCACATTGTAGACAGACGCTTTACCATCTGAGCCACCAGGGAAGTCCAGAAAGACAACAAATACCACCTGAGTCAAGTGATTAAGAGTCACCAACAATGATAAACCATGTTGAAATATTTCCTTGATATGCTTCAGTGAAATGGCACTTTATGTCTGTGATCTTCCCCGCCAAATACTGAAAGGTTGCTGCTGAGAGCTGTGTGCTACGTCAGGATTTGTGACCTCTGGAGGAGAGGATTTCGATCCTGGTCAGAGACCAGGCTTGACCAATGGAGATTTCTGTGTAACAAAATTTTATTAAAGTATAAGAGAGACAGAGAAAGCTTCTGACATAGACATCAGAAGGGGGCAGAAAGAATGCCCCTTGCTAGTTTTCAGCAAGGTGTTTTATGTCTGTTAGCAAGCTATTAATTAGATAAGAGAGTCATCTCAAGGCTGAGGGAGTTTCACCAGGCCTATCTCCCATAATATGTATTTTTGAGATAGAATGGCATGAGGTGTGTCATCCCCATCCCCGGCCATAAAACAATTGACATGAATACTGGTTTGTTGAGTCATTGTCAGCCCAAGGTTTGAGAAAAGAAAAAAATTAGTCTTAGGCAGAACCGTTTTGAAGAAAGGCAGACCTCAAAGCAAATACATAGTTTCATTAACATAACTTAAAAAAACATTTCCATAAGAAAAACGCATTGGTTAGCTCAAGGCAGAACAAGGTGTCAGTCAACAGAAAATTAAAAGAAGCCTCTTTTAATTTTGTTTAGAGAAGGGAAAAAAAAAAAGTCCACCATTTGCAGTTTATTTCCTCCTGACGCTTGTGGACCTCTGGCCTCCCTACCTGTTACGCTCTCAGTACCCACAACCCACACACTCTCCCAACCTCCCCAACTGAACAGGGATAGTAACAAGTGAGAGATCAATCTTTAAGCCACGGTGATTTTAGAGTTGTTTGTTTCAGAGGTTTGAAAGGCGGACTGACACAGATTTCTTTGAAAATATAGAAGATACATTCCACACTAACAGAATAATGCAAATATATCCATACATGCAGAAACTGGAGCCCATTTATTGATTTTCACTGGGAGAAATCCTATAGCCAGTATCAACACAGAATTCTACCTACCCGGGTGGTGCTTTGAAATCCTTCCACCATTACACCCTTTATTTTGACTAACTTTTATTGTGGGTTTGATTGATGTAACAGTTTCCCTCTCATCATGGCCCAAATAATTTGAAATCCATGTTATCTCTTGGTTTTTAATTCCTAGGAGGCCAGATGAGTGAAGAATGACAAGCAGGGTCTTAGGTATCTATGGAGTCCAGCAATGCAGAAAATATCTCTTTTGCATTGGAAGAAACTGACCCAGCTTTTGGTGTTGTGTTGGCTCCCCAGGACCGAGGACAGCTGACAGGGGTTTAACTGAACAGACTTTCTAGTTTCAAGCATGCCAGTAAAACGTCATTTTCTGTATGGTTTCTTGATCTGACCCTCTTCTATGTTTCTAGACCTGGGCACATTTATGAAGTTGTATCTGATATTGATAAAAGCAGCCATACTTGAACATTAATGTCACCATATATAACCTTGATTCTGGCCTGATTCAGTTCCCCTAACACTCCTCTTCACTCACGTTGCATTATAATAAGTATCTGTGTTGCCACTTCCCTTCCTCCCCTAGTTCCCCCAGGTTAATCTGTGGTATCTGGTGGTAAAAGCAGTATTGGTATCAATTGTATGATTTAGCTTCATTTTAAAAGAAATTTGTAGGATGTAATTTTGCAGTTTTACTTAAATTATTTGTGGGAATAAAAGTGTTTACTTATGTATCTGCTTATTTGTGAATTATGTAATTATTTACTGGCAATCTAGCAGCTTTCTTAAGTCAGCAAGCACAGTGTGGCACTGTGACATTTAAAAAGTAAATCTCAATGGCAAAAAGCCCAAGTTTTCCCAGATTTCTTCTCCCTCAAGCAATGCTTGGAATCCCTGAAGAGACTTATATCTATTAAGAGTCAGCCAGCCAAATTAAGATCACCCATAGCTTCCAGGTTCCATTAGCTCCCCAGAGTGGCCTTAGCTCTATTAAGGTCCTATGGCTGATAGAAATGAGAACACCTTCAACCCTTGGCTTCCGGATCTAGAACAAACCTGATGATCCTTTCCAGTCAGAAACCCATGTTGCAACTACTGTGACAGAAGGTGACCTTTTCTAACTTGTAGCCTTTGTGAGATGGGAGCTGGTAAGAAGGAGATACAAAATCAAGAGTCATGAACCCACAAGTGTAATAACTTCTAGTGATACAACCCTCAACTCATACACACCAACTTTTTCACGGAGAAGGGTACAAGGCCAAATCTCAATTTCAGCTGCCCCACTGTATTCAGAATCTTCATTTCCCAAGACTTTTTCACAAGATGTTCCTCTATCCCTGTAAATGAACACATTTTTATATTTCACTTTCTTCTTATCACCTTGATTGCACCTAAACCCTAGCATCAGTGCAGTCAAGGTAACTTGGTAAGTACTCTATTGCACACTCTCATAGTAACAAATAATAGACAAAAACTAGTTTACAATACGGAGAAGGCAATGGCACCCCACTCCAGTACTCTTGCCTGGAAAATCCCATGGACAGAGGAACCTGGTAGGCTGCAGTCCATGGGGTTGCTAAGAGTCAGACATGACTGAGCGACTTCACTTTCTCTTTTCACCTTCATGCATTGGAGAAGGAAATGGCAACGCACTCCAGTGTTCTTGCCTGGAGAATCCCAGGGACGGGGGAGCCTGGTGGGCAGCCGTCTATGGGGTCGCACAGAGTCGGACACGACTGAAGCAACTTAGCAGCAGCAGCAGCAGCAGCAGTTTACAATAATGAGACTTTCTTCAAGCTTACCAGGGAAATTATATTTTTCAGTCACCCTTTATATTTTTATTCTCAGAAAAAATAATATATAATTATTTATGTTTATACCTATATTTAAAAACATCAATGAGCTCCTGTATGCTAAAAAGGAAATCAGAATCCAAGTGGTAACAGAAGTCAAAAGAAAAGGTTTTCTTCCTAGTTTGTTCATGGCTAAGAGTGTATTGTTTCTTCTGTCCTAACAAACAGAAAGTTAGCTTTATCTACAACATTATTGAATTTTGAAATTATTAAATAATTTTTAAATTATTGAATTTCAACAATATTGAAAGTAAAGGATGTGAACATGGTATGAAAGTGACAATGTCTACTAATGTATTATAAGAATATACATAAGGTGATTATCAGATAAATGTTAGAAGTTCATTTGATGCACACATAACATTTAGCACAGGATAAAGACAGATCAGATTTCTTTTGAATGCTAAGAAATAGAATTTCTGAATTTAGTTTTATTTGCTAAGTTGTGTCCAACTCTTTCAAGACCGGGAGCTGACTGTGGCTCAGATCATGAACTCCTTATTGCCAAATTCAGATTTAAATTGCAGAAAAGTAGGGAAAACCACTAGACCATTCAGGTGTGACCTAAATGAAATCCCTTATGATAATACAGTGGAAGTGAGAAATAGATTTAAGGGCCTAGATCTGATAGAGTGCCTGATGAACTGTGGATGAAGGTTCATGACATTGTACAGGAGACAGGGAGCAAGACCATCTCCAAGAAAAAGAAATGCAAAAAAGCAATATGGGTGTCTGAGGAGACCTTACAAATAACTGTGAAAAGAAGAGAAGCAAAAAACAAAGGAGAAAAGGAAAGATATAAGCATCTGAATGCAGAGTTCCAAAGAATAGCAAGAAGAGATAAGAAAGCCTTCCTCATACATCAATGCAAAGAAATAGAGGAAAACAACAGAATGGGAAAGACTAGAGATCTCTTCAAGAAAATTAGAGATACAAAGGGATTGCACTGAATCTATAAATTGCTTTGGGTAGTATACTCATTTTCACTATATTGATTCTTCCAATCCATGAACATGGTATATTTCTCCATCTATTAGTGTCCTCTTTGATTTCTTTCACTAGTGTTTTATAGTTTTCTATGTATAGGTCTTTAGTTTCTCTAGGTAGATATATTCCTAAGTATTTTATTCTTTCTGTTGCAATGGTGAATGAAATTGTTTCCTTAATTTCTCTTTCTGTTTTCTCATTATTAGTGTATAGGAATGCAAGGGATTTCTGTGTGTTGATTTTATATCCTGCAAATTTACTACAATCATTGATTAGTTCTAGTAATTTTCTGGCGGAGTCTTTAGGGTTTTCTATGTAGAGGATCATGTCATCTGCAAATAGTGAGAGTTTTACTTCTTCTTTCCCAATTTGGATTCCTTTTATTTCTTTTTCTGCTCTGATTGCTGTGGCCAAAACTTCCAAAACTATGTATTCCTCACAGAACTAGAACAAATAATATCACAATTTGTATGGAAATACAAAAAACCTCAAATAGCCAAAGCTATCTTGAGAAAGAAGAATGGAACTGGAGGAATCAACCTACCTGACTTCAGGCTCTACTACAAAGCCACAGTTATCAAGACAGTATGGTACTGGCACAAAGACAGAAATATAGATAAATAGAACAAAATAGAAAGCCCAGAGATAAATCCACGCACATATGGACACCTTATCTTTGACAAAGGAGGCAAGAATATACAATGGATTAAAGACAATCTCTTTAACAAGTGGAGCTGGGAAATCTGGTCAAGCACTTGTAAAAGAATGAAACTAAAACACTTTCTAACACCATACACAAAAATAAACTCAAAATGAATTAAAGATCTAAACGTAAGACCAGAAACTATAATACTCCTAGAGGAGAACATAGGCAAAACACTCTCTGACATACATCACAGCAGGATCCTCTATGACCCACCTCCAAGAATATTGGGAATAAAAGCAAAAATAAACAAATGGGACCTAATTAAACTTAAAAGCTTCTGCACAACAAAGGAAACTATTAGCAAGGTGAAAAGGCAGCCTTCAGAATGGGAGAAAATAATAGCAAATGAAGCAACTGACAAACAACTAATGTCAAAAATATACAAGCAACTCCTACAGCTCAACTCCAGAAAAATAAATGACCCAATCAAAAAATGGGCCAAAGAACTAAATAGATATTTCTCCAAAGAAGACATACAGAGGGCTAACAAACACATGAAAAGATGCTCAACATCACTCATTATCAGAGAAATGCAAATCAAAACCACTATGAAGTGCCATTTCACACCAGTCAGAATGGCTGCGATCCAAAAGTCTACAAGCAATAAATGCTGGAGAGGGTGTGGAGAGAAGGGAACCCTCTTACACTGTTGGTGGGAATGCAAACTAGTACAGTCACTATGGAGAATAGTGTGGAGATTCCTTAAAAAACTGGAAATAGAACTGCCTTATGATCCAGCAATCCCACTGCTGGGCATACACACTGAGGAAACCAGAAGGGAAAGAGACACGTGTACCCCAATGTTCATCGCAGCACTGTTTATAATAGCCAGGGCATGGAAGCAACCTAGATGTCCATCAGCAGATGAATGGATAAGAAAGCTGTGGTACATATACACAATGGAGTATTACTCAGCCATTAAAAAGAATACATTTGAATCAGTTCTAATGAGATGGATGAAACTGGAGCCTATTATACAGAGTGAAGTAAGCCAGAAGGAAAAACACCAATACAGTATACTAACGCATATATATGGAATTTAGAAAGATGCTAACAATAACCCTGTGTACGACAGCAAAAGAGACACTGATGTATAGAACAGTCTTATGGACTCTGTTGCAGAGGGAGAGGGCAGGAAGATTTGGGAAAATGGCATTGAAACATGTATAATATCATGTATGAAACGAGTTGCCAGTCCAGGTTCGATGCACGATAATGGATGCTTGGGGCTAGTGCACTGGGACGAACCAGAGGGGTGGTGTGGGGAGGGAGGAGGGAGGAGGGTTCGGGATGGGGAACACATGTATACCTGTGGCGGATTCATTTTGATATTTGGCAAAACTAATACAATTTGTAAAGTTTAAAAATAAAAAATAAAAAAAAAGAAAGAAAATTAGAGATACAAAGGGAACATTTCATGCAAAGATGGGCTCAATAAAGGACAGAAATGGTATGGACCTAACAGAAGCACAAGATATTAAGAAGAGGTGGCAAGAATACACAGAAGAACTGTACAAAAAAGATCTTCATGACCATGATAATCACGATGGTGTGATCACTCACCTAGAGCCAGTCAAGTAGGCCTTAGGAAGCATCACTACAAACAAAGCTAGTGGAGGTGATGGAATTCCAGTTGAGCTATCAAATCCTGAAAGCTGATGCTGTGAAAGTGCTGCACTCAATATGCCAGCAAATTTGGAAAACTCAGCAGTGGCCACAGGACTGGAAAAGGTCAGTTTTCATTCCAATCTCAAAGAAAGGCAATGCTAAAGAATGCTCAAACTACCATACAATTGCACTCATCTCACACGCTAGTAAAGTAATGGTCAAAATTCTCCAAGCCAGACTTCAGCAATATGTGAACCATGAACTTCCAGATGTTCAAGCTGGTTTTAGAAAAGGCAGAGTAACCAGAGATCAAATTGCCAACATCCACTGGATCATTGAAAAAGCAAGAGAGTTCAAGAAAAACATCTATTTCTGCTTTATTGACTATGCCAAAGCCTTTGACTGTGTGGATCACAATAAACTGTGGAAAAATCTGAAAGAGATGGGAATACCAGACCACCTGACCTGCCTCTTCAGAAACCTATATGCAGGTCAGGAAGCAACAGTTAGAACTGGACATGGAACAACAAACTGGTTCCAAATAGGAAAAGGAGTTCGTCAAGGCTGTATATTGTCACCCTGCTTATTTAACTTATATGCAGAGTACATCATGAGAAACACTGGGCTGGAGGAAGCACAAGCTGGAATCAAGACTGCCGGGAGAAATATCAATAACCTCAGATATGCAGATGACACCACCCTTATGGCAGAAAGTAAAGAGGAACTCAAAAGCCTCTTGATGAAAGTGGAAGAGGAGAGTGAAAAAGGTGGCTTAAAGCTCAACATTCAGAAAACGAAGATCATGGCATCTGGTCCCATCACTTCATGGGAAATAGATGGGGAAACATTGGAAACAGTGTCAGACTTTATTTCTGACTCCAAAATCACTGCAGATGGTGATTGCAGCCATGAAATTAAAAGACACTTACTCCTTGGGAGAAAAGTTGTGACCAACCTAGATAGCATATTCAAAAGCAGAGACATTACCTTGCCAACAAAGGTCCATCTAGTCAAGGCTATGGTTTTTCCAGTGGTCATGTATGGATGTGAAAGTTGGACTGTGAAGAAAGCTGAGCGCTGAAGAATTGATGTTTTTGAACTGTGGTGTTGGAGAAGACTCTTGAGAGTCCCTTGGACTGCAAGGAGATGCAACCAGTCCATTCTAAAGGAAATCAGTCCTGGGTATTCATTGGAAGGACTGATGCTAAAGCTGAAACTCCAATACTTTGGCCACGTCATGTGAAGAGTTGACTCATTGGAAAAGACTCTGATGCTGGGAGGGATTGGGGGCAGGAGGAAAAGGGAACAACAGAGGATGAGATGGCTGGGAGGCATCACCGATTCGATGGACATGAGTTTGGGTGGACTCTGGGCATTGGTGATGGACAGGGAGGCCTGGCGTGCTGTAATTCATGGGGTCGCAGAGAGTTGGACATGACTGAGCGACTGAACTGAACTGAACTGAACTGATCTGGACTATAGCCCACCAGGCTCCTCTGTCCATGGGATTTCCCAGGCAAGATCCTTCTCCAGGTGATCTTCCTATCTCAGGTATTGAACCCACATCTCCTGCATTGGCAGGCAGAATCTTTACCACTGAGCCACCAGGGAAGTCCTCTGAATTTAGTCATACCATTTTAATTCACAGTTGAAAACAGTTAATGAGGTTAATCTGATAGTGGAATAGAATATTCTAAGAGACACTCTGGATTTTGGATATTTTCCAAAATAATTTGAAAAACAATGTACACTTCTTAGGCTTTCTACATCTATTAAATATTTAGTTTGTAATAAAATGATAATAATTTCTTGTATTTATGTACTTCCTCATTTCCCAAAGCACTGTCAATTCCATTGTTTTACCTGATTTTCCAATATCCCTATAAGATAGTAAAAGAGAATTAACACCTGGTTTTAAAATGAGGAAAAATAAATATAGACAGGACTAAGGAGGCTTATTGAAGTCAACACAAATAGAATATTAGAGTCTAGAAATTAGTTCTACAAGATTTCAGTCAAGATCTTTCTATACCTCATATTGTCCAAATGAATAAGTCAAAATTTGAATCTGTCTTTAGCCTGTTGAGCAATATTTGGCAAATTAGTTATCATTCCTAAGCCTCAGTTTCCTCATCTATAAAATGGGAACATTTCTCACAACTGCATTAATGCTTTTGTGAAGATTTATGTAAAAATATGTATGTAAAATTACCAGACCTTGTTTAAGTACTCAATAAATATTCACTCTTTTCCTCTTACTTTCATTATTTACAGGAAGACCTAGTCACACTGTCACAGTTCCTTTGAATATGAATCTCTGCGAAACCACAATCAGTTTCTACCCAGAACTAAGAAGAAATTAAGTTAAGAAATCATATCAAGTAGGAAATTCAGTGGAGAGAGGCTGTCTGCTGGGCATTCTGACATCTCTGAATGGTCCTGCCCAACTTTGTGAGATAGCTTGCTTCACCTACAGGTCTTTACAAGAGCAGCCTGCCTTGAAAGATTAACCTCCTTCCATCCACATGGTCATGGATGTCCTTGGCATACATCATCCTAGTTGTCTTGACTAAAAAGACCCTGTGGCTTAGCAGTATAGAAAGGGAATCATTTGGCTTTGGGTTGTACCCCCACACAGCTACAGGACATTATTTTGACACCCTTCCAACTGGAGTTCTATGAAATTTCAAGGTACCTTAGAATCAAAGAGGCTTCCCTGGTGGCTCAGACAGTAAAGCGTCTGCCCGCAGTGCAGGAGACCCGGGTTCGATCCCTGGGCTGGGAAGACCCCCTGGAGAAGGAAATGGCAACCCATTCCAGTACTCTGGCCTGCAAAACTCCATGGACTGATGAGGAGCCTGGTAGGCTACAGTCCATGGGGTCACAAAGAGTCGGACATGACTGAGTGACTTCACTTTCACTTTAGGATCAAAGAAGTCAGGGGACAACAGACCAGCACTTTAAAGGTTGAGGGAGACATGGGTCAGAGCCTCAGTCAACAGCTAAGTGTTATCTCAATAAAGGCTTTTCACCTCTCTGAGCTTCCTATTCTTTGTGTACAAAACAAAGTGGGTAGAGATGTATTTAGACCTGTCTTTACAATCTTGTGAGTCTATGATGCAAAGTGACCTTGCAGTTTTTGGTTCAAGAATGTCAAAAAACAAAGCCACATAGAATCCAGTAAAGGAAAAAAATAACATGGGAAATCTAAGGCAGTAAAAGGGGAATGATATCTCATTCATCAAGGTGTAAACCAGGAGCTGAAAGACTTGTCTAACAACCAACAAGAGCATTGGAAGAAACCATAGATGAGATGGGTAAATTTGAGATAGGAAGCAGGATGGGAAGTGTGTGAGAGAGTAGTGAAGGCAAGCAAAACCCAGAGAAATTTTGAGAGTTGCCTGAGGAGACAGAATTAGGCTAGGAAGCCTTTTCTGTGAGAAAATGTGTTTTGGTCACAAGGAGAGAAAGGTGTCATCTGGTCTGTTTATTCTAGGACCCTCCTTTCTCGCAATCATCTTCTATTTGTTGTCAAGTTATTTATCCTAATTCTATGAGGTACTCATTGGGGTATCTTATTATGGGCTTTGTAAATGAGGTATAATTTGACAGAGTCTTAAAAGATGAGTAGGAACTCACAGTAGGTGGGGCCATTGAATTCCAAATAGGAAGAAGGACAGAGGAGCATCCATTTTATGGAGCATCTCTTTCATTGCAGGTGCTGTGCTAGGTACATTGCATGTATCTCATACAAACCACCAGTAAAAAAAAAAAAAATTATTATCCCTATCTTACAAATGAAGAAGGGGAGGCTCAGAGCCTAAATAATTTGCCTGTGGTCATTCAACTCTCAACTTTAAAACCTACACTATGTCCATTAATGCATTTTTTCCTTTCCCACTGTTCCTCTAAACACATGCAGTCATAAAGTTGCAAAATAATAAGGTTTATTAGAAAGCACTGTCTGCTTTCTCTGTGATCAGAGTAAGTACAGTTAAGTGGGATGTGACAGTTGGAGATAATGGTTCAAAAGATAGGTTGAGGCCAGACTAGAAGTGGTCTTGAGACTTTTTTTAATGTAATCTTGTGGACAATAGGAGACCATTGAAGTTTTGAAGGGATGATGACAGAAGACAGACAAATTGACATCTGATTAGTCTGGTCTCTGGGCGTACTGCCTGGCACTGTCTCATTCACCATTGTTTACATAATAAATCGGAATAATTTTTATTCTTTAGAAATACTGTCATCTAGAACAGGTATAGGTATTTCCAAGTTGCCTCTACTATCTGTGATTAAAGTTCCCTAAGCTCTGTCATCTGGATATTAGGTCCAAAGACCTACAGGTGTCAAGGCCATTCTCCTAATCTGAGGAGGTAAGAAATATGGTTGCAAGCACCCAGGTTCATTTTACCTATCAGACTCCAGACAAGAGAATATTGTCTTTAAGTAAGTGTTCCTTGGTGGGGATCCCATCAACAAGCCTCCATTCCCATCAACAAGCCTCCATACACCAGTGGCACTCAAAGAGTTCTCATGTTCCCATTGGAATCTTGAATTCATGTTTCCTTCATGTTTTATGAAACATGTGCCTGCGTGTATGCTCTGTCACTTCAGTTGTATCTGACTTTTTGCGACCCTATGGACTGTAGCCCTCCAGGTTCCTCTGTCCATGGGTTTCTCCAGGCAAAAACACTGGAGTGAGTTGCCATGCCCTCCTCCAGGGGATCTTGCCAACCCAGTGATCAAACTCATGTTTCTTGTGGCTCCTACATTACAGACAGATTCTTTACGGCTAAACCACCAGGGAAGCCCTTATGGACCATAGTACCCACTTTTTAAAATTAATTTATTTATTTTAATTGGAGGCTAATTACTTTACAATATTGTAGTGGTTTTTGCCATACATTGACATGAATCAGCCATGGGTGTACATGTATTCCCCATCCTGAACCCCGCTCCCACCTCCCTCCCCATCCCATCCCTCAGGGTCATCCCAGTACATCAGCCCTGAGCACCCTGTCTCATGCATCAAACCTGGACTGGTGATCTATTTCACATATGATAATATACATGTTTCAATGCTATTCTCTCAAATCATCCCACCCTCACCTTCTCCCACAGAGTCCAAAAGACTATCCTTTACATCTGTGTCTCTTTTGCTGTATTGCATATAGGGTCTTTGTTACCATCTTTCTAAATTCCATATATATGCATTAGTATACCATATTGATGTTTTTCTTTCTGACTTACTTCACTCTGTATAATAGGCTCCAGTTTCATCCACCTCATTAGAACTGATTCAAATGCATTCTTTTTAGTGGCTGAGTAATATCCCATTGTGTATATGTACCATAGATTTCTTATTCATTTGTCTGCTGATGGACATCTAGGTTGCTTCCATGTCCTATTGTAAACAGTGCTGCGATGAACATTGGGGTTCATGTGTATCTTTCAATTCTGGTTTCCTCAGTGTGTATGCCCAGCAGTGGGATTGATGGGTCATATGGCAGTTCTATTTTCAGGTTTTTAAGGAATCTCCACACTGTTCTCCATAATGGCTGTACTAGTTTGCATTCCCACCAACAGTGTAAGAGGGTTCCCTTTTCTCCACACCCTCTCCAGCATTTATTGTTTGTAGACTTTTTGATAGCAGCCATTCTGACTAATGTGAGATGGTACCTCATTGTGGTTTTGATTTGCATTTCTCTGATAATGAGTGATGTTGAGCATCTTTTCATGTGTTTTTTAGCCATCTGTATGTCTTCTTTGGGGAAATGTCTGTTTAGTTCTTTGGCCCATTTTTGATTGGGTCATTTATTTTTCTGGAATTGAGCTGCATGAGCTGCTTGTATATTTTTGAGATTAATTCTTTGTCAGTTGCTTCGTTTGCTATTATTTTTCTCTCATTCTGAAGGCTGTCTTTTCACCTTGCTTATAGTTTCCTTCGTTGTGCAAAAGCTTTTAAGTTTAATTAGGTCCCATTTGTTTGTTTTTGCTTTTATTTCCGTTACTCTGGGAGGTGGGTCATAGAGGATCCTGCTGTGATTTATGTCAGAGAGTGTTTTGCCTCTGTTTTCCTCTAGGAGTTTTATAGTTTCTGGTCTTACATTTAGATTTTTGATCCATTTTGAGTTTATTTTTGTGTATGGTGTTAGAAAGTGTTCTAGTTTCATTCTTTTACAAGTGGTTGACCAGTTTCCCCAGCACCACTTGTTAAAGAGATTGTCTTTAATCCATTGTATATTCTTGCCTCCTTTGTCAAAGATAAGGTGTCCTTAGGTGCGTGGGTTTATCTCTGGGCTTTCTATTTTGTTCTATTGATCTATATTTCTGTCTTTGTGCCAGTACCATACTGTCTTGATGACTATAGCTTTGTAGTATAGTCTGAAGTCAGGTAGGTTGATTCCTCCAGTTCCATTCTTTCCCAAGATTGCTTTGACTATTTGAGGGTTTTTTTTTTTTTTTCCATATAAATTATGAGATTATTTGTAATAGTTCTTTGAAAAATACCGTTGGTAGCTTGATAGGGAATGCATTGGATCTATAGATTGCTTTGAGTAGTATACTCATTTTCACTATATTGATTCTTCCGATCCATGAACATGGTATATATCTCCACCTATTTGTGTCATCTTTGATTTCTTTCATCAATGTTTTATAGTTTTCTATATATGGGTCTTTGAAGGAGGCAATGGCACCCTGCTCCAGTACTCTTGCCTGGAAAATCCCATGGACGGAGGAGCCTGGTAGGCTGCAGTCCATGGGGTCTCTAGGAGTCGGACACGACTGAGTGACTTCCCTTTCACTTTTCACTTTCACGCATTGGAGAAGGAAATGGCAACCCACTCCAGTGTTCTTTCCTGGAGAATCCCAGGGATGGGGGAGCCTGGTGGGCTTCCGTCTGTGGGGTGGCACAGAGTTGGACACGACTGAAGCCACTTAGCAGCAGCAGCAGTATATATAGGTCTTTTGTTTCTTTAGGTAGATTTATTCCTAAGTATTTTATTCTTTTCGTTGCAATGGTGAATGGAATTGTTTCCTTAATTTCTCTTCCTGTTTTCTCATTGTTAGTATATAGGAATGCAAGGGATTTCTGTGTGTTAATTTTATATCCTGCAACTTTACTATAGTCATTGATTAGCTCTACTAATTTTCTGATGAAATCTTTAGGGTTTTCTATGTAGAGGATCATGTCATCTGCAAACAGAATTTTACTTCTTCTTTTCCAATCTGGGTTCCTTTTATTTCTTTTTCTTCTTTGATTGCTGTGGCTAAAAATGCCAAAACTATGTTGAATAGTAATGATTAGAGTGGGCACCCTTGTCTTGTTCTTGTCTTTAGGGGAAATGCTTTCAATTTTTCACCATTGGGGATAATGTTTGCTGTGGGTTTATCATATTTCACTTTTATTATGATGAGGTATGTTCCTTCTATTTCTGCTTTCTGGAGGGTTTTTTTTTTAATCATAAATGGATGTTGAATTTTATCAAAGGCTGGTTTTTAATTTTCAATTTGTTAATGTGGTGTATCACATTCATTTATTTGTGAATACTGAAGAATTCTTGCATCCCTGGGATAAAGCCCACTTGGTCATGATGTATAATCTTTTTCATATGTTGTTGGATTCTGTTTGACAGAATTTTTTAAGGATTTTTGCATCTATGTTCATCAGTGATATTGGCCTGTAGTTTTCTTTTTTGTGGCATCTTTGTTTGGTTTTGGTATTAGGGTGATGGTGGCCTCATAGAATGAGTTTGGAAGGTTACCTTCCTCTGAAATTTTCTGAAAGAGTTTGAGTAGGATAGGTGTTAGCTCTTCTCTAAATTTTTGGTAGAATTCAACTGTGAAGCTGTCTGGTCCTTGGCTTTTGTTTGCTGGAAATTTTCTGTATTACTTTCGATTACCATGCTAATGATGGGTCTGTTAAGATTTTCTATTTCTTCCTGGTTCAGTTTTGGAAAGTTATACTTTTTTAAGAATTTGTCCATTTATTCCAAGTTGTCCATTTTATTGATATATAGTTGCTGATAGAAGTCTCTTATGATCCTTTGTATTTCTGTATTGTCTGTTGTGATTTCTCCATTTTCATTTCTAATTTTGTTGATTTTATTCTTCTCCCTTTTTTTCTTGATGAGTCTGGCTAATGGTTTGTCAATTTTATTTATCCTCTCAAAGAACCAGCTTTTAGCTTTGGTGATTTTTGCTATGGTCTCCTTTGTTTCTTTTTCATTTATTTCTGCCCTAATTTTTATGATTTCTTTCCTTCTACTAACCCTGGGGTTCTTCATTTCTTCTACTTCTAGATGCTTTAGGTATAGAGTTAGGTTATTTATTTGATTTTTTCTCTTGTTTCTTGAGGTAGGCTTGTATTGCTATGAACCTTCCCCTTAGCACTGCTTTTACTGAATCCCATAGGTTTTCTGTTGTTGTGTTTTCATTTTCATTAGTTTTTGTGCATATTTTGATTTCTTCTGTGATTTGTTGACTATTCAGAAGCAGGTTGTTTAGCTTCCTTATATTTGTATTTTCAATAGTTTTTTTCTTCTAATCTTACTGCATTGTAATCAGAAAAGATGCTTGGAATGACTTCAATTTTTTTTTAATTTACCAAGGTTAGATTTATGGCCCAGGATGTGATCTCTCCTAAAGAAGTTTCCATGTACACTTGAGAAAAAGGTGAAATTCATTGTTTGGGGGCATGGCACCCAGTTTTTAAAAAGTGGTTTAACCAAGAGCAGCCTGTTACAAGTTCCATTTTTTTCCATTGTGTTGTATAGAAAATCAGAAGCTTGTGTGTAAAAAATTAAAATAGCAATAATAGTAATTGTGGGACTAGTGCCCCATGATAGTATCAATAACAGCTTTCAAAATCCTTTGAGTATAAAAGTCTTACTTGTTTTATGAGCTGACACATGGAGCTAGTTTTAAAAATAAAAAATAAGAATGGTGTCTTGCAGTTCAGATTTCATAAGAAAAAAATTGCTTCTTTAATTAAGATTTATGGGCCTCAGTAGGGCCCAGCCAGAGGAGAAAAGTGGTCCAAGAGAGTAAAAACTAATGGTTAAAAATGAGACAATATGATTACAGGCCTTTAATTCCTCCTGCTTCTTTTGCAGAGCTTCCAGTGGCCCCAGGCAAAAGCAGGAACTTATTGTCTTTAAAATAGCATTATTTTGGCATAAAATGTTTATGAATTAAGGTGAAATTTGTAAGGCTATCAACCTCACTTGAAAGGCTTCTCTTACTAGAAACAATGTTTAGCTTGGTGAAAAAAATTCCTTAAGACCTAAAACATGCATCTAAGTTTACATATAAGGGAAGATGCGTATAAACTGACATCTTGCTTAGTGCTGGTTTAGCACCTTTCCGTTTTCATAGTAAGTAGCATGTGCTAGATCTCACTGCATCTTCTTGAGAACCTTGATGAAGAAGCAGTCACAACAGACATTAGAATCTCTACTTTGAAGATGAAGGTTCTTTTTCAAGAGGTTAGGTTATTTGTTAAAAGACTGGAAATTGACATAAATAAAAGTTTAATTCCAAATCCAATGTTCACTCCACTATACCATAGAGCTGTTCCTCTAAGACAACCAGACTAAGAGTTTATGTGTGTATGTTATTTTTTAATTATCACAAAGATAATTAACTATCTGATTCTATATTTGTTATTTTATCAAGAAGTGATTCTCTACTTTCTCTACAATGTGAAGTACTTTTGAGAACAGTCTGTGTCATTAGCTGCTTTTACTCTAGCTAAAGTTGTTGATTAAATAAGAGTTTTGCTTTAATTGTTTAAATTTTTTCCTTAATTCTTCAAGCCATCCCCTCTTGATCTCATACTTTGATATTAATATAAAGCCATTCCTTTCATGATCACACAGCTTTAATTATTCATCACGTGCTCATCTTCTCAAATTCAAGTTCCAGTCTGGTTCTAGCTCTGCTACCCATACAACCAGCCTATTCTTTCCACTGAGAAGAGGTAATATCTGTGGATATCCACATCTACCAATAACTTTGACAAATTTCATTCTGTTCCAAAGACTATCAGATCTGCTATTCACTCTTCCAACAACTTCAAGTCTCCAGAAAGAGAAGAAAACCCCAAAAATAAATGATAGAGGCTTCCTAAAGGGCATTCAATATATTCATTATGCATAACAGCAGTCCTTATGGTCTCCCCACTCTTGATGAATCTTTAGAAAATGACTTCCATGACTTTAGAAAATATTGTTATGAAGGTGATTCCTAAGTCAATGTCTTTAGTGTCAAAACTGCTCCAAAATTCCAGCCCTAAAGAAACATCTGCTTGAGAAACATTGCCACCTGTATATCTAAGCAGCAATGCAAGCTCATTATATCTAAAATTAAATTCATGACTGTGGTCCTAAGCTCTGCTTCCTATGTCCTCTAACAGTACTTGCTTTACTTATTCCAATTCCTTCACCTGGAATACTTACATTTCTGTCAACATCCCTTCCATTCTTAAATAACTTGAATCCCATCTCCTCAATGCCGACTCATAATCCCTCCAGCTAAAACAATCACACTCTTTTTAAAACTTGTAGAACCTGTATTGTAATTCTAATAGTAATCCAAGTATCAAAAACAAGTGATCTGTATGACGTCAACAGAAATGCCTTTCTTGAAATAAATTTACTTCAGTTTCCTAAATGAAAAAGGAGTTTAAAGGGAGCTGTCTCTAAAGTGAGTTTTACAAGGTGATCTAGTGAGAGACAGAAAACGTTCGAATTTTAATTGAAATTCATCTTAAAATTAGGAAATCAATTTTATCAATATTTAATATACAAATTGTCTACATTGAACAGAGCTGAAGTACCTGTGTAGGACTGATACATAGAGAGATAGTATAGCTCTCATAGGAATGTTGTGAGACAAAACAGATTTTATATATATATAATTAAACCCATTTGTAATACAGATTGTTAATTTATTCAAGTTAATATAGCTATTGATGGTTATGATGTCATCATATTTGGTGATACATTTTATATTTATATTTTGTCTTGCATTAATTGAAAACTACATTTTGGTTATGTTTTTAATTTTCATAATGAGCAGAAACATTACTTTGCCAACAAAGGTCCATTTAGTCAAAGCTATGGTTTTTCCAGTAGTCATATATGGATGTGAGAGTTGGACCATAAAGAAGGCTGAGCACTAAAGAATTGATACTTTTGAACTGTGGTGTTGGAGAATATTCTTGAATCAGAAAGCAGGAGGAGAGGGGAAGACAGAGGATAAGGTGGTTGGATATCATCACCGACTCAATGGACATGAGTCTGAGCAAGCTCCAGGAGATAAGCAACAAAACATGTCTGATTGTCAATCTTGTGTCTGACTCTTTGCCACTCCATGGATTACAGCACGCCAGGCTTCCCTGTCCTTCACCATCTCCCAGAGCTTGCTCAAACTCATGTCCATTGAGTTGGTGATAATGTCCAACCATCTCATCCTCTATCGTTCCCTTCTCCTCCCACCTTCTATCTTTCCCAGCAATATGGTCTTTTCCAAGAAGTCAGTTTTTTGCATCAGGTGACCAAGGTATTGGAGCTTCATCTTCAGCATCAGCCCTTCCAATGAATATTCAGGGATGATTTCCTTTAGTATTGACTGGTTTGATCTCCTTGCAGTCCAGGAGACTCTCAAGAGTCTTCTCCAACACCATAGTTTGAAAACATCAATTCTTTGGTGCTCAACCTTCTTTGAGCTATCACATCCATACACAACTACTGGAAAAACCATAGCTTTGACTAGATGGACCTCTGTCAACAAAGTAATGTCCCTGCTTTTTAATATGCGGTCTAGGTTTGTCATAGCTTTTCATCCAAGGAGCAAGCATCTTTTAATTTCATGGCTGCAGTCACTGTTCACAGTGATTTTGGATCCCAAGAAAATAGTTTTTCAATGTTTCCATTGCTTCCCATCTATATGTAATGAAGTGATGGGACCAGATGCCATGATCTTAGTTTTTTGAATGTTGAGTTTTAAGACAGCTTTTTTCACTCTCCTCTTTCACCTTCATCAAGAGGCTTTTTTAATTCCTCTTTGCTTACAGCCATATGGGTGGTGTCATCTACATATGCAAGTATATTGATATTTCTCCTGGTAGTGTTGACTGAGCGACTTCACTTTCACTTTTCACTTTCATGCATTGGAGAAAGAAATGGCAACCCACTCCAGTGTTCTTGCCTGGAGATCCCAGGGATGGGGGAGCCTGGTGGGCTACTGTCTATGGGGTCGCACAGAGTTGGCCACAACTGAAGCGATTTAGCAGCAGTGTTGATTTCAGCTTGTGATTAATCTAGCCTGGCATTTTGCATGATATCAGTTCATTTCAATTCAATCACTCAGTTGTGTCCAACTCTTTGCAACCCCGTGGACTGCAGCATGCCAGGCCTCCCTGTCCATCACCAACTCCTGGAGTTTACTCAAACTCATTTCCATTGACTCGGTGATGCCATCCAACCATCTCATCCTCTGTTGTCCCCTTCTCCTTGCACCTTCAATCTTTCCCAGCATAAGGGTATTTTCAAATGAGTCATATCTTTGCATCAGGTGGCCAAAGTATTGGATTTTTAGCTTCAACATCAGTCCTTCCAATGAATATTCAGGTCTGATTTCCTTTAGGCTGCACTGGTTGGATCTCCTTGCAGTCCAAGGGACTCTCAGAGTCTTCTCCAACACCACAGTTCAAAACCAACAATCCTTTGGCACTCAGCTTTCTTTATAGTCCAACTCTCACATCCCATACATGACTACTGGAAAAAAACATAGCCTGGACTGGATGGACCTTTGTTGGCAAAGTAATGTCTCTGCGTTTTAATATGCTATCTAGGTTGGTCATAGCTTTTCTTCCAAGGAGTAAGTGTCTTTTTATTTCATGGATGCAGTCACCATCTGAAATGATTTTGGAGCCCAAAAAAGTAAAGTCTGCTACTGTTTCCACCGTTTCCCCATCTATTTGCCATGAAGTGATGGGACCAGATGCCATGATCTTAGTTTTTTGAATGTTGAGCTTTAAGCCAACTTTTCCACTCTCCTCTTTCACTTTCATCAAGAGGCTTTTGAGTTCCTCTTTGCTTTCTGCCATAAGGGTGGTGTCATCTGCATATCTCAGGTTATTGATATTTCTCCCAGCAATCTTGATTCCAGCTTGTGTTTCATCCAGCCCAGAATTTCTCATGATATACTCCGCATAGAAGTTAAATAAGCAGGGTCACAATGTACAGCCTTGAGGTGCTCCTTTCCCAATTTGGAATCAGTCTGTGGTTCCATGTCCAGTCCTAACTGTTGCTTCCTGACCTGCATACAGGTTTCTCAAGAGGCAGGTCAGGTGGTCTGATATTCCCATCTCTTTCAGAATTTTCCACAGTTTATTGTGATCCATATAGTCAAAGGCTTTGGCATAGTCAATAAAACAGAAATGATGTTTTTTTGGAACTCTCTTGCTTTTTTGATGATCCAGCAGATGTTGGCAATTTGATCTCTGGTTCATCTGCCTTTTCTAAAACCAGCTTGAACATTTGGAAGATCATGGTTCACATAATACTGAAGCCTGGCTTGGAGAATTTTAAGCATCACTTTACTAGCATGTGAGATGAGTGCAATTGTGCGGTAGTTTGAGCATTCTTTGGCATTGCCTTTCTTAGGGATTGGAATAAAAACTGACCTTTTCCAGTCCTGTGGCCACTGTTGAGTTTTCCAAATTTGCTGGCCTATTGAGTGCAGCACTTTCACAGCATCATCTTTTAGGATTTGAAATAGCTCAACTGGAATTCCATCACCTCCACTAGCTTTGTTCGTAGTGATGCTTCCTAAGGCCCAGTTGACTTCACATTCCAGGATGTCTGGCTCTAGGTGAGTGATCACACCATCATGATTATCTGGGTCGTGAAGATCTTTTGTGTACAGTTCTTCTGTGTATTCTTGCCACCTCTTCTTAATATGTTCGGCTTCTGTTAGGTCTATACCATTTCTGTCTTTTATTGTGCCCATCTTTGCATGAAATATTCCCTTGGTATCTAATTTTCTTGATGAGATCTCTAGTCTCACCCATTCTATTGTTTTCCTCTATTTCTTTGCACTGATCACCGAGGAAGGCTTTCTTATCTCTCCTTGCTATTCTTTGGACTCTACATTAAAATGGGTATATCTTTCCTTTTCTCCTTTGCTTTTTGCTTCTCTTCTTTTCACAGCTATTTGTAAGGCCTCTTCAAACAACCATATTGCTTTTTTGCATTTCTTTTTCTTGGAGATGGTCTTGCTCCCTGTCTCCTGTATGATGTCACAATCCTCCGTTCATAGTTCATCAGGCACTCTGTCTATCAGATCTTGTCCCTTAAATCTATTTCTCACTTCCACTGTATAATTGTAAGGGATTTGATTTAGGTTATACCTGGATGATCTAGTGGTTTTCCCTACTTTCTTCAATTTAAGTCTGAATTTGGCAATAAGCAGTTCATGGTCTGAGCTACTGTCAGCTCCCGATCTGGTTTTTGCTGACTGTATAGAGCATCTCCATTTTTGGCTGCAAAGAATATAATCAATATGATTTCAGTATTGACCATCTGGTGATGCCCATGTATAGAGTCTTCTCTTTTGTTGTTGGAAGACAGTGTTTTTTATGACCAGTGCATTCTCTTGGCAAAACGCTATTAGACTTTGCCCTGCTTCATTCTATACTCCAAGGTCAAATTTGTCTGTTATTCCAGCTGTTTCTTGACTACCTACTTTTGCATTCCAATCTCCTATAATGAAAAGGACATCTTTTGGGTGTTAATTTCTAGAAGGTCTTGTAGGTCTTCATAGAACCGTTCAACTTCAGCTTCTTCAGCATTACTATAGGGGCATACATTTGGATTATTGTGATGTTGAATGGTTTGCCTTGGAAATGAACAGAGCTCATTCTGTCATTTTTGAGATGGCATCAAAGTACTGAATTTTGGGCTCTTTTGTTGACTATGATGGCTACTCCATTTCTTCTAACGGATTCTTGCCCACAGTAGTAGATATAATGGTCATCTGAGTTAAATTCACCAATTCCAGTCCATTTTAGTTCACTGATTCCCAAAATGTTGATGTTCACTCTTGCCATCTCCTGTTTGCTTTGATTCATGGACCTAACATTCCAGGTTCCTATGCAATATTGCTCTTTACAGCATGATATACTCTACATGTAAACTAAATAAGCAGGGTAACAATATACAGCCTTGATGCACTCCTTTCCCAATTTTGAACCAGTCTGTTGTTACATATTCAATTCTGACTATTGCATCTTGACCTGCATACAGGTTTCTCAGGAGGCAGGTAAAGTGGTCTGGTATTCCTTTCTCTTTAAGAATTTATTTATAAATTATAAAAGAATAATGTTTTTATAATTTATAAATAAATATATATTTATATTTATGGGTGCTTTTTGTTTTCTTTTTACCAATATAGATGCACAAGGACATAATTCAGAGACCACTGCCCTGGAGATAAGATTTTTTCACCAAGGGCCTCTAGATAGCTCATTGGTGGATAGGAGCTGGCAGTGATGGTACTGCCAAATCCCTGGGATCCCACAGAGATATAGGCTGATTGGGCAACCTAACACTCCTGGTTCCAATCTAGTTCTGGTTCCATTAACACCACTGCTGCCACTTGTACAGATCTCAGCTGTAAACATCCTGGAGAACAATCTGCCAAGCCAACAACATATTCAGCTGTTATCCATATTTTCTCCAAGTAGCAAGGTCAGAAGCATCAGGAAAGCCTAGAAGCAGAACTTATGTCCAATAATTAACTTGCTCTTCATTTTGTCATAAATCCAGTATCTTGCCACTATCAATACTTCCTTAGCTTTGATAAATTTTCTCTCTTGAGAGTTTGTATATATTCACTTTCCTCTAATATAATCAGGGCCACCTTAGACTGCCAGACATACTTTATTTACTATAAATTCAAAAGGAAGTGGTAATATTCCTAATTCCTTTCTGCCAAGGGTCCTGTTATTGTTCAATCTCTAAGTCATGTCCAACTCTTTGTGACCACATGGACTGTAGCATGACAAGGTTCTCTGTCCTTCACTATCTCCCAGAATTTTCTCAAACTCAGGTCCATTGAGTCGATGATGCCATCCAACCATGTCATCCTCTGTTGCCCCCTTCTCCTCTTGCCCGCAATCTTCAACACCAGGGTCTTTTCCAATGAGTCAGCTCTTTGCATCCAGTGACCGAAGTATTAGAGTTTAAACTTCAGCATCAGTCCTTGTAATGAATATTCAGTGTTGATTGCCTTTAGGATTGACTTGTTTGATCTTGCTGTCCAAGGGACTCTCAAGAGTCTTCTCCAGCACCACAGTTCAAAAGCATCAATTCTTTGGTACTCAGCCTTCTTTATGGTCCAACTTTCATATCTGTATTTTATTCCATTAAATTTTTTATTTTATTTTTAATTGGGGGATAATTACTTTATAATATAGTGATGATTTGTGCCATACATCAACATGAATCAACCAGAGGCTTACACGTGTCCCTTCCCTTCTAAATCTCTCTCCCATCCCACAACTCTAGATTGTCACGGAGCACCAGCTTTGGATTCCCTCATCATACAGCAAGTTCCCACTGGCTATCTATTTTACATATGGTAATGTATGTGTTTCAGTACTACTCTCTCAAGTCTTACCACCCTCTCCCTCCCCCACTGGGACCACAAATGTTCTTTATGTCTGTGTCTCCTTTGCTGCTTTGCAAATAGGACCATCAGTACCATCTTTCTAGATTCCATATATACGTGCTAATATATGATATTTGTCTTTCTCTTTCTGACTTACTTCATTCTGTATAATAGGCTCTAGATTCATCCATGACATTAAAACTGGCTCAAATTCATTCCTTTTAAGAGCTGAGTCATATTCCATTGTGTATATGTACCACAATTTGTTTATCCATTCATTTGTTGATGGACATCATTTTCTTCCATATTCCGCCAACTGTAAATAGTGTTTTGATAAACATTGGGGTAAATGTGCCTATTTCAGTTATGATATCCTAAGAGTATATACCCAGTAGTGGGATTGTTGGGTCATATGAAGTTTTATTTCTAGTTTTCTTAAGGAGTTTCCATACTGTTCTCTATAGTGTCTGTATCAATTTGCAATACCACCAACAGTGTAAGAGAGTTCTCTTTCCTCCACACCCTCTATGGCACTTATTATTTGTAGACTTTGGTGATGGCCATTCTGACTGGTGTGAAATGATACCTTATTGTAGTGTTGATCTGCATTTCTCTAACTGGGAATTATTGAGCATCTTTTCATGTGTTTATTGGCCATTTGTGTGTCTTCTTTGGAGAAATGTCTGTTTAAGTCTTCTGCTCACTTTTTGATTGGGTTGATTGTTTTTCTGGTATTGAGCTGCATGAGCTGCTTGTATATTTTAGAAATTATTTCTTTGTCAGTTGTTTCATTTCCTATTATTTTCTCCCATTCTGGGGTCTGTCTTTTCACCTTGTTTACAGTTTCCTTCATTGTGCAAAATCTTTTTACTTTAATTAGCTCCAATTTGTTTATTTTTGTTTTTATTTCTATTACTCTAGGAGGTGGGTCATAGAGGATCTTGCTGTGATTTATGTCAAAGAGTGTTTTGCCTATATTTTCCTGTAAGAGTTTTATAGTTTCTGGTCTTATATTTAGGTCTTTAATCCATTTTAATTTTCTTTCTGTGTATGATATTAGAAAGTGTTCTGATTTCTTTCTTTTACACATATGTGTGTGTTAGTCACTCAGTTGTGTCTGACTCTTTGTTACCCCATGGACTGTAGCCCACCTGGCTCCTGTGTCCTTGGAATTCTCCAGGCAAGAATACTGGTGTGGGTTGCCATTCCCTCTCCAAGGGATCCTCCCAACCCAGGAATCAAACCCAAGTCCCCCACACTGCAGTCAAATTCTTTACTGTCTGAGCCAACTGTTGTCCATTAGCAAATGTGTTTACACAACTGCCCAGTATTCCCAGAACCACTTATTGAAGAAACTGTCTTTTTTCCATCGTATATTTTTGCCTCTGTCAAAGATAAGGTACAATAGGTGCATGGATTTATCTCTAGGCTTTATATCTTGTTCCATTGATCTATATTTCTGTTTTTGTGCTAGCACCATATTGTCTTGATGACTGTAGGTTTGTAGTATAGTCTCAAGTTAGGAAGATTGATTCCTCCAGCTTCATTCTTCATTTTCAAGATTGCTTTGGCTCTTCAGGGTCCTTTGTGTTTCCATATACGTTATGAGATGATTTGTTCTAGTTCTGTGAAAAATACCACTGGTAGTTTGATAGGAATGCATTGAATTTATAGATTGCTTTTGATAGTATAATCATTTTCACAATATTGATACTTCCAATCCAAGAACATGGTATATCTCTCCATCTATTTGTGTCATCTTTAATTGCTTTCATCAGTGTCATATAGTTTCTGCATACAGATCTTTTGTCTCTTTAGATAAATATATTCCTAAGTATGGGCTTCCCAGGTGGCACCAGTGGTAAAGAACCCACCTGCCAGTGCAGGAGACATAAGAGACACAGGTTCAGTCACTGGGGTGGGAAGATTCCCTGCAACCCACTCCAGTATTCTTGCCTGGATAATCCCATGAATAGCTGGCCAGCTACAGACCATAGGTCACCAAGTATCAGACATGACTGAAGTTACTTAGCATGTGTGCATACATTCCTAAGTATTATATAATTTTTGTTGCAATGATGAATGGGATTTTCCCCTTAATTGCTCTTTCTAATTTTTCATTGTTAGTGTATAGGAATGCAAGGAATTTCTGTGTATTAATGTTTATCCTGAAACTTTACCATATTTTTTGATTGGCACTATTAATTTTCTGGTGGTATCTTGAGGGTTTTTTATATAAACAATCATGTCATCTGCAAAGAGAGAGTTTTATTTTCCTTTTCAATCTGGATTCTTTTATTTTTTTTCTTTTGTTCTCTGATTTCTGTGGCTAAGACTTCCAAAATTAAGTTGAATAATAATGACAAAAGTGGGCATCTTTGTCTTGTTCCCAAATTTAGAGGAAATGCTTTCAATTTTTCACCACTGAGAATAATAATTGCTGTGGGTTTGTCATATATGACCTTTATTATGTTTATGTATGTTCTTTCTGTGCCTAGTTTCTGGAGAGTTTTAATCATAAATAGGTGTTGAATTTTTAAAAAGCTTTCTCAGCATCTATTGAGATGGTTATATGGTTCTTATCTCTCAATTTGTTAATATGGTGTATCACATTGCTTGATTTGTATATATTGAAGAATTCTTGCATCCCTGGGATAAAGCTCCCCTGATCATGATATATGATCTTTTAATGTGTTGAATTCTGTTTGCTAGAATTTTGTTGAGTATTTTTGCATCTATGTTCATCAGTGATATTCACCTAAAATTTTTTTCTCTGTGGCATCTTTGTTCACTTTTGGTAATAGGGTGATGGTGGCCTTGTTGAATGAGTTTGGGAGTTTTCCTTCCTCTGCAATTTTCTGAAAGAGTTTGAGCAGGATAGGTATTAGCTCTTGTCTCAATCATTGGTAGAATTTAACTGTGAAGCCATCACCCCCTGCGCTTTTGATCATTGGAAGATTCTTGATTACATTTTCAATTTCTGTGCTTGTGATTGGTCTGTCATATTTTCTTTTTTTAAAAGCTATAATTAGCTTTTTGAAGAATGTTTAAAATAGAAATTATTTTTTTAAAGATAGAATTTATTCAGTTCTTCTTAATATATATATCACTGAATTGTAGTTGACATACAATGTTTCAGGTGCACAGCAAGGTGATTCAGTTATACATATACACATATTATTTTTGAAATTATTTTCCACCATAGGTTATTATAAGATATTGACTATAGGTCCCTGTGCTATACAGTAAACCTTTGGTGCTTGTTGCATGTCTAGTTTTTAAATTATAAATCTAGCATTCTTTTCATAGTAAGTCAAATAAATGGATTTGAAATGTCACAAAATTTTAGTTAGACAAAAATCCATATGCTTTATAAAATATTTATGTTATGTATACTATATATATATATACACACACAAAAGTTGTTCTACTATGCTTGATACAGATTTGAGAAAGAGTATCAAAAAAAGAAAAAATGGATATATATATATATACACACAAAAATGGATATATATTCATATATGTATATATGTGTGTATATATATATACATATACATACAAAAATGGATATATATACATATATGTATATGTGTGTATATATATATACATACACACACAAAAAATGGAGATATATATATATATATATACACACACACAAAAGTTGTTCTACTATGCTTGATACAGATTTGAGAAAGAGTATCAAAAAAAGAAAAAATGGATAAGTTGAACAACATAAACTAATGAAAAGGGAGTGCTGAAAATGAAATAGAAAAAGTGAAACAAACTAGATAAAAGTAAAAGATCATCATATAGTGCAGTTGTTTTTAAACATGGCTGCACATTAAAAACAAATCTTGCATCCAATTAAAATAAATAAATTTAAATTAAAAAAATTTTTTAAAAATCTATGGCTTTGGAGAAAAAAGCAACTCCTGGGCATTTTTTCAAAAAATTCTAAGATAATTCTGAGATGCATTTGGATTTCAAAAAGTGATTACAGATTTTTCTAATAAACGGTATTTTTGTTGATATAGAATTATAATATTTTTTTGTTGGCTACTCATGATGCAATGGCTATTGTTGTGGTTCAGTCACCCAGTCATGTTCAACTCTTTGCAACTCCATGGACTGCAGCATACCAGGCCTCCGTGTCCCTCACCATCTCCCAAAGTTACTCGGGTTCATGTCCATTGCATCAGTGATGCCATCCAGCCATCTCATCCTCTGGCACCCTCTTTTTCTTATGCCCTCAATCTTTTCCAGCATCAAGGACTTTTTCAATGAGTCAGTTGTTCACATTAGATGACCAAAATACAGAGTTTTAGCTTCAGTATCAGTTTTTCCAGTGACTATTCAGGGATGATTTCCCTTAAGATTGACTGGTTTGATCTCCTTGCTGTGCAAGCATCTCTGAGGAGTCTTCTCCAGCACCACAGTTCAAAGGCATCAATTCTTTGGTGCTCTGCCTTCTTTACAATCCAGCTGTCACAACCATATGTGACCACTGGGAAGACCATAGTCTTGCCTATACGGATCTTTGTTGGCAGAGTAATGTCTCTGCTTCTCAACACACTATCTAGGTTCATCATATCTTTCCTGCCAAGAAGCAATTGTCTTCTGATTTCATGGCTGCAGTCACCATCTGTAGTGATTTTAGAGCCCCTTCATGGATCACTGCCTTGTCATGGTGAAGGGGTGTGTGTAACTCAATGAAGCTATGAGCCATGCTTTGTAGGGCCACCCAAGATGGACAGGTCAGAGCTGAGAGTTCTGATGAAACGTGATCCACTAGAGGAAGAAATGGCAAACCACCCAGTACACTCACTGTGAGAACCTCATGAACTATAAAAAAGAGATACAATGGTGTTGAGTGAGTAATAGTTACCTAATCACAACAGTAAAATATGTTTGTCAGTTTGCAGATTTAATAGCCAGACAAAAAATAAAAGATAATTATAATTGCAAGCAATAATGAAAACATGATTAACCTAACAATAAAAACTAATTACATACAGTTTGGGGTGTTGAGCAGAGTGACTGCTCAGCCAGTATATGTTTTTTGGTTGGTGCATTTTATCCATTTACATTTAACGTAATTATCAATGTGTGGGATTCAATTACCATTTTCTCAATTGTTTTGAGTTTATTTTCTGTCTTTTCCTTCTCTTGTGTTTCCTGCCTAAAGAAGTTCCTGTAGTATTTGTTGGAGATCTGGTGTGGTGGTGCTGAATTCTCTTAACTTTTCCTTGTCTGGAAAAGTTTATTCTCCATTAAATCTGAATCAGAGCCTTGCTGGGGTAGAGTGTTCTTGGCTGTAGGTTCTTCCCTTTCATCACTTTCAATATATTGTGCCATTCCCTTCTGGCTTGTAGAGTTTCTGTTGAGAAATCAGCTGATAAACTGATGGGTGTTTCTTTATATGTTATTTGACGTTTTTCTCTTGGTGCCTTTAATATTTTATATTTGTCTTCAATTTTTGTCAGTTTGATTACTATGTCTCAGTATGACTCTTTAGAACACAGTCTTGATGTGTTCCTCCTTGAGATTATCCTGCCTGGGACTCTGTGCTTCCTGGATTTGGTTGATTATTTCCTTTCCCATGTTAAGAAAGGAAAGATCTATTATCTCTTCAAATATTTTCTCAGGTCCTTTCTCTCTTTCTTCTCCTTCTGGGACCCCTATGTTGTGAATATTGATGTGTTTAAAATTGTCCCAGAGGTCTCTTTGTCTTCATTTTTAAAAAATACTCTGTTCTGCAGCAATGATTTCCACCATTCTGTTCTCCAGGTCATTTATCTGTTCTTCTGCCTCAGTTATTCTGCTATTGATTCCTTCTAGTGTATTATTCCAGAGAAGGCAATGGCACCCCATTCCAGTACTCTTGCCTGGAAAATCCCATGGACGGAGGAGCCTGGTGGGCTGCAGTCCATGGGGTTGCTGAGGGTCGGACACGACTGAGCGACTTCACTTTCACTTTCATGCATTGGAGAAGGAAATGGCAACCCACTCCAGTGTTCTTGCCTGGAGAATCCCAGGGATGGGGGAGCCTGGTGGGCTGCATCTAAGGGGTTGCACAGAGTCGGACATGACTGAAGCGACTTAGCAGCAGCAGCAGCAGCAGTGTATTATTCGTCTCTGTTTGCTTGTTCTTTAGTTTAACTAGGTTATTGGTAAACATTTCTTGCTTCTTCTCCATTGTTTTCCTGAGATCCTGGATCATCTTCACTATCATAATTCTAAATTCTTTTTCAGGAAAGTCGACTATCTCCACTTCATTTAGTTGTTTTTTTTGGGTTTTATCTTGTCCTTTCATCTGGGACATAACTTTCTGCTTTGTCATCCTGATTAACTCTCTATAATGTGATTTTTGTTCTAGCCTCTGTGGGATTGTGGTTCTTGCTTCTTCTGTCTGCCTCTGATAGAGAAGGCTGACATTTGTATATGCTTCCTGATGAAAGGGACTGGCAGTGGGAAAAACTGGGTCTTGCTCTGGTGGCAGGACCTTGCTCAGTTCAGTTCAGTCACTCAGTCGTGTCCAGATCTTTGCAACTCCATGGACTGCACTACACCAGGCTTCCCTGTCCATCACCAACACTTGGTGCTTGGTCAAACTCATGTCCATCGAGTTGGTAATGCCATCCAACCATCTCATCCTCAGTCATTCCCTTCTCCTCCTGCCTTTAATCTTTCCCAGCATCAGGGTCTTTTCCAATAGTCAGTTCTTCGCATCAGGTGGCCAAAGTATTCAGCAAAACTTTAACCCAATTATATGCCAGTTGGTGGGGTTGTGCTCCCTCCTTGTTAGTTGTTTGGCTTGAGGCAATCCAGCCCTGAGGACTACAAGTTCTTTGGTAGGGTTAATGGCGAACTGCAGAGGGCTTACATAAGGGGGGACCTTCCAGGACTGCTGCTTCCAATGCCCCCATCCCTATAGTTAGCCCCTGCTGCCCCACACCTCCACAGGAGACCCTCCAACAATAGCAGGTAGTTCTGGTTCAGTCTCTTATTGGGTCACAGCTCCTTTCCTCTGAGGCTTTGTGTGTGCAAGATTTTGTTTGAGCCCTCCAAGACTGGAGTCTTTGTTTCCCCCAGTCCTGTGGAAGTCCTATAATCAAATCCTGCTGGCTTTCATGATCAGATTCCCTGGGGATTTCCAGTTCCTTTGTCAGATCCCCAGGCTGAGAAGCCTGATGTGGGGTTCAGAACCTTCACAACAGTGGGAGAACTTCTTGAGTATTATTATTCTCTAGTTTGTGGGTCACCCACCCAGTGGATATGGGATTTGATTTCATCATGATTGCACCCCTCCTATTGTGCAATGGAATAGCACATTTAGTCCATTTTGTCTTTGGACATGGGGTATATCCTTTTTTGGTGGGTTCCAGTATTCTCCCATTGATGGTTGTTCCAAAGTTAATTGCAATTTTCTTGCTCTCACAGGAGTTGATGAGCGTATGTCCTACTCCACCATCTTGAACCAGAACTGGTCTGTTTATATTTTCTATTACTACATGGTTAAATTTTGAAAGATAATCCTTTCTTAAGATTTTGTCTGTTTCTTTGACATCCTTTTTGTTGGCATATAGTTCCGTATTGTAGTCTCTTACGGTGCTCTTGCCTGGAAAATCCCATGGACGGAGGAGCCTGGTAGGCTGCAATCCATGGGGTCGCGAGGAGTCAGACATGACTGAGCGACTTCACTTTCTCTTTTCACTTTCATGCATTGGAGAAAGAAATGGCAACCTACTCCAGTGTTCTTGCCTGGAGAATCCCAGGGACAGCAGAGCCTGGTGGGCTGCCGTCTATGGGATGGCACAGAGTCGGACACGACTGAAGTGACTTAGCAGCAACATGATCCTTTGTATTTCTGTAACATCTCTTGTAATTTCTCCTTTTTCATTTCCAATTTTATTGATTTGAGTCTTATCCCTTTTTTTTCTTGATGAGTCTGGCTAATGGCTTGTCGATTTTGTTTTCCTTCTCAGAGAACCAGCTTTTAGTTTTATTAATCTTTGCTATAATTTCCTTCCTTTCTTTTTCATTATTTTCTGCTCTGATCTTTATGATTTCTTTCCTTCTACTAGCTTTAAGATTTGAGGGTTCTTCTTTTTCTAGTTGCTTTAGGTGTAAATTTAGGTTGTTTATTTGATACCTCTCTTCTTTGTCAAGCTAGGCTTGTATAACCATAAACTTTCATCTTAGCATTGCTTTGCTGTACCCCATAGGATCTGAGTTGTAGTGTTTTCATTGTCATTTGTTTCTAGGCATATTTTTACTTCCTTTTTGATTTCTTCTGTTGGTTATTCAAAAGCATATTGTTTAGCCTCTTTGTGTTTTTGTTTTTTATAGTTTTTCTTTCCCTATGCTGTGCTAAGTCATTTTAGTCAGGTCCAACTCTTTGCAACCCTATGGACTGTTACCCACCAGGCTCCTCTGTCCATGGGATTCTCAAAGCAAGAATACTGTCATAAGTTGAGGTGCCCTCCTCCAGGGAATCTTCCTGACCCAGGGATTGAACCTGTGTCTCTTACATCTCCTGCCTTGGCAGGGGTTTCTTTACCTCTAGTGACCCTAACCCTAACCCTAACCCTAACCCTTGTGAAGTTTTCATGATTGGGGGGACTTGTGCCTGTGTTCTGGTGGATGGAGCTGGGTCTTGTCTTTCTGGATGGCTGTGCCATGTCCACTGGTGTGTTTTGGGGTGTCCATGGGTTCAGTATGGCTTTGGTCAGCCTGTCTGATAATGTGAGGGGTTGTGACCTGTTTTGCTGAAGGAATAGTATGGGGCATCCAGCACTGGAGATTTCTGGCTTTGGGTTGGGGCCTGATCTTAATGTTGAGATGGGGGCCTTTGGGAGCACTCTCATCTCTTAATGTTATATGGGGTTTGGAGTTCTCTGGTGATCCAAAGTCCTGGAGTGAAGCCTCCTGCCTTACAGGTTCAGGCCCAACCCCTTACAGTAGTATCAGGACTTCACAGGCCACACAGCACAGAAAACAAAATCTGTAGACTAATAGTGAAATAACTCTCAACAGCCAAGCACACCCAAAGAGATTCATATACTTGTTATGGAAAAGGAGAGGGAAGAAAGAGAAAAAGGGAAAAGAATGATAAGATGAGTCAAAAGAGAAGAGAGCAATCAAGCCAATAATCAAACCCCTAAGTGAAAATCAACACTGTTAATTAGACTCTCAAAGATACAATATTAAAAACCAAAGATTATTTTTTATTTTTTATATAAATTTATTTATTAAAACAAAAGATTAAAATATAAAAACATGGAAAAATACTAGACTCTCAAAAATACAAAATCAAAAACATCAAAAGCAAAAATAAAAAACACAGAATTTATTTAAAATAGGGTTTTTTAAAGGTAAAAGTAAGTTATAAAAATAAAAAAAGAGTAACAAAAATTCATATCAGGACAATATGAGAAAAACATTTTTATAAGGAAAAAAAGTGGGGTATATATAGTGAGTGGTACTGAGAGGAATGTCTAAGTGATTCTTCCATTTTCCTGCCCCATTCAATTTTCCTACACAGAAAGTCTTCCAGTATATCTAGGAAGGTCTCTGGATCTGTTGTGGGTAGTGTTGGGTCAGCTCAGACTCAGATCTTTCCTTGTTCTAGCTTGTACCTGTTCTCAAAGTCTGCAGTTTCCTCAGGCTAATTGTAGAAATTTAAATCCTTACACCTGCCACCTTGGGGTGGTTTCCCCTTCTTTCCTTTGCTTATGCAGCCCCTGGCTTTCCACCTTGTTTTTGAGTCTGCCTCTGCTTATAAGTCTGTCTCCAGTGTCTGTCCTCTGCCCAGACACAGGGGGGTGAAAGTAGCTGCTAATAAAGGCTCATTTGTGCTGGGAAGGAGGAGGGGTACAGCAGACACCACTGAGGTGCTTGAGGAGTGCTCCCTGAGGTTGGTTCCTGCAAGAGGTTGCTCCAGCCTGAGGCTGGTCATGCACTTCTCCAGGGGAGTTAGTCTCAGGTTCATGAAACCCTTGGCAGAGTTGATTCATTCAGATTCCCAGGGAGACATGGGTAGCAGCACATGGCCACTGACAGCTTGACAGCAGTTGCAAATCTCTGGGGTCTGGACTTTAGCAGCCCCTTGTCTTCCATCTCTGGTGTTTACACCTGCTTCCTTGCCTCTAGGGCTGTAGACTGCAGCCAGCTCACTCCCTTTCAGCGTTCACTAGGGCAGGGTCCTTGGTTCTGTGCATGAGCAGAGTTAGAGAGCAGCGTTAGAGTCTTGCCATGGAAATTATCCTTTGCTTCTCAGGTGGTCCCAGGGTGTTCCCTGGTCTGCCTCTGCAGTGTCACATAGCCCTCTCAGAATGACTTCATAGCAGTCAACTCTGGTCCTGCCCCGAGGACTGACCCCTGAGGCCTGAACCCCCACCCCTAGCCCCAATTTGCTGCAGGTTGACGTGAGCATGTGAGCTACTTCTCAGCTGTGAAGTGACATTCAGCAAGATCTCTGTGGCGAATTTTCTCAAGCTCTGAAGATCCCCCCAGAGCCCCGTGTGAAGGAGTTTCCTGATCTGTGGAAATTTTTCCTCCTTCATGACTCCCTTCCTGGGGTGCAAGTCCCCATCCCAAACTCCTTTGTCTCCCATTTTGTCTTTATCTTTTGCTCTACCTCATTCCAAGGAGATTGGTTTGCCTTTCTGAAAGTTTGGGGTCCTCTGTCAATGTTCAGTAAATGTTCTGTGGAAATTGTTCCACAAGCAGATGGTTTTTTGATATATTTGTGGAGGAGAAGGTGGTCTCACCACTCTATTCCTCTGTCATCTTGAAAGTTCCCCCTCTTAGCTGCTTCTTTATAGCTTCATGGATTCAAAAATGTGGGGAAGATCCCACAGGATCAGGGGGCAGGTAGTCTGGATTCACCTCACAATTCTACCACTGACCTGTGTCTTGACCTTGGACAATACACAAAGTCCTGGCCTCAAATTCTTCCTTGCTAAAATGAAGAGGAAACTGAGGCATTGAAAATTCAATGAGCTAATTCTTAAAAATTCTTTGAATAGAATTTTCTTTCACATTACAGCACCTGATAAATATTGGCATTAGGAATTATCATTTTTATTAGTTTCTGTATTCACCATGTGTTTTTCTCCATATTTATTTGTTTAAGGGATAAATCAAGAAATAGTTGGATAAATGAATAATGTGCTCTGTCTACTATATCTTAATTGTTTTAGAAGTGTGAATTTCTTTCTTTAAATATAATATGATTTCTTCAATATTAATATGGCTCAAACTCCTATGTGTTCTCCACAGCACATCACCATGCTACAGATTTTTTTTTTGCTTCTCAATAAATATGAAATAAACATAGCAACAACAACAAAAAAGAGTATCTTGCAAGCAGCCAATGCATAATTTTTCTTGGTTGCACTTGGATTTTCATGACTTTAACCAAGAAAAATGACAACTGATGACAGGAATCTGAAAGCGATATGTTCCCTTCTCTCCTATGCAATTTTTAGATGTTTGTTTTATCTGTCTTCCCCCTGGAGTTGCCTGTGTTCCTCCAATATGTTTTTAAATCTCAGGGAACTCCAGGAATGACTTCAGAAGACATCTTCTAAACCTGTACAGACCTACCTTTAGCATTTCCATCAGGAGAACCTCCTGCTGAATGGCCTTAATCTAAAAAGACGTAATAATCAGGAAATCTTTGAGCTTGAACAGAGCCCTAGAAATAATCTGGCCCCTAGCTGAGAATAACTGAGAGGATGAAGATATTGCAAAGTATAAGAATGTTAAATACAACAGAAAAAAATGGCAAGAGAAGATGTGATCAAGATACTCAGCATCATGATATGCTGCCTGAAAATTGTTTGTTTCTTAAAAATGTACTCATTCCATGAAATGTGAAAGCACAGACTAAAGTTAAGGCATGTATATTTAGAATGCACAGAGGAGAAATATGAAGTTCCTAAATAGCCTCTGGAAACCACACCTGATAACCTGATGAATGCATTAAAATATATGCCTGTATAGAATGCTTAAGCAGGTATTATATTGTTGATAATATATGCCATTAAGTAAAGATAAACAGGCTTTCCTGGTGTCTCAGACAGTAAAGAATCTGCCCACAAAGTGGGAGACCTGTGTTTAATTCCTGGGTCAGGAAGATCCCCTGGAGAAGGAAATGACTACCCACTCCATTATTCTTGCCTGGAGAATTCCATGAACAAAGCAGCCTGGTGAACTACAGTCCATGGGGTTACACAGAGTCAGACATGACTGAGTGACTAACACTTTCAGTTTGAAGTAAAGATAATCAGATATCTTAAGGCATACAATCTTGAAGACATGAATGAGCGATTCTTGTTTGCTATCTGAACAAATCCTCACATCTGTCTAGGTACATGTGCTGCTAACAGAATCACATTCTGTCTATGAATGTGGACAGGAGAGAAATGTACCAGATGTCTCTACTGCCTGGCTAGCCAAAGCCAGGAGAATGAATCAGTCATATGGTTGCTCCACATTTTTTTTTTTTTCTTGGAGCATTTTGGCAACTGAAACCTCAGAAGTAATCAATCATTTACTATGTCGGTCAGAATGGATTAGTACTGTTATAGTAACAGACACCCCAAAAACCTCACTATCTGAGAACAAGATTTTTGTTCATTCTACATATTCAACTTGTGTAGCCTGAGATCTCTGCTCTACTACATGCTCAATTTCAGGCCCCAGGTTGACAGAATAGCCACTGCTTGGAATCCATAGTCACTGTGGCATTAGGAAAGTGTGCTCTGAGGAGTCTCATCAATACTTAAATGCTCTGGCTGGAAGTGACATACAACAATTCCTCTCATAATTCATTGGCCACAATTAGAATTGCTCCAAGCATGAGAGGCTCAGTAAGTTTAATTTTCTCAGGTGCCTCAAAAACAGAGAGGCAGGAATAGTGTAAACAGCATTAAGAACTTCCTCAGCCAGCAAGATGAACAAATATCCTAGTGTGAACTTGAACAAAACACCAAGGGTGGGGGATGGGAGAGTAAACAACCTCATCTTTGGCCTACAACATTTTTGGAGAAATAGACATCCAGAAAGACAGCAAAAGTTAACTAAGTATTGAAGATCATTTATAATCAATTCATGCATGCTCAGTTGTACAGCTGTGTCCAACTCTGTACAACCCCGTGGTCTATAGCTGGCCAGGTTCCTCTGTCCATGGGATTCTCCCAACATGGAAATTGGAGAGGGTTGCCATTTCCTCCTCCAGGGGCTATTCCCAATCCAGGGATCAAACTCACATCTCCTGCATCTCCTGCATTAGCAGGCAGATTATTTACTGCTGAGCCACCCAGGAAAACATTTACATCAGAAGAACTATGAAATCCCAAGTTCCAGAACACCAGAACAGCACATAATTTCCTACTTAATATGTTGCAAACTGAATATTTCAAATTATACCCTTCAGATCATTAATGATCCCACATTCCACTCTTAAATTTATTCAAATTACTCTTTTGAAAAATCATTATGTTATTGGATTTTTTTCTATTTACTTCTAATAAGTAAAATTGCTTTCCATGCAGAGACCATTTTATACACACGCATACAATCTTCAGATTCTCTTGCATTCAATCTATTTTCCATTCAAAATTCACTTTTTTTAAGTCTACAGAGAGATTAGGTGGTGATCTGCAGACACTCTTTTCCTAGCAAGTGAAAGTGAAGTCACTCAGTCGTGTCTGACTCTTTGCGATCCCATGAACTGTAGCCTACCAGGCTCCTCCATCCATGGAATTTTCCAGGCAAGAGTACTGGAGTGGGTTGCCATTTGCTTCTCCAGGGTATATTCCTGACCCGGGGATCAAACCCAGGTCTCCCACATTGCAGGCAGACACTTTACCGTCTGAGCTACCAGGGAAGCCCTTTTCCTAGGAGCACTGCTTGATTCTTACAACATGAAAAGAGGAGAAACATTCAGACTAGGATTTGCCTACTCAGAAGACCACTACTGGGGACTAGGTAACCTGTGTATTTGGTGATCTCATAGGACTAGAGACTATTTTAGAGACTTGAGAAAATTCATAAGTGTCCAATTTCTCCCTCAAGAGATGTGTCAAATTCTGAGAGTACATGGGATGGAAAGTTAAAAGATAATAGAAGCTTCTGAAAAGCAGGGCAGAACTGTTGGTAGTATGGCAGTCCTAGGGAAAGAAAGATTAGAATTGGAGAACTACCTCTCAGCTGAAAGTTCTCTAGTGATACACTAGACTGAGCCTTCCAAAACTGCAGCCCAGGGTCAATTGCATTCAGTCCCTGATTGGAATAAAGATAAACAGCTACCACTGAATGAGTCTAGAAGAGGAAAGGGTGAATGCTCTTAGAAGATCACACCTTCTTTCACTAACAATGTTTATATACAATATCAAGTATTTGATAAAAAATTACTAGGTATGCTAAAAAAGGAATGAGAAAATTGAGAACAATGAGAAAACATAATAATAAACTGAGTGTCATCTAGATTTAGGTTTTGGAAAGAATGAAACTTTGATGTTAAAATGATAAATATTTTTTAATATAGTCAAAGATATAAATAAAATGGACTACAAGTAGAAAATTTCACCAGAACTTAAAAAAAAAAAAGAATCAATAGAAATTTCAAAACTTGAAAATAAGATATTTAAAAATAAGAGCCCAAGGGATAAGTTAAAATACCAATAGTATACAGAGTACTAGATTAGATAGATTATAGGTAGATGATATAGACATATAAATATGGATACCTTCCAATCTGAAGCACCAAAAAAATGGAATATACAAAAAAGTTTAAAGATACACATGAACACAAAAACATAATTAGAGACAGAAAAGGAGTCATAAAAGAATGGGCAAAACAGTATTTGAAGAAATCACCAACTGAACTTCTACAGACTAGTGGCAAAAAATAAATTTCAAATATACATTTAAAATTTATAACAGCAACAAAACATCAAACACCTAGTAATAAATCCAGTAAAGCATATGTAAGAGATGAATACTGAAAAGTATATTATTGAGAGAAATACAATAAAAACGTAGTAAATTGAAGAATATACTATGACTATGGACTGAGAAGCTCAATATTGCAGAGAATAATTCTCCCCAATTAATAGAGATTCCAAGTCTAGAGATTCAAGTCAATCCAAACATAAATCAGAACATGGATGTGTGAGTCTAAACTGATAAGCTTGTTCTAACTTTATATCCCCATGCAAAAGGCTAAAAATAATTTGAAGAAGTGTAAATCCGATTCCTGGACTTCAACTGAAAGATGGCAAAAATTATTACAATGATTAATACTTAAAAAATTGTACTTTTGGCAAAACAGTAGCAAAACAAACATAAAGAAGTAGAACTGAATGGTGAATTCAGAAACTGATTCATACCTATAAAGCCATCTAATTTAGGATAAACTATAACACTATGAGGAGTACATCAAGGCTGTATATTGTCACCCTGCTTATTTAGCTCATATGCAGAGTACATCATGAGAAACGCTGGACAGGAAGAAACACAAGCTGGAATCAAGATTGCCGGGAGAAATATCAATAACCTCAGATATGCAGATGACACCACCCTTATGGCAGAAAGTGAAGAGGAACTAAAAAGCCTCTTGATGAAAGTGAAAGAGGAGAGTGAAAAAGTTGGCTTAAAGCTCAACATTCAGAAAATGAAGATCATGGCATCCGGTCCCATCACTTCATGGTTTATAGATGGGGAAACAGTGGAAACAGTGTCAGACTTTATTTTGGGGGGTTCCAAAATCACTGCAGATGGTGACCATAGCCATGAAATTAAAAGACGCTTACTCCTTGGAAGGAAAGTTATGTCCAACCTAGATAGCATATTCAAAAGCAGAGACATTACTTTGCCAACAAAGGTCCGTCTAGTCAAGGCTATAGTTTTTCCTGTGGTCGTGTATGGATGTGAGAGTTGGACTGTGAAGAAGGCTGAGTGCTGAAGAATTGATGCTTTTGAACTGTGGTGTTGGAGAAGACTCTTGAGAGTCCCTTGGACTGCAAGGAGATCCAACCAGTCCATTCTGAAGGAGATCAGCCCTGGGTGTTCTTTGGAAGGAATGATGCTAAAGCTGAAACTCCAGTACTTTGGCCACCTCATGTGAAGAGTTGACTCATTGGAAAAGACTCTGATGCTGGGAGGGATTGGGGGCAGGAGGAGAAGGGGATGACAGAGGATGAGATGGCTGGATGGCATCACTGACTCGATGGACGCGAGTCTCAGTGAACTCTGGGAGTTGATGATGGACAGGGAGGCCTGGCGTGCTGAGATTCATGGGGTCGCAGAGAGTCAGACACGACTGAGCGACTGAACTGAACTGAACTGATAACACTATGGAGAAAGCAATGGCACCCCACTCCAGTACTCTTGCCTGGAAAATCCCATGGATGGAGGAGCCTGGTGGGCTGCAGTCCATGGGGTCTCTAGGAGTCAGACACGACTGAGCAAATTCACTTTCACTTTTCACTTTCATGCACTGGAGAAGGAAATGGCAACCCACTCCAGTGTTCTTGCCTGGAGAATCCCAGGGATGGGGGAGCCTGGTGGGCTGTTGTCTATGGGGTCGCACAGAGTCGGACACGACTGAGCGACTTAGCAGCAGCAGCAGCATAACACTATACTACGTTCCCAGGTGGCTCTACTGGTAAAGAACATGCCTGCCAGTGCAGGTAGATATAAGAGACAAGGGTTCAATCCCTGGGTTAGGAAGATCCACTGGAGGAGGGCACAGCAATCCACTCCAGTATTCCTGCCTGGAGAATCTCATGAACAGAGGAGCCTGGTGGGATATAGTCCATAGGGTTGCACTGAGTTGGAAATGATCTGAGTGACTTAGCACTTAGCATGCACATAGTACCCTGGGAAAGAGATGGATTTTTCAATAAATGGTGGGGAAAATATAATAAATTAAAAATCAGTTCCAGATGGATGATATATCTAAATATGAGCAGAAAATCAATAATTGGTTTATTGGAAATTGTAGGGGAATATCTTTATGATGAAGTAGGCAAAGAAAAAGCAAGAGAGTTCCAGAAAAACATCTGTTTCTGCTTTATTGACTATGTGAAAACCTTTGACTGTGTGGATCACAATAAACTGTGGAAAATTCTGAAAGATATCAGAATATCAGACCACCTGACCTGCCTCTTGAGAAATCTGTATGCAGGTCAGGAAGCAACAGTTAGAACTGGACATGATACAACAGACTGGTTCCAAATCAGGAAAGGAGTATGTCAAGGCTGTATATTGTCACCCTGTTTACTTAACTTATATGCAGAGTACATCATGAGAAATGCTGGGCTGGATGAAGCACAAGCTGAATCAAGATTGCCGGGAGAAATATCAATAACCTCAGATATGCAGATGACACCACCCTTATGGGAGAAAGTGAAGAAGAGCTAAAAAGCCTCTTGATGAAAGTGAAAGAGGAGAGTGAAAAAGGTGGCTTAAAGCTCAACATTCAGAAAACAAAGATCATGGCATCCAGTCCCATCACTTCATGGCAAATAGATGGAGAAACAGTGGAAACAGTGGCAGATTTTACTTTTGGGGACTCCAAAATCACTGCAGATGGTGATTGCCGCCATGAAATTAAAAGACATTTACTCCTTGGAAAAAAAGTTATAACCAACCGAGACAACATATTAAAAAGCAGAAACATTACTTTGCCGACAAAGGTCCGTCCAGTCCGGGCTATGGTTTTTCCAATAGTCATGTATGGATGTGAGAGTTGGACTGTAAAGAGAGCTGAGTGCTGAAGAATTGATGCTTTTGAACTGTGGTATTGGAGAAGACTCTTGAGAATCCCTTGGACAGCAAGGAGATCCAACCAGTCCATCCTAAAGGAAATCAGTCCTGAATATTCATTGGAAGGACTGATGCTGAAGCTGAAACTCCAATACTTTGGCCACCTGATGTGAAGAGCTGAGTCGTTTGAAAAGACCCTGATGCTGGGAAAGATTGAAGGCAGGAGGAGAAGGGGATGATAGAGGATGAGATGGTTGGATGGCATCAGCGACTCAAAGGACATGAGTTTGAGTAAACTCTGGGACTTGGTGATGGACAGGGAAGCCTGGCGTGCTGCAGTCCATGTGGTCACAAAGAGTCAGACACAACTGAGGGACTGAACTGAACTGAACTGTGGCAAAGACAGCTTAAGTAGTGTAGTTGCTCAGTCATGTCTGACTCTTTGTAACTCCATGGACTGTTGTCTGCCAGGCTCCTCTGTCTATGGGGATTCTCCAGGCAAGAATACTGGAATGGATTGCCATTCCCTTCTCCAGGGGATCTTCCCAACCCAGGGATTGAACCCAGGACTCCTGCATTGCAGGTGGAATCTTTACCATCTGAGCCACCAGGGAAGCCCACATATTGCTATATTCAAGATGAAATGGCAGGGCAGGCTTCAAGATGGCGGAAGAATAGAACAGAGAGACCACCTTCTCCACCACAAATACATCAAAAGATCCTCTCCATGTGGAACTATTCCCACAGAACAACTTCTGAATGCTGGCAGAGGACCCCAGATGTCCAGAAAAGCAAACCAATCTTCTCGAAATGAGGTAGGGCAAGGATAAAGACAGAAAGGGGGACAGAGAATTTCAGGACAGGGTACCCTTTCTGGGGAAAGAGTTGTGAAGGAGGAGACTTTTCCACACAGTAGGAAACCCTGTCACAGCTGGGGTCAGGGGGAACTTAGGAACTTCAGAGTGAAGCACAGTGAAGCAAAAGGAAGAAAATTCACCACAGAGACCATGCGGAATGACAATATACAGCCAAGTGGCTCACCCGCTTGCATCTGCCTGCAGCCTGTGGGGGCTGGGTGTGGAGGCATGGGCTACCTGGGTCAGTCCTCAGGGAAAGGACTGAGGTTGAAAGCCGTGAAGACACTCTGAGGGGACTAATGTGACACAGCACAGGCGGGA
Organism: Bos indicus; assembly: GCF_029378745.1. Classification (NCBI taxonomy): domain Eukaryota; kingdom Metazoa; phylum Chordata; class Mammalia; order Artiodactyla; family Bovidae; genus Bos; species Bos indicus. Next base: position 44,580,379 of record NC_091783.1, read on the forward strand.
CAGGGAAAACTCTGGGAATGCCAGAGAAACAAAAGATCATTCCCACAGGAAGTCTCTAACACTGCACTCTAACTCCGTGTGCTCATGGAACAAAGGATCCCACCCTAGCAAATACCAAAGGGGTGCCAGCTGGCTGCAGTCTAGAGCCCCAGAGGCAGAGAAGCAGGTGCGCCAGAGGTGGAAGACAAGGAGTCACTACAATCTCGGCCCCAACTGAGCGACTTCACTTCACTTCACTTCACCACCAAGTTGTGAGCAGCCACCAGTCACTATCCCAGTCTTCCTGGGATCCTAAGTAGCACAGAACTGCCAAGAGTGTCACCACCTGAAACCAGCTTCTCTGGGGAAATGCACGGCCCACCTAAGACTGTGCCCTCAAGGCCCAGCCAGGAGCCTGAACAGCTTGCTTCTGCCAAGGGTCCCACAGACCGGGAGGTGCACACCCACCTGAGGCTGTGGCAATCCCCCGTGTGGTCCAGCCACAGTGCGGCAGATTAAGATCCTGCAGTTAACTTGGGACTGTACACTTTCGGAGCAACTGTGGACTTTGAGAGCAAATACAAGCTGGAGAAAGGGAAGTTCTGAGTTTAAACTGACTCCACACTGCCTACAACAGGTCTGGAGACCTTCCTAGATATATTGAAGGACCTTCTCAGTAGGCAAATTGACTGGAACAGGAAAACCAAAGAATCAATCACATGAATATTCCTCTCACTACCACCATATATGTACTCACCACCCCCTATAAAATTTTTTTAATTTATTATTTTTCTAAATTATTTTTCAGTATTTTATCATTATTTATTTTATTTTCTCCACCCTCCCTTTATTCCCTCATACTGTCCAAACATGGTTCTTTATTACTTCTTTAATTTTTATTTTTTGTACATTACTTTTGTGAAAAAAAGCCTTTTTTTTTAATTCCATATTTTTTTATTGTTGTGTTCAATATTTTGCTTTCTATATTTTACTTCTGTGAGTCTAATTTTTATTCTAGGTTTTTAGTTTTTGCTTTTTTATTTTTATAATTAATTTTGTATCTTTGAGGATCTAAGTTTTAGGATCCATATTCACTTAGGGATTTGATTATTGGCTTGATTGCTGTCTTCTCTTTTGACTCACTTTTCTCTTTCTTTTCACCTCTTTCTCCTTCTTCTGGTCTCTATATAACTCTGTGAATCTCTTTGTTGTTCCTGGCAGTGGACAGTGGTTTCATCATTAATCTAGGGGATTTTGTCTTCTGTTCTATGTGGCCTGATAAATCTTGATGCTACTGTGAGATGTCAGGACTGAACTCAAGAGGCAAGAGACTCAACACCAGGACAGTGAACCATCAGAAAACTCCCAACCCCATGCAACAGTAATAAACAAGAGTCTACAAAAAAAAAGCCTCCATACTTACACTGAGACGGAGCTCCACTTAAGAGCCAGGAAGCTTCAGTGCAAGATACCCCATGCCAATCAGGAACACAATTCTGCACACTAACAGATAGGCTTCCCAAAGCTATACCTAACCCATAGACACACCAAAACTCATTACGGACACTGCACTGCCCTCCAGAGAGAAAAGATCCAGCTCCATCCACCAGAACACAGGCACAAGTCACCCTAACTAGGAAACCTTCACAAAGCATTGGTCTAACCCCACCAATAGGGAACAGACTCCACAATTAAGAGGAAATATGACCCTCCAGCTGGCAGAAAGGAGACCCCAAACATAGTGAACTAAACAAAAATAAAAGACAGAGAAATATCCAGCAGGTGAAGGAACATGGCAAAGACTCACCAGACCAAACAAAAGAGGAGGAGATAGGGAGTAAACCTGAAAAAGAATTCAGAATGATGACAGTAATGATGATCCAAAAATCTTAAAAACAAAACGGAGACAAAGATAAACAGACTGGAGGAACGGATTAAGAAGATGCAAGAAATGTTTAGCAAGGACCTAGAAGAATTAAAGAATAAATAATCAACAATGAACCATGAAATACCTGAGATTAAAAATAATCTAGAGTGAACCAAAAGTACAGTAATAAAGGCAGAAGAATGGATAAGTGAGCTAGAATATAGAATGGTAGAAATAACTGAAGCAGAGCAGAATAAACAAAAAATAATAAAAAGAAATCAGGACAGCCTCAGAAACCTCTGGGACAATGTTAAGCACCCCAACATTCAGATCATATGCATCCCAGAAGACAGGAAGAAAGGGCATGAGGAGATATTTGAGAAGATCATAGATGAAAAATTTCCTAAAGTGGGAAAGGAAATAGCCACTCAAGTCCAGGAAGCCCAGAGAGTCCCATACAAGATAAACCCAAGGAGAAACATGCCAAGACACATATTAATCACACTGCTGCTGCTAAGTCACTTCAGTTGTGTCCGACTCTGTGTGACCCCGTAGATGGCAGCCCACCAGGCTCCCCCATCCCTGGGATTCTCCAGGTAAGAACACTGGAGTGGGTTACCATTTCCTTCTCCAATGCATGAAAGTGAGAAGTGAAACTGAAGTCGCTCAGTCGTGTCCAACCCTCAGCAACCCCATGGACTGCAGCCTACCAGGCTCCTCTGTCCATGGGGTTTTCCAGGCAGGAATACTGGAGTGGGGTGCCATTGCCTTCTCCGATTAATCAAACTAACAAAAATTAAACACAAAGAACAAATATTAAAAACAACATGGGAAAAGCAGCAAATAACATACAAGGGGATCCCCGTAAGGCTGAAAGCTAAACTCTGCACAACAGAAGGGAATGGCTGGATATACTTAAAGCGATGAAAGAGAAAAACATACAACCAAGATTACTTTACCCAGGAAGAATCTCATTTTGGCTTTAATTTGCATTATCCTAATACCTAACGAACGTGATCACTTTTTCATATGTTAATTTGTCATTTGGATTTCAAGAAGTTCCTCTTCAACTCTTTTGCTCATTTTCCTATTGGCTTTCTTATTAATGCAAAGGAGTTCTTTATGTTGGGCAGGAGTCTCTTTTGGATTTATGTATTACAAATATTGCCTCACTCTTGGCTTCTTTTGTAAACAAAGTTTCTTAAAATTAATAAAACACAATTTATCAGCACATTGTTTTCATGGAATGGCATTTTATTTTTATTTATTTAAAAATTATTTAATTATTTTAATTGAAGGATAATTACTTTACAATATTGTGATGGTTTTTGCCATACATCAACATGAATTGGCCATAGGCATACATGTGTTCCCTCACTCCTAAACCCCCTTCCCACTCCCTCCCCACCCCATCCCTTCAGATTGTCACAGAGCACCAGCTTTCGGTTCCCTGCATCATACATCAAACTCCCACTGGCTACCTATTTTATATATGGTAATATATATGTTTCAAAGTTATTATCTTAAATCATCCCATCCTCTCCTTCTCCCACTGTGTCCAAAAGTCTGTTCTTTATGTCTGTGGGTCCTTTTCTGCCCTGCACTTAGGATTGTTAGTGCCATCTTTCCAGATTCCATATATATTCATCATTATGCAGTATTTGTCTTTCTCTTTCTCACTTACTTCAATCTGTATAATAGGCTCTAGGGTCATCCACCTTTTTAGAACTGACTCAAATGCATTCCTTTTTATAGCTGAGTAATATTCCATTGTATACATGTTCCACAATTTCCTTATCCATTCATCTGCTGATGGGCATCTAGGTTGCTTCCATGTCCCAACTATTGTAAAAAATGCTGCAATGAACATTGCAGTACAGTGTCTTTTTCGATTCTCATTTCCTCAGCGTATATACCCAGTAGTGGAATAGCTGGATCATGTTTTATTCCTAGTTTTTTAAGGAATCTCCATACTGTTCTCTATAGTGGTTGCATCAGTTTGCATTCCCATCAACAGTGTAAAAGGGTTCCCTTTTCTCCACAATTTCTCCATCATTTATTGTTTGTAGACTTTCTGATGATGGCCATTCTGACTGGTATGACATGATACCTCATTGTGGTTTTGATTTGCATTTCCCTAATAATGAATGATGTTGAACATCTTTTCATGTGTTTATTAGCCATCTGTGTGTCTTCTTTGGAGAAATGTCTGTTTAGGTCTGCCCACTTTTTGATTGGGTTGTTTGTTTTTCTAGTATTGAGCTGCATCAGCTGCTTGTATATTCTGGAGATTAATTCTTTGTCAATTATTTCATTTGCTATTATTTTATTCCATTTTGAGGGTTGTCTTTTCACCTTGCTTAAAGTTTCCTACATTGTGTAAAATCTTTTAAGTTTAATTAGATCCCATTTGTTTATTTTTGTTTTATTTCCATTACTCTAGGAGATGGGTCATAGAGGGTCTCACTGTGATTTATGTCAGAGAGTGTTCTGCCTATGTTTTCCTCTATGAGATTTATACTTTGTGGTCTTACATTTAGGTTTTTAATTCATTTTGATTTTATTTTTATGTATGGTGTTATCAAATGTTCACATTTCATTCTTTTACATGTAGTTGACCAGTTTCCCCAGCACCACTTATTGAAGAAACTCATTTTTCCATTGTATATTTTTGCCTCCTCTATCAAAGATAAGTTGTCCATAGGTGTGTTGATTTATCTCTGGTGTATCTATTTTCTTCCATTGGTCTGTACTTTTGTTTTTGTGTCAGTACAATACTGTCTTGATGATTGTAGATTTGTAGTAGAGTCTGAAGTTTATAGTCTATAGTATAGTCTGAAGTCTAAGTCAGGAAGACCCTGACTTCAGACTAGGAGCTTGGAACTTGGTTTCTCTAGTTCCATTCTTCTTTCTCAAGATTGCTTTGATTATTCAGGGTCTTTTGTGAGCAAAAGATTCAAAGAGGAACTTCTTGGAATCCAAATGACAAATTAACATATGAAAAAGTGATCATGTTCATTAGGTATTGCTGCTGCTGCTGCTAAGTCACTTCAGTCGTGTCTGACTCTGTGCGAACCCATAGATGGCAGCCCACCAGGCTCCCCCATCCCTGGGATTCTTCAGGCAAGAACACTGGAGTGGGTTGCCATTTCCTTCTCCAATGCATGAAAGGGAAAAGTGAAAGTGAAGTCACTCAGTCGTGTCTGACCCTCAGCGACCCCATGGGCTGCAGCCTTCCAGTCTCCTCAGTCCATGGGATTTTCCAGGCAAGAGTACTGGAGTGGGGTGCCACTACCTCCTCCTCATTAGGTATTAGGATAATGCAAATTAAAACCAAAATAATATGCAACAGCGCAGAATGGCTAAAATGAATGATGATGCCTGGAAGTTTCATACCCTAGTGATGGGAATATGAATTATTAACAGCCACTCTATCTGCTAGAGTTAAATACGTACATCCAGTTCAGGAAAAGAACACTCATTAAATAAATAAATTCTCATTTTTAAATGATTCACTTTAACACAAGACATTATTACAACTTTGCTGCTTTACCACATGATCACATAAAAAGATCCATATTTGAAAATGTAAAAATCAAGTTCTCCAATGCAAGCTGAGCAAAAAAGCAGCCTTATTAGGTTTTGTTCCTTTATTTCCCATACTACATTCATCCCTGGGGTTCTGTCTTCCAGCTCAAGACATCAGCCACCATTATGATGTGTTATTGATAGAAAAGATTTTTCTTAACAGACTTCTCTGTGCCAGGAATATATGTTTCCAGTGGAAATACTGTTGCTTTTTAACACTGAACATTGTATACATTTCATCTGGAGTCTATGCATCCCATCAGTGTTTATGTCACAAACAGCTAAAACTGTTCTACTTAATGAAAGTGAAAGTGAAGTCGCTCAGTCGTGTCTGACTCTTTGCGACCCCATGGACTGTAGCCTACCAGGCTCTTCCATCCATGGAATTTTCCAAGCAACAGTATTGGAATGGGTTGCCATTTCCTTCTCAAGAGGATCTTCCCCACCCAGGGATTGAACCCAGGTCTTGCATGTTGCAGGCAGATGCTTTGCCGTCTAAGCCACCAGGGAAGTTCCTCTACTTAATGATACTCCACAAATATTCATACTAATATTAATCTTTCAACAAAAGTATTATACTTTATAAAGTATTATGGTAGTTATTTTGTAAGTTTATTTTTAAAATAGCATAGATGCCTAAAAAAGATTAAAGACTTCAAGATGTTAATGATCAGACCTGATCTTACCTTGATACCAATCAACATTAGTGACCAATGACCATATAAACAATGCATGCTCATCTTCGGGGGCTCCCATTATTCTGCTTTATTGCTCTACACCCTCTCCTCATCTCCATGTTCCACCTAAATTCTAAAATATTCTGGATTATACAAATAAATAAATAATGTAATCCACATAAACCATTGCTTTATAAGTAATACCGGCAATATGAATTGAAGCTGCAATTAACCAATGCTTCTACCAAGAGAGAACTGAACTTTTCCAGAGGTCTGTTTGCTTGGGTTATGAAAACTGATACTTATATTTTGAGTCAAAAATGTTTTTGCATGTAAGGCAAATATGGTTTGAGTATTGTCCTCTTTCTGCAACCTTTTAAAAAATCTAAGTAGCCTTTAAAGGAATAACGTACTCAGGTCTGAATACCTAATATAGGCTTATTATCAGATTGCTTTCCTCTCAAAAGAAGAACAGCCTAAAACCACAAAACCATGAAAATGATATATGAGGATATGTAAGGAGATACAAAAATTGAAAAGTGGAGGGGTAATTTGGAAACACAAACACTGCCTCCTTCAAAATTATCTCAGAGACAAAAAAAATAGAAAAACACAGATTGCTGTTCTCTGCTTGTGGCTGCCCCTTGAAAATAAGAAGGCTTCCCATGTGGCATTGGAGTTGACATCAAAACTATAATAAAAAGATACCAAATCCCTTTCTAAGCCAAACACTGACTGTTAGGCCCCAGGAGATCAGAAAAGATGAGAGAAAGAGACGCTTTCTCTGCCTCCATTGAAACTGGAGTGTACAGCAGCCAAAGTCATTTTAACCCATATTTGGCAAGACAATCTGAAGATTGTATCCAATCCTGCAGCTATACTAATCTCAACTTTCAGCACTGTCTGCAAACAGATTTGGGAGTTGCCAACTGCTTGATTCCATTGGCCTGGGAAACATTCTTTAAACTGAGAGCTGCTCTGTTCTTTACTTCAGTATTGTTCTTGGGCTAGTAGGTGGGAGAGATAACACCCAGAGGACAGGATTTGAGAGGTGACAAAATGGGCAGGTTCTCCCCTCTTTCATTAGAGGGAGTTTGGAGAAAGTAAATTCTCTACTAAAAGGCAAATGCTAAGATGAATAACAGCCCCTTACCTGCCCTTAACATTTTTCATTGAATTAGTCAGCTCTAAATTTTGGGCCACCACGTATACCCAGTGCCAAGTGACATGCCCAAGATTGATATTACTATAGAAAGGGGAGAGAAAGTGTAAACGTTGTCTTGGAGGAAGAACAGAAACTCAGTGAAGCAAAGCAATTAGCTTTGCACTCCAGTCTTGGTACTCTACCCCTTGAGAGAGACAACAATCAGATTAGGGGACAACAACAACAGAAAATCTATGAGAGGAAAATTGTGAAGAATTCTGAATACTGGCCCTTCAATACTGAGATAAAAGAGAGGTGCATTCTTGAGATAAGAGAGTACTCATCCCCTCAGAGAAGTCCTGCCCTGGGGGAAAGTTGAGAGAACTGCATCACCAGCACTAATTCTCAGGACTTTCTCCTCCTAAGTTCCAGTCTACTTCTGGCCCCAGCAACCCCAGAAATGCCAATTCTCAATGAAATTGGGGGCTTTTATTATGCTAATTGGGGATTTGACCTTGACTTTTTTTCCCATTCTTGTATCTTGCCCAGGTTCTACTTTCCAGTGTTTGCCACTTCCTGCTTTTGGTTTTGCTAGTTCCATCCCATGTGAAGCTCTTGCCTCTGTGAGCTCTGATGGAAATGCACCAGAGACCACCTTGGTTTGCCTCACAGTTTTCTTGCCTCTACCAATTCTATGGGGTTGTCTGGGGAGGCTAGTGGGCTAGAGAAGTGTGCTGGTGGTCGCACCACATGTCAGATAAAGAGAGTGTTCCACAGTCTTCAGGGTATCTTGCAAGGGCTAAAGAGGACATGTAGGGACAGATCTCGATTACACCCACAGCAGCCCTGGACACCAGCAAACCCATCTCAGAAGCCCTTGCCATCATACATCTCAAAGCTTATTAGCATTTTAAGGAGGCCTGGAAGCTTCCATCTCCCAGTTAAAACATGATTTCAACTATACCTTAAGGGAATTAATGCATGATTACCCTTTACTTTAAAGCTTCCCTGGTGGCTCAGACGGTAAAGCATCTGTCTACAATGCGGGAGACCCAGGTTCGATCCCTGGGTTGGGAAGATCCCCTGGAGAAGGAAATGGCAATCCACTCCAGGACTATTGCCTGGAAAATCCCATGGACAGAGGAGCCTGGTAGGCTACAGGCCATGGGGTCGCAAAGAGTCAGACACAACTGAGCGACTTCACTTCACTTATCTTTTACTTACAGGTAAAACAGAAATAAGCGTACCAGTTAGAAACCCCAGTGCCCCTGAGGGAGGAAGGTCTGATTATCACAGAACTATCCTATTCCTTCAGGAGTAGTTGTGAAGCTCATCCAGCTGCTGCCATCAGCTAGCCCCCTACTTGACCATTTTATTTGCAGTGAGGGTGGAGGAAATTTTCAGCTTTGGGGGTAGCTTAGTGAGGCAGCAGGGTGGAAGACAATTTCAATTTTGAATTCAGGCTAATCCTTTAGATGCTTTGAACCGACAGCAAATTTTCCTTTTAATTGAGAGGAAAGGGAGAGAGTTTTCCCATCAGTTCAGTCACTCAGTCATGTCCAACTCTTTGCAACCCCATGGACTGCAGCATGCCAGGCTTCCCTGTCCAGCACCAACTCCTGGAGCCTACTCAAACTCATGTCCATTACGTTGGTGATGGCATCCAACCATCTCATCCCCTTCTCCCCCTGTCTTCAATCTTTCCCAGCATCAGGGTTCTTTTCAAATGAGTCAGTTCTTCCCATCAGGTGGCCAAAGTATTGGAGTTTCAGCTTCAGCATCAGTCCTTCCAATGAATATTCAGGACTGATGTCCTTTAGGATGGACTTATTGGATCTCCTTGCAGTCCAAGGGATTCTCAAGAGTCTTCTCCAACACCACAGTTCAAAAGCATCAGTTCTTGGGTGCTCAGCTTTCTTTATAGTCCAACTCTTACATCCACACATGACTACTGGAAAAACCATAGCTTTGACTAGGTGGGCCTTTGTTGGCAAAGTAATGTCTCTGCTTTTTAATATGTTGTCTAGGTTGGCCATAACTTTCTTTCAAGGAGCAAGTGTCTTTTAATTTCATGGTTGCAGTCACCACCTGCAGTGATTTTGGAGCCCAAGAAAATATAGTCTGTCACTGTTTCCACTGTTTCCCCATCTATTTGCCATGAAGTGATGGGACTGGATGCCATGATCTTAGTGTTCTGAATGTTGAGTTTTAAGCCAACTTTTTCACTCTCCTTTTTCACTTTCATCAAGAGGCTCTTTAGTTTGTCTTTGCTTTCTGCCATAAGGGTGGTGTCATCTGTTTTGCCATGGACAGTGCCAGACAGTGGAGAAAGAAAACATTTGGGGTTCATGCCAGGTAAGAGGGAGCAGGAACTGTCCATTGCTGAGTCTGAATATCTATCCCTCTGTGTGCACGTCCCTGCAGTCATGCCAGCGAACAGCACTCAGAAGGAGCAGCTGATGCTATTTCCATGAAGCTTCAGGAAGAAACCAGATCCTCATCTACTTATTGGTCTGAAGTTGGAAAAATAAATTTCCTAATTATTTCAGACTTAGTAAGGTTAGAAATCTTCATATAAAATATTTCCTGTAAAACAGATAAAAAAAAGAGTTGAAACAGCTGTGCTAACAAAACAAAGATGTGTTTTACTAACTAAGCTTAAGTCCAGTCGTAAATGTAACTGTCTCTACTCTCTTTGCTTATCTACCTTCTATCTAGGAAGGGTGCTGAGTCACCCCAAGTTCTGCAGTCCACCAATCCAAAGCAGAGTTTGGAGGACACTGCCACTGAGTACGTGGAGAAGGCAATGGCACCCCACTCCAGTACTCTTGCCTGGAAGCTCCCATGGACGGAGGAGCCTGGTGGGCTGCAGTTCATGGGGTCGCGAAGAGTCGGACATGACTGAGCGTCTTCACTTTCACTTTTCACTTTCATGCATTGGAGAAGGAAACGGCAACCCACTCCAGTGTTCTTGCCTGGAGAATCCCAGGGACGGGGGAGCCTGGTAGCCTGCCGTCTATGGGGTTGCACAGAGTCAGACATGACTGAAGTGACTTAGGAGCAACAGCAGTAGCAGCCATTGAGTATGGGAGGACCCAAACCCTGCAGAACTTCAACCACCAGTATTACTGACCCAGAATGTGAACTTCCTGTGGTCTCTGGCTGTGAGCAGGCTGCACTTGAAATCTCTAGTTCCCTAGAAAGGAAAGTAACACATTATTTGCTCTGTAGAGAATTTCTCTTTGGTTTTAAAGCATCTTAAATCGCCCTATAAGTTGCCACTTTCATAGCCCATGGCATCCCTTTGATTTTCTGCATTTGCAGTCACTCTGCTAAAGCCAATTTCTACAAGTGGCTTGTCTGAAGAACATCCACTTGCTATCACTTGACTTCCTCATCTAGTGTTCTAAACTTATATCCAGATTGAGGGCTGCACTCAATATGTCAGCAAATTTGGAAAACTCAGCCATGGCCCTAGGACTGGGAAAGGTCAGTTTTCATTCCAATCTCAAAGAAAGGTGATGCCAAAGAATGTTCAAACTACTGTACAATTGCACTCATTTCACATGCTAGTAAGGTAATGCTCAAAATCCTTCAAGTTAGGCTTCAACAGTACGTGAACCAAGAACTTCCAGATGTACAAACTGGATTTAGAAAAGTCAAAGGAACCAGAGATCAAATTGCCAACATCCATTGAATCATAGAAAAAGCAAGGAAATTCCAAAAAAACATCTGCTTCACTGACTCTGTGAAAGGCTTTGACTTTATGGATCACAACAAACTGGAGAATTCTTAAAGAGATGTGAATGCCAGACCATCTTACCTGTCTCCTGAGAACCCTATATGCAGGTCAAGAAGCAATGGTTAGAACCAGACATGAAAAAATGAACTGACTCAAAATTGGGAAAGGAGTACATCAAGGCTGTATGCTGTTATCCTGCTTATTTAACTTATATGCAGACTACATCATGCAAAATTCCAGGCTGAATGAATCACAAGCTGGAATCAAGATTGCCAGGAAAAATATCAACAACCTCAGATATGCAAATGATACCAGTCTAATGGCAGAAATCAAAGAGGAACTAAAGAGACTCTTGATGAGGGTGAAATAGGAGAGTTAAAAAGCTGATTTAAAACTCAATATTAAGAAAATGAAGATCATGGCATCTGGCCCCATGACTTCAATGTGAATAGATGAGGGAAAAAGTGGAAACAGTGACAGATTTTATTTTCTTGGGCTCCGAAATCCGTAACTACAGCCATGAAACTAAAAAGCACTTGCTTCTTGGAAGGAAAGCTATGGCAAATCTAGACAGTATATTAAAAATTAGGGACATCACTTTTCTAATAAAGGTCCAATAGTCAAAGCTATGGTTTTTCCAATAGTCATGTATGGAATGTGAGAGCTGGACCATAAAGAAGGCTGAGTACTGAAAAAAAAAAAAAAATGATGTTTTTGAATTGTGGTGCTGGAGAAAACTCTTGGGAGTTCCTTGGGCAGCAAGGAGATAAAATCAGTCAATCCTAAAGGAAATAAACTCTGAGTATTCGTTAGGACTGATGCTGAAGCTGAAGTTCCAATACTTTTGCCACCTGATGCGAAGAGCCAACTCACTGGAAAAGGCCCTGATGCTGGGAAATATAGAAGGTAGAAGAAGTGGGTGACAGAGGATGAAATGGTTGGATGGCATCACCGACTCAATGGACATGAGTTTGAGCAAACTCTAGGAGACAGTGAAGGTCAGCAAAGTCTGGTGTGCTACAGTCCGTGGGGTCAGATAGAGTAGGACATGACTTAGGGACTGAACAACAAAATAAGGGTCACTGACAGCCATCTGGACCCCAAACATTTTACAATTGTCCTTAAAGTCCATGTGTCTCAATCTAAACTCTTTATAAATTGAAGGATGCCTTCAATTTCTTATTGTTGCAAAACATTAGCTCTATGCATCCAACCTTTCTCTAGTACTCACTGAGAGAAAGCTCTCATGTCTAGATACTAATTATTATGGGAAGAGTTAGCTCAAGTACATGTGGAGAATTGTTTCTTCTCAATGTTCTTTGTACTTTGAAGGTCTATGAGGCTGGTATGCATTGGAAAGGTTGGTGGAGGGAAGTGATATAGGGTTGTTACTGATCAGGGTTTAGTCTGGGAAGCAGTATTATCACAAGGGTCATGGAATAAGAAATTCATTATAAGAATTAGACTTTATATGATTGAGGGAGTCACTTGGGAAGTAAAAGTCTAGAGTAGAAGGATCAGAGAAAAGCCATTAGCTATTCATGGTGTGACTGAATGAATTAGAGCTTGCAGGAACATCTCGAAGCTAGGAGCACCTAGCTGCTATAGTTCAACTGTGTGGAGGGCTATAGTAGTCTGTAGAACTATGGTTCTATGCATTTACCAGAAAACCGTCAGATAGCAGGCCGTGGGTTCTGTTGGTCATCAAGGCTGCCAGTTGAAAAGATCAATAACAAATTGGAACCCGCCTACGCCTGTATGTCTCTCTCTCACCACATCGCATTGACAAGGATCTTCAAAGCGTATGACTTCTATTTCACATCTGACTTCCAAATCTCATGCAACTTCACTTTTGTATAACCCAACCCAGAAAAGTATCAGGCATTTCCACAAGATTCTGGGCAATATAACTTCCAATATCACATAATTGGCAATAGACATCCAGAATACTTATGTACGATCTGTAGGTGTCCCACCATGACCTCCCCTATATCTCCATGGCCCACCCATATCAAAACACTCCATTTTCCTCTTGTGACTGATGTCGTTTAAACTTGATTTCACTGAAGTAAAATAAACATTAAGAATCACAGAATGAGCGGGTATACAAAATAGTTTTCACCTGTGAGGTTCTTCTCTTGATAGTCTGGTTTCAGATATCTATGGAATATGCCCATAAAATATCCTATGAGAAATACCTATGGAATATGTCACCCAGCATATCTTCAGCTGGTCTAATTCCCATCCTCTACTGGCACTTAAATATCATGAATTTTTTCCTCCTGAATCTCCTTAGTGAACCAAAAGAGAGGTTCTATACAGGACTCTAGACTGATTTCAAGTTTTAAAGTGAGAGACAGAGTATATTAATTATTGTCCCTAACAATGACTATAAATGCCAAGACTGGAGTTCAGAAGTCAGTTATGACAAATGTAAATACACTGAATTTTCTTACTATAAACTTCTAGCAGGCTCCATCCCTTTTCACTGTGACTTGCTCTAAAATGCAATTCCTCCCCAAGGTTGCCTTCACTTCTTCATATCTGGATTATATTTCAGTTTTCATTCTTTTTCTACCTCATTGCATTTCCTTTTCTCCGAACCCCTTCATTTATTTCTCCCCCCATTTTCTTAAATTTATTGTGAATGAAATTGCCCTTGAAAAGTTCATTGTGAAGTATGGACACAGTGTTTCTCAGTGTGATTAGTGAACGTACAGAAATGCCAAGGGTTTTATAAATAGGTTCTAGGCCCTACTTCAAACCCACTAAGTCAGAATCTATGGTGATGGGCCCATGAATCTGAATCTTTAACAAGTATTCTAAATAATTCCCATGCAAACCTAATATTTAAAAGTATTGCACCACAGGCTTCAAGGAAACATTTTTTTTGTTGTCGTTTTCAATAGGTGGCCCCCATACATAATCCCTATTCCAGAAAAATATCATTTATCTTCCTTTTATTAAAATATCTTCTAATTATGTTATTCAATATGTTTTGTTTCTGTTGAAAAGTCTTCAGCAACCAAAAGGAAGCCTAGCTTCCAAAAACCAGAGTCAGTCAGAACTGCCTGTTATTGGAAAGAAGTTGTTAGGCGATAATGCTGGTGTGGGGATGGCAGGGGAATGCTCACTGATAGTCTTCATTGGAGGAAAATCTGAGTTTTACCCTCTTAACATTTCCCTTGTAAGATATTCTTGGAGATCTTTATTACTTTCTGTTCTTTTTCAGTTGTTCAAGCTTCTTGAGTCTGTTTAGAATGCCATCAAAATGCCACAGGTTGGGTGCTTAAACAACAGAAATTTCTTTCTCACAATCTGGAGGCTGCAAATCATAGATCAAGGTCTGGCAGGGTTCAGTTTTTTTTGATGAAGCCACTTTTCCTGGCTTTTAGACAGTGATCTTCTCACAGAATCCTCACGTGGTCTTTCCTCTTAGTGCACAGAGAAATGGAGCTCTGGTGTTTCTTCTTGCTGCTGCTGCTGCTGCTGCTGCTGCTAAGTCACTTCAGTCGTGTCCAACTCTGTGCGATCCCATAGACGGCAGCCCACTAGGCTCCCCCGTCCCTGGGATTCTCCAGGCAAGAATACTGGAGTGGGTTGCCATTTCCTTCTCCAATGCATGAAAGTGAAAAGTGAAAGTGAAGTCGCTCAGTCGTGTCCGACTCTTAGCGATCCCATGGACTGCAGCCTACCAGGCTCCTCCATCCATGGGATTTTCCAGGCAAGAGTACTGGAATGCCATTGCCTTCTCCAGTGTTTCTTCTTAGGACACAAATTCTATCAGATCATAGCCCCACCTTACGACTTCATTTAATCTGAGTTACTTCTATCAAGGCCCACATGTCCAAATACAGTCAAATTAGGGGATTAAGGCTTCAACAAATAAATTTAGGGGCCGCACAGGCTATGAAAGTGTTAGCGCTGGAACTTCGGACCAGGTGTGTGGCTCTCAGACTCAATGGGTCAAAGGTTATCTTCAGAGGATCTTTTGGCACAAGCAAAATAATGGGTTAATCGAATAATAAATTTTGAATCTCCTTGTGAGAATACTGGTTAATAATCTGTCCATCAAGACTTCATCTCATCATTAAATCCTCTTAAAATGATTCACCTGCTATCAGACGTCTCACCACCTTATTACCCTGAGAGGAGAAATTATTTGGCCATTGTGTTTGAAGATACAATTTGTAAATGGCAGTTCTCTATCCTTTGTTCTTGGCCTTGTCCTCGCTCTTGAGCTGACAAGAATACCCACTGCAGGATTTTACAACCTATTGACGTTTGGGAGTGTATAATTTTTGGTAATGAGGGGCTATCCTTTGCTTTGTAGGATATCTAGCAGGATCTCTGACCTCTACTCACTAGATGCAGGTAGCACTCTCCCAGGTGTTGCTACAAAAAATACCTGCAGACATCCCCAAATGCCCCGTTGAGGACAAAATTTTCCATGGTTGAGAACTACTTAACCTACACATCAGCTTCTTCATTTTATTCCCCTTTCTAGAGATTGAGTACCTATTTAACTTAAATTGAACCTAACATAGCCTAATACCCACTCTGTTTTTAGTATTGTTAGTCCTCTAGGAAAAATATAAATTTGTGCTAGTCTTCTCCTTCTAATACCACAAAGTGCAACCTGGGAATCTCTGGGGCATCAGAGGGAAGGCACTCAGAGAACTCTACAACCAAGCATGCAGCAGTCCTATGCACTCAGAGGAGTGATTTGCCTTTGAATATTTTTGTTTACAAAATGAAAGGCATCTGATTAGGATTTGTTAAGGTCCCTTGCAGCCCTAATATTCTATGAAATATTCCAATTGCTGTGCAAAACATCAGCAGACCTTAAAAACAATTATACTTCTGATTCATAGTCTGAATAATTTTGCCAAATCTGAGAGTCAAGTTTCTAGGATGTAAGAGCAATAAAAGGTATAGCTTCTGCTCTTTTTAAAATTTTTATTGGAGTATCATTCATTTACAATGTTGTGTTAGTTTCTGCTGTACAGCAAAGTGAATCAGTTATACATATATCAACTTTTTTTAGATTATTTCTCCATATAGGTCATTTCAGAATACTGAATAGAATTGCCTGCTCTATACAGTAGGTTTTTATTAGTTATCTATTTTATATATCAGTTCAGTTCAGTGACTCACTTGTGTCTGACTCTTTGCGACCCCATGGACTACAGCATGCCAGGCTTCCCTGTCCATCACCAACTCCCAGTGTGTGCTCAAACTCATGTCCAACGAGTTGGTGATGCCATCCACCCATCTTATCCTCTGTCATCGCCTTCACCTCCTGCCTTCAGACTTTCCCAGCATCAGAATATTTGCCAATGAGTCGGCTCTTTGAGTCAGGAAGCCAAAGTATTGGAATTTCAGCTTCAGCATCACTCCTTCCAATGAATATTCAGGACTGATTTCTTTAGGATGGACTGGTTTGATTTCCTTGCTGTCCAAGGGACTCTCAAGAGTCTTCTCCAACATTACAGTTCAAAAGCATCAATTCTTCGGCACTCAGCCTTTTTTATTGTCCGGCTCTCATATCCATACACGGCTACTGGAAAAACCATAGTGAAGAAGGAATCCATAGGGCCTGGGCTCCATCTTAGGCCTGTTCATGCTGATCATGCTCAGCCACCTTTCCAATGGACTCTGAACTCTGTGTTTAGTGCCTATGGAAACAACAACAGAAAGATAAGACCCCCTCCAGACAGGCGAACCTTGAAGATTGTATCTAGGTTACTCATCCCCTAAGAGAAAACATACACTAATCACCCCTTCCTCCAGACAGGCCATAAATTGTTCTGTATCTATCGGAGTGTAACCTCGGGTTTATTGATTATTGGCTAACTGTTTGACTGAGCACATGAGCACATAGCACGTGAATGATGGGGTTATTGGGATTGTATTTTCCTTGGTTTATGTAAGTCTCAAGGAATTTGGGGTGGTGGGTTCAGACATGTACACATGGGGTATAAAAGATTGTCACAAATGCTGGTTGGGGTCCTTGGCTAAGAGGATACTCTGCCTTGGGCCCGCTGGTGTAATAAACTGCACTCCACTATCTGCATTGTCCTTCTGAGTGAGTTTGTTTCCTGGAACGTGTGGCTACAACAATAGCTTTGAATATATGGACCTTTATTGGCAAAGTGATGTCTCTACTTTTTAATATGCTGTCTAGTTTTGTCATAGCTTTTCTTCTAAGGATCAAGCTTCTTTTACTTTCATGGTTGTGGTCACTGTCCACAGTGATTTTGAGGCCCAAGAAAGTAAAATTTGTCACCGATTCCGTTATTTCCCTATCTATCTGTCATGAAGTAATGGGACCAGATTCCATGATCTTAGGTTTTTGAATATTGAGTTTTAAGCCTCCTCTTTCACCTTCCTCAAGAGGCTCTTAAGTTCCTCTTCACTGTCTGCCATAAGGGTCATGTCATCGGCATATCTGAGGTTATTGATATTTCTCCCAGCAAACTTGATTCCAGCTTGTGATTCATCCAGCCCAGCATTTCACATGATGTACTCTGCATATGTACTAAATAAGTAGGGTGACAGTACACAACCTTGATGCACTCCTTTCCCGATATTGAACCAGTCTGTTGTTCCATATCTGATTCCAACTGTTGCTTCTTGACCTGCATACAGATTTCTCAGAAGACAATAAGGTCATCTGGTATTCACTCTAAGAAATTTTCACAATTGTTGTGATCTACACAGTCAAAAGCTTTAGTGTAATCAATGAAGCAGAAATAGATGTTTTTCTGGAATTCTCTTGCTTTTTCAATGATCCAACAGATGCTCGCAATTTGATCTCTGGTTCCTCTGCCTTTTTTAAATCCAGCTTGTACATCTGGAAGTTCTTGGTTCACATACTGTTGAAGCCTAGCTTGAAGGATTTTGAGCATCACCTTGCTAACAAGTGAAATGAGTGCAATTGTGGAGTAGTTTGACCATTCTTTGGGATTGGAATAAAAAATGACCTTTTCCAGTCCTGTGGCCACTGCTGAATTTTCCAAATTTGCTGGCATATTGAGTGAACCACTTTAATAGCATTATCTTTCAGGACTTGAAATAGCTCAGCTGGAATTCCATCACCTCCACTAGCTTTGTTGGTGGTGATGCTAATGGAGGTGATAGAATTCCAGCTGAGCTATTCAAATCCTAAAAGATAATGCTTGACTTTGCACTCCAGGATGTCTGGCTCTAGGTGAATGATAACACCATCGTGGTTATCTGGGTCATTAAGATCTTTTTTGTATAGTTCTTCTGTGTATTCTTGCTTCCTCTTCTTAATATCTTATGCTTCTGTTAGGTCCATACTGTTTCTGTCCTTTATTGTGCCCAATTTTGCATGAAATATTCCCTTGGTACGTATAATTTTCTTGAAGAGATCTCTAGTCTTTCCCATTCTACTGTCTTCCTCTATTTCTTTATATTGCTCCCTTAGGAAGTCTTTCTTATTCCTTGCTTTTCATTGGAAGTCTGAGTTTCAATGGGTGTATCTTTCCTTTTCCCCTTTGCCTTTTGCTTCTTTTCTCAGCTGTTTTTAAGTCCTCCTCAGACAACTATCATGCCTTTTTGCATTTCTTTTTCTTGGGGATGGTTTTGATCACTGCCTCCTGTACAATGTTATGAACCTCAGTCCATAGTTCTTCAGGCATTCTGTCTATCACATCTAATCCCTTGAATCTATTTGTCACTTCCACTGTATAATCCTAAGGGATTTGATTTTGGTCATACCTGAATGGTCTACTGGTTTTCCCTGCTTTCTTCAATTTAAGTCTGAATTTGGCAATAAGGAGTTCATGATGTGAGCCACAGTCAGCTCCTGGTCTTGTTTTTGCTAACTGTATAGAGCTTCTCCATCTTCGGCTGCAAAGAATAAAATCAATCTGACTTCAGTATTGACCATCTGGTGATGTCCATGTGTAGAGTCTTCTCTTGTGTTGTTGGAAGAGGGTGTTTGCTATGACCAGTGTGTCCCCTTGGCAAAACTCTATTAGCTTTTGCCCTGCTTCATTTTGTACTTCAAGGCCAAACCTACTTGTTTCTCCAGGTATCTCTTGACTTACTTTTGCATTACTGTCACCTATGATGAAAAGGACAGCCACTATACCCGTTTAACTTTCTCATCTTTTTTCACAGCCATAACTTCACACCTAACTCAACAATGAAAGAATCTTGGGTTCAGTTATTTGCATTCAGCAAAATGTCATTAAACTCTAACAATCTCCCTCTTTCTTTATGATCCCCTTTCTTTTGTGGCTTTCTTATGATCATAAAGAAAGAGGGAGATTATTATAGTTTAATGACTAGTGTGGAGTAGTCATGCCATATCCCAAAGGTTGCTCAAGAAATGCTATTAATATACTGACACCTCATAATTGTCTAGTCCTTTTTTTCTGCAAAGCACTCTCCAACCTGTTCTATCATAGAAACTGTGAGAAAGACAGGGCAGGGCTGATCACTGTGCACAGTTGAGTCAACCAACACATTAAGAGTTTAAGTGACATCATTAAGTTCCTATTCATATGGGGATGGGGGACGGTTAAAATACTCAACTCCACAGTTATAGCAAATTAGCAATCATAAGCCCTCAGCAATATTTGCTGAATTAATGCATAAATTGACAAAGTAACAAAGAAATACAAATGTGTGTTGAACTATTAGCCCAGTGCTCTTTGCACTTGTCACACTAATACCATATTCTGCATAAAGACAGAATTCTGATAGTTGGGGATTTTTTTGAGCATGAGTCACCTGGTCTCCTTTCTTGGCCCAATAGTAAACATTTCTTTGCTCCAAA
The DNA here is from genome assembly GCF_029378745.1 of Bos indicus. Taxonomy (NCBI): domain Eukaryota; kingdom Metazoa; phylum Chordata; class Mammalia; order Artiodactyla; family Bovidae; genus Bos; species Bos indicus. The sequence continues at coordinate 44,600,188 of NC_091783.1, forward strand.
CTCCCCACCTCTTCCAAAAAAGAACAAAGTTCTAATGTGGTAAAATACTGCCTTAAAGAAAGAATACCAGGGTGAGGTGAGTCCTGCTCCTACTTCTCCAATAATCTTCTGAGTTGGGTAGGAAAAGGTGCCAACAGCAAGCTCTATTCCTGTGAGATTGATGCCCTATATCTACAATCCTTGTGAGAAGGACAAATGGATTAGAAACTGATCATTTCTATCAAAGGTATTTTTTGAGAGCCAATTATGATAGTAAATGCATTTGAAACTGCTTCCCATCTATTAGTTCATTTAATCCTTCAAATAATACTATGGAGAATGTAACACTATTATCCCAAATTTTTCAGATAAGGAAAATGAACTAAAAAGAGGCTTGGTAACTTTCTCAGAGTTATATAGCTCATAAACAGTTATAGCTTGTAAACAAAACCTACCAATCAATAAAAAATTCAAAATTTGTATTCTTTCTACTATATTGTATTGTCTTCTAAAAATAGGAGACTCATTTCCAGAGAAATATCAAATTCTCCATCACTTCTGCTATACCTCCTTGACCCCATGTGCTACCACAGAGTCTTCCTCAGCTTCCTGACCAGGACCTCAACCAAGTAAGCAACTGGTAATAAGCAGACTATAAACTATTCATTTCCAAAGCAAGTGTATGAGATTTAGAGCTCATCTGGTAAGATCCTTTCTCCTTATAAGGCATTTTAAATGACAATGTTTTCAAGTGTTTCTGCCCCAAATGGAAAATAAATAACTGATGGAGGAGTTTAGGGAATATAGCAAGGGGAAAAATTCACATCCATAGAGGCAAGGCTGAGGAATGGCAGGCTCCTATTTGAAATTACCAACCCAAAGGAATGAATTTTCCAGAAGCTTTCAACAAGAATTTGTTCATTCACTCTTTCCTGCAAGAATGCATGGTTATTCTTTATTCTTGGGCTTGCCAGATGTTACAATATGATGATGAGTGAGAAGGAATGATTTCTAAGACTATTTGCTGAATGTCTTCCTGCTTTCATAAATTCATCTATTTCATATGGATTTTTATTTACATGAGACAAGGTGAACCTCACTCTTTTAACTACAAGTCAGAAGCAATGGAACAACATAGATATATCCTTGATCTAGAGTGGTTACTAAATTTTCATTTTTGCCAATATTTTTTGGTTAATTTATTTGAGTTTTGTTCTGTTCTTCTGTTTTGTTTTCTAAAGGAGAGCTTGCTGATCAGGCAGGTCTAATAAGTCTTTTCATTTGTGATTCAAAGAAACTCCAACTGTTAAAGATCAGATTAAGGATGGTAAGCCCTTCCTTCCACCCCTCTCTCAAGTCTACTGTCCCTTTAAGTTATAGAGAAAAATATTTGGAAGGGGAAGAAAAAAATTCAGTTTTGAGAACTGTCATTAGAAAAGAGATTGAAGATTGGTTATTGGTATTCCTTCCACTAACCCATGGAAATGACTGGAAGTAAGTAGACTTACCACAGAAAACTGTGACTATGCAGAAGTTAAAACATTTGAGACCTTAAACCAGTACCAGAAGCAAATAGATAACAAATGGCGGACAACCTTCAAGGAGGACAAACTTGCCAACACCAACTTCCAATGTACATGGTCACAGGGAAAATGTTCAAAGATGGGCCACTGAAAACAGTGCACAAAGGAATTTCTCCCAGAGATATAAAATAATCAAAGTCTCATCCAGAACATTGTCATCCCCTCTATAAAGAACTTATACAAGGGCCACCCAGCAGGATTTTATAATTAGTAAGGAACTTTGCAGATGAGTTTTTATAACTGTTATCCTGACCCTGTTTACAGTGTACATTGAGGGTGGGAAGGTGGGTGGGGAGTTATGGGATGGGGATGGGAAGGTAGAAACTTGTCTTTAGAGTTCATAGGTCACCAGACCATAGGGAGTCACATAGGGACCTCACAGATGGGACATGCGTCACTCTGAGTGCCTGTACATTTAGCTGGATGTATGCAGATGACACCACCCTTATGGCAGAAAGTGAAGAGGAACTAAAAAGCCTCTTGATGAAAGTGAAAGAGGAGAGTGAAAAGGTTGGCTTAAAGCTCAACATTCAGAAAACGAAGATCATGGCATCTGGTCCGATCACTTCATGGGAAATGGATGGGGAAACAGTGGAAACAGTGTCAGACTTTATTTTTGGGTGCTCCAAAATCACTGCAGATGGTGAGTGCAGCCATGAAATTAAAAGACGCTTACTCCTTGGAAGGAAAGTTATGACCAAACTAGATAGCATATTCAAAAGCAGAGACATTACTTTGCCAACAAAGGTGCGTCTAGTCAAGGATATGGTTTTTCCAGTGGTCATGTATGGATGTGAGAGTTGGACTGTGAAGAAAGCTGAGTGGTGAAGAATTGATGCATTTGAACTGTGGTGCTGGAGAAGACTCTTGAGAGTCCCTTGGACTGCAAGGAGATCCAACCAGTCCATTCTAAAGGAGATCAGCCCTGGGAGTTCTTTGGAAGGAATGATGCTAAAGCTGAAATTCCAGTGCTTTGGCCACTTCATGCAAAGAGTTGACTCATTGGAAAAGACTCTGATGCTGGGAGGGGTTGGGGGCAGGAGGAGAAGGGGATGACAGAGGATGAGATGGCTGGATGGCATCACTGACTCGATGGACGTGAGTCTCAGTGAACTCCAGGAGTTGGTGATGGACAGGGAGGCCTGGCGTGCTACGGTTCAGGGGGTCACAAAGAGTCGGACATGACTGAGTGACTGAACTGAACTGAACTGATTGAATCCCAAAGAAAGGAGATGCCAAAGAATGCTCAAACTACCACACAATTGCACTCATCTCACACGCTAGTAAAGTAATGCTCAAAATTCTCCAAGCCAGGCTTCAGCCGTACGTGAACCATGGACTTCCAGCTGTTCAAGCTGGTTTTAGAAAAGGCAGAAGAACCAGAGATCAAATTGCAAACATCTGTTGGATCATTGAAAAAGCAAGAGAGTTCCAGAAAAACATCTGTTTCTGTTTTATTGCCTATGCCAAGCCTTTGACTGTGTGGATCACAATAAACTGTGGAAAATTCTGAAAGAGATGGGAATACCAGATCACCTGACCTGCCTCTTGAGAAACCTATATGCAGATCAAGAAGCAACAGACAGAACTGCACAACAGACTGGTTCCAAATAGGAAAAGGAGTACATCAAGGCTGTATATTGTCACCCTGCTCTTTTAGCATATATGTAGAGTACATCATGAGAAATGCTGGGCTGGATGAAGCACAAGCTGGAATCAAGAATGCCAGGAGAACTATCAATAATTTCAGATATGCAGATGACACCACCCTTACGGCCGAAAGTGAAGAAGAACTAACAAGCCTCTTGATGAAAGTGAAAGAGGAGAGTGAAAAAGTTGACTTAAAGCTCAATATTCAGTAAACTAAGATCATGGTATCTGGTCCCATCACTTCATGGCAAATAGATGGAGAAACAGTGGCAGACTTTAATTTTGGGGGCTCCAAAATCACTGCAGATGGTGACTGTAGCCATGAAATTAATAGATGCTTACTCCTTGGAAGGAAAGTTATGACCAAACTAGACAGCTTATTAAAAAGCAGAGACATTACTTTGCCAACAAAGGTCCATCTAGTCAAGGCTATGGTTTTTCCAGTAGTCATATATGGATGTGAGAGTTGGACTATAAAGAAAGCTGAGTGGTGAAGAATTGATGCTTTTGAACTGTGGTGTTGGAGAAGACTTTTGAAGCCTTTTGAGATCTCTGCAAGGAGATCCAACCAGTCCATCCTAAAGGAGATCAGTCCTGAGTGTTCATTGGAAGGACTGATGTTGGTGAAACCCCAATACTGTGGCCACCTGATGCAAAGAACATTTGAAAAGGCCTTGATGTTTGGAAAGATTGAAGGCGGGAGGAGAAGGGGATGACAGAGGATGAGATAGTTGGATGGCATCACCGACTCAATGGACATGAGTTTTAGTAAACTCTGGGAGTTGGTGATGGACAAGGAGGCCTGGTGTGCTGCAGTCCATGGGGTCACAAAGAGACAGACACGACTGAACAACTGAACTGAACTGACCTGAATGGAACTGAATAGATGAGTCTTTTTTTTCTCTTCCATGTAGCAAGTGGTCTATGGAGGTGTGAAGGGATATTTGATGCCCAGAGGAGTGGGCTGGTTGAAAGACTGCTACTATTGTATATGTTCTTTTCTTTCTGTGCACTCAGTAAGACCACATATTCTAGCCTGTTGAAATCATACAGGCCCATGTTCTGAGCTCTGGTTAATAGAACAGAGCACCATGGCCTGGCTAGGCCTATCTTGGTCTCCTTTCCCCATCCACCAGCTAGAAGTGATTGACTCTAAAGCAAAAGGATGACAAAAACACCAGGTGATAAAAGTCTGGGTTCTGAAAGCATCACATGGAAGACAGCCTACCAAACATTATGGGGAGAAATCATTAACTTCCATTGTGTTACACCACTAAGATTTTAGGATGTTATTGCTTTGAATGGTTGTGTCACCTAATGATATACAATTATATTTTTAATCTGGGGAAAGGGTTTGAATTACATTCCTCTCTGTAGTTCCCGTAGCTCATAACACAGCTCCCAAGGAACGTATACCTAGAGTAGGCAATGAAAAACATTTTTCAATTAATATACAAGCAAGAGTATGAAGACAAGTATACTGGTATATAGAAATATGGAATTAAATCAAATAAAATAGTGAAGATTCCTTAGTTGTTTCATCTGGTAAAGAAAAATAATACCTACTATACAAGGATGGGAATGAAATTATATTAATACAACCAATGGAAAGTAGCACAATGTTTAGAACAAAATGAGCACTTAAGAAATAATAGGCTAAATTTTATTAGCTGTGAACTCTACACAGAGTGGTTTCTTGGTTATAACAAACCACATGTCTGAGAACAGAGAGGAAGTAGTTTTCTTGAAATTAAAATCTGTATCCAATCATGTTGTTATCTCAAAGTCTCAAACACAATCTTACACACAGAGTTGTAGGCAAGACTGAATTACATTCTGTGGAAAAGGAAGGGAAGATGAAAAGTTATTTGAACTGTATCAAGGAGAAGCAAAAGTAAGAATGTAGATAATGTTAATAATTCTATTATGGATTTATTATTTCTGTGAAATACAGTGTTTGTGGTTTTGAATTAACACTGAGAAAATGTTTATTCTTGTACATGTATAAATTCATATTTTATGGTTAGTTGTCAAAAACATAGCATAGGATTGCAAATGGTCAGTATATTGCTAAAATGAAATCTCTTTAAGAGCTAGGATATAACAAAAATTTATGGAATAACTTTCATACAAACCTCAAATTATTTGAGGATAAGCATATATAGCAATCCATTGATCATTTCCTACTTGGGAGTATTAGGAAAACATCTGAATGTCATAAGTTCCTGAGAGACTTCCTTACAGGCATTTAGGTATAGTTGAATATAGAAACAATCATTTTTTCTAATGTTTTCAGGTGATTCATGTTAAAAACAGAATACAGTTATGAGAGGTAGAGAAAGAAACAAATTTTACTAGAATTCTGTCAAAAATTCTGTTCCATTACCTCAAACTTAAACTACAGTATAATACTATATCAGAAAATGAATTTTGACATCAATGTTGTATGTGCTTAAGTAAACATTTATTACCCATGGAATGGGATGTGATGCAATGGAATAGATACAGAGAAAATTGCAATTCACCAAGTGGGATTAAGTGCTACTGATTTAAACAGAAATGTCAACTCTGCAGCTCCCTTCTTTGAGGCACACCAGGGACTTCCAATCCAAATCTCATTTTCTTCTCTTGGGTAAATGAATGACCTGGGTGTCTCTGGGTGCTAGGAATAGGTGACCCAGGTATATTTCCAAACGCTCCATATTCTTTGGAGAGATGATATTATCACTTCTTTGTGTTGAGCCTTGTCATTAATTCAGGTGAGTCATGGGTGAAGAGACCTGTGGGTGGAACTCATGTTTCATAAGCAGTCTTAGCAGTGATGCAGGGTGGAGGTTGGGGCAGGGATCCAGGACCAATAAAGCTAGGAGAGGTGGTGATGGAAGGATGATTTTGTCTTCGCTTATGTGAGGGTGTGTTGTCAAGAAAATCTGGGTCACTAGACTCAGTGCCAGTACACAAAGTTCTCTCCCTTGGCTTTACAAGGAGACAAGAACAGAGTTTATCAGAACTTGCACCAAGAACCTTGTGAAAACACTGGTCCTGCCTTCTGGGGATCTGATTTCCTAGGACAGGTCATTATGACAGGAGACCCAGTCCACCTGTAATTCCAGGATGTTGACAGCCTGGGAATCTGAATAAATAGATTGATCTGATTAAATAGTACTGGCAATGTGATTAAACAGATGACTCTGGCAGATATTATATATATAGTTGTTGTTCAGTCGCTGAGTCATGTCTGATTCTTTGGACCCCATGTACTTCAGCACTCCAAGCCTCCCTGTTCCTCACCATCTCCTGGAGTTCACCCAATTTCATGTCAACTGAATTGATGATGACATCTCTGCTGCCCTCTTCTTTTGCCTTCAATCTTTTCCAGCATCAGGGTCTTTTCCAATGAGTTGGCTCTTTGCATCAGGTGGCCAAAGTATTGGAGCTTCAACTTCAGCATCAGTCCTTCCAATGAATACTCAGGGTTGATTTCCTTTAGGATTGACTGGTTTGATCTCCTTGCAGTACAAGGAACTCTCAAGAGCCTTCTCCAACATCATAGTTTGAAAACATCAATTCTTTGGTGCTCAACCTTTTTTATGGTCCAATTCTCACATCCATACATGACTACTAGAAAAACCATAGCTTTGACTATAGGGACCTTTGTCAGAAAAGTGATGTCTTTGCTTTTTAATCTGCTGTCTAGGTTTGTCATAGCCTTCATTCCAAGAAGCAAGAGTCTTCTAATTTCACGACTGTAGTCACTATCTGCAGTGATTTTGGAGCCAAAGAAGAGAAAATCTGTCACTGCTGCTAGTTTTTCCCCTTCTATTTGCCATGAAGTGATGGGACTGGATGCCATGTCATCAGTTTTTTTAATGTTGAGTTTTAAGCCAACTGTTTCACTCTCCACTTTAACCTTCGTCAGAGGCTCTTTAGTTCTTCATTTTCTGCCATTAGAGTAGTATCATCCACATACCTGAGGCTGCTGATATTTTTCCCAGCAATCTTGATTCTAGCTTGTAACTCATCCAGCCTAGCATTTCCCATGATGTACTCTGCATATAAGTTAAATAAACAGGATGACAATATATGGCCTTGACATACTCCTTTCCCAATTTGGAACTAGTCCATTGTTCCATGTAAGGTTGCTTCTTGACTCACATACAGGTTTCTCAGGAGACAGGAAAGATGTTCTGGTATTCCCATCTCTTTAAGAATTTTGCAGAATTTCTTGTGATTTGTCAAAAGCTTTTGCCTAGTCAGTGGAAACAGAAGTAAATGTTTTTCTGGAATCCCCTTCCTTTCTCTATGATCCAATGGATGTTGGCAATTTGATCTCTGGTTCCTCTGCCTTTCTAAACCCAGATTGTGCATCTGGAAGTTCTCTATTCAAGTACTGCTAAAGCCTAGCTTGAAAGATTTTGAGCATAATCTTACTAGCATAGGAAGTAAGCACAATTGTCTAGTAGTTTGAACATTCTTTAACACTGCCATTCTTTGGAGCTGGGATGAAAACTGACCTTTACCAGTCCTGTGACCACTGCTGGATTTTCCAAATTTGCTGACATATTGAATTTAGCACTTTAGCACCATCATCTTTTATTTTTTTATTTATTTTTTAATTGAAGGATAATTGCTTTACAGAATTTTGTTGTTTTCTGCCAAATATCAGTATGAATCACCCATAGGTGTACCCTATGTCCCCTCCCTCTTGAACCTCCCTCCCATTTTCCTCCCCATCCCACCCCTCTAGGTTGTTGCAGAGCCCTGGTTTGAGTTCCCTGAGTCATATAGCAAATTCCCATTGGCTCTCTATTTTACATATGGTAATGTAAATTTCCATGTTACTCTCTCCATACATCTCGCCCTCTCCTTCCTCCCCACCCTCCTTGTCCATAATTCCATTCTCTATGTATGTTTCTCCATTGCTGCTTTGCAAATAAATTCATCAGTACCATGTTTATGGTAATGGTACCGTATACCATTAGTATATGATATTTATCTTTTTCTTTCTGACTTATTTCACTCTGTGTAATAAGCTCTAGTTTCATCCACCTCATTAGAACTGACTCAAATGTGTTCCTTTGTATGGATGAGTAATATTCCATTGTATATATGTACCATGGCTTCTTTATCCATTCATCTGTCGATGGACATCTAGGTTTCTTTCATGTTCTAGCTATTGTAAATAGTGCTGCATTGAACACTGGGGTACATGTGTCTTTATCAATTTTGTTTTCCCCAGGGCATATGATAGTAGTGAGATTGCTGGGTCATATGATAGCTTTGGTCTTAGTTTTTTAAGGAATCTCCATACCATCTTCCGTAGGAGCTCTATCGATGTCCATTGCCACCAAAGTGCAAGAGGGTTCCCTTTTCTCCACACCCTCTCCAGCATTTATTGTTTGTAGACTTTTTGATGATGGCCGTTATGACTGGTATGAGGTGGCATCTCATAATTTTGATTTGCATTTCTTTAGTAATGAGCAATGTTGTACATCTTTTCATGTGTTTGTTAGCCATCTGTATGTCTTCTTTGGAGAAATGTCTGTTTAGGTCTTTTCCCCACTTTTTGATTGGATTGTTTGTTTTTCTGGTATTGACTTGTATGAGCTGCTTGTATATTTTGGAAGTTAATCCTTTGTCAGTTGTTTCATTTGCTATTATTTTCTCCCATTCTGATGGTTGTCTTTTCACCTTGTTTATGGTTTCCTTTGCTGTGCAAAAGCTTTTACATTTAATTAGGTTCCACTTGTTTATTTTTGTTTTTATTTCCATTATTTTATGAGGTGGGTCATGGAGGAGCTTGCTTTGATTTATGTTATTGAGTGTTCTGCCTATGTTTTCCTCTAAGAACTTTATAGTTTCTGGTCTCACATTTAGGCTTTTAGCCCATTTTTAGTTTATCTGTGTATGGAAACACCATTATCTTTTAGTATTTTAAATAACTCAGCTGAAATTTCATCATTTCCATTAGCTTTATTGGTGGTAATGCTTCCTAAGACCCACTTGACTTTGCACTCCAGGATGTCTGTCTCTAGGTGAGTGCCACACCATTGTAATTATCTGGGTCATCAAGACCTTTTATGTACAGTTCATCTGTGTAGGACTAACCAATAGGACTAAGCAGAATTGTCAAAGTCATGGACGGTTAGTAAAAGTGGCTCTACTGAGCTGAAAATACCAAAGAAGGAATGATCCTGAAGAAATATTCCCTGTCTCATCCTATACTTCTCCTGGAAGCTGATTCTTTCTTGGCTTATTCATTCATTCATCATGTGGAAAAGCAAATAGGAATAGAGGGAGATAGAGTTAGAGTGCTGCAGGGAGGGCTCCTCCAAGAAGGAATCATGTGGGCAGATCCTGAGGAAAGTACACATTTGGGGAGAGAAGACTTTCAGGCTAAGGGAACTAGTGCAAAGACCCTGGATGAGTGTGTACTTGGAAGAATCCTTGCATGAAGGTCAGTGTGGCACAGTGAAGCCAGTGGGAAAAGAAGTGAGACATGGGATAACGGGGGCTGGACTGGGCACTGCCTTGTGGACTATTTAAACAGACCCTTGTGGGGAGTTGTTTGCTTTGGTGAGTGACTTGAGAAGCCATCAGAGGTCTGAGCAAAAGTCTGGCATGGTATGACTTGAGTTTTAAAATAATCGCTCTGGTGGCTATGCTAAGAACAGACTCTGAGTGGGTGAGGGTAGAATGAGCAGACCTTTTGATACACTGTGACAGAAATCCAAGGGTACCAGATAGACTATCCTCAGTGATGTCCTGAGACTCACACAGGAGTACAGCTACAAGGGCAATATATAGCTCCCGCCCATATCCCTTCAGTTTCCCTGAGCAAGTGCACCCAGCTCTGTTTCTCGGACTGAAAATTTTCCTTTGGTGTTAGAGAAGTTTGCTCTAACACTCTGGGGCAATTCTCTACCAAGGAGAGAGAAATACCTCGGTTTTCCAGTCTCTCAATGGGACAACTCAGAAGAGCATTCACACACAGTGAATGCACAGCATACAGTGGGATTGACCCCAGTTCACATAGCAGTCACGAGTCACCAGTCTATTAACACACATTTTGCTGGCTTGTCTCCTCTACTGGCCATTCTGCTTCCTGAATCACCTCCCAATCCAATTAATTGCCCTCTAGTTATTATTTCTGCATCTACTTTCAGGGGGATTCAAGAGAAGATGTCAGGTTAAAGGTGACAGTGGCTTGAACAAAGGTGGTAGCTTGGATGAGAAATTGTCAGATTATATCGAAGCTGAATAAATAATATGCATGCTTTGTAGAAACACAAAAAATAAAAGTTATCCATAATCCCACATTTCAAGGTATATATTGTTAGCCTTTTGATATATGTATTATTCTTGGAAGTTGATTCTGCTTGGATATCGATGCACAGGTATGTGTGTGATTTTTATGTTAAGAGAATAATACTAAACATACAATACTGTAGTTGCTTTTTCATTTTATATGTAGTGAACATTTTATATTTCATTAAACTCAGTGAATATACTTATAAATTCAAATCCTTAATGGTTCACTCTGTATAGCAAATTCTACTTTACATAGCATAAATTTGAAACCAATTACCCACTGTTGAATATCCAGTTTATTTCAAAATTTTCAGTACTGTTAACAACACTTCAATGAACACCCTTGTATAAACATCTTTAAACATTTGTCTTATCATTTCTTTAAGATAAATTTCTAAAAATGAGACTTCTCTGTCAAAGCATGTTTACAATTTTAAGTACTTTACATATTGTCAAACTGTGCCACAAGCTTTTACTAATTTATATTCCTATGAGAGTGTGTTTCCCTTTAATCATGAGCAATATTCTAATGCTCATTTGGAGAGAGAGAGGGGGAAAAAAAATGATTCTGGAGCACATCACAATCTGTCAATGTTTCTATTAGACTTAACTGTTTGATCTTAACTGAGGCTTAATTTTTAGAATTAGATGATTTATTAGCATTTGACTCATTGAAAGATTCCATGTGTTGATGTATGAACACTCTAATATATAAACTATTTTAAAGAATATTTTTCTTATAAAATAAAACAAAAATATTACTCACCAGAAATTTGCACTGTGTTCATATTGGAATCCATATCCCTAGTTCCTTGCATTTTTTATAAGCAAAATAGGGCATTTTTCATAGGCATGTGATAGACAAAGTGGCTTCCATAATTTTGAACAGCAACAACAAAAATTTTCCAGAAGAGTATTAAATTAATTCCACAAAACAATGCAGAAACCCTAATCTCGAAAACATCAAGCATTATCTTCATTTTAATCTTTGCCAATTCATTTGAGAAAAAAGTCTTGTATTTCATGTTGTTTTAATTCACATTTCTACAACTTATAAATATAAAATATAAATATTCTACATCTATATAATGTATTTGTACATGCACACACACTTTCTTTTACTGTTTTATCCTTTGCTCCACTTTTGTTTGTGTACTGAGAGATAATTGGCATGTAATATTGTGTAGGTTTAGTGTGTACAACATGATAATTTGATGCACATATATATTGTGAAATTATTTCTACAACAAGGGTAGTTAATACAAACATCTACTCAAATAAGTACCATTTTTGTATGTGTGGTGAGAACATTTAAAATCTACACTCAACATCTTGCAAGTATATATGCCAGAATTGTTAACTATGGTCATCCTGCTGAATCTTAGATCCCCAGGTCTTATTCATCTTATAACTGGAAGTTTGTATCCTTTAACCAGCATCTCCCCATTTGCCCTAGCCCCTGGCAACCACCGTTCTACTCTCTATTAGTTTGTCTTCGTCAAAGGTTCACATAAGATCATACAGTATTTGTATTTCTCTGTCTGACTTATTTCTTTTAACATAATGCCCTCAAGGTTCATCCCAAAAGGTTGTTGAAAATGGCAGAAATTCCTTTTATGGCTGAGTAATATTCCATTGTGTGTGTGTTTTTGTGTATTGCACATTTTCTTTATCCATTCACAAGTCAAAGGATGGTTGGGTCATTTTCATGTCGTGGCTATTGTGAATAATTCTGTAATGAATAATGAGGGTAGAGATATCACTTCAGGACAATAATCCCATTTCCTTCATATATCAGATATGAAATATATACAGAAGTAGGGTTGCTGGATTATACAGTAGCTTTTTTTTTTAATTTATTTTTTTTTGCCACTTTATTTTTTTTAATTTTATTTTATTTTTAAACTTTACATAATTGTATTAGTTTTGCCAAATATCAAAATGAATCCGCCACAGGTATACATGTGTTCCCCATCCTGAACCCTCCTCCCTCCTCCCTCCCCATACCATCCCTCTGGGTCGTCCCAGTGCACTAGCCCCAAGCATCCTGTATCGTGCATCGAACCTGGACTGGCAACTCGTTTCTTACATGATATTTTACATGTTTCAATGTCATTCTCCCAAATCTTCCCACCCTCTCCCTCTCCCACAGAGTCCATAAGACTGTTCTATACATCAGTGTCTCTTTTGCTGTCTCGTACAGTAGCTTTTAAAAAAATTTTTGAGAAACCTCTATGCTGTTTCCAAGGTAGTTACACATTTCTACCAACAATGCAATAATGTTCCCTTTCCCCCACACCTTTGCTAACGCTTATCTCTTATTGTTTTGATAATAGCCATTCTAACAGGTGTGACATCTCATTGTGCTTTTCATTTGCATTTCGCTTAGTTGTGTTTGAGGATCTTTTCATATAACTATTAGTCATATGTATATTTTCCTTAAAAAATGTTTATTTGAATCCTTAGTTCATTTTTTTTAACATGCACTGTTTGTTTTATTGTTTTTGAGTTGTATGAGCTCCTTGTATATTTTTGATATTAACCAGGTATCTGATATAGGTTTTGCAAATGTTTTCTCCCACTCTGTAGTTTGCCTTTTAATTTTATTAATTGTTTCTTTTGCTATGCAGAAGCTTTTTAGTTTGATATTATCCCACTTGCTTATTTTTGCCTTTGTTTCTTCTGCTTTTGGTGTCATATCCAAAAAATACAGTTAAGACCAATATCAAAGGGCTTCATCCTTAAGTTTTCTTCTAGAAGTTTTACAGTTGCATATTTTACGTTTAAGTCTTTAACCCATTTCGAGATGATTTTCATGGGTGATATAAATAAGGATCCAATTTTACTCATTTGCATCTGAATATCCAGCTTTCCCAATACCGTTTATTGAGAAGACTATCCTTTTGTCACTGAGTATTTTTGGTTTCTTTATCAAGCAGTAGTTAAACATACATATATGCATGGGTTTATTTTAGGTCTGTCTGTTCCAATAGTGCTCTATGTATCTGTTTTATGCCAAGACCACATTGCTTTGATTACAATAGCTTGTAATCAGGAGGTGTGATTCCTTCTGCTTTGTTCTCTCTCAAGATCACTTTGACTATTCAAGGTCTACTTTGGTTCCATACACATTTTAGAATTGTTTTTCCTGTTTCTGTGAAAAATGCTGTTCGAATTTTGATAGAGATTACATTGAATCCATAGATAGTTTTGGATGGTATGGACATCTTATGATATTAATTCTTCTGATCCACAAACACCTGATATTTTTCTATTTATTTGTGCCTTCAATTTTTTTCATCAATGTCTTAAAATTTTCAGTGTACATATCTTTCATCTCCTTAGTTATTTCTGAATATCTTATTGTTTTTGGTGCTGTTGTAAATCAAATTGTTTTCTTTATTTCTCTTTCAGGTATTTTGTTATTAGTGTATAGAAGTGAAATTTATGTTTTATGTGGACTTTGTATTCTGCAACTTCACTGAATTCATTCATCAGTTCAAAACATTTTTATTGGAGTATTTAGGGTTTTCTATCTATGCTGCTGCTGCTGCTGCTGCTGCTGCTAAGTCGCTTTAGTCGTGTCCGACTCTGTGTGACCCCATAGACTCATCAGCCCATCAGGCTCCACCATCCCCGGGATTCTCCAGGCAAGAACACTGGAGTGGGTTGCCATTTCCTTCTCCATTTCTATGTATAAGATAATGTAATTTTCAAGCAGAGATTTTACTTTTTTCTTTCCAAACTGGATGCTTTTTTTTCTTGCCTAATTTCTCTGCCTAGGACTTAGATATTATTTTGAAGAGGAGTGGTAAGAGTAGGCACCATTGTCTTGTTCCTGATTTTAAAAGAAAAACTTTTAGCTCTTCACTGTTGAATATGATATTAGTTGTGGGTTCGTCATATGTGGCCTTTGTTATTTGAGGTATGTTTCTTATATGTGTTTAATTTGTTAAGAGCTTTTGTTAGGAAAAGATGTTGAATATTGCCATGTGCTTTCTTGTACCTATTGAGAAGCTCATATGATTTTTCTATCCTTCAACCTATTAATGTGGCATATTGCATTTATTGATTTATTTGTATTGAGCCATGTTTGCATCCTAGGGATAAATCCCACTTAATTGTAGTGTATCATCCTTTTAATGTGCTATTGAATTAATTTTGCTGGGATTTTGTTGAGAATTTTTCCATCTATGTTCATCAAGGTTGCTAATCAATAGTTTTTCTTGCAGTGTCCTTATTTGACATTGGTATCAGGGTAATGCTGGCCTTCTAAAATGAATTTGAGACTGTTGCATTGTCTCAATTTTTTGGAAAAGTTTAAGAAGGATTGGTATTAATTTTTAAATGTTTGGTAAAACGCACCACAGAAGCCGTCTAGTTCTGGGCTTTTTGTTGTTGAAAGGTTTTTGATTACTAATTCAGTCTCCTTAGTTGTGTTAAGGAGTTGTTACTTTGATCTGTTAAAATTTTCTATTTTTTATTATTCACGTGTAGGCTGTATGTTTCTAGAAAATTATTCATTTCTTCTCATTTAGGCAAATTTGGAATATAATCGTTCATAGTAGCCTCTTATGATCTTTTGTATTTCTTTGATGTCAGTTGTAAAGTCTCCTCTCATTTATAATTGTGTTTATTTTATTGCTCTCTCTTTTTCTTAGTCTAGTTAAAACTTTGTCTATTTTGTTTATCTTTTCAAAAAAACTAACTCAATTGCATTGATTTTTTTTTCTGTTGTCTTTTTAGTCTCTATTTCACATATTTCTGCTTTAAATTTAATTATTTCTATTCTTTTAGTAGTTTGGGCTTAGTCTGTCCTTCTTTTTCTAATCTCTTGAGGTATAACGTTAGGTTATTTGAGCTTTCTTCATCTTAATGCAGGCATTTCTCTCTAAACTTCCCTCTGGTTGTTCAGTCACTCAGTTGTGGTCGACTCTGCAACCCTACAGATTGCAGCATGCCAGGCTATATGGTGTTGCAAAGAATCAGACATGACTAAGCAATTTAACACTTTCACTTTTTTCATCAGTTCAGTACAGTCATTCAATAGAGTCCAAATCTTTGCAACCCCATGGACTGCAGCACTCCAGGCCTCCCTGTCCATCACCAACTCCTGGAGCTTACTCAAACCCACGTCCATCGAGTCGGTGATGCCATCCAACCATCTCATCCTCTGTGTCCCCTTCTCCTCCTGCCTTCAGTCTTTCCCAGCACTAGGGTCTTCCCTCTAAGAATTGCTTTTGCTGCATCCCATGAATTTTGATGTTGTGATTTTGTTTTTGTTTGTCTCAAGATACTTTCTGATTTCCATTTGGATTTCTTTTTTGACTCATTGGTGGTTCAGGAGTGAGTTAATTTCCACATATTTTTTCCACTGTGAATTTTTCAGTTTCCTTTCTGTTGTTGATTTCTAGTTTTATATCATTGGTCAGAAAATATACTAGATATTATTTCAATCTTCATGAAATTGTTAAAGCGTGTTCTGTCACCCAACATGTAAATCTATCTTAGTGACTGTTTCAAGTGTTTGTGCTTAGGAAGAACGTATCTTCTGCTACTGTTGGATTGAATGTTTTATATATAATTGTAAGATTCAGTTGGTCTATAGTGTATTCAAGTCTATTGTTTCCTTATAAATTTTCTGTTTGCATGATCTATCCAATGTTCAATGTGGGGTATTGGAATCCCCTAGTGTTATTATTATATTGTTGTCTATTTCTTCTTTCAACTCTATTAATATTTGCTTTAAAAATTTAGACAATCCAGTGTTAAGTGTGTGTATATTTACAAATATTTACCCCTTTTATCTCTATATAGTGATCTTCCTTGTCTCTTGTAACCTACTTAATTGAAAGTCTATTTCATATTATATAAGTAAAGCCATCAGCTCTCTAGGTTACCATTTGCTTGGAGTATCTTTTGCACCCCTTCACTTTCAATATATGTGTGTTCTTAAGCTAAAGTGAGTCCCTGGTAGGCAGCATATTGTCAGCTTTTGTTTATCCACTTACCCACTTTATGTCTTTTGATTGGAGAATTTGGTCCATTTCTATTGAAAGTGATTGTTGATAAATGAAGACTTATATTGCTGCTTCATTCACTATTTTCTGACTGTTGTTCTGTTGTTTTGGTTGTTCTTTCCTCATTTAAAAAAAATATTTTTTTTTTCCTACTGACATGCTTTAATTCCTTTCTCTGTCTTTTTTGTGTGTCCATATCAGTTCTGTTCAGTCACTCAATCGTGTCTCACTCTTTGTGACCCCATGGACTGCAGCATGCCAGGCTTCCCTGTCCAGCACCGACTCCTGAAGCTTGCTCAAACTCATGTCCATCGAGTTGGTGATGCCATCCAACCATCTTATCCTCTGTTGTCCCCTTCTTTTCCTGCCTTCAATCTTTCCCAGCATCAGGGTCTTTTCCAATGAGTCAGTTCTTCTCATCAGGTGACCAAAGTATTGGAGTTTCAACTTCAGCATCAGTCCTTCCAATGAATATTTAGGACTGATTTCTTTTAGGATTGACTGGTTTGATCTCCTTGCTGTCCAATGGACTCTCAAGAGTCTTCTCCAACACCACAGTTCAAAAGCATCAGTTCTTCAGTGCTCAGCTTTCTTTATAGTCCAACTCTCATATCCATACATGACTACTGGAAAAACCATAGCTTTGACTAGAGGGACCTTTCTTCCAAGGAGCAGGCATTTTTTGGGAGAAAAGTTATGAGTGTCCATTATAGATAAAACCAAATGGGCTGTTGCCAAGTCTTCAGGGGTACAGAGCTATTTCTTTGTAGTTGAGGCCATAGTCAGCTAGTCAGTTACCTTTTGGGGAGCCTGCCTTTTAAAAGTAGCTCTTCTCGATTGTGGACAGCACCAAAGTTTCATGTCTCCTACCTGGATCATAAAGCTCTCATGAGGCACATTTATCCATAAATGGATGCCAAATTATTATTGTTGAGGAAAGGATATGCAACAGGGATGTCTTATTTAGCCATGTGGCTGGTATCTCTGGCCCCTTTACTCCATTTATATTAAATGAGTAACTGCATATTTTCTTATAGATTTGCAATAGCTTTTTCATAATGAGATTATTAACTCTTATGTAAATAGAAAAAATAAGCATGATATCTTAAAAAATAATGAAGCCAAATAAAATATCTGTTTTGTAAATATTTACCCCAGATTGTCATTTCTCTGACTTCCATTCCTACAGAAAATTTTAACTGCTTATGGCTAAAAGGATTGTCTTTCCAATCCCCAGGGGACTCTACTTTTGGTATGATACTGAGAAAAGATTTTTCTATGATGAATTTTTGTCCAGTTTGTTTATGGATTCATTGTTGGTATTTGAATTTCTAATCTATCTGGAATTTATTTTAATATAAGATCAAATGTTTGAAGTTTTATCATCTTTTTCTTAAACTGACAGCCACCAATGGAAATGCTTGTGATGATAATAATAACAGTTTATTTTATTTTTAGCATTTATAATGTGTCAAATAGTGTTCTAAATACATTTATAAACATGAACTGATCCCTTTGATTCCATCTGATTTGAAAATCTACTTTTACCATGGAGTAAATTATTTTATGTCTTATATCTATTTCTACTTTTGAAGGTAATCTCTAAAGCAGATGTTCCACAGGCACCTAGAAAGGGCTTCCCTACTCTGTTCTCAGCAGGATGAGAGATCCATGCAGGGAAGGACACAGTTTAAAGATCTTTGAGACTATTTTTTCCACTGTCTTCTGTGTATCTGGGTTCTTAATTGAAAGGTGTCATGTTTGATTTATTTTAGTTTGGTTATTTTTTCTTCTTGTAAAAGTGATATATTTGTTGTTGTTTGGTTGCTCAGTTGTGTCCAACTTTTTGCGACCCCA
The DNA here is from genome assembly GCF_029378745.1 of Bos indicus. Classification (NCBI taxonomy): domain Eukaryota; kingdom Metazoa; phylum Chordata; class Mammalia; order Artiodactyla; family Bovidae; genus Bos; species Bos indicus. Next base: position 44,618,588 of record NC_091783.1, read on the forward strand.
TGCAACTTTTTGCACACCAGGTTTCCCTGTCCATCACTATCTCTTGAAGTTTGCTCAATGGACTCATGTCCATTGAGTTGATGATGCCGTCCAACCATCTCATCCTCTGTTGCCCTCTCCTCCTTCTGCTTTCAGTCTTTCGCAGCATCAGGGTCTCTTCTAATGAGTCAGTTGTTTGTATCAGGTGGCCCAAGTATTAGAGCTTCAGCTTTAGTATCAGTCCTTCCAAAGAGTATTCAGGGTTGATTTCCTTTAAGAGTGACTGATTTGATCTCCTTGCTTTCCAAGGAATTCTCAAGAGTCTTCTCCAGCACCACAGTTCAAAAGCGTCAATTCTTCGGCTCTCTGCCTTCTTTATTTTCCAGCTCTCACATCTGTTCATGACTACTGGAAAGACCATACCCTTGACTATATGGACCATTGTTGGCAAAGTGATGGCTCTGCTTTTTAATATGCTGTCTAGGTTTGTCATAGCTTTCAAGGAGCAAGTGCCTTCTAATTTCATGGCTGCAGTCACCATTCGCAGTGATTTTAAAGCCCAAGAGGAAGAAATCTGTCATTGCTTTCAACTTTCCCCTTCTTTTTACCATGAAATGATGGGACCAGAGGCCATGATCTTAGTTTTTTAATATTAAGTTTTAAGCCAGCTCTTTCACTCTCCTCCTTCGCCTTCATCAAGAGGCTCTTTAGTTTCCTCTTTGCTTTCTGACATTAGGATGATATCATTCACATATCTGAAGTTGTTGATATTTCTCCCTGCAATCTTGATTCCAGCTTGTAACTCATCCAGCCTGGCATTTCGCATGCTTTGCATAAAAGTTAAACAAAGAGAGTGATAATAAATATCCTTTTAGTACTCCTTTCTCAATCCTGAACCAGTCAGTTGTTCCATACAGGATTCTAAGTGTTGCTTCTTGACCCACATACAGATTTCTTAGGAGACAGGTAAGATGATCTGGTATTCTCGTCTCTTTCCACAGTTTGTTATGATCCACACAGTCAAATGCTTTAACATAGTCAATGAAACAGAGGTAGATGTTTTTTTGAAATTTCCTTGCTTTCTCTATGATCCAGCAAATGTTGGCAATTGATCTCTGGTTTCTCTGAAACTAATCAGTATAAAATTGAGTAGAAAAAAAAGTTCCAGGGATTACATGTGAATGATATACTCTTTTTAAATAAAATTCAATAACAAATACAATGAAAGAATATATTCTAGACAATATACAGTTTTAGATACATACATCTATACAACAAAACTGTATTTAAAAGGAAGGAAATTATAACACAAAATTCAAGGTAAGTATCATTTTAAATGGGAAGACAAGAGTGTGTGAGATAGAGAGGGCCCTACATAGGCAGATGACAGTTTCTGATAACACTCTAGTTCTCAAGTTGGATAGTAGGTGTATGATGGTAACTAAAAATTAATCAATAAGTAAATAAACAAATAAGCCAACAAATGCCATCCTACTATTTTTCTTTAATGGATATCTACTATATGCCAGAGATACAGAAGAAAACAAAACAGAACTCATTCTTTTGTGGAACTGACATTCCTGTTTGGGAAATATGTATGTTAAATGAGTAACAAGTGGATGCATTATATAATGACAGGATGTCCTAGATCCTAAGAGCAAAATAAAGCAAGACAATGGACTAGGGAGGGACAAGAAGGCAGTCTCAGGTGGAGTGATCAGGAAAGGCCTCTTTGAGGAAGTGACCTTTAAGCAGAAATCTCAGTAAGGTGAAGGAGTAAGAGTGAAGATCTGAAGAAAGTGTATGTCAGAAAGGGAGCATCAAGGGCAAAGTCTTTGGGCCAGAAATGTGCTAGGCGTCTTTCAAGGGCAGCAAAAGCACAATTAGGCAGAGTAAACAAAACAATAGGAAATAAATAAGAGGAAATGAAGACCAGACCAGGAAATGCCTCTAGGCGTTGTTGAGGACTTCACTGTTATTTTAACTCTAATGGGAAACCATAGCAAGACTTTGAGCAATAAACTGACAAAAACTGCTTTACTTTCACAAGGATCTTTCTAGCTACAGTATGTTGAACAGACTGCTGTGGGTCAAAATTGAGCAGATCAGATCTCTTCAACACACTGTTGTATGTAGGTCCCTTCCAATCCTGGACATGCTAATAGCCAGATCACAAAATAAAATTGCTTTCATATGAGTGTTAACAAACTCACTACTCCCACCATATACATATATATGCTTGCAAAAGAATATGTGAATTTTATGTGTATATTATAGCTCTGAGGTAGATAATACACTGAAGATCTGGGAGCTGGTGAAGTGATAAAGCATTTAGCCTACAAGTATATATGTCATGTACTTCTAGGGTCAAAAGGATTTTAATAATACTTTATTCTACAAACAGAGCTATTGCCACATGAAAATATTTTACCAGTAGAAGGAAGACTTGTGAAATGAATACTTGTTTGTGAAATACAATTTCCTTTTATCAACAAGAAACCTCTTCAAGAGCTGTGTCCTCTTCGCTAATCAAATACAACAACAACTTTGTGAACAGGCATGTAGACAAAAACATAGCTCATAAATAGGCTAATATTTTTTCTATGTGGTAGACAAATCTGTCTTGAGCCATGAAATGAAACCAAGTCCTAAGTCTCTCATGGGTTTTTCCCATGAGTTGAACCTCTCTTAAGTAAGAATTTATTTAAGGATGTGGGACATGAGCTCTAGTGAACAAAGAAAGCTTCTGAATTTGTAGATAATCCTTGGAAAGCACTACATCACAGTATTACACAAATCTACAAAAGTTATTTCTACGGCCTGCCTGATTTTCCAGGGTCATTTCTCTCAATGTGAAAGTTTCATGAGAAATTCAAGTGTCTATTCTCTTCCAGAAAATCTTCCCTTGTATGTCATGAATATTCTTCCCTTAGAATCTTTTTACTTCTTCCCTGATAGCTCAGTTGGTAGAGAATCCGCCTGCAATGCAAGAGACCCCGGTTCAATTCCTGGGTCAGGAAGATCTCCTGGAGAAGGGATAGGCTACCCACTCCAGTATTTTGGCCTAGAGTATTCCATGGGCTAGACGGACAGGACTGAGTGACTTTCACTTTTCACTCACTCCTTGGGATGACGTGCTGAATTTTTTTTACAGAGATCCCACGTTTAGAATCCAGATAAAGGTCTCCTGGAGACGTCTCATTCTCAGAGCCAAACTAAAGTCCTATTAATCCCAGGGGACACCTCAGAAGTCGTCACTTGTGCTATGCAATCTTGCATTTAATTACACAGTATTCTCTCACATTTGCATGAGGTGAAAGTTTTAACCCTATTTTGAAGAGTTTGATGATAAATTACTATGTATTTTCTAAATTTTTGTATTTCACCAGGTTCCTAGGGAAGTGCTAAGCATTGTCAACTAAAAAGTATAGTCACAATCTGAAAGTAGAGAGTTATTTTATTTGGTGAGAATGTTTAGGACTCTGAGCCTGAGATTGGCATCTCAGTAGCTCTGAAAAAACTGCTCCAAGGAGGCAGGAAGGGAAGTTAGGCTATATACAAGTTTGAAACAAAGGGAGCAGGCAGTCTGAACATCAAAAATCAGGTATCAAGCTAAGGAATTGAGCATTCTATGCATGGCAAGCCTCTGGGCTCACTGAGTTCATCCCTTTCACAAGCACCTCAGTTACCTGGGCCCAATCCTGTTTCCTTGTTCACCTTGCTTCTTGCATCCCCCAGGTCCTCAGCAATCACCACGGCGGGTGGCAGTACCCACTGGATCACAGTTTGGGGAGCCCTCATTCACA